>NC_138893.1:73301565-74509899 GCF_965194825.1 Balaenoptera physalus | reverse complement strand
CTGACAGCTGAGCCCTATTCACCTGACCATGGGCATTGCTGCCCCCAGACTGCTGGACTTCATCCCATCTCTGCCACCATGGAAACCAGCTACCTGACCCTGAGCTCTTGCATCCCTCAGGAGCCAAGACCTGGTGGTAGCACCCGATTGGCCATACTCAGGTCACATGTCTACCCTCTGGGCTGGCAGGTGGGGAGAGGGAATATCTGCCACCTATTCTCCCACTCCATGGCTTCAGAGGTAGAGCTGCTTCCTTTCTGTCTTGGGATTCCCCCACATAGGAAAGATGTTTGGATTTTGGAAAGCCAAAGTGAGAAATATTTTCTGGAACCAGAGAGGGCCTGAGTCAGCCTCTGCCCACCTACCCCAGCCTGTCTCATCTCTCGCAGAGCCTAGAGAAAATCCACAACAATTTCTATACCTCTTGGAGAGGGATGCAGACATTAGCCAGGGATTCTGAGACAGTGTGCCTGCCAGAGGTCACTGTGGGGTGAGGCATGGTCCTCCCAGTGAGTGAGGAGTGGGCTGGGGACAAGGGTGGGCATGGCTGAGTCTCAGAGGGTCAGCAGTGCAAGAATGATGGCGTCATCTACGGAAGGACACGGGCCAGCTTCATGCAGCCAGCAGAGAGCATGAGTTGCACCAGCTTCAGACACTCAGCCGTGGCATCTGCAAGGGCAGAGGCCAAAGGCCAGAGGTCTCCACTGCCCAACCAAGGCTGCATGTTCCATGTCCCTTATGTCCATTCTGGGGACGCTCTGATACCTGGCCGATAAATGTGTTTTCTGATTATTTAGCCAGAATTGGTTTCTTTGTTTTAAACCAAGAATCTTGACAAATATGTTACCTAAACATGCTGTGCCACCAGCTCTATTCTCTAGGGGTCCGACATTGCTGTAAAGCATCTAGGTGATAATATTCCAGAATTTCAGCAGGAAGTGGGGCAGCCTCCTACCCTCTGCTTTCAGGTTCCCCTCCACAAAACTCAGCTCTCTCAGTCCCTTCAAAGGGACACAGGCAATGTCCCATTCTTGGTGTCACCACTTCCAAATCCTGTTGATGACCCCCAGCCCCATCTCAGCAGGGAGATGGTTCTTTGTCTTTTCCTGTTTCCTTCCCCACATTCACCTCCTCCACTCTGGGACTTTAACTCCAGGCTGCATTCTCAGAGATGTGGTTCCACATTATCCAAGTCAAATACATCCTTTGAAATTCAAAGGAGAATCAGTTCCCTCTTAAGCACCCAGCTCTTGGAATTGAGCTCAAAGGTGAGAATTTAACTCTTTGTTCTGGTCTGAATCTTTCCCTCCTCCTCCCCCTGAGGGCAGTGCTGGGAAAAAGCCAAGGTTCCCAGAAAGGTGGGAAAAGGATCACAGGACTGGATGCCTGGGAACAGCCTTTTAATATCTGAAGATATTATACCACTACATTTTACTTTTACGTTAGGTCACGTTTTTATTAATGATCTCTGGAAGGCTTATTGAATTTTGAAGATTATGGTATGAAATTATTAAAGATGACTTTGTAAATGGTAACACAGTTTTGAATCCAGATATTAAACTCAATCAAAGACTCCAATCCCAGATGGAGATGCGGAGATGTGTCTGCAGGGAAGTCAGCCTCAGACCCTGCTTGCCTCGAGGGAGCATATGTGCAGGAGTCCAGTGTTCCCACAGCTGCAGCTCCCTCCCTGCTGTGCTAGATGGGCACCCTTGCTCATTCAGTGTCCCTCCTCTCCGCTCCCCCAGCGCAAGCCTCTGGGATTTGCAGAAGTGGATTCTACCTACCCAGCCACAGTGATTCCACCAAGAGGAAGCGCAGAGCCCCTGCAGGGGGAGACTGACGGCTGGGGGTGGGCAGCGGTGCTGATGGACCTGAGGACCCTGCTTCCTGGGTTCTCAAGCCACAAATAGCTGAGGCTGGAATGAAGGCAAGAAGGTGGAGGCAAGAAGCTTTTGGTGGTGTCCTTTTAGATCTGTTGGGGAGTGATATTTATGTGGATCTAAGGGTAATCAGGAGCATTGCATCCTGACAATGTGAGCTTGCTGAGGCCTCGGTGACCAGGGATGGCATGGCCATGGGAGGCCCTAGAGCCGGGGGTGGAGTGAGCAGGCCTGGGCAGTGAGCTGGGGCTGGCAGCAGGAGAGAGTACTGATCCAGGTGGTGGGAGGAGTGAGCTTTCTAATGACAGTATCTAAAGAGCCAGTTCTCACTGTGGGTGGTTCAGGCCTCATTTGGCCAGATGGTGCTCTCCTCCCAGCCCTGGAGGGACGGGGTGCCCAGTGCTGTGATCTCTGTAGAGTCTATGACAATGAGTGGCTTGGCTCATGAGGAACAGGGTCAAAGCTAGACAGGGAGGACTGGGCAGGTGGAAAGGGTGTCAGTCTCCGTCCAGCACCTGACATCTAGGACAGACCCTGCCCTGCAGGGATCAGGGTGCAGGAAGTGGAAAGAGGCTCACGTGCCCAAGTGCAGCCAACCCCAGGGGGCCAGGTTCCCTGACTCTTCTACTCACCTGATAAGGGGCTCGAGCAGCAGGCCAGCCCAGAGGCCCTCCTTTCCGTGTTTAGGGACCCCTCTGCCCTGGAGGTCACTGGACAGATGGAATCAAAGGTTGAACCCCTCTCTCCACTCCCCTTAATCCTCCCCCACCCCTGTAATCCTTGTGTTTTCAGAAGGCTGAGGCCCCAAAAGCTGTCCTTGGAAAGATCCAAACAGGAATTTCTTGTCCAGTCCTATACTCATTAAGAATTACTACAAGTAAAAGAACATGAGTGAAGACAATTTAAATGAAAAGAGGGTAGTGTTTTTTTTGGTTTTTTTAACATCTTTATTGGAGTATAATTGCTTTACAATGGTGTGTTAGTTTCTGCTTTATAACAAAGTGAATCAGTTATACATATACATATGTTCCCATATCTCTTCCCTCTTGCATCTCCCTCCCTCCCTATCCCACCCCTCTAGGTGGTCACAAAGCACCGAGCTGATCTCCCTGTGCTATGCGGCTGCTTCCCACTAGCTATCTATTTTACATTTGGTAGTGTATATATGTCCAGGCCACTCTCTCACCCTGTCACATCTTACCCCTCCCCCTCCCCATATCCTCAAGTCCATTCTCTAGTAGGTCTGTGTCTTTATTCCCGTCTTGCCACTAGGTTCTTCATGACCTTTTTTTTTTTCCCCCTTAGATTCCATATATATGTGTTAGCATACTGTATTTGTTTTTCTCTTTCTGACTTACTTCACTCTGTATGGCAGACTCTAACTCCATCCACCTCACTACAAATACCTCCATTTCGTTTCTTTTTATGGCTGAGTGATATTCCATTGTATATATGTGCCACATCTTCTTTATCCATTCATCCGATGATGGACACTTAGGTTGCTTCCATGTCCTGGCTATTGTAAATAGAGCTGCAATGAACATTTTGGTACATGACTCTTTTTGAATTATGGTTTTCTCAGGGTATATGCCTAGTAGTGGGATTGCTAGGTCGTATGGTAGTTCTATTTTTAGTTTTTTAAGGAACCTCCATACTGTTCTCCATAGTGGCTGTATCAATTTACATTCCCACCAGCAGTGCAAGAGTGTTCCCTTTTCTCCACACCCTCTCCAGCATTTATTGTTTCTAGATTTTTTGATGATGGCCATTCTGACCAGTGTGAGATGATATCTCATTGTAGTTTTGATTTGCGTTATCTCTAATGATTAATGATGTTGAGCGTTCTTTCATGTGTCTGTTGGCAATCTGTATATCTTCTTTGGAGAAATGTCTATTTAGGTCTTCTGCCCATTTTTGGATTGGGTTGTTTGTTTTTTTGTTATTGAGCTGCATGAGCTGCTTCTAAATCTTGGAGATTAATCCTTTGTCAGTTGCTTCATTTGCAAATATTTTCTCCCATTCTGAGGGTTGTCTTTTGGTCTTATTTATGGTTTCCTTTGCTGTGCAAAAGCTTTTAAGTTTCATTAGGTCTCATTTGTTTATTTTTGTTTTTATTTCCATTTCTCTAAGAGTTGGGTCAAAAAGGATCTTGCTGTGATTTATGTCATAGAGTGTTCTGCCTATGTTTTCCTCTAAGAGTTTGACAGTGTCTGGCCTTACATTTAGGTCTTTAATCCATTTTGAGTTTATTTTTGTGTATGGTGTTAGGGAGTGTTCTAATTTCATACTTTTACATGTACCTGTCCAGTTTTCCCAGCACCACTTATTGAAGAGGCTATCTTTTCTCTACTGTATATGCTTGCCTCCTTTATCAAAGATAAGGTGACCATATGTGCGTGGGTTTATCTCTGGGCTTTCTATCCTGTTCCATTGATCTATGTTTCTGTTTTTGTGCCAGTACCAAACAGCTTTATAATATAGTCTGAAGTCAGGTAGCCTGATTCCTCCAGCTCCATTTTCGTTCTCAAGATTGCTTTGGCTATTCGGGGTCTTTTGTGTTTCCATACAAATTGTGAAATTTTTTGTTCTAGTTCTGTGAAAAATGCCAGTGGTAGTTTGATAGGGATTGCATTGAATATGTAGATTGCTTTGGGTAGTATAGTCATTTTCACAATGTTGAGTCTTCAATCCAAGAACATGGTATATCTCTCCATCTATTTGTATCATCTTTAATTTCTTTCATCAGTGTCTTATAATTTTCTGCATACAGGTCTTTTGTCTCCTTAGGTAGGTTTATTCCTAGATATTTTATTCTTTTTGTTGCAATGGTAAACGGGAGTGTTTTCTTAATTTCACTTTCAGATTTTTCGTCATTAGTGTACAGGAATGCAAGAGATTTCTGTGCATTAATTTTGTATCCTGCTACTTTAGCAAATTCATTGATTAGCTCTAGGAGTTTTCTGGTAGCATCTTTAGGATTCTCTATGTATAGTATCATGTCATCTGCAAACAGTGACAGTGATACATCATATTAACAAATTGAAGGAGATAAACCATATGATCATCTCAGTAGATGCAGAGAAAGCTTTCGACAAAATTCAACACCCATTTATGATAAAAGCCCTGCAGAAAGTAGGCAAAGAGGGAACTTTCCTCAACATAATAAAGGCCATATATGACAAACCCACAGCCAACATTGTCCTCAATGGTGAAAAACTGAAACCATTTCCACTAAGATCAGGAACAAGACAAGGTTGCCCACTCTCACCACTATTATTCAAAATAGTTTTGGAAGTGTTAGCCGCATGAATTAGAGAAGAAAAAGAAATAAAAGGAATCCAAATCGGAAAAGAGGGTAGTGTTTTTTAAATGCCTCCTCCGGTGACTTTCCTTAGGATAAAGCAGTTTTTCTCTGTGGGTCGAATCTGACTCTGAGGCTGGACCAGGAGACTCAGAGGTCTAAGGAGTAGGAAATGTGGGTTGTTCCGCCCTTTGTGGGGGAAGAGGAGGGTAAGATGCAAGGGTGTTCTGCTCCCCTGTGGTGACAAGGATGCAGGGTTTGGGGAAACTCCTGCCTGAGGCCTGAACACAGTACCCCACAGCACCTACTCCTTGGCCTGACGGGCAGGGGGCAGGATAGTGGGCTGAGAACAGAGGAGGAGCTCGGGCTGCTGAGGGGAAGCCAGAAGTGCTGCTGGTCCTGGAACTACATCTGTCACTTGGCTGATCCTTTGAAAAGTGCTAGCTTCCTGTCCCCCTGCTGGGAAGAGACACCTTTGTCACCCAGAATAAGAATCGGGAGAATGTCATTGTGTGCTCACTCCTGAGGGAGAAGAATGTATTTTTTCCTGAATGTCTTACAGTTCCTACTTCTTACTGATAATAATGAAGTTTGCTTATGGCTCATTCGGATTCTGAATGAGGGCCACGGATCTTGGCCTTGGGGGACACCCACTTTCCCCTGCTCCGCTGTCCAAGTCAGGTTGGTCCAACCAGGGCCCCATGGGTCAGCAGCTGCTGATGTGACCCAGAGAAGAGACAGACAGAGGGCATTCCTGAAGGAAAAGCTGGAATTCAGGCCTGCAGACCAGAAGGCTAAAATGGGATTGTTTTGAAAGCACGCAGGTCTAGTTGGAATTCAAATGCCTGAAAGGAAGCCCAGCCCGTAGAATCAGAAAAGGGAGGCCCCTTTGTCCTCCCCAGAGCTGCTTCAGGCTGAAAGAGTCTCTCAGTTCTGCATTACCAGCTGCCTGAAACAGCAAACCCCCAGAAACCAGTTTTACTGCATTGAAAAATGATTTATTCTCTGGAGTTAATGATCCAGAACAATAGATTGGCCTTGGTCAAAAATCAATTTTTAGTATTTGGAGAAGGGATTGGATAAAGTCTCCTTTTCATTACCAGGCCCACAGATGACAATCCTAAATTATGATTGTTCAAGGACAAAGCTTCATTTGGATTGTGGTTTGGGCACATTCACAGTTTTTTCCTTTCATTAATTCTTAAAGCTTAAATCCATACTTGGTGATGACTTGTGTAACTCTCACTTAAAATAAATCAGCTAGACTTGGTTTCTACCTAGAAAAGAGGAGCCGGGCGCTCTTGGATACAATTCTGAGTGAATGGTTGTTAAGCGGGTTCGTTGTTTGTGTGACGCTGTCTGGGACGTACCGGGCTGGCTCTGGGAGCTCACAGCAGAGCTGCTCCAGCACTTGTACGGCGCTTGGAACTAGTCTCAGGACTCTACAGACCACAATTCACTGGGTCCTTGTATCTGGGGTGAGGAGGGGGAGGGGCAGGGTGGCTCCTGCTTAACCGAGGAGGAGAAGGAGCCCAGGAGAAGGTGACAGACTGGCGGAGGCTGCCAGGATGAGCCTTATCACTCCTGATGCTTTGGTTCCTTCCTCTGACTGATGAACCTCATTCATTCTCTCTTTTCCCCAGAGCCACGAATCCCACTGGCATTTCTGATACTTTCTGCCTTATCAGGGCTCAAAGACCCTTGGGGTCTGGCTCCCGCCTTTACTTCCTACCCCACAGACCTTCCATGGACAAAGCATCACAGCTCAGGGGCTTTGCTGCTTCTGTCCCCCTGCCTGGACTAGCCCTGCTCCTTTGCTTTAAGCTTGGAGCAGTCGTCGCCTCAGGAAGGCTTCGTGCCTCCCTCCCGCCTGGGTGGCATGAGTAGTCCCCTTCTGTGCTCCCACAGCTCCCTCCCTTATGGACCTAAAGAGAGATTGTGACAGCGCCGCAGCCCGCTACCCTGCAAGGCTCTGAGCCTCTTGAGGGCAACCCTGACTTCTCTCTGGTCCCCAGAGATGGGAGCAATGCCTGGCACGCTCCTGGGAGCTGCTCCATAAATAAATGTTCAGGGAAAGAACAAACACAGTTTTTTTGAGATGCCTTCTCGGAGCTCTCAGCACACACTGACCTTCAACTTTTCTGAATTTCAAATTTCTTGCTTTCTGTGGTATTCATTCTGCCTTAGATCGTGGGCTATTGTGTATGGTTAGAGCTGGTCTTCCTGGTCAAATATAAACTCTGTCCTTCCTGCAAGGAGCTGTGTCCTAAGTGCCTAAGACAAGGCCCCCTTTCTTTGAATCTCCCTGCACAGGTGTTCAGGCCACATGTGTGTGTGATTTGAGTGCCCTGGGACCGTCAGCATGTAAGTACAAAAAGATAACGGCAATATTACTAGTCTGAATGCTGGTGGCTGTTAACTTCCTCGGCAAAGGCAGGATCTCAGCCTCCCAATTGTGCTTAGAGATCTTGGGGTCCCTGGGGGAATGTCAGATGGGATTACGACGTGTCCTCTCATTTTCTTCTGCTCTGGTCTTCTTGCTGGGTCCTTTCCTGCTGTCGCTTGCGTGAAGCCCCTCACCACTGCCTCTCCTCCCTGGCCTTTGTCTCTGAGTGCTCTTCAAATAGGGCTCCACAGTGTTGCATATGCCTCACCCTTCCTGAATCAAAGTGGGTCACGTGTCAGGAAGAAATGGAGCCCACATTCTATGCCACCTTTCCACCTGGGCCTCAGGCAGCCCAGCCTGTGTCTGGAACCTCATGGGTGCTCATTAAAGGAACTCTCAGCTTTTGCTTGCGGTCACTTTGTCCCTTCAGGGTTAGTTAGAAAAAGACATCAAGCCAACCTTCATTTATCTCTACTTGCCTCTTTTGCCTAGAAACTTGGGTGCCAATTCATGCAAATAGGTCCTAAGGCAGGGGAGGGGCTCCTGCTGAGGGAGGAGGGAGCTGTCTGGACTGGGAATCCCCGTTTGTGCATGTGTGGCAAGGACCCCTACTCAGTGTGGATGGCGCAGACCTGTAGCTTTTGATCCTCAAAATCTGATTTCATGGATCATTTGAATATATCTAAGCCTTTTTTTTCTTGCCTGAGACCCACGGATAAGATTATTAGGCACAAAGAAGTTGTGCCAGGGAAAAATACCAGTTGGAGTCTACAAGTGACACAGGGAGGAAGACCAAAGGACGGGTCACACTGGAGAGGCTGAGCTGGCCGGGAGCTGAGCAGCATGGGGTGGGTGCCAGCTGGCAGGTATGAGGTGGGGGGCAGGTGTGTGGAGGCAGCAGATCAGGAATGAACAGCGGCCCTATATTCCCCGTGTGGACACCATCTCACAGTGGCCTCCCCATTTCCTGGGACCTGGTGACATACTTTGTGGGTCCGCTAAGATTTCCTGTAGTCGATACTTGACTGTATCCCAAGTAGCTTTCTTCTTCTGTCACCCTGGCCATTGTACCTGCACCTTGAACACGGTCTCTGGGCTCCTTTGACTCCTCTGGGCCCTCTTTTTAACCACCACTGGGGTTCCCATTGTCTTTTTTGGCCTCCATTTTCAGTGGGAAAGAATCTTGCCTACTTTGGGCACTTTTTCTGTGTCTGGACCTCTTTTTATTTCTTATCTTTATTTTTTCTTAAGTTGATTGATTGATTGAATGATTGATTTTTGGCTGCATTGGGTCTTCGTGGCTGCGTGCGGGCTTTCTCTAGTTGTGGCAAACGGGGGCTACTCTTCCTTGTGGTGCGCTGTCTTCTCATTGCGGTGGCTTCTTGTTGCGGAGCACAGGCTCTAGGCACGCAGGCTTCAGTAGTTACGGCACATGGGCTCAGTAGTTGTGGCTCACAGGCTCTAGAGCGCAGGCTCAGTAGTTGTGGCACACGGGCTTAGCTGCTCCACGGCATGGGGAATCTTCCCGGACCAGGGCTCGAACCCAGGTGCCCTGCATTGGCAGGCGGATTCTTAACCACTGCGCTACCAGTGAAGTCCCTGGACCTCTTTTTAATATTTATATGCATTATCTCATTCTCTATGAAAACTCTATGAAGGGGTCACTGAGATGAAATAATCTGCCCAAGGAACAGAGTATAGAGACAGGTCGGCTGGAGAGCAAAGGCCATATACCGCCACCAGCTCCTCTTCCTCCTATTTCTGACTGGTGATTATCCATCACTTTTATTTAGTGAAGCACTGATAAACTTCCAGTTGTAGTGCCTCTATATTGGGGATATTGATGGGAGATGAGTTGGGGAGCTATTCAGCAGTTGGTTCCTTTTATGTTTAGATCAAATGTTTAGAAAGACACCTGCAACAGGTGTTGGGAAGTAGGTGATGAGAGATGCTAATCAAAAAAGAAATTTAAGTAAGAAAATTAAGTAAGACATTTTTAGGTTAGGTAATATGATTGGGAAATTTATCTTATCAGATATTTGTGTTTAGAAATATTTTGTGTATTATCCTTTTTTTTAGGAGTAGAATTAGAATGTACTAATTCAGCTGAATCAGAAAAATATACCTAGGTCAACAATACAATGAGCAAGACAGGCATGAAAAAGTGGAAGAAACTATCTTTTTTGTTTTTTACAACTTGTTGTTATGAACAATTTAATAATTACACAGAAATGGAGAAGAGAAACTCATATTCTCTGTAGATTCATCAGTTAGCTTTTATAATTACCAACCATGGCCAACCTTGTTTCTTCTTTTTCTGAATTCTTTTGAAGCAGATCCCTTACAAGTGATGTGGACATTAACAAAATAACCCAAACATAATTATTACGTCTAAGAATTTAATAATAATTCTTTCAACATCAATATCCAGTCAGTGTTTAAACTTCCCTGTTTAACGTTGATAAATATTAAACTTTTAACTAGGTTATATGAATGAGGATCCAAATAAGGTCCACATTTCGAGATGAGTGTCTTTTAAGCCTCTCTATGTTGTTGGTGGTGTCTCTCCTGTCAAGTTTCCCACAGTCGGTTTGGCTGGTAGCATCCTCAGGATTGATTACATGTTTCTTGTCTCTTGCGTTGCCTGCAAATAGATCTAGTGGCGTGCCCAGATTCAGGGGAGATTTGTCGGTACCACCTACTTCCTAGGTGGTGGTGTGACTTCCATGAGGAGTCATGGAGTGTCTGGTTGTTCATTTTCATGATCAGCAGCCATGAGGATCAGCTTAGGATTGTTAATGCATTAGAAATAGCAACACAGTGTCATTCTATTTTTATCATTTTTCTTCATTTATAAGCTGGAAAACATTTACAAAGAAAAACCTCGCTTCATTGACTATTGGATTACCCGGAAATCTGGTTGTATAGGAAAGAGAAATAGGCTTAATTCTTCCCCTTTACTTATAAGGTTTCAAAACAGTGAGCTGATTCCAGAACATTCTCCAAAGGTGTCCAATGCAGTTTTTTTTTTTCCTTCTGTTGAGCATCATTATGGAACTCATGGATTGAAATGTATCTAATATGTGTCAGTCCATCATAGCTTTTATCCTTATTGATGCCCAGATTGTTCCTTCTTTGCCTGGAAGATCAATCTGTTCAAACTGGCTCTGAGTCCTGTGGACGTGACTGATCGCTTTCTTTTTTTTTTTTTTTGCCGTGCCATGCAGCATGTGGGGTCTTAACTCTCCAACCAGGGATGGAACCTGTGCCCCCTGCGTTGGAAGCGCGGAGTCTTAACCACTGGACCGCCAGGGAAGTCCTGATCGCTTTCTTACTTTCTAGTTTAACAAGATGTAACAGACTCGTCTTGTTCATGTCATAATCTGGAATCCACATTTCTCCCTTGGAACTCTGGCTCCCTTTCATGGGATTTGGAGACCACCATGTGAATGCTAGGAATGCTCATTGCTATTGGGTTGGTTATTGTTTCTAGACCTTTTTAGTAAACATAGCTAGGAAATGCGTATTTGTTTTTAAATAAAATACATCATGGATTCGTATTGCTACTTCCAGTTCTAATTCACGATTGTTGAATTTCTACTTAACCATATCAATTTGATATCTGTGTCTCCTTTCTCCTATGCTGAAAATCCCAGGTTTTCACCTGGGTTTTCACTTGCTTCCCAATACCTGTTGCAAGTGTCTTTCTAAATGTATGATCATACCGACATAATCTTTTGCTTTTTCCCACAATGCACACAACAGAGGCTGGGTTATTAATTTTCTGGCCATCACAAGAGTGAGAGGAACTGGTTTGCAATTTGAGAGGAGGCTGTGGAGAGTATAATGACTCCATTATATGTGTGGACAAGTTTGATTTGAGGATAAAGGAGAAGGAGTTCACTGGACCTGAGATACTGAAAACTCCTGGGCACTTCCTGTCTGTTTTTTCCTGCTGGGTGTGTCACAGGTCACTGAGTGTTTCTGAATCTAATTGTCCCACCTGTCAGTTCTACTACACAAAGAAGCTCTGTCCTGGGAGCAGGAGGGCTCATGCTACTGGTAACCCTAGTGAGTATAGGTTATTCATGATGACGATAGGTTGGCTGCCTCAATCTATCTTTTGCCCCTTGTTTTCACCCAAGGGAGGTGAACTTATGCCTCCCTCAGGGATAGGATAAATAGGATGAACCCCTTTCTACCCCTATGCAGACGCACTATTTGTTTCACATTGCCCGTTTTTTCCTACCAAAACCGCCCCTTGTTGCTTCTCTGGGGGCCATTCCCATTTATACATGTGCCATGTGTCTTTGGGTCCATTTTTCATGCTATTAAAATAGCTGAATAGTAAAGTGGGGTCGGAAACACGCCGTTACCTTCCCATGTGCCAAGGCTTTCTCTCTACTCACAACCTTCTAAGGTTTTCTTTGAGGGAGGAAGAAGAAAGACATTGATTTTGCCTGGTTTACTAGGGGGCAGGGTCATTATTCATTGATGGTCATGGGGTTATACGTGGAGTGGGAAAATCCCCTTTGGCATTTTCAGGTAACGCTCTTGAAAATCACTCACTACTGCTGGAGGATCCTCATCATAGCTCCACGTGGTGACCAGACAATGATAAGGTAACGAGATTTGTTTTGTGACATAGAGTAGAATTGAAGGACTGTCTTGGGCTCAATCTTAAGCCAAATGTTGGAACTAAATTTATTAAATCTCTGCTCTGTGGGTTCTTGGCACTGTCCCTGCCAATAACAAAGTGAGATTTTGGTTCCTGTTTTCTGTTGTCATTATCTGGGTCATCAGGATCCTTGGACTTGGGCAAGACTTGCACTTCTGTTTTCTGAATGTGGTATCATTTAATAGTTTCAAAGTATCGTTCTTATTTTTAATATAGAAATCTGCAAAGTTTGCATCTTGAAAGGCATTATGTAATACACATCAAGTCTACTTTGTGAGTTAGGACATAGTGAGCTGTGGAGGTGGCACTGGTGTGTCAGTGTGGTGTTTGGGGTGGAATAGAATGAAGATGGATTCTGACACTGCTGCTTACTGGCTGGAGGACCCTGGATCAGTCAGCTGGCCTCATCAAGTCCCACTTCCTCATCCACAAACAGGAATGTAGTACCTACTTCACAAGGTCCTGAGAATTCAGTGAGTCAGTGGCACAGTACAGTTGCACACTCAGCAGATGTGAGTTTCTTCCTGATCTCGATTACCACCTGAATTATTGAATTACTGAATAAGAATAATACATTTATTGAATAAATAGTTCCCACCTGTGATCCCACCCAAAGCATACTAACCTTGCTCTGGAAGAGTCAGATGAAGAATCATTGATCTTACCCCTCCATCCCTTAACATGCCTGGCAGGTCTGAGATGTGAGTTCTTCCTCCTCTTTTCCTTGGTTTGAGGCCGTCTTCTTTTCTGTCCCTTCCCTTCCCTTCCATCTCTTCTCTCAGCCTCCTCTCTCTGGCTCAGTTATCTTCCTCCCTCCCCTTTACTTTCTCTCCCTCCGCTGAAGTTGAATAGAACCATATGACACACAATGATATGACTCTTGATATGTTTTTCATTAAAGCAATAATGCTATGAGCCCGGGGGATGCCCAGCTCCAGGGGCTTTGTGGAATTTCTAAGATGAAATTTGATAAGTTTCTCTGCTACCTTTCCTTGCTAGAGACTCAAAGAATTTGGTGGCATCACATCACGGGCTGTGCAGAAACACCACATTCCACAACAAAGCCACTTAAATTGTGGCTTGTGTTCCAGGCTCCCTTTCCTCTGGGTGCAGGACAGTGGCTGAAGGGCTGACAGTGTGGCTGCCTGGGTCCCCATGCCTTATTTGTCCCTCTTGTAGGAAGGAAGTTATATCCTCACCCAGCCTTCCTGGGCAAAAAATGAGAGGCCCATCTACATAGGAACTGAGAAATGAAGTCGAACCCATGTCTTCTCAAACTCAAAGAGCAGAAATATTTGTTCGGTACCCCCCTACCCTGCGGTCCCATCATCAGATGTAAGGTATTCCCAATCCTGGGCTTCACACTTGCATAGGGAGGTCGTTTGGACACTAAGTTAGGGCCATGTAAAGCTAAGCTCCATTTATACCTCATATATAGGACTGTCAGACCATCCCATCCATCCATGCATCCACCCAACTTCTATTTGTTCACTCACTGAACCATTCATTAATGCATTGGACAGAGATTTACTATGAATCCGTGTTGTGCAGGACACTGCCCTAGGCACTGACAGTTCATATAGAATAAAATTCATGCTGATACTTTCCTCAAGGAGTTTTCAATCTGGTAAGGAAATGGGGGCAAGTGTGCAGTTCTCTATACTGAGACAGACCATGATAAATGTCACAGGGGTAGAAGCAAACGTAGATGTGGGTACGATACAAACAAGGGAGAGATCACTTCTGTCTGGATATAAGATCCAGTTGTGTGTCTTAAAATAGGTACCCCATGAGTTTGAAGACTGGGGAGAATTTCAACAGATGGTAAAGGGATGAAGTACATTCCTTGTAGGGGAAATGAATTTGTAAAGACAAAAGCGTGAGAAAACACAGGGTATGTTTAAACATGGTATGTGATAGATGTTAGGCAGTGGAGGGGTAGGTTAGACTAGAAATGCAGGTCGGGATCTGATCATGGAAAGCTGTAAGCATTCAGCGAGGGAGTTTTGACCTGTCATGACAATCAGGCCACAGCAACAGAATGTGTGACATGCCATGTTCCTTTATTTCTCTAAATCAGATTTAATTTGCTCAGAGACCCCTACCTGTATGCTGGCTGAGAATATAAGGGAAATGAGATGGGCTCTCAGACCCCTCTCAGAGTTTATGGAAGAGTCCAGGATCCAGGGAACTATGCTTCCACCATCTCAGTGGGAACTTTTACTCTTTAATTCCATTGGTAGGTCCCTTTGGAGTGGTTCTTGGCTTTGGTCTTAGACCAAGAACAAGAAACTTAATATCAGTCTAGAGGGGAGTCATGGGCTGTTGCCAGAGGCTCTGGCCAAGGCAGTTTGGTCCTCATGCTTACTTCCTGGTCTTTAGTTAGAGACTGCTGCAGGAGCCCACCACTGGGCTTAGCTTCCCTCTCCTCTTGGGTACAAAGGACCCTTTTAAGGACCTCTGATGACAGCAGGTGTTACAAGTGCTCTGGGACTGCTTTCCCTTGATCCTCTCCTCAGTTGTGCCAAGTTGGGTTTAAGATCAGAGCTTTCCTATTTTGGGATGGACCAGAGCATCAGATGGCAAGAAATGCACTGTCTTCACCTCCTGCCTGGTTCCCCACTTGGGACCCTCAGATCTCCTTGAGGCCCAGGGTCACCCCCACCTCTGGCCATCTGGAGGTCAGTCTGTCATCCATCTGATGTGTTGATTCCAGACCTGGGCATGCACTCAGCTCAATGAATGGTCAAGGACCACAAATAGATCATTCTGAAAGAGGATGTATAGGCTTTCATAAAGGTAGAAACATATGCTGAGACTTAAGAGCATTAACAAGAAGGATTAGCAATAAACAAAGTTGGTAGTGAAGCTAAGGGAGCAGACATTTTTTATTCTGCCCCTGGTCTGATTATCCAGGCTTCAGAAAACCTCCCAGTGACCAATGACTGGGGATCTACTCAGGGGCTTTTCTCTCCTTCTTCCCCCTTTCCTCCTCCTCCTCCTCTTCCTCTTCCTCTTCTCCCTCTTCTTCTTCTCTGCCTATCTGCCTCTCTCATAATTGGTTTATTTCTTGGACTTCTTGGCCATGTAACCAGCCCCAGAGATACATAAAATGTATATACCTTGGGATCCCAGAAACACATTTGTGAGCTTACCGGTGGGGTTGAAAATTAAGAGTATCCTAGAGGGAGATAAATCTCTTGGGCAGGATTTCACCAAGGCCTTCTTCTGCTGCCATCTTGTTTTGGTGGGTGAAGGACGGAGCTCCTGAGTCCTGAGAATGGTGACTGGCTGGGTCACAGGTTTGCCCTTCTGTTCCTTGTTCTCAAACAAGAATTTCTCTGGTATATCGTTTTACTTAATCTGCCCCCAAAATAAGCAAATGGGGTGTTTTTAAAGCCTTCCCCCCTAACTTTTTATTATGCCAACGTTTAAGCTATAGAGAATTTAAGAGCATAGTATAGTGAAGACCTGTGTATCTCTCATCTGGGTTCAACAATTTTTAACATTTTACCGAATTTGCTTCTTGCTTGCTTTTTCTCCCCTCTGAACCATCTCACAGGAAATTGCAGGCATCATTAATCTTCACCTCTAAGTACTTCAGTGTGTATCTCCTAAAAATAAGAAACTTCTCCCACGGAGCCACTATACTACTTTTACACCTGAGAAAATTAATAATACCCCAATATAATTAAAAACCCAGTCTATACTCAGATGTCCCCAGTTGTTCCCAAAATGTCTTTTTTTGCCTTTTTAAAAAAAATCAAGATCCAATTAAGTTTTATGCTTCGAAGGGCGTGGAAACCAAGGCCTTCCCACTGCTCCCTGGAAGTGAATAAGCTAGCAGCCACTGGGCAGTGAACCTGGGGTTCTGGCCATGCCTGTAGGAATCCAAGTCCACATGCTCCCCTGCATTTGAAGTCCCCAGATCTGGTTTTCACAGGTCAGTTCTATTTCTAAAAAGAATTTTAGATACCAACCCAACCTTTTATTTTACCAAATGTAAGCATTAAAAAAAAAAGACTATCTGTTATCTTCAGCACTTAACATAAAGAATAACATTTTAATGACAAAATCAGGGACACAATTTCAGAATATATGATAGTCTTGCAGGAGTCTAGTTACCATGGTGGCTGTGGAATCACAGGGCTGGGAGGGAGAAAACTGCACCCATTAGACAGCTGAGCTTGCAGGGAGGGGCTCTGAGGACCAGGAGCTGGTGGGTTGGTGGCGGGAGCCATAGAGCAGGGGCTGAGGACTCACGGATTTTCATATGAGCTACTGTCACCCTATATTCCCCTGTCCTCTGCAGGAGAAAATGTCCCCCCACCCTCCCAACATTTTAATATAACAATTTTCTAACATATGGCAATGATGAAATACCTTCATAGTGAAGATCCGTATTCCCACAGCCTCTATTCTGCCACTGCCATTTTATCAAATGTTTTTAGCCCGAGCCCAGCCGTCTCTGCCTCTAGACTTAGTTCTCTGTAATCAGCTCCTCAGTGTGGGGAGGGCTTTCAATCCTGATTGTCTCAGTGGTAGGGTGGCCCGTCCACCTGGGGTTTCATCACGCTTGTCTGAGAGGGGTGGTGTGATTGCACACTGGCCCCCACTCCCGCCCGGAACCTGATTGCCAGCTCCTACTTTATTTGCACACTCTCCCCAGTGCATTGGGCGAAGGCTTATTTGGTTTGCAGGACAGACCGAGGTGAAGGCTGGCCAGCCCCCGCCCAAGGGCAGGTCCTGCTCTTGGACTCTCTGTGGCCAGGACACCTGTGGTGGCTTCCTTCCTGCACTGGTCCTCAGCCTTCAGCTCCATCTAACCACAGACCTGGCTCAGGTCATATACCAGAGGTCCCTGCTTGATTGGCTGATCGTTGAATTCTGTTGCATTCCATCAGGCTGAACGGAATTTGGGAGAGGGAAAGATTATAGATAGGTTAAGGCAGGTCATCCCATGGAAAGGCTGCTGTGCCCCCAGCCTTGCCCTCCCTTTGAGGACCTCTTACCCTTCCATCAAGCTCAGTGGGGAGGCCTTGGAAGACAGTTCTGTATTCTGACAGGCCATTCTTTCACCTAGAGGTATGGGAAATCTCGGGGGCTGAGAGCACTGCAGGACATGCCACTGTGATGAACGCTGCCTCTCTCTATTTGTAGATGGATTCATCTCTCACAGCCACTGCCGCAAAGGAGTGCGTGGGGGGAAAACAGACCAGCAGGCATTGGGATCCAGAAGGGGGGGTGGGTGGAGGTAGTGTGCGGACCCCCGTGAGGGTAGGTGGACCAGAACCAGGAAGTGCAGTGCACGCTGCTCTTCGCTGGAGCCTGAGAAGCTGAGACACAGCTGTCTGTCTGCAGTCTGAAGCCCTCCCCTGTGTCCCCAGGAGAGTGGAACTGGCTTTACCCTTGAGAGACGCCCCGGTCCCGTGGAAGCGTGGGGACCAAGACTCACAGGCTTCTGTGTGGAAACTTGATCCAAGAGAATGGGAACCTTTCCTCTAGGGCACCACTGCGCACCCCTCAGAGCTCCAGGAAGGCTTGCTGGGCACCTCGCTCCACAGGCTGCCCCACTGTCCTCTGAGCCCAGCCTCAGTCGAGGTCTCTGCCCAGGAGTGGTGCCCACCAGGCAGGGAGACCCGCGCTGGCCAGGCTGCTCCCAGGACACCAGCTACAAGGGGCTGCTTGCTCAGGGGAGCTGATGGGAATACGGTGTGCTGCACAGCCCCTCTCCACGTGCAGCCTGCTGGGTGGTTAGCCCCACTGCTCTCAGACTAGAGAGCACACGGGTGTGGGGGGCAGGGGGAGAAACTGCACACGCCATACACACCACACGCACACACACTGCATGCACACGACACACACACACACTACATGCACACCACACACCACATGCGCACACACTGCACGCACACCACACACCACACACACACACACTGCACGCACACCACACACACACACACACACTACATACCATACACAACACACACACACACCATACACACCACATGCACACACACTGCATACACACACTGCACACACACCACACACACCTTACACACCACATGCACACACTACATGCAAACGACACACACCACACGCACACACACTATACACACACCATACACACCACATGCACACACACTACATACACACCACATGCACACACACTACATACACACCATACACACCACATGCACACACACTACATACACACCACACTCACACACCATACACAGCATACACACTATACACATTATACATACTACACACACATCACACACACATGCTACATACACACCACACACCATACGTACCACACACACACACACCATACACACCACACACCCTGTACACATTATACACACTACACACACATCACATACACACATGCTACGTACATACTACATACACACCACACACCATACACACCACACCCTGTACACATTATACACATTACACACACATCACACACACATGCTGCATACTCACCACACACACACCATACACACCACATGCACACACACTGCATACACACACTGCACACACACCACGCACAACTTACACACCACATGCACACACTACATGCAAACCACACACACCACACACACACTACATGCACACCACACACCACACACATACACACTATACACACACCATACACACCACATGCACACACACTACATACACACCACACTCACACACCATACACAGCATACACACTATACACATTATACATACTACACACACATCACACACACATGCTACATACACACTACACACACACCACACACCATACGTACCACACACACACACCATACACACCACACACCCTGTACACATTATACACACTACACACACATCACATACACACATGCTACATACATACTACATACACACCACACACCATACACACCACACACACTGTACACATTATACACACTACACACACATCACACACACACATGCTGCATACACACCACATACACACCATACAAACCACACACACATACATACTACATGCACACACACCATACACACTAAACACACTCTACAACACCACATACATACCACAGACTATACCCCCCATATATACATACACTACACACAACACACAAACACCACATACCACACACACTACACAGAGCATACACATACACACACACACACACACACACACACACACACCCCAGAATATTTCTCCTTCCTTCCCCCTTGGTCTTCCAGCCCTGACCTGTCTCCTGTGTAAGTTCTGTGCCATGCACATACGTAAACCGAATGTCGCAACCATAGGCCACACCCCTCAGCCTGAGACCAGGGAGCAGGTAGTCCCCTGAAGCTGGCAGGCAGTGTTGGCTGAAATCCTGAGACCTAAGAATGCATCACTACCAGGAAGAAGGCAGTTATTTTTTCTCTAATTTTTAAATTCAAGAAGGTGTCTGGTTCAGAAACTTGCACATCCCCACAAACAAATAAACATCCAAGGAGAGAACAAGAACTACAGATAACGGAATATTTTGCTGAGGTAAATGCCAGAGAAATATATATATTTATGTATCTATATCTATTTATATATATATAAATATATATATATAATATATCTTCAACCAGATTTTATAACTGTTTCCTTGTAAGTTATCTTCATCTCCTGTGAGTGTAACTAATGCTTTTGAGAAAGGTGCCGAAAAATTGAGAATTGAGAGACAATTCTGAATTTGTTAAAATGTTACATAATGTTCTATAGGTAAAAGTAACCTCTTCTTCGGAACAGAAGGAAACATAACAGAAAATTTGTTTTGCTTTCTTATTCTACCATGTTGAATACATTTAAAAAATTGGTTTGAAGAGGCTCTGTGGGATTGGCCCACCTAGAATTTGCATCCTCCGGGGCCCTGGAGAGGCCAGGCTCATTGTCACCTGCTCAGCTTCTCCCTCAACCTGGCTCTCAGTGGCCGACTGCCCCTCCCAGGCCTTGTGTTCCTTTGGTGAGTGGTACTCTCGCTCCATGGGGTCCTTGGCTCCAGCATCACAGGGAGAGGGACTGGTCTCTCCCCAGTGTACCTTGGAGGAAGGCAGAGAGATAGAGGGGACCCCCGTGGAGGCGGCGAGCGATCTCAGCGTCTTGGCCTCCCTCTCCCTGGCAGGCTCTGTCTGCCCTTCAGGTGTAAACCTCCCAGGTGTGGGGCTGGGACCAGCAGTGGGCAAGGGAGAGGCTGTAGCACCTGGAGAGCTAGAGGAGCTGCAGTACATCTTCTTGGGGTCTCCTGAGCTTCTAGAAGGAGGCAGTTTGTAGGGCCAACCCTGGTGCTGGAGAGGAAGCTGGGCTTCCAGCAGGCAACTTTCTTTGAGTCCATCTCCAGGTGCACCACAGGCCCCGACATCTCTTTCTTGGCTGGTTGTGGCTGACCCCACAAAGCCAGCCATTTGGCTGCCTCTGGACAAAGCTAGACATGGTATTCACCATGTATACCCGTTCCTGGAGTGGCATTCTTCACTGGAGGTGTTTGAAGGGCAAAGACACTGGAGTCCTGAAAACTCTTGGCTGCTTTGGAGTGGCAAAAGAAACAATGTCATTAAAGTTGGAATGAGGAGGGCATCTGGTACATACTAAGTGTTCAATAAACGGTCAGTGAAGGCACAGAGGACAGTGGCTTCGTCAGAGATAAAAAGAACCTGCCTGTTTGCAGCTGACAGCCCCCCTGAGGGGCTTTGACACCCCGCACGGAGGACCTACGATGGACAATTTGATGGGTCGCAGAGGCCGCCTTCATGGAGCCAACAGCGCCTCCTCCCACTCTGCAGTCTTGGCAGCTGTGTGGCCGCCTCCAGTGTCTCACGTCTGCTCTGAGCTTTGAGGCTGCTTCTGTAAAACGGCTTCAGGGCATTCATTAGAAAAGGGTTTGGGGGCCCAGGCAGGGAGGGAATTTCTGTACAAACCAGGAGAATTGGCCTCATAGCTTAATCCTTCTGAAACCAGAGAGGGGAGAAAATAAGAAGTTTTTTCTCTTTCATTCTGCAACAATGGAAGCAAGACTTTTCATCGTAGGGAAGGACATTTAATGCTTAAATATTACCTGAATCTTTGGGATGTATCAAAAGGAGAAATGTCTGCTGCAACCCTGTGGTCTGATTCTGTGAGTGGAGGTAGGCCTTTGTCTTGGCCAAAATGGACAAAGTTGGCTGCGCCCTGGGCAGAAACCCAGGGGATGGAGGGACTTGGGGCCGATGGCCAAGCTTTGCAGAGAAGAAATGGGCTTCTCCCAGTGCCCTCCAGGCTGCACACATCCTCCCTGTTCACCCAGCATACCTGGGATGCAAATTTGGGTCAGAATTGGTTGAACTCCATCCACCTGGGAAAGCTACACCTTTACTTTAGTTTGGAGCCTGTTTCCAGAAGATGCCCGTGATAAACTGTGCCAGGCTGAAGCTTGGCTGAGCCCTCTTCTTGTTCTGTTAAATGAGGCCAACCAATATACTGCTGCACTGAAATCTGGATCAGATGAAAAACCTGGGCAAGATTTTTTTTTAAGATGGAAAACTTCCCAAGCTGCAAGATGAAGCTACTGAACTTGGTACATGAAGTGTGAGTACAGAGGTTTCTAATTGAAGGGATCAGTGACTTCTGAGTGACATTTACAAACATAGGAGGAGTGGGAGGAGGCTGGATGTCTTTAGACCAGCCATGGGACTCCATCCTGTCCCGGAGCTTCTGCCATCTTTCCTCTGTCCCTGGCAGCAGTGGTGCCTGAATTCTCATTAGCTTGCTACAGGCAACTTGCTTCCCCACAAGGGTAGTGATGCCATTTAGCTCCAGGCCTCAGAAAACTCAGTCTGGAGAGGTTCTACAGTGCTAGTTACTCAACCATCCTCTAAGTGGCTGTAGGGGCCAAAGTGCTTACTAGATGACCAGGACCCTCCATCCTTTTATGTAGAGGATGCCCTGCTTGTTTTTACTGAGCTGCCCTGGCATCTGCTTGCAGGTGGGTGGTTTCTAGATAGAGCCAGTGCATTCTCTTTTTGAAACCCATAGATGCTTTTGGAGGGTATGCAAGGGGGGCTGTCTATAAGTAATTGACCTTGGCTAGTTGACAAATCAGCCAGTCGCCTGTCTGGTTGACTTCATAATCTAAGTAGTTCCCAAATAACCCTTGTTCTCTTCAGCTCCACTACCCTGCTCAAGATTTTAAATAAAACGTTATTAGGACTTTTTGGTTACACGTAACAGAGATTCAACTTGCAACCTTAACCAAAAAAAAAAAAAAATCAGACTCTCCTTCCAACTCCATGGAATGCAGAGGAAGGACAGAGCTGAAGTCGGGCCTCAGAAATGGGACCAGAGACTGGGCAGTGCAGAGCCCAGACAGCTTTCCATCGTGACCTCTCTCCTCTGTTTCTCCTGTCTTGTTTGCTTCATTTCTTGCAGAATAGCTCCCCCTATGCTCTATCTGGTGGCAAATAAGACCACCACCAACTTCTCTCAGGTTCATAGTCATAGACCAGGGCCCCCAAGGAGATGAGATTAAGCGTCTCTGGTTCCCAGTGCCAAGTTCCCAGGGGTGGCACTCCCTGGCTAGCTCAGGTCAGTTTCCCCAGCAGAGCTGGGACTGTGAAAGGGTCTGAAATGTACCCCGTTTATGTCACTGCTCATGTCTGGACCAGGGCAGAACAAATATGTGATTCTTACTCTATGGTAGATTTCCATTAAGGTCCTAGGGGGCTGGGCAGACAAAATATCTACTGCAACTCCCGTGGCTGTTCTGCCTTCGATTTTTTCTCCTGTTCTGTCACTGTGATAGCTCCTCCGCTTACGGACCTGACTGGCTCCGTTTGCCAAAAGGAGGGACTCCCATCTCCTTGGCACTGCAGACAGGGCTGGTACCATTTCAGCTCCCACCTTAACCATCTTACCTCCTGCCAGAGATCTCAAACACTCTGATTTTGTGTCTGCTCCTTTGCCCACACTGTTTGCATTGCACAAAATGCTGACCCATTTCTCTTCTATCCAGTCACTCCTCATCTTTCAGGAATCTGGCTCAAACACAACTGCTCCCGGCCAGCCTTTCCCAGGCACAGGGTCTGTTCCACCCACTGCCACCCCACTGGACGTGGTGCTGATCCCTCCACTCATCCAGTGTGTTGTCATGTGTCTGTCTGCCAGTGGAACTTGACCTCCTCCAAGCAGGGGGCTGCTCAGCTTCCCCTGTAGGAAGCACAGATTAAATGCTTGTGGGAGGAAGAAGTGAGTTGCTAGTGTCCCGTATGTGGTCCTGGGTGACAGCAATAGACAAAGAGGGAGGGGGCACAGGGGTTCCTGGGTGCCTTTCTGGGCCCTGTCCTCTGAGAAGGTTGTACACTTGCCCATACAGGGCTAGGGGGGTTTCTCTGAGGCCCCCAGGGATGAGGTCTATTGTGGGGCAGGCTCATTTTACCCAGCAGTCAGGCCTGGTGTCTGGTTTGGTGGCTGCAGAGCTGAGCGATGTGGGCTGGCTGGGGAGGGAAGATTGAATTCAGGCTGCAGCCTGTGCCTTCAGGGAAATTCAGGTGAAGCGAGAAGGGAGAACAGGAGGGCAGAGACATCAAACCACAGGCCCACGCAGGGGCGCGGAGCTCCCGCTGAGAGGCTCTGGCAGGCTCTCCAGATGGGGAACCGCCCTCCAGCCCTGGGCGCTTTGAAGTGCACGGGAAAGGGGCGTCACACGGTTTTCAAGGCAAGTCAGGTTCTAAATACCCTCCCTGCCCCCACCCCACACACTGCATTGTAAAGCGATGCGTGTCTGTTGTGGAAGATTGTGAAATACAGAAAAGTCAAAAGAAGAAGAAACAGGCACCCATAAGCCCATCATCCAGAAATAACCACTGTTAGCGTTAGGTGACCTTCCTAATTGGCTTTTCCTCTGTGGATTTTTTTTTTTGCGTTGTTGATCTCATGCTGTGAATATGAATGTGTGTCTGTTATTGTTTTTATTATTAGCTTTACATGTGAGCATTTATTTCCATGGCCATAAAAACACTTTGTAAACATGCTGTTTAAGGGCTCTGTAATATTGTATTTCTGGATGAGCCATACTTTGCTGAATGATTTCAGGCCAGGACTTTAAAAGTATGTCCACAAGATTTCTCATTATCAGATAAAAATACACAGATTTAAAAAAAAAAAAAGCCACTGCCTACAATTAGCACAGTGCCTGACAGCAGGCGCGTGCACGCGCGCGCGCGCACGCGCACGCGCACACACACACGCACACGCACACACACACACACACACACGTCCACAGGGCTGCCGCCACCCTCAGGCTGCGAAGGGATGGCGGTGGCTGGACCCGGCTGAGTCAGCCTTGGTGCACAGGGAGCAGAGGAGGCCGGAGGCGAGACCATGGGGTCCAGGCTGCCTCTGGTCTCATCCTAGTTGTGACTGAGCATGAGACCCATCCAGAGAGCTGCGGCAGAGAAAAAGGCACGATTCTAGTTTCAGGAAGGTGTAGGTTTGCATTCTGTTTGTCACTTCCTAATAGCAGGACTTTAGACAAGTTATCAAAGCCTGCTGGGCTTCAGTTTTCTTGTCTGAAAATGGGGTGATAAATAACAGATTCAAATGATTGTACTAAAAATAAAACATGTAATAAGCCACATGGGATACATAACATTTAATATTTATGTATTAAACATAGAAAATGTTTAGTTTTATTAATTATATTAAGTGTGTAAATTAATATGTATTTCATTAACTATATTTAATACATAATTGAATAATTGTATTACATATATAAAATATTTATGTATTAAATATATGATAAATGATAAAATATGTAATATGTGATGTACAGTTTTACTCTATATAACATGATATAGAAATACAGTATAGCCTGTAGCAAACCGGCATGGCTTAAGTGAGAGAATGTAGTGTCCTGGTACCTGATAGAAGGAGGAGTCCCCTTTTTCATTTAGCTGATGCACGGAGTTTGAGTCACCACTGTTTAGTGAGCAGATTTAACAGGAGGCAGGACAGGAGAGCCCAGGTCAGTGAGCCCGGCAGAGCCAGGATGTTTCTGTGCGGAGCTAAGCCAAGTACTCAGCGGCCCGGTCCGGCGGAGAGGATTTGATGGTCCTTGCCAGCTTCCTCAGACCTTGACCTCCTACTTTATTTCCCAACAGGCCGTTCCAGAAGACTCAAATCTTAGTTTTTGTTGTCCTGTTGGCTCTCTAAATTGCAAGAAAAGCTTTGTAAAAAAGTGTTAGCTTCTGCCTCAGTGGCAGAGGTGTAGAGTTGCCCTGCACAGGCTGGTGGAACTCTCTGGGAAATAAGCGCCGTCCAGTGAGGTTTTCTCAGCGGAATGTCGGGCATTCAGGGGCTCAGTGAGATTCCACTGGAGAGGTGGGCACGTGAAAGAGCTGGGCTTCCAGACTTTCCAGTACCCGAGTCTCAGGACCCTGTGGTTGGGGCTGGTTAGAGGTTTGGCCTGAATTATAGTATAGCTTCATCACCTGTTACTTGTTTGTCCTTGGGCAATTCACTAATCCTCTCTGTAGGATGGGTACCATGACAGCCATATGGCAAGGCTGCTGCAAGGACTAAATAGAGACCATGTGTAAGGTGTCTAGCACAGTTCCCTTCCCTCCCGCTTCCTCCTCTCTCTCCCAAGAGACGCACCTCCCTCGCCATCACCATGTTCACAAACACACATGTGGACACATGCACACACGTGCACACAAGGCACATACCCACAGTCATACATACATACGCATTCATGCCCTTAGGCACATGTGCACACATGCACACAGAGCCGTACACACATGCTCACACACATGCACACAACATATGCACACATACACTTATGCACATTCACATGCACACACATATATGCACACCGTAGTCTACCCACATCAATCTGTTCAGCTCCCTAAACATGCTGTGCATTTTCACATTTGTGTGACTGTGAAAGGACTCTTCCCTCACCAGGAAAACATCTTCAGTTCTTCAACTGATACACACCTCCTCATTTTGTATAATCCATGTCAAATGTTATATCTTCTGGGAAACATTTCCCGGCTTTCCTAAGACACAGCTGCTAGCTGCGTCTTCATTTCCCTGGAAACTGTGGGCAGGCTGAGGGACATGTCTTTCTCGTCTTCCAATCCTCAGCATCTGGCATGGACCTGGGGTTCCTGAAACGATGGCTGAATGATGAAGAGGCAGGTGCAAGCTTCATTCTATCAGGTTCCTCAGTCTGTGATCCCCTTCAAGAGGTTTGGGGGCCAACCTCTGGAGAGAAGTGCTGTTTTAGAAGCACTTGGAAGGAAGGAAGACAGGTAGCTTGCAGGATGCAGGCTCTAGGGCTGCAACTGGTGGCAGGAAAGCAGGAGAGAGAGAAGAAAGCCACTCTGTGCCCAGAACACTGTTAGCCCAACCCTGCCTGGGGCCAAGGGCACAGCTTGGGGTGAAGTGGCGGAGTGGGGAGAGAGAGAGAGGGAGGAGATATGCATCTGGTAGAGAGATGCATCTGGTAGGAAATGTGCTAGGTGTCCATCTGAGAACACAAGGGATAAGAGAGTAGGACCATCCCCTGTAGGTGGGGGACACGGGCAGGTGCTGGTGTCAGTGCAGGGAGGGGTACAGAATAAGTTGGAAAGTCCAATTAGAGGTTCTGAATTTTTTTTTGTCTTAGGACCTCTTCACACTCTTAAAAATTAATGGAGATTCCAAAGACTTTTTGTTTATGTGGGTTATATCAGGCAATATTTACAATATTATAAATCAGAAAAGATAAATTTTAAATTTGTGTAGTTATGAACTCATTCAAATAAAACAACAAACTGTAAACCTAACACTTAAAAATAACTATATTTTCTAATTCAAAAATTAGAATAAATAATGAGAAGAGTGGCATGGTTTTATATTTTTGCAACTTTCTTTAATGTCTAGCTGGATGGGAGACAGCTGGGTTCTCATCTCTGCAGTCAGTCGAATAGATTCAGTAGAATAAAGTTTGCACTTGCCTTTTCATCATTCAACAACGACTTCAGGAGCTCCATCCAATCTGCTGCGACATTACACATCAGGTCATCTCTGGAAAAGTCCTCTGTATGCTCATGCAAGAAACGAGAGTGCAGAAGCCAAATTGTACTTTAATGTTACTGTGAAAATAGTTTTGACGTCACAGACCCACTGAAAGGGCCATGGGGACTTCCATGGGTCCCAGCACCCCACTTTGAGAACTGTTGGGCTCAGTCATATGAAAGTCCTGATATTCTGTTGTTTCTTTTTTCAAGTTGAGCTTTACAGCATGTCTTAATGTGATAGAGGGAACTTGACCTTGGCCTGTGGAAAGGCAGACCTGCCAACACTGCCTGGGCCCGCCTGCTACCTGTGAGGCCTTGTAGAGCTGTGGGTCCTTGCTGTGCATGGTGAGCTTCTGGCCACACAGGTTATAGGAGGTGGTGAGCAGCAAGGGGTGGGCGTAGGGGTCCTGAGTGGAAAGCAGGAGCTGAGCTTGAATCCTGAGGTCCGGGAGGGCTGTGTGTCCTCGTGCGAGCCACTGTCCCTTCAGCAGACCTTGCTTCTCTGTCTGAAGTATGAGTTTGGGTAGGTACCCAAGGTCCCTCCAGTGTGACAGATGCTGGTCTCTGATCCTGAATCTTACATGGTCCCCTGTCCTACCCCCTTCCTCATGGATGAGACTGACCATCACAGCATGAGCCAATGGGCAGCTTCCAAATTCCACCATTCATATACTTGATATAATAACTTGCATTGTTATTTCTTTCATTACAAAGGTAATAAAAATTCATTAAAACTGAAAAATTAGATATGCAGAAAAAGAAAGAAAAAAAGGACACAAGTAAGCACATGTAGTCTGCTGCCCTAGAGATAACTGCTGCTGACATTATGGTGAATATCTTTCCAGGTGTTTTTTTATGCATATAGTTCATGCTTTATCTTTGTAGGATCATTTCTTCTTTTTTTTTTAAAAATAGATTTATTTATTTTTTATTTATTTATTTTTGGCTGTGTTGGGTCTTCATTGCTGTGCATGGGCTTTCTCTAGTTGCGGTGAGCGGGGGCTACTCTTCGTTGTGGTGCGCGGGCTTCTCATTGCGGTGGCTTCTCTTGTTGCGGAGCACAGGCTCTAGGCGCGCGGGCTTCAGTAGTTGTGACACGCAGGCTCAGTAGTTGTGGCTCGCGGGCTCTAGAGCACAGGCTCAGTAGTTGTGGCACACAAGCTTAGTTGCTCTGCAGCATGTGGGATCTTCCCGGACCAGGGCTTGAACCCGTGTCCCCTGCATTGGCAGGTGAATTCTTCACCACTGTGCCACCAGGGAAGCCCGGATCATTTCTTCTTAAATACAACTTTGTGATGTGATTCCCAGCAACTGAATACAGTTTGAGCTCTTCATTCTGGCATTTGAAACTTTCTCTATCCGGACTTGTCTTCTATCCTTTCCCTATCTGTGCCCCCTACTCTTGCCTCTCCCCAAATAAACCACGTGCCTACCCCCTCCACACTTGTAAAGTCATCTCCCTAGCTTAGTACCCCATCTCTAAGTTGAATTTATTCTGCAAGGTCAGAAATTCTAACTTGTTCATTCCTCACCTGCTTCCGTGATGGCTCCAAAGTATTCTTGGAGATTCTGACCCAGTGTTACTTCTAAAGTCTTACCTCATTCTCAGGCTGTTTGCCCCTCCCTCCTCTGAGCTCTCACAGATATCATACATACCTTAATTGGCACTTTGCTCACTGAATTGTAATTGCCTGCATGCCTTTTCTACTACCACCTGGTTCTGGAGCTGCCCACAGTATTGCACACTGATTATTTGCTGACTGGGTTGGAACCCATGTGCATGGCAGGTCTGATCACAGACTGTATCATCCAGTGTATGTTGGTTACTTGGGTGTCCTGCTGGACCTTGAGCCCCCTGCACGCAGGGTCCCCACAGGACTGATCCACTCCTACCTGGGAAAGTCTCCTCCTGGTGGGCTTGGGGGTGGCTTTGTCCTGTGATGCTTGGGGCAGGCAGAATTCCAGACCACAAGATGTCAGTGTTGTATCAGCTACCAAGGAATCGCCAGGCCGTGACTTCCACGCCTTTCTGGTGCTGGCAGAGCTGGGCGCTCAGAGGAACTGACAGGGTTAGACAAACGCTTCTCCTGAGCCACGGACTTGATTTGGAGGAAAGTGAACTACAGGGTGAGGGTGGAACTCTGTCACGGGGAAGGCACGGGCAGGGGCAGGCTAGTGAGTGGCCTCAGGCTGCCTCCGATGTGGAAGATGGGTTAGCAGAGTTGGAACAGTATAGGAAGGCCACTTATTATCCTGCCGTGGGTACAGTTGAGAGTGCTAGAGGGTCAGAAAGGGCCATTCAGTGAGTTGGGCAGAGCCAGATTTAAACAAAATACGAGTGTATGTGTATAATCTTTTCCTTTATCTTCAAATCCAGCAGCCAGCAGAGTAGGGGCCACTGAATTCACTGCTAGTCATGCATCTCCTGAACCTACAGAAGCAACTTGTCTTTTGTGGGGAGCTTGGTAGAGCACTGTCCTTGGCCCTGACCTTCAGTGGCAGACCGAGTCAGTCAGCCCGAGGGGGCTGCCTGGAGCAACATCCGTACTGGTAGAGGATGATGGAGCTTCTGAGGTTTTACCTCTAACGTGGAAACATGGGAAGGGTGCAGGGCAGCAAACAAGGAGGGCTGGATCCATCCTGTCTCTGTCCCCTGATGGCTTGAAAGCTCAGGTGAGATACATGCTTCTCCAAGCTTCCAACGTCTCATTTCCTTTCCCCCTCCCCTCTGCCCCCTCCCCTTGGACTGCCTGCTCTCCAAGGCCGTGGCTTCTGCCTTTGGCCTCTACTGTTTCCACTGAGTGATTCACATTGTTTCTTCTCACATGGCCTAGATATAAATATTTCAGTGGCTCAGAGCAGCATTGTATTCTAACTGATGTTCTGCTATTCATTAAATTGTAGGTAAAGTTAGGATTATTCCAAAGCTTCTTCAAAAGCTACTTTAATTTTGAATGGGGAAAAAAGTCATTTCCAGTAAATCTGTTAATTTGCCTTGAATTTGTTCTCATGTAAAATTTTTGCTGGCCTGAATGATGGGCCCTTCCAGTTCTGTTCCGGATCATAATGAGAAGTTTTCCAGAAAGCCCAACACTTCACGATCTCACAAATCCTGTGATTTTGTAGACACTGTTGAAAATGTCATCTTCATAATAAAAATCCAAGTTGATTGTGATATTTAATATCTTTTAAAGGCACCACAGACTATTTATTGATTTTTAAAATTAAAATTAAGAAGAAAAAGAAACCCACACAATTGTTTATAATTCATCAGATGTTAGGATCTGGAATCTGCTGAAGCAAGAGTCTCATTTTAAAATGTTGGAAAAAAATTTCAGTGCAAGATCAATAAAATACATGACAGTAATGAAAAGATGAATAATGATCAGAAACAGCCCTTGACCCCTGAGTCAGTGTTTACACAAGCATTGAAAGTATTCAAACTCTTCCTTGCCCGGAAGATAAAGGTTGGGATTGGGAACAGATAGAACAGAGATGGCCGAGGGAAGACACAGCATTTACTGGATACCTTCTGTGCCAGGTACTGGGTTGGGTACTCAGAATTCCCAGTGGTTTACAATATGTTTGCAATGGGAACGTGTGGTCTTATGTCCGTTGCTGCTGCAGTAGCTCCTCTCCACCTACTCAGTTATATTCCTGGTGCCCCAGGTCTCATCACTGCAGCACTAGCTGACTTGGGGAAGAAGCGAGCCCAAGAGGCTTATCTGGAGTAAGAACCATAGTACCATAGAAGCACTCACATGTCACTCACATGCCACTTGATCTTCTAAGTGCTCTAGCTATACTAATCCATTTGATTCTTAAAACAGAATGAGGATAGGTTTATTATTATTATCATTCCCATTTTCCAGACACTCTAGTTACAGTATTCTATTTGATTCTTATAGTAGTCTATGTGGACACAGGTATACTATTATTATTATCTCCATTCCACAGAGGGGAAAACTGTGGCTCAGAGAGGTTAAGTAAGTTGTTTAAAGTCACACAGGTCACACAGCTAGTAAGATTTGAACCTGATTTGAACCTGGGGAGTCCAGCTCCAGAGGCAGCGCACTCAACCACTTTACCATACTGAGTAGTATGAGCTGATCACTTCTGTGGAAGAAAAGTCTCCACCTGATCCGTCGTTTGGAGTATATACTTGGGATTCTGAGGAGTGGAGATTTCCCAGAAGTATTTCTGCTTCTGCCAGGTCCCTAATGTCTCAGGAGGAGCTGGGTTACTCCCTTCACAGGTGAAAGGCATTGATGCCAGTCTAAGTCTTGGCACATGCCTAGTGGACCTACCCTACTCCATGTTCTTCCTTTTTTTTCTGAGAAAAAACTATGTATTTCAGGGAGGTGTGTATGTTTGTGTGTGTGTTGGCTGCATCAGGAAAGGCTTAAGGAATTGACATTTGAGTTTGGCCTGATTAGTAGGCGATAACTTGGTGGAAAATGGGTTTGGAGTTGGGGGCAGGGGGTATAGAGGGCAGGGCTGAGAAAAGGCATGTTGTAGCAGCAAAAGGAGCAAACACGGCAGAGCTGTAAGAACATGGAATAGTCGTGTGTTAGTAATTAGTGTCAAAGCATAATATCCTCAAATACCCCAAAATATATAGTGATCACGTATCAAAGATTGGTTTAACACATTAAAGAGGGAACCAGCAGAATGGTGAAACTGGTCTAAAGGACAATATGAGAGCTTGAAACATGTTGTCAATGAAAGAAAGAATGCTGAAATAAGATTGTTAGGTTATATACCAACTGGTTAATATTCCACACGGCAGTACAACTGTAACATTTGGTATCTTTTCTTTTTTTATAAGTTTTTTTTTATAGTAATCTTTTACTATTTTTAAAATTTATTTTTATATTTATTTTTGGCTGTGTTGGGTCTTGTTTCTGTGCGAGGGCTTTCTCTAGTTGCGGCAAGCGGGGGCCACTCTTCATCGCGGTGTGCGGGCCTCTCTTGTTGCAGAGCACAAGCTCCAGACGCGCAGGCTCAGTAGTTGTGGCTCACGGGCCCAGTTGCTCCACGGCATGTGGGATCTTCCTAGACCAGGGCTCGAACCCATGTCCCCTGCATTAGCAGGCAGATTCTCAACCACTGTGCCAACAGGGAAGCCCTGGTATCTTTTCTGTTGGACAAAATTCATTTAGATCTCTACTAAGTTAAATTATTTGCAACTTATCAATATTCTGAAGTTAACATCTACCTTCACAATAAGTCAAACAAAATTACTTTTCCCTAGAACATCAGGGGATCCTTAGGTGGGCTTGTTAAGCAGTGTGTCAGAGTGACATTGAAAGGCACAAGAAGCTTTTTTGTCTTATTTCCAAGCTTGGCATTCGTTTTCTAAGTACCAGAAGGCTGGAACTAGGGAGATGTGGAGGATGAGGTGGTGACGTAGGCAGGGCTGATGTGGGGCTTTGCCTGCCATGGAAGGAGTGAGGCCTTCATCCTAGTGCAAGTCACTGGCTGGTTTGAATCAAAGAAGTGACATAATTCACCATCCTTCCATCCATTTACTCAATAAAACTTTATTGAAAGTGCCAAGTACTAGTCTCAGAGTTGGGAATAGCGGGGTGATCAAGACAAGAAAGGCGTGTTTCTGTTCTTATGCAGCTTACGTCTGGTGGAGGGAGAAATACAATAAATGCATTGATTCCCTGAGTGTTCCAACCTGCGAGGTCAAGGAAGTTCTTTGGAGGAGTGATAAGGGAGAGAAGGGAAGTCAGCTGCACAAGATCTGGAGAAGTGGATTCCAGCCTGAGGAAGTGACGAGGGCAGAGTTTGGAGTGAAGTGAGTAGGTCCCACAGACGGAGGGTGACACATGTGGAGAGCCTGAGTGCAATGAACATCAAAGGAACAGTAGGATGGAAGGGTATACACGGTCCCCTGATCTGAATTCTTTTCTGAGTGTGATGGGAAATGACATGACCTAACTTCTGTTTTTCAGCTTATCATTTCGGCTCGTGTGGAGTGTGGACTATGGAATACAGCAAGAGAAGACATAAGGGGGCCAATGTGGGTAGGTCGTGAGGAAGATGTTTGCATTCATTTCTGTGGAAGATGATGGGGCCCGCACCTCAGTGTTAGCTTGACCAGGTTCTTATTTTTGAAACTTGACCTTGGCAGCTGAGGGGTGGTTCCTGGAGAGGAGCGATGCTGGAGTTAAGGAGCTACCTAGGGGTTCAGAGGAGAACTGATGAGTCTGCAGACTGGGCAAGAAGTGTGGGGAGGAGGGAATGGATTGGAATGATGTTTGGGGCTTGAAAAAACTAATTCACAAGCTGCTCCTAAGGGTAACTTTGTTGTCAGAGGGAACCTTATTTCTGTATGCAAAGCCCAGCTAGAGGTGGGTCCAAGCTCTCATCCAGACCTGGTTCTCCCAGTCTGCAGAGTGGAAGGTGCCCTCGAGGGAGCACGAGGGGAGGTTGGGTCAGCACCCCATAAGAGGACACTCTTTCTGCTGTTTCATGCCTCTCCTGGGGTCTTGGTGGAGCGCCCAGAGGTTAATCCACACTTTGACAAGAACTTCTCCCTGTATAATGATCACAGAGTCACTTCCTATGGTGGTGGCTGAATGTGTTGGCTAACCTGTGAATACTTTCAGAAGGAGAGAAGAGGCCCAGATGTTTTTAAATCCATTCCTGCCCGGAGACAGGCTTGTTTAGGATCCCACAGCCAACAAATAGTGGGGCAAACATTTTCATCCACGTCTCCATCTCCCAAGCCCATGCTCTTCCATCACGCCAACCTGGGAGGCTGGGACAAACCCTCAGGGGGGAGTTGTTTTCAATTCTGTTTTGCAGTAAACTGCTAACCTTGGAGGCCCAGGTTGGAGGGCAAAGTCCCAGGGGCTCCTTCAGGTAGGTTCCTGGAACTCCTCCTTGAGCTTCTCTTCTGATTGGGGTATTCAAACACCAGTCTTTTGTCAGGACACGGTATTTTCCCATTCCAGAGCAAGACTAGCATGTTCTGGTGAGCTCAGTGATGCTATTTATGCAGGAATGAAAATGCCAGGACTGGAGGAACATGGAAGAGCCTGATGCGGTCTTATTTGTTCTAATAAGTAACAAGAAAATGTGATTGTATTTCCAAGTGCTAGTCTCTCTGGGTAATTACTTGCAGTGTTATATCCTCCAAGATCAAAGGGCAACTCTTTGGATCTGGGTTGCAAATGAGTTAGTGCACTTCGCAAGCTAACTGACTGCTACCTAGGCCTGTTGTGAGCTGGGGCAAGTGTGCCAGGACACCTGGCCTCAAAGGATGACACAACAAACCCAGTAAGGCAGGAGGTGCAGCTTTAAAACAAATTGGTGGGGAGAAGGAGGGTTTGAGAGTGGGAGAGGGGACACAGTCATTGAGTGCAGAAAAATCCCACGAAAGGAAGACATTTTCAGGAAAATTCAGCTTGGAAGCTGTTCTAACATCAAAGGTAGGACTGTCAACCTCCCTAATCCTCCATCCCAATGTAGCAGCCAAGAGAAGGTGTTCTGCCGCCGATATTTGCAGGGTGGTTTGGAAGGAAGTGTTGTTCCTGAAGTTTCAGTAATTGCAGGCATCTGTCACTAACAAATGGAAAATGGAAATAGCTCAAGAAATAGACTTACACTTGCTGAAGTTAGTGCTTGCAAGGCTGAATTTGAAGCAATTTTAGACACAGAGTTTGAAGACTCTGCAATGAGTATATCGACCCTGATAGAGAGAAGAGACCAATTCAGTATAGATCATTCGAGGTGGAGGGGGTGAGAGAGAGAGAGAGAGACAGAGACAGAGACAGAGAGACAGAGCCAAAGACAGAGAGAGACAGAGAGACAGAGTGTTTGTGTCTAGGAGGGGATATTCCTGTGGGCAGGGCCACGCCAGGTATGTTAATAGCATGCTGCTGATTTGACAGCATGGAATCTGATGCCTGGAGAAGTTGGCCCACTTGTCCCTGTCAGGGAGGACTTGGATCCATGTCTGCAGAGTCCAAACTACCCTGCCCATTCATGGATGGGGGGCCAGGGGCAGCCCCGAGGTGGGTGGGGAAGGGGAGAGGCAGACCAGACAACCAAAGAAAAGGAATTTGAGAGCATGACCAGAGCAGGCCTGTTGCTCAGCCTCTCCCGGCATACTATGGTTTATACTATTACGTACAGTAAATACCAGCCTTTCTCAAGCTGTGTTCTTTTGGTTATTACTGTATTACTTGTATTCTATGAAACATTTAGAAGCGTCCTACATAAAAGGCTTCTGTGTTCAAAGAAATTTGAGTTAAAAAATGGTCCTTTAACTGGAGGACTATTCCAAGCCTAAGGCTCTTATGCCTGGTGAAGAGGAGCTGAGTATGTTGTTGTTTCCTAAATTTATTTGATCTTCTACCTCTGCTTTTTTTGGATGGTCTCTACTTCTGTAGCTGTATCCATGCATCAATCTGCTTCATTTAGTAAAATGCATATGTAGTTCATTCTATGGAGTGAGTTTAGGTCTTTCTGTTTTTTTCTTGAAAATGTTTGGCGTTACAAGAGCTTCTACACATTTATAGTTCAGAACGCTGTTGGGGTATGAGGAGAGCAGAAGAGAAAGGTCAGGAAGAGGGACCTAGACCCTGGGCGTCAGCAGGTTCCACTGTGTGGGAGGAGGATGCAAGCCTGGAGAAAGAGTGGGTGATGGAGAGAAAATGATGAGGAATAGCCATCCAGACAAGGGGGGATGGGTACGGGAGGAATGAGACTCTTGCAGTAAAGCAAAGAAGAGATGGAGGAGGATAAAAAAGATGAGAGAAAGTGAGATTGCTGTTCCATGAGCCTAGAAAGGGAGGCTGTCTGCACGCCTTCTCACTGCTGGACTGCATGTACACCACTGCCCAGCGAGAGTGCAGTGAAACAAGCAGGGGCTTTGCAGCCAAGCAGATTTGCATTCAAGTCCTGCTCACCAATCCCTGCTATGTGACTTTGAGTAAATTCCTTCAACTCTCATCTCTTGACTGCTCAGAACCCTTGAGAGGCTTTCATGAGATAATTTGGGCCAGCACAGGGCCTGCCCCTCACAGTGGGAGACCCCGGGTGGGCGTGATCCTCAGCCCTTTTACTCTCTCCTTTGCTCAGCATCCCTTTAATGGTCATGGACTTTGCCGTACTCACCTCTTCACCTTCCACCCACCCGGCCTTACCTCCTCCTCCTCCTCCTCCAAGTCTCTATGTTGGGCTCAGGGCTGTTCAGACCTTGAGGATTCTGGATAAACAGTTTCCTGATAACTGGTGCTGTGCTGCTCTGAGTGCTAATTGCTTCCAGCCTGGAGATGGAATCTAAAATTGGAAGCCGGGTGAATGGAGCAGCTCTCCATACCCCATGGCCCTGTCTCTTGGCAGCTTTCTCAGACTGAAGAAGGGTAGCACACGGTCCTTCTGGGATCCGGGAACCGATGGCTGTTTGTCCTGATTTATCTGTTTCTCTTTGCAGCATTATATTCTGCCAAACAGATTAAAGACAATATGCTGGACCTATTGGCAGTTTGGAGTTAGGAAACTTCTTATTGGTGTGTTTGGTTTTTTTCTGCCACTTGACTCTATTTGTTACGTACTCTCTTTCAAAATGTGAATCAAAATTCCCATGGTATACTTTGTTTCTGCCATTATTTTACATGATGATCTCTTTCTATTACATCTGAGAGAAAGAATGCTGGAAGGTCTGAAATGGCTGCTGTCAGCTTTCAAAATTCCAGACAGATGACTTTAATCTATCTGAAGGGACAATGGATTATTTAGGAGAGTTGCTAAGAAGCTAACCTTGGAGAACACTGTGCTTTTAAAAATGTTGAATGAGTAAATTTTGAAGATTTATTATTTTCTTTCTGATTTATAAATGTAATATATGTTCATTGTAAAAACTAGAAATGCACAAAAAAGAACTACCATCAAAATTAAAATTATGGCCTATTTTCTAAGTCTCTGTCTTTCATAAACCAATAGGTGATCACACTGCATACATGGGTTGGCTTTGCTTATTTAACATTATATTAATGAAGAATTTCTTATCTCATTAAATAATCTTCTGTGCATGATTTTATTTTGTTTTATTTTATTTTGATGTGGACCATTTTTTTAAAGTCTTTATTGAATTTGTTACAATATTGCTTCTGTTTTATGTTTTGGTTTTTTGGCTAAAAAACCAAAAAAACCCTTGATCTGGTGTATAGGTTACCCACATTTTTCCCATTTTGTCAGTAGTCTTTTAATTTTATTTTTTTTTAGATATTCAGAAGTTTAAAAATCTTTTTAGTTTACTAAAATGTAGTAAAATCAATGAGACTCTTCATTTGCTCTCATGATTACAAAGATCTTCCTACCTCTAAGATCAGATAGCTATTCACTGCTACTTTCTTCAGTGGTTTAGTTTCTTAGATTTAGCTTGTTAACTGTTCGGAAATTATTTTAGTGTGTGGTATGAGGTAGAGATCTAATTTTATTATTTTTAAATGCTTAAACAATTGCTACTGAACCTAACTTGGGTCCGATCGCCCACGGGCAGTAAAGCCAAGCTACTGACATTGGGTTGTGGTGAAGGGAGGGTCAGCATTTATTACAGGGCACCAAGCAAGGAGAATGGGCAGCTTGTGCTCAAAAGACCTAAACTCCCCAGTGGCTTTCAGGGAAGGGGTTTTAAAGGCAGTGTGAGGGAGGGGGCTGATCAGCTCATGCACAGTTGGATTGGTTGACATCAAGGTGAAGTTTCAAGCATCATCACCCTTCTGGTTTCAACCAGTCTAGGGTCTGTGTTCTCATGGTCAGCAGTTTTCATCTGGTGGGGGTCAGCTTCCTGTAAAAACAACTTAGGCATATGTGTCAGGCCTTTATTTATATCTTTCAGGGAACTGGGATTCTGCTATGTGTCAGATTTATAGTCTAAATTGTTACCAGTTTCCAGGCCCAAAAGCTTTTCTTTGTTTCTCCATCTTCACATTTCCCAATCATTAACTTTTTTTTTTTGTACTTTTAACTTTTTTTTTAAATAGATCTTTATTGGAGTATAATTGCTTCACAGTACTGTGTTAGTTTCTGTTGTACAACAAAGGGAATCAGCTATATGTATACATATATCCCCATATCCCCTCCCTCTTGAGCCTCCCTTCCACCCTCCCTATCCCACCCCTCTAGGTGGTCACAAAGCACTGAGCTGATCTCCCTGTGCTATGCGGCTGCTTCCCACTAGCTATCTGTTTTATATTTGGTAGAATATATAAGTCCATGCCACTCTCTCACTTCGCCCCAGCTTCCCCCTCTCCACCTGTGTCCTCAAGTCCATTCTCTGTGTCTACGTCTTTATTCCTGCCCTGCCACTAGGTTCATCAGTACCATTTTTTTTTCTTTCTTAGATTCCATATATATGTGTTAGCATATGGTATTTGTTTTTCTCTTTCTGACTTACTTCATTCTGTATAACAGACTCTAGGTCCATCCACCTCACTACAAATAACTCAATTTTGATTCTTTTTATGGCTGAGTAATATTCCGTTGAATATATGTGCCACATCTTCTTTATCCATTCATCTGTCGATGGACACTTAGGTTGCTTCCATGTCCTGGCTCTTGTAAATAGAGCTGCAATGAACATTGTGGTACATGTCTCTTTTTGAATTATGGTTTTCTCAGGGTATATGCCCAGTAGTGGGATTGCTGGGTCATATGGTAGTTCTATTTTTAGTTTTTTAAGGAATCTCCATACTGTTCTCCATAGTGGTTGTATCATTTACATTCCAACCAAGAGTGCAGGAGGGTTCCTTTTTCACCACACTGTTTCCAGCATTTATTGTGTCTAGATTTTTTGATAATGGCCATTCTGACTGGTGTGAGGTGATACCTCATTGTAGTTTTGATTTGCATTTCTCTAATAATTAGTGATGTTGAGCATCTTTTCATGTGCCTCTTGGCCATCTGTATGTCTTCTTTGGTGAAATGTCTGTTTAGGTCTTCTGCCAATTTTTTAATTGAATTGTTTGTTTTTTTGATATTGCGCTCCATGAGCTGTTTGTATATTTTGGAGAAAAACTGAAAGTATTTCCGCTAAGATCAGGAACAAGACTAGGATGTCCCCTCTTGTCGCTGTTATTCAACATAGTTTTGGGAGTCCTAGCCATGGCAATCAGAGGAGAAAAAGAAATAAAAGGAATACAAATTGGAAAAGAAGGAGTAAAACTGTCACTGTTTTTCAGGTGACATGATACTATACATAGAAAATCCTAAAGATGCTACCAGAAAACTACTAGAACTAATCAATGAATTTGGTAAGGTTGCAGGATACAAAATTCATGCACAGAAATCTCTGGCATTCCTATACACTAACAATGAAAAACCAGAAAGATAAATTAAGGAAACAATCCCATTTACCATTGCACCAAAAAGAATAAAATACCTAAGAATAAACCTACCTAAGGAGGCGAAAGACTTGTACTCAGAAACCTATAAAACACTGATGAAAGAAATCAAAGATGACATAAACAGATGGAGAAATATACCATGTTCTTCCATGTTCGTGGATTGGAAGAATCAATATTGTGAAAATGACTATACTACCCAAAGCAATCTACAGATTCAATGGAATTCCTATCAATGGCATGCTTCACAGAATTAGAACAAAAAATTTTACAATTCGTATGGAAACACAGAAGACTCCAAATAGCCAAAGCAATCTTGAGAAAGAAAAATGGAGCTGGAGGAATCAGGCTCTCTGACTTCAAACTATACTACAAAGCTACAGTAATCAAGACAGTATGGTACTGGCACAGAAACAGAAATATAGATCAATGGTACAGGATAGAAAGCCCAGAGACAAGCCCACACACATATGGTCACCTAATTTACATCAGTCATTGACTCTTTTTTTTTTTTAAAAGCGATCTTTCTCTGTTTCTTCCCAAGAGTTACCACTTTTCTTTTTTTTAAATTAATAGCTACTTTATTTATTTATTTATTTATTTTAGCTGTGTTGGGTCTTTGTTTCGTGTGAGGGCTTTCTCTAGTTGCGGCAAGCGGGGGCCACTCTTCATCGCGGTGCGAGGGCCTCTCACTATCGCGTCCCCTCCCATTGCGGGACACAGGCTCCAGACTCGCAGGCTCAGCAGTTGTGGCTCACGGGCCCAGTTGCTCCGTGGCATGTGGGATCTTCCCAGACCAGGGCTCGAACCCGTGTCCCCTGCATTAGCAGGCAGATTCTCAACCACTGCACCACCAGGGAAGCCAATCATTGACTCTTGAGTCAGCCTTTTGAGACTCAAGGGAGGGCTGGGAGACTAAAGCAAAAGCCACTTAATTCAAAGAACAGGGACACAGGGCCTTGTATATGGTTTCGGTATCAATATTATTTATTAAATAAAACTCCTGTTTTGCATTGGTTTCAAATGCCTGTCTTCATATCAGCAGTATGTATAAATACTTGGGTCTTTTTTGAGTTTGTCAATTTTTTTCCCTCATTAATGTCTTTTAAATCTTCATTTAGTGCCACATTTATGTGGCTGGAAATATATAGTACACTTCTTTAACAAAGTAGATGATTTCCTTCCTTTATTCTTATGATGAAATATATTTATTTTAGTGAGCGCCATGTAAACTTTATTGTAATTTTGATTAGAATTCCATTAAAAGGAAAAAAATTCTGAGTTTAATTTTTCATGTACATTTGTGATATAACTTTATAATATAAAAAAAGATATTCAAGCTTTTATTATTTTTACAGAAAAACAGTAATTTTCTTCGCATTTGGTTAATTGAATATTAAATGTTTTATATTGTTTGTTACCATTATGAGTGACTTTTTCCACATTAATTGATCAGTTCTTCTCCTGGTTGTATCAAAACTTAATGGCTTATGCATATTTATTTTGTAATTATTTACTTTAATGAGATGTCTTACTGGTTCTAATCGGTTCTTGTCGATCGTTGAAAATAATGAATTTTATATATTTTATGTATGTTTATATATAATATATATCTTATGTGTGTATAGTTATCTATGATATTTTATTTTCTTATTTTTTGCTTTTTCTTATTGTACAGATTAGAAATGCCCAGACAGTAGGAAAATAATGGTGGTCATGGCAAGCATTCTTTTCCTACTCCTGAATTTAATAAGAATGCCTCTAAATTGAATCATAAAGAAATATGCCTGTTCTTATCTTGGCATATATATTTTTTGTCACATTAGAGAAATATGCTTTAATTTTTAATTTTTGTTAGTATTTTCCCACCACTATGAATGAGATCTTGATTTAATCATACATTTTTTTCTGCTTCTGTCCAGGTATAATGTAGTTTTTATAACTTATTGATATACCACAGTGTTTTAATAGATTTGCAAGTATTAAACAACCCTTGAATTCATGGACAAGTTTTTATATAGTTATGTTGTATATTTTATTTGAGTATATTGTGGATTCAATTTCACAGATAATTGCATTTATATTTTCAATTGATATATAGTTTTCCTTTATTTAGTACTCTTTTTTAAATTTTTTATATATATTTTTAATTAATTAATTAATTATTATTATTGTTACTTTTTTTGGCTGTGTTGGGTCTTCATTTCTGTGCGAGGGCTTTCTCTAGTTGTGGCAAGCGGGGGCCACTGTTCATCGTGGTGAGCGGGCCTCTCACTATCGCGGCCTCTCTTGTTGCGGAGCACAGGCTCCAGACACGCAGGCTCAGTAGCTGTGGCTCACGGGCCTAGTTGCTCCGCGGCATGTGGGATCTTCCCAGACCAGGGCACGAACCCGTGTCCCCTGCATTAGCAGGCAGATTCTCAACTACTGCGCCACCAGGGAAGCCCCTCTTTTATTTATTTTTATTTTTTTCTTTTTAACATTTAAAATAATTATTTATTTATTTATGGCTATGTTGGGTCTTTGTTTCTGTGCGAGGGCTTTCTCTAGTTGCGGCAAGCGGGGGCCATTCTTCGTTGCGGTGCGTGGGCCTCTCATTATCGCGGCCTCTCTTGTTGCGGAGCACAGGCTCCAGACGCGCAGGCTCAATAGTTGTGGCTCACAGGCCTAGTTGCTCCGCGGCATGTGGGATCTTCCTAGACCAAGGCTCGAACCTGTGTCCCCTGCATTGGCAGGCAGATTCTCAACCACTGCGCCACCAGGGAAGCCCCCTATTTAGTACTCTTTTTTCAGCCATTTAGAAGGTAGTTGAAGTAATGCTTAAGAGATTTGAAGGGACTCACCTGGAAAATTATCTGTGACCATGATCTTTTTTGGACTTAATTCTTTGACAGTGTTTTCAGATTTTTCTCTATGAAATTTTTCAAATTTCTCCTTCAGTCTTGGGTCAGTTTTGATGATTTATATTTGCTTTTTAAAATTTCCCATTCCTTTAAGATTTCTAAATCCATATGCATGGACTTTTAAGAGTGTAATTCTCTATTAAAAAAAAATCCCTGCCTTTCTTTATCCTTTTCTCACTATTTCTAATACTGTGCATGTGAGCTCTCTTTCTCTTTTTATTGCATATTTTTTACTTCTTTCTAAAATTCACCCTATAAATTTGTTAGTTCTATTATTTTCTGTTGTTATCTTTACTATTTTTTTCATTTTTAAGATGTGCTTTTTCCTCTGATTTCTTAAGTCAAATAGTTCATATAGTTTTATTCCTTCTTTTCTAAAGCAGTTAATTGAATTATAGATTCGGCTACATCACACATGTATTTATATGTAGTAATTTTTTCTATTACGTTGTATTTAAAGATAGTTTATAATTGGGATTTTGATTTCTTTTGACACCATATAATTATTTTGAAATGTTATTTTTTACGTGATCAAGTCTTCTTTCCTTTTTGTTTTTAAAAGGAATGCTCTTAATTTTTTGTTTCCTTTTGTGGCAAGGGTATATGTTCTATGGTTTTGCTTTTTAGCATTCACTGAAATTTAATTTGTGGTCTTAAAAATAACAAGTATTTTCAGTAGGGCAAAAAATAAATCAATGCATCTACTTTATCATTAAAATTATTTAGACCCCTGAGAGCCAATAATATCAAAAGTGCTTTGTATATATTTCAGAGGATATACAGGTTTTAGAAAGTAAATAATAAAACATTTATTTATTTTTATTTTAATAAAAGAAATTAAGTTGTATTAGTATTTACTGTATGCTTGATATGGTCACTCTGATTCCAGTAGATTGATTACAATGATAGCCCAACTCTTTTCCCTTCCCTGCATCCACACTTTTGGTACTCTCCCACTCTGACCCAGAGCTCAGCCATATGACTTACTTTGCCCAATGGAATGGGAGGAAACCTGATGCAAACAAAGGCTTGAAAAGTGCTTACGGGATTGGGTTTGCTTATTCTTGCCTCTGTCATTGCCATGAGAATATACCTAGGCTTGCCTGCTGGAAGATGAGAGGTAGAAAAGAGCCACGCTGCTCCACTAATCCCAGCAGAGGCCATGCTAGACCAGCTGACAGTCAGACAACTCTCAGGCATGAGAGTAAGCCCAGCCAAGATCAGCAGAGCCTCCTAGCTAAGCTGTAGCTGACCTCAGAACTGTGAGTGAGCTCAGCTGCAAATCCCCTGATCCTCTCAGATTTCTGAGTGAAATAAGTGTTTATTGTCATACACCATTAAGGTTTTGTGGCTGTTTATTACACAGCCTTATTCTGGCCATAGATAACTGATGCCAGAGAGTTACATGCCATGCGTCACATGTAAGTTTTACTAAAAGATTGGTGGACAATTTCCAAAGAGGAGGGTTGATAGCATCTCAATCCTGCTTTTGTTAGTCTTTAACATATTGTGATGCATTGCAGTTTACCTGTTCCCAGCTTGGTAGATTTAAATATAATTTTCTAGTTTTAACAAAACTAATTCCTCCTAAATGGAATAGTGGATTATAAAGATTCTTGAAAAATGACCCTAGATAGAAGATGATTCTAATAATGAGAACACAGACAAACAACAGCAAGAACCCCCCGCCCCCCCCAACCAAATGGTAGAGCAACACTTCTTTTACTCCAAGTATAAGCCTTGCTGAGTCACACTAAGAGGTAAAAGCAATGATGGTGTAAGTCTCACCTAAGTGTGCTTAAGTATAGCCCTCAAAATAGCAAGACATTTGAAACTAAGCGTTGAGAACCTGAAGACAAGTGTCTGCATTTTTTCCAGTCATATTTAAGTCATAAGATATTTAACCCAAATGTATTAAAAAATATAAAACTTGTTTTGAGATTTCTTTTTGTACAGTAAATGACAAAAAGCCACACATCATAGGAGATGCACTTGTTCTTCCTTTCATGATAAAAGTCATGGAAATTATACCCAGAAAACCATATCATGACAATCTAAAAGTATAATCCTTTATTAGCAAAAAGTATTTGAAGATAGATAAAATGCATTGTTATATATTTGAAAAGACAAGTTTTAGAACAAATTCTTCAATATGGGAGGTTTTCTGTATATAATTGGATAAAAGTACACATGTCTCTAAGGTGTTTCAACTTAGAGCATTTACTAGATGATCTTTCAGTAATTAAATGCACAAAGCACATTGTGTGTGTGTGTGTGTGTGTGAGAGAGAGAGTGTGTGTTGAGCCCCTCTAACACATCCTCTAAATGTGCTGGAGAAGATAATTTTCCAACAGTACATTACTTCTTTAACAATAATTTTTAAAACCCTGCTGTTTTATGGAGGGGGGTGGAGTGGAAAACTGAATAAGTGTAGTTACAGATGGAGCAGCTGCTTCTGTTGGAATAAAATGGGTCCTAGGGTGAGTTATGGATTGCACCACACATGAAATTTATCCGTTACCTCCATGGTAAATTAGGAAATGTATCTAGTTGAAGCCAGAAGTATCAGTGACATATTTTTTTAAAAAGAGGGAGAATCTTTGTAACACACTCAGGAGAGAAGGGCTATATGGTCATGGGTATTACTTGTACCTCACAGAGGAGAGTTGGTTATCTCATGGCAAAAGGTTTCAAAGGCTCGTCAAATTTCAGGATAAAGTGAAACACATTTTTCTCATGCAGAAAGATAAGCATCCCAAATTTGATGACTTTTTCCCCTTTGGTGACCAAGTGGACATTTTGAAGAAACAACCCATTTCATGCCTCCCTTCAAGGTAGAGATGATGTTTTAACAAGTGAGAAACTGCTTTTTGACAGAAACTTGTGCTAAGGAAAGAGCATTTTGAAAACACATGTCTGGAATGTTTCACGCTTACATGATTTTGCTGTTGAGAACAATATGTGTCACTTATAATATCTTTCACATATACACACCCAGAAACCTTGGAATTAAAAAAAAAAGGCTAACTTGCTTTAAAAACTGTTCAAAGAATGTTATTGTTTTTGAGCTAATTTGGTAAAAAAAAATCAAATTGCTTTCCAATTATTTGGCATGAATAACTGATTGACAGCTGGAATGATGAAAATTTACTAACAGAATTTTAGCAAAAAACCCCTTTGCATAGTAGATTGAGAGAGTGCAGCCAATGGTGTGATTCTTTTATATGTTTCCGTGGGCTTTTGTAAGTAGCTTTTTGACTACAGCAGCCATTAAAACTAAATATTGACGTATACTGAATGTATAACCTAACTTTTGGATAGGTGTCATGGAGATTTTAAAAAACAATGAAGTATATTCAACCCTTCTCAAGGCTCTGTTCTACAAATGGCAACGTCCTGTGGAATGCTGATGGATGGTCCAAACTTTGCCTTCTCAGTCTGTTTTGTTGCTCCTCGCCACATATTATATCTAATGCTGTGTTATTTGGTATATAAACTTTTTCTTTCTTTTAAAATCAGAATGGCAATATAGAATTAGATATTTCTTTTAAAAAATTATTTTGTTTTATTTTTATTTTTGGCTGCTTTGGGTCTTTGTTGCTGCACGCGGGCGTTCTCTAGTTGCGGCGAGCAGGGGCTACTCTTCGTTATGGTGCACAGGCTTCTCATTGCGGTGGCTTCTCTTGTTGTGGAGCACAGGCTCTAGGTGCACGGGCTTCAGTAGTTGTGGCACGCGGGCTCAGTAGTTGTGGCTCATGGGCTCTAGAGTGCGGGCTTGGTAGTTGTGGCACACGGGATTAATTGCTCCTCGGCATGTGGGATCTTCCCAGGCCAGGGCTCAAACCCATGTCCCCTGCACTGGCAGGCGGATTCTTAACCATTGCGCCACCAGGGATGTCCCAGATATGTCTTCTTTTCGTCAACTTTAGCATAGGAAAACACACGTTTACTTTCCCTTAAGTTTCATGTCCTTTAAAAAAAATTTTAAGATAATTATTATTAGTTTTGTTATCTTATATATTCTCTTTAAGAATAAAATTTGGCATTTGTTTTATTCTCTTAACCATATTTACAACAAATATTTAGACAGATGTCTACATATGGGATTTCATTGCTCATTACCAATATTTTATATTTTAGTTTCTTTACTTTCTTTTACTTACTGTGATTTTTATTGAGATTGGCTCCAATACATTTAAAACAAATTTTCTGCCAAGGATGTGGGAATCATCTGGAGTGATTGTAAGGAAAAGTCTGAGTCTAGCTTGATATTTTATTCCTTTTTTATGCCATCAGTTTATCCCTGTCTTCATGTTCATAGAATTCTTTATTCTTGTCATCTTTAAAGTTGCTGAGACATATGTATATGTTGTTCCTTTCTGTTGATTATGTTTGGCTCTTGGAGAAAAACTTTAATCTGAGTTCTCAGAAGGTACTGCTTTTGTTCAGAAAAGTTTTCTTTTATTATATATCTGATGATTGCTTCTTTTCAATGTCTTATGGTCCCTTTCCAGTGTATTGCATGTGTCTATGTGGCTCTTCATCTAATAGCATCTGTATTTTTCATCTTTTTATTTCTTTGCTCTTCTTCTCTGCACTAAGGGAAAGATTTTGTGACTTTTCTTGTCTTTATTGGTTTTCTCTTCTGAAATCTCTAAGGCAATATTAAATTCAAATACGACGTTTTTTTAACATCTTTATTGGAGTATGATTGCTTTACAATGGTGTGTTAGTTTCTGCTTTATAACAAAATGAAATAGCTATACATATGCATATATCCCCATATCACCTCCCTCTTGCATCTCCCTCCCACCCTCCCTATCCCACCCCTCTAGGTGGACACAAAGCACCGAGCTGATCTCCCTGTGCTATGCGGCTGCTTCCCACTAGCTATCTATTTTACATTTGGTAGTGTGTATATGTCCATGCCACTCTCTCACTTCGTCCCAGCTTACCCTTCCCCATCCACGTGTCCTCAAGTCCATTCTCTACATCTGCGTCTTTATTCCTGTCCTGTCCCTAGGTTCTTCAGAACCATTTTTTTTTTTTTTTAGATTCCATATATATGTGTTAGCATACTGTATTTGTTTTTCTCTTTCTGACTTACTTCCCTCTGTATGACAGACACTAGGTCCATCCACCTCACTACAAATAATTCAATTTCGTTTCTTTTTATGGCTGAGTAATATTCCGTTGAATATATGTGCCACATCTTCTTTATCCATTCATCTGTCGATGGACACTTAGGTTGCTTCCATGTCCTGGCTATTGTAAATAGAGCTGCAAAGAACATTGTGGTCCATGACTCTTTTTGAATTATGGTTTTCTCAGGGTGTATGCCCAGTAGTGGGATTGCTGAGTCATATGGTAGTTCTATTTTCAGTTTTTTAAGGAACCTCCATACTGTTCTCCATAGTGGCTGTATCAGTTTACATTCTCACCAACAGTGCAAGAGAGTTCCCTTTTCTCCACACCCTCTCCAGCATTTATTGTTTGTAGATTTTTTGATGATGGCTATTGTGAATGGTGTGAGGTGATACTTTATTGTAGTTTTGATTTGCATTTCTCTAATAATTAGTGATGTTGAGCATCCTTTCATGTGCTTGTTGGCAATCTGTATATCTTCTTTGGAGAAATGTCTATTTAGGTCTTCTGCCCATTTTTGAATTGGGTTGTTTGTTTTTTTGATATTGAGCTGCATGAGCTGCTTGTAAATTTTGGAGATTAATCCTTTGTCAGTTGCTTCATTTGCAAATAATTTCTCTCATTCTGAGGGTTGTCTTTTCGGCATGTTTATGTTTTCCTTTGCTGTGCAAAAGTTTTTAAGTTTCATTAGGTCCCATTTGTTTATTTTTGTTTTTATTTCCATTTCTCTAGGAGGTGGGTCAAAAAGGATCTTGCTGTGGTTTATGTCATAGAGTGTTTGGCCTATGTTTTCCTTTAAGAGTATTATACTATCTGGCCTTACATTTAGGTCTTTAATCCATTTTGAGTTTATTTTTGTGTATGGTGTTAGGGAGTGTTCTAATTTCATTCTTTTACATGTAGCTGTCCAGTTTTCCCAGCACCACTTATTGAAGAGGCTGTCTTTTCTCCATTGTATATTCTTGCATCCTTTATCAAAAAAAAGGTGACCCTGTGTGCGTGGGTAAATCTCTGGGCTTTCTATCCTATTCCATTGATCTATATTTCTGTTTCTGTGCCAGTACCATGCTGTCTTGATTACTGTAGCTTTGTAGTATTGTTTGAAGTCGGAGAGCCTGATTCCTCCAGCTCCGTTTTTCTCTCTCAAGATTGTTTTGGCTCTTTGGGGTCTTTTGTGTTTCCATACAAATTGTGAAATTTTTTGTTCTACTTCAATGGCATGTGAAAAATGCCATTGGTAGTTTGATAGGGATTGCACTGAATCTGAATATTGCTTTGCATAGTAGAGTCATTTTCACAATGTTGATTCTTCCAATCCAAGAACATGGTATATCTCTCCATCTGTTTGTATCATCTTTAATTTGTTTCATCAGTGTCTTATAGTTTTCTGCATACAGGTCTTTTGTCTTCTTAGGTAGGTTTATTCCTAGGTATTTTATTCTTTTTGTTTCAGTGGTAAATGGGAGTGTTTCCTTAATTTCTCTTTCAGATTTTTCATCATTAGTGTATAGGAATGCAAGAGATTCTGTGCATTAATTTTGAATCCTGCTACCTTACCAAATTCATTGATTAGCTGTAGTAGTTTTCTGGTAGCATCTTTATGATTCTTTATGTATAGTATCATGTCATCTGCAAACAGGGACAGCTTTACTTCTTCTTTTCCGATTTGGATTCCTTTTATTCATTTTTCTTCTGTGATTGCTGTGGGTAAAACTTCCAAAACTATGTTGAATAATAGTGGTGAGAGTGGACAATCTTGTCTTGTTCCTGATCTTAGAGGAAATGGTTTCAGCTTTTCACCATTTAGAACGATGTTGGCTGTGGGTTTGTCATATATGGCCTTTATTATGTTGAGGTAAGTTCCCTCTATGCCCACTTTCTGGAGAGTTTTTATCATAAATGGGTGTTGAATTTTGTCGAAAGCTTTTTCTGCATCTATTGAGATTATCTATGGTTTTTCTCCTTCTATTTCTTAATATGGTTTATCACATTGATTGATTTGCGTATATTGGAGAATCCCTGCATTCCTGGGATAAACCCCACTTTATCATGGTGTATGATCCTTTTAATGTGCTGTTGGATTACTTTGCTAGTATTTTGTTGAGGATTTTTGCATCTATGTTCATCAGTGATATTGGCCTGTAGTTTTCTTTCTTTGTGACATCTTTGTCTGGTTTTGGTATCAGGGTGATGGTGGCCTCGTAGAATGATATTTGGGAGTGTTACTCCCTCTGCTATCATTTGGAAGAGTCTAAGAAAGATAGGTGTTAGCTCTTCTCCAAATGTTTGAGAGAATTCGCCTGTGAAGCCATCTGGTCCTGGGCTTTTGTTTGTTGGAAAATTTTTAATCACAGTTTCAATTTCAGTGGTTGTGATTGGTCTGTTTATACTTTCTATTTCTTTCTGGTTCAGTCTCAGAAGGTTGTACTTTTCTAAGAATTTGCCCATTTCTTCCAGGTTGTCCATTTTATTGGCATAGAGTTGCTTGTAGTAATTTCTCTCGATCCTTTGTAATTCTGCAGTATCAGTTGTTACTTCTCCTTTTTCATTTCTAATTCTATTGAGTTGATTCTTTTCCCATTTTTTATTGATGTGTCTAGCTAATGGTTTATCAATTTTGTTTATCTTCTCAAAGAACCAGATTTTAGTTTTATTGATCATTACTATCATTTCCTTCATTTCTTTTTCATTTATTTCTGATCTGATCTTTATGATTTCTTTCCTTCTGCTAACTTTGGAGTCTTTTTGTTCTTCTTTCTCTAATTGCTTTAGGAGTAAGGTTAGGTTGTTTATTTGAGATGTTTCTTGTTTCTTAACGTAGGATTGTATTGCTATAAACTTCTCTCTTAGAACTGCTTTTGCTGCATCTCATAGGTTTTGGGTCGTCATGTATTCATTGTCATTTGTTGCTAGGTATTTTTTGATTTCCTCTTTGATTTCTTCAGTGATCTCTTGGTTATTTAGTAGTGTATTGTTCAGCCTCCATGTGTTTGTATTTTTTACAGATTTTTTCCTGTAATTGATATCTATTCTCATAGCGTTGTGGTTGGAAAAGAGACTTGATACGATTTCAATTTTCTTAAATTTACCAAGGCTTGATTTGTGACCCAAGATATGATCTATCCTGGAGAATGTTCCATGAGCACTTGAGAAGAAAGTGTATTCTGTTGGTTTTGGATGGAATGTCCTATAAATATCAAGTAAGTCCATCTTGTTTAATGTATCATTTAAAGCCTGTGTTTCCTTATTTATTTTCATTTTGGATGATCTGTCCATTGGTGAAAGTGGGGTGTTAAAGTCCCCTACTATGATTGTGTTACTGTCGATTTCCCCTTTTATGGCTGTTAGTTTTTGCCTTATGTACTGAGGTATTCCTATGTTGGGTGCATAAATGTTTACAATTGTTATATCTTCCTCTTTGATTGGTCCCTTGATCATTATGTAGTGTCCTTCTTTGTCTCTTGTAATAGTCTTTGTTTTAAAGTGTATTTTGTCTGATACAAGAATTGCTACTCCAGCTCTCTTTTGATTTCCATTTGCATGGAATATCTTTTTCCATCCCCTCACTTTCAGTCTGTATGTGTCCCTAGGCCTGAAGTGGGTCTCTTGTAGACAGCATATATATGGGTCTTGTTTTTGTATCCATTTAGCCTGTCTATGTCTTTTGGTGGAGCATTGAATCCATTTAAATTTAAGGTCGTTATTGATATGTGTGTTCCTTTTACCATTTTCTTAATTGTTTTGGCTTTGTTGTTGCAGGTCTTTTCCTTCTCCTGTGTTTCCTGCCTAGAGAAGTTCCTTTAGCACTTGTTGTAAAGCTGGTTTGGTGGTGGTGAATTCTCTTAGCTTTTGCTTGTCGGCAAAGGTTTTAATTTCTCCGTCAAATCTGAATGAGATCCTTGCCGGGTAGAGTTATCTTGGTTGCAGGTTTTTCCCTTTCATCACTTTAAATATGTCCTTCTGGCTTGCAGAGTTTCTGCTGAAAGATCAGCTGTTAAACTTATGGGGATTCCCATGAATGGTCTTTGTTGTTTTTCCCTTGCTGCTTTTAATATTTTTTCTTTGTGTTTAATTTTTGATCGTTTGATTAATATGTGTCTTGGCATGTTTCTCCTTGGATTTATCCTGTATTGGACTCTCTGCACTTCCTGGACTTGATTGACTATTTCCTTTCTAATATTATAGAAGTTTTCAACTGTCATCCCTTGAAATATTTTCTCAGTCCCTTTCTTTTTCTCTTCGTCTTCTTCTGGGACCCCTATAATTCGAATGTTGGTGCATTTAATGTTGTGCCAGAGGTCTCTGAGACTGTCTTCAATTCTTTTCATTCTTTTTCTTTATTCTGCTCTGCAGTAGTTATTTCCACTATTTTATCTCCCAGGTCACTTATCCATTCTTCTGACTCATTTTTTCTGCTACTGATTCCTTCTAGAGAATTTTTAATTTCATTTATTGTGTTGTTCATCATTGTTTGTTTTCCCTTTAGTTCTCTAGGTTCTTGTTAAACGTTTCTTGTATTTTCTCCATTCTATTTTCAAGATTTTGGATCATCTTTACTGTCATTACTCTGAATTCTTTTTCAGATACACTGCCTATTTCCTCTTCATTTGTTTGGTCTGGTGGGTTTTTACCTTGCTCCTTCATCTGCTTTGTCTTTCTCTGTCTTCTCATTTTGCTTAACTTCCTGTGTTTGGGGTGTCTCCTTTTTGCAGGCTGCAGGTTTGTAGTTCCTATTGTTTTTGGTGTTTGCCCCCAGTGGGTTATGTTGGTTCAGTGGGTTGTGTAGGCTTCCTGGTGGAGGGGACTGGTGCCTGTGTTATGGTGGTTGAGGCTGGATCTTGTCTTTCTGGTGGGCAGGACCGCATCCGGTGGTGTGTTTTGGGGTGTCTGTGACCTTATTTTGATTTTAGGCAGCCTCTCTGCTAATGGGTGGGGTTGTGTTCCTGTCTTGCTAGTTGTTTGGCATAGGGTGTCCAGCACTGTAGCTTGCTGGTTGTTGAGTGGAGCTGGGTCTTAGCATTGAGATGTAGATCTCTGGGAGAGCTTTTGCCATTTGATATTATGTGGGGCTGGGAAGTCTGTGGTGGACCAGTGTCCTGAACTTGGCTCTCCCAACTCAGAGGCACAGGCCTGACACCCGGCCAGAGCATGAAGACCTTGTCAGCCACATGGCTCAGAAGAAAAGAGAGAAAAAAAGAGAGGAAGAAAGAAAAATAAATAAATAAATAAATAAAAGTTATTAAAATTAAAAAATTATTAAATATAAAAAAATTAAAAAGTAATAAAAAAAGAAAACAAAAGAAAGAAAGAGGAGAGCAACCAAACCAAAAAGTAAATCCACCAATGATAACAAGTGCTAAAAACTGTACTAAAAAAAAAAAAAACGAACAGACAGAACCCTGGGACAAAGGGTAAAAGCAAAGCTATACAGAGAAAATCATACAAAGAAGTATACACATACACACTCAGAAAAAGAGAAAAAGGAAAAATGTATATATTATATATATATATATCTATATATTAAAAAAAGAAGAAGAGAGCAACCAGTCAACAAACAAATCTACCAATGATAATAAACTCTAAATACTAAACTAAGATAAACATAAAACCAGAAAGAAATTAGATGCAGAAAGCAAACCCCAAGTCTACAGTTGCTCCCAAAGTCCACCACCTAAATTTTGGGATGATTCGTTGTCTATTCAGGTATTCCAGAGATGCAGGGTACATCAAGTTGATTGTGGAGATTTAATCCGCTGCTCCTGAGGCTGCTAGGAGAGATTTCCCTTTCTCTTCTTTGTTCGCACAGCTCCCGGGGTTCCACTTTGTATTTGGCCCTGCCTCTGCGTGTGGGTCGCCTGAGGGCGTCTGTTCTTTGCCCGGACAGGACGGGGTTAAAGGAGCGGCTGATTAGGGGGCTCTGGCTCACTCAGGCTGGGGGGAGGGAGGGGTACGGATGCGGGGCGAGCCTGTGGCAGCAGAGGCTGGTGTGACGTTGCACCAGCCTGAGGCGCGCCGTGCGTTCTCGCGGGGAAGTTGTCCCTGGATCATGGGACCCTGGCAGTGGCGGGCTGCACAGTCTCCCGGGGCGGGTGGTGGGTGGATAGTGACCTGTGCTCGCACACAGGCTTCTTGGTGGCTGCAGCAGCCTTAGCGTCTCATGCCCGTCTCTGGTGTCCGTGCTGATAGCTGTGGCTCGCTCCCGTCTCTGGAGCTTGTTTAAGGGGTGCTCTGAATCCCCTCTCCTTGCGCACCCCGAAACAATGGTCTCTTGCCTCTTAGGCAGCTCCCGACTTTTTCCCGGACTCCCTCCCGGCTAGCTGTGGCGCACTAGCCCCCTTCAGGCTGTGTTCCCGCTGCCAACCCCAGTCCTCTCCCTGGGATCCGACCTACGAAGCCGAAGCCGAAGCTCCCAGCTCCCGCCTGTCCCAGTGGGTGAGCAGACAAGCCTCTCGGGCTGGTGAGTGCTGGTTGGCACCCATCCTCCATGTGGGAATCTCTCCGCTTTGCCCTCTGCACCCCTGTTGCTGTGCTCTTCTCTGTGGCTCCAATGCTTCCCCTGCACCCGCCCCCAGTCTCCGCCAGTGAAGGGGCTTCCTAGTGTGTGGAAACCTTTCCTCCTTCACAGCTCCCTCCCAGAGGTGCAGGTCCCGTCCCTATTCTTTTGTCTCTGTTTTTTCTTTTTTCTTTTACCCTACCCAGGTACGTGGGGAGTTTCTTGCCTTTTGGGAAGTCTGAGGTCTTCTGCCAGCGTTCAGTAGGTGTTCTGTAGGAGTTGTTCCACATGTAGATGTATTTCTGATGTACTTGTGGGGAGGAAGGTGATCTCCACATCTTACTCCTCTGCCATCTTGAAGGTCTCCCCAAATATGATGTATTAATCCTTTTATATTCTTCCATAAACTAGGTTCCTGTTCTCTTTATCTTTTGGTTTACAGACTCCATGCTTACCTTACTTTAAATGAAAAACCAAAGCATGTGGTTTAAAAAAACATTTTTCTGAAACATTAAAAAAAAATTCTTCTTGAACCTTGGTGGCTATGTCCTCTTTTTAGTAAAACATTATTGCTTGCCTTTCTCTTTGGAAGACTGAGGGTCCAAATGCTTCCACCGTCCCTTCCTCTGGCAGCCAGGACTTGGTTCCAATTCATTTACAGAGGCAGGAGCAAGAGCAGTGGTGTCTAGGAGTGACAATGTTGGTGTTCAGCAGGAGTGGCAAAGGTGTCCCGCCCAGAACATTCATGTTAGGTTGTCCATTTAATAGCCGTTTGTCACTTCCCTTTCTGCCCAGATTATCCTCTTGTTGGGGAGCTCTGAGTCAGTCTACCACAATGGAAGCTAAAAAGCCAGATATGAAGTCCCAGGCCCTGTAACAAGCCAGGAGCTGGGCATGTGACTTGGCTGATGAGATGGACTTACCTGGCATTCTGAAGCTCACGATGCCAAGAAGACCTGGGCCAGTAGAGAATTCACTGGTCTCTGCAGTGGTGACAGCCATGGCCAGTTTCCAGGGGCAGAAGTGATGGTGCTGGGGCGTGATCCGGGTCATGGTCACTTGGGACTGGGGCGGTGCTCACATGTTACAGTGTTTAGCCTCTGAGGCAGATGTGCCATCACTGTGCGAGGAGTTCATGTGTTTCTGGTGATGCCTCTTCTCCTTAATCCTGATCATTTTCTGAGCCCCGTTCTCCAGTCTTTCTGTCAATTCTAGGGCTCCCAAAGATGCTGTTAGTAAATTTATTTTCACTGAAGTCAGCCAGAGGCAGTTTGTGTAGCATTTAAATAAGAGCCTGACTGATGCATTCCGCTCTTTAGGTCTCTGAATTTGTTGGTTTCTGCTTCTTTTCAGCCCTTATCCTGTAGCCATCTTTTATGTCTAAGTTCCCTGTTTAGCTTAAGATAATCACAATTGCTTTCCATTTAATGCAGGGAAAAACCCTGACCAATACCATACATTTTTGCTTAAACTCTGATGTTTCCCTGGATTACTTGGAAATTTAAAGGTCTCTTCAGGTTTGGTGTTTCCTCATAAGCTGGTGGATCAGTTTGCTTGAACTGTTTCGCATGTATTTTGTTGCTGTTAAGAATCATCATTCCAGATCTTAAGCTATGGGATGGCTGACATGCACAGCTCCCAACCACATTTGCTGGGGTTTAGCAGTTAATTATTTAGTGCAAATCTGTTGATCTAGGAAAGACTCTCTTGGTTCCATTTCTCTGATATTTACTGCAAGGAAGGAATTTTATTTCCTGGATAATGTAGCTTTGTGTGTAGAAAACAGGAATGAAGATCTCACACTCACACTTCCCCCAACTCCCACTCTGTGCCCATCCGTGTTCTACCTGCTGGGCTCTTTAAAGTCCAGCTGGTGCCCACTGCTGAGGATTTACCATGGTAGAGAATTTAACACCAAACCCACTTACACCCCTGCTTTATGTGGCTGGGAGTTTGTGTTGTTGAACTGACTTGTCTAGAACTCTCTGGGGAGAAAGGGTACAAGCAGGAGAGGAATCCTGTTGATTTACCCCTTGTCACCTCAGTTGCTCCTTCCCTTTCTGGTGCCTTCCCAACTGGTCAGCAAAAGCCTGTTCTTTTTGAGGAAGACGTATGCAAGGGGTGGGTGGACACACACTTTTATTTATCTTCTTTTGACTAGTGGACACTCTTTTGAGCATCAGGCAGATGTTTACCTAAATTACAATTTCAATTCCTATTGAAATTTTACAAATCCTTTTATTATATTGTGTGTTTTAGGAATAGTTAATAAAAAGATGGAATAGAGCATTAGATGTCTCAGGCTTTCTATTGGCATAATCTGTTTTATATTGCTGAGAGAAATTTTAAGCATTTTGAGAGTCTAATATTGCTAACTCTGAAAAAGAGCTTATAACAGTGCCTTGTAGTGGAGTATGGAAGCATTTATTATCAAGGAACTGACTTAGGTAATAATCTGAAAAAAATGGAGTTGCATTTATACCTCACTCTTTAGCTAAAATAAGAATTCCAGATATATTGAATACTAAAAAATGGAAAAACTAAAAGAACTAGAAGGGAGACATGAAAGAAAGCTTTTATAATCTTAAAATAAAAGAGACATTTGAAAGACCTTTACAAAATCCTGAAGTCTTACAAGGAAAGATGGATACATATGACTATAAAAATGAAATGATTCTTCATGGTAAGAAATACCATAAACATGGTCTAAAGACAAATGAAAAACTGGAAAAAAATATTCTCAACACATATGACAAAGGACGCATCCTGTAATACATAAAGAGTATTTATAAATCAATAAGAATATAACCATCACCTCCTTAGTGGACAAAGAACATGACAGTTCATAAAAATGGATCGAACTTATAGGAAAAATGCTCAACTTCACTATAATAAAATAAATGCAAATTTAAACCAGTGAGATGTGCATTTGCACATATTAATGAGTTATAATAGGCTTTAAACTAATACTGAGGTTACCTAGCTTTCTGAAGGGATGCAGGGATGAGTAATACAGTTACACAGTATCTTCATCTCCTTGGAAGACCAAGCAACTTCCTAAGTGGGCAAGTACCAAGGTGTGTGTGGGCCACCCGACACTCTCTTTTTTGCCTGTATTCATGGTGGCCTGAGGCCTGCATGCCCATTCACAGTTCCCTTAATCTAAGAACAATCCCACACTGCAGATGAGGCAGACACAACATTCCACATTTACTTTGTACTTTCTGGAGACACAGGACTTTGAGGTCATTGTCTCAGCATTCCTGGATCAGCCCAGATCTGAGGTTAACCCTTACCTCCAAGACTGGCAAAGAGCAAAAGGCATCATAACACACTGTGCTGGGTGAGGGTGGAGTGTAGGTGTCACTCTCTTACATTGTTGGTGGGAACCTGAGAGGGCAGTTTGAGCATACCTATCAGAATTTTAAATGCACATTTCCTTTAACTTAGCAGTTTCAATTGTAGGAATATGTCCTGCATACATACCCAAAGAAAGAAAATTTACTACAGCCCTGATTATGTTAGGGAAATTGTGGAAACAACCTAAAAGTTCATCCATAGGGGTCTAATGAAATAAAATACGGTATATCAATCCAAGGACTACCATACGGCCATTTCAAAATGAGAAGCAGAGATGGAGCAGTGGAAAAAGCAAGGCATGAAACAGTGTACGCAGATGCCAAAAGGGAAGGCATATATCTATATGGATGTGTATGCATGGACTACCTCTGGATATACTGGCAAGAGATTGGTAACTGTTTATAATGGGAGAATGGGCGAGAGGAGGGGATGGACTTTTCACTTTATACTTTTCTGTAGTCTGTGAGTTTTTAAAGAAGTCATGTGTATGTATTACCTATTCAAAAATAAAAACATAATAAATATATACATAGAGAAAGGAGTTATTAACTTAAGGTTCTTGTGGCTGATGAGAAAAAAGTGCATTTTTCTTTGAATGAAATAAATTGTGTAACTTATTTTAAAAAATAGAAGTAGGAAACACAAAGCTGTTGTCAAAAAATGGAATAATTTTACCTCCATCAAGTTGAATTATCCTGACAACATTTTTTTAAATAAATTTATTTATTTATTTATGGCTGCATTGGGTCTTTGTTGCTGCACACGGGCTTTCTCTAATTGCATTGAGCGGGGGCTACTCTTTGCTGCAGTGTGTGGGCTTCTTATTGTGGTGGCTTCTCTTGTTGTGGAGCACAGGCTCTATGCACACGGGCTTCAGTAGTTGTGGCACATGAGCTCAGTAGTTGCGGCGCACGGGCTTCAGTAGTTGTGGCTTGCGGGCTCTAGAGCGCAGGCTCAGTAGTTGTGGTGCACAGGCTTAGTTGCTCTGCGGCATGTGGGATCTTCCCGGACCAGGGCTCGAACCTGTGTCCCCTGCATTGGCAGGCGGATTCTTAACCACTGAGCCACCAGAGAAGTCCTATCCTGACAACATATAACGCTGAGTTATCTGATGGAAATACTACTGATTGCTTTTTGGTGGACTTAAAAACTGAGTCAGTAATCATTTTCCCAATTCCTTTCTTCACATTTCCTACTTAACCCATTGTTGTACGGTCATGAGGTTCTGAATTGCCAAACCCAATCATCACTTTCCGATATTTGCCTTGTTTGATCTCTTGGTCTCTGTTTTGGTGGTGGTGGGAGTATTGTTGAGTATCATTTTTTTTTTTCCTTAAAATTATCTTATTCCTTGGCTTTCATGATGCCGTTTCAGAATCTGCTGCCTCTTCATCCTTTGCCTGATCCTTTGATTTCTGCTGCAGAAATGTTTTTAGAATCTTCCCTCTTCTCTTTATCCCAACACAGTTGATTTAGGATCTGTCCCAACTGTGCTCCACTGTGTTGTTGAGAACCTCTCATGTGGTCCACTTTCCTGTCTCACACTCTTTTAGTCCATGTTCTACAAGGTCACACCTCTCTCTGTGTGGCTCAGAAACATGCACTGATTCGTCTTTTGAAGATTAATGTCCACACTTCAAGTGACATTCAGGAGATTTCACACTCTTGTCCTCAGCTTCATTCCAACCTCTCCCACTCCCACGCATCTTGTTACTCAAGTAGTCTTGGTTACAAGTGAAGAAACCAGCTGGTACTTAGTTTATCAAAGAGGGGACGTTATTGGAAGGATCCTGTGGCATCTCCTGGAATGGCCAAGCCTTGGGGCAGGTCAGGGCTGCAGCTGGCCCCAGGAACCACTGGAGCCAGGACCTGAGTGTGGTCAGGCTTCTGCACCTCTTACCACTGCTCTTCTCTGGGAATTGGCTCTTTGCTGCCTTTTTTTTTTTTTTTTTTTTCAAGTAAGCAATGCTTTTATTTTTACTTATTTTTTTTTTGAATTTTTGAATTTTATTTTATTTATTTTTTTATACAGCAGGTTCTTATTAGTAAGAATTTGCTGCTCTTTCTATCGTATAGCTTCAGCCACCAACGAGGAATGGATTCTACCCATCCCAAGTCCAAATATCCCAGGAAAGTGATTCAATGGTTCAGTCTGGTCTAGGTGAGAAGAGTCAGGAAAGACTATGGCAGCTTCTCAAAACTGCCTGGATAGAGTTAGGGAGGTACAGTTCCTAGTCTGTGGTTGGCTCTTAGCAGTCAAATACCCTAGGTGTTCAGACCGCCTGGCATGCACCTCCCAACCTGTGTTTTCAACACATTCCTCCTCCTGCCTGGACTCCCTTCTGCTTCCATGAAGTCTTCTATATAATATTCCTCTCCCCAGGACACACAAATGCAGAGATGGTGACTATTTCCCCTGCAATCTCATAGCTCCTTGTACATATTACTAGTACTCACCACACTGTCTTCTAAAGTATTGGTTTACAAGTCCGTCCGAACCAGCAGACCGTGCACCTTTCCTGGTATCTCTCCTGTCTATTGCATTGCTGTCATTTATTAGAGGTCTGCTGAACTAAGCAGGAGGGAGGGAGAAGAGGACCCCTCATCCCTCAGAGCATTATCCTCAGGCCTGCTCTCCTTTCTCCCTTCCCCTTGGTCGTCTGGGTGATCTTGCTTGGTGCATTGGGGGCTGAGGGCAGAGCTGAGGACTTGCTGTCCCTCTACAGGGCTGACATGTTAAGGGCTCTTGTCTCTTTTATCCCCTGTGTACTAAGAACAATGTGCCCTCCAGCTAGGGGGACCTGGAGGTGGGGCAGGTGGGAGTGAAGACGCTGAACAGAAACCCAGTTCTTCCGGGAAGAGCTGAGCTCATCTGAAGCTCTCAGAACTTCTCCAGCGTTTCCTCCACTGGGACCTGGTTTCTATCAAAGTCACACCCAGTTCCCAGGAATTAGGCCTTTGAGAGAATTTCCCTCTCATCCTTCACAGGGAAGATTTAATGCTAAAAATGCAGCCAGCTTAGCTGCTGCCTTTGCGAGGCTCTCCTTCAACCATGCTTATCACAGCTAGTCCCGGAGGCAGTGCACCTGCTCTAGAGTGTTCTCCGTTGTTCTGTTGGGGCCATAAATACTGCCATGTGGCACTTAGGTACTTACTAAGTCCTTCCCCAGGTGCTCCTTTATTTTTAAATTACCACGATTTTAAGGGTAAAAAAGGTTACGGAAACAGGACCCCGTGGCACATGTCAATTTCTTGTCCAAAGCGGAGAACCCTGGGGGAAGAGGGTGACCTTCATCTCCAAAAGTGTCTTTGAATCCAGAGAGGGCTGAATCCAAAGGGAAGTTTGGGATCATGATGTTAGACCATAGTAATTAACGGCAGCCCAAATAATTGGGAGATGGGAGGAAACTGATCAGTCAGAAGCGTTTCGGGCAGGAAAGCTCTGAGTCACGCCCACGTGTGGTTTCCAGGCTCCTCCAGCCTCTGGTTAGGCTCCTTGCTCTCCCTGAGATCTGAACTCTGTGTGCTCATCCTTTTCTGTGAGGCAAAATACCTGGGATGGGACTCTGAAAGCCCACTGGGCTTCAGGCTGTAGGCTCGCCAAGTCTTGGCCATGATACTTTCAGTAGATAGTTTATATAACCACACGGGTCATTCTGGCCATCCTCCCAGCTCCTTCCTCAGTATTGCCCATCACAGTGAGTGATATCCTGTTGCCCAAGCCAGAATCCCAAGAGGCATACCCCCTCTTCCACTTTTCTGGGTACATTGGATTAGTCACTAAGTTAATTCAATTTGACCTTAAAAATTTCTCTGAATCCATCCCTTTGCAGCCCCTGTTCATTTCTCACTCCAACTAGTGTGATAACAATTCTTACTCCCCAACCTCCAGCACTGTTTTCTCCCATCAACTCACCCATCTTCTGTCCACATTTAATCCCTGAACTACACATCTGGCACGTCACTTCCCTCCTACATCCTTTCGCCGCCTCTGCTCCTGTCTGTGTCAGGGGTTGAGGTGGCGATGTATATTTCTACATTTTCTTTTCTTATTCTTCGAATGTCTATATATCTCTCTGGGCTCCATATGCCCAAGTGTGATGTGCCCATCAATGCCCGGGAGCGTGAGTGTGCCTGGGTCTGGAACTGAACATCCATGGGTCTGCGGCTGTGAAGGTCCAAGTGGATGAATGCTAGTTTGTTTCTGGGCACATCTAAGCGTCTCCGTGAATGGGTGTCTGAGTGTATGTTCACTGGGCGTTTGTGAATTTCTGTGTGTGCATCTGTGTGCTTGTGTGTCCCTGTGCAGTCCTACATATTCTTCTGTCCTTTGTTGTTTGTCTGAGCCTGTCTCTCTGGGAGGGTGAGTGATTGCTGTCGATGGGGAATGTTCCAACAAGGAACAGTGTGAAAGAAATAATTTCTCACTCCCCATAGAGCACACCGTGTGCTCCGTTCTTGGCGAGTGAGTGGTTGCTGAGTTACTAAAAGTCAGTGCCTTTCCTCTCCAGCTAGGAAGCATCCACTTGTTGCTGGGTGTTTTAAATACACATGCTTCCCGAGGTTGGGAGCACAGAGCTGGGAAGGTTCTTATCTTTCTCTAAGATTTACTGAGTCAGGGAGAGTGCAGGGCAGCCTGTGCAGGGTGAGCTGAATGTGCCAGGCTCTTGAAGAAGAGCCCCGGCGCCGTGCAAGATTTGGGGCCGAAATCAACTTTTCATTGCTGTGGCTCTTCTGGCTTTAGGGCCATTTGTACCAGAGCAGATGAAAGTGAAAGCTTTATAGGAAAGTGTTTATTTGAAAAGAACTGGCTGAGAGGTAGTGAGGAGTGAACAAGTTCAAGTGAGGTAAGTCTGGGCAGCGAGGAATCCAGAAGAGTTAAGAGTGCCAGGGCAAGCAGGTTGAAGCCTGAATCTCAGGCCCATATTTTCCTTCAGGGCCTCCTTGTCCTGGCTTCATCCTTAGATAAGACAAATACAGCCTGTTCTCTATTCCTCTTCTTGCTCTCCCGCCCCAACCCATCATCTTATCAACCTCTGTGCTTCCTTCGAGGCCACTCTGACAACCCAGCATGGCACCATCATGCTTGGAATGATGCCAGGTAAACGCAAAACAAAAAACGTCTTTGACACGTAGGACAGTGTGACCCTGGTGCCGATCACTGTGTGAATGAGGGGATGAAGCCCTGGCCAGACAGTGCTCGTTCTCCACTGTGTATCAGCCACAGAGCAGCGGCTGTAACTCCAGTGTCCTGACACCCTGCTGGGTGTCCCTTCCATCACACAAAAATAGTTTTGGATGACTTTTGGGTGTTGGGTGACTTTTATCTAAAACCAGAAAATAACTTCCATTTACGGGACCGTACGAGTGAAGTGACAACTCACATAACGAGAGTTAGGAAAAGAGCGTGTGACCGTGGGATACAAGACTTTCATCTGGAAGGAATGTTTCCGCCTTTGAAGAGGCAGTTGCAGGAAGGTTTGATGTAGGCAAATATGGAGAGTTCTGAGAATGAGCGGCAGAGCGGCCAACTTAGTTCAGCTCAGTTCAACCACCCTTTACTCAAGACCTAGCATAGGTCAGGGGCTGGGAAGGTGCCAGGCATGCAGAGAAGGCTCAGACTTGGCCCTGCCTTCAAGGAGTTCACATGCTGGTGGGGGAGCCAGAAAGTAAAGAATTTCCCCAACTCTAATGTGTGGTGAAATCTCAGATGTCAGTATGTGAGGGTTGCTAAGGGAACACAGAAAAGGAAATGTACTCCATCTGCTAGGGCTTGGAGGATACATAGGTGCAAGTGTGACATACAGTGTATGGGGTGCTGTATACATTGGGTCTAGCTGAAGCTTAGTATGCAAGGTGGGGAGTGGAAGGAGGAAGATGGGAGTTTTCTAAAAACCAGATGACATGGGCTGTTTCAGGCTGTGAAAAAATGCTTGAAAATGGGAATCATCGAAAAGCTTTAAGCGGGCTGGTAAGTGGATCAGATTTGTGTTTGGTTATCTCCCTCTAAGGCCACGTACAGGGAGGGTTTAGAACAGCAAGATCAAAGATGGAAAGTCAATGAGAAGAAAATCATCAGGTAAGAGATGAGAAGAGCTGGGACTAGGGCAGCAGAGAAAGCAAGAAGGAGATAGATTTGGTAAATATTTAAGAGGTAAAGGTTAGAAAAAGTGGTAATAGGTTAGCGTAGGGCTGGAGGAAAAACTTAGTGTTCATGACTCGGGGCAGTGTGGAAGGTGATGTCATCGGTTGGGGTAAGGAACATTGAGTTTGAGGTATCAACGCATGTGGAGTGGGATGATGAGGTCTGAACATGTGTTTGACGTCCTTCAGGATGTCCAGATGAAGATTTCAAACAACCAATAAGATCTGAAGTTTAGGACAGGATTAAAAACTGGAGTTAGAGATTTGGAAACATACAGCCACATAGGAGGATATAGTTACCCAGCGAGGGTATACAGAATAAGAAGAGCAGTGGGTCAAAAAGAGAACCCAATAACCTTTAAGAGGCAATTGGAGGAAGAGGGTTCCATAAACAAGACAGAGCAGGCAAAGTTGGAGGGAGACCGAGGAAACCTGGAAGGTGTGTTGATGTGGATGTTCACACAAGGGCGGGGGCGGGGGTGTTGGAATAAAAAGGAATGGTCACTAGTGCCAGGAGTTTTGGGGAGTTGAAGATAAGATAAGGACTGACATAGATGGAGTGGTGGGAATGGAGGTCTGGTTGGAGGAGGTTGAGGGATGAGTGGGCGTTATGTGTGCACAGACTGAGTTAGACTACACTTGTAAGGAATTCCTGTGAAAAGAAATCTTACTAGAAGGGACACAGAGTTAAAACGGGGGTTTTTCCTTAGGGGTAGGGGAATGACAAGGACGTATCTATTTACAGATTGAGTAAAAACACCCAGTAGAGAGGCTGAAGGTATAGGAAGGGGTAAGTGATGGATGGAGGTCCCGAGGACCAGAGGACAGACAGAGAGGACCTTTGGACTTGGACAGGAAGGGGACTGGAGGAGAGGAGGCAGTTCTCTAAGTGACTCTAAGTTAATGTGTAGGTTACAGGAGCTAGAGGTTGAGGGCAATTGTGCCTGTGGTCTCCATTTTCTTAGAGAAACAGGAGACAGAGTTTTATGCTGGGCATATTCAGGGGTTGTGTAAATGCCCTGAGAAAAATTAAGAAGATAAGGATTGGAAATTAGGGTAAATGAATGTGAGGGGTAACCACAGACAAGGCATGGCTGGTGGAGTTGAGGGCACTCATGTTTAATTGGCAGTGATGGAATCTTCTCAGAGTTGGAAGGTATTCTCTAGCAGCACTCATTTTCCTAGGTACAGAATTCTAGAAGATGTGTTGAGACACTGAACCAGGATTGGGATTTTGATGGACAAGAGTGGGAGAATGACAGTGATAATAACACCTAATGTTTACTGAGTGCACGCTGTGCTCCAGACATAATGATCTACGCTCTTTACATATATTGTTTTGTTTAATTTTCTTAACAACTCTAGGAGGTAAAATTAATTTTAGATCCACTTAACAAATGAGGAAACTAAGTGTAAATAAAATTAGCCCAAAGTCACCATATGTAAAATGTGCTAGAGATAAGATTCAAAATCAGGCAATCCACTAATTCCAGAGGGAGAAAATGATTCAGATAGTTAATGATGAGATGAACGGAATTTGGAAGAAAATGAGGCTAAAAACTGACTGGTAGTAGATTGGAAGAAAATGAAGGGTCTAAAGGACTGAATGTCTTTATGAGTTGAAATACTCCCATGAGTATGGGAGAAAGGGCTGGAAGAAGAGTTGGTTGTGGTGATGGTGTGGATGGTGGGTGTGACTGGGGATAGAGCTCAGATATGGGTTCCTGGGGTTGAGGAGGCCAAGGAACCTAATGCTAGTGTGTTGGATTGGGTGAGGATGTTGAAGTTTCTCAGGATGGTGGAGCTGAAGGCAATCAGTTAATAATTGGCTCTACAGTGGATGAGGTTAAATATGCTTGATACTCCAGTCATGGATTGGACTTTGTTTTTTAACCACTGCCACTTTCTCTGCTGTTCCTGGTTCCCAGAAACCACCTGTTACTAATGGCACAGTTCTTCCAAAGGTGCCTCTCCCAAGTACACCTTCCTGTTTCCAGGAGGCAGGACTGGAATTACACATGAGGACCCAGGTTACTGTTTCCTTGTGAGGAAGTGACGGTGTTCCAGGGAGGGCCAGGGCCTCATCCCCCACGTGAGGGGGCTTGGAGAAGCCACAGACCCACCTGAGACAAATAGGTTGCCTGAGCCATCAGTACTTTCCCTTTGCTGTTCTGTGCTGGTTGGCTTGGCAGACTTATCTCCAGGAAAGTGTGTGTGTGTGTGTGTGTGTGTGTGTGTGTGTGTGTGTGTGTGTGTGTGTGTGTGTGTGAGAGAGAGAGTGTGTGTGAGTGTGTGTGTGTGTGAGAGAGAGTGTGTGTGAGTGTGTGTGTGTGTGTGTGAGATTTGTTGATGACAACTACCCCAAGGAATGAAAAGGGTGTCCAGGCCTGCAGGGGTCAGGCACAGCAAGAGAGGCCTGGGAAACTGTCTGCCTCCACAGTCAGGCCGGGGAAGGGACCCTGAGGGACAGAGCATGGCTGGCAGTGCTGGGAGGAGGGGAAGAGCTGGGTCTGTGAGAGCCACAGTGGGGAGGCCACCCTGCCTGAGCCGGCCTGGCCAAAGAAATGGCCCGGAAATAGAAGTAGAAAAGAATTAGGGGGTTCTCTGACAGTCCCTGTGTCTGTGAGGGACTTTTTAGATTGTTTTTATGACTTTTATGGAGCCACCATTCCCATGGTTTAGTCCCAAAGCGGTGTTGTGGTTCAAAGGACACAGCATATACAGCCCAAAGTAATTTCCAAACAATTTATGTTCTTTTCTTGTACATCTCTAGGCCCATGAAGGGAAAGCATGGTCTCTGGCAACACTTTTTAAGTTCTCCTTTTCTTCTTCCTCACATTGCTTCCCTCATGGCCACTGTCCCCTAGGACTTGGTCCTCTCATCCCTGGGACCTCATCCTCAGTCTCTGTCTCGTTCCTCTCCACTCTCCAATACAAAAGCCCTGGCAGTGACTCGGTGAGCTTGGGGACCCAGGAGGGTGGGGAGGGGCGAAACTGCATCAGGCCAGGCTAGAACGCTGCTCAGCAAGCGTGGGCTGGGGACTGGGGCAAAGCCCTATTATATTAATAAAGTTAATATTTTTATTCCATCCCCTTTCACCTAAGCAATAGAATGGCCTCCTCAAAGAGATGTCAGTCACTCACTGAGCCCCTCATCGACTCCTTTAGCTCACATTCACATGCCTCTCCTGCCAACTTTGTCTTTTTTTACTCTGAGTGTGTGTTAGCATCTTGGGAGCCTCCAGACGCCTGGCTGAGTTCACTCAGACTCTCCTTACCAACCTCAGGACTGGGAAACAAGCAACCTCATCAACCTGAGATGAAGCATTTAATCCCCTTCCCCTGTAGAACCAGCGTCTTTGATGTGAGGAGTTAAAGGGACCTTGAGAACAAGAAACCGTTTGACCCTCTGGTTGTCACAACCAAAGCGAGTGTGAGACTCTCCTCACCTCCAGAATCAATTCATACCTGCTCTGTGACATGCCAAGGCGCGAGCGCCTGATGCCTGTAGGATTTTGCCCGTGGCCTATCTTCGGCCTTGAAAGCACAGTACAAGCCAGGTCTTCAACCAGCACTGGCTGAGGACCACTTTATCTCCAGCCGCTGGGACCGTGCTCGGCTGAGCTCCGTTTCTGAGGTGTGAAACCCAAGTGACCTCCTTTTTGGCTTCTCCAGCCTCTGGCTGCCTGAGTTGCTATTTCCTGCTGCGGGTTCAATCCCTCCCCTATTTCTTCTGTCCTGATTTGATTTGCCAATAGTGAGAATGGGGTGACTCCTGGGAATCAAATGCTGCTTATTAATTTCTGACTGTTTACAACTGCCTCTCTTCCCTATCCCCTCAGTGTGTTTAGATGCTTCTGAGCCTACAAGACCCATTTTCTGGCCTCTATTGATTAGCATCTTTCAGAATAAGGAGGCAAACAGTGTTCACTAAGAATCTGCTACAGGGATCTTGTGCCAGTTGTTAAATAATTGTCTTGAGCTCCAAGCCCCTCCTTCATCTCTGCTTTACGATGCTCTGCCAGCTGCTTTGTTATGCTAGGCTTTGCCAGTAGGGGGTGCTGGAAGGGGACTGCAGGGCTGGAAGAGGGAGTGGGGAACTTGGTCCTCACTTTACCACGCCTCCCCTGCTCAGCAGTGCTTCTTCACCCTGGCAGAGGCAGTTCCTTTCTATAGCAGCCTCTGAATCCAGTCTGTAGTTTTCTCAGCTCTCACAAAACTAGAATCATGGCACCACTCCTCATGGCCACAGAGACCCACCCAGCACTGGCTGGTGCCCCCTATTCCTAAGTTTCAGCTCACAAGGCTCCTTCCCTACTTTTCTAAGTTTTAATAACTCCAACCTCCTCCTTTTGTTCCTTTGGCTCTAGCGACAGTAGCTGTTTCCTGCAGTTACTACCTCTGTAGTACCTGAGTTCTCTTTTTACCCTTTCAGTTACCTAGTTAACAACTCTGCACTAAGTTATCTCTGTTCACGTAACTGTTGTGGCTGATGAGAAACAGAAACTGATCTGGCTGATGAGCCTCAGGCCCAGCCCACAGAGAAGGTGCTTTATGGCTTTGTGTCCGTGAGCATCCTTTAGAGCCAGGCCACATCTGTGATCCCGTGGGGGTCTCAGTGTCACTTCATCCTCACGTTGTCTCTGTGGTGCATCTAAACATGCCTTTAACTGCTTTTCTACAAACCCTGATCTCTTCCCACTGATTTCTTAAGTTTCATGCCAATGTTTCCACAGTAAGTTGTGTGACCCCAGCCAAGTCTCGAGGGAATTCAGACCTGACCAGTATTCTCCGGCCATGGCTTTGAGGGGGGGTGGGGTGGTGTTAGTGGCGGAAGTCAGAGTTCATTTGGATTGACTACTTCCCAGCAGGCCTAAAGAATTCCGAGTTTTGAAGAAACTGGGTGTCTGTGGAACTGGTAATTTAAACAATTAGTGTTTTAACTTCCTCTCCTTAGTGAATCCACATAATAACACGTCTGCTTGGCAGGATGCAACTATAGAAATCTGAAAAGGAATAGTTTAAAGGGGGGAGGGGGCTTATTTACTTCTCATGGAACCAGACATGTGGGATAGGAGTCTAGTTGTGGGGTGCATGGTGGTACCTGTAGCCTGACGACTCCTTCTCTTTCTGTTCTGCTGTTCTCGGTTTACATCCTTTATTCTCATGGTCACCATTTGGTGGCAGAATAGTGGTTGCTCCCTCTCTGGCCTCCTATTTATATCTCTGGCAGGAAGCAGAAGGAAGCGGCTGTGGAAAAGGGGCAGTGCTATCTATGGACAGTAAGGCTTTCCCAGATATTCCCAGCAGACTGCTTCTCATGTCCCATTGGCACATGGGCACCGGCTCTCAGCGGCAAGGGAGGTTGCAGTGTAATTTTCTAGCTGGTACTTTACCACCCTGTGTGATTCTGGGTAAGGGAGAAGGGGAATGGACACTTGGCACTTGGCAGTGTCTGTCACACATGGGAGTCCAGTGCCATGGGTGGAATGTGTTGGTCTGAACTTCTCAGTCACCGCCCAGTTCTAATTCCAAGCTCCATGAGGTCTCCATAGTGTCCTCGTGGCTCTGGGGGATTTCCAGGAGCCCTGATGCTTGCCTCATGTCTTTACACCTTGAGTGCAGCCTTTGTGCACTCATGGAGGAAACAAACTTTCAGGCCATACATAGTTAGATATTCTTAATCTGAAATTCAGCTCTGTGCACCTTAGGTCCAAGTCCCAGCAGGCCCTGCAGTCCTCCCTGGCCCACCAATAGTGAGCCATAATGTGCCGTAACGTGGCACAGAGACCCCAGCGCGGCTTCTCAGCACCGGGCTCCCTCTGCTCTCATTACAGTCTTTCGTAGCCTCCTCTAGTGCTCACCCCACATGCCTCCTGTGGACCTCCTCCACTTTCTCTCATTTTCTATCTCAGGAAGCCCAAGGATCAGTGTGGCAGAGCAGGACATTTGTTGGAGGGTAGTGAGGGGGAGGTAGAGAGACCGAATCTCTAGCAACCTCAGGGAGGGGCAAAGCCAGACATGCTGACAGGTTAATAGTCACCATCTCATCACTTTCGTCTTGCCAAAGAAGCGTCAACGAAATGGCAAGGAAAGGGACAGAGGCCTGTCAGGGAAGGGCTGGCGGGGCCAGGTTGTCGCTGGAGAGGCCAAAGAGGTCTCTTTCATGGTGATGACTACTTGGCAAGGAGGACACAGCATTGGGACATTTTGGGTGCTTCACCAAGACCTCGCCAAACCCATCCTAGCAGGACCCAGGCTTCCCAGCTCACCACGGCTCTGATCTCTCTCCGTGAAGTCATGGTAGCAGGGCTGAACTGGAACAGGCTTTCTTGTTTCAGTCTCACCTGCTATTTGTTTATTTCTTCCTTTCTTCCTACTTTTCTGGGAAGCTCCTCAACCTTCAGCCTGCCTTCCCCCTGTAGCTTCCTCCTTCGTGCTCTGGGCGTTTGCCAACCGAGGCCTGGTGGGCACTTCTAGATGCTTAAAGACCTTAATAAGGTCTGTAAACACACACCTCCAGCAGCATCACTCTTGCCTGCCTCAGAAGCTTCTTGTTTACCTGAAATCTAAACAGCCTTTAATTATATATCACCTCTCAAGGACCGTTTAAGAACCAAACCAGTATTTACAAATGGATCTGAAATTTTCTCAGTAAAGGGAATTAATTCTATCTGTTACCTCTCAGTACTTAGAAGAGCAAACAAAGGAGAAGGAAGGCTTATTATTTGTCCCATGATATGGGCATTGAGGCCTCTGGCCCAAAGCAGCCGGTTGGAAACACAAACTTATAATGTATTTGATCGGAGGAAAGAAGAATTGCTTCAGACAGGTTATTGTTCCTCCTGAGTAGAATTTGCCTGACTCAAAGAAGCAAGGGGGCAGACAGCAGGCGTGTCAGTACCCCTCCTCCCCAGCAGGGCGCTGATGGCACCGTGGAGAGCCTCCTCTTGGAAGTCTAGCCAGAGCAGTCCCTGAAACAGAACAATGTCCAATCCACCTGGAGTGGAGTCTGGTCTTACTTATGTGGTCAAAGCCAAAGATCTGAGGAGTCCTAGGCCCAGGGAACCACAGTGGCCCCTTACCCCAGCAATGAAAGCTCAACCCATGCCTCAGTTTCCCTGTTGGTCTAGCCATGCTTTATTAAGACTAAAACTGTACCTTGAATTTTTAACTTTTTTACTTGGACCCCTGATGCTACCCCTAATCCTTGTTAACTAATTTCTACCCAGCCCTCTAGAGCAACACTGGCCAAGAGAAATTGAATGCGAGCCACATATATGATTTGACATTTTCTCGCAGCTACGTTAAAAAAAAAACAAACAGGTAAAATTAGTTTTAACATATATTTTATTTAACCCAATATGTCTGAATATTATCACAATTATCATTCAACATGTAACCAATATAAAATTATTGATAAGTTATTTTGCCGTTTTTGTTTGGTACTAAGTCTTTGAAATCTGGTCTTTTGCTGTTACAATATTTCTTAATTCAGACTAACTGCATTTCAGGCATGTGTCTACCCTGTTGAACGGTACAGCTCCAGGGACTGGCATCTATATCCAAGACTTCCAAATCCTGGCTGGGGTCCTCTTAGTTCCTGTGATGGTTAATTTTATGTGTCAATTTGACTGGGCCATGATGGAGTTCCCAGATATTTGGTTGAACATTTTTCTGGGTGTGTCTGTTGGGAGTGTTTCTGGATGAGATTAACATTTGAATGTGGATGGGACTCACCCAGTCCATTGAAGGCTTGAACAGACTAAAAGGCTGAGTAAGAAAGAACTCTCTCTTTCTCTGTCTTTGAGCTGGGCTGTTGGTCTTCTCCTGCCTTTGGACTTAAACTCAGGCTGAAGTTTATACCATCAGCTTCTTGGTTCTTTGGTTCTTCTGGGTCTCCAGCTTACTGACTGCAGATTTTAGGAGTTTTAGTAAATTTCTTTGTGTGTATATCCTATTGATTCTGTGTCTCTGGAGAACCCAGACTAATACAGCTCCCCATAGGCTGAGCACATAGAATTGTAATGTTGATGCCCCAACACGCTATGAAGATACCAGTTGGTGGATCCTGTCTCCACATATCAAGGTGTAGCAGAGGCAGCTTTCCAAGCTAATCTGGGTCAGGATCCAGGGAGAAATTAATAGGCAATTATACAGCGTAACAAGATCCAAGTAACAAGATGGCATCGATGAGCCATAGGCAGAAGGTGGAATCAGAGGATGGAACCAGAAGTCCAGAAAACTGGAACTCCGAGCAATTATAATGTTTTAGGACAGAACCGTAAAAGTGAGAGAAAGGTATCTGCCTTGTGGAAGTCGAGAAAATTAATTCTTGTGGGTGTGGCTGAGCTTTGTAGTTCTGTTGAACCTGGGTGTGCCTTCCCTGAGAGATGTTAAGAGATCACCACCTTCCATGACGCTCTTGTTACTGAGACCGTCCCTCAACACTTAGCTCTGGATTGCTCCTGTCTGCCTCCCTGGCTCTAGCCTTTCCTTGCCCTCCAGTGATCTTCGCATGAGGCAAGTATGATTATGCCAGGCAACCCCTGGTTTGCAGCCATTTTGCCTGTGGTGTGATGTCTGAACTCCCAGCAGTGTATTCAAGAATCTTCATATCTTATCTTCTGCTTATCTTCTCAGCCATGGTGTCCCCAATCCCTATTCAACACATGGCATTTTATGTGCTTTGCCCCATAATGTTTTCTTTTTCACACCTGTGACCTTGTGTATGGTTTTCTCCTTGCCTGGAAGTCACTACCCTTCCCATTTCTCAACTGGATGCTTTTATATCTCCTCTAAGAAAGAGGATAGACATCACTCCTCCAGGAATCTTCCCTGACATTCTCTCTTCTCTTCATTCCAGGTTAGATTAGATGTTAGTATCTTGTGTTCTCAAAAACACTCTCAGCTCCCCCAGGGGTGACATCCAGCCCCCTCAGCCTCATGGGTCACTTCGTGGGAGCCCATATTCTGGTTTCGCCCCATGGGGATCATAGGGGATTCTGTTGGCTCAACCACAGGGAATCTGATTAAAAGCTAACCTTTAGTCACAAACACAGTAAAATGTTGCTATTCGTAGACACACATAATTCTGGGCTGACAGACTTTCACACTCAGGGGCCTCAGAAATCAAGTTTGATTGCCTGACCTTCCTCTAGTGGGACACCGAGGAGGACGTTGCCTCTTTCCCCCTCTCATGAGGCCTCTGTGTCCTCTGAACAACAATCTCTTGACCCAAACAGAGTGGAATTCTTGTTCCTGCGCACCTTTGTTGCTGAGGGAAAATTTACAATTCATTCCTGACCATTCTGGGTAAATTGGAGAAACCTTGTTAATAAAATTTTAATAAATTAATAAAATAAATTTATTTTTAATTTACTCAATTAATTTACTATTAATAATAATATAAATAATTTATATTATTGATAATTTATATTACATTATAATATTAAAACAATAATTTATTTATTAAATCAATTTAATTTTATTAATAAAAATTAATAAAATTTATTAACCTTGTTAATAAAATTTGGTGGGAGGATGCATAGTTATAGAGCAGAACAATAAGGTTGATGGGAGCTGCATAATTTTTCTGTTTGTTTCTATTTACCATGAGGATTTCAGAGATGATGTAACGTACTTGCAGAAATATGACTAGAATATTTCCTCAAAAGGGTTGCTTATTCTCATTCTGTCTATTAAAAATATAATGCTTATTGACTTTTTCTATAATTATAGAAGTAATGTATGGCCATTACATAAAATTTGGAAAATATGGAAAAGTATAAAGAGGAAAAGGAAAGGCATCTATAATTGGTCACACAGAAATAACCACTGTCATTATTTTTCGTGAGAGAGAGAAGGCCTAATTTCTGTGCTTAAGAGTTTTTTCTCTTCTGTTTGCTCTCTTATCAAGCCCCTCTCTGGTTCTTTTTTCTTTTTTTTTTTTAATTTATTTTTTGACTTTAATTTATTTTTTGATTTTAATTTATTTTATGGTTGATTTACAATGTTGTGTTGATTTCTACTGTACAGCAAAGTGACTAAGTTATATGTATATATACATTCTTTTTTTTTAACATCTTTATTGGAGTATAATTGCTTTACAATGATGTGTTAGTTTCTGCTTTATAACAAAGTGAATCAGTTATACGTATACATGTGTCCCCATATCTCTTCCCTCTTGCGTCTCCCTCCCTCCCACCCTCCCTATCCCACCCCTGTAGGTGGTCACAAAGCACCGAGCTGATCTCCCTGTGCTATGCGGCAGCTTCCCACTAGCTATCTATTTTACGTTTGGTAGTGTACATATGTCCATGCCACTCTCTCACTTTGTCCCAGCTTACCCTTTCCCCTCCCTGTATACTCAAGTCCGTTCTCTAGTAGGTCTGCGTCTTTATTCCTGTCTTGCCCCTAGGTTCTTCTGACCATTTTCTTTTTTTTTTTTTTCAGAGTCCATATGTATATGTTAGCATACAGTATTTGATTTTCTCTTTCTGACTTACTTCACTCTGTATGACAGTCTCTAGGTCCATCCACCTCATTACAAATAACTCAATTTCATTCCTTTTTATGGCTGAGTAATATTCCATTGTATATATGTGTCACATCTTCTTTATCCATTCATCTGTTGATGGACACTTAGGTTGCTTCCATGTCCTGGCTATTGTAAATAGAGCTGCAATGAACATTTTGGTACATGACTCTTTTTGAGTGATGGTTTTCTCAGAGGATATGCCCAGTAGTGGGATTGCTACGTTGTATGGTAGTTCTATTTTCAGTTTTTTAAGGAACCTCCATACTGTTCTCCATAGTGGCTGTATCAATTTACATTCCCACCAGCAGTGCAAGGGGGTTCCCTTTTCTCCACACTCTCTCCAGCATTTATTGTTTGTAGATTTTTTAATGATGGCCATTCTGACCAGTGTGAAATGATATCTCATTGTAGTTTTGATTTGCATTTCTCTAATGATTAATGATGTTGAGCATCCTTTTGTGTGTTTGTTGGCAATCTGTATATCTTCTTTGAGAAGTGTCTATTTAGGTCTTCTGCCCATTTTTGGATTGGGTTGTTTGTTTTTTTGATATTGAGCTGCATGAGCTGCTTATAAATTTTGGAGATTAATCCTTTGCCAGTTGCTTCATTTGCAAATATTTTCACCCATTCTGAGGGCTGTCTTTTTGTCTTGTTTATGGTTTCCTTTGCTGTGCAAAAGCTTTTAAGTTTCATTAGGTCCCATTTGTTTATTTTTCTTTTTATTTTCATTTCTCTAAGAAGTGGGTTAAAAAGGATCTTGTTGTGATTTATGTCATAGAGTGTTCTGCCTATGTTTTCCTCTAAGAGTTTTATAGTGTCTGGCCTTACATTTAGGTCTTTAATCCATTTTGAGTTTATTTTTGTGTGTGGTGTTAGGGAGTGTTATAATTTCATTCTTTTACATGTAGCTGTCCAGTTTTCCCAGCACCACTTATTGAAGAGGCTGTCTTTTCTCCACTGTATATTCTTGCCTCCTTTATCAAAGATAAGGTGACCATATGTGTGTGGGTTTATCTCTGGGCTTTCTATCCTGTTCCATTGATCTATATTTCTGTTTTTGTGCTAGTACCATACTGTCTTGATTACTGTAGCTTTTGTTATATAGTCTGAAATCAGGGAGCCTGATTCCTCCAGCTCCGTTTTTCTTTCTCAAGATTGCTTTGGCTATTCGGGGTCTTTTGTGTTTCCATACAAATTGTGAAATTTTTTTGTTCCAGTCCTGTGAAAAATGCCAGTGGTAGTTTGATAAGGATTGCATTGAATCTGAAGATTGCTTTGGGTAGTAGAGTCATTTTCACAATGTTGATTCTTCCAATCCGAGAACATGGTATATCTCTCCATCTATTTGTATAATCTTTAATTTCTTTCATCAGTGTCTTTTAATTTTCTGCATACAGGTTTTTTGTCTCCTTAGGTAGGTTTATTCCTAGATACTTTATTCTTTTTGTTGCAATGGTAAATGGGAGTGTTTCCTTAATTTCTCTTTCAGATTTTTCATCATTAGTGTATAGGAATGCAAGAGGTTCTGTGCATTAATTTCGTACCCTGCTACTTTACCAAATTCATTGATTAGCTGTAGTAGTTTTCTGGTAGCATCTTTAGGATTCTCTGTGTATACTATCATGTCATCTGCAAACAGTGACAGCTTTACTTCTTCTTTTCTGATGTGGATTCCTTTTATTTCTTTTTCTTCTCTGATTGCTGTGGCTAAAACTTCCAAAACTATGTTGAAAACTAGTGGTGAGAGTGGGCAACCTTGTCTTGTTCCTGATCTTAGTGGAAATGGTTTCAGTTTTTCACCATTGAGGACGATGTTGGCTGTGGGTTTGTCACATATGGCCTTTATTATGTTGAGGAAAGTTCCCTCTATGCCTAGTTTCTGGAGGGTTTTTATCATAAATGGGTGTTGAGTTTTGTCAAAAGCTTTCTCTGCATCTACTGAGATAATCATATGGTTTTTATCCTTCAATTTGTTAATATGGTTTATCACATTGATTGATTTGCATATATTGAAGAACCCTTGCATTCCTGGGATAAACCCCACTTGATCATGGTATATGATCCTTTTAATGTGCTGTTGGATTCTGTTTGCTAGTATTTTGTTGAGGATTTTTGCATCTATGTTCATCAGTGATATTGGCCTGTAGTTTTCTTTCTTTGTGACATCTTTGTCTGGTTTTGGTATCAGGGTGATGGTGGCCTCGTAGAATGAGTTTGGGAGTGTTCCTCCCTCTGCTGTATTTTGGAAGAGTTTGAGAAGGATAGGTGTTAGCTCTTCTCTAAATGTTTGATAGAATTCGCCTGTGAAGCCATCTGGTCCTGGGCTTTTGTTTGTTGGAAGATTTTTAATCACAGTTTCAATTTCAGTGCTTGTGATTGGTCTGTTCATATTTTCTATTTCTTCCTGGTTCAGTCTCAGAAGGTTGTGCATTTCTAAGAATTTGTCCATTTCTTCCAGGTTGTCCATTTTATTGGCATAGAGTTGCTTGTAGTAATCTCTCATGATCGTTTGTATTTCTGCAGTGTCAGTTGTTACTTCTCCTTTTTCATTTCTAATTCTATTGATTTGAGTCTTCTCCCTTTTTTCTTGATGAGTCTTGCTAATGGTTTATCAATTTTGTTTATGTTCTCAATGAACCAGCTTTCAGTTTTATTGATCTTTGCTATCATTTCCTTCATTTCTTTTTCATTTATTTCTGATCTGATCTTTATGATTTCTTTCCTTCTGCTAACTTTGGGTTTTTTTTGTTCTTCTTTCTCTAATTGCTTTAGGTGTAAGGTTAGGTTGTTTATTTGAGATGTTTCTTGTTTCTTAAGGTAGGATTGTATTGCTATAAACTTCCCTCTTACAACTGCTTTTGCTACATCTCATAGGTTTTGGGTCGTCATGTTTTCATTGTCATTTGTCTCTAGGTATTTTTTGATTTCCTCTTTGATTTCTTCAGTGATCTCTTGGTTATTAAGTAGTGTGTTGTTTAGCCTCCGTGTGTTTGTATTTTTTACAGATTTTTTTCCTGTAATTGATATCTAGTCTCATAGCGTTATGGTTAGAAAAGACTTGATACGATTTCAGTTTTCTTAAATTTACCAAGGCTCTTGATATGTGACCCAGGATATGATCTATCCTGTAGAATGTTCCATGGGCACTTGAGAAGAATGTGTATTCTGTTGTTTTTGGATCGAATGCCCTATAAATTTCAATTAAGTCCATCTTGTTTAATGTATCATTTAAAGCTTGTGTTTCCTTTTTTATTTTCATTTTGGATGATCTGTCCATTGGTGAAAGTGGGGTGTTAAAGTCCCCTACTATGATTGTTTTACTGTCAATTTCCCCTTTTATGGCTGTTAGCATTTGCCTTATATATTGAGGTGCTCCTATGTTGGGTGCATAAATATTTACTGTTATTATATCTTCTTCCTGGATTGATCCCTTGATCACTATGTAGTGTCCTTCTTTGTCTCTTGTAATAGTCTTTATTTTAAAGTCTATTTTGTCTGATATGAGAATTGCTACTCCAGCTTTCTTTTGATTTCCATTTGCATGGAATATCTTTTTCCATCCTCTCACTTTCAGTCTGTATGTGTCCCTAGGTCTGAAGTGGGTCTCTTGTAGACAGCATATATACGGGTCTTGTTTTTGTATCCATTCAGCCAGTCTCTGTCTTTTGGTTGGAGCATTTAATCCAGTTACATTTAAGGTAATTATCGATATGTATGTTCCTATTACCATTTTAATTGTTTTGGGTTTGTTATTGTAGGTCTTTTCCTTCTCTTGTGTTTCCTGCCTAGAGAAGTTCCTTTAGCATTTGTTGTAAAGCTGGTTTGGTGGTGCTGAATTCTCTTAGCTTTTGCTTGTCTGTAAAGGTTTTAATTTCTCCGTCAAATCTGAATGAGATCCTTGCTAGGTAGAGTAATCTTGGTTGTAGATTTTTCTCCTTCATCCCTTTAAATATGTCTTGCCACTCCCTTCTGGCTTGCACAGTTTCTGCTGAAAGATCAGCTGTTAACCTTATGGGGATTCCCTTGTGTGTTATTTGTTGTTTTTCCCTTGCTGCTTTTAATATGTTTTCTTTATATTTAATTGTTGATAGTTTGATTAATATGTGTCTTGGCATATTTCTCCTTGGATTTATCCTGTATGGGACTCTCTGTGCTTCCTGGACTTGATTAACTATTTCCTTTCCCGTATTAGGGAAGTTTTCAACTATAATCTCTTCAAATATTTTCTCAGTCCCTTTCTTTTTCTCTTCTTCTTCTGGGACCCCTATAATTCGAATGTTGGTGTGTTTAATGTTGCCCCAGAGGTCTCTGAGACTGTCCTCAATTCTTTTCATTCTTTTTTCTTTTTTCTGCTCTGCATTAGTTATTTCCACTATTTTATCTTCCAGGTCACTTATCCGTTGTTTTGCCTCAGTTATTCTGCTATTGATTCCTTCTAGAGAGTTTAAAATTTCATTTATTGTGTTGTTCATCACTGTTTGTTTGCCCTTTAGTTCTTCTAGGTCCTTGTTAAACGTTTCTTGTGTTTTCTCAATTCTGTTTCCAAGATTTTGGATCACCTTTACTATCATTATTCTGAATTCTTTTTCAGGTAGACTGCCTATTTCCTCTTTATTTCTTAGGTCTGGTGGGTTTTTGCCTTGCTCCTTCATCTGCTGTGTGTTTCTCTGTCTTCTCATTTTGCTTGACTTACTGTGTTTGGGGTCTCCTTTTTGCAGGGTGCTGGTTCATAGTTCCCGTTGTTTTTGGTGTCTGTCCCCTGTGGCTAAGGTTGGTTCAGTGGGTTTTGTAGGCTTCCTGGTGGAGGGGAGTAGTGCCTGTGTTCTGGTGGTTGAGGCTGGATCTTTCTGGTGGGCAGGTCCACATCTGCTGGTGTGTTTTGGGGTGTCTGTGGTCTTATTATGATTTTAGGCAGCCTCTCTGCTAATGGATGGGGTTGTGTTCCTGTCTGGCTAGTTGTTTGGCATAGGTTGTCCAGCATTGTAGCTTGCTGGTCGTTGAATGGAGCTGGGTCTTGATGTTGAGATGGAGATCTCTGGGAGATTTTTGCCATTTGCTATTACGTGGAGCTGGTAGGTCTCTTGTGGACCAGTGTCCTGAACTTGGCTCTCCCACCTCAGAGGCACAGCCCTGACGCCAGGCTGGAGCACCAAGAGCCTGTAATGCACATGGGTCAGAATAAAAGGGAGAAAAGAAAGAAAGAAAGAAAGAAGATAAAATAAAGTAAAATAAAATAAAATAAAGTTATTAAAACAAAAAATAAAAATAATTATTTAGAAAAATGTTTTATATAGTATTAAAAAAAACAAAAACAAAAAATGGACAGACAGAACCCTAGGACAAATGGTAAAAGCAAAGCTATACAGACAAAATCACACAGAGCAGCATACAGATACACACTCTCAAAAAGGCAAAAAGGGAAAAATATATATATATTGTTGCTCCCGAAGTCCACCTCCTCAATTTGGGATGATTCATTGTCTAATCAGGTATTCCACAGATGCAGGGTACATCAAGTTGGTTGTGGAGATTTAATCCGCTGCTCCTGAGGCTGCTGGGAGAGATTTCCCTTTGTCTTCTTTGTTCGCACAGCTCCCGGGGTTCAGCTTTGTATTTAGACCCACCTCTGCGTTTAGGTCGCCTGAGGGCGTCTGTTCTTCGCTCAGACAGGCCGGGGTTAAAGGAGCAGCTTCTTCGGGGGCTCTGGCTCACTCAGGCCGCGGGGAGGGAGGGGTACGGAGGAGGCGGGGCGAGCCTGCAGTGGCAGAGGTCGGCGTGACGTTGCACCAGCCTGAGGCTCGCTGTTCGTTCTCCCGGGGAAGTTGTCCCTGGATCACGGGACCCTGGCAGTGTTGGGCTGCAGAGGCTCCTGGGAGGTGAGGTGTGGAGAGTGACCTGTGCTCGCATACAGGCTTCTTGGTGGCGGCAGCAGCAGCCTTAGTGTCTCATGCCCGTCTCTGGGGTCCGCGCTGATAGCCGCGGCTCGCGCCCATCTCTGGAGCTGGTTTAGGTGGTGCTCTGAATCCCCTCTCCTCACGCACCCCAAAACAATGGTCTCTTGTCTCTTAGGCAGGTCTAGACTTTTTCCCGGACTCCCTCCTGGGTAGCTGTGGTGCACTAGCCCCCTTCAGGCTGTGTTCCCGCCGCCAGCCCTAGTCCTCTCCCTGGGATCCGACCTCCGAAGCCCGAGCCTCAGCTCCCAGCCCCGCCCGCCCCAGCGGCTGAGCAGACAAACCTCTCGGGCTGGTGAGTGCTGGTCGGCACCGATCCTGTGTGCGGGAATCTCTCCGCTTTGCCCTCCGCACCCCTGTGGCTGCGCTCTCCTCCGTGGCTCCGAAGCTCCCCGCCTCTGCCACCCACAGTCTCCTCCCGCGAAGGGGCTTCCTAGTGTGTGGAAACCTTTCCTCCTTCACAGCTCCCTCCCACTAGTGCAGGTCTCGTCCCTATTCTTTGTCTGTGTTTTTTCTTTTTTCTTTTGCCCTACCCAGGTACGTGGGTACCACAGACCTCTTTTGGGAGGTCTGAGGTGTTCTGCCAGCATTCAGTAGGTGTTCTGTAGGAGTTGTTCCACATGTAGATGTATTTGTGGGGAGGAAGGTGATCTCCGCGTCTTACTCTTCTGCCATCTTGAAGCTCCTTGTCCGTATATATACATTCTTTTCATATTCTTTTCCATTATGGTTTATCACAGGATATTGAATATAGTTCCCTGTGCTATACAGTAGGACCTTGTTTATCCATTCTGTATATAATAGTTAGCATCTGCTAATCCCAAACTCCCAATCTCCTCTTCCTCCACACCCCTTCTCCCTTGACAAACACAAGTCTGTTCTCTATGTCTGTGAGTCTGTTTCTGTTTCACAGATAAGTTCATTTGTGTCATATTTTAGATTCCACATATAAGTGATATCATATGGTATTTGTCTTTCTCTTTCTGACTTACTGGTTTGTTTGTTACCTGGGTGAAAAGCAGTTTTGAAGGAGGGTATCCTCTTCCTCAACTTGTATTCCCCCTCATCTATGTCACAGGTTCTGATGATAGCCAGCGTTTGGAATTAATTATAAAGATTTCTCTTCCCTTATCATATAGAAGATAAAATTTGTGTAACTTGAGCTCTTTATGCAATGTTTCTGGAAAACTGATGAAAAAGATTTAAGGCAGTGTCTCTCATCCTTGGCGCCAGGGACATTTCAGGTCGAATGATTCTTTGTTGTGTGGGTCTTCCTTGGGCATTGTAGGATGTTTAGCAGCATCTCTGGCATTTTCCCATTAGATGCCAGTAGCATAACCCCCTCCTCCCAGTTGGGACAACCAAAAATTCCTCCAACACTGCCAGATGTCCCAGAGTGGGAGGGGCAGAATCACCCCTGGGCAAGAACCACTATTTTAACATGTCCTGCTGAACACCTAGAAGTTAGGACCACCAGAGTTTCTGGACTCTTAATTGGTTATATTTTAGATCATGAAATATCAAGAAGATAAACATGTTAATGGAATTTCTGAACACCCGGATATCAACATCTGTGTTTCTATTTTTCTTTCTAGCTAATGCCTTTTGTGGTGGGATGTGGATTTTTATGGAGATATGAGAGGTTGGAATTTGGAAGTCCTGTCAGTCTGGAGTTGGTCAGGGTCAGAGCAACCACCCTAGGTATTTTAGTCAGAAAGGGAGGCAATATAGGGATCTAGGAGCTTACATAACCCTTAGAGGAACTGGGCATGAGAGTGAGGATCGTGGAGGGTATTGCTGGCTTTCAGGAAATTCGGAAAGCAGGAGTCAAAGAGAAGTTTCTTTGGAGATCAGATGGCTGCAGAAATCCCAGAGGGTTTGCTGCTGATGATCTCAGTAGCATGTAGCAGCAACGTAAGCCATTTTTAGGAAGAAAACTGGAAGCTGCTGATGCATCCACATTATCTGCCTTCTGCTGATTCCCATTAGCTTGTCTGAAGTTCCTGTGGGACAAAATAATGGCTCTTCCTTCTCTTCTGCCTCCCAGATCTCATGTGAATGCCTCTCATAGCCAATCTAACAAAGGAAAAGAGTCTTGGAAATTTAGTTTCATGACTTTCAGTCCTGTAGTGCTGGGAAGGTGCTGAGAAGGACAGGGATTCACCGAGACTGTTGAGAGGATGTTGTGTTGTGTAATGTGGCAGAGGGTCCTTAATAAAAAGTGTCCCTTTTTTAGCATCAGATTTAGTCTACTTCAGTGATGCTATACTGATAAAATAACTGTAAGATTCTTTGCTCTAAATTGTTTGCCATGTCTTGCCCATTGTTTTTGGGGTGTGAGGGAGGGATGAAGTTTCCTGGTGCCAATAAGACAAACATGCACTTGCATAAAAATATATGAAAAAGTAGAATGATACTGCATATATAGTTTCATTATACTATTATTTATTTAATAATATCTCGTGAGGTTACCCATTAATATCCATTATTTCAAATGTTCAAGTACCACTTTTATCATAAAAAATAAGTTTAAATAACTCGAAAAAGTATTATGCCATTAACAACCCCCCACCCCCAAAGCATGATACCTATTTTGTTACATATATTTCAAAACCATTATTTCAAACATTATTTTGAAACGTTTATTTAGTCATGTGGATTTACATTTGTACATAAATCTTTGTTTCCAACTTTGATTAACTCCTTAGGCATAGGTTTCTAGAAGTGGATTTCTCATCTGAAACTGTGAATTAATTGCTTTACCAAATGTTTGTAGTGATTACCACCAAGAATGTATGAGATTTCTCATTTTCTGGCACTTTTGTTTTGTTTACCTTAAAACAAAACAAATCAAAAAGACTTTGCCATTTCTATAGGCAAATACTGATTCATTGTTGTATAATTTTACATTTCTTTGGTTTTACTAATGGGGTTGAACTATATGATTTTCTTTATTTAGGTCCTGCACATGCCTTTAAAAGTATTTATTGTAGTATAATGTAAGCTCAAGGTACAAAATTCAAAACAAGCAAAAAGACATATGGTGAAAAATAAGACTCTTTTCCACACTTCTGCTCTAGCCAATCAGCTTACCTCCCAGGAGACAACCATTTGCCTATTTTTAGGGTATACTCCAGAGAAATTGTACATAGATGTAAGCGGAAATATATATTCACATATATGTGAATATGTACAATTATATATGTGTATATGCATACATATATGTTAATTATAATATGTGAGTTATGTGTAAATTATACATATTATAATTCACATATATACACATATATGTTTGTAACTTTTACCAAAGGGTAGACTACTATTCATGCCATTCTGAAACTTCATCAAATGTAAATAGATAGCTAGTGGGAAGCAGCCACATAGCACAGGGAGATCAGCTCATTGCTTTGTGACCACCTAGAGGGGTGGGATAGGGATGGTGGGAGGGAGACGCAAGAGGGAGGAGATATGGGGACATATGTATATGTATAGCTGATTCACTTTGTTGTAAAGCAGAAACTAACACACCATTGTAAAGCAATTATACTCCAATAAAGATGTTAAAAACAAAACAAAACAAAACAAAAAAACAAAAAAAAATCAAATGTAAATTAGAGTTCTTTCCATATACTAGCACATAAAGCTATTTCTTATTCTTTTTAATGGCTGTAACATATTCTGTTTTATGTATGTGCTATGATGTATTTAACCAGCCTCCTATTGATGGACATTTTAGGTTTTTTTGATTATTCCAAGCAATGCTTTAATGAATAACTTTGTATCTACAAATTTTGCAAACATACGTACAATATCTCTAGGATAAATTCCTAAAATGAGAGGCATAGGTTATATGTGTTTTAAATTTTAATGGAGCTATTTCTAGATTCATTGTAAAATCACTAGTGTTTGTTATTGGAAGAAAACAACTACCTACTTCTCTGAGTCAGATGGAGACCCTAGCCTAAGAATTTATTCTAATAACAATGGCGAAAGCTTACTGTCTACTAGTCACTGTTCTGAATACAGATAGAAAATAATTTAATTGTTATCACAGCCATATGTATCAGGTACCGTTACTAATGTATCCATTTTGCTGTTGAGAAAACTGAGGCGTAAGAGTTTAGGGAATGTGCCTGAGGCCATTAGGAGCAGTGAGTGCAGGCACTAGGATCTGAACCCGGGCAGTCTAGCTCCAGAGCCCAAGCAGTTAAGCACTTTGCTACCCACACAATCAGCCTGAGCTTTTTCTTTCTTCTTCTTTTTTTCTTCTGATTTTCCTCTGATTTCTAGGGAGTGCAGATACTGCTAAATTTAGGGATCTTTATTTGTTGGGTTCTTCCATCCCCTGGGCTATTTCTTATAAGCAGTAATTTCAAATCTTCGTGTAGCTCGTTTGGTGTTTAAGGCGATAGTCCTTAGATGAGTGTGACACAGTGATAGATCACTTGCTGATTTTTGACAGGCCCAAAGGCACGTGGGTTTTGATAATTGTGACTTTGGTCCTTTTCCATAATAGTTTAATTTCCTTCAGTTTTTGAGGTGGACAACCAGATCAACTATGAATGTTGTTAATTTGATCTCCTTGATGATATTATACCTGTTATTCATTTTTCCTTTATTAATGTATTGGCTTGAACGTCCAGAACACTGTCATGTAATTCTGATGCTGTTTATCTTGCCTCAGATTTTAATGGGAATGAATGCCTACAGTGTTTCATAATGTGCAAGGTGTTGGTTCATATTCTGGACAGATTTCATGATCATGTTCAAGGATTCTCTTTCTTTTGATCATTTACTAAAAGTTCTTGATAAGGAATGGATGTTAAATTTTATCAGATGCCTTTGTGGGGGTCACATATGAATATTATCATATATTATTATATCAATCAATTGATGATTAGATATGTTCTAGTTGTCTGTTGCTCTGGAACAAACTGCCCAAAGCAGTGGCTTAAAGCAGTAACCACCATTTATTTTGCTTATGAATCTGTGAGTTGACCAGGCAGTTCTGGCTTGGGATAATTCATGTGTTTGCAGGCAGACAGACAGACAGTGGCTGGGCTGGGGTCATCTTGAAGGTTTCCTCACTCACATGCCTGGTCCTGGGCTGAGAAGACTCAGACTGCTGGGGCTGGAGCAGCTGGGGCTCCGTGGGCATCTCCCACTTTCTATGTGGTCTCTCCACATGGGGGACCAGGGTAAACAGACTTCCCCTGGAGGCTCCTAGAGTGAGTGTTCCCAGAGAAACCAGCAGAATATGCATGACTTTGACAAACAGCTCAAGAAGTCACGGAGCATAATTCTGCCACATTCTGTTGGTTGAGGCTGTCACAAAGGCCCACCCGCCCAGGTTCAAAGGAAGGGGACACAGACCCCACCACTTAATAGCAGGAGGGTCAGGGAATTTGTAAACATGTTTTAAAACCATTCCACTTTATGTATCAAATCTTAACATGTAGCAAATTCTACTTGTTTGTGTCATTGTTTTCTTTGAATGTACAGCTGGACTCGATTTGCTAGTCCTTAATATTGAATTTTAATATGACCACATAGTCTATGATTTCTTTTTTGCAAATTATGTTTATTTGGTTTAGGTATCAGAGTTGTGCTTGCTTTCTAATATTTCTAATTATAGGATAGATTTAATAACAGAGGAATTAATTTAAATTTGGAAAAATATTTTAAAAATCTGACTTTAAAGTCTATATAGAACTCATTCTTTACTCAGTTTCTTCCACAGTTATTGATCCATTCAGGATATTTACTTTTTCTTGAATTATTTTGGTAATTCATGTAGTTCCTGGGAACTCATGGAATATTGATATTTTTCAAATTTTCAAGCATAGACTTTAAATATTTTTATATAATTTGTAAGTATTCTTTTTATGTTATTGTATCTTATTTCTCATTTATGATTTTGGTTGCTTATATACATTTTGATTTGATTTGATTATCTTTAAATGTATCTATTTTAATACTTTTTCCAAATATAAACTCCTGGCTTTGTTTATGTTTTTTCCTCCCCCCAAATGGTACTTTTTTCTTTTTTTTTTGGATTTATTTTTCTTGATTTCCTAAAAAATCTCTTTAAGTTAATAATTAATTAATTTAGTTATAGTCTTCATTTTCAATAGCAGACACATTTACATTTAAAATATTTGCCACTGAATTTTGCTTTGGCCTTCTCCCCAGCATTTTGACCTAGAGATGGAACTGACTCAGGAAACAGAAGGAGTGCCAGGAAGAGCTGAGGACCCCCTGGAGACCGTGCCCATGAGTGTGTGGTTCATCAGCTCTGTGTGCCCGTGGAATCCCTTTAGCAGCACTCAAGCCCTGGTGGGCTGGATCCTGGGCTGGGCTCTTGACAGGAAGCTGCGATGCAGGTAAGAGATGGAGGCTGTTAGTAAGGATGTGGTTGAAATGGGTACCATGGAACCTGCCTTTGGCTGGCTCTGTGAAGGCTTCTGTCCTGGGACTCTCAGGGCAAGGAAGGTAGGGAGTGGGGCTGAAGTTGGGGAGTAGGGGTGGAGGTAGGAGGTGTGGGAGTGAGGAGTGAGGGCTGAAGAATGGGAAGTGGGAGTGGGAGGTGGAACATGAGGGGGTGGGGTGTGAGAGGTTGCGTACTGTTTCTGCCATAGTTCTAAGGCTGTCTGGGTCAAACCAGTGCACCCAAGGTGGATATGGGGGCTCCAAGTCACCCCGAAACTGGTAAAAAGTCCTTGAGTCGCCTTGGGAAAGAAACACCGGCTTCCTTGGGAGGCATGCCAGAGCCCAAGGAAAACAGCACCCACTATCAGCAGGGAGCAAACAAAGCCTTGAGGCCTGAAACACAGCGTACTTGTACAGTGCAAGAGGGGCTGATGTGGGGACGTGAAGGAGGAACTGATTTAGACTGCACAAAAGACTTAAAAAGCATCACACTGGAAAATTCACTCTGAAATCAGCACTACACGCACTCCAGAAAGACAGACTGTTGGGAAGCAGGATATTGTTTTTAAGAATATTAAGGATGTAAAGAATAGATACATAAATGAATAAATGAATAAACAAAAATCGCAGGGCACTTGCGAGGGGAGCCCTGGGAGAGCTGCGCTCCTATCTCTTCTCCAACCTTCTAAGACGAATTCCCCAACTTGCAGGTGCTCTAGTTCAAGTGCAGACTGTCTGGATTCAATCCTGTAACTCCATTCCTTAGCTGTGACCTTGAGCAAGTTGCTTAATCTGTGTGTGCCTCAGTTTCCTCATTTGTAAGATAGGACAAAAGTAGTACCTACTGCCTAAGAATATGAGTAAGGTTTAAATAAGTATGTATATCTATCTTCTATCTATCTATCTATCTATCTATCTATCTATCTATCTATCTATCTATCTATATCTATCTGTCATCTATCATCTTCCAACACTATCAGGTGTAAGATAAGCACTTTCAATTAATGTTAATTATAATCCTTTTTTTCCCTGGTTATATATACAGTCACCAAATCATGCCAGATCCCTCCTCTGAATGTTCTCCTCTATATCCGTCCTGTGTTATCAACCCTCAGGACAACCATGAGGTGTCCTCGCCACCTTCAGTCGCCCTGACTCGAGCCTTGACTTCCTCAGTTTACCCCGCACAGCTTTCCACACCAACCATTTAAAAGCACAGCTCTGCTCTAGAGGTGTCCTTCTTACTTTAGAATTCTTCAAGTCTAAACTCCTTTGCTTGACACTCAAGACTTTACTCGTCCTTTACTATGGAGATATATATACACACACACACTTAGACACATGTGCACATACAAACACACATACATGTACATTTATATACTTATACATGCACACACACAAATAGATATATGTAGAGAGAGTTCTGTTTGGGTTTTACATAGATGGTACGTTATGTGTCTTATGTAACATTTCCACCTAAATCTTCCTTGTTTTTGTACATCGAGCAGGCCCATTTATTTTACCAGTGTCTTCCTGATGCACAGGTTCCTGGTTTTGCCAGTACCACCCCATTCTGCATGAGGTCTCTGTATTAGGGAAGATGCCTAAATCCTCTGCCCCAGGAGGGTGGGTTTTGATTTGTCTGTCTAGTCATTTTGGTGTCATTCCCCTAATGAAGTCCTGTGCAGCTGTTTAAAAAAAAAATGAGCTAGCTCAATAAACAAAGACACGAAAAGTTAAGGGGAAAAATGTTACACACACATACGGTAAGTTACTACTATTGGTGACTGACGTGGGCCTAATTCTGATGAGTGGGATGTGGGGAACTTCCAGGAAAGGTTTCTTTGTTCTTAAAAAGAAACAAGAGACAGCCCCCTTCCTGCCTCTGGAGTCTGTTGCGTCTGGACGTGATGCTTGGAGTTGCTAAAGTTGCTTGTGGTGACGAGGGATCTTCCTGAGGGCCAAGCCAGGCATGGAGGAGCAAAGCCAGGGCAACCACAGAATAAGGATGGGGGCCCACATGTGGACTGCTGTCATGTGAGAACACATTCTTTAGTCTTGAAATGGTTCAGTGGTTTTCTGTCACTTGCTGCTAAGCAATACCTAACTGATGCATCGCCTTTATCATAGCTCTGTTTTTTCTGTACGAGGGTCTCTCTGGACTGAGAGAAGGCAGAGTGGGCCTGGGTCTGTGATGATACTCACTGCTGCTAAGTGGAGGGGAATTCTTCTCAGACTGCCTGTCACACTGGAATCCCTTGTTACCTATTTTTGCAACTTTCCTGTATTGCCGTGGAGTTTTAAGGGCAGACTGAGAGAAGCTGAATCATGGAGAGCCTGATGGCATTTTAGCCCAGAATTCCCATCATGTCCTCCCTCTGTGTGTGAATGAATGAAACAAATTCATTTCCCAGGTCAAGCCTCACTGCCTCTGAGAAGTCTTTCTTTTCTATCTCCAGATAGAATTAAACCTCCCTTTGTCTATACTATTTTCTTCCTTAGGATACTTCAATATTTGGATGTATAGCATTGTTTATTGAGCCAAACATTGTAATAAACTTTTTATAAACACATCTCTTTTAACCCGCATGACAACCAGTTCAGCAGGTGTTATTAATGACATTTTACAGTTGGGGAAATTGAAGCCTAGAAAGGTTAAATGACTTTCCCAAAACACAACTACAAAATGGCAGAGATGCTGTTTGAGACTCCAAAGCTTTACTCTTAATCATCTTCTACCAAACAATCAAGCATATACACATGTGGGTCCCCTTGAGCTTCTTGAAGGTGAGGACTGCATCTTCCCTTTCTATCGCCTGCTCCGTTCATGGTCTTTGGCACACAGGAGACACATAAAGTGGGAATGGGCTTATTAGGGAATGCTTTGGGGACCGATACCTGTGGAAGAAGAGAAAGAAAGGAAAGGGAGGGGCAGGGAAGGGAAGGAAGGGAGCAGATTAGGTAAAGGGAGAAGTTGATCCATGATGCAGTCTCAATGGAAACCTCAGCTGACCCTACAGGGACATCTGGAGATGGGATAAGTCTTCAGAGCTGTCCCAGCTGGGGAGAGAGAGCTGAGCCTTTATGCCACCTTGTGCATCATTATTGGATATGGGTTGCCCTGGGTAGGAACATGACCTGGGCATTCTGTAGTAGCACTCCCAGCAATTGGGAGAATAAGTCCTTCGTTCCTGAAGGGATCTGGTGGAGCCTCATAGCCTCCATCACACCACTGTATATTGGTTTTTTTCTAGAATACTCTCCCCTGCACATGTCGTTACTTTTGGCATTTCTGAGCTGCTGTCTATCTCTCTTAGACGGAGATTTGGACTAGATACAGCAAGAGTCTATGTTCTTCACCCAGCATCCAGGAGGATGAGCCTCACACAATGGAAGCCTGTAAGAACTTCTGGCTTGCTTGGGGTTTCAGTGCCTGATTTGGATGCTTCTTGGCTTGCTAATCTCTCTTCCCCATGAGGCTGTTTTCTTCTGCTTTGGGGGCTGTTGTGAGGCTTGGCTTGAATATCAGGCTCCCCAGAGGCTGATGAGTTGGAGAAGTGCCTCACTCTCACACCACAGCAAGCCTGCTCACTGCAGCCCCCCTCAGCCCCCTGTGGGGAAGGCACTTCCTCACTCTCCAGGGCAGCTGTTGGTAATCATAGAGCATGGTGACTTGAGCACAGCAAAAGCCTGACCCCTTGCTGCTAGCAGAATGCCAAAGTTGCCTTGAATTCCCCAGGCAGTCTCGGCTCTGGGCCTTGGTAGGTATCACACACCAGATAGGCAGGCTCTGGCCATCTGATGAAGATGCTCGTAGGGAGAGGCAGGAGCGGGGGCCAGAGGTGTTGAATGAGTCCATTCTTCTCTGAAACGCAGTCTCTGCCTTTTGCTCACAGATCTGTGTCACTCTAAAGAAAACATGTCTAACTTCAAATTACTCCCATCCAGGTCAGGACCAGTAGTCAAGCCAAGCCGTGGGGATGAGGTGAGCAGTCACATTTTAAGAGTTAAGGCCAAGTCCCTGCTCTGGCTGGGTCCCAAGGGCTAGCTTATAAAACCAAGAAAAGCACACATAGAAACCGAAGCCACAGGCCCTAAGGGCATCCAGGAATCACGAGGTAGCCAGCTGGGTTCCGAGGGCTGTGACCCAAGACCCCAAGAGGAGCCAGATCAGTGTGGAAATAGGTTAGAAGCAGGGAAGCTGGTACAGGAATAGTGTGTCCACCTCCAGCTGCTGGCCTCAGCTCTCCTTAGGGGCCCATCCGTAATGCTGGTGGTCACGGGGTTGTTGGTCTGCGGTGAGACAGTCTGGAGGACAGGCAGCACCACTCTCCGCCTTTGCAGGCGACCGTCATAGTTGCTGCCTCATCCAGGTAGCAAGGAACGTTAGCTCAGTTTCTACTCTGTGCCAGTTACTGGTACAGATTTGAGCTGATTAAGACTCAAATGTCCTCTGCTCTTTATCAACCCCAAAGTGGGGGATAAACACAAAAGCTTATTTGTTTGAGTGAGTTTACAGAATATTTTTGTTATAGAGAACTTCAAACATATACAGAAATGGAGTAAATAATACGAATGAACTTCCGTGTACACATCTGCCTTTATTTATTTATGTATTTTTTTTTAAATTTATTATTTTTGGCTGTGTTGGATCTTTGTTTCTGTGCAAGGGCTTTCCCCATTTGCGGCAAGCAGGGGCCGCTCTTCATCGCGGCACGCGGGCCTCTCACTATCGCAGCCTCTCTTGTTGCCGAGCACAGGCTCCAGACGCGCAGGCTCAGTAGTTGTGGCTCACGGGCCCAGTTGCTCCACGGCATGTGGGATCTTCCCAGACCAGGGCTCGAACCCGTGTCCCCTGCATTGGCAGACGGATTCTCAACCACTGCACCACCAGGGAAGCCCTATTTATGTATTTACTGAAGTATAATTGATTTCAAATTTTATATTAGTTTCAAGTGTACAACAGAGTGATTCCATATTTTATAGTTTGTACTCCATTTAAAGTCATTACAAAGTAATGGCTATATTTCTCTGTGCTGAACAATATATCCTTGTAGCTTATTTATTTTCTACATAGTAGTTTGTATCTCTTGGTACCATACCCCTATTTTGCCCCTCCCCCCCCTTGCCTCTCCCAACTGCTAACCAGTAGTGTAACACTAGGTAACACTTCTTTGTATCAGCAAGTCTGTTTCTTTTTTTTTTTTTTGAATTTTTGAATTTTATTTTTTTATACAGCAGGTTCTTATTAGTCATCAATTTTATACACATCGGTGTATACATGTCAATCCCAGTCTCCCAATTCATCCCACCACCATCCCCACCCCCCCACCACTTTCCCCCCTTAGTGTCCATACGTTTGTTCTCTACATCTGTGTCTCTCTTTCTGCCCTGCAAACCGGTTCATCTGTACCGTTTTTCTAGGTTCCACATATATGCGTTAATATGTGATATTTGTTTTTCTCTTTCTGACTTACTTCACTCTGTATGACAGTCTCTAGATCCATCCACGTCTCAACAAATGACCCAATTTCGTTCCTTTTTATGGCTGAGTAGTATTCCATTGTATATATGCACCACTTCTTCTTTATCCATTCGTCTGTCGATGGGCATTTAGGTTGCTTCCATGACCTGGCTATTGTAAATAGTGCTGCAATAGTGCTGTAGTGAACATTGGGGTGCGTGTGTCTGGTAACCAGTAGTGTAACACTAGGTAACACTTCTTTGTACCAGTGAGTCTGTTTCTGCTTTGTTATATATATTTGCTTTCTTTCTTTAGGTTCTGCCTATAAGTGATAACATAGAGTATTTGTCTTTCTCTGACTTACTTCACTAAGCATAATACTCTCTAGATCCATCTGTGTTGTTGCAAATGGCAGCATTTCACACATGTCCCTTTTTTAATAGTTATCAACGTGATACTAAAGGGTGTTACTTATCTATCCCCACATAACGTCCCTTCTTGCATATCTTAGCCTTAAACAATTTTCTCTCTAGTCTAGTATATCTCCAAATGACAGTGACTTTAAAAAACATAACCATAGTCCCAGTAATTAATAGTAATTCCTTAGTATTACAAATGTTCAGTTAGTATTCACATATTCTTGATTGTTCCATAAATAAGTGTGTTTTTTGAACAGTTGGTTTGTTTGAAGCAGTATCCAAACAAGATCAAACAGCTGTATCTTACTGTGTGCTGGGTGCCGTGGCAGCGTTAACGACATATATGGCAGAGCTCATTGGAAGGCTCCCTGCGTTTGCCTCCAGTGTGGTTCACAAGGTTAGGGGCACCAGCTTTGGAGTTCTAGCTGTGGGAACATAAGCAAGTGGACCTCTTCAAATCTCAGCTCCTTATCTGCATGACTCACAGGGTGGCTGTAAATATTAAATGGGATGATCCACATATGGTGCTTAGCACATGGGCTGGCCCATAGTATGTGCTCAATAAATTCTGAATATAATTATAATAGCAGTAATAAAAACAAAGGAGGTGATATTTAATTTAGATCTTTAATCATGCAATCTTGTGCAAAGTAAAGAAGAGGTGATCTGTATTTTCAGGCAGCGATAATAAACAGCTTTATGTAAAGATAAAAATCGGAAATCTGATATATTTGACAACTGGTAAGAAGGCACGGGTTGGGAGTGCTAGGAGATTAGAGACTGGAGTATAGTTTTTGGCGAGACCATACATCTGAAGTCTTGTTTATAGAGTTAAATAGTTGGGGCTTAATCTTCTAGGCACAGGGATGACGGGTAGGCAGAGGTTTGTGGGGAAGTGATGGTGTTGGATTCCTCTGGAAGCAGGGTGGAGGGACAGGCCCTGGAGGAGGCCTGAAGTTGCAGCAAGAGCCCTGCAAAGAGACAGTGATACCCTGAACCAACCAATAAGTATGGTGATGGAGAAGAAACATTGCTGAGGCAATCTGGAAGGATATAGTGAAGATTAAATTTTGGCAGTTAGGAGAGAGGGATAATTTAAGAACCAATCCAGAATTTCTGGCTCAGCTGCCAGCTAGAAGGGGATGCTCCTGAATGAGATTACAAATACAGGAGTCTGAGCAAGTTTCAGTGATAGGAATAATGAATTCTGCTTGGGGTGTGTGCAGTAGAGCTGCCTGCAGGACACCCGGGTAAGACTCTGCTCTTACTTCTACATTGTCAAATGCCTGAGGAATCACTTAGAAGGAAAACTGAGAAGGAGTGAAGCTTGTGCCTGGTGTGTCTCCTCTGCCTGCTCTAGACCTTGCTAGGAAATCTGACAACTCTTTGCACTGAGAGGATTCCAGGAGGGACTGATGGCCTTTTCAAAGGCCACATCATAAATGCAATGTTGATGGCAAGTGAATAAAATCCAGAGTGATTTATTTAAAATGTATCTGGTCACTGGAGAATATGATTTTGACAGACCAAGGACCCTGCAATCCACCAAGCCACAATTCTTGAACATCCACACCCTTTGAGGATCGGAAGACCCTGATCAAGCAGCCCATCATTCTTTTCTTTTTTATATAAATTTATTCATTTATTTATTTATTTTTGGCTGCGTTGGGTCTTCTTTGCTGTGTACGGGCTTTCTCTAGTTGCTGCGAGTGGGGGCTACTCTTCGTTGCGGTGTGCGGGCTTCTCATTGCGGTGGCTTCCCTTGTTGTGAAGCACAGGCTGTAGGCACGCGGGCTTCAGTAGTTGTGGTATGTGGGCTCAGTAGTTGTGGCTCACAGGCTCTAGAGCGCAGGCTTAGTAGTTATGGCGCACAGGCTTAGTTGCTCTGCGGCATGTGGGAACTTCCCGGACCACGGCTTGAACCCTTGTCCCCTGTGTTGACAGGTGGATTCTTAACCACTGCACCACCAGGGAAGCCCAAGCAGCCCATCAGTTTATTTCACTGTCCTGAATTTTCCCATCTCCCATCCTCAGCTCAGACCAAAGTGGCCTAACATGAGGAAAAATATTTTTCTTGGGATAAGTCTTATTTTGTTAAGCAGCTGTCCCAATGTAAAACCATTATTCTAGGAAGAGAGGGAGCTCCCTGTCATTGTAGGATGATTGGACATTTAAAGAGGGGTATTTGTAAAGAGGGCTGATGCCTTGAATTGGTGGTGGAGAGGATGGGTTAGATGACTGTAGAAGATGCTCTTTGTTGTGAAACCAACAGCCATTTTCCCGTCTTTCTTGATGTAGGACCCTTATTTTGTTCAGCTGTTGGCCCACCTATTAGAATTGGTTTAGGGGTTGATTTAAAATGTGAGTTCAAATTCCTTGACATGCCTCCCATTAAGCTGTAGGGTTTATGTTCCTTTCCCTTGTATCTGGGGGGTTGTGACTCCTTCAACCAGTAGAACGTGACGGTAGTGACACTATATGACTTCTGAGATCATGCAGCATCCATTAGATTCTGTTGTAACATCTTATTGCACTGTTTCCTCTTGGAATTTCTCCATCATGCAGTGAGGAAGCCCAGGTCACATGGAGAGGATACATGTAGGTGTGCTGGTCAACCCTCCCAGCTGAGCTCGAGCTTTTTTTCTTTGGCTGCACCGCAGCAGTTCCCAGACCAGGGATTAAACCCATGCCCCCTGCAGTGGAAGTGCAGCGTCTTAACCAATGGACCACCAGGGAAGTCCCTGAGCCCAAGCTTTGAGACTTCCCAGCCCAGGTGTCAGACGTGTGAGTGAAGAAACTTCCAAGTGAGCCCCCAGCTCTTCAAATCATCCCCTGCCAATGCAGTCTTCCAAGATAAGGCACCGTATATCATGGAGTAGTGCCCTGTCACAGTTCCTGATCCACGTAATCTGATAGTAAAATAAAATTGTCGTTGTTCTATGTCACTAGGTTTTGGGGTGGTTAATTATGTAAAATAGAAAATAGAACAGCATATGACCAGTTCTGAACAAAAGGATGTTAAGTGGTAGTTCACTGGGGAGCTTGTGGGAAAGATTTTCCTCCCTGGTAAGAAGAGAGAGTGGTTTGAAGAAAAATGCCCTGTTCCCCCCACCTTTCAGGATGGTGGGAGAGCTTGATGTTTGAAAGGGCTGCAGCCATCCTGAGACCATGAAGGCAAAGCCAAGGGAAGTCTTTCACAGCCCTGACAGTGTTTAGCGGGGGACTTCCTTCTTTGGGATTTCTCATTATGTATGAACGTAAATAACCTTTGTGTTTAAGCCACTTGTATTTAGGTTTTCTATTACTCACTGGCTGAATGGTGACCTTTAAAGACCCCTCCCATTGAGAACTCTGGGTCTACTGCATTTCTGCTTTCTCTCTGCTTTTATTGCAAAATGCTGTTCTGTCCCAGCTCCATCTATTAGGATTCTTCACATTTTTCTTACCACCTTTGTGAAGACTTCTGTAATCATCTTTCATAACAAATGATCTATATTTCTCATGGTGCCCCATCATCCAATTCATGTAATTGACTGTATACATTTTTTCTCTCCTACTAACTGATACCTATTCAACATTGAATCATCCAATGTGGCATGTTTCTCCATTTATTCAAGTTGCTCTTTATTTTATGCCTCTCATTATGTATCGTAGTTTTCTTCATATAGATCATTTATACTTATTATTTTTTTCTGGATTTTATACACACATATTTTTAATTGTTTTTATTGTTGCTGTTCTTGCTGTTCTCTCTCATGGGTACCATTCTACCAAGACATGGAGATTTATTTTTTTATACCATTCATCATATTTAATAAGTAACTGTGATATGTTAGAAATATATCTTCTGTATTTCCTGATACAAGAATCAATAATAATTTCTAACATTTTTGAGCATTTACCATATCAATATTAGGCATATCTTCATAACTTTAGATGAATTAACTCCTTGAATCCACACAACACTATGAGTAAGGTATCATTACATTTTAATTCATTTTACACATAAGAAAACTGAGAAACAGAAAATTTGAGTAAGCTGGTGAAAGTCCCATCACCAGTAAGCCACAGAGCTGATGTTCAAATTCAGAGGTCTGGCTCTCAAGCCCATATTCTTAACCAGTGCACTGTAATGCCTAAATGGACATGAGACATTAATGTCTTTTAATGTCTTTTCTCCTGGGAGCTGTGGGGATTTTTGATGGGTTAAAAGGGGGCAGTAACATATTTGGCTGTTAAATAGAGGGTGGCCTGGAGGGTGGCAAGAGTGGAAGTGGGTAAGGTAGCTGTTTTGCAAGTCTAGGCTAGAGTCTGGTAATGAATGTGGAGATGGTCAGCTGTAGTTAGGCTTTAGGTATAATTTTCTTATGATGGCTTAGACGTAATGGACAAGAGAGAAAGATGTATCAAGGACTTCATTCATGGCTTTTGCTCCCATAACCGTCTACCTGTGATTGGTGCTATTTGCTAAGTTATGACATAGGCTTAGGAAGAAGAGGCATTTGTTTAGCAACTTTTAACAAGTGTTTATTATACACTTACTCTTTTTAAGAAATGTGATTAGACATTGAGCAAACAACTGAGAACAGTGCCAACCAACAGTCTGCCCTTGTGAAACTTACATTCTACTGGGGGAAGGGAGAATTAAAACTAATCACGCAAAAATTTAAATAGTAAAAATTGAATCAAGAAGTTGAGGAATCTATGAAAGCTTATATTTGGATGCCTGACTTGGTCAAGGAGGATAAAATTCTAGTTACTATGTGGAGAGTGGATTTGGTAGGAGTAGGGACACTGGCTATGGGAAGAACAGTTGAGAACATGTCTCAGGATGAGAGTTCAGAGTGTCATTGGTAGAAATGGAGAGACATGGATGAATTTGAGACCTATTTGGTTTGTAAAATTGACATGAATTGTGAAGAAAAGAGAATTATCAAGATTATCTACCAAGTTTTCTGCTGGAGCAGTTGGATGGATGTTGGTGCCATAGGGGTGCTGGAGGAGGAGCAGCAGGCTGTAGGGGAAAATACTGTGCTTGAAGCCCTTGGGAGATAACCGAGTGGGGATGATTGTTTATTGGTGTCTGGATCTCAGGAGAGAGTTTTAGGCTACAACTATAAATGGAGGTATACAAATAGAAGGCACTTAAAATTAAAGGAGTAGATGAGGTTCTTTATAGAGGGAGTAGAAAAGAAGATAAGAAAATTCCAGAAAAAAATCTTAACATTTAAAGACTGGAACTAAATGGTTAATTTTACATTATGTGCATTTCACCTCAATCATTAAGAACCCTCCATCATAAAGAATGGAACTATGAGAAAGATCCAGCAAAGGAGACTGAAAAGGATTGGCTGGAGAGATAGGAGTAAGGAGCCCTGGAAGTCAAGGAAAGAAGGCATTTCCACAGGGAGGTTGTGGTCACTTGTGCCTGATGCTGATGAAAGCTATAAAGAAAATGTCCAAAGACCTTGTTTGTCGTATTTATCTTATTATTTGTTTTATATATCTTGTTCCTAGAGCAGTGTTTGGCACTGATATTGGGTACTCAATAATTACTTGTTGGAAGAATGAAATGAAAATATCAGAGCCATTTTAGCTGCCTAGTGGACATAGAACACAGATAAGAATGGGTTAAATACTAAGTAGAAGGTAAGGAAATGGAACCAGACTTTGTAGCCAAACCTTTGAAGAAATCTGTCTTGAAAATAGAGGAGTGAGGCATTACTGGAAGTGTGTCCAACCTGGGTATATTAGTTGAGGTCCAAGCTGAGTATATTAAAAAAAAAAAAATTAGGGAAAAGTATGTCCTAATGCAGCTGGAAACAATTCAGTAGAGCTGAAATAGGTGAAGATGCAGGTGAGAAGAGGGAGAATAATTGGGGTGAGGTTCCTGAGAGAGCAGGAAGGGTTGCACACAGGACACACATGGGGATTGACGTTTGCCAGGAAGAGGGGTTGTCTTTCCACTGTAACAGGAGGAAAGAAGAAGAATATGGGAACCAATGTGGGTATATTGATAGATTTGCAGGTGGAAAGTGGAGGGAGTTTTGGTCTGATATTTTCTATGACAAATAAGCCAAGATCATCAGAGAGAGGATGGGGGAGAGAGGAAGTCATAGTTTTCAGGACAGTGAGAACGTGCATTCCTCAAGAGGTGTAAAGAATCCAGTTCAACAAGATTGAGGGCTCCTTGGAGGTTATTGAACAATTATTTATCATAATACCAGTTTGTGGAGATTGTGTCTATTCACTAGCCTGTGCTAATGATCTATTATTGATTTAACAAATTTGTTAAATTGATAACAAATTGTTATTGAGTGCATACTATGTGTCACTGTGATAGAATCTAGCAAGGATAAAATATAACCAAAATGAAGACGTTCTCATGACACTTAATGATCAGTGGAGGAGACACATATCATAAAGCAATCACATAGATAGATGTAGCTTTTAACTGTGATAAGCCTTAATGAAGAGGACCAGAACTTCTAGAATGGTGGAGTGAGGATCTTTATAAATCCACTCCTTTATAAAAGCAGCAAAAATGGTCAAAATCAACTTTGGCAGAACTCTGGAAATTAACCAAAGGCTAGAATGGATCTAAGGAATGTTATTCAAGAATTCAAGAAAAATGACTGACTCCCAGTAAGAATATTGAACACTGTGTGGCATTTCACCTTGCCTGTTACCAACCCCTTCCCTCAGATCCATGGTAGCCTTGAAAATGAGAGGCTTAGTAACCATAGTACCTGTGAAAACCAGCACCATAGTACCTGAGAAAACTCAGCAGATGTGGATCATAGTACCTGTGAAAACTCAGCAGATGTGGATCATAGTACCTGTGAAAACCAGCAGATGTGGATTGTAGTACCTGTGAAAACCAGCAGATGTGGATTGTAGTACCTGTGAAAACTCAGCAGTAGACTGAGTTTGAGCTCCTCAAAAAGCCCCACCCCCAGAGAACTGCCACTACTTGACCTGTCTGCCAGTTCCCTGAAAAAGACTCATTTATAAGACTGTTATTATGTGACCCCATTTAGAGCTCGCTCAGTGGGAAAACTGTATCTCTAGGGCATTTGTCAAAAACAATCAGCATCAATTTTTAAATATTGCAGCTGCCTGAGGTAGAAATACCAGTTGGAACAAACAAGAAGCTGGCCAAAAAAACTTAAAAAGAAAGTCTGGGAAATTAGATGGTCACAGAGGATTTTAAAAAGCTCTGACATGTTTCTGGGGATCTAGAAGGCCACAGTCATAGGTAGGGCTATGCACATGACTAAAAAATACCCAAATGGCCTTAATGTCTTAGCTTTGGCTGACCCTGAGGCGCTGTACAAGTAGGAGTGATGGCTCAGTTAGACCTGTAAATAAATTACCGTAGTGCTGAAGGCATGCCCCAACATGCAGCAGAGCTCAGCAAAGGTGGAAGACTTAAGTGCCTTGAAGCGATTCAGGAGACATCTGTCAATCATTAGCTGACCACCAAGATAACCAAGCAGAGATTTCAGTGACTGTACATCACAGGAAATGTCCAGAAAAGTCACTGAACAAAGAAACAGCCATAACAACAACAACAACAACAATAACAACAACAAAATAGAGCAACAAGAGCAACAAGAGCAAAGCCTGGGAGAGTGGGGTGGATCTGATTTCTAGAGTTGCCACATTACATTATCTAAAGTGTCTAGATTTCCACAAAATATTATAAGATGTGCAAAAAACAGAAAAATATGGTTTAGATATAGAAATTGTCCCTGAGGGGACCCAGATATTGGACTTACTAGGCAAACACTTTACATCAGCTGTTATAAGTGTGTTCAGAGAGTGAAAGGAAACCATGTCTAAAGAATTAAAGTGAATTATGAGAATTATTTCTCACCAAATAAAGAGTATCAGTAAAGAGATAGAAATTATACAAAAGAACCAAATAGAAATTTGGGAGTTGAAAAGTATAATAGTTGGAATTAAAAAAAAAAAATCACTGTAGGAGTTCAACAACAAATTTCAGCAAGCAGAAGAAAGAATCAGCAAATATGAATATAGGTCTATTAAGATTATCCAGTCTGTAGAACAGAAAGAAAAAAGAGAAGAAAAATGAGCAGATCCTCAGAGTCTCATGGGTCACCATAAAGTACAACAACATACACAAATAGGAGTCTCAGTAGGAGAGGGGAGAGAGGAAGAGGCAGAAAGGATATTTGGATAATGGCCCAAACCTCTCCAAATGGATGAAAAACATTAAAACATCCAAGCGTTTTCAGCAGACTCCAAGTTAAACACAAAGAGATCCAAACCTAGACATTTAATAATCAAATTATCAAAAGCCAAAGACAAGTCAACAAGGTTGAAGGATCAAGATCAATTTATAAAACAATAGTTTTTTATACAATAGCTATGAACAGTATGAAAATGAAATTAAGAAAAAATTGTATTTACAATAACAGAAAAAAGAATATTACTTAGTACATACTATATACTAAGAATACTGAGGGATACATTTAACAAAAGAATTGCAAGACTTGTACACTGAAAACTTCAAAATATTGTCAAAGGAAATTAAAGAAAGCCAAAAATAAGGGGAAAGACATTGCATATTCATGGATCAGATGACAACACTCCCAAATTGAACTGTAGATTTGATATGTACCTATTGAAATTCTAGCTGTATTTTTTTTTTTTTTTTGGTTGCAAAAATTGACAAGTTGATCTTAGGATTCTTATGGAAATGCAAGGAACTCAAAATAGCCAAAACAATCTTGAAAAAAAGAACACAGTTGGAGTACTCAAATTTCCTGATTTTACAAATTTCTAAAAAGCTACAGTAATCAAGACAATGAGGTACTGATGTGAGGATAGATATGTAGATCAATGGAATAGAATTAAGAGTCCAGAAATAAATCCTTACATTTACGGACAATTGATGTTCGACAGAGCTGCCAAGACAATTCAATGGGGGGCATAATAGTCTTTTCAATAATTGGATATCCACGTTGAAAAGAATTAAGTTGAACTCCTATATCACAACCGTACACAAAACAACTTAAAATAGAGCATAGACCTAAATATAGGAGCTTAAACTACAAAACTCTTAGACGTTAGAAATAGGATCTCTGTAACCTAGAGTTAGGCAATGGATTAACCTTGATTATTCCAAGTGAAAGATACCAGCCATAAATGACTACATCACATCTTGTACATTATTACTTATACAAAATTCCCAGAATAGGTAAATCTATAAAGGTAGAAAGTAGATTATTGCTTGCTTGGGCTGGGGGAGAGGGGCAGGCATGGGGTATTACTGCTAACAGGTATGGGATTTCTTTGGGGCGTAATTTTGTTCTTTGGCTCTTTTGTTCTAAAATTAGATTGTGGTGATGGTTACACAACTCTGTGACAGTACTAAAAACTATTGAATTCTTCACTTTAAAATAGGTGAATTTTACGGTATGTGAGTTCGATTTCAATGTAAAAAAGGCAGAAGAGGTTCATGGTACAAGAGCAGGTTTAATGAGGATTCTGGCGTCCTCTGCCAGGTATGGCTCCTACTTTAAGTAAGAGTGTGATGTTCAAAACTTCTAACCAGTGATATTTTTCTGGACCTTGCTTTTTACTTATTTCTTAATTTCTTCCCTTCCTCCATTCTTTTCTCTTTTTTAAAGTGTTTTTTTTTTTCCTTTAAAATTTTTCTTTTGAAATATTTTGGATATTCACAAAGTAATATAAAATGATACAATGAACAGGTCTGTGTATGTTTCCCAGCTTATGTAATCAAACATTATTAATTTGGCTGAAGACACTTGTGGGTTTTTCTTTCTCTATTAAATTTTCTGTCCTCGAAAGTATTTAGATTTAGTTTTATCTAGACTGTTTATCTCCATGCTCCTTAAATCTTAGCTGAATGCCCCTCAACCCGCATGCTGAGTCTCAGAGAAACATTCTCTTCCCAAAGCATCAGGTGCCCCTTATTTCAGCCTTTTAATTCGGGTCTGTCGGAGGAGGCCATCAAGAGGACGTGACCCGGAGGCTCCTCCCTCACCGCCCCCCCACCCCACCCCTGCCCCGGTCCTTGGAATGTACGTACTGCCCACTGATTCCACAGTGGGAGCTGTTTCAAGCTTGTAGCCTGGAGAGAGTAATGCGTGGTTGAGACCATCTGGACGGTGTATGTGACCGAACCCAGTTAAGGCATCTATAGCAACTTTAAAATTCTGGTGGCTGCGTGTGGAGATTTACTCGTCTTGCTGTCGCCCAAGACAAGCCTCTCTGTAAGTTCCCTTGCTTACTAAACCTGCCATCTAGCAGTCTGGAGTGGTCTACCTCTTTCTTCAGTCTCTCCTTGCGCTCCGTGTCCAGGGGCCAGTTTGTGAACCAGCAGGGTCTCTAGAAAACTGAATCTGGTCCATTTTGCCACCTAAATCCCCAGCCATTCACTTTCCATTGCCTGATTTCTTTTTCAGGGATGGATGTGGATGAAAGGCAGAGATACAACTTAGCCTCGTGGCTTCTGTGACTTAATTAGGACTTTGAATACTCAAAAAATATCTCAGGTTCCTTTTCCCTATCCACAGAAATGAGAGGACTGCAAGGAGCTGGGTGACACCGGGTCTTTGCAAATTCAACACCACCTCTTGCAGAGATTATCCAGAACACCCACTCTTCTTTCGAGTGAATAAACACAGGTCCAGCCAACACAAATCTAGTAGGACTGGTTCATATCACGTGGGCAGGTAAGAGTTGTGGTTAGATATGGTATCAGCAGTTTTGTATTAATATGAGCATGATCTTTGAAAATGACACTTAAAGGAGATCAGTGCAAAAATGCGTGCTTAGCGTCTTCAAATCAATGGCATGCAACCTTAGTGCACTAATTAGATGTCTCAGATGCTCTGCTGTAGCCCTTCCTGAAGCCCATTCACACATCCCAGGGTTAAGAGGTCTACTTTCCCCAGCGCTAAAGGCACAGCAAACGCAGATGTCATGGGCAGTCGTAGGGTCACAGCTAGGAGCCCCTGGGAGGACAGCGCGGACAGACTTTTCAGCAGCTCCCTCACAGCTTTGTGCTCCGTGGATTATGTTCCGCACCTCACTTTTGTGCGTCTTGCTTCTGTTCTTGTAGTTGTGTCTTGTACTTCTCGAGGCTGATGCCTCTCTGGCTGTTTCCAAGGCCCTGCTATTGTCACCTTTGGCTTCTTCTGCTGGAGCTTTTACAGCATCCTCCCTGCGACCCTCGCCCCCCCAGCCCCATTCCTGGGCTCAGCTGTGACTCCAGCTGTCTGTCAAGGGAAGAAAATAACCTCTGGATGTTGCACGTGGAGTCTGGTCTGGAACAGTGCCACAGGATGGAAGGGGCACGGGTCTGCTCCCCCTCCACCATCTTCGGGCTCAGCTCTGGGAGAGTAAACCCCGTGAGTCAGAGTCCTAGTGGGATGAACCCATCTAAATCCGGGGATTTGGGGATGCTCAAGTCACCCTGTTCGTACGTCCTTTCTCTCCTTTTTGGCTGTAAAATGGGACTCCCTTCTTCCCGAAGCAATCATGTGAGTGGAGTGGCTTTGCTCAAATCAAACTCAGCATTTTCCCAAGGCTCATCTGTTCAGCGCTGAGGTCCTAAAAGCTTTCTGAGTACCGGTTCTGGGCATTTAGCTTTCTTTTCATTCTTTGTAAACAGCAATGACAGCAGAGTGTACTTTAAGGACAAAGCAGCAAGAAATCCTTTGAGACTTGAGTCCCTTTCAAGTGCTAAGTTGGGTGCAGGTAGAGCCATGTCTGTGAGCAAAGAGCCATCAGCCCGCCCCTGGGACTCCCACAGCTGCACAGGCTCCTGGCCCACCAGCTGCTGCCCGTGGCCCCAGACATGCTTTCCTTCACCCGGTTGGCCCTCACCTGGGGCTTAGCAGACACTCTGCACTTGCCACCCTCTTTTCTCCGCACCCAGCTGGGGCGGCCTGTGTCAGGTACTTTCCTGGAATGTAAGTTTCCTAATGGCAGGGCCCTCTGTCTTGTGCACTGTTTTGTCCCCCAGTTCCTAGAAGGGTGCTTGACACACAGTCATTGGTTAATAGTAAGTGGTCTGTCACCCGTGGCAAGCCAGTTACAATCCAATTCTCCATTTCCTATACTATGGCTATTTTATAATGTTAGGATTGACCTGATATTGTTATGATGATGATGATGATGATGATGGTGATAATGATGTATTTGGATCTTCAAGAAGTGTCCAGATTTGGATTTGGGCTTAATGTTTTATTTAGAAGATTTGGAATTTCTTGAAACCACCATAAATAACAGTTGTATCTGTTTCTGGCCAAGAGCAGAGATCTCTTGCTCTGTCAAGTTCATTTGAATTGAGAATCTGAGGTTCATTGTAGTGCCCACTCTCAGAATGGCTGCTCTTTTTAAAATCACAGGAATCCAAGTGGAAGGTAGGGCTGGTTAGGGTCTGATAGAATCTGACTGAAGCCTGGAGAACATTCTTAGAGTGGTGAACCCCGGGGCAAGCAGTGCCCTCCTGGGAATGACAATGGCCCGAATATTCCTCCAGCTGTAGCTTTGGCCGTGACAGGTGTGGGCCTCAGAGACAGGAAGCTGGAGCTGATGCAGCTGGCTTTTAGGAATAGTCTGTTCTTGTAGATGGTAGGGTTGATGAAAGAAGTACTGGGAGAGAGAGGGAAAGAGAGTGAGCGGGTTGAATTTGTGAGCAAGTTACCTGATAATTGCATTTGAAGGACACGGCTCGAGGCCGCCGTTGGTGAGGAGGCAGTTTGGGAGAATGTGGCCTTGCATGGATATAAGCTCACTGCTCTAGGAGGTAAGAGCAGGGAATGTCTGAATCTGGGGAAAGTGAGGGGATCAGGAAGATGCCTTGAATCAAGGTCCTGCTATGGATTTAGAAGTGTTGCTTCTTGGAGCAGAGAGCATGGTCTAGTGAAATACGACTGGGGAGACGACTAACAGAGGAGTAAACATGAAGATGCCTGTGCATTGACGTGGAGAGACAGGAGGGCACAGTAGCAGAGGCCCACATGTCGAGAAGGAAGAAGGCAGAGGCAGGAGCGAGGTGGTTCTGTCTTGCCTGAAACTGCCTGGCATTCTTAGCAGGCTCCCAGCCCAAGACTGGGGTTATGGGAGATACAGAAAGGTGTTGTGTGTATAGCAGGGCTCTAAAGTCAGAGGGAGCTCAGTCTCGTTTCAGCTCCAAAGTCACTAGTGTGGACCTTGGGTAAGTTAAAGGAGTCCACTGAGTTTTACTCTTCCCATCTGTAAAATGGGTTTAACTATTGATAGCTTACAACAAGGTCATGAGAGGAGGGGATGCTCACTGTGACAGGTGTCCAGCACACGCTTAGTGGGAAAGCCTCTGGGACTGTGGGTGGAGGGTTAGCAAAGAGCTGGAGGAGGAGTGAGGATGATGAGCAGGACCAGCTAGGAGGAGAGTGGAGAGGCCTTACGGAGGCAGACATGACATCATTTGTCAGGACTTGACAAAGCATTTGTGGGGGATGGGAACATCTGTCAGACATCAGGGATGCGAGAGAGAGAGAGGAGGTAGGACAGAACACTTGGGGCCAGATCGGGGAGGACCTTGCATGCCATGTGAAGGAGTTGGCATTTCATGTTAGTTACTGTGTCTGTTTCCTCCTACCTACTCTGAGTCTCATCGCTGTTCCAGCCAAGGTGATTTCCAGCCTCAGAAGTCCTGAGGATGAGCCTGCATGTCCTCTTGTGTCTCAGACTCAAGTCCTATCCCATTATCACTGTTTTCCCTACAAGACAGTAGCTTTCAGACCCTGGGCTATTCCTTGAAGGCAGGGAGGTGCTGTGGGCAGATGTGCCGGTTGGGCATCTGGCTGCCCTGGGCTCTAATCTTGCTTCTGCCCCTCATTGGCTGCCTGACTGGGAGCAAGGGACTTCACTGCTCCAGCCTCAGTTTTCTCATTAGCACCTACCTGATACATATATATAATCATTGGTGGTGTGTATGTGTGCCTGGCAAACAGAAACACCTTCCTTCTCAGCACTCCCTCTGGGCTCCCCTGGGGCTGCATGACGTGAAATCAACAACTAACTGACCTTGAACTCTGCATCATGTCTTTTTTTTCCCATGCTATCTTGGCCAAGTGCTCAGTAATAAGAAGGGGAAGCTCAAATGGGGACATTATCTAGAAACTTTGAATTCACAGAGGAAAAATAATACAAATATCTAAGTACCATGTACGCAATATAAATTCATAAGGTATATCACACATTTTAGAAATATATCGCCATACTGTATATTCTAAATGTCACATAATGGGCTCAGTTTTCTGATATCTCAAATATATCTTCCAGACTGTCAAGTATATTTTAAAAATGGGTATCTTTTTAATGGCCTGTGGTGGGTAACCTCAGCAGAACAGGAGAAAATTCAATATTTCCTCCGGTGCTAAGTGACTTGTACATCTAGAGGTGGTCAGCAGAGTGGAAAAAGGCAATTCTTTTCAGTCTGGGGCTTAGGAGGGGTTAGGAAGGTAAGATTGGGAGTTAGGGAACTGTATAAATGGCCTGGATGGCAGATGAAAAGGATGCTAAATAATGGGAGGGAGGAGGAGGGAGAAGGAGGAGCTTCTGTTGAGCCAGATGAATACCTTGGGCAGTGAAATACTAGCCAGCATGAGCCTGAGATGCTGCTTAAAATTCTGGCACCTCCCTCAGTGTCCATCATCGGATGAATGGATAAAGAAGATGTGGCACATATATACAATGGAATATATTACTCAGCCATAAAAAGAAACAAAATTGAGTTATTTGTAGTGAGGTGGATGGAGTTAGAGTCTGTCATACAGAGTGAAGTAAGTCAGAAAGAGAAAAACAAATACAGTATGCTAATACATATATATGGAATCTAAGGAAAAAAAAAAAAAGGTCATGAAGAACCTAGTGGCAAGACGGGAATAAAGACACAGACCTACTAGAGAATGGAGAGAATGGACTCGAGGATATGGGGAGGGGGAAGGGTAAGATGTGACAAAGTGAGAGAGTGGCATGGACATATATACACTACCAAAGGTAAAATAGATAGCTAGTGGGAAGCAGCCGCATAGCACAGGGAGATCAGCTCGGTGCTTTGTGACCACCTAGAGGGGTGGGATAGGGAGGGTGGGAGGGAGGGAGATGCAAGAGGGAAGAGATATGGGGACATATGTATATGTATAACTGATTCACTTTGTTATAAAGCAGAAACTAACACACCATTGTAAAGCAATTATACTCCAATAAAGATGTTAAAAAAAAAAATTCTGGCACCTTCTAGGAGGGAAAGGAAAGGATTTGTTGCCACTGCTATTAGGAGGGGAAGGGAGGACAGCGAATGGGAGTGAAACTATATTGGGCACCACCAACGGCAGGGCAGACACTTTATCTAGGTTATCTTGTTTAATCCTCCTTGGATCCTTGGTGGGGGGGAGTGGTGGTGGTGGCATTTTTATCTCTATTTTGCTGACAAAGAAACAGGCTCAGAGCTAAGTAATGTGCTCAAGGTCATACTGCCTGGGCCCAGAACTCAGGCCTGTTTGACTCCAAATCCCACTGCACTGATGGAGAATGCGAGGTTGGCCCCTTTGCATTTGCTGAGGGTGGTCTTCTGGCTATGATGCTCTGAATTTTCTCTGTGAGTCAGTGGCCAAATCATCCTCAAGAGCTCCTGCCCCTGCCAGTTGTTAATTATCAGCATCTGCAGCAGAAGAAGCAGCTCAGCCAAGGTAGGTTTTCCTAAACACATCCAGGGAGAAATGTGAAGATCCGTCCCCGGATCTTTTTCTCTTCGGCAAACTCCATTCCTCATCCGAATACATAGAACTGCCCATTAGAAGACCCAGTGGGAAGGGTGCAGAAGACAGGCAGCCTGGACCTCTTCTGCCTGACTGGGAGGCTTTCACCCAGACTAATCCCAAGTGGACAGTGGGATACCCTTCTTGGCGAGAAGCTGGTCAGCTCTGTTGGCCTGGGAAGGTGGAGTCCACTGAAGCTTTAGAGGGTCTCCAGCGCTATGATGATCTAATGTGAGAGACTGGGGACGAGGCAGCGTCCAGAGTCTTGCCCTCAAGGAGACTGAAGAGTCAGAGGAGGGTTATCAGTAAAGCAGGACCAGATGATTCACGAGAGTTGAAGTGCAGAGAGAGGGAGAAGGAAGGGTCAGAGTGGGCAAAGGGGAGGTGGCTGGCATGAACTCTGGAACTGGAGTGTTGAGGCTCCTGCTCTTGTTACTACTCATGTGTGCTTTCACTGGGGGAGATCAGGGCTTATTAACAGGCAGGAGGAAGGGAAGGACATGGCAGACTAAGCCGTCCTGGCTAAGCTGGGCCACTGTGGTCCCCACATGTGGCAGGATCCACAGTGCTAGGTGGCTTCTCAGAGGGGAAGATCTTAGTCTCACAGGCCTGTTTCCTCCATGGCTTTCACCCTACTCCCCTCTATTCCTCCTATTCCACCACCAAGCCCTACTCTGTCTGTAGGCAGACCGTCTCCTGAGACAATCCAGATCTGAGTCAGGCAGGGCAAAGGAGCCACAGTTCCTTGGGGCTCATCCCTGGATCCCATTTGGTGTGGTTCCAGCTGTGTTCCCAGTCCCAGACCCATCCAGGACTCTGGTCAGGTTAGTGGATCCTGTCTTCTTCTGAAACCTCCTTCCTCTCCTTGGCAAGAGTCCCTACCCAGGACCTCTACCCTTCAGGACTGGGGCCCTGCTCCCAGACGTTTCCTGCCCACTGGAGAAGGAAGCCTTCGGGAAGCCCTTTTCCCAGCCTTTTGGGCCAGCTCTGCCCTCCAGCTCCTCTCCTCACCGCCCAGGTCAGGTCCACAGCTTGAGGACTCATGCTCAGTCTGTCGTAAGACACCTGACACACTGGTAGTTAACGCTGAAGTCTGTTCCGAATGGTCACTGCCTCTCCTGTACCAAACGGGAATTATTTTCAATATTACCTTCATATACACTGTCATTCTTCACCAGTTTCTTTGCTGTTGGTCTTCCTGTGCCCAGCTATGTCTCCTAATAAGACACTATTCATTTGCCCTCAAGGGTCAGGATGGAACCCAACCTATTATAATTGTAACCATGAATATTTTTTTGAGTGCTCCTGGCATTCTTTTCTAAGCACTTTCATCATCTCACTTAGTTAAGCCTCAAAACAACCCTCTGAGTAAGATGATGATGATCCCATTTTACAAATTAGAAAACTGCCCAAGATAGAGGTAATCTATTCAAACCCTGACAGTTTTACTCCAAAGCCAACATTTTCAATTGCTCCATTACCCTGCACATCATTCTCAAATGCAGGCAGGGCCATAGGCTAGAACATCTAGCATTCCTGGTGTTTGGCTGGAAAGCTAGACCCAGAGCAGCCTTTCAGGGGCAAAAAGGCGTGCAGTCTAACATAGGCTTTGGAGAGAGACAGGCATGCTTGTGACAAGCAAGGCCAAGCCTTGTGACTTTGGGCAAGTTGTTGTGCTTTGAGCCTCAGGTTACCAATCTATAAAATGGGCTTAATAATTGTTACTCTGCACGGTTGTGGGGGGGGGAATAAATTAAATAATAATCACTGAGCATGGTACCTATAGGACGCATGGGAAACTTCTTTGGAGAGGAAGGCTTTGCAGCAAGTCATTGGCCCAAGCTGCTTGTGCTTCTGCTTGAGGCAGCCCTGGGCAGATGCCACAGAAGTCTCTCCTTATTAATCCTAACAATTACCCAGCGGCTGTGACGAGGACTGAGGAACATGTTGTTACTGAGAGTCTCTTCTCTACAGCGCCTTGGACAGAACTCTGGCTTCCTGCCGCAGCTCCTGCCTATCCCCAGCCAGCTGGACTGTACGCTGAGTACTGGGGGATAAGGAGGAAGCAGGAGCAGGCCTGTTCCAGAGGGGCTTCCCACGCAGCGGGAGACACAGCACCGTACAGTGCGTGGTAGCTTGTGACATGAATGGCTCCCCACGAGTCACACCTTCCTGTACCTTGTCCTTGCATGGACCCCCTCCTATGTTGACTCTGGGCCAGGCTGTCACTTTGCCTTGCCCAATGGGACACCAACGAATGTGATGTGAGCATGGGGTGGATCATTACCTGTACACTGGGGCTTGCCTTCTTGCGACCCAGCTTGTGAAGAAGGCCAAGCCAGCCCGGTGAGTGCCCAGCAACCCTGGTCACACTTGCCAGACATGTGAATGAGGTCGTCGGATGCAAACCAGCCCCCAGCCGACCTGCCATGACCGCAAATGCATGGTGCTTTCCTCTCTAAAATTGGAGAGGTACTGGGGTTTCTCTCATGTACCCCCCCCCACCGAGGGCCTGGCTGTTGAGCATGCTTTCTCCTCTTCTTACCTCCCAAAGACTGAAGCCCTTTTAATCTGCTTTTTGTGGGGTGTCTCTGCCATGACGTGTCTGCACACGGCAGAGGGTGGTTTGCTACGTCTATGCAGTAGCCGGCTGTGTTGAGCATGCTGCTCTTAAAGTGTGTCATCAGGATGGCGCCGTGCGCCCTCCATGTCCCTGCAGCTCAGGCGCCATCGCACACAGAAGTCCCACCTGCCCGATCATTCCTGCTTGCACACACAGAGTAAGTTCTGTGCGTTTACATACACTTTAAAAATACACACACCGGGTCCTGCCCAGCTTTGTAGCAACTCATCTTATGTGTCTGTCAAAGACAGTCCTTGCACTTGAAATCAGGTCTCCCATTCATTCCTGGACTGTAGAGACAGACCCATTAAGAATGCATAACCAACCTGACACTTCTCGCCACAAAGGGTGTTAAATACTCACAGACCACAGCTCCACCAAGGAGCAGGGATAAATATGGCAGGCATGAAATGGGTCTAAATTGCTCTTGATGGCTCTATTCAATAATGTGGGTCTTTTCCTTACAGTGCTATATAACAATAGTCATTTTCAAAATGGGGTCCTGCAGTTGTTTTTAAGGAAGAATTGACAGTTTTGACCTACAGAGTAGTAATTTGAAAAATGTTCATTCTTTAAGCCATTCACTGGGAAATGCAGGAAGCCCACAAGTGCTGGAGCTGAGGCAAAAATGGCCATAACTAATGATAGCCCTAAGTGTGTTCAGCCGTTGGTGGTGATATTCCAGAATCAGAGCTGAAGCCAGGAAGAGGCAGAAATGAGAGCTTCATTACAGACAACTGGGCTCAGAAGTCCCTGAATAAACCCTTTTTACTTCACTTTGCAGGTACATTTTATATTGTTGGCTCTGCACGTTATAGCCCCGAAATGGGTTTCAAGCCAGGGAAGTAACTGCATTAGACAAAGGAACAGTGGCTTCTAGAACCACTTGTCAGAGATACCTGTTAAATGCTCTGAATCCACTGGAACATCTGCTGAGCACTTAGATTCTTTACAAAAATTCATAAGAAGTGGTCCAAGGAATTCTGCCTGGATTTGATTGTACTTGAAAGTTATAGGTGTAAATCATCTGTTCTTTACTCTCTCATGCTTGTTTATGTGGGTCTCTAAGTTGTATATGTATGTGTATATTTTGTGTGTACTCATCTGAGGTTTTTCTACCCTATTTTTCTCTGCTCATTGGATGCAGATTAATTTCAGAGTTTCTCCCTGTATTTCTCCAGGATAGTAGGTAGGCTGTTATATCCTTGACATGGTTGGTGGGTGTGAGGAATGGGGGGAGACAAGTGTGTTATAGGATCCAAAGCAGAAGTGGCTTTTAAGACGTGGCTCTTTGAGGCCTGGATTTTCCTGGAACCTAAAACACTGAAAAATTTTTGTTAAAGGCCTTTCAGGACAACAAGTGGAGAGAGAGATTGGTTTGTCACCCCCTGCAAGAAAAGAGGTCAAAGATTAGAACAGGAGCGAAAGGGCTGGTGAGAGTAGGCCGGCCCACCTCCTCTACTGCCTAATGGCAGCTCTGTAGTGGGAGGTGTTCCCTCAGGGGAAACAGCTGCATTGTATATCCAGGGAGAATGGCATATAATTTCTGTTTATCTTGGAATTCTCAGCCTTAGTAGAAACTCCTGCAGCCTGTCCCATGCCAAGGAAGGGAGTGTGGCTGGTTCCCAAAGGCCCACTGAGGCCTTGAGCCATGAAGGTGTTAGTAGCAACCATGATGGGAAGTAGAGACCTCCCTGCTGTTTTACAGGCACCATTTTGGGGTCCATTTGTTGCAAACTTGGGAGGGAAGAAAGGCTCAATAACAAATGAGAGTAAATTTCTTTTTTCTGCCAATATTTTATAATTTTATCAAAGCTGTCTTTAAATGAATGTGAAGGCTGATTAAAAGAAATATGGAGTAGCAAGCTGGGGAAGAAAAGGCATAATTACTCTTATCAGATGAAGGCCTCCAGGAAAAGATCAGGTGAATGAGGCCTTTGGTTCATTGTTCAGCCCTCGGATCCTTGAGGTTTTATTAAAGTACCTTCTGAGGATGTCAGTGGGAGAGAGTATGTGAGAGGCTCAGGAGCCTGGAAGGGCATGTGGCAGAGTTGTAGTGCGGGCAACAGGCTGGGCAGGAGGGTCAGACTACTCTGAGTTTTTTGCTTTTAAGTTCACCACGGCCAACGTCCAGTTCTTAGGGTCGGGACAAAGCAGAACACTTTAGTGGGGGTGAAATTCGTGTTCTTTTTTTTTTTACATCTTTATTGGAATGTAATTGCTTTACAATCATGTGTTAGTTTCTGCTGTATAACAAAGTGAATCAGCTATACGTATACTTATATCCCCATATCTCCTCCCTCTTGCGTGTCCCTCCCACCCTCCCTTTCCCACCCCTCTAAGTGGTCACAAAGCACCGAGCTGATCTCCCTGTGCTATGCAGCTGCTTCCCATAGCTATCTATTTTACATTTGGTAGTGTATATATGTCTATGCCACTCTCTCACTTCGTCCCAGCTTACCCTTCACCGTCTCTGTGTCCTCAAGTCCATTCTCTACGTCTGTGTCTTTATTCCTGTCCTGCCCCTAGGTTCTTCAGAACCATTTTTTTTTTGTTTTTTTTGTTTTTTTTAGATTCCATATATACTGTTAGCATACGGTATTTGTTTTTCTCTTTCTGACTTACTTCACTCTGTATGACAGTCTCTAGGTCCATCCACCTCACTACAAATAACTCAATTTTGTTTATTTTTCTGACGGAGTAATATTCCATTGTATATATGTACCACATCTTCTTTATCCATTCATCTGTCGATGGACACTTAGGTTGCTTCCATGTCCTGGCTATTGTAAATAGAGCTGCAATGAACATTGTGGTCCATGACTCTTTTTGAATTATGGTTTTCTCAGGGTATATGCCCAGTAGTGAGATTGCTGGGTCATATGATAGTTCTATTTTTAGTTTTTTAAGGAACCTCCATACTGTTCTACATAGTGGCTGTATCAATTTACATTCCTACCAACAGTGCAAGAGGGTTCCCTTTCCTCCACACCCTCTCCAGTGTTTATTGTTTGTAGATTTTTTGATGATGGCCATTCTGACCAGTGTGAGGTGATACCTCATTGTAGTTTTTTTTTTTAATTTAATTTATTTTTTTATACAGCAGGTTCTTATTAGTCATTAATTTTATACACATCAGTGTATACATGTCAATCCCAATCTCCCAATTCATCACACCACCACCCCCACCCACCGCTGCTTTCCCCCCTTGGTGTCCATACGTTTGTTCTCTACATCTGTGTCTCTGTTTCTGCCCTGCAGACCGGTTCATCTGTACCATTTTTCTAGGTTCCACATATATGCGTTAATATACGATATTTGTTTTTCTCTTTCTGACTTACTTCACTCTGTATGACAGTCTCTAGATCCATCCACGTCTCTACAGATGACCCAATTTCGTTCCTTTTTATGGCTGAGTAATATTCCATTGTATATATGTACCACATCTTCTTTATCCATTCTTCTGTCAGTGGGCATTTAGGTTGCTTCCATGACCTGACTATTGTAAATAGAGCTGCAATGAACATTGGGGTGCATGTGTCTCTTTGAATTATGGTTTTCTCTGGGTATATGCCCAGTAGTGGGATTGCTGGGTCATATGGTAATTCTATTTTTAGTTTTTTAAGGAACCTCCATACTGTTCTCCATAGTGGCTGTATCAATTTACATTCCCACCAACAGTGCAAGAGGGTTCCCTTTTCTCCACACCCTCTCCAGCATTTGTTGTTTGTAGATTTTCTGATGGTGCCCATTCTAACTGGTGTGAGGTGATACCTCATTGTAGTTTTTTTTCTTTTTTTTTTTCAATTTATTTATTTTATTTATTTATTTTTGGCTGCGTTGGGTCTTCATTGCTGTGGGCTCTCTCTAGTTGTGGTGAGCGGGGGCTACTCTTCATTGCGATGCACGGGCTTCTCATTGCAGTGGCTTCTCTTCTTCTGGAGCACGGGCTCTAGAGCGCAGGCTCAGTAGTTGTGGCGCGTGGGCTCAGTAGTTGTGGCTCGCGGGCTCTAGGCCGCAGGCTCAGTAGTTGTGGTGCCTGGTCTTAGTTGGTCTGCGGCATGTGGGATCTTCCCAGACCAGGGCTTGAACCCGTGTCCCTTGCATTGGCAGGCAGATTCTTAACCACTGTGCCACCAGGGAAGCCCTCATTGTAGTTTTGATTTGCATTTCTCTAATGATTAGTGAGGTTGAGCATCCTTTCATGTGTTTGTTGGCAATCTGTATACCTTCTCTGGAGAAATGTCTGTTTACGTCTTCTGCCCATTTTGGGAGTGGGATGTTTGTTTTTTCATATTGAGCTGCATGAGCTGCTTGTATATCTTGCAGATGAAGCCCTTGTCAGTTGCTTCCTTTGCAAATATTTTCTCCCATTCTGAGGGTTGTGTTTTCGTTTTGTTTATGGTTTCCTTTGCTGTGCAAAAGCTTTTAAGTTTCATTAGGTCCCATTTGTTTATTTTTGTTTTTATTTCCATTTCTCTAGGAGGTGGGTCAAATAGGATCTTGCTGTGATTTATGTCATAGAGTGTTCTGCCTATGTTTTCCTCTAAGAGTTTTATAGTGTCTGGGCTTACATTTAGGTCTTTAATCCATTCCGAGTTTATTTTTGTGTATGGTGTTAGGGAGTGTTCTAATTTCATTCTTTTACATATAGCTGTCCAGTTTTCCCAGTACCACTTATTGAAGAGACTGTCTTTTCTCCATTGTATATTCTTGCCTCCTTTATCAAAGATAAGGTGACCATATATGCGTAGCTTTATCTCTGGGCTTTCTATCCTGTTCCATTGATCTATATTTCTGTTTTTGTGCCACTACCATACTGTCTTGATTGCTGTAGCTTTGTAGTATAGTCTGAAGTCTGGGAGCCTGATTCCTCCAGCTCCGTTTTTCTTTCTCAAGATTGCTTTGGCTCTTTGGGGTCTTTCGTGTTTCCATACAAATTGTGAAATTTTTTGTTCTAGTTCTGTGAAGAATGCCAGTGGTAGTTTGATAGGGATTGCATTGAATCTGTAGATTGCTTTTGGTAGTATATTCATTTTCACAATGTTGATTCTTCCAATCCAAGAAGATGGTATATCTCTCCATCTGTTTGTATTATCTTTAATTTCTTTCATCAGTGTCTTATAGTTTTCTGCATACAGGTCTTTTGTCTCCTTAGGTAGTGATATTTGTGTTCTAATGAAAGAACTTCATCATCTCATGGTCCTGTCAAATAAAATATGTATAAGAATATGGGTTAGGCTTACCTAAACGTTGTGTATTAAAAATATTTAAAAATTGTTAACAGCAGAAAGCTTATTGGTGCTGACTTCCCTCAACATATCTTCCTGTTGAATTACATTGCTTTGATCTGGATTGATAGTTCTATGCCTGGTGATAGCTGTCATCGTGTGCATCAGTCAGGATGGGCTAAGTTGCTGCCGGAACAGCCCTGAATCTCAATGGCTCTAAACCATAACATTGATTTCTCTGTCATATATTGCATCCTTATTGCAGGTTGACTTGTGTGCTCTGCTTTGTGTTACCCTCACTCAGGGAGGCAGGGGAGCTTTTTTCCTCATGCTTCACAGGAAATGAGGCTTTTGTCCAATGTCCTATGCTTCAGAGGAGTACTTTCTGTGAAATTGTCTGTGTCCCTCTCTGGTGGCTGTGACCAGTTAGGGCTGGCAGGGCACCCTGAGTTCGGACTAGTCCCACATGAGTCCCAGTTGCTGGAAGTGCATACATGGCAATTTTCCAAGTCCCCCCCCCCCCCCCACACCAGTGCCTGGGACTGGCTGGGCCAGAACTGGTAGAGCTATGTTGGTGGTGTGCTCTGATCCTCGACCAGGTTGTGTGGTGGTCCCAGTCCCTGCTTCTCCTTTTTGCAATGCTTGTTGACCGTCTGTCAAGTATGTAGAGTCAACCAGACACCCCAGGCAGCATCTCAGCTCAACCTTGCACCTATGGGGCTATTCTGGACTCAGTGGCTAGACTCAGGTTCCAGAGGAGTGGTATGGAAAGTGGATTATTCCTGCTGGCTCCTATGGTATTTGTTTTATGGGATTGTGTGAGATTGGGCCACCAGAATGGTGTCAATATGCTGATTTTTAGTGATATGATTTAGAATGTTAGATATAGAATGATATTAGGGTTCTGGACTACCAACAGTTCACTGTTGATATAGGTATAGAATGATATTAGGGTTCTCGACTACCAACAGTTCACTTCTGACTGATGTGTTTGACCTGTGTGTGAGGATCACCATGTATGTTTCAACTTCAGTGCTGCCTCTGATCTACAGCAGCAGAGGGCAGCAGTAGCAGGGTGATAGAAGTCCTTTATTCTATGCATCTTTTCATGCCTGGCTACCAGATAGTTACCCTCTCCCCTCTGCAGGCTTTATGACAAGTGTTTGTACCTTTCTCCACTGAGGACGTTTAAGACTATTACTTTGCAATGCAGTAAGCTCTTCTTTTCACTGCCCATTCTTGCTGCTGATCCATGTGGTGATGCTGTGCTCTCCCAGATGGTCTTTTTAAAAAAAATTTATTTATTTATTTATTTATTTATGGCTGCATTGGTTCTTCGTTGCTGTGCGCAGGCTTTCTCTAGTTGCGGCGAGTGGGGGCTACTCTTCATTGCAGTGCACGGGCTTCTCATTGTGGTGGCTTGTCTTTGTTCCGGAGCATGGGCTCTAGGCGCGCGGGCTTCAGTAGTTGTGGCACGCAGGCTCAGTAGTTGTGGCGCACGGGTTTAGTTGCTCTGCGGCATGTGGGATCTTCCTGGACCAGGGCTCGAACCTGTGTTGCCTGCATTGGCAGGCAGATTCTTAACCACTGCACTACCAGGGAAATCCTCCCAGATGGTATTAAGTCATATAGGGTGAGGGACAGAAATTCCTTGTGCAATTGAGATGACTATTTTCTTTCTACACATTAGCCTCTTGCCTGTGTCCCCACTGGAGGTAGTGCATGGAGGGCAGGTGGTCTGTGGTCAACATTGATGGCGATCCCACTTTAGGAATGCAGTGATTGCAGCCTAAAGAATTCAAAGAAGACATAGCTGGGAAAAGTGGTGTTCTTTTTTACACTTTTACACTATAAAATACCAACCAGTAAATTTAACATGAACAGAAAATGAATTATCACTCACATTTTCCTGTGTACTCTGGTTAAGACTTGCATCTGTGGTCATCATCAAAGAAACACAGTAATGACTTATAAGAAAGTCATCAGAAGCCAGTATTCACGGATGGCATGACCCATGATGTAATGGCAGGAGCAAGGATGTAACCAGGATTAAATAAATGTAATAGGTAACTTTAGGGGCAAAAATATCTATGTTATTTCAATACAATCCAGTTCCAAAGAGCCATAACCATGGCCTTGTAAACAATAAAATGTTGCTCTCTTTTGTGTGTATATGTGTGTGTGGCAGGAGATAGGAAATTAGCTAGGAATGGTGCATTTGACAATAAAGAACATAAAGAGATGCTTCCTGGACCTTAACAACATGAGATGGTATGCTAATTGGACGACAAACAAATACATAAGTAACTGTGTACTCAAATATACCCATGAAACTATTGCTACAATGATGATAATGAACATATCATCACTCTCAAAAGTTTCCTTTTGCTACTTTGTAATCCTTCCTTCTGCTCTTTCCAGACACCAACCCTGATCTGCTGTCTATCAAGGCAGCCTAGTTTGAATTTTCTAGAACTTTATATAAATGGAGTTATATGATATGCAAATGTTTTTATATGGACCCAGGCTGTTTTTTAGTTCTCTTAGGTACATACCTAGGAATGGAATGGCTGCCTCATTTGGTAGCTTTAGCTGCATTCCACAACTCTCGGTTTGTTGTATTTTGTTTCATTTAGCTCAGAATACATTCTAATTTGCCTTTTGATTTCTTCTTTGGCCCATAGTTTATTTAGAAGTGTGTTGTTTGTTTTCTGAATATTTAGTGATTTTACAAGTATCTATTATTGATTGCTAATTTAATGCCATTATATTTAGAGAACATACTTTGTATGACTTAAATTCCTTAAAATTTATTGAAGCTTGTTTTATTGCCTGCAATATGGTCTCAGTAAATATGCTGCACTTACTTGAGAAGAATGTGTAATCTTCTGTTGTTGGATGGACTGTTTTATAATTGTCAGTTCGATCAAATTGGTTGCTAGTGTTGTTCAGTTTACTATATCTTTACTGATTTTCTGTCTACTTGTTCTACCAATTATTGAAAGAGATGTGTCAGAAATATCTGACTAAAACTGTGAATTTGTTAATTTTTCTTTGCAGTTATATAAGTTTTTGCTGCATTTATTATGAAATTCTGTTATTAGATGGATAAACCTTTAGGAGAATTATGTCTCCTTGATGACCTCTTATAATTATAACATGTCTCTCTCTACCCCTGGTAATTATCCTTTGCTCTGAAATTCTTTTCAATAGTGTTAGCATGGTATTTTTTTTTTTTATTCTTTCACGTTTAGCCTTTTGGGGACCTTCATATTTTAAGTGGATTACTTATAGGCAACATATATTTGATCTTGCTCTTTAAAATACAATTTGACAATCTCTAACTTTTACTGATAGTATTTAGACCATTTACATTTAGTTTGATTCGCAATATGATTAGGTTTAAATTCACCAATTTGTGGCACGCGGGCTCCATAGTTGTGGCTTGTGGGCTCTGGAGTGCAAGCTCAGTAGTTGTGGTGCATGGGCTTAGTTGCTCCACGGCATGTGGGATATTCCTGGACCAGGGCTCGAACCCATGTCCCCTGCATTGGCAGGTGGATTTTTAACCACTGTGCCATCAGGGAAGCCCACTAAGCAGTGATATTGAAGAGCTTAATAATACAATTAATAACCTCAAAATTTTGGAACTGTAACCAGCAAGCAGAGGACCCACTTTCCTTTTGAGCACACAGGAAACATTTGCAAAAATAACCCATCCATTCAGTCATAGAGGAGAGCTCATTAAATTCCAAACTGTCGTGTTCTACGTCTGTAGTGTAGGCCTCCCCCAAGTTCCAAAGAACAAATTTAATCAGAGAAATTGGAAAATGCAGAAACAAAGGAAAACAGTGAAGCAAGACAAAATAGTAGTTTAGCCATAAAACAAAGGCAAGAACCTTTATTTCCTCCCCAAGTCTAGGTTGTCACCTATGCTTCTGAGCCACCAACTATACATCAGAGGTTTCTATACCCTCCTCCTTGGGTTCCATTAATTTGCTAGAGTGGCTCACAGAATACAGAGAAACATTTTACCTACTACATCACCAGTTTATCATAAAAGCATATAACTTGGGAACAGCCAGGTGGAAGAGATGAATAGGGCAAGATATGGGGAAAGGGTGCAGAGCTTTCATGCCCTCTCTGGGCACACCACTCTCTCCAAATCCCCAGGTGTTCACTGACCTGGAAGCTCTCCAAACCCCATCCTTCTGAGTTTTTATGGAGGCTTCATTATATAGCCATGATTGATTAAATCATTGGCTATTGATAATGGATTCAACCTCTAGCCCCTCTCGCCTCCTGGGAGGTCAGTGTGGGACTGGAACTTCCAACCCCATCTCACTAGGTTGGTTCCCCTGGCAAGCTGCCCCCATCCTCAAGGACTTTCCAAAAGTCACCTCATTAACACAAAGTCTGGTGTCGTTGACAAGAGTTTCATTTTGAATATCAAGACACCTTTATGATTCTCATCACTTTGGAAATTCCAAGGGTTTTAGGAGCTCTGTGCTACGAATAGGGAGGAAGACCAAATATATATTTCTTATTATGCATCACAATATCACACCTTCAAAATATTCCCAGTACTTCATTAGACTTTTGTAAAAAGTGCACTGGAAAGCAGGCAAGCAAGGAAAATGGGCATAACAGGGAAGATATTTGGGAATATATATATGTAAATAAACAAGAGATGATCCTTACACAGACCAGTGATGGTAATGAGCCTTGAGCTGTGAAGTATGATTAGTAACTCAATCATTGTACAAATAGCAAAATAAAAATAATAATTGAATATTGTACTATACACTTAAAAATCTGTTGAGGGTAATCTCATATGTTTTTTACCAAAATAAAATAAATAAATAAAATTTGAAAAAATAAATAAATTCACCAATTTGCTATTTGTTTTTAATTTTTCTCATATATTCTTTGTTCCCCCTTCTTCTTTTTCTGCCTTCTTTTAAATTGAATGTTTTTAAATTTCATTTTTATCTCCTTTGTTATCTTATTAGCTTTTTCTCTTTGTTGTATTATTTTAGTGATTACCTTAGTATTTATAATATACATCTATAACCTATAATATTCTACCTTCAAGTAGAATATTATAGCATGTGTAATATAAGAACCTTACAGCACTATACTTCTATTTTTCCCTTGTCAGTTTCTGTGCTTTTTTTGTCAAACATTTAGTTTTACATATGTTATAAACCACCTTATACATTGTTACTATTTTTTTACTTTTAACATTAGCAATATTTTAGACATATTTAAATAATAAGAATTTAAAAAAATTTCCCTACATGGTTAACATTTGTAGTGCTCTTCCTTTGTATAGATCCAGATTTTATCTGGAATCAGTTTTCTTCTAGCTAAAAAAAATGTTTAACATTTATTGTAGGTTTTTTTGCACCTTTATTGCAGGTCTGATATTGGATTATTATTGATAATGGATTATTTCAGCTTTTGTATGGCTAACATTAAAAAAAATTTGCCTTCATTTTTGAGGGATAGTTTCAGTGTTATAGAATTTTAGGTTGACTTTTTTGTTTGTTTGTTTTTCTTTCTGTACTATAAAGATGCTGTTCCACTGTCTTCCTACTTAGAAATCCACTACCACTTTATCTTTTGTTTCTCTTTATGTACTGTGTCTTTATTTCTCTGGGTGCTTTGAGATTTTGTGCTTATCATTGGTTTTCAGTAGTCACGTGCAATGACATAGTTTTCTTTATGTTTCTTGTGCTTGGAGTTAATTGAGGTTTGGGAATCTGTAGATTTATAATTTTTAATCAATTTATAAAAAACTTTGGCCATTATTTCTTCAAATATATTTTATCTACCCTTCTTTGTTCTCTCCTTTGAGGACTCCAATTACCTGAGTGATAGCCTGTATGAAATTGTTACACAGCTCACTGATGCTGTTGTTTTTTTTTTTCTTTCCCAGTACATTTTCCCTTTGGGTTTTAGTTTGAACATTTTCTATTGATATGTCTTCAAATTACTAACTCCCACCCCTGCTAGTGTTAAACTCATTTAAGGGATTTTTCAACTCAGTCATTTTAGTGTTCATCTGTAGGAATTTGATTTGGCTCTTTATATGTCTCTGTTTTTACTTAACATAATCAGTCTTCTAGCTTATTAAACATATGGAACACAATTATAATACTTGTTTTAATATCTTTAATTAAAGATTTTAAATTCTAACGACTCCATCATTTCTGGTATGTTTTGATAGATTTTTCTCCTCATTTGGGTCATATTTTTCTGCTTTTTAACATGCTTGCTAATTTTTGATTAGAAGCCAGGCATTGTAAATTTTATCTGTTGAGTGCTGGGTACATGTACTTACAATTTGTTCTGATAAGCAGTTAAATTAATTGGAAACAGTTTGATAATTTTCGTTCTTGCTTTTAATCTATGTTAGGCAGTACCAGATTGATCAGTGTTTAGTCTAAGGCTAATTTCCCCTACTACTGAGGTGAAACTCTTCTTAGTACTCTGCTGATGTCCTGTGAATTATAAGGTTAGTTGACTTTCTTGTTTTGGTGGTGGAGCATATCACCCAGTAGCTTACAAAAGACGGGAAGTGTTTGAGACTTTATATATCTTAAAATATCTTTTTTCCCCTACTCTTTTATTTGGCTGATAGTTTTTCTTGGTATGAATTCTAGTATGAATTGGAAAAAGTTCTTTCAGGATCAGAAGGCATCATTCTATTGTTTTTAGCTCCTAGTGCTGTTGTTAAGAATTCCAAATCCATCTGACTTTTGATCCCTTGTATGTGACCTGATATTTCTTTATGAAAACTTATATAATCTTCTCTTTGTCCTCACTTTTCTAAAGTTTTATTATGCTGAATCTGTGAGTGTGTCTATTTTTATCAATTCTCCTGGGTATTTGGTGAGCCTTTTCAATCTGAAACTCATGTCCTTTAGTTCTTGGAAATTTACTTGAATTATTTTGCTGATCATTTTCTCCCATTTGTTTTCCTGGAAATCATATTATTTGGATGTTGGATCTTTTGATATAGTGATTGTATCTTTAAAAATACTTTCCATCTCTTTTCTTTTTGCTCATTTTCTATGTCATTTCAAAACTTATCTTCCGATCATTTTATTGAGTTTCTTTGTTTCTGCTATGTATTTTCAATTTCCAAAAGTTCCTTTTTGTTTTCTGCTTTTCTTTTTCCCTTATCATATCCTATTATTTTTTCTTTGTTGGATGCAATGTCTTCTCTTTTTCTGCTGGTTGCTCTTTCCTGTTTGTTGGTAGTTAGTTCTCTGTATTCCATATTAGATGCTTTCCTCCCATGTCTGATGGTCCTTGGCTTTTGTTCAGGTTTAGGAGTCAAGGGGTTTAAGAAATGAACACAAATTCTGAATACTTGAGTGTGGGTTCTGGACTGTGAGCTTCACTGTAGGATGATCGGCCTGCAGACATTTACTGGGGAACCTCAGGTGTCAGTGTTGTTAGCTTTTTCCTCTTGGCCTAGGTCAGGTTCTCCAGAAAAGGCTAATCTGAACTCCTGCTGGGAAGGTATGGCCTGGCTGCCAGTGCTCTGGGAGCCAAGGAGAAAGAGGATGGTCGCTGTTTAGTGTGCAATATTCTCTAATACTTCTGTTTTCTATGTGCTACTCTGCCCCTAACTGTGCATGGTATTCTGCTATTCACATATCGTTTCTTTTATTCTTTCCAGAGAAAAAGTCTTCAGCCTAGCTGAGGTGGAGAAGAGGTAATAGCCCAGTGGTGTGTAATGGCAGTGAGGATTTATTTATTTATTTTTATTTATTTATTCATTCATTCATTAGAATTTACTATGTGCCAGGTATGGTATATATACTTTACAAACCATAGCTTAGAAAGAGGGAAAAAGTGTTAATATCCCGTTTTTTCAGATGCAGGAATTATAGCACGGAGTGGTAAAGTATTATGCCCCAGACTTCTCAGCCAGTAAGGGCCAGCTGGGACTTAGAGCCAGGCAGTTGGGTTCCTTAATGTGTCATCTTGACAATATTGCACTGTCAGCTCGGGCTCTGACAGTTACATAGCTTACAAATGATCCTCCTTTTCTTAGCCATCCACCATTCTACCTCACTTCTGGAGGTGCTACCTGGTGCTGCCCAGTCCTAAGTCTTTTGAGGACTTTGCATTCTTATTTGGATCCCTTTCCGGCTTTCCCCGCTGTTGGCTTAGAGCTTCCAAATTGGTTACCACTCATCCATCTGCTTTCCAGCCTTCAAAATTAGGCAGATATTGTCTTCTCTTCTCCTGGTCCTTTTGATTTCATTTGTTTTAAACAAAATCTCTTTATTGTAGTTTTCATGCGCTTGTCAGAGAGGGTGCTTTGGATGCAAATGCTCAGTCTGCCATATCTACCTATAGGTCTAGAGAGGAAAGTTTCTACCACCCTGGTGGCACACAGATTTAATTGAGTTATAAGCTATAGAGGAATGAATGTTTCTTCCAGCCCTAAATTTGTGGATAGAACTTATCGCATGTTCATGTGCTCTGATGTGTACATATTCTTATACTTTTGAGAAATTCACATATGTGTCTCTGTGATGTGGACATTTTGGGGACGATATGAGTGTTACTTAAGGTGAAAGTGGCCTTATCCTACCTTCCCCCCCTCCACTGAGCTACCTGATGATGTGAAACCTCTGGTTTCAGCCTCCTCATTGGCAAAATCCTCTTTCCTTTAGGAAGGAGGCTGGGTCAGGAAGTTGGCGCCCTTCTGCCACTGGCATGCTTGATTTTTTTGAGTCCGTGATGTTAGTTGTGATATAATTTCCCCCCTTTAAAAAAAGTTTCCCCTCTTGTGGAAGTTTCCAGTATGTAACCCTTTTGTTTCCTGGTCGTAATCACAGGTCCTTGCCAGCTCCCAGCTCCTTTTCACCCCACTGGTCCAAACAGCCAAAGCCTTGGTAAGTTTGTGGCTGATTCAGCATCAGTTAGAGCCACTTATTGACCTCCTACTCGGGCAGGTGCTCTGTTATGCATGGGGCACACAGAGATGAACCAGTCAAGTCCCTGCTGTCCCAGAGCTAGTGATCCAGCAGGGTAGACAAACAGAGCTCACTTTCATACCAAGAAATATGTCCTTTGATAGCAGGAAAAATAAAATAAGCTTGGAGGGAGCATGGGGAAGGAGTGATGAACTTCACCTGGAGAAATGAGGAAAAGCTTCATACACACTGTGACACATGCCTCAGTTCTCAAGGGAAAGTATGATAGTTCTAGGCTGTGGAAATGGTGTTGGTAAAGTGGGCAGTGATGAAAAAGGGGAGAAGAAGAGGGGGAACAGGTAGTAAAAGAGTGTGAACACGTATTGCTATTTTCCTGTGTGTCAGGAGCCTAGATAGGACATGGATGGGCATGGGGTTACCTAGGTAGAGGAGAGAAGGTTGGCTGAGCAAAGTCCAGTGACCTGATTGAAGCCATGCTCTAGAGTTTGATTGCTTGGTCTCCAAACTTTGCTTTATCACTTACTGACTCTGATCCCAGGCAAGAGGCTTAAACTTTCCTCTTGGAAAGAGGAAATAACTCCCATGGGAGTACCGCATAGTGGGTGCCTGGAACAACAGACATTTATTTCTTACAGTACTGGAGGCTGGAAGTCCAAGATCAATGTCTGACAGGGTTGGTTTCTGGTGAGAACCTTCTTCCGGGCTAATAGATGGCCACCTTCTTGCTGTGTCCTCATGTGGCCTTTCCTTGGTGTGTACACATGGAGAAAGAGAGTGCTCTGGTGTCTCTTCTTATAAAACACTAATCCTATTGGATCAGAGTCCCACCATATCACCTCATTTAACTTTAATTACCTGCATAAAGGCCCTATCTCTATTATAGTCATTTGGGGAGTTAGGGCTTCAACATATGAATACTGGGAGCGAGGAACACAATTCAGTCCATAGCAGAAGGTGACTTGGAAAGATGGAAAAAAGAGGTGAGAGAGAACTAAGGGGACCGACAGGGGAACAGGGAAGAGGAGGGTTCATGGACATACAAGGCCAACAATATCAAATGATGCAGTAGTAATAATAATAAAAAGAATAAGTAGAATGTCTGATGTAACTATTGTGGGCAGGGCCCTTTTCATGAGTTACCTTGTCATTCCTCATGGCACACCCTCTGCTGTCAGTCCCATGGTCAAGGTCTGGAAACAGAAGCTCATAGAAGTTGAGTAACCTGATCGAGCTCCCCCAGCTGGTGAGTAGAGAGCCAGTTTTCAAACTTGGGTCTCTCTGATCCCAAGGTTCATGTGTGCCCTTTTCACAATGCTCAGCTGCCTCTCGAAGTAGGAGGGGGAGGTTGATGTTGAGAAGAGGTCACTGGCTTGGAAGGTGTTCAGGAGGGGTCAGTGGTGGTATAGGAATAAGAAGGACAGGCATCAGGCTGCAGGTAGTACAGGGAGATGGGGAAGTGCAGAGAGAGGGCTAGCCTGGCAAGTCTACACCATTGTGAGGAAGGTAAGTCCTCTTTGACATGTCAGTTGGATACTCATGAGAAAGATGACTCCATGGTCACATAGCTTTGGAAAACCCAGCATTGGGTGTTCGCTGGCATCAGAACGTGTGTGCGTCACTTCAGATCTTCTTCTGCCTCATCCCTTTCTTGTTCTAGCTGCATCTCTGGCCAGTAGCTCTGCATGGACTCTGACTGCAGGTGGGTGCAACCCAGTGGCGCCTGGTCTCCAGCGTGCACCTGTGCCTTCCACTGCCTGCTCCCACCATGGGTCGTACTCTGCGCCTGCACAGGTTGATGGGTAAAATTTCCCCTTTCCTGAGACGAGAGTGCAAAGGAGCCAGCATCTCCCCCATCTGGTGGCAGCCGGCCTCATACTTCCTCTTTGCTTTCTCTGCTTTTTCCCCCTTGTCCCTCTGTCATGCTCCCTGGGTTTGCATTTCCTAATAAAGTAATAGCATGTAAGGCCTCTAACCCAGGCTGATTTTCTTTTGAAAGTGAGGCTAAAACTCCTAGATTAAAACATCCATTCCTTTGGAGATTCATATATATAGGATAATATAGTTTCTGAGAATTCTTCCAGAAACTGCTCTGCCTAATCCAGAGAACTCTAAACTCATTAAATTTTGAGACTTAAAAATGTTACACAAATTCAACTCCCAGGATTCTAGTGTCCCATGGATCACAGATTAGGTTAAGCTTGTGTAGTCTTATTCTGAAGGGCACGGGTCGGCAAACGTTTTCCTGTAAAGGGCCAGGTAGTAAATATTTGGGGCTTTGCCGGCCATAAGGTCTCTGTTGCAACTGTTCAACTCTGCCACTGCAGCACAAAAGCAGGCATGGAGAATGATGAAACAAATGGGCATGGCTGTGTTCCAATAAAGCTTTGTTTACAAAGTCAGATGACAGGCTGAATTTGGCCCATGGGCCATAGTTTGTTGACCCCTGCTAAGAGGTCAACAGAGCTGTGACTGGAAAGAGAGAAGGAGGTTGGTAGCTGGTCTGGGAAAGACAGCAGAGCTGGGAAAAAGGACAAAGAAGTTGAAGACTCTCTCTTCTCACTGCTGAATGTTTCTCATTTTTCTTCCTGTGCCTCCTGAATTCCTCAATTTTGTCAGCAAATGTGGAACATATCCTCTTGCTTTGTCCATGATCTGTTTTGCATAATCAAGGTAGGGCAGATGGTCAGTCACCCCATGACTCCTCTGTCCTTAATGGTGATAGATGCACAGCTTTTCAGGAGTCCTCTGCCTTGCAACATCAGGGGTTAATGAGATCCTATCATTCTTGCCCATTGATGGTATCGATGTCGTGGCTCTGCCACCTTGAGCATGCTGTTTGTCAGTGTAATGCATCTAGGGGAGATTTGTGTACCAGGCCAGAAGGGAAGGGGCCTGAACAGTTTTGCCCACCTCAAGCTGAGTTGTGGATGCCTGTAAACAAACCTGCCTGGTGCAGAGCATCAAGTGTGCCCAGCACATCCTGATTCTTAGCATTTTTCTTTGTGTAGTCAAGATAACAGGAATATATCAATAGGCTGATTTCACCCAGATGTATGAGGACAGCGAAGAGGAGGAAGTGCAGCAGGGGAGGAAAATTCACAGGTAGTCGACATCTGCTGATACCAGGTCCCTTGGTAGAAACCTGATACATGCTATCACATGTAATCCTCGGGGTCCTTGAGTAGGCGTCATTGTTTTTATCCTTCCTAAGAATGAGAGAGGACATGTATTCTTGCCCAAAGTTATGTAGCTTAGCACAAGGGGCAGCCAGAAATAAAATCCCAGACAGACAACACTAAAGCCTGTGCAGTTCCTGCTACACCACACAGAGACACGCCTCCTACTTTGCAAGTCCACCCATGACCCGCAAATGGAATCCCTAAGGCACTGCAGTCAGCCTCTTCCATGGGCGAAAGAATATGGGACACCACCGTCAAGTGTAGACACACCCTACAATTTAAATGTGAAACCAGCTCTCCTTGCAGTCATCATACTGGTGCATGAGAGCAGCTATGTCTCCATCCACTGCCAATATTAGGAGGGAGGAGCTTGGGGCTAGAATGCTTCTGTGCCCGGATGTCCATTTGAAGGACTAAAAGGTTAACAGAATTCAGGGGCTCTTGACCCAAGTAAACCGGTAGGGAGGTCCTGCCAATTATTGAGAAACCTGGAGCATACGTTAGTGACAGAAATGAAATAGGGTATCTTTGTGCTGAGCTCAGGGTATATAATGGATTTTTTTGGCTTCATATTCCTCCATTTCTGGTAGCTGAACCAACTTACCTGCTCCTTGCAGCCCAATTCTGCTTCTTTCTTTGTGTTTTTCTGTAAGTGTTTCTCCCCCAATATATCTTTTGAGCTTCTATCTCCATCTCCATGTGCTCTTCCTAGAGAGCTCTAACTGGTCCTATGCTTCCTAGAGAACCACCAGTAAGGTAGAGTTTTGTGACTGGATCACTGCCCAGCTGGCAATACACCCCATCCCAGGTGGTCACTGGACCATGGGCAGACTCTGGCACAAAGTGGTGGCCCCATTGTCAAAACTTTAATGTGGAATCTTGGGAGAATGCTGCAGTGTAGGAGAATGCATTGATCAGTGTGATGATCCAGGTATTTGGAATACATGGGGGAAATGATAAATATTAGGGTAACAGAATTGAGTGGTTGTTATTAAGTTTCATTGATACCCCATGGATAGATCATCGAAGGCTGAGAGCAATTAACTGGCAATTGAATATTGAATATTAGAGCCAGACAGTCTCTTTGGTAGCTAACAAAAAAGCCCTTATCTCATTCAGTGAACAAAGAAAAAGCTGAACATCAACCCAAGATCTATTAGAGTGGCTATATTTCAAAGATGGTTGACTGCTCAACTATGGTAGGTCTTTTATGCTGAAGTCAGGTCCCCGACTGAGGACTCTGACACCTGGGACTGGGGCAATCTGGATGGATTTCCCTAAGAAGTTTGCTTCCCAAGACTTCTATAAAACTTCTGAGCTTGTAGAAGTGCCCCCAAAGTCTCTGTTAAGAGCTACTACCCACTACCCCAAAGTGGGATGGGAATACAGAGCTTTTTCTCCCACAAGGCAATAGTTACCCCCTCTGGAGATGACCCACTTTCTCTCTGGCTGTCAGGCTTATAATCAGCATTGAATTGCACCATAATCCAGCAGGGGGTGTTCTGAGACCCAGAAAGAAGGAAATTATCTGTAACTAAGGGAATGACCTAGCCAGGGGCTGGGGGAGTATCTCTGAGGCTGGGTTCTGAATGTGCTTAAAGGGGCCAGAGCATAAGGTTGGACAAGGGATAGGGTTCAGTATCCTGGAAGGAACCTAGGGGTTGGTGCAAACTTGCTGTTAAGGTGATTCTTAAAAGTGCGGGAAAAGCCCACTTTGAGTGATGTTGAAATGCCTGAATTTCCGTGGCAGATGGTGCAGGAAGGGATTAAAAGGATCAGGAAGTGGGCATGCTGGAATGGATATATTATCTGAGGTTAAAAGACCACCAGAGGATTATGTTCTATCAGAAGGCCATGGGGATACATAATCATTAAGGTCACCAGGAATGCACTTACTAAGAAGTTCAGATATGGCTCTCCTCTGCAGGCTGGGGCTGATAGCTGGAGAGGCTGTCACAGATTTCTGCTCACTAATAGCCATGGGGATGATAGCCTTACCCTCCCCACAAAGCCGTAGAGGCCAGATGGTGCTGCTTAACTATCAGAAGTGGGCTCGTGTGGCTGGGATTGTGGGGAGCTGCAATTCACATAATGGTAGGCGGGGTTGGAGGGGCAGCTAAGAGGACTTGGCTTGCAAAAAGATGTGGATATGGTTAATAGAACATGGTATCTTTAAGGCCAAAATAGTTGGGCAGCCAAGGAGGGTGCTGCTTAACCTCTATAGTCAGAAGAAGACAAGAATGGAGAAGCAGGAGGCTGAGGGCGATCACCGCAATAAAAAGCTGGTGGCTCAGTGGTTAAGAATCCGCCTGCCAATGCAGGGGACACGGGTTCGAGCCCTAGTCTGGGAAGATCCCACATGCCGCAGAGCAACAAAGCCTGTGCACCACAACTACTAAGCCTGCGCTCTAGAGCCCGAGCTCACTGCAACTAGAGAAAGCCTGCGTGCAGCAACAAAGACCCAACACAGCCAAAAGTAAATAAATAAAATAAATAAATTAAAACAAAAAGAAAATTAAAAAAAAAAAAAAAGCTCCAATCTTTTCTTAGTTTCTGGACCTGCATCAATTTCCAGACCTGGAACCTCCATTGAAGACATGGCCAGACCACCAGGGGAAGACAGTGCAACACTACAACAGATAGGAATTGTAATCAATCCTGTATCCTTCCCAAAGGGTCTATGGCCATTTTCTCAAGTAGGGAAAGGGAAATACTCAAGCATTTGGGGAATTTGGGGAAAGAGTCTGAATTGGCATTGATTGACCTCATCACAGCTCCCCTTTAGCTCAGCACTGTTTGTGGCCACCGCATGCTGGTGCAATGGACACAAATGAAGTGGCCACAGTGGCAGAGAGATGGAGGTTATACAAGGTGCTAACATCATGGAGTCACATACAACATGGCCATTCTAGCTACTGCCTCTTTTGAATGTGCAGTCTGCCAGTAATAGAGACCTATGCTCTGCAGCTGGGATAGCGCTATTCCCTGAGGAGATCAATTGTCCACTTGGTGGTAAGATTAGTCCCTTCTATTCTGGAAGAGTCAGAATTTTATTCTTCCAGGAATGGATACCTATTCTGGCTATGGGTTCACATTTCCAACCCATGGACCTCAGCCAGAACCATTATCCATGGAATCCCATATACCATAACATCTGACCAGGGAACCAACTTTATAGAGAAGGAGGTATGGGAGTGAACCTACGGCCATGGGATTCACCAATTGTATTACATGCCTCTCCACCCAGAAGCTGCCAGCCTGCTAGAATTGTGGAATTGTCTGCTGAAGGCGCAGCTGAAGCACCAGTTCAATAGAAACACTCTGCACAGATGGGACACCATTATTTTGAAAGTGGCACATGCAGTGAAGCAGAGACTTTTCACAGGTAATCGAGCTGTACATTCCTGCCCACCTTCTGTGGCCTGTGGTTCCAAAGTTAATTCAGTTTGCAGAGCTTTTACCATGTTATTTGTAGCTATCTTATATGTGTGCCACCCAGTGGTCAGCTGGAGAGCTGGGGATCTGTTAGTTCTATTCTCAAATTTTTTACTACATTGATTAAATCAGATTCACACAGGCACAACTTTGGGTTAAGTCCGGGAATTCATTGAAAAACTGCACGGGTGTCGTGTCTCTTGCGATTTCCTGCGTATTAAGTTCTAGTTCTGAGTGTCTCCCCTTTTTAATCCTTAGACGAGAACGCTGGGGTTTCAGTTGCCAATCTCTGTCATATGTTCTTCAACTGCTTCCACATTCAGAGACAGGCAGCAGGAGGCCAGAGGGAGGAAAAAAAAAATCAGTGGGCGTTTGACCCACCCTCCAGACCCACCAGAGCTCCATGGATTGCGAAGCGGGGTTCCCCTCTTGAGTTTTGGTTCCTCTGGACTACTGTTGCTGCCACAAGGAGATTGCTGTGGGCTGGGGCGCAAGTAAAGGGAAGAAGAAAAGAAACAGAAAATCAATTCCAGAGGACTTCCACACTCTCTCTGAGCATTGGAAATCCCCTTTATTGCTTGTTGAGCTGGTACTAAAGGGCTTCCCCTGGAGCACTTTCTATACCCTGCCACCCAATTCTGGATCTCAGGTGGTTTTTTGGGCTGATGGAATGCCAGAGGGGAAAAATGGTACACTTACCATCAGTTTGGTAGCACTTCAAATTCTGGTTTTCTTTCCGAATCTGCCTGCTACTGTTTACTTTTCAGGTTCCTCGAATGACTGCTTCATGCATTTTGTCAGGTTTTATAGCTGCATTCAGTAGAAGAGCCAGGGTGGACTGTACTTAGTTTATTTTACCCAGAACCATAACTCCTATATTGAACTTTTTATTACAGCAATTCCATATTTTGTGTACTTTCAACATGTCTTTTTTGTTCTAAGACCTTTTATTTTCTTCGCTTTCTTTCTTCTTTTAATAATATATAATATTAATAAAATTCCTTCAACCACGAAAAGGCTTATTTATGCAATTAGGATATGAAAAGAGAAGCCTTTTATAATTTTAAAAATAAATTTTCTTTTTCTCTTGAATAGATTTTCAATTGTCTTTTTTATTTGTATTGTAGTATTTCCAATGGTTTTCCATTTTTCAGTAGTTCATTTACCAATCCATCTCCTAATGGGACCATAGTATTAGAAATGGTGAAAACATTGAAAGTATGTTTCTCTCTGTATACAGTTGTGTTTATATCTCATAGATTATGATATACAGTTTTATAAAATTTACCTTTTTCCCCAAAATAGACTGTTGAAGAATTCTTAATTTCCATCTTGTCGTTTAGACTAAGGCTTAGTTTCCATATTTTTGCATGTATTAGTGTGTGTCCTGAGAATAAAATATATAAAATTTCTTCTTTTTAAAGTGCATTAGAATATTCTTGGTGTCTTATTGTAATCTTTCTTTCTGTATAGCATCTCTGGATATAAGATATAAGAAAAGTTATATTTTTTCAATTCTGGGGTAGTGAGTTGGTATCAGTTAATAACATCCAGATTATTATCTATTTATTTCTCTACTTCCCAAACTGGGCGGTGATCACCTTGAGGGAAGGTGCAAATGGCTTCTTTATTTTTGTATTCCCAGCATCCAGAAAAGCCAGGTAGAATGTGGATATAAGAAACATTTATTTATATTCTTTTCCACTGTGTTAATTTCTTTGACATTCTGTGTCTCAAATATGTTTTCTGTTTTAATAATTGATTTTTCAGCAACATCAATTCTATCATTAACTGCTTCTAATACTGATTTAAATTGTTCCATAGTGAGATTCAAGTTTATTCTGTTCTTTTTTTGAAGATGCCATGGAAATATCTCATTATGATTTTAAGCTTTTTTCCTGTTTGCTCAAATGTTCCCAGAGATCAGGTTTCCTGAGAGGCTGTTTTGAAATTTTGCTTTTGTTGCTTCTCTAATGGAAAAGACTGAATCATCCACATCCTGGATTTGGGGCTGGGTAATTATTAAAGGAACATTCTTAATCCTCAGGTCAAATCAGGGTCGAATGATGATGATTTCTCGGTGCTGCTGAAGTTTGTAGTCTCAGTTGAAAAAGTTTGTTATTTCTATCTTTTCAGCATATCAAGTGTTCCCAAATATGGACTATGATTAATAACGAGGAGTTCTTTTCAGTTTGGAGTGAGAATCAGAAAAGCACCCCTCATTTTGTAATCATGTTGGCAGAGAACTACTCCAGTAATAGGAGTAGGGCTGGGGCTCAGGCCAGTTTGTACATTTTCACCTTAAAGCTCGCGGATGAGAGGAAATAGGCTATCACTGGATCATGGCCTGAAGTGTGAGCTCACATGGTGAGATTTCTCAATCGTGTCCTGGCTGTTCAGCTATAGGTAGACTCTAAGCCCTGAGTTGGCTCCAAGAGCTCAGGCTGCAGTCAGTCCCTTCTCTTGACACAATATCCCTTATAAGTTGGGGTCCTGGGCTTGGGTTGGCTGCTGGTGCTAACTCTTATTTCTCTCCAAATTTTGTAAGAAAGAGTATACATTCATTCCTGAACAGGAAATATGCTCAACATTCTTGTCAAACATTTTGGATGTTAATGTGGACTTTTCCCCCTTTGATAGAAAATGTCATGGATATTTTAAGAGGAAATGAGGAGAAAGGGACTTATGTGGATTCCCTCACAGTCGTATCTTTCCGAAATGACAATGTATTTTCATCTTAACTTCCTTACCTATTATTTTTATCTGAGAATCCTTTCTTTGTCAAGTCTGGTGCCTTCTTAGTTTCCAGGGGCATAATTTTCAGATGAAGTTTTCGTCTTCTTTAACAGTTCTGCCCATCATCATCTTTGATCCTGTTTTTAAGTCAACTGTCTCACATTCTTCCCTATCCTTATAAAATTCTGTCTGTCCTTTGCTGTGACTCAGCCATTCTCTTGTGCTAAGTCGGGAGACTTGAGTCTTGTGCTAGCTTCTCCTTTCAGAGACAGCATGGTCCTTTCTCTTACAAAATTATAATCCTTAGGAAGAAGAAGAAAATTAAAATATAACCATTGTCTTCACATGCTTCCGTATTTCCTCAGGTCTTTAAAATCTCTAGATGTACAATTAATTTTCTTTTTGATTTTATTTGCTCCCAGATGATCTAGGTAAAATTCATGATCCATGTGCTGAGTACATAGCATAAAACTCTCCGTGATGTATCAGACTCATGTTTCAAGAGGAGAGCATACCAGTCATAGCAGTATGTGGTCATCTACACCAGGCATTTTGCTTATTATTTCACCAAACTCAGTCAGGCTAATTTAAGCCCTGTAAGGATCTGTAAGAATATCACAGGAGCAATCAGGAACAAGAAATATAGATAGACCCACAGAAGACTAGAGTCAGGACCTGACAGAACATCTGGAGCCAGGGTTATTCTCTGTTTTTCAGGGCTGTCTGGTCTCACCTCTGTGCCCCTTTGTCCTCCACGCCTTCCCTTCGCTTTTGTGCATATGATTAAGGGCAAATATGGTCACCTCCAGCTTAGTTTCTCACCATTTCCCCATTCAAATATACAGCAGAGATTGACTAATATCTCCCAAATCCAAACTCCTGTGAGGGAAAATTCACTGGCTCAGATTGGGTCCAGTCATCTGTGTCATGTAGTACTGCATCTCTGTGAGGGGGTGGTTTGTTCTCAGAAAAGGAAGTGGTTTACAGGCTGGAAAGACATCACAAAAGGGGCCTGTCGCAGTGTCCCCCAGAGGACTTCACTGAGTACCACACAGTCCCGGACATAAGTACAGTTTCTCTCCAGTGTGGTCACCTCACTCCTCCATAGTGTCTGGGATGTTTCTATTTCTCCAGAATTCCTGGTGCTCATCCTCCAAGGGCAGAATCCTGAATATGTGGTTTTAGCTCTGAAATGGGTCACAGATTCCTTGTTCTTTAATCCTTCTCTCTGTATACCAGTGCCATTATCTATAAAAAGTAGACATAATGATACCTATGGCTCTTGGGAAATTAAATAAGATCATGTATATAAAAGTACCTAGAATAGTGCTTGTACGTGACATGGTGCTCAAATAATTTTGAGCCACAGTTTCTAGTCTTCTTGCTCTGCTCACTGATTTATCTCTTATTCTTTTTTATTTTTTTCATAAATTTATTTATTATTTTTTATTTTATTTTTGGCTGCATTGGGTCTTCGTTGCTGCATGTGGGCTTTCTCTAGTTGTGGCGATCGGGGGGCTACTCTTTGTTGTGGTGTGCGGGCTTCTCATTGCAGTGGCTTCTCTTGTTGCAGAGCACGGGCTCTAGGCGCGCTGGCTTCAGTAGTTGCAGCACGCAGGCTCAGTAGTTGTGGCTCGCGGGCTCTAGAGTGCAGGCTCAGTAGCTGTGGCACACAGGCTTAGTTGCTCCACGGCATGTGGGATCTTCCCGGACCAGGGCTCGAACCCGTGTCCCCTGCATTGGCAGGTGGATTCTCAACCACTGCGCCACCAGGGAAGCCCCTACCTCTTATTCTTAAGAATACTTTTCTTCTTTGTGGTTTCCTTTTCTTAGTGCTTTTTACAACAGCAAACTGTCTTTGCCAAGCCCCGGTCTGTGGTTTGCAGAATTCTGCTTCTTGAAAATGAGAATGGCATTTGATGATTTCCAGTCTATCGAAAACTTGCCATTTTACATTCATTTCTCAAAGATCGCTGACAGAAGCTTGTTGATTCCAGTCGAAAATTCTCTTTGTACCTTGAACTCTTAACGTGTCAGTCAAGAGACTTGAAAACACTAAGAGAACGTAGGTGTCTTTACAATCTCCTAATGGATTTGAGGCTTTAATTCTCTCATGGTGGTTTAATCCTATTCCTCCAAGTCCAAATACGATGCTCTTGGAGCAGAGAGAAACAAATGGAACATAAGGGGATTAACTTTCCTTTATTCATCCGTATTCCACAACTGGTCCCAAGTTTACCCCTTCTGTGGACTTTTCCAGGCTCTCAGAGTAACTGAGAAAGCCTTATTGAGAGTCTTAGCATTCTGCAAACTGCAGCTCACACTGGTCTGTTTTTCATGTTTCTGTTCATCAACTTTGATCATTTTCCTCCTTCCCTTCTTTTGAGTATGTTCTTTTACAGTCTGAATTAGTTACTGCTCGGTGGGCAGACCCAATGCTTTCTAGAGCTAACAGTTTGATGAGTTGACTGAGAAAATGATTAACTTACTCCATATCTAATTCCTGGGAGGGTTTGAGGCAGCTATAGCTGTGTTGTACTAATCATTACCCATTGCATTTTAGTTATTTCAAATAGCAGTTGCTGGGGGGCAGGGACCAAGCCTCATCCTTTTTTCTTTGCCTAGAATGGAGCCCGGCACGTAAAGATAACAATAGCTTCCATCTATTGTGCTGTACTAGGTGCCAGGCACTTTATTATCTTATTCAACCATCACAGTAATCACATGGAAAAAAATGCTGTTACATCTCCATTTTTATGGATGAGACAACTGTAATGTAGAGAGGTTAGTTCACAGGTCCAAGATCCTTGCTGTAAAGTGGTGGGGCCGAGGTTCAAGTGCCACTGGCCAAACCCCAGGGCCAGACTCTTAGCCGCTCCTCTGTTCTGTCTTGCACGGTGGTGGCCCCCAGCATGACTACTGGCTTGAGTTCTCCACCTCTTCTTTTTCACCAGGGTCATTTACAGATGCAAAATGGAATCGCAATTTTGAGAATTATCTTCCTTCCCAAAGTATCCTGACTTATAATCCTGCCTACGCTTTCTCTTAAATTTCCAAAATCTGCCTTCTAAAATCTAGTACATACCTTGAACTTTACCCTGCTGATTCTTTTTTGCTACCATGAGATGATATGATAAATTTCTTTTAAGTTTCTACAATTTCCACTTCACTGACCATTCCTTCTTAGTGGTCAGAAGAAAGTCTGAGACAGTTGTGATCACTTCCTTTACCTCGGCCACTTCTCTCTCCAATTCAGTAGCTTTTGAGTACGACAGACTCTCATATCTGATTGTTCCCAGCTTGAGTTCCTTCCTGTGCAGACGTGGTGATAGCATGCAGGCGTATTTCCCATACTGTTTTCATTTCTCTTAATACACTTTGTGTTTTGTTTGACAGATGTCAAAAGCAATAAATATTATTATCTGAGTCAACTATTTCTTTGAGTAAACTATGACTGCTGTAATCATTTAAAAGTCATAACTTCTCGGGGCTTCCCTGGTGGTGCAGTGGTTAAGAATCCGCCTGCCAATGCAGGGGACACGGGTTTGAGCCCTCGTCCGGGAAGATCCCACATGCCACGGAGAGACTAAGCCTGTGCGCCACAACTACTGAGTCTGTGCTCTAGAGCCTGTGAGCCACAACTGCTGAGCCCATGTGCCACAACTACCGAAGCCCGTGCACCTAGAGTCCATGCTCCGCAACAAGAGAAGCCACCACAATGAGAAGCCCACGCACCACAACGAAGAGTAGCCTCCGCTCGTCGCAACTAGAGAAAGCCCGCGTGCAGCAATGAATACCCAACGCAGCCAAAAAAATAAAAATAAAAAATAAAAGTCATAACTGCTCTCGTCTATAGGAATTTGTTCCATGAACTTATTTAGGCATTTCCCTCTTGGTCCTAGACCAATAACCATTGAAAATACTTACCTACCCACCCTGCCCTTGGATTTTTAGACTGAATTTTTCCCCTGTGGGATGACTGAAAACAACAATCCCAAATACCTATAAACCAAAGCAATTCAAAGATGAGCAGAGGAATACCTGACACTGGTTCAGAACTAAGGCTACGAGGATGATCTTCCTCCTCCAAAATGGAGATGGGGACCTGCGAGGTGTCTGGCCACTAGATGGCAAATGGTTATCGCAAAGTTTATCCTTCATTACCTGTTTTCCTAGACATTGATGTAGAGAAACAGGATAAAGACCTGTAAACACTGGGGTTTTAAGAAGCTTTGTGTTAGAATTTCAGGTTCGTGGGTTTTGGAAAAATACCCTCAAAGACGGAGTGGAGCTATCATGTCTATGCTCTGTGTTCAGCAACAGGTGTGGTGAGGGTACCACAATTGTGTTATGTGAGAAAAGATCTGACCTGTGTTATGGTGTGTGTGTGTGTGTGTGTGTGTGTGTGTGTGTGTACATGACAAGATTCTCTGCTCACTTTATCTATTTCTCTTCTTCTTCAGCTTAAAATCTTCTCTCTGAGACCAGCTGGTCTCTGGATACAGGCTTGGGGATTATCACCTTGGCTAAGAGTTCACAAATTTGTTTTCTTCAGTTTTGCTCCAGAAATGCAAATCCAGTTAATTTATACAGTTTCCATGTCCTTCTCTCTTTCCCCAATGAAACCTTCACTGGGAAGATAATGAAATTGCCACCAGACCTCTAGACCAACCACCTTCCTATTGTAGACCCTACTGACCCATGGGTCCTTGTTTTTCCTGGTTCTTTTCTTGAAGCTCTGGCTCTGTTTCTGAGGGGAGCTTTATAAGCATTATGCCTCTCTAGGGGTTTGGCATCTCAGTTCCTTCTCTAGATCTTGAGTCCAGCTCATGTTCTCTCCACTCTACTGATGTCAATGTTGAGTTTCAGAGGTCACATGGCTAGTCACTGAAGGAGCTGGGATTTCAATCCAGGTGGGCCTTACATCAAGGGCAGCTGTCTGCGTGACCCTGTGCGGCCTCCCTACTGGAGGGTCCCAGCACTGCTTTGCCGAGCGCAAGCTGTTGCTGTTTCTCCAGAAAGACAGGTTGTCCCTTTGTGGAGGGTTTCTCTGCAGCACAGCTCCCTCTGGGCTGACCTTTGTATTCCACTGCTATGTGAGGCAGGCGTTAAAGAGACTCTTTGTTAAGGTGCAGGCTTGAGTCCTGCACACTGCCAGGGACAAAGCACATTTCTATCTGGAGTTTTCTGTGGGGTTTTCTTCAGATATGTTTATACCTCGTCTGAAAAGGGAGAACTGCTGTGGGGTGGCCTCATCCCAACACCTGTAGGCAGAATACAGCTGCAGGATTCAGAAGGCAGAGAAGATCGAGGTTGTCCCTGAGGATCCCCTGGTTTACCTACTATATTTGTCCCTAGAGATGAGACATTTATGGAAAGGAGCTGGTTTAAAGAGGATGCCGCTGTGAAAATACGAAGAAAAATTGGCTATTTTCAGTTCTGCTATGCTTTAAAGCTTGGAAAATCAGGAGCCACATAGACGATGAACCCAATCTGTTTCCTGCCGTGCTTCCACTGGGACAGACTCTCTGAAGGCCTTGTTGCCTGACCTTCATTAAGAATGTTGCCGTCATCGAGCTGAATCAGGCCCTGACTCTGAGGTGGGATTGCTTTTTAGGGATATATACTGAGAGGCTCTGGGGCAAACCAGTTGCTTTAGACACGGCCAAGAAGGAGATGATGGTTTTGTCTGGTGATGAAATGAGATTGTAGCCATCAGGGAAAATAGGAAAGGAGGGAATTGCTGAGGAGAGTTGTTAGCATGGTGTCAAGACCTCTAAATCTACAGCCTATAAGTGACTAATTGGATCAGCCCTAGGAGTCAGGACTTGCCAGGGTTAAGCTCTGAATAATGCTTGAGGGCAAACGGTTTTGTTTGGCCGTCCTGGGTAGGCTCACCACATTTTACATGTGGGAGGAAGGAGAGAATTCAAAATTTATATCACATACCAAGGGTGCTTGATAATTTAATTATGTTATTTTATTTAATTTAAAATGCTTTGAGAATGAGCATTATTATCATCATCATTTTATATAATTAAAATACAGATGCTTAGAAATATATAGTACCTTGGTTAAGGTCACACTGATGGTCATGGGTGGAACCCAGATCTGACGTTGTGGCCCATGATTTGGAGATGATAGATCAGTGCGTATTGTCTTATACATGGCTTTATCAAATGGTGACCCTAAATACAGGACCTGCTTTGTCATGCATACACATACACATACATACACAGCAAATAATGGCCTGGGAGCATCTATAGAGAAGGTGTGAGCACTAGGACACAGATGGGTTTCTGAGAACAAATTTCCATTTACCCTCATTCCTTTTGTTGATAAGGTTACTGGAGATAACAAGTTGTGAGGAGTGACCTTAATAATTGTTGCCAGGAATAGCAGCTGTGACGGAGGTCGCTGTTCATGGACTGATCACCAGTAGAGTATTGCTTCGACACCCCAGACTCTGCAGGCGTTTCCTCACTTTATTTGGCCCTTGATCCCGTATTGTAACTCTGCTCAGGTTCTCACCTTTTGACTCTGTATGATGCTCCAACCCCGGATGCATTACTGGATGACTGGCTCCGAGTCACAGTTTGCCCCACACTTATAACTCTTATAGAGCCTCTCAAATTATGGAGTCCCCTCTCTTCTAGTCTCTCCGGATGGCTTGCGTTTCAAGTTCTTATATAAACCTGACAACCGCCTTGGACAGGTGACTAGATGGGGTAGTTTTCTGAGAAGGGAGTGGAGGTAGCCTTGCATCCAAAGCAACGCGGGGCGGGTGTGGCAAAGAGTAGGCAGGCAGAGCTAAGTTTTGTGCACTGAAAGGACAAAGAAGATTTTGATTCAGAGTAAGGCGAATGAGTCAAAACATCCCCGTGCCAGATCCAGAGATGAGAACAAAGAAGACACCACCTCGGCTGTGTGATACGGAGGATGTGGCTGAGGTGGAAGGGACAGCAGCTGTTTTGGGTAACTGTCACTGTGTAACAAATCAGCCCTAAATGCAGTGGCTCAAAGCAATAGTCGATTTAGCTCAAGAGTCTGCAGCTTGAATGGGGCTTAGGGAGGGAGGCCCATCGCTGTGGAATCACCATCAGTTGGAGTGGCTCTCCTGGGGCTGGGGTTTCCACTCCCGAGATGGTTCACTCATGTGCCTGGCAAGTTGTTGCTGGCTGTTGGCTGGGAGCTCAGCTCGGCTGAGGTCTGAGGGCCTTGGTTCATTTCTACACAGGCCTCTTAACGGCCCCACCCCCAGACTGCTTGGGTTCCTTCACAGCCTGGTGGCCGGGCTCCCAGCTGCATTGCCGTCCCTTCATGCAGCATCACGTTTCCCATGTTCTGTTTCTGGAATCAGTCACAGAGTCCTGTCTGCGTTCAAGGAGAGAGAACACAGACCTCAGTTCATGACGGGAGAGGTGTCAACATCACATTGTAAGAAGAGCAGGTGGGATGGAAGACGTTGTCGCGGCCATTTTTGGAAAATGCAACCTGCCAACGAGGCTGTCAGAGGGAATGCAAAGGAGAGGGGAGATTACACAATGTATTCCCAGGCCTTGGTTTCAGAATCTTGAGTGGATTTACTCCTATGAGGTGATTAGCTGATGCTGGGAAAGCTCAAGAAAAAGGTAGTGTGTTCTATCTTAAGAGTATTGGAACTCTTGGTGATAGAGGTAGCCCAGTTATTGGCTTATTCCTGCCCAGTTACAGCTTTGGTGCAATTAGTGGCATTTGTCTTCATTCTGGTCTGGTCTGAGGGAAGTGGAGGTGTTTTATCATTGACAAGATGGCAGAGGAAGGCCTAAAGGATCTGTGTAGAACATCACCTGTGTGTGTGTATATGGGTGTATGTGTGTGCGTTTATGTCTTCCAGAAAGTAAGTGCTACCATAGGTCAGCTAGCACATATATAGGCTAAGAGATGCTGTCAACTGTTAGCCCTTAGGGCCATTTCAACAGTGTGGATCGTTTTTAGAATTGCTCAGTCACTGGGGCTAGAGGCTAAGGCCCCAGAGCCTACGAGGCAAAAATGATGTATTGGGCAGAGCTTTACAAGGGTTTACCCATGCTTATGAGCCTGATGAAATGTATCCTGGGCAGAAAGAGGCCTCAGGTAACCTGTTTCCCCTTTGTCTCATTGATCCTCCTCTGTGGATCTTCATTGATCCATATGGATTTAGCAAGCCGTAGCTCCAGTAACACAAGGACTGGGTGGATTTTCAACCTATTAAAATTGTTAACTATATATTTCTGTAAATGTAATTGGGTGTTTGTTTCAAATATAGGAGAAAAAGAATATGGAGAAGAATATTGGGTTAGAGAAGCACACAGCCATGAGAATGATAAATGTTGAGCGAATCAGTGATTATACGGTCTGTTTGTTTAAGGAGCTGGTATCTCTCTTAAACAGTTACTGTGGCTCAATGGGGAAAATAGGCTTTCGGGGATGTTAAATGTGTCTGTACACGTGAGGGCTTGCACCTGTTTGGGATAAATATGTGTGTATGCAGGGTAAATTTCACTTTAAATGTGTGATTTTCTTCCTGAGCCTTAACTACCTGAGAGAATGTGATTCTGTGCTTTTTCAAGGCTGCAATATTTCTATCAATGGGGCAACGAAATTAGAAAATTCAAGCATCATCTGAATATAAAATAGTCATGTAAATTATAACTTCCTCAGGATTAGGTGTTAAATTACCAACTTTACATTTTATTTAATTATATTTGTCAGCCAGTCAGACAACAAGTATTTATAGAGAGCTTACCCTGTCTCAGGTGCTGGTTTAGATGCTGAACAGATGATAGAAAAATAATTGAATCTCTGCTTTTAAGGAGCCATAGACTAATTTGGTGAGAAAATAACCATGCAAATAAATACAAATACATATATATGTTTATATATATATGTTGTATATATGTTATATATGTTGTATGTTATATATATACCATATAAATAAGATGGTTTGAGGAATTGATAAGTGTTATGAAGAAAATAAAAGTTAGTAATATAATAGAAATTGGCTGGGGAAAGGGGCAATTTTAAGTTAGGTCATCAAGGAGGGTCTCTCTGAAGGGTGACATTTGATTTTGGTATCAGGGTGATGTTGGCCACGTAAAATGAGTTAGGAAGTATTCCCTTCTCTTCATTTTTTGGAAGAGTTTGAGAAGGATAGGTATTACATCTTTGAATGTTTGGTGGAATTCACCTGTGAAGCCATCTGGTCCTGGCCTTTTGTTTTTTGGGAGCTTTTTGGTTACCGTTTCAAGTACTGTATCTAGTGATCAGTCTATTCACATTTTCTGTTTCTTCCTGATTCAGTCTTGGAAGGTTGTATGATTCTAAGAGCTGTCCATTTCTCCTCGGTTGTCTAGCTTGTTGGTGGATAGCTGTTCATAGTATTCTCTTATAATCCTTTGTATTTCTGTGGTATCCTTATTTCTCCTCTTTCATTTCTGATTTTATTGGTCAGGGCCTTCTCTCTTTTTTTCTTAATAAGTCTAGTTAACGGTTTGTCAATTTTGTTTATCTTTTCAAAGAACCAGCTCTTAGTTTCATTGGTCTTTTCTACTGTCTTTCTAGTCTCTATTTCATTTATTTCTGTTCTGATCTTTATTATTTCCTCTGAAGAGTGATATTTGAGAAGGAAACAGCTATTTGGAGATCTAGCTGAGGAGCATTCCAAGAAGATCTTGATGGGATGAAGTGGGAAGCTGAGAAGGATAGAAAGAAGGCCACTAGCTGGTGAATAATGAGCAAAAGAGTAAGGGGAGGGGAAGGATTTTAGAAAGGCAGATAGGGTGTAATAACACTGGGCCTTCCTGATGTGGTAGGGGGTTTGGTGTTATTCTAACAGCAATGAAAAGCTGCTAGGGAGTCTTCAGCATGAAGATGGTGCTGTCTGGTTTGCAATTTAGGATGATTACTCTGGAGGTATGTGAAGAATGGACGGTGAAAGAGCAAGTTTGAAAGCAGGAGGCTGCTGCATAGTCCAGATAAGAGGTACTGGTGGCTTAGTCTGTGATGTGGCAACAGCAGTGGTGAATAGTGACATGAGGGGGGCACAGGGGTGCTTCAGTGAGGAGAGTAGAGGGTACTGACCCTACCTCCAGGCGTAGTGGTACAAAGCCTGTTGGGGGAAAGGTAGCCACCACCGAAAGGGCTGCAGGATATTTGACAATGCATAGTGGATAAGCAAGAGGTTCCATTAAATCAAGAGAGAAAAAGGAAATCAGGAAAGTCAAAGGCCAGAGCCTTAGGAGAATTTATTGATGATGGAGTATGAGTTCCAGTGGTCACAAAGTCTGGCCTCTCTAAGCTGATGTGGTGGCAATTGGGGGTGAACACTGTGGAGTAGTGGCCTCCTTCCTGAAATACAGGGTGGGGTGGGTATTGAGGCCTTCAGGAGAGCAGAACAATGAAAGCTCTGGGTAACTGTACCTTCTGTGGCGCATGAAGGATTTCTCTGGGGGAAATTCTGCGTCTACATAACAGAACACATTCTACAAGTGCCTTTTCTCTAAGGAGAGGAGCGACTGTGAAGACCTGGTCCCTGAGGTTTGTTGTTCTCTTCTGCTGGCAGAACAAGCCCCAGGTGAGTCCAGCAGAATACGACACTGCAGGAGAGGGGCGCTCAGGTCGCAGCTGGGTGCATCATGGGAAGAGGGCTGCGTTTTGTGTCCCTGTGAACGGATGTGTTTTAACTTGGCACTTTTTTTGCTCACGGAAAGGAAAAAAAAGGAGACTAATACCATCTGATAAAATGATATGGGACAATTTGGGAATGGAAATTAGGCCATGTTAATAAAATTTTAATTATATAATTATATTCTTCAGTTGGGTGATTGCCTTACTTGTTCTTAATTTGGGTGGGGGAAATTTTTATGAGCAATTATTGTGAAATTTTATGTACTCTTTGGTGGGCTTTGGGTGAAAGCACAATGGAACTTGAAACTATGGATGCGAAGCTGCAGGCTCTACTGGAAACACCTGCTACTAGACTCTGATAGAATTTACTGAGAAGTACTGGGCCATTTTGATTCCGTAATTTTCTCTCTGTGTATATATGTGTGTGTTTGCTATATTTGGAAAAGATTCCAGACTTGTGCAGTAGATGACTGGGAACCAATTTAAATAATTTGGGGGAATACCTGAAGGCAATGAAATGTGGAAATGCTTCTAGAACTGCAGAGGTAAGCAGGCTGTTTCAGAGTCTTCCTGGAATGCCATGTCAACAGTACCATCTTATTGGAAGGGAATCAATTTTCACTTAAAATTGTAACTGACACCTGTGGTTAGTTTCCTGCAAAGAGTAGAGGTAGATAAATGGATTCTAAGAAATTGTTAGTTTTAGTGCTTTGAATTTCAAAAGATGCTAGAAACCTCCAAGAAAGTGTTAAGAGAATTTTATGAAAGATGTTTGAAGACTAGAAGTTTGACACTTAGGATTAAGTAGCAAACGGATTGATGCATTAATTCATCAAATAGTTACTGCTTATTATAAAATTCTTCTTGTTCTTTTCCATGTGCCAAGCATCTTTCTGGGAGTTGGGGGCAGAGCAGTAATCGAAACAGATAGAAATTTCTACCCCCATGGATCTTGTAGTGTAGTGGAGAGGGCGAGAGAGAGACTGTAAACAAAATAAAGAAGAGAAAATAAAGTGTGTAGATAAGTGCTACGGAGAAAAATAAAGTTGGAAGTGTGGGTAAGGAATTCTGGGGATGGGGAGTCGGTTTTAAATAGGATGGTCAGTGAAGGCTTTTCTGAGAAAGAGCATTTCACCAACTTCAGGATGCGAGGGAATAAGTGATGTGTAAGAATAGTCTAGATGGAGGGAATAACAGTTGCAAAAGCTGTGACACTGATCATGTTTTAATAAACTCATTGTAGCTCAAATATCGAGACTACATTGTAGGCCAGCAAGAGTGCAAGCAGAAAGGTCTGTTAAGAGGATATTGAAATAGTCCAGGTGAGAAGTGGTAGTCAGTTGGACCAAGGTGGTAGCAATGAATATGGGAGGAGGTGTAAGAGTCTGGGTATATTTTCAAGGAAAACTAACAGGATTTGCTGCCCGATTGGGTATGGAAAGTGAGAGAAACAGAGGAGTTAAGAATGAGGCTAAGCTTTGGACTTGAATTACTGGAAGGATAGGATTCCCATTAGTGAAGACTCTGGGAAGTTTTGGTGGTGGGGAAGATCAGGGTTTCAGTTTTGTAGTTGCTAGCTGGAGCTGTCTCGTAGGCATCCACATAGTGAGGTCTAGAGGCAATTGGACAGATGGGTCTGGAAATCAAAGAGAGGTCCAGGCTGGGGCTGTAAGTGTGGGTGTCATCAGCACAATGATAGTATCTAAATCCATAATATTGGATGAGAACAGTAAAGGAGGTGTGTAGATAAAGAGAGAACGTCAAGTAAAATGAAGACTGAGAATTGACCATTGTTCTTAGCAACCTAGAGGTCACTGGTGGCTTTGACAAGAACGGTGAGGGTGAAAAACCTGATTGTAGTGGCTCCAAAAGACAACTGGAGGAGAGAAATTAGAAGTAGCAAGTAAATACAATTCTTACTTTTATTAGTTTTATTGTAAAGGGCAAGCAGAGAAATAGGGCAGTAGTTGGAAGGGGAAGCAGAGTAAAGGAAGTTATTGGGTTTTTTTAATATGGGAGAAATAATATCACATTTGTGAATAATCCATTAGCAAGAGAAGAAGTGATGCTGCAAGAGGAGAACTGTTGAGCTCCATTTATGAGTAGGTGGGAAGGGTGGGGATCTAGTATGAAAATAAAGGGGCTGACTCTAGCTAGGAGTTAGAGCAGTTTATTCAACATACCAGAAGGAAAGATTAAGTATTTGAGCCCTGATTCTTGGAAGTGCATAGATGTGTTGGAGTTTATTCAAGGGGCCTCTGATTACTTCTGCTGGATTTTGGAAGGAAGGAGAAGAGTGCAGAAAACATGAAGTTAGCTAAATCTGCAGACACTTAGTCTCTATCAATGAGCTTGTGGTCAGACTAGATCTGATCTGAGATGCTTCAAAAGCAGTGGATGGGGTTGGTAAGACTCCTTCTATGGAGTCTCCTTTGGCACCCACCACTACCTCACCTGTTACCACCCATATCCAATCACTGATGTGGGTCCCTGTGTCCTAGGTACCCATGTGTATGCTCTTCCTGATTTCTGTATTCCAAGGTTCTGGAAGAGTACACAGAAGTATATCCTAGATTAGAGGAGAAGGCTGTTATCTGGAAAGTAACTTATGTGAATAACTGGCTTGTAAAGGTTTAAGGTTTTTGTTTGTTTGTTTTAGTGGTTGCCCTAGAATTTGTCATATACATTTACGACTAATCTAAATCCACTTTTCAAATAACACTATACCACTTCACAGGTGGTGTGAGTACCTTATACAAGATGTCCAAATTCCTCCCTCCTGTCCCTTGTCCCTTCTAACATTGTTGTCATTCATTTCACTTAACCTTAAGTTATAATCTATAAGTTACAATCATCTAATATTTTGTTGCTATTATTATTTTGAACAAACTGTTATCTGTTAGATCAACTAAGAATAAGAAAAATAAAAGATTTTATTTTACTTTCATTTATTCCTTTACTAATACTCTTCCTTTTTGTGTGTAGATCTGAGTTTCTTGATCTAATTCATTTTCCTTCTTTCTGAAGAATTTCTTTTAACATTTAACAGGTTTACTGGTGAGAAATTTCCTCAATTTTTGTCTGAGAAAGTATTCTCCTTCACTTTTGAAGGATAATTTCACTTCAGGATACAGAATTCTAGCTTGGTGTCTGTTTTTGGTTTGTTTTTTCTTTCAGCGCTGTAAATATTTCACTTCACTCTCTTTTTGTTTGCATGGTTTGTGAAGAGGAGTCTGATGTAATTCTTATCCTTGTTGCTCTGTAGGTGAGGGATTTTCCCCCTCCGGCTTCTTTCAAAATTTTTCCTTTGGCTTTGATTTTCTACAGCTTGAATATGCTATACCTAGTTGTAGATTTTTTTTTTTTTTTTTTTTTTTTTTTTGGTATTTACTGTGTTTGGTGTTCTCTGGACACTTGGATCTGTGGTTTGGTTTTTGTCACTAATTTTGGAAAAATCTCAGCCATTATATGTTCAAATATTTCTTTTTTTTTTCCTCTCTTTCTTTCCTTCTGGTATTCCCAATATGCATATGTTATACCTTTTATAATTGTCCCATGATTCTTGGATATTCTCTTCCCTTTTCTAATTCTTTTATTTTTTTTCCCTGCATTTTTCAGTTCGGGAAGTTTCTATTGAGGTATCTTCAAGCTCACTGACGCTTTTCTCTTGGCTGTGTCCACTCTACTGATGAGCTCATCCAAGGCATTCTTCATTTTGTTACAGTGTTTTTGGTTTCTAGAACTTCCATTTGATTCATTCTTAGTTTCCGTCTCTCTGCTCATATGTTCATCTCTGTACCCATAGTTTTGAGTGCTATCCATTTTTCCATTAGAGTCCTTAGTATATTAATCATAGTTATTTTAAATTCCCAGTCTGATAATTCCAAAATATTTGCCATACCTGAGTCTGGTTCTGATGCTTGGTTTGTATCTTCAGACTCTTTTTCCTTCAACTTTAATTTTTTATTTTTGCCTTTTAGCATGTCTTGCATTTTTTTTTTTTTTGAAAGCTGAACATGATATATTAGATAAAAGGAACTGAGATAAATAGGCCGTTAATATGAGGTTTTGTTTATCTGGCTAGCAGTTAGGCTGTTTAGTTTTTGCTATAGTTTTAGGTGTCAGAAGCTAAAGTTTCCTCTGGTGTTCTTGTTTGTGTGCACCTGCTGTCTTTGAGTTTCCCTAGACACTCCTTCTTAAGCCTGAGCCTTGTAGTTCTTTTCAGCTGTAATCTCCTGTTATATGTTGATGTGGTGGTGAGATATAGGGAGAGGGCACACCTTCCATTTCATAATGCTCAGGTCTCAGTATGTTGATGAGTCTGTATCCCTGTGCTGTGACCTTTATACGTGCTCCTCAGCGCCCTCTTTTTCCCCCCTTAGGTGACACAGGAAGGCTAGAGTGGCTGAAGGTGGGTATTTCCCTTTGTCCTTGTTAACCTCTGGTGAAATAGTTTTCCCTAGGGTCAGTCTCTGGTAATGAGAACAGAAAGCTCTGGGTACATTTCAAAATGGTTACTTTTCCCATCATCCTTCCTGCAGCATGAGGAGATATTTCTCTGATCTTCACCCTGATAAGCTGATGGGGTTCCTAGAGTTAAAACTCATGAAGACGTTCTCCACCCCACCCCCTAAGGGTAAGCCCCCAGGAGGTTTTATCTCTTAACTAGTCCGCACTAAGCCTCCAGAAATTAGTTAACCTTAAAGTGTTCTTACCAGGCTCTAGCTGTGGCTTCTGCTCCTGGTAAGCCCTCATTCACTGTATTTACCTGTCTCTCCAGATTTTGGGCAAGTGATTTGCCTTGTGCCCACCATTCTCTGATGAACCAAAGAAGAGTTGATAATTTTTTTTTTTAATTTATTTATTTTATTTATGACTGTGTTGGGTCTTCGTTTCTCTGCAAGGGCTTTCTCTAGTTGTGGCAAGTGGGGGCCACTCTTCATCGCGGTGTGCGGGCCTCTCACTATCGCGGCCTCTCTTGTTGCGGAGCACAGGCTCCGGACGCGCAGGCTCAGTAATTGTGGCTCACGGGCCCAGTTGCTCTGCGGCATGTGGGATCTTCCCAGACCAGGGCTCGAACCCGTGTTCCCTGCATTGGCAGGCAGATTCTCAGCCACTGCGCCACCAGGGAAGCCCAAGAGTTGATAATTTTCAGTTTGCTTGCCTTTTTCTTGTGAGGATAGAGTAACAGCTTCCAAGTTTTTTTCCATGTTGAAACTGTAAAACGTGGAAACTGGAGTCCAAAGGTTTTTCAATGGGAAATGATTTAGGCTATGATACTCTTAGCCAAAAGGAAAGCAAAGGAGAGAAGTCAATAACAATTTCCTGTTAAAAAGAGATAAGGAAGTGAGATAAGTAAAGGGAAATGAGAAGGGGAAATTGTCAGCTTCTGACAATAGATGATAATTATATTTTGAACCAAGTAAAAATGATCTCTTTCTTTCTCCCCCTTTTCCTCCTTTTCCTATTGTCTCTTTCATCCCTTTACTCTCATCTTCCTCTCTGTCCTCCTCACCCATCTTCTCCTTTTCTTCCTTTGTGTTAAGAGTATGAAAGATTTCCTCTGTGGTTGCAGGCATTTCTCCCAGGGGGAAGGCAGCTCCTCTCCTTTTCAGGCTGGCTCTATTGGATTGTCAGACAGGTGCAAAATGTTAGGATTGCCTTGATGCTCACATTGGATCCTGTCCCAGACCTTTTACATAATGAAACAGGAGCATTCTCCCATGACCTTTACTATACATTCTATTTTTTTTAGTGGACAACAGGGCAGACCTAGGATGGCTTGGATTGTCTCTAGAGGTCACTACTTGAGCCCTCAAGTGGGGATGATTTAACCACTTGCCAAATGTTGAAGACAACTGTTCCAGGAGGCTGTTGGAAGCTACCAACTACCCCTTCCACCTGCCATGTTAGAGTTTATGGAAGTGCTTCCCATTGGTTTTAATATGCTTTGCTTATACTCTTGTGAGCCATATTAGTCTTCGTTAATTTTCACAGGGCTCTTGCTATAGATAGAGTGAACGTGTAAGCTCTTCATTTTGACTTCCCTGGGAAGTTATTCAGAAGCAACCATTGTAGCCTGGAGAGTCAGCAGTCCAGGCTTTTGAAATGGCAATCTCAGGACCATCCTTGTGTGGAGGCCAGCACATTGCTGGATAACGAACAAAGCAGAAACAGTCTGTACAATGACCATAGATATGTGCCTTATCAAGTGGTGATGCTGTTAATACTGCGGTATTCAAATGTCCTTAGAATTTCAGTTACCAGGGAATAACTGTCTTGTGGGGGCTACAAACCTAAAAGGGAATTGTTGGGAATTCCCTGGCGGTCCAGTGGTTAGGACTCTGCGCTCTCACTGCTGAGGGCCTGGGTTCAATCTCTGGTCAGGGAACTAAGATCCCACAAGCCTCGCAGTGTGGCCAAATAAATAAATAAATATATATGTATATATATATATATATAAATAAATAATAAATAAATATAAAGGGGAATTGTTATATAACACTTGGCTCTTCAGGAATCCCAGTAATCTAGTTACAGGGTCGAGACTGACTAGTTTCGCCCAGTCCCAGGCTAGCCTTTTTTTTTTTTTTTTTTTTTTTTAAGTATTTATTTATTTATTTATGGCTGTGTTGGGTCTTCGTTTCTGTGCGAGGGCTTTCTCTAGTTGTGGCAAGCGGGGGCCACTCTTCATCGCGGTGCGCGGGCCTCTCACTATCGCGGCCTCTCTTGCTGCGGAGCACAGGCTCCAGACGCGCAGGCTCAGCAATTGTGGCTCACGGGCCCAGCTGCTCCGCGGCACATGGGATCTTCCCAGACCAGGGCTCGAACCCGTGTCCCCTGCATCGGCAGGCAGATTCTCAACCACTGCGCCACCAGGAAAGCCCCAGGCTAGCCTTTTTTGCTCAGAGTTTCGAGAAGTCTTTATATATAGTACAAAGCATGCAAGAGCTTTTACTAGAGAAGTAGTGAAAAGAGGGCATGACTGATTTGGGATGGAAGAGAGCAAAGGATATGTCTTGTGGAGAAGGATAAGAAGGGCTGGGTATTGCATCCTTGGCATAAAATGTGTAAAGGTAAGCAAACAAGGCTCGTGAAGTGGGACAAAACAACACCCATACTGATGACAACTTAGACGTGAGTTGGACTGGAGTCACCTTCAGGGGAAGGTAGCTCAGAAGGAAAAAGGAATGAGTGCATAGTCTAGCTTTTGCTTCTGTTTCTCAGGCTTAATTGCCTTTAAAGGACATTGACTTAGGAGCCAGACTTCTGGGAATTGAAATGCAGTTCTACCACTTACTAGCTGTTTAACCTTGGGCAAGTTACTTAACCACCTCTGTCCTTAGAGATGTTAAGTAGTTTAATGATCATTCCATCTCTATAGAGAATTACATGATTTAATAATTATAAAGCTCTGAGAATACTGCCTGGCCTGTTATCATGCTATCAGCACTCTTATGTATATGAATTCCACATTACATAAGTGGGGATTGCTCCCTCTGAATGATACTGTAAATATGGGATGCCCATTTGTTGTGTGTAGATGTACAGTTTGGTTCTGTCACTAAGGAGATTTTCAAACGTGCAAAATGTAGAAAAATACTTTATTTGGTTTAAACAACACCTTCCATAGAATCTCTCATGATTTTTCCATGGACAAGGTTAAAAAAAATACCAGTTGGAACCAGGATAATAAGGAGACCATATTGACTGTCCACTCCACATGGTGTGTATTAACTTATTAAAGTCAACTTGGAGGAGGATTTCCAGGGGTTTGGTGCATCCTCTGGCCACAGCTATCCTGCAGTACATGCTCTTCAGTGACTTTGGTGAAGTTATAAATGGCATGCTCATTGGAGCTTTGGGGGATGCACATCGTATATGTTGGATAAAAAAAATTGGGGTTCTCAAAGGTATTTTCAGCTTAAGCCCTTCTTGCTTGTCTCACTGTACATCCTAACATTTCTCTTCTTTTATTGCTGTGCTACCTTGCTTGAGTTTTCCAGCACATGCTGTAGATTTCTACCTCTACACCCTTTCCTCATGACATTCCTTCTTTTCACATATTTGGGACATGCCTTTCTTGGATGATCAGCCCTTCCTCTCTAGGGCACTTTCAAGGCCATCATGCTTTAATCAAGATAGACCCAGAGCTCTGTTGGCAAATCCTGGCTTTGCCTTGAAAAGCAGGATGCAGAAAAACACTTACCCGTTCCTATGGGTTCAGTTTATATACATTTTTTCATTTCACACTGTGCAAGATGCTGTCGACCTTGTTAAGGAAAGGGATCTTGCCATGCCAGTGGTGACTTGTTTGTATTCTGATTTGGTCACAATACTTTCCTCTACACGGTGTTCCGCTCCAGCAGTGAAGGAGGGCACCTGGTTTATTAAATAGACTGAACTAGGCAGGGAGCAACTCTAAAATAGCTTTAGTATTCTCCCACACTGGTTTTAAATCTGTTCTGTCAACTCTCCCTTCCCCACTACTAGATCATATTTAGGGAGATCTTGCAGCTTTTCTAATCTCTTTCAGATATCAGAATAGTCTTGTCTTCAGGTTTTACCAAGTTGAGACCTATTTAAATCAAAACTTCCTTCCCAGATGCAGTTTAAAGCTCTCCTCTAGCCCTTTTCACCCTGACTCTCTGCTCATTGATCAATTTTGTGGTGGGGGGCGTGTCTGTTCTTCCACCCTTCCCTGGCATTGCTCTGCTTCCACACTTTCTGACTGCCTCTGGGTCCTCCTGGATTTGGGCTTGGTGGAGGGAGTCATTCATTCATTCAGCAAATATTCACTGTGTTCTTAATTTGTGTTAGGCACTGTTCTGAGTTCTGGGTATGAACAAATGTGGTAACGTCCCTGCCTTCATGGAACTTATATTCAAGAAGGGCAAGACAAATATACTAGTAACAGTATAATATATCTGCAAATAATAGGGACTGTGAGGAGAAATAAAGCGGAAAAGGGGAACGGGGGGTCCTGGGAATGGAGTTTGCTCTCTTGCGTAGAGCCATCCATGAAAGACTTTCTGGTAAAGTGACATTTGAGAAGTGCCCTGAGGAAAGTAAGGGAGTGAGGCGTGGAGAGATACAGGGAGGGAAATCTAAGCAGAGGAGACCAAGTACTCAAGGAACCCAAGGAGCCAGCTGTGGCTGACGGGATGAGTGGGGCGGGGCATAGCAGACGTTGGGGAAGAGAGGCAGTTGGGAGTGGGGCCGTCACGTTAGGCTTCTAGGTCATGGCAGGGGTTTTGGCTTGTGCTTCAGGTAGGCTGGGAAGCCACTGGAGATGTGTGTGAGGATGAAGGATGTGATCTGGCCTTAACGTTATCATCTGGCTTCTGGGTGAATAGACTGTAGAGTCAGGATCAGGAGTGGGGAGACCGGTTAGGGGGTTTGCAGTATGGTGGTGGCTTAGACTAGGGGGGTGGAGGAGGAATAGTCATATTCTGGATCTTTTGAAGGTAAATCTAACAGGGTTTATTTATAGGTAGTATTTGAGATGAAAAAGAAAGAAGGGACTCCAGATGACCCCACTCGCAACTAGACTGATGGATCTGTTGTTGACCGAAATGGGAAAGGCTGCGGGAGAAACAGGGCTCATCTGGAGGGTGGTGGAAAACAGGTTTGATTTTTGGACTCATTAAGTCTGAAAAGTAGAGTTCAGGGATCTAGGTTGAAGTTTTGAATTTGGGAGTTGTCACTGTAGAAAATATAAAGGAGTAGGAGGGAATCTGGACAGAGCCTGGCACTGTCCCCTGCAAAGGCCATCTTCTGGGAATGGGTAAGGTGCTGAAGGTTTGAGGAGAGAGGTGAAAATATGAAGAAGAGGAGGGAAGTAAAAGGACTTAGGGAAATGTGATTGTGGGATTCCAGCAGCCCTAATGATACCTTGGGGTTAGTGGTCGTGAATTTAAACAAAAACTAGTTAGCTTGATTTTTCTTCAGCTACATTCTACAGCCTGAGTGCAAAAGGTTTTTTTTCCAAAACATAATTTTGTTGGTTCTTTGGATACCTCTGCACAAGGACCTCTGATGTACCTCATCCTCTTTGTGACTGCTGTCAGTCCCTGTGTGGCTGAATACTTCTGGGATCCTTGCATCTTGGTAGGCCACCCCCTTGTTCAGGATCCTTTCAAAGTGACTTGAGTTTTTTTTCACTTCCCACAGCATCCACTTGCCCCATGGGAATCCTTGCACCCCTTTCCTGCAGATGGTAGAGATGTAGCTGACCCGCTGTTGTCCTCTTTCCTCGCCTGACCATTTCCCAGACTTGGACTGTCCAGGTGAGAGTTGGCAGTCTATCTCTTTGCAACCCACGCTTTAGGGAGAACATATCAGGTTCTTCCAAGAACTTTTGAGGCAAGACCTTTCAAGCCTTTGTGTTTCTGCAGCACAGTTCCCTAACTAGAGGATAAGATGGTAATTTGTTCTTCTCAAAAGTACAGCCTATGATCTCTCTGCATTATTTTTTAAAAACTTTTATTTTAAAATAGTATCACATTTACAGAAAGATCACTAGAATAAGAATAGTATAATAGATTCACCTACTATTAACTTTTTATCCCATGTGCTTTATCATTTGCATGATCTCACTTTATAGATGTTAGATAAAGCAGTGTCTCTCGTTTTCTCTCTCTCCTTAAATAATTCAGTATGTAATTCCTAAGCGTAAGGATATTCTTTTACATAAGTACAACACAGTTCTCAACTTCAGAAATTTATATTGATTATAATACTCCATATTCACACTGAAATAATATTCCACATTCCAATTTAGAAGTTGATCTAATAATATCCTTTAAAGCATTTTTCCCCTGAGTACAGGATCCAGTCTAGTGTCAGGTAGTATTGCATTTAGCTGTTATGCCTGTTCATTATCCTTTAATCTAGAACATTCCCACATCTATGACATCAACATTTTTGAAGAATACTTTCTTTCCTTTAAAAAAATAAAACATTTCTCATTTGTGTTTGAGTAATATTTCCTTGTGGTTAGATTGAGGTTACATATTCTTTTTAAAAGTTCAGATAAAAGTTGCTTACCATAAAATTTATCTTTTAAAGTATACAATTTAGTACTTTTTAGTATATTCACAGGGTTGTGCAGTCATCATCACTGTATAATTCTAGAATACTTCCAGCACCTCCCAAAGAAGCTTTGTATCTATTAGCAGTCACTCCCCATCCCCTACTCCCTGCAAACCCCTGACAACCATTAATCTACTTTCTGTCTCTATGGATTTGCCTATTCTGAACATTTCACATAAATGTTACCATGGAATATATGGCCATTTTTGTCTGGCTTCTTTGATTTAGCGTAATGTTTTCAAGGTTCATCCTTGTAGTGTATATCGGTACTTTATGGCTAAATGACATACCATTGTAAAGATATACAACATTTATTTATCCATCCATCATCTGATGGGCATTTGAGTTGTTCCCATTTTGTGGTTATTATGAATAATGCTTTTATGAACATTTATTTTTTTGGTAGACATATATTTTATGTCCTCATTTATTTTGGGTATATATCTAGGAGTGGAATTGCTGGGTCATAAGGTAACTTCAACTTTTTGAGGAACTGTCAAACTGTTTTCTAAAGTGTCTGCACCATTTTACATTACTACTACCAGTGAATGAGAGTTCCAATTCCTCCACATCCTTGCCAAAACTTGTTATCATCTGTCCTTTCAATTATATCCATTCTGAAGGGTATAAAGTGGCATCTTGTTATGGTTTTGACTTGCATTTCTCTAATGATTAATGATCTTGAGTGTCTTTTCATGTGCTTATTGGCCACTTGTATATCTTCTTTGGAGCAATGTCTATTCAAATTTTTTTTCCCATTTAAAAAATTGGATTATTGGCCTTTTTATTATGAAATTGTGTTCTTTATATATTCTGGACACTAGACTTTTATCGGATATATTTTGCAAATGAGCTCTCCCATTATGTGGACTGTCTTTTCACTTCCTTGATAGTGTTGTTTTGATGCACAAAAGTTATTAACTTTGATGAAGTCACATTTATCTACTTTTGTTGCTTTTACTGTTGGTGTAGTACCTAAGGAACTATTGCCTATTCCAAGGTCATGAGGATGTACCCCTATGTTTTCTTTTAGGAGTTTTATAGTTTTAACTTTTTTAGGTCTTTGATATATGTAGAGTTAATTATTTTATGTGCTATGAGGTAGGGGTTCAATTTCATTCTCTTACACGTGGATACCCAGTTGTCTCAGTGCCATTTTTTGCGAAGACCATTCTTTCCCTGTTGAGTTGTCTTGACACATTTACCAAAAGCAAATGGCTGTAAGTGTATACGTTTACTAATGGACTTTTAATTCTATTCCACTAATGTATATATCTATCCTTATGCCAGTACCACACATTATTACTGTAGGTTTGTAATAAGTTTTGAAGTTAGGAAATGCAAGTCCCAATTTTTGTCTTTCATTTTCAAGACTGTTTTACTATCCTAGGTCCCTTGCATTTCAATGTGAATTTTAGAATCTGTATGTCAATTTCTGAGAAAAGAAAAAAGGGCACTAGAATTTTAATAGGAATTATATTGAATCTGTAGATTCATTTGGGGAGTACTGCCATCTTAACAATAATAAGTCTTCCAATCCATGAACAGAAATGCCTTTTCATTTATACAGATCTTGAATTTTTTTGCAAATATGCTTTGTAGATTTTAAATTTCAAGTCTTGCCCCTTTTGATAAATTTATTCTTAAGTATTTTATTAATTTTGATGCTATTGTAAATGGAATTGTTTTCATAATTTCATTTTTGAATTGTGTATAGAAATACAATTGATTTTTGTATATTGATCATTTATCCTGTCTCTCTGAACTCATTTATTAGCTCAAATAGTTTCTTGTGGATTTCTTAGGACTTTCCATATGCAAGATCATGCCATATGAAATAGAGATAATTTTACTTCTTATTTTCCAAACTCGATGTGTTTTATTTCTTTTTCTTGACCAATTGCCCTGCCTAAAACCTCCAATAAATGTTGAATAGAAGTGATGAGAGAAAAATTATTTGTCTTGATACTGACCTTTAGGAGTAAAGCTTTCAGTCTTTCACCTTTATGTATGATGTTGGCTGTGAGTGTTTTTTATATGCCTTTTATCAGGTTAAAGAATTCCCTTCTATTCATAGTTCGTTGAGTTTTTTTTTTTTTTTTTTAAATCATGAAGGGATATTAAGTTTTTTCAAATGCCTTTTTGGTGTCTAAAGAGATGATCTGTGTTTTTTGTCCTTATTCCATTAATATATTAATATGATTCATTACATTGATTTTCATATGTTAACCAATCTTACATTCCTGGGATAAATCCCAGTTCTTCATGGTGTATAATCCTTTTAATGTGCTGTTGGATTCAGTTTGGTAGTGTTTTGTTGAAGATTTTTGCATCTATGTTCATTAGGGATATTTGTCTATAACTTTCATTACTTGTGATGTATTTGTCTGGCTTGGCATCAGGGTAATATTGGTCTCCTAGAATAAGATGGAAGGTTTTTCCTCATCAGCTGTTTTATTTTCTGAACAGTGTGTGAAAGATTGATTTTAATTACCCTTTAAATGTTTGGGAAAATTCATCAAGAGAGACATCTGGTCCTGGGCTTTTCTTCATGGGATTTTTTTAAAATTACTAATTCAATTTTTTACTAATTATATGTATATTGAAAATTTCTATTTCTTCTTGAATCAGTTTCAGTAGTTTGTATCTTTCTAGGGATTTGTTTATTTCACCTAGGATACATATTAACTGGCATAATTTTTCAGAGTATTCCCTTTTAATTCTTTTAATTTCTGTAGTTAATAGCCCCTCTTTCACTTCTGATTTTAGCAAATTGAATCTTCTCTCTTTTTTTCTTGTTCATTCTAGCTGAAAGTTTGTCAATTTTCTTGATCTTTTCAGGGAACTAACTTTTGGTTTCATTGGCTTTCTGTAATGTTTTTTCTATTCTGTTTCATTTATTCATCTAATCTTTGTTTTTCCTTCAGTCTACTTACTTTAGGTTTAGTAAACTTGTTTTTAGGTTCTGATCTTCTTCTGGTTTCTTAAGGTGGAAGTTTAGTTTACTGATTTGATATTTTTCTTGTTTTTAAGTATATGCATTTACAGCTATAAATTTTCCTATGAGCACTGCTTTTGCTGTATCCCGTTAGTTTTTGTATACTGCATTTTCATTTTCATACATCTCAAACAATTTTTTAATTTCCCTTTTGATTTCTCCTATGACCCATTGGTTATTTAGGAGTGTTTTATGAAATTTCTATATATTAGTGAATTTCCCAAATTTCTGTCTGTATTGATTTCTAATTTTATTCGATTGCATTTGGAGAATATAATTTGTATGATGGAAGTACTTTTTAATTTATTAAGACTTGCTTTGTCACCTAACATATAATCTATCCTTGAGATTGTTATATGTATACTTGAGATGAATGTGTGTTGTGCTGTTGTTGGATGGAAGGCTCTATAGATGTCTATTAGTGTTTAGTGTTGTTTCAAGTCTTAATATATCCTTGTTGATTTTCTGTCTAGTTTTTCTATCCACTATGGAAGGTGGGAGAAAATGGACCACAGCAGGTGGTGGGGACTGAGGCTTGAGAATGACTGAGCTGATCCAAATTTCTGTGTCCAAACACAGAAGTGATTAGGTCTCAATGTCTGCAGAGTAGAGTTTCAATTTATAAGTCAGTATTAGAGTTAGAAAATGAAATGATTAAGGTCAGAGTGGTCAGTGTAGCACAGGTGAAGTTGAAAGTCATAAACTGAGAATGAATGGATATCACTGTGTCAGAGATAAAGAGGGTGGGTGCCCAAGTGGAGATCAAGAAATACAATAAAGTCAAAGTAAAGGATTCTCTCTGGGAGTATACCCTGAGTCTGGCAAAAATCTTTCCTGATACTTCTTCCTGCAGCTTTTTTTTTTTTTTTTAATTTATTTATTTATTATTTTTATTTATGGCAGTGTTGGGTCTTCGTTTCTGTGCGAGGGCTTTCTCTAGTTGCAGCAAGTGGGGGCCACTCTTCATCGCGGTGCGCGGGCCTCTCACTATCTCGGCCTCTCTTGTGGCGAAGCACAGGCTCCAGACGCGCAGGCTCAGTAGTTGTGGCTTACGGGCCTAGTTGCTCCGCGGCATGTGGGATCTTCCCAGACCAGGGCTCGAACCCGTGTCCCCTGCATTGGCAGGCAGATTCTCAACCACTGTGCCACCAGGGAAGCCCTGCAGCTTTTTTAATTTGTGCTCTGTCCTCAAGAGGATTTCCCCACCTCTTCAAAGGTGCCCAGGACTTCTGACAGTCGGTGAGTTTCCTATGTGCCTGTAGGAAGAGGGCACCTACATTTGGGCACACAGACTGTTCAGGGGCCAAGACAGGCTGAGCCCGTAGTAGAGACTCAACAGAGGCACCCTCCTGTTTGTTTGTCCCAGGTTGTGGTGTGTCTTGCATGACAGTTGAATTTCATTTAAATAAATAAATAAATAAATAAATAAATAAATAAATTTATTGCTTGCCTCTGGGCAGTCCTTGAAATTCTACTTGGGAAACAACATGGTCTAATGAAAAGAAAGCTTTGGAGCCATAAATCCTGAGCATGCCTAACTCTGACAGTTACTTTAATTTAGGCAAGTTATTAAACCTGTATTGTACCTACACATGTACATATAGTCATACAGACATGTACACCTACACATAGATGCATGTACTGGCACATATGTGGGAGAGTGTAAATGATGTAAGTATTAAATAAGTAACTGTAAAAAAATATTTATTTATTTATTTATTTATTTTTATTGGGGTATAGTTGATTTACAATGTTGTATTAGTTTCAGGTGTACAGCAAACTATACATATACATATATCCACTCTTTTTTTTACATTCTTTCCCATATAGGCCATTACAGAGTATGAGTAGAGTTCCCTGTGCTATATACAGTAGGTTCTTATTAGTTATCTATTTTATATATAGTAGTGTATATATGTCAATCCCAATCTTCTAATTTATCCCTCCCTCCCTTCCCCCAGTTACATCTGTAACTCTGTTTCTGTTTTGTAGATAAGTTCATTTGTAGCCTTTTCTTAGATTCCACATATAAGCTATATCACATAATATTTGTCTTCCTCTGTCTGACTTAACATATAAATAAGTCACTTTTAAAGCACTAGTGCCATGTCTGGTGATCAAAGGAACGGGAGGTCTTAGCATCTTCTCCCTCTTCCTCTTCCTTTGTGCCTGATGTGTGTGTGTGTGTGTGTGAAAAAGTAAAAGAGGAGAGAGATAGAGAGAGAGAGAGAAGAAGAGAAAGTATCTCACTCAATTGGAAAGCAAGCTCAAACACATCTGTTGTGCAGAGAGACATCCTGGCTTTAGGCAAGTCAACCAATGGCTTCAACTGTTTTGTTCCTGAAATTGACCTTTTCTTTTAGCTAAACGAACTGGATGGAGCAGAGGTTTTGATGAGGTGGAAGAATAGGTAGAAGAGTATTATTGCTGGCAAGGGCTCATTTTACATTGTAAAATAGATGTGCGTGTTCCTAGCCTCTCCCGGGCAGGACTAAGTGAGGACAGGGGCGGATCCTGGACAGACCCCAGGCTGCAAGGGAACATTTCAGCACCTATCCTTCCTTTTGCCCTCTCTGTGTTCTCCATCCTCATAGAAACAGTGGTTGTGCTGCTGCACCTGGATTTTGTTACCGTGGTTACAGATGCAGTCCCTGGTGGAGGAGGGGGAGGAAGCTGTGTTTTTATAAGGGCAAATTGCACTGACATTTAAATTGGAGGCATCACAGTGGAATACAGCAGCCAAGGCACAGGAGAGCATTGCTTCCCTTTTGCAACTGGGATGTTTGGAAGCCTCCTGTCCCCTCCTCTTTCTCAGTGTTTGTGTGCATGGGGATGTGGACTCATTCCTTAGCCTGTAACATGTTCAGAAGACTGAGATTCTGGTTGGGAACAGGGAGAGATCTTTTTTTTTCAGTGAGATTTTGAGGCGTCAGGGCTGAGCTAGGGGTTTCTCAACAGATGCTACAAATGATATCAAAACAAAGGGGGAGAAATAGTCAGATGTGAACAGGAAGACAAATCCATGAAGCCTAAAGGAGATTGGAAGGGTAGCCAAATAGAAAGATGATATGCAGAGAGGAGTCAGCAGTGTGAGGGTGAGGATGATAGGAGCAGCATATGGTGAGGGGACCAGTACTTGCCTTGGGTAGGTACTCGTGTTTGCAGTCAGCTCGTGGGGAACGGTGCCTGTGTGGGTTGGTGGAATTTACCAGGTGGATCTAGCGCAAGGAGGCCCATGTCATCTGAAAAGTGGGAGAGCCAAGCAGGACGCTGAGCCAAGGCCTCTTCCCCATCCTTATGAAAGATGATAAATTAATTAGGATAAATTAGTTGCAAATGTTTTCTTCTAAGGAGTAGCAGGCTTGAAGTCTACAAACCATCTCATTACCCACAGAAGTGAATTTGCCACTGGAACTTCTGGTCTCCCTTGTTGGTTGGTCAGTTGGTCAGTTGTCAGCAGACGCCTATTGAGTTCCCACTCGGCCGGGCTCAAGGTGCCTAAAGGCTAAAGTGATGCTCTTGTTTTCAACCCCAGCATCCTACATTAACTCAGTATCCACACTCAGAAGGTCAAGCATACTCCCCCACTGAGGACAGGAATTGGGTTACAGGAGATTGGTGAATGATAAACCCAGAGCCCTGAAAAAGTCTCTGATTGGTCACTGGTGTAGCCTCTGCCTTCAAGCAGACAGATATTTGAGGGCTCCTTGGGGTCCGTGTGGCAATTGTCAGCTCAGTCACCCAAGAGTCCAGGGCAGTGCGGATGGAAGGCCTGCTTGACGCACTTTTAACTTGATTTTCTGGCACTGGTCAAGGTAAGTGGAACCACTTACTGATATAAATACTTCAAGAGATGAGCTTGAGCCTTCTACGTTCCCATTGGTCAGTCCAGAGAGAATGTGTACATAGACAGGTGTGTATGCACAAAGCTATATGGACTTTTATCTGTACAGACATAGACTATATGCTCGTGTTTTTGCCTCTGTGTAGACATCTAAAGTGGGTACTTTCATGTGTCCTTGTGAGCAAATATGTGTGTGTATGTATGTGTGTGCACATATATGAGTAAAGGACCTCTTGGTGTAGGCATCTGGAAATCAGAGAGCTCTGGATTTTTCCTTTTATTAGCTGTGTGATTTTGAGCAAGCAACGTTAGATCTTTCAGCCACAGTTTTCTCATCTGCAAATGGAAATAATCCTATTTCATAGGCATCTTTGTGAAGATTATATGCCATAATTAATATGAAGCATCTGGTATACTATCTGGCATAGAAAAGGCAATTAACAAATAATTCAGCTCCTGTTACTTTATATACCTCTCTTTCTCCCTGCCATGAGAAGGCATGCCTAAAATTTTGTGTCATTATTCTCAATTGATGAAGGAGCAAACGGCTTTCAAAGCAGGCATATCAATAGCTTGAATGGTAGGCAATTTATAGAATTTGTAAAAGCATATTCACATCTTGTTCTCCTAATATCCATTAACAGCAGTTAGAATTATCTTGGTTGGTGATATGCAGAGGAAAGAATGAGAAAGCACAGTCAGAGGAGCTGTTATCATGGAGCATCCCTTGGTCCCTGGCGCTCAGCATTCAGCCTGACCAGAGGAAGGTAGGACTGCTCCATGCACAGTGACAGTTACGTGCAGGGGAAAGTGACCTCTCTGTCTCTCTTCTTTGTGTTTGGCCGTGACTGGTCCATTGGCCACAAGTCTTGGAGGGCACCCTAAATTGGAGTTGTGCACACCAAAATTCCCATCCCCTCTAGACTGAATCAATTCCCAGCCTGTTGTTTCATGCCAGGCAGAGCAGGGGTCCTGCAGCAGGTGTGAGAGGCCCTCAGGGAGCCTCCCATCTTGGTCTAGAAGTAAGCTCAAGGCCCCTCCTGACAGCCCCTAGGTTGGTGAGCAGTGGCTCAGCCGGGGCAGGAACCACCAGCCAGTTCCTTCTGGGAGGCAGTGCACACTGTTCCTGCAAGGCCAGCGTTCCATGTTTGAGACACACAGCCCAGCTGTGACAGAATTCATGTGTGTGCGTGGTGCTCACGTCTTCAGCAACACTGAGCAGGAATCACACTGGGTCTGTAGCCATTCTGTTCCTGTACAGTCATTGTTTTGTTGAACCCACATGGACAGGGTTAAGCAGAAAAGCTGTAATGTAAACTGCAGAGAGCAGGATTTAGGATGCATGTAGGGAATAACTTGTCCCTCAGGCTGAGTCAGCACCAGAACAGCCATTCTGGAGTGTTGGTTCATTTCTCTTTATGGCATTTCCTTTAGCAATGTGTCTGGGCCGGTGTTAAGGTGGGCAAGGGTAGGGGCTGAGGGGAGGTAATGGCCCTGAACACAGGTATAACCAAAGTGCTGAGCTATTTACTGCAGTGGAACCAAACTAGTTCTTTATTTGTCTCTGTCCCCACATGGCTACACTGATTAGTAGAAGCGAGAAACCAAAGGTCTTTATTGATTTCCACTTCATTCCCCAAACCACATTATGAAGCAGGCAGCCTCTGACCCTATCTCATCCCTGGTCTGGGCAGTGGGCTCAGGCCCAGCAAACCATGGAGAATAAGAGTGAGGGAAAGGGAGAACTTTCAAAGGGAAATCAAGGCTCTGATACCAAAAGAGAAGGGACTTAATGCTTAGCAGACAAAACAGCAGATGTCCACTGTAATGACTCTATCCAGACCTCACGAATTTGTCTTCTCCTGAAACATTTGGGGTCATTTGGGCTCTAGAGTTAATGCCCAAGTCTTTGTTTTCTGTTTTCTCTTGTTTCCTTTATTTAAGCTTTCCTTTCCTCCCAGACTGGAAACTGCAGAAGGGCTGTGCCTCATCTGGGAAAAATGCAGTGTATTCAGAATGAACTATGTTTAAAACCAAATGTAGGTTTCCAGATGATCCTGCCAAATACTCCTGTTGCAATAGCATCATCATCATCATCACCTTCATCATCACCTTCATCATCATCACCTTCATCATCATCACCAGCACCATCATTACCACAATCATCACCATCATCAGACACCTATTTTTTGAACCCTTAACACGTGCCAGGCCCTGAGTAAATGCCTTCAATAATATCCATGATGAAAAACAAAATAATCCCATGAGGAAGGCATCTTTATTTTCTCTTTTTACAAATAAGAAAAATGAGGCTGAGGTCACAGTAAGTAGAGCCAAGACTTGATTTATATCTGTCTGACTCTAAATTCCATGTGTTTACCTGCTTTGATAGGCTATACTGCATCCCCCCAAGCATTTTTAATAGTAACAATTTACCAAATATTGAATATTGACTTTTTTTTGTTCTAGAGCACTGTTTCTCAACATATGGTGCAAGGACTACCTATATAAAAATCTCTTGGGGTTAATTGTTAAAAATTCAGATTCCCGAGCCCTATCCAGAAATATTTTTATTGAAATATAATTGACATATATATAACATTATATTACTTTCAGGTATATGGCACTTTTTTTATTGATATGTGATAGAGTCCACATATAAGTGAGGACATATGATATTTGTCTTTTTCTGTCTAACTTATTTCACTTAGCATAATGCCCTCAAGTTTTGTCCATATTGTTGCAAATGGCAGGATTTCCTTCTTTTTTTTTTTTATAGCTGAACAATATTCCATTGTACCTACATCACATTTTCTTTATGCATTCGTCCATCCATGGACACCTAGGTTGTTTTCATATATTGGCTATTGTAAATAGTGTTACAGTGAACATGGGTGAAGATATGTCTTCAACATAGTATTTTCATTTCTTTGGATAACTACCCAGAAATGGAATTGCTGGATTATATGGTAGTTCTATTTTAAATTTTTGAGGAACCTCCATACTATTTTCCGCAGTGGCTGCACCAATTTACATTCCCACAACAGTGCACAAGTTTTCCCTTTCCTCCACATCCTTGCCGACACTCATTATTTCTTGTCTTTCTGATAACTGATGATAGCTATTCTAATAGGTGTAAGGTGATACCTCATTGTGGTTTTGATTTGCATTTTGCATTTCTCTGATGATTAATAATGTTGAGCAGCTTTTCATGTACCTGTTGGCCATCTGTATGTCTTCTTTGGAAAAAGGTCTATTCAGATATTCTGCCCATTTTTAAATTGGGTTATTTGGTTTTTTTTGCTATTGAGTTGTCTGAGTTTTTAAAATGCATTTTGCATATTAGCCCCTTATCAGATATATGATTTACAAATATTTTCTCCCATTCATAGATTGCCTTTTCATTTTTTTGAGATTGTAAACTTGTTGATTTTATTTTATTTTTAATTTTTATTTTATATTGGAGCATGGTTGATTAACAATGTTGTGCTAGTTTCAGGTGTACAGCAAAGTGATTCAGTTAGATTGCCTTTTCATTTTGTTGATGGCTTCCTTTGCTGTGTAGAAACTTTTTAGTTTGATGTCCCCTCACTCGTTTATTTTTGTTTTTCTCACCCAGAAATAATTGAATCAGAGTCTTTGGGGGTGGGATTGAGTGATGATACATCTTTCACATGATTCTTGCTAAAGTTTGAGAACTATTGTTCAGAGAATAGGAGAGTGTCCCATCTTAATGGTTGTCCTCAACCCCTCACTCAGTTCCTCATAATCATACTCACAATAGCCATAATTTTTTATAGCTACAGGGCATGCTGTGAAATCAGAGCGGGGGGCCCACTGGGGAAGGGGGAAGCCAGGAGCAGGCATGGCCATAGTCAATAAAATCAATCTGACGTACAGGTCAAACTTGTGTCTATAGGGTGTGAGAAACTCTAGCTTCATTTAGGAAAGCCCTAATTTGGCTCAGCAATTGCCATGACTGGCTCATTCCCATCCTTCAGTTTAGATGTGATTTCTTCTACCCTAGCTCATCATTCTAATTATTTCTTCCATTGTGTTTATTAAAACCTATAATCTTATTATCTTCAATTATTTATTTGATCATTTGTCAGTTTTCTACTTATCTAATTAGAATGTAACTTTCAAGAGGGCAGGAGCTTTGACTTTCCTTCAGAAAAGTCATCATGGAATCCACAGAGCCTAGTATATGCTTGACACCTTGTAGATATTCACAACTGTCTGCCGAAAGAATGCATCAATGATCTAGTGGGAGAGGGATGGTGGTAGCAACCTCCTGGTGGTGACCTAAAGACTGACAGCAGACAGTGTTGTAGAGTGGGGTGCTTCATATTGTTTGAAGTAGAATCTCAGCAACCTTGTGGGAGTATTAGAACAACCAAGAATAACCAAGTGGGTGAGATTCAGGGCAGGACTTTAATCCAAACAGAAGTCTTAACTAGGTCAGAGGCCAGGCTGAGGAAATATAATAGGGATTATGGAAAAAATAAACCTGATTGATCTATAGCATGCCAGACCCTGGATTTAGGTCAGATTTCCTTGTGTCTATGACTGGGGTAGGTTGTGCATACATATTCTATTTGGCTAGGTCAGGACCCAAGTAAGGAATGGGTAGGGTGGAGTCTGAAGAATATAGTTGTCCGTGCTTGACCGGGAAGATGACTCTCCCAACCTTTAAGCCTTCTCCAAGTCATCCTTCTCCCTGGGAGTGGGATCACAGGAAATGGAAAATAGATCATTTAGCCCTGAATAACTAAAAATCTACTTTGTGACATGGGTAGTAAATGTAGCAACAGAGGGCCTAAGAAGGCCAATGATTTCTAAGCAACTGAAGATAAATTCATGGTTGCTATCCCTGATAGATGTGAAGTAGGGATATTTAGCAGTGTTCCTGGCATAACCATCCCATGATGATTGGGAAATAGCCTTTTTTGCCCCCTCATGGACTGTGTCCAGAGTTAATTGGGGGTCTGGTGACTGATATTGAGGCATTTCTGTGGGCATTAGTAATACTCTTTTACTTCTGGTGAGAGGCATTCTCTCTCCTTCTTTGGAGCTTTTATCCCTGGCTCCTGCTGTCATTGAAGATTCCTGGAGCAGGTGGTGTAAAATAATTTCTTTGGCCTAGGTACTGAAACATCCTCCATAAGTGCTGAAATACCGCATCAGGTGTTCTAATGTCTTCTTGTCTCAGCCACAGAATTTTGAAAGGTTTTAATCCTGCCTCTAATTTCTAACTCTTGTCTGCTTCAAAAAATGTACTGGTTGAGAATTCAGTATAGAATGAATACATGCTCATTAAAATATTTGGAAAATATAGTAAACAGAGTGGCAAAAATAAGCATCTGTAATTCTACCACCCCAAAACAACTGCTGCTAATATCTTGGCTTATTACCATCCTGCATTTTTATTATGAATAGCTGTTAAATTTTTTGTTTGCTTTACATGATGGTAATCATACTGTATACACAATTTTGTATCCCTAAGTATAAAATTATAGTGATAGCATAGCAGAGGTTTTTTTTCTATGTTATTATAGCACTTCATAAATACCAATTGTATATACCACAGCTGATTTAATCATTTTCTGACTATTGGACATTTAGGTTGTTTGCAATTTTTGGATAATACTGAGATGAACATCTTTGTAAATAAAACATTTTCCACATTGGGGAATTTTTTACTTTGTGTAGATTTTGTGGAAATGGAGCTACTGTGTTCATATTTGTGAATCACCCTTGCCAGTAGCTAGTAAGGTAACTTTGTGCAAATTAGAAAGAGGCACCCTTTCCTCCAGACAATTGACTGCTATTTGTGGGAATATTGTCTCAATAATTAAGCTGCAGTTCTTGCAGTGAATAGTGCCCCTTGGGGTTGTGCAAAATATAATTTGCACAATCAAAAGTGGCAGACGTGTAAATCTTTCTAAGATTCTAAATTCCTTTCCACAATTTTTATAGTAATTTATTCTCCCAATAGTCATATAAGAGTGTGATATTTTACCTCACCTTAGTCAGTATGGGGAATTATTTTAAATATTCTAATTTGATGGGGAGAAAATGCTACTTTATTTATTTATATTTTTTAGATTACCTGTGAGTTTTAAAATGTTACTTTGTTTCAGTTTTCTCTAAAGAATAAAAAACTCTACTGTTACCAGAGATAGATTTTTTACTCTTTTTCAACAAAGAAATGTTAAGCAGAAGTTGATAACTGAGCCCAAGTATGGTTCCCTAACCGAACAGAAGGTGTTTTGTGGCACATACCCAAGACTTATGTTTTCAGTCTCTGTGGCTGGAAAAACATGTAATTGGGTCTTTGTGCTTCCAACCTTCCCTCCTGAGAAGGTTTCCTCCTGCTCTTCTGCTCACTTCTGGGCTTATCCGTGAAACACTGGGCATGTCCTCTAAGAGGTCCAGAACACGAGGGTCTCAGCATGATCTGGTCTGATGGAAGCTTCTCCCCTTGTTCAGCTGCTTACCAGAGACTTTGAAAGATTGTGGAGGCACACAAAAGTGAATTCTGTGCTAAAAACTCTTACCCTTGAGCTCTGAACCATCTGCTGAGACTTCCTGTCTAAGGCTGTATATTAGTCAGGGATCTCCAGAGAAAGAAAACCAATAAGAGACAAAATAAGAATTGGCTCTTGCAATTATGGAGACCAAGAAGTCCCAGGGTTTACCATTTGCAAACTAGAGGACCAGGGAAGCCTCCGGTATAATTCAGTCCAAGTGTGAAGGCTTGAGAACCAGGAGCACTGATGTCCGAGGGCAGGAGAAGATGGATGTCCCAGCTCAAGCAAAGAGAGCAAACTCGCCCTTTCTCCACTTTTTTGTTCTATTCAAGCCCTCAACAATTTGGGTGATGCCAAATGCCACCTGCACTGGTGAGGGTGATCTTCTTTATTTAATGTATGGATTTAAGTGCCAGTCTCTTCCAGAAGCACCCTCACAGACACACCCAGAGATAATGTGTTACCAGATATCTGGTCTCCCTTAGCCCAATCAAGTTGACACATAAAATTAACCATCACAGGCCCAGAAAGCCATGGTCTGCCTGTGAAGCTTTACTGAAGCGTTGGTGCCATACAAAGCAGAGTGGCCATGCCTCCCTCTTTATACTGTGAGATCTTCTCAGCTAGAGCCCATGCTTATAATTTATTCACCCAATTTATTCTCTGTGTCCCAGGAACTGCTTTAGGTGCTGTATACAGTGGCCAACAAGAATAGACAAGCTCCTGCCATTGTGGAGTTTTTAGGAGTTGGCAAGGCACAAAATGAGCAAGTAATCAAATAGATGAATGAGTAAATGGATAAAATCTAAAAGGTGATGTGCTCATGAGTTACTGAGGGTGGGAAGTGGAGGATCTTTAGAGTGGGTGGTCAAGGATGGCTTTTTTGAGGCAATGACACTTGGGCTGACACCTGACTGACCTAACTGACTAGGTATATGACAGAGAAAGGAACTAACATCTATTATGACATTACCAGGATCTTTGGGGATGTGATTTCATTTAACTCACATTATAATTGGTAAGGTGTTACCTGATACAGAGATTGCCACTTGCCTGAGGTCTTGTAGCTCGTAAGGGTCAAAACCAAATTTGTGGCCATCTGGGTGCAGGTCCAAAGCATGTGCCCTTTCCACAAAACCACATCACACATGAAAGGGAACTGATAGGCCAGGGGCTGAGCAGTTGCAGTGTCTGGTAGTTTGGGAACTGGTGAGGGAGGGCAAAACCAAGGACAAGAATTAGTTCCTCCCTTTTTCTTTTCTGAAGCTGTCCATGATTAAAATTGGAGTGCCTCTTGGTGGGAAAGCCTGGCACAGTGGATAGAGAAACATAATTTATTTGTTCAGGAAATCTGACCTATGACCCCCTCAACCTCCAGAGACAGTCATCCTTTACTGAGGAGAGATATGTGACGTATTTCTTTTTATCATCTTGGCCATCAGTAAGTAGAAGCATCTGTACTAGGTGAAGACTCAAGTTGAAGCAAGGCTGGACCCCCGTAAAGCTCATTTCAACATGTTCTGGCAATATTGTGACCTCTGGAAGATCTTTTGGCTGTAGGCTGATTCCAGGGTTCTCTTGGGTTGGAAGCATGTGATTCTGGAAGAAATAACCATCTCAGAGACTATTAATGAAGCTGTCGAGCCCTCATCTCTTTGCTAAGTGCTCTGTATCTTTATGGATATTTTCTAACACCAAATGTGGGAAGGAAAGCAGTAGGACCCTTTGACTGGACAAGTTCTGTGGCCAGCATATAAGATGGGCATCACTGAAGTTTACTGTGCCCAGGCCCAGCAGGGTCCAGTGGAAACTTTGACAGCTTAATTGTGTTCTTATTCAGTCACCCACAACTAATGCATCTTCCTAGCAAATCAGGTGTCTTCCGTAAGGAGAACAGGGCAGATTGCTGTCACAAGAGTCCGCCAAAGTCTGCTCTAAATTGTCCCTGAACCAGTGATAATAAACCAGATTGCTACAAATAGACACCAATTTGTAGAAATGTGAGCTGGCCAAGGGATGCTTTTGACTTGGAGAGTAGAAGCAAATGTATGATAAATATCAGATTTGCAGGGAAGGGAAGGAACTTAAGGTTATCTTGTGGCACAGCAGTGGAGCCGACCCCAAAAGATACTGATTTTTCTCCATTCTTTGAATTACCAAGAGTTCGTCTTTGGTCTCTCCAAATCACAGTTTGTATCTTTGGCCATGTGCTCCAATGGACTGGACAGGTTTGCAGTCTTGGGGATCCTGGGCTATTTGAAAGACTAAACATTTGTGTTTTGTGATGAGTAAGACTGAAGCCCGGGAGACAGTGAGAAATTGTGATGCTGTTTCCATCTAGGGTGTGCAGTGGAGACTGAAACTAAAAGCCCCCTTGGAAGGAATGATTGGGATTGGGCCAGCATGATTTGGTCTCACTCTGGTTCAGTGTTTATTGAGTACTCAGACCCTGTTCTGAGCAGTGGAGCTGGAAAACAGTAAAATCCTACCCCAGCTTTCCAGATGTTAAGAGTTTAGTAGGCCACATGTGGAGGGACACTCTACCTTGGTGGCAGATTATAAACCAGTAATGCATAAGCCCTTTCTTGGAATAAGTCCCGTGATGGGACCTTTCAAGGGTCAGGAAGAGGAGGGAGGAGAAAATAAATGTCCTCTCTTCTTTTTCTTCCTTTTCTCCTTTAGTTCCCTCCCTTCCTCCCTTCCTTCCTTCCTTCCTTCTTCCCTTCCTCCCTCCCTCCCTCCCTCCCTTCCTTCCTTCCTTCCTTCCTTCCTTCCTTCCTTCCTTCCTTCCTTCCTTCCTTCCTTCCTTTCTTTCAACAAAGGCTATTGTTTCATTTAAAATGTCTTTATTTTGTTAAATTTAGAAAATCGAAAGGGAAGAGGAGAAAAATGATATCTGTAATTTTACTATCCAAAGACAAGCCATAATAGCATTTGAGCCAATTTTCTTTGAGTGCTTTACTATGCCTAGATACTTTCTCATAACTATGATATTTTAACATACACTTTATTTCACATTATGTGTTATTACTAACTCTTTATAAACAAATGGCCACATAATATTCCAACAGATGGGAATAATGTAAATTACTTAGCAACTCCCCTATTGTTGGACATTTAGATTTTTTTTCAGTATTCATTTTTATAAATAAGAGTATAATAATCATCTCTGCAAATGAATACTTTTCTGTATTTAAAAATATTTCCTGAGGATGCAGCGCTAGAAGTGTAATTACTAGGTCAAAGTATATAAATGTACTGAGTACTCTCGATATAACAAAAGGTGTGGTGTGCTTGTGTGTGCGCGCGTGGGTGTGAGCCTGCGCGTCTGGAGCTTGTGCTCCGCAACAAGAGAGGCCGTGACAGTGAGAGGCCCGCACACCGCGATGAAGAGTGGCCCCCACTTGCCGCAACTAGAGAAAGCCCTCGCACAGAAAACGAAGAGCCAACACAGCCCAAAATAAATAAATAAATTTAAAGCATTATACTTTAAAAATATTTCCTGAGGATGCAGCGCTAGAAGTATAATTACTAGGTCAAAGTATATAAATATACTGAATACTCTCGATAAAACAAAAGGTGTGGTGTGCTTGTGTGTGCATGCGTGGGTGTGTGCACGTGTGTATAACCAAATTGTTTCCTGAGTCATATCAGTCTACACACTCAAATCCATTTTCCTAAATTTTGCATACTATATTAAATAACCACCACCACAACAACGAGCTTGGCTAATTATATGAAATCTGATTATTCTGTTGGCACATAAGTGAAATATTTTTCAACTACATCCTGAGGCTAAAATACACCTGATTGCCAAATGTGTTTGTGAGTCATCAGCTAGCAGGAGCAGCCTTGTCTGGTGGAGGGAGAACTGTTGCTGAAGCCAGAAACTCCTGCTGATATCTTAGGGACCCTGGGCTGTCTCCGCCACATGTTCAGGATCTGCTTATGAGAAGCAGAGCATAGTGTCCTAAAGTCAGACTCAGGGTGGACAGACATCATCTATATTAATTCTTGACCTGGAAGAACTTATGTGTGATACCAGTTTAAAGAAAACAAAAATTACTCCCAGTTCCATACTAAGCTAATCACATCACTATAAAGCTTATAAATAAGAAGCCAAAGTAGCAACTTTGAGGACTTTAAGTTCTGGGACCCTAAGGAGATCCATCCAAAAAAGGATAAATAAACAATACTTATATTTATATCTATATTATATGTTAAATATTTAATTGCATTATAATTACAGATGTACATTATATATATATATATATTTTTTCTTTTTCTTATTTCCCTAAGCACACAACTTAAGGCTTCCCATTTTTCTTTTCTTTTTTTTTTTTTTTAACATCTTTTTTGGAGTATAATTGCTTTACAATGTTGTGTTAGTTTCTGCTGTATAACGAAGTGAATCAGCTATACGTATACATATATCCCCATATCTCCTCCCTCTTGTGTCTCCCTCCCACCCTCCCCATCCCACCCCTCTAGGTGGTCACAAAGCACTGAGCTGATCTCCCTGTGCTATGTAGCTGCTTCCCACTAGCTATCTATTGTACATTTGGTAGTGTATATATGTCAGGGCTACTCTCTCACTTTGTCCCAGCTTACACTCCCCCCCAGCCGTGTCCTCAAGTCCATTCTCTACATCTGTGTCTTTATTGCTGTCTTGCCCCTTGGTTCATCAGAATATTTTTTTGTTAGATTCCATATATATGTGTTAGCATATGGTGTTTGTTTTTCTCTTTCTGACTTACTTCATTCTGTATAACAGACTCTAGGTCCATCCACATCTCTACAAATAACTTGATTTTGTTTCTTTTTATGGCTGAGTAATATTCCATTGTATATATTGTGCCACATCTTCTTTATCCATTCATCTGTCGATGGACACTTAGGTTGCTTCCATGTACTGGCTATTGGAAATAGTGCTGCAATGAACATTGTGGTACATGACTCCTTTTGAATTATGGTTTTCTCAGGGTATATGACCAGTAGTGGGATTGCTGGGTCATATGGTAGTTCCATGTTTAGTTTTTTAAGGAACCTCCATACTCTTCTCCACAGTGGCTGTATCAATTTACATTTTCACCAACAGTGCAGGAGGGTTCCCTTTTCTCCACACCCTCTCCAGCATTTATTGTTTCTAGATTTTTTGATGATGGCCATTCTGACCAGTGTGAGGTGATACCTCATTGTGGTTTTGATTTGCATTTCTCTAATGATTAGTGATGTTGAGCATCCTTTCATGTGTTTGTTGACAATCTGTATAACTTCTTTGGAGAAATATCTGTTTAGGTCTTCTGCCCATTTTTGGATTGGGTTGTTTGTTTGTTTGATATTGAGCTGCATGAGCTGCTTGTATATTTTGGAGATTAATCCTTTGTCAGCTGCTTCATTTGCAAATATTTTCTTCCATTCTGAGGGTTGTCTTTTCATCTTGTATATGGTTTCCTTTGCTGTGCAAAAGCTTTTAAGTTTCAGTAGGTCCCATGTGTTTATTTTTGTTTATATTTCCATTTCTCTAGGAGGTGGGTCAAAAAGTATCTTGCTGTGATTTATGTCATAGAGTGTTCTGCCTATTTTTTCCTCTAAGAGTTTTATAGTGTCTGGCCTTACATTTAGGGCTTTAATCCATTTTGAGTTTATTTTTGTGTGTGGTGTTAGGAAGTCATTCTTTTACATGTAGCTGTCCAGTTTCTCCAGCACCACTTATTGAAGAGGCTGTCTTTTCTCCATTGTATATTCTTGCCTCCTTTATCAAAGATAAGGTGACCATATGTGCGTGGGTTTATCTCTGGGCTTTGTATCCTGTTCCATTGATCTATATTTCTGTTTTTGTGCCAGTACCGTACTGTCTTGATTACTGTAGCTTTGTAGTATAGTCTGAAGTCAGGGAACCTGATTCCTCTAGCTCCGTTTTTCTTTCTCAAGATTGCTTTGGCTATTCGGGGTCTTTTGTGTTTCCATACATATTGTAAAATTTTTTGTTCTAGTTCCGTGAAACATGCCCTTGGTAGTTTGATAGTGATTGCACTGAATCTGTAGATTGCTTTGGGTAGTATAGTCATTTTCACAATATTGATTCTTCCAATCCAAGAACATGGTATATATCTCCACCTCTTTGTATCATCTTTAATTTCTTTCATCAGTGTCATAGTTTTCTGCATACAGTTATTTTCCATTTTTCTACTAAATTATGTTTGCTTGTCAGGACTGTTGCAAATACTTACTAGCTGAGAATGCATTTAAGAGTATTTAGGGAACTCATCTGAGTTTAACTATCAGCACAACAATAACAATAATAATAAAAGCTAACATTTATTGCTTACTATGTGTCAGATACTATGCTGGGTGTTTTACATATATTCTTTCAGTTAATTATCAGAGCAATTCAGTGAGGTTGGATTACACCCTAAGATTACACGCATCTTATAGATGAGGAGACTGAGATCTAGAGAGGGGAAATGACTTGCCCAATTTCACACAGTGAGTAAATGGGGGCATCCTGTAGGTGACAGATATTCTCAGTGTGAGGGAAAGAGTTAATAAATTCATGGTCAATCCCTGGGGCCTCTTGCTTTGGAAATTAAGGGGTCTTGCTAAGATGAGATTTACTGATTTACTGAGCCCTGATCCCTGAGTGGGGCAACAGGCTTTGTATCTGCAATGCTGACCTTTCATCTAATAGATTCAGCCAATGCCCCCCTAGGATTAGTGTGGCCCACAGTCGAGGCTTGGAGAAGGAAGCAACTTGGTTCACAGTGAACCCAGAGGGACTTCCCTGGTGGTGCAGTAGTTAAGAATCCGCCTGCCAATGCAGGAGACACAGGTTCGAGCCCTGGTCCAGGAAGATCCCACATGCCGCGGAGCAACTAAGCCTGTGAGCCAGAACTACTGAGCCTGCACTCTAGAGCCTGTGAGCCACAACTACTGAAGCCTGCGTGCCTAGAGCCTGTGATCTGCAACAAGAGAAGCCACCGCAACGAGAAGGCCACGCACCGCAATGAAGAGCAGCCCCTGCTCACTGCAACTTGAGAAAGCTCACACGCAGCAACGAAGACCCAATGCAGTCAAAAATAAATATAAAATAAATAAATAAATATATATTAAAAAAAAAACATGAACCCAGAAATACAATATCACCATGGAACACGTGGATCAGTGGAAACTCTCCTTAAAAATTTAAAAAGATAAGTAACTATATAGATATATTTTTTTTGTATGTTAAAAGTGAATTTATAGTGGTAAAATCATAAGGCAAAGATTCTTTTTAAGAGTGACCCTCAGTTGTCTCTCCCACTCTCATAGCCAGTGGCGAATTGTGTTCTCTGCAAATACTAACAGATGCAGCACTGTGAGCTGAGCCACCCCTGAGCACCAGCATGGGGTTCACAGTACAGGAAAACTCTAGAAGGAAGTACTGAGGCTGGTGTCTGTGCCTGTTAAACAAAGGACCTCAGAGGAGGGACCCACACAAATGGTCTGCCAGTCTCTTACATGGATGTTTTATGATGCAAACCCAGTAGCTTTGCTATTTAATGTTGCATGTCCTATTTTTTAAAAAAACTTAATTTCAGGCCTTTAGATCTCACAAGACTTAGATTTTCTGCCAGGAATCCAGCTCAACCAGTGCTTTCAAATGCATTATCATCAGCGAATATGGAATTTTAGTTAAAAAAATTAACAGTTACAGGATTTGATGGGAAATAAAATATGCAGTTACAAACTAACTCGGAAGCAATGATAAGGTTGTATCATGGAAAGACTTATGGTAGATAGCTAAGGAGATACTTGGAGGAAATTTTACAGCCTCAAACACCATCATTTTTAAAAATGTAAAGCTAAAAGTGAACATCTCACACACTTAAAAAATTCAAAGAATAAGAGGATAAATCAAAATAAAATGGGAGAAAGCATTAAGATGTTATTGGAAATGAATGAAATAGAAAATAAAGAGGAGTTGCTTGAAGCACAATTGTAAAGGTGGGAGAAAGTTTTGTGTTGGGAGTGTTTTGCCCTCTGCAATCCTGGAGGACCCCGTGCTGGTCCTGCCAAAACTTTCAGATGCAAAATCCGTGAGGGGCACAAAGAGGGACCCACTCGATCAGTTACACATTCCACTCCTGAAATGGGCTTCTGTCAGTGTCGAAGCCTGATTCCCTGCTGAGCTTGAGGATAATTAATAATAATAATAATAGTAATAGTACTGACAACAATTACTATCGTTACTGAGCACTTACTAGGTGCCAGGGGCCTCGCTGCATTAACTCACTAATCCTTCCAACATCTCTATGTGGTAGATACGTTTTTTACTATTCTTAACTCTAGAGAATGAAGCTTAGCTTAGGATATTTCATTCATTCAACAAATATTTATTGAGTATTTGCTTTTTGCTATACAGCCTTCTCAGTGCTGAAGAGACAGTGATAAACAAAACAGGCTAAACTCTCTGCCTGCGTTGATTTTTTATTCCAGTAGCAGCTGCCCAAAGTTACCCATAGTAGAAATTTGAGGTTAGTCCGTGGTTTTAGTCACTTCGCTGTGCAAGGCATCTTCCATCTGCCTTCTTTAGAACTGGAGGCAGCAAAAGAAGGAGCACGGTCTCAGCACAACTGAGCACTGATCACATGGCCTTGTGAGCCTCGTCTGCACAGTGTTGGGGGCAGGATATCAGCAACTATCCCATCTGGAGGCTGACACTTCAGGGAGGTGTAGCACAGTGCCTGATGTGTAGAAAAGCTCAGCAGATCCCAGCTCGTGCTATTAATATTCTCTTCTTTATCATCTGGCCCTCACTTCTTTCAGCTCTTCATACACCTTACTTGAGTTGAAGGTGCAGCACCTCTGTGTAGTAAGGAATTTACCTTTGCCCCCAGAGAGACCTGGCTATTGCCCTCTTGGAATGTCATGCCTGATAGGAGTGTCTTTGTTCACCTAGAGGCCCTGGGCCATGCTAGGTAGTCTAGCAATATGATTTATGGTGGGGGCTGGCTACACTAGATGCTCTTAAGGTAGGGACTACTAAGCTAGAAAGACCAACAATGTGATATAGGGTGGGGTTTTGGGTCATAAAATCAACCTCCCGAGGTACTGGAGACTGAAATCAACCATGTGGGCAATCAGTCAATCATGTTTGCACAAGGAGTCCCAATAAAAACTCTGAACACTAAGGCTTGGGCAAGTTTCTCTGGTTGGCAGTACTCCATGCACCTTGTCACACATCACTATCAGAAGAGTGACAGTGCCCTGGTTCCTCAGGGAGAGAACAACTAGAAGCTCTGTGTTTGGTTCTTCTCCTGGACTCTGTCCTTTGGGCTTCATTCCTTAGTTGATTTTAATGTGTATCTTTCCCTTTAATAAAACTACAACAGCTATCAGTGAGTCCTTTTAGAAAGTTATCAAATCTACAGGTGGTTTTGAGAACCCCTCACACTTGCATCTGGTATCAGAAGAGAGGGTGGTCCCGTGGGCTGGTCCCTCAAACTTCACAGTTGTGTAATTGCGCAACTCCAAAATCAAACCTTCCCAGGTCTCATCTGTGAAAATGTTAGATTGGGAAGAACTGTCCAGAATCCCTAAAAGATGCATACGAAACTCACAAATAGAAGGAAAAAAAGTGAAACAAGTTTAAAATAATAACAAAATGGCCCTTCTTCATGCCAAAGTCAAAGGCTGTGCACCATAAAGCTCCAGCAGTTGGCCAAGGCTGAGCTATATAGCTCAACAGCCTTTGACTTGAATAGAAATAAAGGGGTCACAGAGAGAGGTTTTAAAACCATCACCCAGAAGGCTCAGGGCTCTGCCTCTGGCAAGGGCAACAGCGGCCCGTGGGGTCTGTAGCTATAACAACTTCCTTCACAGACTCAGAACATTTTCCCGTACTTACTCGATTATTTATGTTCCCCATCATTCTAAAGGGATTTGAAGTAAGTTGTGTGTGTGTGTGTGCGCATGTATATCTGCTCCAATTTCCTCACTTTCTAAAAAAAAAAGTGAGGAAACCAGGAGTAGGAGAGGAAGGGAGGAGGGAGTACACAGGATAGGTGAAAAGAGGAGCCTGGTAGAGATTACTATTCAAAGTGCATGCTGTAAAAATTCTTCATATATATCCATTATATTGTTCAAAACCTCCATGCCCTTATTTATTTGTTTATTTACTTCTGTTATATATTTTTGGCTTACTTAGTCTTTGACATTTGGTAGCACTAAAAGCCTTCTACTCTAATAGTTTCCTTCAGTTTTCTCCTGCATTCCTAATGGTTTTTGTCCTACACTTTGATGCTATGTAATTCATTCATTTCCAAAGTTCATGATTGTTAGGGTCTTCATTATAGGCTACACTTTCTATCTGTGTAAAGTAACCTTTTCCCTACTTAATGCATTTTGCCTTGAATTCTACTTCGATACTAAAATGCCTGCCTCTGGGTTATTTTCATTTGTTGGCAGCCACTATAACCTTTTAATTTTAATTTTTTAGTATCATTTGGTTTTGGTTGTGTCTTAAAAAAGCAGCATATATTTGTATTTTGTTTTCACTCAATCTGAGAGATTTTGATTTTGAGAAGAGAGTTTTAAAAAGTTGCATTTCTTTTTCCAGAGTTGATGTTTGATATTTTCTCATACCCGCATTAACATGTCTAAAACAGAATTCTGGATTTCTTCCACCCATTTCCCCACGTCTCTATCACCAACTCCAAACTAATATTCCCTTCATCTTCCTCATCTCCATAAATTGTATTACCATGCACCAAAATTATTGCATATTTATGAGTAAAGATGGGTCCTTTTTTCCAACAAGTGTCTTCTGCACATGGAAAAGTCAATTATGGTTTATAAGTGGGAGAGGCATTTACATTTGGTTTGTGGGAGTAGAACAGGCTGGCAGGCTGGGGACCCTCTCTCCTCTTGACAGCCAAAATTATAAGAGGGAGTTTACTTGGGAGGTGATCTGTTTTCATTGTAGCTGCTCTGTGTGTTTTCTTCCTTTATGCCTTTTTCTCAGTGTCTGTTGGAGATCTCTGGAGTTGGTTCTGCTCTACTCAGCTTCCCTTTCCCAACTTACCACACTTATCCTAGAAAGTATCCCCCAGCTACTACATCAACTACTTTCTTTAGAGATAATATAATATAATATAATATAATATAATATAATATAATATAATATAATATAATATAATATAATATAAATTTTGGTTTTGGCATGAGGTCAAAGGCCTCTGCTTCTAGAAGCTGTTTTTGTAGGGGGAGAGTGGGAGAGAATTATGTTTTCAGCTGTGCAAGACACAGGTTTTAAATCAATTACCTTGATAACGCCCTGGCTTACCAACCACTGAGTTGCTGGAGGGGCTCTTAGTCCCAGCTAGCTCAGTGCCAAATATTTTCCAGAAAGATCTCAAGGGGTTATTTTCAGACAACTCTATTTCTCCACAGAGTATAATTCCTAAGAACCTCTAAAATTTGGTCAACAACAGAAATATCTTTAAGTTCCTATACAACCTGGACAATCTATGAATCTGTGATTTTAATGCAATTTATGTCTATCATAGGTTGTCATACAGTTATTGCTGTATTCTTTAAAAAAAGTTTTAGTTTGAAATAATTTTAGGCTTACAGAAAAGTTGCAAAGATAGTAAAAAGCAAAAGATTTATGCAATCTGAGGCAAAATCAGAGTATGAAAAGTTGCAGAGGTAGAACAGAGCGTTCTTGTATACCTGTGGAGGAAGAATGATGCCCTTTCTCCAATATGTACCTGTCCTAACCCCATGAATCTGTGAATATGTCACTTACATGCAAAGAGACTTTGCAACTATGACTAAATTAAGGATCTTGATATGGGGAGATTACTCTGTCTTATCCTGATGGGCCCAATGTAAGCACAGGGGTCCTTATAAGGGAAAGAGGGAGGTTGGAGAGCCAAACAGAGATTTGATGATGTTATGCTGTGGGCTTTGAAGGTACAAGTGGGCTATGAAGCAAGGAATGTGTGTAGCTTCTAGAAGCTGGAAAAGGTAAGTGAACGTATCATTTAATGTGTATAGAGTTTCAGTTTGGGAAGATGAAAAAGTTCTGGAGATGGGTGGTAGTGATAGTTGCCCAACAATGTGAATATACTTAATGCCATTGAATTGTGCACCTCAAAATGGTTAAAGTGGTGAATTTTATCTTAGGTAAAATTCATCACAATAACAAAAAGTCAAAGAAACAGAGTCTCCCCTAGGGCTTCCAAAAGGAATGCCCCCCTGCCAAAATCTTGATTTCAGCTCAGACTTCTGATCTCTAGAACTGTCAGATAATACATTTGTATTGTTTAAATCACTAGTTTGTGGTAATTTGTTACAGCAGCAATAGTCAACTAATACAACACCCTCCACTCAGTTTTCCCTAATGTTGAAATCTTACATAAAGACAATGATTAAAACTAAGGAATGAACATTGGTACCATACTGCTCACTAAACTTCAGACTTGTTCAGATTTCCCCCATTTTTCGCTAACATTCTTTTTCTGTTCCATGATCCCATCCAGGATACCACATTGCAATCAGTTGTTGTTTCTCTTTAGTCTAATCTGTGAATTTTTCAGTCTTTTGCTTTTATAACCTTGACACCTTCGAAAAGTACTGGTCGGGTATTCCGTAGAATATCCATCGATTTAGGTCTATTTGATGTTTTCTCATGATTAGAGTGAAGTATGGGTTTGGGGGAAGAATATCACAGAGGTGATGCGTCCTTCTCATCACATCACGTCAGAGGATATCATGTAAGGTCATGAGGTGTTGTTATTGGTGATGCTAACTTTGGTTAAGATAGTGCCTGCAAGTTTCTCCACTGTAAAGTTACAGTTGACCCTTGAACAACGGGGTTTGGGGGGTTAATCTGTGTATAATTTATTGTTGGCCTTCCATATCCATGGTTCTTCTGCAACCATGGATTCAATCAACCATAGGCTGCGTAGTACTGTAGAATTTACTGTAGAAAAATATCCGTGTATAAGTGAACCCGTGCAGTTCAAAACTGTGTTGTTCAAGGCTCAATTGTACTGATTTTCCCTTTTCTTACTCCATTCTTTAGAATTGCTGCAATTTTGTTTTACAATCTTCATTAGTGAAGGTATGCAAGAACTTTAGGAGTCAACAAAACTGATTTTGAATGCCAGATATGCCACTTCCTAGTTGTAAAAAGTTGAAGAAAATTATTTCATCTCCGTGGGTCTCTGGCCCTCATCTCTACAACTGGGAGACTGATATCTCCTATGTGACCTGAGGATTATATGAAATAGCACGTCTATTTCCCTAGCAAATATTTCTTCTACATCTATAATTTGGTAAGAATTACATTAAGTGAAAAGGATAACAGTGGTAGCTATCAGTGACGAACACAAGATACAGACTTTACTTATGGGCAGTTCACAGTATGACAGGGAAGATGAATTACTGAACTAGAAGTCACAGTAAAGCATTATGCCTGTTACAGTTGGGAAGTACAGGGTGCTGTGAGAATGCATAATATGTGGACCTATTGTAGACATTGGGAAAGTCACTTAACACAAAGTCTGGTGTATGCAGAGGCCCCGAGGGATGGAAGGATATACCTTCCCTGCTTTTTCCTGTACCTGGACCTCTCTTTCCTCTCTCAGTCTCAGTCTCAGACTGTTTAACAGTCAAACAGGTTAAAATAACACCAGGGTGTTTTTCCTGTAGGATTCAGCAGTCTTTCAAGTGCTAATATACATGATGACTCACTGAGCAGGAGCCCCAAGTGCAGCTATTTTCTAAGTGTACATGACAGTGGCACCCTTTCTTGCTTGGAGCTTGTCACAAGCCTGGGGTTGTGCAGCAGAGTTTAGGGAAATGTCATTTTAGCCCATTGGTCTCTTCACCACACATAGGCTGCCCGGGATGAAATTCACCTCAACAACATCTGAATTTTTGCATGTTCAGATTTTCACAAACATTTCACAGGGGTATTTTGGCCATGTGCATTCCAGATCATTTCACTTAGAAAGGAGAGATTAATCTCTCCAAGGATTGAGTTGAAGAAAGATTTTTAAATTTCAAATTAAAAAAAAATTTTTTTTAAATTACAAAAAATGAACCCTTATATGCCATCACCAAGATTCAACAGTGATTAAGATTTTGCCGTATTTCCTTTATGCCTCTCTTTTTTTGCTGAAATATTTTAAAGTAAATTCCAGATACCTTATTACTTCACTCCTGTTTTCTTTGGCATACATCCCTAAAAAAACACAGGTTTTTTTTTTTTAAACATCTTTATTGAAGTATAATTGCCTTACAATGGTGTGTTAGCTTCTACTTTATAACCAAGTGAATCAGTTATACACATACAATATGTTCCCATATCTCTTCCCTCTTGCATCTCCCTCCCTCCCACCCTCCCCATCCCACCCCTCTAGGTGGTCTCAAAGCACCGAGCTGATCTCTCTGTGCTATGTGGCTGCTTCCCACTAGCTATCTATTTTACATTTGGTAGTGTATATATGTCCATGACACTCTCTTACCCTGTCACATGTCACCCCACCCCCTCCCTATATCCTCAAGTCCATTCTCTAGTAGGTCTGTGTCTTTATTCCCGTCTTGCCACTAGGTTCTTCATGGCTTTTTTTTTTTTCCTTAGATTCCATATGTATGTGTTAGCATACTGTATTTGTTTTTCTCTTTCTGACTTACTTCACTCTGTATGACAGACTCTAACTCCATCCACCTCATTACGAATACCTCCATTTCATTTCTTTTTATGGCTGAGTAATATTCCATTGTATATATGTGCCACATCTTCTTTATCCATTCATCTGTCGATGGACATTTAGGTTGCTTCCATGTCCTGGCTATTGTAAATAGAGCTGCAGTGAACATTTTGGTACATGACTCTTTTTGACCTATGGTTTTCTCAGGGTATATGCCCAGTAGTGGGATTGCTGGGTCGTATGGTAGTTCTATTTTTAGTTTTTTAAGGAACCTCCATACTGTTCTCCATAGTGGCTGTATCAATTTACATTCCCACCAGCAGTGCAAGAGTGTTCCCTTTCCTCCACACCCGCTCCAGCATTTATTGTTTCTAGATTATTTGATGATGGCCATTCTGACAGGTGTGAGATGATATCTCATTGTAGTTTTGATTTGCATTTCTCTAATGATTAATGATGTTGAGCATTCTTTCATGTGTCTGTTGGCAATCTGTATATCTTCTTTGGAGAAATGTCTATTTAGGTCTTCTGCCCATTTTTGGATTGGGTTGCTCGTTTTTTTGTTATTGAGCTGCATGAGCTGCTTGTAAATCTTGGAGATTAATCCTTTGTCAGTTGCTTCATTTGCAAATATTTTCTCCCATTCTGAGGGTTGTCTTTTGGTCTTGTTTATGGTTTCCTTTGCTGTGTAAAAGCTTTTAAGTTTCATTAGGTCCCATTTGTTTATTGGTGTTCTTATTTCCATTTCTCTGGGAGCTGGGTCAAAAAGAATCTTGCTGTGATGTATGTCATAGAGTGTTCTGCCTATGTTTTCCTCTAAGAGTTTGATAGTGTCTGGCCTTACACTTAGGTCTTTAATCCATTTTGAGTTAATTTTTGTGCATGGTGTCAGGGAGTGTTCTAATTTCATACTTTTACATGTATCTGTCCAATTTTCCCAGCACCACTTATTGAAGAGGCTGTCTTTTCTCCACTGTATATTCTTGCCTCCTTTATCAAAGATAAGGTGACCATATGTGTGTGGGTTTATCTCTGGGCTTTCTATCCTGTTCCATTGATCTATATTTCTGTTTTTGTGCCAGTACCAAACTGTCTTGATTACTGAAGCTTTGTAATATAGTCTGAAGTCAGGGAGCCTGATTCCCCCAGCTCCATTTTTCGTTCTCAAGATTGCTTTGGCTATTCGGGGTCTTTTGTGTTTCCATACAAATTGTGAAATTTTTTGTTCTAGTTCTGTGAAAAATGCCAGTGGTAGTTTGATAGGGATTACATTGAATCTGTAGATTGCTTTGGGTAGTAGAGTCATTTTCACAATGTTGATTCTTCCAATCCAGGAACATGGTATATCTCTCCATCTATTTGTATCATCTTTAATTTCTTTCATCAGTGTCTTATAATTTTCTGCATACAGGTCTTTTGTCTCCTTAGGTAGGTTTATTCCTAGATATTTTATTCTTTTTGTTGCAATGGTAAACGGGAGTGTTTTCTTAATTTCACTTTCAGATTTTTCGTCATTAGTGTATAGAAATGCAAGAGATTTCTGTGCATTAATTTTGTATCCTGCTACTTTACCAAATTCATTGATTAGCTCTAGGAGTTTTCTGGTAGCATCTTTAGGATTCTCTATGTATAGTATCATGTCATCTGCAAATAGTGACAGCTTTACTTCTTCTTTTCTGATTTGGATTCCTTTTATTTCTTTGTCTTCTCTGATTGCTGTGGCTAACACTTCCAAAACTATGTTGAATAATAGTGGTGAGAGTGGGCAACCTTGTCTTGTTCCTGATCTTAGTGGAAATGGTTTCCGTTTTTCACCATTGAGGACAATGTTGGCTGTGGGTTTCTCCTATATGGCCTTTATTATGTTGAGGAAAGTTCCCTCTATGCCTACTTTCTGCAGGGCTTTTATCATAAATGGGTGTTGAATTTTGTCGAAAGCTTTCTCTGCATCTATTGAGATGATCATATGGTTTTTCTCCTTCAATTTGTTAATATGGTTTATCACATTGATTGATTTGCGTATATTGAAGAATCCTTGCATTCCTGGGATAAACCCCACTTGATCATGGTGTATGATCCTTTTAATGTGCTGTTGGATTCTGTTTGCTAGTATTTTGTTGAGGATTTTTGCATCTATGTTCATCAGTGATATTGGCCTGTAGTTTTCTTTCTTTGTGACATCTTTGTCTGGTTTTGGTATCAGGGTGATGGTGGCCTCGTAGAATGAGTTTGGGAGTGTTCCTCCCTCTGCAATATTTTGGAAGAGTTTGAGAAGGATAGGTGTTAGCTCTTCTCTAAATGTTTGATAGAATTCACCTGTGAAGCCATCTGGTCCTGGGCTTTTGTTTGTTGGAAGGTTTTTAATCAGAGTTTCAATTTCAGTGCTTGTGATTGGTCTGTTCATATTTTCTATTTCTTCCTGGTTCAGTCTTGGCAGTTTGTGCATTTCTAAGAATCTGTCCATTTCTTCCAGGTTGTCCATTTTATTGGCATAGAGTTGCTTGTAGTAATCTCTCATGATCTTTTGTATTTCTGCAGTGTCAGTGGTTACTCCTCCTTTTTCATTTCTAATTCTATTGATTTGAGTCTTCTCCCTTTTTCTCTTGATGAGTGTGGCTAATGGTTTATCAATTTTGTTTATCTTCTCAAAGAACCAGCTTTTAGTTTCATTGATTTTTGCTATTGTTTCCTTCATTTCTTTTTCATTTATTTCTGACCTGATCTTTATAATTTCTTTCCTTCTGCTGGCTTTGGGGTTTTTTTGTTCTTCTTTCTCTAATTGCTTTAGGTGCAAGGTTAGGTTGTTTATTCGAGATGTTTCCTGTTTCTTGAGGTAGGCTTGTATTGCTATAAACTTCCCTCTTAGCACTGCTTTTGCTGCATCCCATAGGTTTTAGGTCGTCGTATCTCCATTGTCATTTCTTTCTAGGTATTTTTTGATTTCCCCTTTGATTTCTTCAGTGATCACTTCGTTATTAAGCAGTGTATTGTGTAGCCTCCATGTGTTTGTATTTTTTACAGATCTTTTCCTGTAATTGATATCTAGTCTCATAGCGTTGTGTTCGGAAAAGATACTTGATACGATTTCAATTTTCTTAAATTTACCAAGGCTTGATTTGTGACCCAAGATATGATCTATCCTGGAGAATGTTCCATGAGCACTTGAGAAAAATGTGTATTCTGTTGTTTTTGGGTGGAATGTCCTATAAATATCAATTAAGTCCATCTTGTTTAATGTATCATTTAAAGCTTGTGTTTCCTTATTTATTTTCATTTTGGATGATCTGTCCATTGGTGAAAGTGGGGTGTTAAAGTCCCCTACTATGATTGTGTTACTGTCGATTTCCCCTTTTATGGCTGTTAGTATTTGCCTTATGTATTGAGGTGCTCCTATGTTGGGTGCATAAATATTTACAATTGTTATACCTTCCTCTTGGATCGATCCCTTGATCATTATATAGTGTCCTTCTTTGTCTCTTGTAATAGTCTTTATTTTAAAGTCTATTTTGTCTGATATGAGAATTGCTACTCCAGCTTTCTTTTGATTTCCATTTGCATGGAATATCTTTTTCCATCCCCTCACTTTCAGTCTATATGTGTCTCTAAGTCTGAAGTGGGTCTCTTGTAGACAGCATATACATGGGTCTTGTTTTTGTATCCATTCAGCCAGCCTGTGTCTTTTGGTGGGAGCATTTAATCCATTTACATTCAAGGTAATTATCGATATGTATGTTCCTATTCCCATTTTCTTAAATGTTTTGGGTTTGTTATTGTAGGTGTTTTCCTTCTCTTGTGTTTCTTGCCTAGAGAAGTTCCTTTAGCATTTGTTGTAAAGCTGGTTTGGTGGTGCTGAACTCTGTCAGCTTTTGCTTGTCTGTAAAGGTTTTAATTTCTCCATCACATCTGAATGAGATCCTTTTGCTGGGTAGAGAAATCTTGGTTGTAGGTTTTTCTCCTTCATCACTTTAAGTATATCCTGCCACTCCCTTCTGGCTTGCAGAGTTTCTGTTGAAAGATCAGATGTTAACCTTATGGGGATTCATTCCCTTGTGTGTTATTTGCTGTTTTTCCCTTGCTGCCTTTAATATGTTTTCCTTATATTTAATTTTTGACAGTTTGATTAATATGTGTCTTGGCGTGTTTCTCCTTGGGTTTATCCTGTATGGGACTCTCTGTGCTTCCAGGACTTGATTAACTATTTCCTTTCCCATATTAGGGTAGTTTTCAACTATAATCTCTTCAAATATTTTCTCAGTCCCTTTCTTTTTCTCTTCTTCTTCTGGGACCCCTATAATTCGAATGTTGGTGCGTTTAATGTTGTCCCAGAGATCTCTGAGACTGTCCTCAGTTCTTTTCATTCTTTTTTCTTTAGCCTGCTCTGCAGTAGTTATTTCCACCATTTTATCTTCCAGGTCACTTATCCGTTCTTCTGCCTCAGTTATTCTACTATTGATCCCATCTAGAGTATTTTTAATTTCATTTATTGTGTTTTTCATCATTGCTTGGTTCCTCTTTAGTTCTTCTACGTCCTTGTTAAATGTTTCTTGCATTTTGCCTGTTCTATTTCCAAGATTTTGGATCATCCTTACTATCATTATTCTGAATTCTTTTTCAGGTAGACTACCTATTTCCTCTTCATTTGTTCAGTCTGGTGTGTTTTGAGCCTGCTCCTTCATCTGCTGTGTGTTTTTCTGTCGTCTCATTTTGCTTATCTTACTGTGTTTGGGGTCTCCTTTTCACAGGCTGCAGGTTTGTAGTTCCCGTTGTTGTTGGTATCTGTCCCCAGTGGCTAAGGTTGGTTCAGTGGGTTGTGTAGGCTTCCTGGTGGAGGGAACTAGTGCCTGAGTTCTGGTGCATGAGGCTGAATCTTGTCTTTCTGGTGGGCACGTCCATGTCTGGTGGTGTATTTTGGGGTGTCTGTGGGCTTATTATGATTTTAGGCAGCCTCTCTGCTAATGGATGGGGCTGTGTTCCTGTCTTGCTAGTTGTTTGGCATAGGGTGTCCAGCACTGTAGCTTGCTGGTCGTTGAGTGAAGCTGGGTCTTGATGTTGAGATGGAGATCTCTGAGAGATTTTCGCCGTTTGTTATTACGTGGAGCTGGGAGGTCTCTTGTGGACCAGTGTCCTGAAGTTGGCTCTCCCACCTCAGAGGCACGGCCCTGATGCCTGGCTGGAGCACCAAGAGCCTTTCGTCCACACGGCTCAGAGTAAAAGGGAGAAAAAATAGAAAGAAAGAAAGAGGCTATAATATAGTGAAGTAAAATAAAGCTATTATAAAGCAGAGCTATACAGACAAAATCTCACCCAGAAGCATATACATATACACTCACAAAAAAAAGGAAAAGGGGAAAAATTAATATATCCTGCTCTGAAAGTCCACCTCCTGAATTTGGGATGATTTGTTGTCTATTCAGGTATTCAACAGATGCAGGCACATCAAGTTGTTTGTGGAGTTTTAATCAGCTTCTTCTGAGGCTGCTGGGAGAGATTTCCCCTTCTCTTCTCTGTTCGCACAGCTCCTGGGGATCAGCTTTGGATTTGGACCTGCCTCTGCGTGTAGGTCACCTGAGGGCGTCTGTTCCCCGCCCAGACAGGAGAGGGTTAAAGGAGCAGCTGCTTCGGGGGCTCTGGCTCACTCAGGCCGCAGGGAGGGAGGGGTACGGAGGAGGCGGGGCAAGCCTGCGGCGGCAGAGGCCGGCGTGACGTTGCAGCAGCCTGAGGCGCTCAGTGCGTTCTCCCTGGGAAGTTGTCCCTGGATCACGGGAGCCTGGCAGTGGTGGGCTGCACCGGCTCCCGGGAGGGGCGGTGTGGAGAGTGACCTGTGCTCGCACACAGGCTTTTTGGAGGCGGCAGCAGCAGCCCCAGCATCTCACGCCCGTCTCTGGGGCCCGCGCTGATCGCTGCGGCTCGCGCCCGTCTGTGGAGCTTGTTTAGGCGGCGCTCTGAATCCCCTCTCCTTGCGCGCCGTGAAACAAAGAGGCAAGAAGAATTCTCTTGCCTCTTCCGCAGCTGCAGACTTTTTCCCGGACTCTCTACCAGCCACCTGTGGTGGGCTAACCCCTTCAGGCTGTGTTTACGCCGCCAACCCCAGTCCTCTCCCTGCCATCTGACCGAAGCTGAGCCTCAGCTGCAAGCCCCGCCCGCCCCGGCGGGGGAGCAGACAAGCCTTTTGGGCTGGTGAGTGCTGCTCGGCGCCAAGCCTCTGTGCGGGAGTCTCTCCGTTTTTCACTCTGCGCCCCTGTTGCTGTGGGATCCGCGCTGTTAGCCGCGGCTCGCGCCCGTCTCTGGAGTTCGTTTAGGCGGCGCTCTGAATCCCCTCTCCTCGCGCACCAGGAAACAAAGAGGGAAGAAAAAGTCTCTTGCCTCTTCGGCAGCTGCAGACTTTTTCCCGGACTCCCTCCCGGCTAGCTGTGGTGCACTAACCCCTTCAGGCTGTGTTCACGCCGCCAACCCCAGTCCTCTCCCTGCGATCCAACCCGAAGCCCAAGCCTCAGTTCCCAGCCCTGCCCGCCCCGGCAGGTGAGCAGACAAGCCTCTCGGGCTGGTGAGTGCTGCTCGTTGCCGAGCCTCTGTGCGGGAATCTCTCCGCTTTGCCCTCCGCACCCCTGTGGCTGCGCTCTCCTCCGTGGCTCCGAAGCTTCCCCCCTCTCCCACCCGCAGTCTCTGCCCGCGAAAGGGGCTTCCTAGTGCGTGGAAATCTTTCCTCCTTCACAGCTCCCTCCCACTGGTGCAGGTGCCGTCCCTATTCTTTTGTCTCTGTTATTTCTTTTTTCTTTTGCCCTACCCAAGTACGGGGGGAGTTTCTTGCCTGTTTGGAGGTCGGACGTTTTCTGTCAGCACTCAGTGGGTGTTCTGTAGGAGCAGTTCCACGTGTAGATGTATTTCTACTGTGTCTGTGGGAAGGAAGGTGATCTCCGCGTCTTACTCTTCCGCCATCTTCTCTCCCCCCCCCACAGATATTTTTTACATAATAATAGACCATTATCCCACCGAGTAAAAACAACAGTAATTGTTGGTGTTATCTAAAACGATTGAAGTATTTGGCAAGACCCAGCAATCCCTGCTTTAGAATTGGCTACAGTGTGGGCCTCCAGTCGGGAAATACTGGGTCTTTCTCGCATATCTTCTGCCCATGGAAAATCACTCTTCAAAGCCTGACAATACCTCAGTATCCCCTCCATCTGTCACAGCTTTGGAATGAAGGAGTTGTTCAGTAATAGTGGGCCAAACTGAGGCAGTTTGAGAAGGTATATCCTGAGTCCACAAGAAAGATAAAGGTCCCTGAAGGCAAGGACATTTTACACATTGTACAGACCAGAGGCCCCGAAGAAGAAATGGATTGTTTTTATTCCCACAGGCTTTCGTTATTCTTCAGGGAGAGACCAAAAATTTAATTGACCTAAACAGGTATAAAGCGATTCAATAATACAAGATTTAGCTGATTGCATTCTGATTGAATATAAACCAGCTAATTACCTTGCTTTCTAAGACACTGTATTTGTGTTGTGAGGTAAATAAAATGGCCAACACAATATTTGGCAAGCTGGATAGAATCACTCATTTTTGACCTCTGTGTAAATTTGGGATAGCTAAAAATCTACTCTTCTCTTTTTTACCCAAACTATTAGAACAAATGTATTGTGCTTAAACTGATGATCCTGTGGATCCAACTAGTGACAAAGCAGAGGAGAACTGTAGACTCACCAGGCACCCACACCTCAACCCATGTAATTTGTCTCTTTACATTTTGCTCTTGTATTTACGATGCCATGATGCTTTATGATTCCATGGCTCAAAAGAGATTAGAAAGACACTGGTCTGGAGGGTGACTGCTAGACGTCTCTGTAGAGAGAGCTGGCTAAGGCAGCTCTGTGGTTGCTTCCCTTCGTAGGAAAGCTGAGGGATGTATGTCCCTTTCCCCCACTATGGGTTTGGGCTATCCAAACACGTGGTAGAGCAGTGATCAGCAGACCAGTCTCCTACTACATGGCCGCATCCCAAGAGAGATATGTGGCTGGCTTCCCAACTTGAAATGTACACACTGAGGAATCCCAGCTCCTCATCTTTCAGGGAGAGTGCGATTAAATGTTGCCCAGCTGTGGGCTTGTCACTGGAGCAGGACCCCCATCCATCATCAATCATCCCATTTATCTGACAGCTGAATAAGCCTGTTAAACAATGACCAAAGTGCTTACTGTCTGCGGCAAACAGGAAAATTACTGCTTTCATGTGTGTACACTGATGGTTTCTTCTGTTATTTACCTTAACAAAGCAACTCAACACAATTAGAGCAAACTACCGAAGGCACCTGGTTATGTTTAGCTAAGGGATTCAGTTTAAGGAGCAAGTAGCTAATGAAGCACAGGCTGCTATCACAGCAGCCCTAATAAGCTGGAAATCACAAGGAGAATAAGTGCTGAACATTTGCCTGGTGGGGGAGTGATTGAACTTTGAAGGGCATCAGCAGGTTCCGCTAGGCATCCTCAACTGTTTTACACCGGGATGCCCTGAAATTTAGAGACCAAATGTGAACTTTGCCCCTTTCGTGGTTAATCCATCCATTTTTTAAAATTGCCAGCTACTAGCTGTGGGCTTCCGAGGGTTCAGGCCAAAAGTGGTCAGTGGAGTCTTGACAGAACTCAGAAAAAAAGATCATGGAGATCAAAGGCTCAGATGCCAAAAAACAGAAAAGTCAGTGCCAGGGGGCACAGTGACAGCAGAGTTTTGAAGAAGCGGGAGCTAAAGGAATTACCTGGCACACAGGCCCTGTCAAGCCATGGGTAGAATGCGGACAAGGGAAATGTAGGTAGAGTCAAACCACAGAAAACCATGGAGTTGGCAAGGAGCCCAAGACCAGAGGCTCTTGGTGTAGGAGAAAGACCAAAGCTTTGGAGTTAGGCTACAGTTTGACTTAAACTCTAATGCCTACTCCTTTGGGGTGATCCTTGCATGTTCTCAGTCTCAGTTTTTTTTGATCTGTAAAAGGAGGAAGCAATTCTGCCCGTCTTATAAGACGGGTGTGCCAAGTCAATGTCATAATGTTGAAAAGAAAAGGGCACCTCACAGTGCTTGGCACATAGACATGCTCGGCCTCTGGGAACCGCGTTGTTCTTTGTCACTGTCGTCACGGTGCCCGTTTGGTGGCTAGACCAGACATTAGCTAACCGTGGAGCATCTTCCTCAGCATACTGTCTTCTTGCTCTTTAAAGGAGATGTGGAAAACACTCCATTCCGGGTGTTTTCTTGGGTCACTGGTTGGATGTTTTGACTTTATAGCCAGACTCTTTGTGAATATTTTGGGTAACGTTTTTGCCCTCCATCAGGATGGAATACAAAATGACATTTTCAAATTCAGCATCTTTGTGATGGGAACAGACTCAGGAAGAGCCAATAACAGTTTTACATATATATTTAGGGCAGGTGTCTTTTGTGAACTGACACGGAGAATTATGTGTCAGCCTCTGCGACGTGCATGCATATCCTTATTTAATTCTCACGTCCTATAGGAGAAGTTATTAGTACCTACTCCTTTTTTATGGGAGAGGAGACCGACGTGACTTACCCACAGCCACAGTAATTGACATTGGTTGTTCACAGATCCTCTAAATCATTTGTGCTCCCTTCACAGTTTGACAATGACCTATTTTGTAAATCCTGTCTTTCCAACAACAAAAAAAATCATAAAACCACCATTACCACCAAACTCCTACGTTTCCAAGCCTCCCTTAATGCCAGGGTGCAGACATGTGACTTAGATTCTACCAGTTAGGTATAAGCCACTTGGGGAACCAAGCAGGATATGGGATGCCCTCTTGGTTGTGGGAGTAGAGTCAGAGGTGACACGGTCGTGGGTTCATGTGCCAGCAGCTTCCTAACTGGAACCACCATGGTCCTCGGTGATATTTCTGAAAGCTCAGCCTGTTGCCCCTGACTTTCCAAAGGGTGCACAATTTTTCTAAAATTCCCAAAAAAATTCCCCACTGTTTACAACTCAGAACTTCAACTGAGAATCTGTTTTGGGCCCTGGTCTTTATTTCTCTAAAATTCATTACAACTGAGAAAAGTTCCTGCCTGCTGTCCGTGTCTCCTTTTCCTGCTGCTCCTGTGGCTGCGTTCTCTGCAGACTGTGGGGTGAAGCAGAGCCCAGCAGTCTGGCCAGCATCCACCTCCCCAGCCTGGGGACTGTGGGGCCTCAGTGCTGAGAAGCCTGGGCAGAGCCGTCTCACCAGATCTTGTTGTCTCTTTCCTGGCAGTTAGGTTTGTATATTTAATAACCACCCCCCCCCCCGCCACCAAAGACTTTAGGGTTCCAGGGCTGAGCAGTATAGCAGATTATACCCCATTGTGATCCCTTGTCTTGCTTTCAGGAACATTGAGCCACACTGACTATCAAGACCTCTTTCTATAAGGTTGGAAGAGAATAGGTGCTTCTGTGACTCACTGCCTGTTCTGGTCCCAGGCTCATCATCTGCTTTGGGGCCAGCCACAGCTCTGAGCCAAAGAGCAACCCTTGCAGGAATTTCCCGAGGGAGCCTTTAGTTATAAGCTGATTGACTCCTTCAGGGGCCCGAGCTTTCCAGTCCCTGCACTGAAAATGTCTGCCACGTTTGCCTGCTGCTTGGAAGAATGCCAGATGTAGAAAACAAAGTTCCCTTGGGCATACTCAAGGATCTGAACATTTGGGGTGGTGGGCATATTGCTTAGGGGCACAGGTGTCTCAGCATGGGTAGTGGGTAGACCTCACACACTTGATTCAGGTCTGCAATCTTGTACTCGCTGCTGCTGTCCTGGGTTGTTTTCTTTGGGTTTCCTGTTTGTTCAGGTGCCTTGCTTGAGGAGTACACCGTTCCGCTACTTACACAACTTCTTTCTTTACATGATATAAATTATTCACCCCATAAAGCAGCACACATCTTACTATTTTCTTTTATTTAGCCTTTTTGTTGAATGGCCATGTTTTCTTTATTCTTAGTAAAGGTTGGACCATAGTCGCTCTTGTTTTTAGCAATTAAAGTGACTATTTAAAGACGAAAAGGCGCATTCTTACGTAATCATCCACGTGTGGTGAAATGCAACCATTTTAAACTCTTTATGGAATATAAGAACTTCTTGATTTTGGCTTGTTTTCATGACTCCTTCTCCTTTTCCATTCTTTATTAATCTGTGACTTTTAAAATTTTTAAAAATTTATTAAAAAATTAAATAAAACGTAATGGTACAAAAAGTTTGAAAGTAAAAGAATTGGAAAACATATACTCTGCAAATGTAAACCAAAAGGAAATTATATAATAACAGATACAGTAGACTTGAAAGCAAAAGCGTTCTAGAAATAAACAAGGTCAGTTCATATCAACAACTCCAATTTACCAGGAAGTTTTAAATTTGTATGCACTTAACTTCAAATTATATAGAGCAACAGAGTTACAAGGAAAAAATAGACAAATTCACTATCATAATAAGAGATTTAACATACTGCTGTCATACACTGATAGAGGATACCTCTTTCAGAACCAGTAAAACCCCCCGCAAAAAATTAGTAAGGATATAAAAAACTTAAATAACGTGAGCAGCAAATTTGATTAAACAAGCAGATATATAGCCACTATACTCCAAAATTTTAAATTACAAATTATTTTCAAGCACACTTGGAACATTTTAAAAACTGACCATATTGTGCTATAAGGAAAATTTTAACAAATTTCAAAGTATTAAAATTATACAAAGTGTGTTTCTTGACTTGTAGTTAACCTAAAAATCAGTAACAAAAAAGTAACTTCAAGTTATGAAAAACACTACATCTAAGTAACCCCCCCCAAAAAAATCACAATTGGAGTTAGAAAATAATTTGAACTGAATGATAATAAAAATATTACATACCAAAACTTGGATATGACTAAAGCTGTGCTTACAGGAAAATATATAGTCTTTTTTTTTCTCTCAAGGTAACAGTGGTGTTTTTTTTTTTTTTTAATTGCACACATGGCTATGAACCTAATACATAGGTTTTCTCTATTTTTTTTTATACAGCAGGTTCTTATTAGTCGTCAGTTTTATACACATCAGTGTATACATGTCAATCCCAATCGCCCAATTAATCCCCCCCACCCCTACCCCACCCCCCACACGGGTTTCCCCCCTTGGTGTCCATACATTTATTCTCTGCATCGCTGTCTCAATTTCTGCCCTGCAAACCGGTTCATCTGTACCATTTTTCTAGGTTCCACATATATGGGTTAATATACGATATTTGTTTTTCTCTTTCTGACTTACTTACTCTGTATGACAGTCTCTAGATGCATCCACGTCTCTACAAATGACCCAAGTTCGTTCCTTTTTATGGCTGAGTAATATTCCATTATATATATGTACCACATCTTCCTTATCCATTTTTCTGTCGATGGGCATTTAGGCTGCTTCCATGACCTGGCTATTGTAAGTAGTGCTGCAATGAACATTGGGGTGCATGTGTCTTTTTGAATTATGGTTTTCTCTGGGTATATTCCCAGGAGTGGGATTGCTGGGTCATATGGTAATTCTATTTTTAGTTTTTTAAGGAACCTCCATACTGTTCTCCATAGTGGCTGTATCAGTTTACATTCCCACCAACAGTGCAAGAGGGTTCCCTTTTCTCCACACCCTCTCCAGCATTTGTTCTTTGTAGATTTTCTGATGAAGCCTATTCTAACTGGTGTGAGGTGATACCTCACTGTAGTTTTGATTTGCATTTCTCTAATAATTAGTGATGTTGAGCAGCTTTTCATGTGCTTCTTGGCCATCTGTATGTCTTCTTTGGAGAAATGTCTGTTTAGGTCTTCTGCCCATTTTTGGATTGGGTTGTTTGTTTTTTTAATATTGAGCTGCATGAGCCGTTTGGATATTTTGGAGATTAATCCTTTGTCCGTTGATTCGTTTGCAAATATTTTCTCCCATTCTGAGGGTTGGCTTTTCGTCTTGTTTATGGTTTCCTTTGCTGTGCAAAAGCTTTGAAGTGTCATTAGGTCCCATTTGTTTATTTTTGTTTTTATTTCCATTACTCTAGGAGGTGGATCGAAAAAGATCTTGCTGTGATTTGTGTCAAAGAGTGTTCTTCCTATGTTTTCCTCTAAGAGTTTTATAGTGTCTGGTCTTACATTTAGGTCTCTAATCCATTTTGAGTTTATTTTTGTGCATGGTGTTAGGGAGTGTTCTAATTTCATTCTTTTATATGTAGCTGCCCACTTTTCCCAGCACCACTTATTGAAGAGACTGTCTTTTCTCCATTGTATATCCTTGCCTCCTTTGTCATAAATTAGTTGACATTAGGTGCGAGGGTTCATCTCTGGTCTTTCTATCCTGTTCCAATTATCTGTATTTCTGTTTTTGTGCCAGTACCATATTGTCTTGATTACTGTAGCTTTGTAGTATAGTCTGAAGTCAGGGAGTCTGATTCCTCCAGCTCCGTTTTTTTCCTTCAAGACTGCTTTGGCTTTTTGGGGTCTTTTGTGTCTCCATACAAATTTTAAGATTTTTTGTTCTAGTTCAGTAAAAAATGCCATTGGTAATTTGATAGGGATTGCATTGAATCTGTAGATTGCTTTAGGTAGTAAAGTCATTTTCACAGTATTGATTCTTCCAATCCAAGAACATGGCATATCTCTCCATCTATTGGTACCATCTTTAATTTCTTTCATCAGTGTCTTATAGTTTTCTGCATACAGGTCTTCTGTCTCCCTAGGTAGGTGTATTCCTAGGTATTTTATTCTTTTTGTTGCAGTGGTAAATGGGAGTGTTTCCTTAATTTCTCTTTCAGATTTTTCATCATTAGTGTAAAGGAATGCAAGAGATTTCTGTGCATTAATATTGTATCCTGCAACTTTACCAAATTCATTGATTAGCTCTAGCAGTTTTCTGGTGGCATTTTTAGGGTTCTCTATGTATGGTATCATGTCATCTGCAAACAGTGACAGTTTTACTTCTTCTTTTCCAGTTTGTATTCCCTTTTATTTCTTTTTCTTCTCTGATTGCCAAGGCTAGGACTTCCAAAACTATGTTGAATATAGCGGTGAGAGTGGACATCCTTGTCTTGTTCCTGATCTTAGAGGAAATGCTTTCAGTTTTTCACCATTGAGAATGATGTTTGCTGTGGGTTTGTCATATATGGCCTTTATTATGTTGAGGTAGGTTCCCCCTAGGCCCACTTTCTGGAGAGATTTTATCATAAATGGGTGTTGAATTTTGTCAAAAGCTTTTTCTGCATCTATTGAGATGATCATATGGTTTTTCTTCTTCAATTTGTTAACATGGTGTATCACATTGATTTGTGTATATTGAAGAATCCTGCATCCCTGGGATAAATCCCACTTGATCATGGTGTATGATCCTTTTAATGTGTTGTTGGATTCTGTTTGCTAGTATTTTGTTGAGGATTTTTGCATCTATATTCATCAGTGATATTGGTCTGTAATTTTCTTTTTTTTGTAGTCTCTTTGTCTGGTTCTGGTATCAGGGTGATGGTGGCATCATAGAATGAGTTTGGGAGTGTTCCTTCCTCTGCAGTTTTTTGGAAGAGTTTGAGAAGGATGGGTGTTAGCTCGTCTGTAAATGTTTGATAGAATTCACCTGTGTAGCCATCTGGTCCTGGACTTTTGTTTGTTGGAAGATTTTTAATCACAGTTTCAATTTCATTCCTTGTGGCAATTTAAAAAAATGGATGTTCATATTTTCTGTTCATATTTTCTGTTTCTTCCTGTTTCAGTCTTGGCAAGTTATACCTTTCTAAGAATTTGTCCATTTCTTCCAAGTTGTCCATTTTATTGGCATAGAGTTGCTTGTAGTAGTCTCTTAGGATGCTTTGTATTTCTGCGGTGTCTGTTGTAACTTCTCCTTTTTCATTTCTAATTTTACTGATCTGAGTCCTCTCCCTCTTTTTCTTGATGAGTCTGGCTAATGGTTTATCAGTTTTGTTTATCTTCTCAAAGAACCAGCTTTTAGTTTAATAGATCTTTGCTATTGTTTTCTTTGTTTCTATTTCATTTATTTCTGCTCTGATCTATATGATTTCTTTCCTTCTGCTAACTTTGGATTTTATTTGTTCTTCTTTCTCTAGTTCCTTTATGTGTAAGGTTAGATTATTTATTTGAGATTTTTTTTGTTTCTTGAGGTAGGCTTGTATAGCTATAAACTTCCCTCTTAGAACTGCTTTTGCTGCATCCCATAGGGTTTGGATCGTCATGTTTTCATTGTCATTTGTCTCTAGGTATTTTTTGATTTTCTCTTTGATTTCTTCAGTGATCTCTTGGTTATTTAGTAACGTATTGTTTAGCCTCCATGTGTTTGTGTTTTTTATGTTTTTTTCCCCTGTAATTCATTTCTAATCTCATAGCATTGTGTTCAGAAAAGATGCTTGATATGATTTCAATTTTCTTAAATTTACTGAGGCTTGATTTGTGACCCATGATGTGATCTATCCTGGAGAATGTTCTGTGTGCACTTGAGAAGAAAGTGTAATCTGCTGTTTTTGGATGGAATGTCCTATAAATATCAATTAAAGCTATCTGGTCTATTGTGTCATTTAAAGCTTCTGTTTCCTTATGTATTTTCATTTTGGATGATCTGTCCATTGGTGTAAGTGAGGTGTTAAAGTCTCCCACTATTATTGTGTTACTGTCGATTTCGTCTTTTATAGCTGTTAGCAGTTGCCTTATGTATTGAGGTGCTCCTATGTTGGGTGCATATATAATTGTTATATCTTCTTCTTAGATGGATCCCTTGATCATTACGTAGTGTCCTTCCTTGTCTCTTGTAACATTCTTTATTTTAAAGTCTATTTTATCTCATATGAGTATTGCTACTCCAGCTTTCTTTTGATTTCCATTTGCATGGAGTATCTTTTTCCATCACCCCACTTTCAGTCTGTATGTGTCCCTAGATCTGAAGTGGGTCTCTTCTAGACAGCATATATATGGATCTTGTTTTTGTATCCATTCAACGAGCCTGCATCTTTTGGTTGGAGCATTTAATCCATTCACGTTTAAGGTAATTATAGATATGTACGTTCCTATGACCATTTTCTTAATTGTTTTGGGTTTTTTTTCATTTATTTATTTATTTGTTTGTTTGTTTGTTTGTTTATAGCTGTGTTGGGTCTTCGTTTCTGTGCGAGGGCCCCCTCTAGTTGCGGCCAGCGGGGGCCACTCCTCATCGTCGTGCACGGGCCTGTCACTATCGTGGCCTCTCTTGTTGCGGAGCACGGGCTCCAGATGCGCAGGCTCAGCAGTTGTGGCTCACGGGCCCAGTTGCTCCGCGGCATGTGGGATCCTCCCAGACCAGGGCTCGAACCCCTGTCCCCTGCATCGGCAGGCAGACTCTCAACAACTGTGCCACCAGGGAAGCCCATGGGTTTGTTTTTGTAGGTCCTTTTCTTCTCTTGTGTTTTCCACTTAGAGAAGTTCCTTTAGCATTTGTTGTAGAGCTGGTTTGGTGGTGCTGAATTCTCTTAGCTTTTGCTTGTCTGTAAAGCTTTTGATTTCTCCATCGAATCTGAATGAGATCCTTGCTGGGTAGAGTAATCTTGGCTGTAAGTTCCTCCCTTTCATCACTTGAAGTATATCATCCCACTCCCTTCTGGCTTGTAGAGTTTCTGCTGAGAAATCAGCTGTTAACTTTTTGGGAGTTTCCTTGTATGTTATTTGTCATTTTTCCCTTGCTGCTTTCAATAATTTTTCTTTGTCTTTAATTTTTGCCAACTTGATTACTATGTGTCTCAGCATGTTTCTCCTTGGGTTTATCCTATATGGGACTCTCTGCACTTTCTGGACTTGGGTGGCTATTTCCTTTCCCATGTTAGGGAATTTTTTGACTATAATCTCTTGAAATATTTTCTCGGGTCCTTTCCCTCTCTCTTCTCCTTCTGGGACCCGTATAATGCGAATGTTGTTGCGTTTAATGTTGTCCCAGAGGTCTCTTAAGTTGTCTTCATTTCTTTTCATTCTTTTATCTTTATTCTGTTCTGCAGAAGTGAATTCCACCATTGTGTCTTCCAGGTCACTTATCCTTTCTTCTGCCTCAGTGATTCTGCTATGGATTCCTTCTAGTGTATTTTTCATTTCAGTTTTTGTATTGTTCATCCCTGTTTGTTTGTTCTTTAATTCTTCTAGGTCTTTGTTAATCATTTCTTGCATCTTCTCGATCTTTGCCTCCATTCTTTTTCCTAGGTCTGGATCATCTTCACTATCATCATTCTGAATTCTTTTTCTGGAACGTTGCTTATCTCCACTTCATTTAGTTGTTTTTCTGGGGTTTTATCTTGTTCCTTCATCTGGTACATAGTTCTCTGACTTTTCGTTTTGTTTGTCTTTCTGTGAATGTGGTTTTCGTTCCACAGGCTGCAGGATTGTAGTTCTTCTTGCTTCTGCTGTCTGCCCTCTGGTGGATGAGGCTATGTAAGAGGCCTGTGCAGGTTTCCTGACGGGAGGGACTGGTGGTGGGTAGAGGTGGGTGTTGCTCTGGTGGGCAGAGCTCAGTAAAACTTTAATCTGCCTGACTGCTGATGTGTGGGGCTGGGTTCCCTCCCTGTTGGTTGTTTGGCCTGAGGCAACCCAACACTGGAGCCTACCCGGGCTCTTTGGTGGGGCTAATCGCAGACTCTGTGAGGTCTCACACCAAGGAGTACTTCCCAGAACTTCTGTTGCCAGTGTCCTTGTCCTCACAGTGAGCCACAGCCACCCCCACCTCTGCAGGAGACCCTCCAACACTAGCAGGTAGGTCTGGTTCAGTCTCCCCTGGGTTCACTGCTCTTTCCCCTGGGTCCCGATGCGCACACTACTTTGTGTGTGCCCTCCAAGAGTGGAGTCTCTGTTTCCCCCAGTCCTGTCGAAGTCCTGCAATCAATTCCCACTAGGCTTCAAAGTCTGATTCTCTAGGAATTCCTTCTCCTGTTGCTGGACCCCCAGGTTGGGAAGCCTGACGTGGGGCTCAGAACCTTCACTCCAGTGGGTGGACTTCTGTGGTATAAGTGTTCTCCAGTCTGTGAGTCAGCCACCCAGCAGTTATGGGATTTGATTTTACTGTGATTGCATCCCTCCTACTGTCTCATTGTGGCTTCTCCTTTGTCTTTGGATGTGGGGTATCTTTCTTGGTGAGATCCAGTGTCTTCCTTTCGATGATTGTCCAGCAGCTAGTTGTGATTCTGGTGTTTGCACAAGAAGGAGTGAGAGCACGTCCTTCTACTCCGCCATCTTGGTTCAGGCTTCCCTAATCTGTGACTTAAACTATTCAATTTTTACATGAGAATTTTGTATAAAATTTAGTTTATTTACTAAAATATAGTATAGTGTACTTATTAGCAAAAACCCTGGCCCTCTGTTTAGTTCATCTTGATTTTGTTCTCTGTTGCATAGTTTCTCTACCTGCTTATCAAATATTCTCAAAAGCAACAGTGGTTTAATTCAGCCCTTCATCTTCCGGATAGAGCCTTCTTCTTTCAGTCAGATGGATAATTGGTTGACAGATTTCTGAGGTTTGTTATACTCGCTTGTCTCTCTGCGAGCTTTACTTATCAATGATAGCTTGACTGAGGCAGTATAAACATTGGGTCACATTTTCCCCTTCAAGTTTTCTGAAAATGAAATGAGATTTGTCGTAAATTTTTGTGTCCCCACCACCCCCACCTTGTTGATTAAAAAACATTGCATTGACATATATACACTGATATGTATAAAATAGATAACTAACAAGAACCTGCTGTATAAAAAATAAAATAAAATTCAAAAATTCAAAAAATAAAAAACATTGCATTCCCATTACTGAAAATCCCTCATGAGAATCCCTTTATGCAGCCCGAGACCCGTGGCATCACCAGGTAGGGGTCTTATCTTTCCATAGGAATGGAGGCAAGTAGTGAGCTCTCACCATGGTTTCTTGCCAGGTTCTCTAAATTTGTACAGGTTCTACTGTGATCGTAACATGGGAGGAGAGCCTGTAGGGTCTGCTTCAAGCTCCTCTACTTGGATATTATGATTGCTTGAGTTTTGTTTTTCTGTAAAAGAATAAGGAGAAACTTTTACTTAATGCTCCAATGATAGTTTCACAACTGGAGGGCATCTGTGGCCCAAGCTGGAATGACCCTTCAGAGTTGTCCTGCATCGCCTCATCCTTCTGTTTTAGGGCAGTGGTTCTCAGGTTTGAAACATATTCTTCCCAGTCCCCCTCCCTGAGTAGGATCCTTGGGTTCCTGGGTTCTGCCAATAGAGACTCACCTGCAAGGCGTTGACAGCTCTGCTGTCACCTACTCCTGTCACCAAGGGCTCTCACCAATTTGGAGGCATAGAGTCCAGCCTCCTAGGGGCGATGCAGGACAACTCTGAAGGGTAATTCCAGCTTAACAGCTCACTGAGGGGCTGCCTGAATCCTTTGACAAGACCACATCATGGTCCACCTTCTCCTTTTGTTCAGTCCTGCTTCCTCCCCTTTCCTTTTTCATGTGTTGATCCTGAGCGTACTCCCTAAACACACTTCCTGCAAAATCATCTCATTCTCTGAGTCTGCTTCCTAGGGACCCCATTCTGCAATACTCGGTCGATTCCCTCAAGCTCCTCAGCCCCTTGCTTGGCGTGAACAGTGCCAGCCCTGATTGCACCTCAGGGCCTTCGCATGGGCTCTTTCTTCTGCCAAACTGCCCCTCCCTTTGCATGTCCTGATGGCTTGTTTCCTCACTTCAAGTTTCTGCTCAGATGCCACCTCATTGAGCAGGCCATTGTGACCTCCCCATAATAAATAAAATACTTTCCTCATTACCTTACTTTACTTTTCATTCCTCCTGATGACCATCTGACAGAAATATTTCTGTTTACTCTGTCTTCCCCTACCAGTGTGTACGTTCCATGAGAATATTTTGTTTGTTATTCCTTCCCCAGTGTCTGGCACATAGTAAGAACCCAATAAATACTTGTTGAAAGAATGAATACATGAGTGAATTCTATCTGCTTTCCTTCTGTAAGCCTGCAAGTACTTTCTCTTTCCATGCCTCCTCCTGTTTGGTTGCAGTTGGATGGCCGGAATTTCCAGCTAGAGAGAGCACATTCTAAAGTGTGCTCTTCACTAGCTGATTTAGTTAGGAGAGGGGAAAAAGATAGGATTCTTAGAAGAATGCCTGGAGAAAGCCCATTTTTCCTAGGTGGGGAAGGGGGAGATAATCTTCTGGCTTGTTTCTTTTCTTCTTCTTCCTCTTTTTTAAACTTTTCCTCTGTTGTCATACTTCAAAGCATTGGACACTGACGTATGTGCTACATCCCTGTAGCCTTTAACCTCATCATTGTCTGTTGCATGTGAATTACTAGGGGAGGTAATTCACTGAGCTGCATTTCATAGTGATCAGCAGCCCTTGGCTTGGCCGTAGGAGTAGGCGTCATCATGTCTGAGGATCAGTTAGTTACTGGTGAGTCTCCCCAATTCACTCAGTCACTGACTTCATACTTAGATACTTCTCTTATGTCTAAATTCCTCTTTTATTAAGAAAAGGGTGAAGACAAAGCCCTTGCGACACAATATTTCAATTAAGAGAAATGAAAATGATTAAGCCCTAAACCCACACTTGTCCTCTGCTTAACAAACACTTTTTCTCCCCCACACAGGAATATGAAACCTGAACCTTCCTTTCCCACTGTGGAGGCGTTACAGTTTGACGGAAGCAATTCACTTATCCATCTAATTTCCGGAAGATCTTGATTGTGAAGTGCCGTTTGTAGATCCCATCAGAGATGACCAGGTAAACGAGCAGTGACTGATTCAATTAATTGACAAGAATCTGTTAGCATGGATCCAAATCATCTTGTTTGAACACAGAGCGTTAGGTACCAATAACTATCAGGGTGGCTGTCATTTCATCTTGGTGGAATAGAGGCTCCTGCATGTGATGCAGCCCAGAAGGTGGCGCCGTGCACATTTAAGGGATAATTGATTTTTTTAAGTGCCAGTGGACCCTGTGTGGATAGCAGTTTGTGAGAAATCCCTCTAGTTGGTCAGTTTGAGGGGCAGAATCCACCCTTTCTGTGTCCGGCAGGCCCTCCCCTTTGAGGAAGTCAGGGCATTCACACTCCGTGTGTTTTCCTCCACTGTTGAGTGCTGTGGGGAGAATACGGGCATGGGAGTCAGAGGACTTACTTTGAAATCCTGGCTTTGCCATTTACAGGCTATGTGGCCCCGAGCATGGTACTTAACCTTGGTTTTGCTCAGTATAATTTAGGATTGATAAGAACTCTGTCTTCAGGCTCTGAGGATTAAATGAAATAATGTATGCTAAGTGTGTTACCTATGGTCAGGCCGCATGTCTGTCTTAGAAAAGGGCATCATTCTGGAGTGATGTGGCCCCTCTGATTGGCATGGTAAGTGGAGAGTGGGCTGGGCTGCAGCCCCCTCCAGTGCCTGCCTGGGCCAAGTGCCCTTGTGCTGCCCAGCCTGCCCTCCCCTCATCCCACTTTACCTGGAAACTTGTGAACCTGGATTTAGTTGATATGGCCATGCTCATCTTAGATGATTAACAGTGGCAAGCAATACCTCCCAGAAGAGGAGAAGGGTACAGTGTTATTCCTTTGGAGGGAGATGGAGAGATAACCAGGACAATTTAAGCCTTGGAGCCTTAAAATATATAATCAGTATGCTACGGAGCCAGACTGGAATAAACAAAAAGGCATGTAATTTGAACAAAGAATTCTTGGAAATCTGAAGTGGAAACTTAGCCCCCAGAGCAGGAGATTTTACCTACTTGGAAAATTGGATTTGTTAACCTTCAGGATGTTGAAATTCCTGGATAACTTAACAGAGTGTCTAAAATGTGGGTTCCCATGAACGATGACTTAGAGCTGGAGCTAGAGTGTGGTTCTAGCAGTGGGGACATGTTGCTATGGAAACCCTGAAGCTGGAAGTTCCTCCATGCCTCGGAAAGGCTGTCAATTAGATCCATGCAGTTGGGGAGTCTAATGAAAACAGACACTTGTCATTTTTCCAGCAGCCATCTAACATTATATACATTTAAAATATGACCATGGAAAGAAAAGCCTGCGGTTAAATTGAGCTGTTTATTTTAAGAGAATTCTCTTGTGTGGCTTTGACAGGGCAGATTTTTTTTTTCTCTCCCTCTACATTAAAGGAAAAAAGTGAGGCCCTCCAGTGTTGAGCAGAAACACAAATAGGAGAACCACTTATGGTGGTTCATTCCAGGTTGTTGGAGGGGAGCCTCAGTCCTACAACCCTTATTTACTTCACAGTGAGGGTGGGTGGCCCTCCCTTTCATATTCACCCCTTTCAAACTGGGTCCCCAGAGCTTTTGGTATTGTGAACTCACACTGGTTGACTGATAGGTACTTTTCTTTTAATGGGGCAGCCCATAAAAGAGACCTTCATTAGACGTCACTCTCTGCAAATGTCAGATGCTGAGGAATAAGGAATCATAGTTTTTGCTTAGATTGACTTGCCATTTGAGGCCAACTGCTGGGATCTGACTTTCCCTGAGAACACAAATCAATAGTCAGTAGAGAAATCGCAGAAGAAGAGCTGGTTGAGGATGGGGTATTACTATTTGTTTTCAATTGATTGTATGTGTGTATATATATATATTTGCTTATTTTTACCCAAACATGCTAATTTTGAGTTGCAATTTGCAGAAGAAACACTTGTACTTCATATCATGGGATGATTAATAATAAGATGGGAACACTTTTTTCAAATTGGGCTGGGAACTGAGGACCTGGTGGTTATGAACAATGTCAGGCACAAACAAAGAGCTGAAAGCTCATATTCAATCAAGCCTGCCTTTGCCTAACCCATTAGGCAGCCAAATGACAATTGAAAATTCAGTTCCCCACATTGAGAACTAAAGACTGGTGCCTCTTTGACTTCTGAGTTCAGGGCATCCTACTCTTTTTACTTTTCTTTTACATGTCAAATCAGAAGTAGATCAACAGAAACCAGTGTTATTAGTGCTCCAGTTAAGTTTGGCTCATAAGAATGTAGCAAACTGCATTTGGTTTTCAGCGATATTTGGAAATCGCATTTTATGTTCCAGGTCTGATTGCATCTGGTAATTATCACATCTCTTCTTGTGGCAAAGAAGCTAACAGTATTGATATGGAAAGACACAGATATTGCTTGGCCTCACGATTGAACTCGCGGGGGGGACAGTAATTACACATATCCCCAAAGTACACATATTATTTGGCACTAGATAAAGATTCTGCTGAGAAACTCTTTCTTGGTATACACAGGAATGATGGTAATTAGTACAATAAAAACAGGAAACAGCAAACCAAAGTCACATATCTGTCCCCATAGCTTTATACTCTAATATCAAACACTGCAGATGGATGGTTGGCAGAATGATTCCCCACGTCAAATATATTCAAGTAGAAAGTGCTGCTCAGTGGTTAGAGTGTAAGACTTAACATGGACTCTACCACTAACTGACTGTGTAATCTTGGGAAAGTCACTCACCCAATCTGGCTGTCAGTTTTAACACCTCTATTATCAATATAAGAGAGTTGATCTAATTGAGGACAAGTTTCCTTTTTGGATTCTGTAAGTGCAAAGCCTGCCATGTGGCCTTTAGGAGCTGAGCAAGTAGCTACTTCCTGGATGGGCAAGGAAGGCCCCATTCCCACAGAAGCAAGAGTTGTGCTACAGCTTCCCAGCCTAACCACGAGGACATGTGAGGACTAGAACCTTTGTTCTGCTTCTGCAGAGCATGGGCACGAGTCTAAGCACCTCTCTCTCAAATAGCAAGAGTTGCCCAGGCAGTGCACACACCAACATGCTTCTCTAACTACTCTTGGATGAGAAGGTGAGATGTTGCTCTGAGTGGGTCTTTTGGTTGTTGGTAGTTATAGGATCTCAAAGCTGTGGCTACATGGTCATCACTTAGATTCTCTTAAATGTTGTGATTTGCTACTTCTGGTAGCACAAAATTAGAACTTGGGAAAGAACAAAGGGATGGCCACCTCCCCCATAAGCTCTATTAATGACAATCATTTTGTAGAGAAAATTGCTCCTTTCTGGGCAGTGCCTCCTCTGACTCGATGCTGTCTGCCAGCCGAAGGTGAAATTACAACAATTACAAACTTAATCTTGTCTGTAACCCCTGAATTGACCCTTTGAAGGAACCTGGATTGTGTCTGAGTCTGTTATCTCTGCAAGGAGACAAGCTGTCTTCAGAATTGCTTTTGGGGCCCCATCATGGCATTGTGAAATTGCAGTTAGTGATCTTGGCAACATTTTTCAGATTTCTTGCAGATAAGCTTGAACACATCCAGTTCCCTGGTTTCCAATGTTATTTAGAGAATTGGATGATGTAAAAGCACTTATTTTTCCTTAACTCAGTTCTCATCATAATCCATCAACATCACAGTAGGTTTATTCTCCATTTCATTTTTATATGATCCTATTAGTTGGGAGTAACCCAAGTGATATTTTTCTTTACTATGGCCCTGTCTCCTCTTTGCCTTTGCTAGAACCTTTTACTAAGTCAGAATTCAGCCATCCTCTGTGCAGCGATTTTTATAACCCTGATTTTGCTCCTCGGGTTTTGCTAGGGATGAGATGAAAGCAGTTCCTTCTCTTCTATGCAAATGACATTTACAACAATGTCTTTAAATCAGAGGTTTGAGATGCCTCTCTTAGATGATTGAGGCTGATATGTTTGCAATCAACTGCACTCCGTGGTGTCCTTGCGCTACTCCATGAAAGTGAAAGTAAGTTTTGGAATTGAGAGTGAGTCACACTTCCAGGCCCTAAGGAACATGGCCCCATCATGGCTTCAGTGTGGTGACTCAGCCAAAGTGGAGCCTAGGATGTGTGAAAGGCTTCATTCTTGGCTATGTGGCTGCCTTCTATTAAGTTTCCAGGTGAGGGACTTCCCTGGTGGAGCTGTGGTTAAGAATGCGCCGGCCAATGCAGGGGACATGGGTTCGAGCCCTGGTCAGGGAAGATCCCACATGCCGTGGAGCAACTAAGCCCGTGCACCACAACTACTGAGCCTGCTCTCTAGAGCCCACGAGCCACAACTACTGAGCCCATGAGCCACAACTACTGAGCGCATGTGCCACAACTACTGAAGCCCGTGCGCCTAGAGCCCGTGCTCTGCAACAAGGGAAGCCACGGCGATGAGAAGCCTGTGCACTGCAACGAAGAGTAACCCCTACTTGCCACAACTAGAGAATGCCCACGCACAGCAACAAAGACCCAGTGCAGCCAAAAATAAATAAATAAATAAATTTATTTTAAAAATTATAGTAACATTTAAAAAAATTTTTTTTAAAGTTTAAATAAATAAATAAATAAATACTTTAAAAAAAAGTTTCCAGGTGAAACTGACATTCCCTGTTGTCAAGGAGCCAGTGGCTCTGAGTGAGCTCTCACCACAGCGGGAATGCTGGCCTGCCTCAAGGGGCATTTCTGTGTTTCCTGAGTTGGTTGCCTGTATATTGGAAACCTCACTGATCAGAGGCCACGACAGAAGGCAACATTTACTGTCACCATTAAAGGTTATTTAAGGAATGCACATTCCTCCTGTACAACTGTTTTTCCCTTTGCCATAGCAGTAGAAGGCAGTATGATAAAGTCTCAGTTCAGTTCAGTTTGACAAACTACTCATTGAGAATCTGTTGTGCTGGGACTAGTGAGATGAAAAGCTAAGGACTGCTCTGCTTACGAGGTACCACTTAGGTGGATTTGATGTGGGACGTGTTGAGCTCAGTGACATGGTCAGTGGGGAAAGAGAGGGAATCAGGGCTAGGATTATGGAAATAAACCATCTCTGGAATTTTCCTCTCTAAACAGATGGCCAGCACTGTAATATACTGTGTAAAGGGAGTTCCAATACCTTGTATTTAGTATCCGAATGAATGTGACTGTAGGCCTGGCTCATCCCTGAGGTTGCATGGATGGATGGAGTACAGTAGTCCTCCTCATCCATGAGGATACGTTCCAAGACCCCCAGTGCATGTCTGAAACCTTGGATAGCGCTGGACCCTGTATATGCTATATATTTTCCTATACATACATGATAAAGTTTAATGTGTAAATTAGGCACAGTAAGCGATTAGGAACAATAACTAATTATAATATAGAAGAATGATAACAATATACTGTAATAAAAATTATGTGAATGTGGTCTCTCTCTCTCTCTCAAAATATCTTATTGTACAAACTTAATGCCCTTACCGTACACTGTGGCTGTAACTTTTGCAGTTTGAAGTGCAAAAGCAAAACTAGCACAAATTTCTTTTTCCGTTTTCATAATTTCACAATAGCATATTTGTTCTTACAGTAGATCTTAGCAACCTCAGCATGTGAATTTTTTTCCTTCGCTTACTAAGTCAACAACTTTCCCTTTTCAGTGAAAGGAAGGACTCTACGGCTTCTCTTTAGCATATCTGAATTGCCGGCATCACAACTCTTGTACTTTCGGGCCATTATTAAGTAAAATAAGGGTGACATGAACACAAGCACTGCGATACCGCGACTGTCAATCTGATAACTGAGGCGGCTACTAAGAGACTAACTGGCAGGAGACGCTCAGCAAAGGGACGATTCCCATTTCAGGCAGGACAGAGTGGGGCGAATGGGATGAGACTTCATCATGCTATTTAGAACAGGGCACAATTTAAAACTTATGAATTTTTTTTCCTGGAATTTTTCGTTTAATATTTTGGGACTGCTGTTGAGCGTGTGTGATTGAAACCACAGACAGGGAAACCTCAGATAAGAGGGAGCTGCTGTACCTAGAGCTACATGATTCATCCCTGCAGATCTGGCCCGCCCTTCTGGTTAGGGGTAGCGAGTCAGGACCCTGTTTCCTGAAGCAAGGGCCAGCGTGAGTTAAGCATACTTTCAGAGTCTGGTCTACAGAAACAGGGACTGAAGCATAGTTTCATTTTCCACATTGTACTGATCACCCCCATTCTCTTTCATACAACTTACTTCACTTGGCTTCTGGGGTGCCAAACGACCTGATGGTTCTTCTACCTCACTGGTTATTCTTCTCAGTCTCTGTAACTGGTTCCTCCTCATTTCCTGACCTCCTAATGCTGGAATGCCCTTGATCCTTTCTCTCTTCACACTCACTCCTTTATTCAGCCTCTTGGCATGAAAAGACATCTACATCCTGACCACTCAAATGTATGTTTCTAGCTGAGGTCTCTGTTCTAAAGTGCAGATTCACTTATCCAACAGTTTACTCAACGTTTCCACTTGAGCCTCTCAAACTCAACAGGTTCCAAATCAGAGCTCCTTCTTTCTACCTGCCCCATCTGCAGTCTTCCACATCTCAGCTGATGGCAAATCTGGTCTTCTAGTTGCTCAGGGAACGAAGACTTGAGCCATCATCGTTCCTCTCTCTCTCTCTCTCACATGACATCTATATTGTCAGGAAATGCTGTTGGCCCTACCTTCAGAACACATCTCCAGGGTTCAACACTTCTCACGGCCTCCTCTGTTACCACCCTGGGGGGAGCCTTCAGCATCTCATCTGCATTCTGTGTCATGACAATAATTGTCTAACTGCTTCTTACTCTGCCCCTCCTGCATAATCAGTTTTCAACACAGTAGAGAAACTTATTCATGGAATATCTAAACCAGATAATGCCAGTCTTCAAAAACCCTGCAAATACTTCATGTCATTCACAGTGGAAGCCAGTGTTCTTAGGAGGGTCTGCGTGGTCTAGCCTCAGTGACTTCTCAGACTTATCCCCTGAGGTCCTTATGCTCAGTGGCTCCACTGCAGCCCGCTGGTGGCTCCAGCACCCAAATTACCTCCTCCCAGTCTCCACACTGGCTGCTTCCTCTGCTTTCCCCCAGTTATCTGCATACTTAACCTTCCTTATCTCCTTCTGGTCTTTACTCATTTGTCACTATCTCAGTATGGCCTGCTTAGATCACCCTATTTTATTTTATTATTTTTTTCTTTCATTGAAGTCTAGTTGCTGTACAATATTATATAAGTTACAGGTGTACAATATAGTGAGTCACAATTTTTAAAGGTTATAGTTATTAGAAAGTATTGGTTATATTTCCCTACATCCTTGTAGCTTATTTTACACCTAATAGTTTGTACCTCTGAATCCCCTACCCCTATATTGCCGCTCTCCTCTTCCATCTCCCCACTGGTAACCACTAGTTTGTTCTCTATATTTGTGAGTCTGCTTTTTTTTTTTTGTTACATCCACTAGTGTGTTGTATTTTTTTATATTCCACATATAAGTCATATCATGCAGTATTTGTCTTTCTCTGCCTGACTTATCTCACGTAGCATAATGCCAAGCCCATCCATGTTGCTGTATATGGCAAAATTTCATTCTTTTTTGTAACTGAGTAGTATTCCATTGTATATACACGCCACATCTTCTTTGTCCATTCATCTCTTGATGGCACTTAGGTTGCTTCAATATCTTGGCAATTGTAAATAATGCTGCTATCAACATTGGGGTGCATGTATCTTTTGAATTAGTGTTATTGTTTTTTTCAGATATATACCCAGCAGTGGAATTTCTGGATCATATGGTAGTTCTATTTTTAGTTTTTTGAGAACCCTCCATACTGTTTTCCACAGTGGCTGCACCAATTTACATTCCCACCAACAGTGCAAGAGGGTTCCCTTTTCTCCACATCCTCGCCAACATTTGTTATTTGTGTTCTTTTTGATGATAGCCATTCTGACAGGTGTGAGGTGATACCTCATTGTGGTTTTGATTTGAATTTCCTTAATGATTAGTGATGTTGAGGCTCTTTTCATGTGTCTGTTGGCCATCTGCATATTGCAACCTGCATCCACCCTCCCCACCACCCTCCTTTGCCAGGCGTTCCTGGTCCTGAGTAAGTAGTAAACTTACTCAGCTTTTTTTTTCTTCATCACAGATATGTACTATTTTTTTCACTGTTTGCTGTTTGTCTTCTCTCCATCCTCCCTTCCCACCTACACACCAGAAAGAAAAGTGCATGTGGGTAGGGTTTTTTATTTGTTTGTTCACCGTTGTATCACAAGTGCCTTGAAATGGATCTGGTAGATGGTGGGGGCTCAATAAGTTGGTTGAATGAATGAATCCCGCAATCCTGTGCCTTCTTAATAAGCGCTTTCAAATACTGGGAGGTTCCGAGTTTTCATTTGGAAAAGGAGTGGTCAGTGAATTCTTAACCCACTCGTTGTTTTTACTCAGCTCTAGAATGTATTTTGTCATATAATACCATAGAATTTAGATGTAATTTTTAAAATTGACATCATTAGGTGTTTCCCCCTCTGAAAAAAAAGGGATACTCAAATATTTTAGGGAGAGTCAGACTTGCTGATCAAGCGGCTTGCACCACGCTTTGATTTTCTTAAGAATTCCTGGACATATCATTCTCCTCATTAAACATAAGCTATTTCAGCCCTGACATGCTAGGTTCAGAGTGTTGGAGATAACTGACTCTAGCGCTAAGATATGCCAGTTGAGTCAGGCACCTGAAGTCACAGCAGTCGTCTTTGCTGGCATTATCAGTGCCACGAAAAAACGGCTCTTATCACATCTTTCATTTTGAAGACTTGTGTGTGCATCTTTCTCCTTGGAAAAGAGAATCATGTATCTTGCCCATTTCTTTATGTAGAATGCTAAAAAGACATTCGCTCAGGGGTTGGAATGATCAAATCCATAGTTTCTTAAGTAAATAATCAAGATCAGGAAATAATACAAACCCCAACTCATCTCTAAGAATATAGAAAAATGGGGATTGATGTTTAATTGCAAATGCTTGCATGAGCCAGCGTACCTCGTGGGCACTTCAGTGGGGATTTCAAACCCTAAACCCTGCTTTCTAGTTTTTTTAGGTTTGATGCTGTCAGGAGTCTCTTTAATTATTTTTTTAACTCTTTGGCAAAAGGAAGATAATTGATTCTGATAGCTCTTCTCTAAACCAGAATCCGCTCTCACTCTTTATATACCCTTTGGAGTAAAGAAAGACAGAAAAATACACTGGTGATGGCTTTGCAGTATGAATTGTAGGGGAGATAAAGGGAACAGGCCCTCCTGAGCTCACATTCTTCTTTTCCCGTGAAAACATTTCTGTGATTCCTTGCAATTCTCTCAAGACCGGAGGATAAAGATTGTGCTGTAGATGTAACGGTCTTAATTAGTAAAACTGACAAGAAAATACTTATCTCTTTATGTTGAATGACAGGAAAACACAACTTAGGGAATTTGTCACTTACGACTGAACAGAATCACATTTGAGTCTTACACATTTGTCTCAACCTGATTAGTTCACAGACAGGTTTTTGTTTAGCTTCCTGGATCATGAATATTCTGACTTTTTAGCTTTTCTTATCAGCAAAGAAAAGCAATTTACAACATGAGGCCTGAACAAACAAAGTACTTTAGACCCTTTACAGTTTCCCTGCTACAGAAACCAGTTTTCTGCTTAAAAGGGAAACTCGCTTTTTAAAATTTCATTTTTTTTTTTGATCAGAGATGGGGGGGGTTCATCACTTTATTCCCTAATTTTTTAAGGAAGGAAGACTTGTATTTTTGAATTCCACAATACTAATTCCAAGACAGCTTTTCTAGCCATAATTGTACCTCCAAAAATAGTCATTTTACTGAAACAACTATCTCTTCAAAAGAGCATAAATATTTATCATTCCTCCTTGATAAATACTACACATGTATGCCAAGAACTGATTCATTCTTTGCAAGTCAGCAGTTTCATCCAATAGTAAAGAAACATGTCTACTATCATACGTGGTGTCATTTGCTATAGAGAATTCACCAAAGCCTGTTCTGAACACAATATTTGGCATTAGTTCTGTGTGTATCACAAGAGTTTTATCAGTAGATAGTGTAGCTTGTATCTTTTTTCCTTGTGTGAAATACAGCTTTGAAAAATGCCTCTTTTCTTTTGATCTCTTATATAACTTAAGTGACTGAATTAATTTGGGGACACTAGCATTATTTTTATTAATTTTTCTAGAAAGACATTGCATCTTTGAAAATGAACCACAAGCTTTGATGACTTCATGTCACTACTAGCTAAGGTTTTCTTACAGTAGCAGCATGGTTTTTCTGGGCTCTGGGGGAGCAGGAGGAAGGCAGTGCCAGGAACAGCTGGCACGATTCCTTTTTCTATCGTTGATGGGGATGTGGCCTTGCAATCATGAGCCTTGCTTAATTTGGTCCATGAACCAGGAGAGTGTCGTATTTGTAAGCATTCCCTTCAAAAAAGGGAAAAGCTTCTAAGTGTATATTTGTCCAGATTGGTAATGTCCACAGAAAAAAAAAAAAGGAAAAAGCAAAAATTGGATTTCTTGTACTTCTGGCTGGGTCCTACCTGACTTGCAGGGTTCACTGGAGACTTGGGCCCCAAGAACAAGAGAAGAGCCCACAATGACAGGCTGGGCCTATTTCTATCTGGGGCCACTGCCATGCTTCACGCTTCTGTTAAGGTCTGTATCCTTTGTCAAAAAAAAGTTAGGAATTTATATGGTGTATGGGTGTATGTATGTGTGTTTACTACCCACAAATCCAAAACCTATTTCCAGAGGTAGAACAGCACACTAAGAACTAGGAGTTAAGAAAGTTGGTTGGTTCCATCAATCCCCATTTTCAGATATTCGTCATTGTATTTTCTGCTCATATTTTATTTTTTAGGTACTTGTGCTACATCACTGTAGGTACAAATTCACTTGTCCCAGCACATAGAGCTATGTCCCCACTTAAGTCACCGCTTTTATTTATATCTACAACATCAGTGTGAGCGGTACTACATTTTTAAACTTTTCAGTGGCTTTACTGAGGTGAGTTGATTTATAATAAACTGCACATATAAAGAGTATATCATTTGATAAGTTGAATAGATGTGTATACCCATGAAACCATCGAGAAACCATTTTACCATCAAGATAATGAACATATCCATCACCCTCAAAAGTTACTTTGTGCCTATTCGTAATTGTACCCTCCAGCTCTCTAACCCTCCATCCCCAGGCAATCACTGATCTGCTTCCTGTTATTGTAAATTAGACTGCATTTTCTGGAATTTAATACAGATGGAATCATATAGAATGCACTCTTTCTTGTCTGGCTTCTTTCACTCACCGTCATTGTTTTGAGATTCAAACATGTTGTATGTATTAGTAGTTTTTTCTCCCATTTTTATTGTTGAGCAGTGTTCCATCATATGGACATACAGCAATTTCTTTATCTTGTTGATGGACATTTGTGTTGTTTTCAGTCATTGGCTACTACAAACAAAACTATTACTAATGTTAACGAACAGATCTTTGAATGGGCATATGCTTTAATTTCTCTTGGGTACACACTTAGGAATGGCTGCATCATATAGTAGATGTATTTTTAACTTTTTATAAAACTGCCAGACTGTTTTACAAAGTGTTTGTATCATTTTACATTCCTTTCAGCAGTGGATGAGAGTTCCAATTGCTCCACATCCTTGAAAGAATTGGTATGGCCACTCTTTTAATTTTCAAGTTTCTAATAGGGGATAGTGGAATCTTATTGTATTTTAATTTGCATTTCCCTAATGTCTAATGATGTTCAGCTAATGACTCGACTGATGTGTATGCACTTATTTACCATCATGTATCATTTTTGGTGAAATATCCATTCAAATGTTTCATCCATTTTGAATTTTTTAAATTATTTTTTATTGTTTTAGACTTCTTTATATATTCTGGATGTGGTTTCATTGATTTTTCTCTATTGTTCTTCTGTTCTATTTCATCGATTTTGATCTAATTTTTACTGTTTCCTTCCTTGTGCTTACTTTGTCTTTATTTGTTCTTTTTTTTTTTTTTCTAATTTGTTAAGAGAGAAGCTGTGGTCATTGAACTGAAAATTTTCTTCTTTCTAAAATATCAGTATTTAGTGGTGTAAATGTCCCCTTCAATACTGCCTTAGTTGCATTCCATAACTTTTGATATGTTGTATTTTCATAATCATTCAGTTCAAAATACTAATTTCCCATTCTGATGTCTCCTTTGACCCATGAATTATTTAAAAATGCAATCCAGAGCTAGAATTAAAGGTAAATGTAAATGGGGAAATAAACACCCACAGCAGACCTTGCTCTGGAGTGCAAGTCAGTGTGGACAATCGGGGAGAGACTAAACAAAGTGGGAAAATACCAGAACAGGTCCGAGTCCTCTTAAGTTGGAACACAGTTACTGAAGTCTTGAAATAAACAGACTCAAAAATGTGCAAAACTAGAGCAGCAGTCCAGGGAAGGCTCCATTTCTGCAGGGGTCTTGAAAAGGATGGGTGTCTCTTGGTGGCTTCATGGCAAAGATGAAGAAGGAAGCAGGTAGAGGAAATAAACAATACTATACAAACAAAAGACGACTGATGAATTGGAAGACACTCCAACTTTCTCCATTTATGATTCTATCCCCAAGTAAATTGTACTCTCTGTAGCAAGAGAGAGGGATACTGCTCAACTAAGAAACCCAGCAGACTAATCCAAAAGTTTTAACCTTCCTACATAGAAGGAGGTCAACTGCTAATCTAGAAAAATAGAAGACATTTTAAAATTGAAGGAAATCAACTGCTAATCTAGAAAAATGGAAGACATTTTAAAATTAAAGGAAATCAAATCAAAATTAAAGGGCCACACAAAACAACTCTAAATAGAAATTGAAAATAAGAATCAACTTATTTAGCTAATGAAAACATTTGCCTAAAATGAAAAGGAAAAGGAAAATGGTAGTACAACACTCTAACAGGAATTAAATACTACTAAAAAAAACTTGCAAATAAAGAAAACCTTGATTCAAAATTTACAACTTTGATTCAAAAATAAAAACTCACAAGAGAAATGAACCAAAAAAATTAAAAGAGCAAGATGAAATGACAAGTGATCAAATCAGGAAAGAATTTGAAGTAAAAGGACAAATAATCAGAGGAATGAAGACTAAATTATAGGTTCCCAAAGGATAGTGGACTGAAATAATAAAACAGAAAAAAAAGAAGTAAATACAATTAAGAAAGAGGGTAGAAGAATCTGAAAAACAAGTCATAAAAGAGAAGTAAAGAAGATCCAAAACACCTATTATTGGAATCTCTGAAGAAGAAAAACAAAATATAGAATGAAACTAATACCTAAAATTGTAATCCAAAAAAAATCTGTAAATAAAAAAATGATCTGGGGCTTCCCTGGTGGCACAGTGGTTGAGAATCTGCCTGCCAATGCGGGGGACACGGGTTCGAGCCCTGGTCTGGGAGGGTCCCACATGCCACGGAGCAACTAGGCCCCTGAGCCACAATTACTGAGCCTGCGCGTCTGGAGCCTGTGCTCCGCAACAGGAGAGGCCGCGATAATGAGAGGCCCGTGCACGGCGATGAAGAGTGGCCCCCACTTGCTGCAACTAGAGAAAGCTCTTGCACAGAAACGAAGACCCAACACAGCCATAAATTTAAAAAAAAAAAAAAAAAAATCTGTATCTGTATATCAAAATGTTACACTGTAAGTTTGGAAAATTGACCAGTAACCAACAGCTCTGGGACATATCCTCGTGAAACTTTTAGACTTTAAAAATAAAGAAAAAAAAAAAAACCTCTGGCCTCCAGGCAAAAAAATCATATAGCTGACAAAGGAAAGAGAAACAGTGTGGCATCAAACTTCTTTCCAGCAACCTACAAAGCAAGAACAAAGAGGAGCATCATTTTTAAACAACTCAAGGAAAAAAAGTGATAGCCAAGGACTTTATGTCCAGACAAACTGTTCTTCATATATCAGAATTATAAAAAACAGTTTTAATACAGTTGGCCCTCCCTGTGTGCTGGTTCTGCATCTGTGGATTCAATCGAGGATCAAAAATATTTGGAAGAAAAAAAATCCAGAAAGTTCCAGAAAGTAAAACTTGAATTTGTGGCACACTGGTAACTATTTATATAGCACTTACATTGTATTAGGTATTATAAGTAATCTAGAGATAATTTAAAGTATATGGGAAGATGTGCATAGACTATGTAGTATTTGCAAATACTGTGCCATTTTATAGAAGGTGTTTGAGCATCCGTAGAATTTGGTATCCGTGGGGGATTTGTTCCAGGAACCTGTGGATACCAAAGGATGAGTGTATTCAAAAACTCAGGGGATACTGTACTCAGAGCCCTTCCTGAAGAATCTGTGACAGATGAGGTCCGCCTCTACCAAGAGTGACTGGGGAGCTTTGGCAAGATGTGATGACTATGACCACTGAACGAACCACTTCCACTCTGCCCTTGCCTGGAGGAAGGTCCAAGTTCTGCTCTGCCTCCCCTCCATACTAGCTTGACTTCCAGAAATGAGGCCCAAATGAGCAGAACTGAGATCAACCAGGCAGAGATGTTTTCTATGTGAATGTTGCCTGTGTGTGAGCACTAAATCTTTAAAAACTGACTGGAAATATCTTGCTCATTTCAACAGCGAAATATGTTCTCTGTGGAATCCATCCCCAGTCGTGGCTGCTTAAGATAATAGACTACTGAATGATAGAAATGAAAGGCGGGAAAAGGCAGGAGTCTGCATGCTGCCCATGAAAATTTGCAGAGGAGAATTTATGAATTTGAGTCATACAGACAGGAGCAGACTGTCTTGCATAGGGAAAACAACAAAGAAGGCGAGAAGTTTTAATTGTTCCCAGTGTTTATCTCGTGGGTATTTGAATGCCTCTGTTGCCTGACAAAGACAGTGTTCGGTGCCCTTCCATATTATGTTAAATTGGGGGAGGGATGTGTTCCTCGAGTTTCAGAAATCCCCTAAGCCCTCATAGCATCCTACTGGCGTAGGAGGTATGGGCATCCCTGAATGGTTTTAAGGGTTTCCTTCCTCTGTTTACATTCCTTGTGAAATAGACCCTTGCTATTCAAAGTGTGCCTAGTACCAGCAGTACTGGCATCATTGAGGAGCTTGTTAGAGATGCAGAATCTGTCTGCATTTCTAAAGTATCTTAAACTTGAATATACATACAAATTATCTGGAGATATTATTAAAGGTAGATTTTGGTTCAGAAGTCTGGGGTGAGACCCAAGATTCTGCATTTCTAATAAGCTCTCAAGTGATTTCAGTGTTTCTGGTCCTTGGGTCCTTGCGATAAACCAGATCACTTATACTCAGTTCCCTTCCAGAAGGGGTTTGTTGAGGAACCTTTTCTGATATTCCCTGGCAGGCTAGTGTGTCCTGTGTTTCCCTATACATATCTAAAAAGAGCAATAAGCCATCATAAGTGGAGAGGATCTCCTGAGGACCCAGAACTAGGTTTTGTCTACAGTGGTTATTCCTAGACTAAATTTCCCTTTTCTAGTCTTCTCAGGAAATCACATAGAATCAGGAATCACAGTTATCCATACCTATCTTGAAGTTTTTAGTGATCTCTTGACTATTGTGCAGATTCAAGAAAGGGCTGGCTCTTAATGTATAGGTGAATTTATTATGTAAGACATCAGTAGGAATATAATATAGTGAAATCCAACAAACAGAAAACAGTGCTACTTCATCTTGATTGCTTATCAAATCACATGGGGCCTTTTAAAAATGTCATTTCCTAAGCCTAACCTCAGAGATACTGAATCATAATCTGTACAGGCAACAAGCATTTGCATTTTTAAAAACTTCATGGGTGATTCTGATGCCAAGATAGTTTCAGAACACTATTCTGTGTAAATTATTCTCCTGGAGTTATATAACCTGGTGGTACAAGATCAAACTGACAAAAAATGGGCAAGAATAATAAGAATATTGGAGATTCAAACAACCCAGTTATCAAGCTTGGTCTAATGGAGAAATGCAGAACTGTGCACTCAGTAACTGGAAAATACATATTTCTTTTCAAACACACATGTAAGAATTACAAAAATTGTCCACAAACTAAGATATTAATCAAGTCTTAACAAATGCAAAAGAATGATTAGTATACAGATCATATTTTCTATCAACAATTAAACTCAATTTTTACTGAAAAAGCCCCACAGGCTCAGAAATTTAAGATACATACTTCCAGACAATACGTAAGTCAAACAAAATCTTAATGAATATTAGAAAATGCTTAGAATGGAAAAATAATAAAACCACGAAATGTTGAAGTTTGTAGGATGAAGAGAAGTGGTAATTCAAGCTCATATTAGGAAAAAAGAAAATCTAAAAATCTATAAACTAAGAATTCAACTTAAAAAACTTGGAAGTGAATAACAGACAAAAGAACAGAAAAAAGGAAATGTAATGCAAATGCAAAGTTGCTTCTTCTAAAAGATCACTTGAAAAATACTCAGAAAAAATGACAAAAGAAGGGGAGAAAGCGATATTAAGAATAAAAAGAGGGCATGTCTAACTGTACAACAAAGATTAAAAGTTAACAAGGTAATACATAAATGGGACTTGTCTATATATGTGAAAATCAAAACAAAGTTACCAGAAAATAAAATTTATCAAAATTGAACCAAGAAGAAATAAAAACCAACAAAATTAAACCTGTGGCTAAAAAAAAATCTCTCCATCCAAACATCAACAACAACAAGAAGAAAAAAAGACCAAGACCGTTTTATATTTAAATCCTAACATACACTCAAGTAACAGACAATTATAATAGTATATAAATTTTACTAGATAATCTTATTTTGTAAAAATAACAACAAAACCATATGAAGATGGTATAAGAAAGAAACTTATAGGCCAATCTCACTCATGAACATAGATGCAAAATTTTAAAATATTTTTGTTAAATGAGTCCATAGTGTATAAGAAAGATAGTATATCATGTCTGATATTAATTATCCAAGGAAAGCATGAATGATTTTACATTAGAACATTATTATTGTATTTCACCTCATTAAAGAACTAAAGGAGAAAAAACACATCAATAGATACAGAGAATCTATCCATAATGTCCACATGCATTGAATAATAAAAATTCCTAGAAAACCAGGAAGTATTGAATTGGCCAGAAAGTTCATTCGTGTTTTTCCATAACTGAATCTGCTAATGGGTAACTGTCAACAACTTACTGCATATAATATATTCAGAGGTGAAAGTCTAGAACCATTTTCTTTAAAATGAAACACAATATAAGTAGCTTGAGTCTTGTTCTGGAGGTCCTAGACAGTGCAGTAAGACAAGAAAAGAAGAAAAATTCATAAAAGTAGAAGAAAACTGTCATTATTCACATAGGATATAGATGTAAATATAGCTAACCCTAAAGATTCTATTGGTGAATATTTATAAATAATAAGAATTATTTGAAAATTTGCTACACATAAATTCTATATCCAAATATAAATTGTATTTCTATATGCCAGCCACAAAGAATAGAAAATGTTATTATTTTAAAAGATGAATTTAATAAGAGCAACCAAAAATTTAATGGATCAAAGAATATATCTGACAAAGAATACACAAGACCTCTTTAATAAAATTATAAAATTTTATTATATTAAAGAAAATTAAAATTGTTGATGAAATATACCAAGTTCAGGGAAAGGGAGACTCAATAATTTAAAAATGTCATGTCCCACACAAAGGACCCCTTTGATTTCAATAACAGTCCTAACAGAATTTTTCTTGGAATCTAACAAGGTGATTATTAAACTTATTAAGAGAACAATGTCAAGTAGAGTTGAAACACACTTCAAAAGGAAGAGAAAGTTGATGGAAGATACTCTACTGGATATCACAACTTCTTATAAAGCTATTAGTATTGTTAGTTAAGGAACAGACAACTAAAACAATAGGAAAGGACTTAAGAGTCCAGAAACAGATAAAACTTAAACTGTGATGGAGCCAGTGTGGCAGACTTTTATGAAAGATAACTATTTAAAACAATTGTGTTGGGATAGTCGATTATATACATGGAGAATAATATTAGGTTCATATCTTATATAGTTCACAAAAATCAATTCTGGATGAATTGAATACTTCAGTCAGAAAGGAAATACTTCAAAAATTTCATGGGTTTAGAGGGATTGGTTCAAGATGGTGGAGTAGAAGGACGTGCTCTCACTCTCTCTTGCAAGAGCACTGGAATCACAACTAACTGCTGAACAATCATCGACAAGGAGACACTGGAACTCACCAAAAAAGACACCTCACATCCAAAAACAAAGGAGAAGCCACAGTGAGATGGTAGGAGGGGCGCAGTCACAGTAAAATCAAATTCCATAACTGCTGGGTGGGTGACTCACAAACTGGAGAACACTTATACCACAGAAGTCCATCCACTGGAGTGAAAGTTCTGAGCCACACGTCAGGCTTCCAAACCTGGGTGTCTGGCAACGGGAGGAGGAATTCCCAGAGAATCAGACTTTGAAGGCTAGCGGTATTTGATGGCAAGACTTCAGCAGGACTGGGGGAAACAGAAACTCCACTCTTGGAGGGCACACACAAAGTAGTGTGTGCATCAGGACCCGGGGGAAAGAGCAGTGACCCCATAGGAGAATGAACCAGACCTACCTGCTAGTGTTGGAGGGTCTCCTGCAGAGGTGGGGGGTGGCTGTGGCTCACCACGGGGACAAGGACACTGGCAGCAGAAGTTCTGGGAAGTACTCTTTGGCATGAGCCCTCCCAGAGTCCGCCATTAGCCCCACCAAAGAGCCTGTAGCCTCCAGTGCTGGGTCGCCTCAGGCCAAACAACCAACAGGGAGGGAACTCAGCCCCACCCATCAGCAGACAAGCAGATTAAAGTTTTACTGAGCTCTGCCCCCCAGAGCAACACCCAGCTCTACCCACCACCAGTCCCTCCCATCAGGAACCTTTCCCAAGCCTCTTGATAGCCTCATCCACCAGAGGGCAGACAGCAGAAGCAAGAAGAACTACAATCCTGCAGCCTGTGGAACGAAAACCACATTCACAGAAAGACAGACAAAACGAAAAGGCACAGGACTATGTACCAGATGAAGGAACAAGATAAAACCCCAGAAAAACAACTAAATGAAGTGGAGATAGGCAACCTTCCTGAAAAAGAATTCAGAATAATGATAGTGAAGATGATCCAGGACCTCGGAAAAAGAATGGAGGCAAAGATCGAGAAGATGCAAGAAATGTTTAACAAAGACCTAGAAGAATTAAAGAACAAACAGGGATGAACAACACAAAAACTGAAATGAAAAATACACTAGAAGGACTCCATAGCAGAATAACTGAGGCAGAAGAACAGATAAGTGACCTGGAAGACAGAATGGTGGAAATCACTGCTGTGGAACAGAATAAAGAAAAAAGATTGAAAAGAAATGAAGACAGCCTAAGAGACCTCTGGGACAACATTAAACACACCAACATTCACATTATAGGGGTCCCTGAAGGAGAAGAGAGAGAGAAAGGACCTGAGAAAATATTTGAAGAAATTATAGTAGAAAACTCCCCTAACATGGGAAAGGAAATAGCCACCCAAGTCCAGGAAGCGCAGAGAGTCCCAGGCAGGATAACCCCAAGGAGAAACATGCCAAAATAAATGTGTTACACAGATGAATCTCCAAAAGAGAAAAAAACTTTCAGAAAAGCTAGTTTTGAATTATAAAACTTTTGTGTTAGAAATACAAAAAATGAGTAAGAGCAAAAAGTAGTAAGCTAAATGCACATGTGTGAAAGCTATATAGAAAAGAAATAGGATGATAAAAAAATTCAGGAATGGGGTTACCTTTAGGTGGAAGGAGAAGGACACAATTGCAGATTTTTAGAGAGAAACCTTCAATAACATTGGGAAAGTTCTATATCTCAAATCAGGTGGTGAGTTTATGGCTATTTGTTATCTTTTATACCGTACAGATTATAAATTATGTAAATGTATCCAATATTTGATAACAAAATACTGGAAATGATTGACTCAGCCAAATATGTTTTTAGGAAATAAAAAGAAAAAAAATCACACAAATGGCTAATCCAAAGCCGAGGCAAAACTTTGTGTTATCCCAATTCTTGAGGCAGCCAGAATGAGTCAGGTAATGCTTTTGTCCTCACCTATAAAATGAATCCATTAAACATCTGTAGTTAAGGCCCTCAACAGCCCACATTTGGTTAAATCCAATTAATTGTTACCTTTTTTCATCTTATTTGACCTCTGAACTGAATATCTCCTTCCTAATTATTTTTCTGAGATAGCTTCTCATTTTGGCTTCTAAGCCATACTCGCCTGTTTATTTCTGTTTTCTTACCATTTCAGGACACTTTGCTGGCTCTCTTTATCAGTCTTAGAAAACAGAAACCACACTAGGTATTTCAGCAGGGAGAATTTAATACAGAAAACTGGTTACACAGGTGTTAGAGCACTTAAAAAAAAAATGAACATAGAAATAGTACCTGCAGGAAGCAGTTAACACCTCAAGGGCTGGGAAATACCTGGGAGATGTTGGAGTTACCGGAACTAGAATCTCAGAGGAGGGCCCTTGTGGAATTAGCACTGAAACTTTGGAGGAGTGGATATCATTCGGCTGGTGATGACACTCCAGAAACTCAGAGGAGAGCCCTGGCAGAGCTGAGCTCAGACTTCAGGGAGTGAGTACTGCTGGCTGCTACTGCTACTGCAGAGAGGACCACTTCTAGGGACTGAAACTGTCACCGTCTGTCTGGGGGAAGGGCTGCTGCTGAGGCAACAAAATCAGCAAAGCAACAGGAGATGAGAAGTCTGTCTCCTTTCTTCAGCTTTCAGGTTTCCTTCTAGTGCCTCCTATTGACAGAACCTGAAAGGAAACCAGCTGGCTAAGAATAAAATTTGTTTTCAGGGTTCTAGCTCTGGCATCACAAAGTGAAATATGAGACAGTGGATTTCAAGCTGTGAGAACATGGCATAATGATTGTCACTTTTTACCTGTCTTTAGGCTTCAAGTATTAGAGAACATTAGCGCTTAGTCCTTGGCCTATTTCTTTTACTAGTATGCTCTTTCTTTATGGAATCTTATCTGGTCTCAGACTTTCTATATCAGATAAAATCAGATGACTCCCAAATTTATTTCTCCAGCTTTCACTTGAGCTCCAGACTTCTGTATCCACCTACATATCTGACAACTCTAACTGGATGCCCAAAAAGCAACTGCAAACTCAATACCTGTGAAATGGAATTCGTGCGTTTCCAAACCTGTTTCCTTTCAGTTTTCCTCTTCTCAGTTAATATCACCACCATTCACACAGTTGTTCAAGCAGGAAACCTGACATCATTCTTGCTTTCTTTATATCTCCCGTCTCCCCACACCCAACTCATTAAAGGTTTAACCTCTAAAATACACTCAGACCCCTCACCTTCACCCAACATGCATGACCACAGTTGTCATACAAATTGCCTTTCACATGGTCCACAGCAGTAGTTTTTCAATGGCTCTCCCTTCTTTAATTTTTCATCCCTTTTAACTGACCCCTCAGATAGTAGCCTAAGCGATCTTTTAAAAATATAAATTGTATCATGCCACTCCCCCATGTAGAAGCCTTTGGATTTCATTAACAGAACCAAAAAGGCCTTGAAGAGCCTGCATGACCTGGACGCTACTTCTCCATCCTGATCTCACACTGCTCTCCTTCCAGCTTGCTGCTGTCTAGCTGCATTAGCCTAGGATGCTCTGCCATTGCTACCATGCATGGCTGCCTCTGACAGATACTAGCTTAAACATCATTTCTACAAAGCGGTCTTTCCTTATTGTCTGTGTAAAGTAGCCGCTTTGCTTTCCAGATACTGTCTTATCATTTCATACTGTTCATTGCCTTCATAGTAATACTTGTAACTGACATTTTTTGCTTAGTTTAATAGCTAAACTCTGACACATCCGTGGGAGATGACTCTGTCTTTAAACCACTGTATCTCCAGGATTGTCTATAACAGTGTCTAGCACATAATAGGTGTTCAATAATTACTTGTTGAATTAAAGAAAGCTATGAGAGCGGTCCAGCTTTCAGCCATCCCCATGCTCATTGTTCAGGGCAAATTTAGTAAAAAGTAGACCAAGATGTGAGGGAATCTTATGATACATGGCAACTTGTTCAGTTTCCTAAAGATGAAGGTGGCATAAAATCTCTCTCATGCCTGGAAAGTAGCTCAGAAAGGTTTGTTCTGTCATTAGTGCCTCGAAAAACACCACCAGCAGCCTCCCAGCTACCCAACCATTTACACCTTAAAACTCCTACTGGCCACCCTTCTAAACAGAATTGCTGATGAGAACCAGCTCACTGGAGCCAGGTTGCCTTTCTGCCTCTGGACAGAGAGTTCATGATCTCCATTCACTTAAAAAAGACCACACAGACCCCACTGCTGATGGCCACTTTTGACCTTAATTATTTATGTTCTTTTCCAATGGTGGCCCACCACATGGCTCAGCAGACAAACCTCGGAGTCTGAGAGATTTGGGTTTAAATTCAGTTTTCTCTACTCATTTTCTTTGCATCTCTGAGTTCCGGTTTCCTCATTTGTAATGTGCCAGTAGTAATATTTATATCATGTTTGTGAAGATTAAAAGAAACAAAATGTGCAAAGTATCTAAAGGAGTGTCTGGCACAAAAAAGGAATGGGATTGCTAGGGATTATGTAAAACTAATATCGCGGTGTTTGGAATCTAGGAGTACCCAGTCGGAACCAGCCCACTTCCTTTGCTTCTCTTTGTATTCACTGGAAAGGAAAAGTTCTCCCTCTCTGTGATAACTGTCTTTGCCCTTGTTCACCTTGCTCTTGACCAGGGAGGCTCTATGGGCCACACCACTGGGCTGATGTGGAGCCCTGGCAGGAGTGGGTGGGGGACACGTGCTCCTCAGCTCCCTCCCTGCAGGGCTGCCACATGGGCCTTGTCCCCGGTCCACAGGTCTCAGCTCTGACAATGGGCCCTCTGCATGGCATTCTTTCTCTCTCTGGGTTGCTATAACCACTCCATCCTCTTGCTCCTTCGGGCTTAAAGCATGTAACTCCACTTACTCAAGACACTGTTTTCCTTTAGTCATTTCCCTACATCCTGCACACACCCTTGTCAGTAGTCCCTTTATTACGCACTCTGTGGATTATTTTGATGCCATCTATTTTTGCCAGAATTGGGCTGATGCAGTCTCCCTAAATAGCCATAGTGTGGTGACCAAAATCCACACTCAGTCTGAACATGTACACACACACACACACACACACAAGTCACATGCTCATTTTAACCCCCTTTATGGGAACCACTGAGACCACTGCTGCCCCTACACTGAGACCTCTACTGAGACCACCATAATCTATCCTTTTGGTCCTTTGTAGCCACCAGCCAACCCAACTGTGGTCCAGGAGACTGCCGGCCACTGTCACTCCCATGGAGCGTTGTGACTCTGTTCTCCAGTTTTGTCTCCAATTTGCCATTTTACACAAGGTCCTAATCTGAGCAGGTCCTTTCAGCTTCCCTAGTCTGGGGACAGCATTGTTCTTGTGAATCACTGACACTCGAGGAGGAATGAGATGTCAGTTACTTCCTCAGCTGAAACACTTCCACGTGCTCCACCTCCTTTCTCTGTGCTCCTCTGCCAGGGCAAGGAGCAAAGGCTTTGTTCACTTGCTAGCTCCTTGCACAGTTGCCAGTTCTGTGGAGCTGTGGAGCTATCGGCAGCAGCAGAGAGAGAATGGCAAAGAGGCTGCCGTGGTAGGATAGGTGGCTTCCTTGAACTGATGGCGGTATCTAATAGTATTTGGTGGTAAGGACTGTGGGATGCTGTTACTGATAAATCCAGCACCTACCCAGAAGCAGCTCTGATGCTTCGGTTAAAAGCATTATTCATAGTTACTTATAGATCCAAAATTGCTGATTTTTTTAACCTTTGAAAAAAAATGTTAAAGAGGCTTTTAAAATACTTTATTACTACTAAGACATATTCCCAACCTCTAAAACAGAGTAACAGGATAACATCTACATTTCCTGGCTTAACCCTTTTTCTTTCCTCACTCAAGTTTAAACTCTATACACTGACCCCTAAACTCCATAAGCTACAGCCACACACAGTTCCTTCCGTTTTCAGACTTACCATGGCTTAGGTATAGAAGGAGTGTTGTGAGTTATTACTTTTTAAAACAATTTTGTCTTTGATAGGAATGCTACACTGGTAAATCAGAGAAATAGTAGACAAATGGGACCATTTGGTATGGTCTTTATAGACAATTTGGAGACATAAGAATGGGCCAAGACTATGGTTAGTTGTGTCATCACTGGTGACCCAGTGGTATCCAAAGGATATTCATTCAATAATGTATAATCTATGTGGAGGGAAGCCTCTTAGAAACCAGCCCATATAGTTCTTCTCCCTCCCCTGTCCTGTTCAAGACTTTATCACAAAATCGAGTAAAGGTCTAAGAGGACTATTTATAAATTTATCTATGGTATTAAATTATGAGGGATGGAAAATATTTGTGTGACAAAAGTTGAATCTAGATGTCCTCAATTGACAGTAATAATGGACTGAAACTTGCAAGAAAAGATAGTCTCAAAATATCAATTGCAGACACACAAACTCACAGACACATACACACAAACACAACAACTTATAATAGCAAAGCAGAATCTGATGGGAATTTCCACTAACCACAAAGCAAGAAAACTGTTTTGAAAAAAACCACCCAAGTTTGACCTCAGGATGTGACTGCTTGGTGAAAGATAAGAAGATTCTTTATACTGCCTCCACTCTTTGCTTCCTCACTCTTATCCAGAGTTTGACAAAACTTGGAAACATCTTAGCCGTCACTGTCAATTTCCTGCAAGGAGGCTGACTCCATGTGGTCTAAGAGTAAAAAATTATTGCCTCCTTCTTACATTTTTCTATACCAGGGGTCATAAACCCAAATGACTCCAGGGTCCAGGTGGGCAATATGTTGAGTGAAGAACGGGTTGGGGAGGTGGGAACTGTAGTGAGCTGAAGATGCTAAAGAATTCATGATCCTTGACAAGCCTGGCAACCACTAATTTCCAACTGTCACCATCTTTGAATATGGGTACACTATTATCACATAGTCTCTTCTTTTAGTTTACGTTAATTCTCTTGATCATTAAATGTTAACAATATATTCAATTTCCTTTTTTCGTTTTTTCTTTTTTTTTAGTCCAGTAAAATATACATAATATAAAAATTACCATTTAAGCTATTTTCAAGTGTACAGTTCAGTGACATTAAGTACATTCACATTGTTGTTCAACCATCACTACCATCCATCTCAGGAGATTTTTCATTCTGTAGCTTAAACTGTACCCACTGAGTGATAACTTCCTATTTCCCCCTCCCCTCTAGCCCCTGGCAACCACTATTCTACTTTCTGTCTCTATGAATTTGACTGCTCTAGGAAGCTCATATGAATGCAGTCATATGATATTTGTCTCTTTGCGTCTGACTTACTTCACTTATCATAGTGTCTTCAATTATCCATGCTGTAGCATGTCAGAATTTAATTCCTTTAAAAAATTATTTTAAAATTTTTTGTTGTGGTAAAATATACACAATGTAAAATTTACCACCCTAACCATTTTTAAGTATATGGTTCAGTAGTGTAAAGTATATTTACATTGTTGTACAACCAATCTCCAGAACATTTTCATCTTGCAAAACTGAAACTCAGTACTTATTGAATAACAAGTTCCCATTACCCCTTACCCCCAGCCCCTGGCAACCACCATTCTACTTTCTGTTTCTATGAGTTTGACTATTCTGGATTTCTCACACAAGTGGAATCACACAGTATTTTTCTTTTTGTGACTGACTTATTTTACTTAGTATAATGTCCTCAAAGCTCATCCATATTGTAGCATATGTAAGAATTTCCTTCCTTTTCAAAGGCTGAACAATATTGTACTGCTTGTATATACTGTATTTTGTATATCCATTCACCTGTTGATGGACACTTGGGTTGCTTTAACTTTTTGGCTATTGTGAATAATGTTGCTATGAACGTTGGTATACAAATATTTGTTCATGTCCCTGCTATAATTCTCTTGAGTATATACCCCAAAATGGAATTTCTGGATCCTGTGGTAATTCTATATTTAATATTTTGAGGAACTACCATATTGTTTTCCACAGTGGCTACCCCATTTAACATTTCCACTGACAGAGCACAAGGGTTCCAACCTCTCTACATCCTCACTAACATTTGTTATTTTCTGTTTTTTTGATAATAGCCATCCAAATGAATATGAACTGTTATATAATTGTGGTTTTACTTGCACTTCCCTAATAGCCATCCAAATGAATGTGAAGTGTTATATAATTGTGATTTGATTTGCACTTCTCTAATAATTAGGGATGTTGAACATCTTTCCATGTGCTTATTCACCATTTGTATATTTTGGAGAAATGGCTTAAATCCTCTGCCCATTTTTAAATTGAGTTGTTTGTTTTTAGTTGTTGAGTTGTAGGACTTCTTTACATATTCTGGATATCAATCTTTTATCAGATATAGGATTTGCAAATATTTTCTCCCACTCCTTGTGTTGCCTTTTCAAACTGTTGATAGTGTCCTTTGATGCACAATAGTTTTAAATTTTTATGAAGTCCAGTTAATAACCTTTTTCATTTGTTGCTTATGTTTTTGGTGTCATATCTGAGAAATCATTGCCAAATCCAATCTCGTGAAGCTTTCCACCTATATTTTCTTTGAAGAGTTTTTATAATTTTAGTCCTTATGCTTAGGTCTTTTATATTGAGTTCATTTATGTATATTGTGTAAGGTAAGGGTTCAACTTCATTTTTTTGCATGTAGATATTCAGTTTTCCCATCACCATTTGTTGAAAAGACTAACCTTTCCCCATTAAGTGGTCTGGCACGCTTTTTTTTTTTTTTTTTAATTAAAAATTTTGGTTGTGTTTATTGCAAATATGTTCCCAATTATTGTTTGCCTTTTAATTTTGCATGCAATATTTAGTGTATAAAGTTTTTGTTTTTTTTTAATTTCTAAAAATTATTTATTTATTTATCTTATTAATTATCCGTTTTATACATATCAGTGTATACATGTCAATCCCAATCTCCCAATTCATCACACCACAACCCCCACCCCTTGCCGCTTTCCCCCGTTGGTGTCCATACGTTTTTTTCTCTACTTCTGTGTGTCAATTTCTGCTCTGCAAACTGGTTCATCTGTACCATTTTCTAGGTTCCACATATATGCGTTAATATACGATATTTGTTTTTCTCTTTCTGACTTACTTCACTCTGTATGACAGTCTCTAGATGCATCCACGTCTCTGCAAATGACTTAATTTCGTTCCTTTTCATGGCTGAGTAATATTCCATTGTATATATGTATCACATCTTCTTTATCCATTCGTCTGTTGATGGGCATTTACGTTGCTTCCATGACCTGGCTATTGTAAATAGTGCTGCAGTGAACATTGGGGTGCATGTGTCTTTTCGAATTATGGTTTTCTCTGGGTATATGCCCAGTAGTGGGATTGCTGTATCATATGGTAATTCTATTTTTAGTTTTTTAAGGAACCTCTATACTGTTCTCCATTGTGGCTGTATCAATTTACATTCCCACCAACAGAGCAAGAGGGTTCCCTTTTCTCCACACCCTCTCCAGCATTTGTTGTTTGTAGATTTTCTGATGATGCCCATTCTAACTGGTGTGAGGTGATACCTCATTGTAGTTTTGATTTGCATTTCTCTAATAATTAGTGATGTTGAGCAGCATTTCATGTGCTTCTTGGCCACCTGTATGTCTTCTTTGGAGAAATGTCTGTTTAGGTCTTATGCCCATTTTTGGATTAGGTTGCTTGTTTTTTTAATATTGAGCTGCATGAGCCGTTTAGATATTTAGGAGATTTATCCTTTGTCCGATGATTCATTTGCAAATATTTTCTCCCATTCTGAGGGTTGTCTTTTCATCTTGTTTATGTTTTCCTTTGCTGTGCAAAAGCTTTGAAGTTTCATTAGGTCCCATTTGTTTATATTTGTTTTTATTTCCATTACTCTAGGAGGTGGATCAAAAAAGATCTTGCTGTGATTTATGTAAAAGACTGTTCTTCCTATGCTTTCCTCTAAGAGTTTTACAGTGTCCGGTCTTACATTTAGGTCTCTAATCCATTTTGAGTTTATTTTTGTGTATGGTGTTAGGGAGTGTTCTAATTTCATTCTTTTACATGTAGTTGTCCAGTTTTCCGAGCACCACTTATTAAAGAGACTGTCTTTTCTCCATTGTGTATCCTTGCCTCCTTTGTCATAGATTAGTTGACCATAGGTGTGTGGGTTTATCTCTGGGCTTTCTATCCTGTTCCATTGATCTATATTTCTGTTTCCGTGCCTGTACCGTATTGTCTTGATTGCTGGAGCTTTTTAGTATAGTCTGAAGTCAGGGAGTCTGATTCCTCCAGCACCGTTTTTTTCCCTCAAGACTGCTTTGGCAATTCAGGGTCTTTTGTGTCTGCATACAAATTTTAAGATTTTTTGTTCTAGTTCTGTAAAAAATGCCATTGGTAATTTGATAAGGATTGCATTGAATCTGTAGATTGCTTTGAGTAGTATAGTCATTTTCACAATATTAATTCTTCCAATCCAAGAACATAGTATATCTCTCCACCTGTTTGTATCATCTTTAATTTCTTTCATCAGTGTCTTATACTTTTCTACATACAGGTCTTTTGTCTCCCTAGGTAGGTTTATTCCTAGGTATTTTATTCTTTTTGTTGCAATGGTAAATGGGAGTGTTTCCATAATTTCTCTTTCAGATTTTTCATCATTAGTGTATAGGAATGCAAGAGATTTCTGTGCATTAATTTTGTATCCTGAAACTTTTACCAAATTCATTGATTAGCTCTAGTAGTTTTCTGGTGGCATCTTTAGGATTCTCTGTGTATAGTATCATGTCATCTGCTAACAGTGACAGTTTTAATTCTTCTTTTCCAATTTGTATTCCTTTTTTTTCTTTTTCTTCTCTGATTGCTGTGGCTACGACATCCCAAACTATGTTAAATAATAATGGTGAGAGTGGACCTCCTTGTCTTGTTCCTGATCTTAGAGGAAATGCTTTCAGTTTTCCACCATTGAGAATGATGTTTGCTGTGGGTTTGTCATATATGACCTCTATTATGTTTAAGTAGGTTCCCTCTATGCCCACTTTCTGGAGAATTTTTATCATAAATGGGTGTTGAATTTTGTCAAAAGCTTTTTCTGCATCTATTGAGATAATCATATGGATTTTCTTCTTCAATTTGTTAATATAGTGTATCACATTGATTGATTTGCATATATTGAAGAATCCTTGCATCCCTGGGTTAAATCCCACTTGATCGTGGTGTATGATCCTTTTAATGTGTTGTTGGATTCTGTTTGCTAGTATCTTGTTGAGGATTTTTGCATCTATATTCATCAGTGATATTGGTCTGTAATTTTCTTTTTTTGTAGTATCTTTGTTTGGTTTTGGTATCAGGGTGATGGTGGCCTCATAGAATGAGTTTGGGAGTTTTCCTTCCTTTGCAATTTTTTGGAAGAGTTTGAGAAGGATGGGTGTTAGCTCTTCTCTAAATGTTTGATAGAACTCACCTGTGAAGCCATCTGGTCCTGAACTTTTGTTTTTTGGAAAATTTTTAATCACAGGTTCAACTTCATTCCTTGTGATTGGTCTGTTCATATTTTCTATTTCTTCGTGTTTCAGTCTTGGAAGTTTATACCTTTCTAAGAATTTGTCCATTTCTTCCAGTTTGTCCATTTTATTGGCATAGAGTTGCTTGTAGTAGTCTCTTAGGATGCTTTGTATTTCTGCAGTGTCTGTTGTAACTTCTCCTTTTTCATTTCTAATTTTATTGATTTGAGTCTTCTACCTCTTTTTCTTGATGAGTCTGGCTAATGGTTTATCAATTTTGTTTATCTTCTCAAAGAACCAGCTTTTAGTTTAATTGATCCTTGCTATTGTTTTCTTTGTTTCTATTTCATTTATTTCTGCTCTGATCTTTGTGATTTCTTTCCTCCTGCTAACTTTGGGTTTTGTTTGTTCTTCTTTCTCTAGTTCCTTTAGGTGTAAGGTTAGATTGTTTACTTGAGATTTTTCTTGTTTCTTGAGGTAGGCTTGTATAGCTATAAACTTCCCTCTTAGAACTGCTTTTGCTGCATCCCATAGGTTTTGGATCGTCGTGTTTTCATTGTCATTTGTCTCTAGGTATTTTTTGATTTTCTCTTTGATTTCTTCAGTGATCTCTTGATTATTTAGTAACGTATTGTTTAGCCTCCATGTGTTTGTGTTTTTTACGTTTTTTCCCCTGTAATTCATTTCTAATCTCATAGTGTTGTGGTCAAAAAGATGCTTGATATGATTTTAATTTTCTTAAATTTACTGAGGCTTGATTTGTGACCCAAGATGTGATGTATCCTGGAGAATGTTCCGTGCGCAGTTGAGAAGAAAGTGTAATATGCTGTTTTTGGATAGAATGTCCTATAAATATCAATTAAATCTAGCTCGTCTGTTGTGTCATTTAAAGCATCTGTTTCCTTATGTATTTTCATTTTGGATGATCTGTCCATTGGTGTAAGTGAGGTGTTAAAGTCCCCCACTGTAATTGTGTTACTGTCGATTTCCTCGTTTATAGCTGTTAGCAGTTGCCTTATGTATTGAGGTGCTCCTATGTTAGGTGTATATATATTTATAATTGTTATATCTTCTTGGATTGATCCCTTGATCATTATGTAGTGTCCTTCCTTGTCTCTTGTAACATTCTTTATTTTAAAGTCTATTTTATCTGATATGAGTATAGCTACTCCAGCTTTCTTTTGATTTCCATTTGCATGGAATATCTTTTTCCATCCCTTCACTTTCAGTCTGTACGTGTCCCTAGGTCTGAAGTGGGTCTCTTGTAGACAGCATATATATGGGTCTTGTTTTTGTATCCATTCAGCGAGCCTGTGTCTTTTGGTTGGAGCATTTAATCCATTCACGTTTATGGTAATTATCGATATGTATGTTCCTATGACCATTTTCTTAATTGTTTTGGGTTTGTTTTTGTAGGTCCTTTTCTTCTCTTGTGTTTCCCACTTAGAGAAGTTCCTTTAGCATTTGTTGTAGAGCTGGTTTGGTGGTGCTGAATTCTCTTAGCTTTTGCTTGTCTGTAAAGCTTTAGATTTCTCCATCAAATCTGAATGAGATCCTTGCCGGGTAGAGTAATCTTGGTTGTAGGTTCTTCCCTTTCATCACTTTAAGTATATCATGCCACTCCCTTCTGGCTTGTAGAGTTTCTCCTGAGAAATCAGCTGTTAACCTTATGGGAGTTCCCTTGTATGTTATTTGTCGTTTTTCCCTTGCTGCTTTTAATAATTTTTCTTCGTCTTTTATTTTTGCTAATTTGATTACTATGTGTCTCGGCGTGTTTCTCCTTGGGTTTACCCTGTATGGGACTCTCTGTGCTTCCTGGACTTGGGTGGCTATTTCCTTTCCCATGTTAGGGAAGTTTTCGACTATAATCTCTTCAAATATTTTCTCTGGTCCTTTCTCTCTCTCTTCTCCTTCTGGGACCCCTATAATGCGAATGTTGTTGTGTTTAATTTTGTCCCAGAGGTCTGTTAGGCTGTCTTCATTTCTTTTCATTCTTTTTTCTTTAGTCTGTTTTGCAGCAGTGAATTCCACCATTCCATCTTCCAGGTCACTTATCCGTTCTTTTGCCTCAGTTATTCTGCTGTTGATTCCTTCTAGTGTAGTTTTTATTTCAGTTATTGTATTGTTCATCTCTCTTTGTTTGTTCTTTAATTCTTCTAGGTCTTTGTTAAACATTTCTTGCATCTTCTCGATCTTTGTCTCCATTCTTATTCTAAGGTCCTGGATCATCTTCACTATCATTATTCTGAATTCTTTTTCTGGTAGGTTGCCTATCTCTACTTCATTTAGTTGTTTTTCTGGAGTTTTATCTTGTTCCTTCATCTGGTATATAGCCCTCTGCCTTTCCATCTTGTCTGTCTTTTTGTGAATGTGGTTTTTGTTCCACAGGCTGCAGGATTATAGTTTTTTTTTGCTTCTGCTGTCTGCCCTCTGGTGGTTGAGGCTATCTGAGAGGCTTGATGGGAGGCTCTGGTGGTGGGTAGAGCCCAGCTCTTCTTTTTCAGGATTTTTATGGCTATTCTTGTTTGCTTGTTCTTCCAAATCGATGTTATAATTAACTTGCATAAGCTCCAGAAAACAATATGATGGAATTTTTTTTGCTAATCCATTAATTAACTTTTTAACTTAAGGAAAATCTCTGTAAGATTAATTGCTTCTATCTAAGAATATGGTATGTCTTTCCAGTTGTTATGGTTGCATACTTTATATTTTGTCTTTTTGTCTTCAGATTCTTCTTTGGACATCTTACCCTCCCACTTTACCTTTTTGTACTTGAAGACTTGAGGATCTTGTTGAATCACATTTACTTCCTCTAAATTGGAGATGCCACATGTATGTTACTAGTCCTGTCCCTCCTTCAAGTGCCAAACCCAAAAATGCACGTATCCTATCTTTCTATGTGGACTGTCTTTCAAAACTGATATTAATTAGATTATGTCTTCATTGTCCATGGGCGCCTGTGTCCTGTTGTTCAGGGCACTATTACTGGAAATCTACTGGTCAGAAGATGTGCAATAGCATCTTCTGTTTAATCATCTTCTGCATGCAGTAGGCAGAAGCCTATCAGTCTTGGGAAATACTTGGAGAGTTATATTATTTCTAGAGTGTATTAGTTGGTAGGACTTCACTTTCAGCTGCCAATCATGTTTAAATAAACCAAAATCAGAAAGGCTGAGCTTGCAAAAACTGTCTCAAAATGACAGGCATCAGTCATTCTTTCCCAAATTTTATGTAATCTTCTAAAACTGACAGTGGCACAGAAAAAGGAATACGGCAAACAGAGAAACTCCTTTGCTGTGAATCGGAACATCTGAAGCTCCCCACCTTTTGTTTCTAGAAAAACAACATTCTTAAAGCTTATTTTCCACTTCTTCAGCACATTATTGATTACAGCAGAGCCCTATAGAATGCCTTTCTTTAAAGGTATAATTGTTGGTATCACATGGATGTTGTTCCCTGCAGTGAAATTGAAACTTTAAACGGAGCCTTAATAATGAAACAATCTTCAGGTTTATTGATTTTCTTCAGTAAGTTCCTTAACCTACTCAGGCATGTTTTTGTTTTCCAAAATAAAGCAGAGTCTAATTCCAAGTGTTTGATGTTAAGTTATTTGAAGTGTTGAAATAAACACTGAAGTTAGTTGGAAACTAATTCAATCAGTTGTAGTTACAAGGGGAAAACAATATAAATACGTGTTAGACAGTATTTTATTTAATGATACAAAGCCTAAAAGTTAGCTTTCAACAATATGTAAAATAAAATTTACGTACAATAAGGAAATAGATCCCAGGACCAGGAAAAATTTAAATCAGGGCACAAGGTCAAGACGGCTGGGGGTGGGGTAGGGTGTTAGAATCCAGAAATAAAGCCTGGTGAATCTTGGATATTTACTACTGATGAGTTGAATGTTCATTTCTAAGATTCCTAGTGCCCAAGTTTAAAAAAGAAACATAGTAATCAACTTTATTGTCTATGTAGGAGATATTGAATGGTAGACTTGAAGTGTCTTCATCAAAATCTTTCCTGAATATACTAACAGGTCATTTTTGCTCCTTCTTGTGGTAGCCCTTAACATCAGGCAAAGTAGGATGCTACAGTGTAAAGTACAATTCAGAAAGAGATGCTGAGACAATATGATCCAAAACTTGTGGTCTCGCTAAGCATAGCCTTGATGATCACTGTATAATGCCTTTGTAGGGAGCTTAGAGGAAAGATCTTAGTTCATCAGAGAATGATTGTTGTTAAATTACCCAGAATTATAAAATCAGAAGACGATGTAGTTGTATTTAAAGGGAGCTATTTTCAGAAGTGCCAATGGAACCCTATGCTTCGTTGTTTCTAGACAACCAACTTTCTTAAAGCTTATTTTCCACTTCTTCAGCACATCATTGATTACAACAGAGCCCTATAGAATGCCTTTCTTTAAAGGTATAATTGTTGGTATCACATGGATGGGCCCCAAAGCCCATACTGGTGAAATCTAAAGGAATTATGAGCACAGTTGGTCCTAGAACACTGAGAAAGCATGTTGTGATAACTTCCCCACCTGCATACCTCGCAAAGCTGGGGAAGGGAGTCTTTAGTGTTGGCAGCTGTTAACATCGCTAGCTGGATCAGACTCTTCTTGGAAGTTGTGAACTGGAAACTTTTTTTTTTTTTTGGTAAGAATAGCTATGCAAAGCCTCCTGATCTTAAATTTACTGGCCTCATTAATAATTAATAAAGGTTTTATGAGCAAAGCATTCAGCTTATGCTATGTGCTGCTTCCAAATCATAGTACTTGCTGTGATTTATGGGATGAAATGAAAATGGAAAAATGTGGGCTACAGCATATGTCTCCAATGAAAGAAAGCAATTGAGATAATTTTCTACTGTCACACTGAGCCTCTCAGTAACGAACAGAAAGGGATTCAAAGGGCACCTGTCATTAAGGCATTTCACCAACCTTTGCTTGCTGGAAACCAGAGTACAGGCTGCATTCAGATGGTACAGGTGTACTTCCTCCTCTGACATTTGGGTTCCCACAACATCCCATAGGTCAAGGGAGACCTGGGAGCTGACTTCTCCAGATCTACACTGAGGATGACTCAGAAGCTTGGGATCCCCTTTCTCCCATCCTCTCTGCTGTTTGGTGTACTCTCTCTGCTTTTCATTTTAGAAGTAAAAACAAGAAGAGGATCAAATGTATGCAATCACATAAATAAGCTTTAGTTATTTATGTTTGCTTTTCTACTATTTTTATAACATCCTTTGTTACTTGATTGAAACCTAACTGGTTATTTGCATTGCTATTCTTTTTCCAAACAAGGGAAAGAGAGTTGCTTTTGGAATCAAATGGACCTATGTTTGAATCTCACATATGCCACTAAGTTATCTGAGCAAGCTACACAATTTCTCTGAGCCTTGCTGTCTTCTCTGTAAGACATGGGGGTTGTGCTTCTTGACACACAGGGTTGCTGTAGAGTTTAAATGAAATAAATCACGCAAAGCACATTGCCCAGTGCTTGGCACACAGTAGAGCCAGTAAAAGTAAAAGTTTGTATTCTGACCATTCCTGTAGTTGTAGTTGGATGCCGGGTCCAGGCTCTTTCAAAGACAGGGCCACTTTGTGGACAGTGGGAAAGCAGATGGAAGCCTTTGGGAGGCCATGGATTACTCTCAGAAGAGCTCAGACTTTTCATTGCTGGCTCTTCTTCCAAGGCTCCACACAGAGAAAGCTCAATACCCTGCAGCCCTGGGAACTGAGAAGACCGAGAGATTCCCAGAGCCATGGGGCTGCTTGGGGCTCCCTAGAAAGTGGGGGTCATCCTCTCCAGAGACAGGGGTCTTCTCCTAGACTTAGACAAATATGAATGTTGGCAGAGATGTCAGGGCATGGAGGACTGGCAGCTCGGGCCGGGCCTTAGGAGAGGACGGGACCCCTGGGGCTCCTAGTGTTCAGACGGAGTCCTCGGAATATTGTCAGGGCCCCCACAGGCAATGAGTCTGGAGACTCACTCACAATAATCAAACTACCCAAAGACCAACATGTGAACCGGGCGCCAAATTACTTGTGTTGTGCAGGATATTCCTTCCACCTGGATCACACCCTTCCAAATATCAGGAAACCCTAAGAGCAGTTAGGGATTATCATTACAGTCCTCAGAAACACCATTTATTGAGTGTCCAATGTGTGCTGAGTACAAATGTTCTTTTAACCTTAGGTGGAGTTTCCCCAAGAGCATGGCTTGAGACCACAGCTTGAATGCAGTTAGTTTATTTTGGGATGTCATCCCAGGGAATCGGAGTTGGGGGGCACTGGGAAGGGTTGAGTAGGGAAGAAGGGAAGGCGATCCAAGGGTCTGTTATTGGGCTGGTCACTGTTGTGGGCAACTGGGGCTCAATCCCACCAGAGAGCCTCTGGGTAGAATGTGCTTCAGAATCGTCTGCTCAAGACATAGACGTATTCATTTCCTGATTTCTGTCCATCATTGGTTATGCCCAGGATGTGCTGTTAAGTCCTTCCAGCTTCCAAGTTTGTGCATATATGCCAGGATGGGCAAGTGGGCTCCTGCAGGCGTTCCACAGGGAAGGGCACAGGAGCCCTGGGGAAGAATGCAAGAGACGCTTGGTGCAGCTGGGCCAAGGGGCCCTGAAGCTACCCTTCTGTGTGACTAGTTGCTGCAGCGATGGCCAGACCAAAAAAGTGATCTGAGGGGATGTGAGACAAGGCACATGAGATGTCTAACATAGCCTTGACTCCTTAAAGCAACCCCACAAGGTCGATAATATTAGTGTCACTTCACCGATGGAGTAACTGAAGCTAGGAGAAGTGAAGTAACTAGCTCATGGTCGTGCAGCTCTAAATGGCAGGGCCAGAATTTAAATGTAGGCTCGTGTTAACTTTAAAGCATGTGCCAGACTTCTCTGCTATGATGCTGGGCTAGACACCTTCCATTTGTCCCTCTAAATTGTCTCTCCAGCCTTCTCTGCCCCAGGAAGATGGTCTATAGGGATAATATCAAAGAACTCTCTTTCGCACTGGCTTCTGGTTAGGGTAGTATAGTGGGGGAGCACCAGCAAGTGACCGGAGAGAGGGAGAGGGTATGATCAGTGTAGCTATGCCCCTGGATGGGATATCACAGCTCTTCCCAGGACGTATGTCCATACTTTTCTTTCCTCTTTGTTCTCCTGAGTGCCCCCTTTCTTTTCTCCCTTGATCCTAGGGGGGCAGTGTCATTAGTCATTTGTGATTTCCTTATACTCTTCCTGTACCTCTTTGCCTTGTCCTAGTTTGAGTGTGCTGTACCCTGCTGGGGGGACCCAGATTGTGCAGCCACGTCCCAGACGTGTCTGGAAAACGCAGTCGGAGCACAGACGTTATCTGCCTAGGTCCACCTCCATGTCACTTACCGCAGGAGAGAGCAATCTCTTTAGTGACCAAAGATGCCTCCCGGGCTAGGGCCACTGTCTGTCCATCAGACCGTGCTGACAAACATCAACACATTATTGCTCACTCCTTATCTAAGCTCCATGCTGGCAAACTTTCCATGCACACAGTTCCTCTCGGATAGATTAATAATTTATCAACAGTAGCTTAATCTTTGGCTGTGCTTTGCTTTGATGTCCAGGCCAATTTCGCTCTTCTTTAGTTGGGGTGACATCTATCCTTTGAGGTGTTCCTGCGTGTGGCTAATCTCTTCAGTTCTGGACAGATTATGCTCATTTTCCTCCTGGGGGATCAACGTCTTTCCAAGTATTCGGGAGACAGAGAAGAGCTATTAGTTCTGTTCATCAGGTGTTAAGGCTGTTGGAATGATGCACCAACTACCCCCTTGAAGCCCGGGATTGTCTTCCCTTCCGCAGATAGCCGGGCCTCAGCTGGGAGGAGGAAGAGAAGAGGTTTGCCTTTGCCTCCTCTCTGCAAACTCTAGCTCCACTTTTATGCCTCTCAATAACTCTAGGTGTTTGACGATTCACGAACATTTTGAATTAAAAAAAAAAAAAGACCAGCTCTGGGTTTGAACAAACATGTTGTTATTCAAGGTTTAAAGCATTTCTTTTATGGCTCCCCTGCTGTGCCTCTGATTGTTTCCCTTTCCTCAGAGCATGAATGATTGTTTATTAAACATAATAATAATAATAAAGTGGAGGTAGGGTCCCTTAGTTGGCATTATTTCAGATTCCAATTTAATCTTTCCCCAGTCCCACTTCATTACAACTCTATTCAGTTGTGTGTTTCATAACCAGCGTGTGTCATGGTGAATGAAGTCAAGCTTCAGAATAACATGTCAGTAAGATGATTGTTCATGGAACACACAGTACCTCTGGTCTATAATTAAAAAAAAAAAAAACGAAAAAAAAAAACCCGGTTCAAAAAAAAAAAAAAAACAGATTAGAAACTTGCTTCATTGCATAGAACCCAGTAGCTTTGAAATAGCAGAGTCTGCCTTCCTGAGCCAAGAGTCCTGTCCCTGTGAATGTCAGGATAGGGAGAGATGCTTCCTGATCTTTCAGAGTGGTGAGCAGGGCTCTTCTGAACCACTGAAAGTTAGGAGGGGTATGAACCTTCAGTCTTTATCCTTCCAGAAACAGTATGCTTAGGGTGATGGGCTCTGCCTCTTGTTAGCAATGTGACCTCAGCTCCTTCAACTCTAAAGTGGGAGTGATACTAGTGACATCCATGGCTGTTGCACAGATTGCAAAACATGAGATACTGCAAGTGATTAGTAGAGTGCCCGGCACATAGTCAGTGCGCAATGCACAGGAGCTGCTTTTATTATTGTGCAAGATTACATTACAAATAACCTTATCAATTGTCAGAAATAATGATTGTTTCAACAGGCCTTGGGTCATGATTGGAGGAAGAAATAAAGATGATGCTGTTCAGAGTACAAGTCTAAGTGAACAGACAGACTCAGAAGTATAAGAACACAACATAGAAATGGTCTTTGGTTATAAGAAGAAAAAAGGACATTGATGGGTTTGGGGTTGGAGGCAGTTCCCCAAGAACCTGCTCAAGTTACATTAAAAACGTGGGTACTCCACAAAAGAAGATATACAGATGGCAAATAAGCATATGAAAAGATGATCTACATCACACATCATCAGGAAAATGCAAATTAAAACAATAATGAGATACCACTACACACCTATTAGAATGGCCAAAATCCAGAATACTAACAACATCAAATGATGGTGAGGTTGTGGAGCAACAGGAACTCTCACTTACTGCAGTGAACTGGGTACAGCCGATTTGGAGGACGGTGTGGTGGTTTCTTACAAAACTAAACATACTCGGGGCTTCCCTGGTGGCGCAGTGGTTGAGAATCTGCCTGCCAATGCAGGGGACACGGATTCGCGCCCTGGTCTGGGAAGATCCCACATGCCACGGAGCGACTAGGCCCGTGAGCCACAATTGCTGAGCCTGCGCATTTGGAGCCTGTGCTCCGCAATAAGAGAGGCCGTGATAGTGAGAGGCCCGCGCACCGAGATGAGGAGTGGCCCCCGCTCGCTGCAACTGGAGAGAGCCCTCGCACAGAAACGAAGACCCAACACAGCCATAAATAAATAAATAAATAAGTAAATTAGTAAATAAATAAATAAATAAATAAATAAAATTAAAAACAAAAAGAAATACGGAAAGGGAAGTACATTTCAAATTTAATTAAAAAAAAAAAACTAAACATACTCTTATCGTACTATCCAGCAGTCATGCTTCTTGATATTCATCCCCAAAAGTTGAAAACTTATGTCCACACAAAAACCTGCATGCAGATGATGATAGCAGTTTTATTCATAATTACCAAAACTTGGAAGCAACCAAGATGTCCTTCAGCAGATGAATGGATCAATTGTGGTACATCCAGACAGTGGAATATTATTCAGTGCTAAAAAGAAATGCGCTATCAAGCTATGAAAAGACATGAAGAAACTTAAATTCATATTACTAAATGAAAGAAGCTAATCTGAAAGAGCTATATTCTTTGTGATTCCAACTATATGACATTCTGGACAAGGCAAAACTTTGGAGACAGTGAAATGATCAGTAGTTGCCAGGGGTTGCGAGGGAGGGAGGAATGAATAGGGCAGTGAGACTATTCTGTATGGTACTACGATGATGGATACACGTCATTATGCGTTTGTCAAAACCCATAGAACACACAACACCAAGAGAGAACCGTGATGTAAAGTAGGATGATTATGATGTGTCAGTGTAGCTTTGTGGATTGTAACAAACATACCACTCTGGTGGGGAATGTTGATAATGAGGAAAGCTGTGCACCTTGTGGGGGGCAGGGAGCATATGCACAGTCTCTATATCTTCCTCTCAATTTTGCTGTGAACCTAGAACTGCTCTCAACAATGTGTCTTATTAAGAAAAAAAATAAAAAGGTGGTTTCCAGACTGCTCTGCATAAGACAAGGATAGGATTTAAGAAGCGACAAGAGTCCGGGGTCTGAGGATGAGAGGGTGGGGTGGAGTGGGTGCAGCAGGATGTGGGCCCAACGTTAAAGGAAGTCAGAAACTTGGGAGAACACCAATGTCCAGGGGGCTTTTGAAGCCTTTTGTGGTAGGGTCGGTGATGTAAACCATCTCCTCTCTCTCCTCCAGGATAGCCTCAGGCACATTCATCTAGTTTACAAATTCTTTTGTGTGTGTGGATTTTTTAGGGGAACTCAGAAGTTGCTGAGTTCTACCAGTGGTTTGTTGTAGGTGAAAAGGGGGATCGTTTTAGGAGACATAGAAAACAGAGACAGAGGAGGCAGCTGGCTTCTTGGTTATAGTAAGCAACACCCCTTAAATGTCCTCTGAGGCTGCCCAGTCTCAGCCAGCTAGGCAGGCGTCCACACGGGGATCTGTTGGCCTCGTGAGGACAGGTGCTCAGCCAAGCTCACGTAGTCCCAGTGAGGAGGTTGGTCAAATCTAGTTCCCAGTGAAGCAAGTGCACCCCTCGCTCGTCAACCCTCTGTGTGTGGTGGTCATATTTTGAAATGAGGTCATCTATAGAATTTGTATTCTTGAGCATTTTCATTGAAGCTCATGCTTTGGTTAGTTTAGAACCAAGAAACTTATTCAAGGAAGAGCTAAAATCAAGAAGGTGAATACAGCAGTTATCTGTATAATATTATGGCAGTTTTCAGCCCTAGCCACCCATGTTGAAGTTAGCTAACTCTACCCAGTTATGCCCAGGTGACCCATGTGGGTCTGGGCCCATGGCCTGGAGGGGATGCGGAAAGCCTGTTGGGGGTATGGAGTACATTCCAGATTTTAGACTTGGCCTACTCTTCTGATTGCATGTGTGTCATTTAATAAACCACCATATTCCTAAATAACACCGAGACTGTCTTGTATTCTGACACTCCAAGCACTTGGTACTGAGAGAGATCCAGTGGTCCACTCTGGCCACAGGATCTATGGTGACCTCCAGCTAGCCATGTGGCATACAGGCACAGTCCTTGCTCTGGGAGGAGTGTATCCCCTGAGAGTCATCCAAGGCCTGGAGAAGTGTGTTATGGGCCCCTGATTGCCCAGCTGTCTCTCAGGATTGACATTTTTCCAGAGTCAAGCTCAAAGGCATGATGTCAGGACAGCCTGGTTATGGGAACTCCTCCATTTCTCACCTAGGCTATCACATGGCCCTACTGCTCAGCTGCACTCTTAGCAGCCCAGGCAAAGAGACTAGGACCCGGGTATTTCACAGCATTGGGGCAAGTTTTGATTCCTTCTTGCTTGAAACCCTCTCTTCCCCTGGTTTTGGGATATTGCACTCTCTGGTAATGTCCCTCCTGCCTCGCTGGTCCTCACTCCCAGTGCCTTTGCTGGGACTTCTGTGTCCTCTTGATCTCTAAACGTTGATGTGCCAGGGCTTAGCCCTGCCCTCTTCTCTTCTCATTTTGTGTGTGCCTGGGTGACCATATCTAGTCCTATGACTTTAAATATCATCTATATGCTGATGACTTTCACATTTTTGTTTCTCCTCTTAGAATTCTAGGCATATATTCATCTGCATACTTTATATTTCCACTTAGATGGCTCATAGTCATCTCCAAGTATGCGTGTGTCAAACTGTACACGTGATTTTTTGCCCCTTTCCTCCCCAAATTACACTTCCTGAGTATCCTCTAAATTAGGGAACATTGCCTCAATTCACCCTCTTGCTCAGGCTTGTACACCAAAGTACTGAAGTACTCCCCGACTCCTCTCTTTTCTTTCACACTGCACATCCAGTTGGTCAGAGTATCTCCAACCTGACCACTGCTCACAGATCCTCTGCTACCATCCGCTCCAAGCCATCATGGCCTGTCACCTGGTCACTGGCCAGAGATTCCTAACTGGTCTTCCTGCCTTCATGCATTCTTGCTGCAGCCAGAGGGACCATTGTAACATGCGAATCTGGACATGACACTCCCACTCAATAGCTGGATATTTCTCTGAGTAATATTCCAAATTCACATCAAGCTCTCCAAGCCCTTAATTATCAGTTGCCTGCTTTGACCTCATCTTCTCTACAGCAGTGTTGACCTCCTCACTGTGCCTTGAGCACAAAGGATTCTTCTGCCCCAGGACCTTTGCACTTGCCTTTCTCTCAGGATTGATCTTCTCTCAGAGGTCCCTATAACTCAGCCCCTCACTTCATTTAAGCTTTTAGTAAATGTCTCATCTTCAGAGAGCTGTCCCTGACCACATTATCTGAAATAGAACCTCCCACCATCTTCTCTCTTCTTACTTTTTGTTCATAGCAATTATTCCTATTTGTGTTTATACTACATATTGACCTATTTATTTGTTTGTTTATCTCCCTTAATTGGACTATAAGCTTTGTCTGGTTTGTTCACACCTATATTCTAAACACCTAGAATAGTTTCAGACATAATCTAAGCTCTCCATAAATATTTGTTGAATGAATGAAGGTACAAGTAAATTAGGGAATGAGAAAGTATGTGGGCTCCCTGTGCAAAGAATGTACATATTCAACAAAATTGGACTCACTCAAACTTTTCTAAAAGCCAATCCATCTTTTAGGCAAAGAGCCTCTATTGATACTTGACAATGTCCCTGCATGTGAAGTGGGTAGAGTATTAAAGTGGTGGGGATTGCCAACGAGACCTCACTTGTTCCTTTTCTTTAGCTCATTCTAGGTACTTTGGAATAGAAAAGACATTATGGGTATGAGGCTTGACTCTGACTTGCAGCAGCTGTTTGTTCTCAGGAAAGTTATATAACTTTTCTGATTACTTGACTTGGTTGTGCAAAACTGGGATATACCTCAGGCCTCCCTCACACAGTAATTGTGAAGATCAGACATAGCATACATAATATACTTAATACTGTGTCTGGCTTAGTATTAGGCACTCAGTGAAGAATAGCTGCTCTGAAGAAGAAGGTGATGATGATGATGATAATCATCACCATGAAGAAGGAGATAGATGATGATGTTGCCAACTGGAAGGCAGTATGGCTTGGAAACACGTGGGAGCCCAGGATTAGGAGACTGATTGTTCAAGGTTTCCACTAGGTGAGCTGATCGTAGGCGTGGAATGAACATATACTGGATGAATGATTCTCCTCAGTTAGTGGTCTTTTCATTTAAGAAGCTTTCCACAGCTAGGCTCAAGGCCTCTGGGCAAGCATGGTGAGGGTGTGACTTTGTATGACTCTCAGCTCCTGGCTGGAGAGCCACTGTAGGTGTTAGTAAACAGCTGTGATTGGATGACCCAGGGAAGGAAAGTAGGCTAGCCTCACTCTCAGCTCATTCCCCTTCTGCAGAGGTCTGTTGATGGTTATCCTCTTGATTGGTCGGAAACCCAGCCCCTTGTTAACAGCAGGGTCAGTGGTTCTGTAACTTAACATTCTTTTTGTGACCCTGACCTCTGACTCACTGTCACCACTGTTCTCTTTCTCTGCATGTGGCCAACCACATCTCTCTGTCTCTCCTTGTCTTTCTTTTTCTTCTTTCTTCCTCCTTCCCTCCCTTCCTCTTTGTCTTCCTCATTTTTCCCTTACTGTTTTTACCTTCCTCTCTTTCTTTCCTCCCACATCCTTTCCATCTCCATTTTCTTTAGCTCCATTGCAAAAGGGCAGTTATGGAGGCGTCAGGGGTGGGAGCCCAAGTGGCTGGTCACTGTCTGAGACTTCCCTGGAGACCAGGCAGCCCCGTGTATTCTGGAGTCTCTCTGTCTGTCTGTCTCTCTGCCTCTCTCTCTGTCTCTCTCTCTTCTTCATCCCTTATATATGTAGGCTGCTGCCAGGGTCCCAAGACCCTGGTAATTTACAGGGACATTTAGAGAAGGGATGAGGGTTATTGATTTTTTCCACCTAGTTCCATCTAAGGGAGATTGGAAAGAAGCATCTAAGGTTGGGTGGCCCAGAGTAATGGGCCTTCACAGGGAGAGATGGTAGGGAAGAACACAGTTTTGGGCTCTGGAAATTCTGGCTTCTAGTCTTAAACCTTCCGAATAATTACCTGTGCATTTTTGGACAAGTTGTTTCCCCTCTCTGGACCTCAGTTTCCTCATCTGAGAAATAAAGGGCTTAAACTGTCTTCCAAAACAATTCTGCCTCCAGGCACCCAGCAATTTTAAACAGAGAAGTAAAATTCTGTTACTCATGGTACCAAACACCTTAGCCTCATCCAGCACTGATGCTAGGACAACTGTGGCTTCATCTCTTGTCTCTTTGCTCATGTGGATCCAACTCAATGTATTGAGGTCCTATTTTAGTGTGGACATTTGTCCTTTGACCTCTGACCAGCACATGCATATACTTTTCCTGCAAATAATCCTTCACATTTTTCTCTGGAGGGTTATGGCATGAACAAGGTCAATCTGCAATTTTAAAGTCTGTGTCGAGGCCCTACCCAGTTACAGTCACTTTTGGGGGCTCCATCTGCATGCACATGGCACAGACAGAGGGGTGAAGAGCCTCCGAAATTCTGTCCAAACATCCCTATAATTTTTTGAGTACTTGATTTTTTCTCACTCTTGTCATGTGTCTCTAATGTAGAATGCTTGTCATAATACTCCCACTCCCATACGCACAGGGCTGGGCATATAAATACCAGCCAATAATCCTTCCCTGGGTAGGGGCATGGAAAAGGCTTTTTGCTTCAATAACAGATGTGGAATGGCCAGTAGCCATGTCCCCTACCCCATGTAGAAATCAGTTCTGAAAGGGAAGAATAGAGCCAGGGCTCAGAGAGAGGCTGAGACAATGGTTGGAAAAAGGGAATCCTGATGACACTTAATTCCAGGTTCTACGTTTAAGGCCCAGATGATCCAGCTTTCTGCCTCTCTGAAACTTGGTTGTTGGGTTCTTCTTTAAATGCAGCTTGGCAAACCACCAAGAGCCTCTGATAAGCCTCCCTTTTTGCTTAAGCCACTGTGAGTTGGTCTCTCTTACAGACACTATAACAGAGTGGGAAACCAGCAAAGGCAGCTGTATTAGTCAGGGTTCTCCAGAGAAACAGAACCAATAGGAGATTAATTTCAATAAATAAAATTTATTATAAGGAATTGGCTCACACGATTGTGGAGGCTGCGGAGTCCCGTGATCTGCCACCTGCAAACTGGAGAACCAGGAAGGCTGGTGTGTAGGTTGAAGGCTTGAGAGCCGAGGGCTGATTGTGTGGATTCCAGCCCACTCTAAAGGCAGGTGAACCAGGAGAGTCAAGGGCAGGAGAAAATTGATGTCCTGGCTCAAGTAGTTAGGCAGAGAGAGAATCCAGCCTTCTTCAGCTTTTTTGTTTCATTCAGACCCTCAACAGGTTGTGTGATGCCCACTTACATTGGGGAAAGGCATATGCTTTACTCAATCCACCAATTCACAAGGTAATCTCTTCCAGAAACACACTCACAGACACACCCAGAAATAATGTTTAACCAGGTGTCTGGGCATCCCGTGGCCTAGTCAAGCTGACACAAAAAATTAACCATCACAGTGGCCATAAGGTTGGGCTGGTTGGCTGCATCCATGCACTCAGCTGGGGAGCAGGTCTTAACTTCCTCATTATGTCTGGGCTCTGCCACCTGCCTGCTGTGTAACCACCTGTGATCTGTTTACCTGCTTTGCCACCCCTGGCAGTTCACTTGGCCTCTGAGCTTCACCTTCAACCTGTCAGTGGAAAAAAATTGAACTAAATAGTCTCTTGGGGTGTCATTCCAGCACAGACATGCTATTTGTAATTCCAGGATGAAGTAAAGGCATCAGAAACTATATTCTGAGCAAGCATTCCCTCCATTTCCTTCCCAAACCTCTGAGTTGCCAAAGGCACCACTGCCCTCGTGGTTTGCAGCTGTGTTTCCCTCCATCCTGGCCTGAAGCCTCTGGGCATGTCATTCGGGAGTCTGAGTGAATATTGCAGATTTCACTGCTGGCTCCTCCAGGTGACTTTCTCCTGGCTCCAGGAAGCCTTGAGTTGGTGTTGCAGGAGAATGGAGGAGAGCAGAAGGGATAGGAAGAGAGGAAGGGGAGGGTCCTGGGAATTGTGGAAACAACAAACTAGCATGCTCTCTTCTCAGGACCATCATGCACAGTCCCTGTCTCATGTAACAATTTCATCAGTCCAGGAAACAGGGTCTGCGGCATTAGATGTGTGGCCAGGCCTGAGAGCTATCTGCCCCTCTACTCCTTCACTGAGGGTAGCCATGGTGCTATTCCAAGTACATGAATTGTAATTTATAGCTTAGTTTCTGGGTCAGATGATCCTGGGTTCCAGCACCAACACTACTGCATGCTCTGTTACCTCGAGCAAATTATCGAACCTCAGTTTCCTCATCTATAAAATGAGGGTAATGATACCTGTCTCCCAGGGTTGCAGGGTTGAGAATTAAATAAATTAAGGCACAGTGCCTGGTATATGGTAAACACTTAACATAAATGCATATCAATATTTCTGCTGACCAATTCTATTTTGGAGAATGTTTTAAAAAGAAGGGTGAATCAGGGTCTGAATTCTGTTTTTGACTTATACTTAAGTTATAAATTCTGATTGTATTTCATAGATGTGAAAAGCCTTCTCTTGCCACTAAACTAACCAAAAGGAAATGTGTATAACAAAGGCAAACAGACAAGCCTAAACTACCCTTATGTTTTAATCGTACTTACATATTCTTGGAGCACTTTTTATATGGATCTCCCTTATAGCTTTAATGCAGGCCATTCAATTGCTTGGAAAGCTCTTTCCAGTATTAGATCTGCCCTCTAGAAACAGACATTTTGATACTTATCTACACACTTTTTGGGAGACAGATTTTTCCAAAACTTTTCATAAATATTTTAAATAATTGCTGTTGAAAATTGCTTCCAGTATCCAAAGGAATATATTCAAAGCACTCACTCTCTGTAGTATCTGATGGGAAAACTGCCTGACTGTTGGAACAAACAAAATAAGCTTGTCAGTGATTTCTGTAGAACTTTTCTATTATTTCTCTTCTACATAAAATCCTATAAAACACCTTTTTTTTTTTTTTTGTACAGCAATTTAAAAAAAGAAAAGAAAGGTTTGAGTGGCTGCAGCTATCTTACTGAATGAGAAATAATTTTTCTTACCCTCCAATTATTTCCATTCTGCTGGTCTCCTCCAGTGTAGGGAAACAGGGAGGTAAAATACTCTTTATTTCAACCTATTGTGGTAATTTAGATAATGATAACAAGACAGAAAAAAATTTTATATAGCATCCTTTTCCTGACATCCATAGAAGAGATCAAAGAGAGTGAAGGAGGAAGGGGACAAATTATTACTGCAAGCCCTATGGTGAGTGCTTTACAATATCCTTTATCTAATTGAATCCTAGAAATCCTGTAAAAAACCCTCACAACTGAACACATGCCCAAGCAGTATACTCACAAACGCAGGAAAATGCATACATCTAAATATATGCACGTGTCCCCAGTTATCTTAAGGGCTTTAAAGATATGCCATCTGAGGCCAGAGGGAGACAACTCATAGAAGGATTTCTGGATTGGAACTTGGGAGAGGGGCTCTGTTTCTGTGGACTTGCCCCAGTCCGTCCCAGCTGGATTTTCACATCTGTGAATGGAGAAATTTGACAGGATCTTATCATACCCCTTTCTCCTTTAATATTGCTTCTGATGTGGAGGGTCCCTTTGGGAAGTCAGGCAAGGCTAGAGAAGAGCTGGCCCCAGGCCCCTAGCTGCACGAGGATGCTGTCCCTGGTGCTGAAGGGAAATAACCAGCAGTACCCAAACCTAGGGGTGGGGCAGCCTTTACCCCCAGGGCTCCTCATGGTTAGTGCTGGCAGAAGGTCGTTTCCTTCAACTTCAATTCAGCAGACAGAAGAAAAAGCCTGTGTTTAGATTACGTGTTAGAGGGAAGGCCAAGAACAATGCTTAAGGGTTCCTACGTGGGTGGTCCCACATGGATAATTACACAAGCCACTTCAAGAGCACAGCTCTCTTTGGAGCCTTTGGGGGAATGAGACCATATACAGCTCCAGCCTTGCTTTCAGGGAGGTAACAGATCACCCTCCCCATAGGGTTGGCACAGGAGAATTGGTGACGGGGGGAGCGCTGTGTGACAGCATTTGCAAGGAGCAGTGTTAAGTGGCAAGCTGTGGAGGTGGCCTGAGGGGGCAGGGGAGCCAGCAGTTGCCTCAGACTCCTCCTTTGGGTTGAGCTGCCACCCCATAGGGACTTCCCAGGGTGGGCCTCTCTCAGGAGCGTGGAGGGCATCTCTAGCGCACTCTGATGCAAGTCTGGGGTCATCTAGCTTCCCTTGGCACATGGGTATCTGTGGTCCCCTGGAGTACAAACTGCTCATGGGAGAGAAGCCAGTTCCTTCTTTGTAATATGAAGGATGGGTCGGATGGCAGCTAACAAGTGGGACTCTGCAGGCTTCTTCCAGCTTTCTGGGGAAAGGGCTCATGGCTTTAGCAGACAAGGAAAAGAGGGAGATGGAGGGAGACAGGCATGAAGTCAGAGAGAGAGTGAAAGGGATAGGGGCAGTATGGGAAAGAATGACAAAGGGAAAGATGGCAGGAGGGAGAGAAAAAGAGGGAAAGGGAGAGGAAGAAAAAGAAGCAGAGTTAAAGGGAGACAGAAAGAAAGAGAGATGAGAGAAAGGCAGAGAAATAGTATAAGAAAATAGAGAGAGGCCTGGGAACGCACTTTGGGAGGTGTCAGTTGCCAATGAGGGCCATGCCTGCGCCCCTCCGCAGGGACAGTACCTGCCCACTAGCATATGACATCAAACTTTCTGAGGCTGCTTCAGTCCAGGAGGAGCTGGAATGCAGTCTGTGAATTATAGACTCATGACTCATAGCCTGGGAATCTAATCAAGCTCATAAGTGGCCCAAATAAGAGGCCTTGTCTGCATGAGACTGAGCCCTGGAGGTAGAGCAGTAATATTTGGGTGCATTAGAATAGGGCTGGGCAAGGACAGGCTGGAGGATGCTGCTTCACTTGTAAGGCTGGTCACTGTCAGGGCTTAGGGGAGGATCCAAAGCCCAGAGAAGCTGATGGTGTCATCTAAGTCGTCCTGGTTTGCTGGGAGAGGGAGGGCTCCAAGGGTTCTGGGCATTCTGACTCAGATGGGGAACAAGAGCCCAACAGGTGACCAAAGAGTGAGGGGCAGGATAGAGCCCCTGAGGAGAGGGTCCTGCTCTAGTCTGAGCACCCTGGCCCAAACACGGCCACTTCCCCCAAGTCCTCAACTCCCTCCCTACCTTGATGTATTTTTCTTCTGATCAGTTCTCTCTCCCAACCAATAAGTGAAAGAGCTGGAGTTTGAGCCCAGAGGTGTCTGAGGCCAAAGCTCATAATCTCTTTGTTGGACAGAGAAGTGCCCTTATGGTGGTGAAGTCCAGGAACAGAGAGATAAATAATGGGGAGAATGAGGCGCAGGGTCACCCCTGTGATTGTGCCTGGTACCAGATGGATGGAGAGAGTGCATACTCAGCACTGACTTTATGAGGGCGAGAGGGGGGAAGTTCAGTGGGAACCAGATCCAAGGTTCCAGAGCACGCAAATCCATAAACCACGGTGAGAACCTCGGCCGCAAAGAAACCAGAGGAGCACACACTTGGCCTTCCTCAAGGATGGAGGCTCATCATTGTTGGATTCGATTCATCGCCTCTTCAATGTAGGATTCGTGCTCCTGACTCCACTGCACCCCAATGCCTGATTTCAGTTACCTGCCAGGAACGACTCCCAGAAGCTTGCATTTTTCCTGCTACTTCTTTAGGCATTGGGTGCTTCATCATGCAAATCCAGTCAGAACTCAAATTGCCTTTTCAGAGCACCAGGCATCTGTTTCCATGGAAACATATACTCTAGAGGGTGGAGATGGAGGACTAAGAAGGGCCAGTAGGTGCTGGAGGCTTGGAAGGAAACTTGTAGCTATTCCTCGATTTGTTTAGTGTGCTCCTCTGATTCACAATATCAATTAAACTCCTCATCACACACTAATGGTTCTAACTGGGAGACATTATGAACAGCTCCAGCAGCCTGGGGCCCAATCAAGACCAACAGTGATAAAAGCTGTCTTCCTCAGGAAGATTCTGTGAGTGAGCCAGCATTACTTTACCTTTTCCATGAAGTTACACTGCAAGCTCTTCATTGAGAAACCAGAAACTGTCCTTGGTGAAGTTTCTTGTCAGCAGACTGTGGAAGTGGTTTGGGGAAAAAAAGCCTAAGCTCTAGCTTCAAACAGACCTGTATTTTGCTCTGACTTCAGCCATTTAGCGTCTGAGTGCCTTCAAAGATGCCTTCTTAGGACTTCAGCTTTCATATTTCTAAAGTTGGTTTGATGGCAGCCCAGCATACTACATGACACTTAGTACTGCTGATTATTCACAATTCCTTCTATATCTTGCTTTGCTGAAATTCTCTGAGCTTTTGTACAAGTTTATTCTTAGAAAGGCATTGGATAGGTCATCATAATAGAATATTTTTGGTCTTAAGTGACAGAGACCCAACTTGAATTAGCTTTCTTATTAAGCATCTCCAGCAAAATCCTCTTTGGGAAAACTGAAATCTCCCAAGAAAATGCCATTTTGTACTAAAACTTCTTTTTTTGGTCCCAGTTTGTTCCTTAAAGGAATTGTATCCTGTAGGCACATGGTGACTACTAGTGCTTAAGTACGAAGTGACATTTATTGAGGGATCATCAGGGTATTGTTTATATAATTGTGGGAAGGGCAGGGGTACAACTGGTCTTCAGGTCAACTGGAGCCAGAGATTTGCATGTTGCCTGGGTCCTCTCTCTGTTCCTTCACTTATTTGTTTATTCTCTCCTATTACAAACTGGCTTTTTCCTGATCAGTTGCTTACAATTACCCAATCTGCTGCCATTCTTGAGTGACCTGCATCTGTCAGTTTCAGTTTGAAAATTTTGGCGGATAACTACTAATGGTCAGTGGCTCACCCCTGGACCACTTAATTATGACCAAGAGATCACGGTCATGTATCTGGCATGGGTGAAAACACAGGGGTCCTACCTCTGTATTTACAGGCTATTTCCACAGATGGAATATGTTTGACATAAGTAGCAATCTCAACTGGTGTCAGTTCTAGACCTCCACTAAGCATTCCCATTCTGATATCCATGCTAGCCCTGGATGCAAAGGGAATTCCAATATAAAACAGAATTAAAGGGCAGGTCCTTAGAGAAGGAATCCAGGAAGACCCTGTGAGGTGTGTCCTAAGATTTACATATTCTAGGAGAACCTGGCCCTTTTCTTCTAACTTAGCCACGTCCACATCATCCAGTGATTATTCTTTTTGGTCAGAAAAGAGTTCAATAGAACCCCTGGCATTTCCTGTCTATCCTTATAGCCTCCTTGTAGAACTTGCCTGACTCATGATTAGGAAGTGGCAGCCCTATGGATCATGTGATTTCATTATTCTGCCAATGGTGCTTGGATTGGGGGTGGGCTCTACACTGGAGCTCAGCCAAACAGATTCTTGCTTCCAGTGTATTAGCTGAAGTTATTTTGGTTCATAATAGTACCCAAGCAAGCTTAATTAACTGTCCCCTCTTACCCTCACACAAAAAGACTGTTGAACAACAAGGATTTGAGAAAGGAGCACCCAGATTTTGTGGACATTCCCTATAGAACAGGGTCTTTCTACCCTTTTGAACCATGACCCACAGTAAGAACTACATTTTACATTTGCCCTAGAAGGCATACGTATACAACTGAAACAAAAATCGTATGAAACAGTATTTATTTTTACTATGTGCAGCGTACTATAACATTTTCTCATACCATTTACTTTATTCTATTTAAATTTTTGTCAAAAGTGCTAGTCATCACTCACTAATCTTTCCCATAATCTACTGATCAGTTACGTTCTACAATTTGAAAAACAATCCTAGTCTAGAGTGTTTTGTTTGACATCATTCAATGTGAACTCCCAATTGTTGATCTTAATTTACATTCCAAAATTCTCAAGAAAGAAAATGTGTTTAGTTTTTTGGGGGGTCTGGACAGTCTTCCCTTAGGACAGTCTTCCCTTGTCCTAATCAAAAATAGCTGGATTCTAAACATGGCTGCCGATGCCTATGTCTGTAGATCATGGGGTGTGTTCAAACTGTGGAAGCTGGTTAGAGATTTCAGATGTTGTCTACTACATACAGACATTGGGAATTGAAACAGACAGCCTAAACCAGTCAGATGGTAATGGAGACCATAGCTTACAGGTACAACTGGGACTAGAGTTGAAGCCATGACAATACGAACAGACACACATACAAGAGGACTTCATGGGAGAGCAGAGATGTTCAACAAACAGGAAGAGAATAGAGGACAACCATATGACTTTCCAGGCTTTGCTGGAGATCGGGTTGTGCTAACTGGAGTTGAACTCTGAGATTTCCCTGCTGACGTGAGAAGTTACTCAGGATGTTGGGTCCTGATCATCTCTCTTCATACTTGTAGAATTTTGAATTATGCCATAGACTGGAGGGAGGAGCTTAAAACATTCTTGTTATAAAATTCTGATGGAAAATTTCTCTAATTTTAACCAACATGTTTCCCCTAAGTGGGAGTAAGGGGCTCTGTGTCTGTGAAAGAGTGTGGGAGTGCGCAGTTGTCATGACCTTGGCTTACTGATGCTCAGGGTCACTTTTCCCACAGCTATGTCTGTACCCAGTAGTAGTGGCCAAGTATGGCCAGAAGATAGTCAGGTACCATAGTTTCAGGATCCCTAGAGTGAATAAACCAAAATGCTCCAAATATCTTTATTGGTGGTGGTGAAGGCAGGGGTAGAAGACATTGTTGGCATGGTTTGGGACTGAAATTGGAGTGGTGTATCTGTACAATGGAGTTTATTCACCAGTAAATGAATAAACTATCTTGCCATGCAAAAGCATGGGTGGATCTTATAGTGCATATTGAGAAGTGGAAGAAGCCAGTCTGAAAAGGTTACGTACTGTATGAGTCCGTTAGTGTGACATGCTGAAAAAGGTAAAACTATAGCAGAGTTTTAGGGGAGAGACGGCCAAAATATATGGTTCTCAATTTGGAGAACTTTACAGTGTGAACTCATTTATTTTTTTTTATTGGAGTATAGTTGATTTACAGTGTTGTGTTAGTTTCTGCTGTACAGCAAAGTGAATCAGTTATACATATACATATATCCACTCTTTTTTAGATTCTTTTCCCATATAAGTCAGTACAGAGTATTGAGTAGAGTTCCCTGTGCTATACAGTAGGTCCTTATTAATTATCTATTTTATATATAATAGTGTATATGTGTAAATCCCAGTCTCCCAGCTTATCCCTCCCCACCCTTTACCCCCTGGTAACTGTAAGTTTGTTTTTTACATCGATGACTATTTCTGTTTTGTAAATAAGTTCATTTGTACTATTTTTTTAGATTCCACACATGAGCAATATCATATGATATTTGTCTTTCTCTGTCTGACTTACTTCACTCAGTACGACAATCTCTAGGTCCATCCGTGTTGCTGCAAATGGCATTATTTCATTCTTTTTTATGGCTGAGTAATATTCCATTGTATATATGTACCACATCTTCTTTATCCATTCCTCTGTTGATGGATATTTAAGTTCCTTCCATGTCCTGGCTGTTGTAAATAGTGTGGCAGTGAACAGTGGGGTGCATGTATCTTTGTAAATTATGGTTTTCTCCAGATATATGCCCAGGAGTGGGATAGTAAAAAAAATATTAGTGACATACTCATGCTTAACAGTGAAAAAGCATGAGAACTAGCATAGGGATTGGGTAAGGGTTTACATTTGTCTTAATTTCAACACTAATCTTATGAGTAAGGTGTAACTAACATCTCCATAGGCACTGAGGCTCAGAGAGGCTTTGAGGCTCAAGGTGGGTCATGAGGTGAGAAGACTCAGTCTGTCAGTGAGTAGAAAACATCTGGAGCATCCTCCAGAGAGCTCTTCTGTGCCAACTGTAGAAAAGTAAATTTTTGAGCAGAAGAGCAAAACGCCTGTTGGTTCTCTGTTCTCTTTCTCTCTCTCCTCTGAGGGTATCTTACCACTTTGGGAGGCCAAATGCATGGCATTTGGTATTGCCTTGAGAACCTTGATTTCCTTTAAATGATTGTGACATGTCTTTGATCTTCATTGTCTTATTCTAAAATGTTTAGCCAATTAGGAAATTATTCTTCCTGTGTCTCTTAAATTGTTATTTATTTTCATATTGTTTTAGCTTAATGTATTCCTTTCATCATTAAGTACCTTGTTTATGAATGTATAATTGACATTGTTACTATTTGTCCCTTATCACTTTGTACTAATTCCTTTATCCTAGGTTATCATGCAGTTATTTTTGCTGTCATTATTCAATGAAATCCATACATTGCTGTTGATACCAGCTCATAGATACAGTAGGACAACAATTATCAAGCTGTTTTTATTCTAGAGCTCATCTAAAGAGTAATCAGAACTTTTATCCCAATCTCTCTCCCAAATTTTACCCAAATAGAACAGTAGGTATCTAGGAAGTGGCTCACGTGTGCTTGAAACTCATCCTTCTTGGTTCTAGGTGATATTTACAAGTTCCCTCTGTCTTTGGCCCATGGGTCCCTTCACCCTAGGGAGATTTATTTGGTGATACCTTTGGATACTCCCAAGCAGGGATGCCTCAGCTCAATCTTGGATTCATTCACAACCATCACCTTCCCTAACTGCGACAAATATATTCAACCCTTGTGTGGAGCAAGCTAGGGGTGCAGTACCTCTTTTCCCAATATCTGAAGGAGATTTGTACTTTTTCATGATTTTTATTCACTTCAAATTCAGCCTCTTCGCATTAGGTCTTGGGTGTAAGTCTATGAATGGCAAGGTCAGTGGAGAGCTGAAGAGCAGCTACTTTGTGGAACTCAGTATCTTACCTCCACTTCAGTATCGCTAAGGGCCTTGCAATCATTATATACTTCAAGCTCTCTATACCCCTATCTTTCCATTGACTTAAGCCTAATTTTTTAAAAATGGATAGATTTTATTTTCAAACTATTAAAAGCTCTGCTGGAAGCCTGTGAGAAAGAGGTCAGCTGGAAGGGCAGTCTGTACTTGAGCAAAGAAGTCCACACACCTGTGTCCTCAAGTTGAGCTGGGTATAGCTGTCACAAATCCTCTGAATGTGTCTTCAATGTCCTGCTAACATGGAATGCTGACCAGAGGAGGTATTTTACACACACACACACACACACACACACACACACACACACGTATATATATATATACAAAACATCTGAATTTATGAATAAGTGCCATTAATTCAGATCCTTTATCGTCCTATACTTACATAAGAATGGCTTAATAAAAAATGTGTGGTCCCTGTCTTACCCCATCAGTGCACTGTTCATTGGCAAAGATGGCTGCTTAATGGGATGGGAGTGAGGTTCCATTTAGGAAAGAACTTCCAAGATACTGCTCATGGTTTAATTTTCTAAAGCAACCAGGTGGCCTTGATACTTCTGTTAATAGCCACTGGAAGGTGATGCAGTAGGTTTCTGAAATATTTATACTTTTATAATTTACTGCTTCCAGGATTGCTTTGGCATAAAGATTGTGCCAACTAAGAAGCTCTTCTTTATGGGCTGTTTTTAGATGAAACTTTTCTTTCCATTTATCACAGTTAGGGATGCTCATTACAGGAAATAGGAAAACACAGAAAGAATCACATATAGAATAATTATATCACCACGAGATGGTATGATTATTATTTGGAAATATTTTTATTATTTTAAAGTGTTAAGACTCTTTGATTGGACATCCTGGGTGATCCTAGAGAAGTTACTTTACCTTTTTGAGCCTTAGTTTCCTCATCTTAAAAATGGGAATAATTGTAACCTAATTGAAATAATAAGGTTGTTATGAGCCTTGAATGAATCAGTGTATGTAAGACATAACAATGTTTGGCACACGGCAAATGCTCAGTAAGTGTTAGTCGTTAACATTATTGTCATTGTTGTTCTTATAATGACTCTTATTATTTCTTTGTAGTTTTAATCTTTTTTTCTATATGTGCTTTTTTACACATTGGGTTCATGCTGTCTATATAATTTTGTATACTGCTTATTCAGAAACATTAAAACATAAACATTGCCCAAAGTTATTGCAGATACAAATAATGAGACAAGACATCTGTGTATAAGCTTTTGTGCATGTGCCTAAGCTTATTTCTTTGAAGTGGAATTACTAGATCAAAAGTAACACTTGTAATACATCATGTAAAATTATTTTCTAAAAGGGTTGTAATAAATTATATTCTCAAGAGCTGTGTGCAGTTGGGCATATTTCACTGTACCCTTGTCAACATTTGAAATTCTTGTTAAGATTATTTCTGAATTTTATAGGTGAGAGTATGTTAGTTCATGTGATACATATTTTAAGGAGGAGCCTACTGTGTGCCAGCCACTGCACTAGGCACTGAGATAAAGTGAGGAGATGACAGACTTTGTCCCTGTTCCCATGGAAATTATACTCTGGGACAGATGTAAACAGAAAACAAGATATAATTCGGGTACTTAATTGTGTGTATGATGTGTGCTATGAAGGAGAAGTAAATGCTACTATGAGAGATTAAGGAGGAAAACTGACTTAGTCTTGAAGAACTAGGAAGGCTTTTCTAAAAGAGTAACACTTCATCTGATACACAAGGATGAGTAAGAGTGTCCCAGCAAAGGGCAGGTGCAGGGAAGGGCATTCCAGGCAGAGGTAATGAGATGTGAGAGGAAAGGGAGCATGGCTTGCTGAGACATGCTGGGAGATTTCCGTTGTGGTGGGGTGGTGAGAGTTGGGAAGCAGCCAGGGATAAGGCTGGGCTGAAGAGGACATGAGGATGAGGGCCTTATCTTAAGAACTGTGGGAACCAGATGGCTTAATTTTTAGCATGGAAATAACATTATCACATTAGTGGGGTTTTTTTTTAACATCTTTATTAGAGTATAATTGCTTTACATTGTTGTGTTAGTTGCTGCTGTATAACAAAGTGAATTAGCTATACGTATACTTATATCCCCATATCCCCTCCCTCTTGCATCTCCCTCCCACGCTCCCTATCCCACCCCTCTAGGTGGTCACAAAGCACCAAACTGATCTCCCTGTGCTATGCAGCTGCTTCCCACTAGCTATCTATTTTACATTTGGTAGTGTATATATGTCCATACTACTCTCTCACTTCATCCCAGCTTACCCTTCCCCCCGCCATGTCCTCAAGCCCATTTTCTACGTCTGCGTCTTTATTCCTGTCCTGCCCCTAAGTTCTTCAGAACCATTTTTTTTTTTTTTTTTTTTTTTTTTTTAGTGTTTTAAAGAGACCATTTTAGCTAGACTGTGTAGAGAATGGTTTGGAGAGAGGAGAGAAAGAAGACTTTTGAACTTTATCAGTGCAGGGACCACGATAGCTTGAGCTAAAGTGATTACAGATACAGAGAGAAGTTTTGCCCAGGGGCTTGATGGAAGGAAGGAGAAGTTTGGGCATTTAGAGGTTTTTAAAGAGAATGATGGACTATGGAATCTAAGTTGAATGAGGAGAAAGCTGGAGATGGTGGGCTGGGAGAAGGTGGAGAGGTCAATGGATTGAATGTCATGATGGAGGCAAAGCAAAGGTCCATGAGGACTGTTGAACAGTGGAAAGGAGATTCTAGACTTTTCATTTCAGACCTCGGAGGTGGGGTTGTTATAGGAAAACCAGAGTGTGTCTGAGGACTTTGTGGACAGAAATGGATCGGTGAGTAGTGTTCTGTAGAAATAAGGAGGTTGAGGAAGAAAAAAGTACAGCATTTGATAGGTAGAACATCCTTGTGGAGCCTTAGGAGTGATAGATGTTAGGAGCTGAGCCAGAGAAGGAGCAGGAGGAGTAGGCGTCTTTGGGGTGAACAGACGTGAAGAGACGATGATAATGAAAACAAGAGAGGTTGGTGCAGCCTGAGAGCTGAGTCTCATTATTTCCGTTTGTACATTTTAAAGTAGTACATTTTAGAGGTGTAAAATTTGTACATTTTAAAGGTTACCCTGGCTCCATGGGTTTACACTTCTTATCTACATTGCGTTAGCTTCTTGTGACTTCTGAGTAAATGGCTTTTCTCCATCTATCTATTGGAGTTTTAGTGTTTCTACTAACTCTTGTATAAGTAATTTATATGTTAAGATTATTAAACTTTTCTCTGCTATTTGTTGCAATATATTTTTCTAAGTTTACTTTTTAAAAAATTTTTATTTATTTATATTTATCTTTGGCTGTGTTGGGTTTTCGTTTCTGTGCGAGGGCTTTCTCTACTTGCGGCAAGCGGGGGCCACTCTTCATCGCAGTGCGCAGGCCTCTCACAGTCGCGGCCTCTCTTGTTGCGGAGCACAGGCTCCAGACACGCAGGCTCAGTAGTTGTGGCTCACGGGCCCAGTTGCTCCGCGGCATGTGGGATCTTCCCAGACCAGGGCTACGAACCCGTGTCCCCTGCATTGGCAGGCAGATTCTCAACCGCTGCGCCACCAGGGAAGCCCTAAGTTTACTTTTTAATTGTGGCTATGGGGAGAAGTTTTACTAACACACAAATTAAAGTCAAACACAGAACTCGTAAGCTTTTAGGCAGCATATCTATGTTTTTTCCTTTGTTATTTCTTTCATTAAATTGAAATTTAAAACATTCTCCCAGAACCAAATATTTGATTAAAATTGATTACGTTAATTTTTATTCTATATTTTAAAGCAATTGTGACATTTAGTATGTTACCTTTTTATTCCTCCAAATTTTCTCTTATATTTGGTGGTAGGTAGTTTTCTATAATTCTCTTTCCAAATATCCACCCTTGAGGAATTAACTTTCCCATTGATTCCAAGCTACAATATGACATCAATCAGATCACAGAATTCCTGAAAATTTAACAGTATGGTCTCCTAAGCTGGTACCTGTGGCTCCAACACACCACTGCCTCTTCTGATTCACTACTCTATTTAGAGACCTTCATCCTTGCTTTATTTGCCTTGGTGAACTTCGGAATTATTTCATCAAGGTACCCTCAAAACTAGTCAGTTTTATGATGTGAATAAAATTAAATCCATGCATTAATTAAATAACTTAAAATTTATGTAGTATATATTAAGCTTCTCTATCCCAAGAATTTTTAAAAAGGTCTGCAATATTTTATACTTATTTTTCCCCATATAATTTTCCACATGTCTCTTTCTAGGGTATTTATAATGTAATTCCTTTTATTTTTATTGTTTATTCAAATGTCATGAAACTGGCTAGTCCTGGATACATGGAATAAATAGATTTATCTTGTATAAAGCTATTTTGCAGGACCAATGCTTACAAACTCATTATGGAACTCAGTGGATCATAAAGCCAACTCAGCATTCACAGCCCATATATTTAAAAAAATTTTTTTAATTGAATTATAGTTGATTTACAGTGCTTCAGTTTGTGTGTATATATATATATACATTCTTTTTTTAAATTCTTTTCCATTGTGGTTTATTATAGGATATTGAATATGGTTCTCTGTGCTATCAGTAGGACGTTGTTGTTTATCTGTTCTCTCTCTCTCTCTATATATATTTTATTGGAGTATAATTGCTTTACAATATTGTGTTAGTTTCTGCTGTACAATGAAGTGAATCAGTTATATGTATACCTATATCGCCTCCCTCTTGGACCTCTTTCCCACCCCACCCCCCATCCCACCCATCTAGGTCATCACAGAGCACCAAGCTGAGCTTTCACATTTTTGTAGCATGTTCCTGCTAGCTATCTGTTTTACACATGGTAGGGTATATATGGCAATCCTGATCTCCCAATTCGTCCCACATTCCCCTTCCCCCTCTGTGTCCATATGTCCATTCTATAAATCTACGTCTCTATTCCTGCCCTGCAAATAGGTTCACCTGTGCCATTTTTCTAGATTCCACATATATGTGTTAATATACGATATTTGTGTTTCTCTTTCTGGTTTACTTCACTCTGTATGACAGACTCTAGGTCCATCCACATCTCTACAAATGACCCAGTTTCGTTCCTTTTTATGGCTGAGTAATAGTCCATTGTATATATTTACCACATCTTTTTTTTTTTTAACATCTTTATTGGAGTATAATTGCTTAACAATGGTGTGTTAGTTTCTGCTTTATAACAAAGTGAATCAGCTATACATATATCCCCATATCCCCTCCCTCTTGCGTCTCCCTATCCCACCCCTCTAGGTGGTCACAAAGCACAGAGCTGATCTCCCTGTGCCATGCAGCTGCTTCCCACTAGCTATCTATTTTACATTTGGTAGTGTATATATGTCCATGCCACTCTCTCACTTCGTCCCAGCTTACCCTTCCCTCTCCCCGTGTCCTCAAGTCCATTCTCTACGTCTGCATCTTTATTCCTGTCCTGCCCCTACGTTCTTCAGAACCTTTTTTTTTTTTTTTTTTTAGATTCCATATATATATGTGTTAGCATACGGTGTTTGTTTTTCTCTTTCTGACTTACTTCACTCTGTATGGCAGACTCTAGGTCCATCCACCTCACTACAAATAACTCAATTTTGTTTCTTTTTATGGCTGAGTAATATTCCATTGTATATATGTGCCACATCTTCTTTATCTATTCTGCTATCGATGGACACTTAGGTTGCTTCCATGTCCTGGCTATTGTAAATAGAGCTGCAATGAACATTGTGGTCCATGACTCTTTTTGAATTATGGTTTTCTCTGGGTATATGCCCAGTAGTGGGATTGCTGGGTCATATGGTAGTTCTACTTTTAGTTTTTTAAGGAAACTCCATATTGTTCTCCATAGTGGCTGTATCAATTTACATTTCCACCAACAATGCAAGAGGGTTCCCTTTTCTCCACACCCTCTCCAGCATTTTTTGTTTGTAGCTTTTTGATAATGGCCATTCTGACCAGTGTGAGGTGATACCATACTGTAGTTTTGATTTACATTTCTCTAATGAGAAGTGATGTTGAGCATCTTTTCATGTGTCTCTTGTGCAACTGTATTTCTTCTTTGGTGAAATGTCTATTTAGGTCTTCCACCCATTTTTTAATTGGGTTGTTTGTTTTTTTTGATATTGAGCTCCACGAGCTGTTTGTATATTTTGGAGATTAATCCTTTGTCTGTTGCTTTGTTTGCAAATATTTTCTCCCATTTTGAGGGTTGTCTTTTCGTCTTGTTTATGCTTCCCTTTGCTGTGCAAAAGCTTTTAAGTTTCAGTACGTCCCATTTGTTTATTTTTGTTTTTATTTTCATTACTCTAGGAGGTGGGTCAAAAAAGATCTTGTTGTGGTTTATGTCAAAGAGTGTTTTTCCTATGTTTTCCTCTAAGAGTTTTATAGTGTCTGGCCTTACATTTAGGTCTTTAATCCATTTTGAGTTAATTTTGTGTATAGTGTTAGGGAGTGTTCTAATTTCATTCCTAATTTCATTCTTTTACATGTAGCTGCCCAGTTTTCCCAGCGCCACTTATTGAAGAGGCTGTCTTTTCTCCATTGTATGTTCTTGCCTCCTTTGTCATAAATTAAGTTACCATATGTGCATGGGTGAATCTCTGGGTTTTCTATCCTGTACCATTGATCTATATTTCTGTTTTCGTGCCAGTACCATACTGTCTTGATTACTGTAGCTTTGTAGTATAGTCTGAAGTCAGGCAGCCTGATTCCTCCAGCTCCGTGTTTCTTTCTCAAGATTGCTTTGGCTTTTCAGGGTCTTTTGTGTTTCCATACAAATTGTAAAATTTTTTGTGCTAATTCTGTGAAGAATACCGTTGGTAATTTGATAGGGATTGTATTCAATCTGTAGATTGTTTTGGGTAGTACAGTCATTTTCACAATAATGATCCATTATTATCCAATATTATCCATTGGATGTCTTCCAATCCAAGGAGATGGTATATTTCTCCATTTGTTTAAGTCATCTTTGATTTCTTTCATCATTGTTTTATAGTTTTCTGAGTACAGGACTTTTGCCTCCTTAGGTAGGTTTGTTCCTAGGTATTTTATCTTTTTGTTGTGATGGTAAATGGGATTGTTTCCTTAATTTCTCTTTCTGATCTTTCGTTGTTAGTGTGTAGGAATGCAAGAGATTTCTGTGCATTAATTTTGTACCAAATTCATTGATTAGTTCTAGTAGTTTTCTGGTGGCATCTTTAGGATTTTCTGTTTATAGTCATGTCATATGCAGACAGTGACAATTTTACTTCTTGTTTTCCAATTTGTATTCCTTTTATTTCTTTTTCCTCTCTGATTGCCATGGCTAGGACTTCTAAAACTATGTTGAATAAGAATGGTCAAAGTGGACATCCTTGTCTTGTTCCTGATCTTAGTGGAAATGCTTTCAGTTTTTCACCATTGAGAATTATGTTTGCTGTGGGTTTGTCATGTATGGCCTTTATTATGTTGAGGTAGGTTCCCTCTATGAACCTACCATTTTCTGGACAGTTTTTATCATAAATGGATGTTGAATTTTGTCAGAAGCTTTTTCTACATCTATGGAGATGATCATATGGTTTTTATTCCTTAATTTGTTAATATGGTGTAGCACATTGATTGATTTGTGTATATTGAAAAATCCTTACATTCCTGGGATAAATCCCACTTGATCATGGTGTATGATCCTTTTAATGTGTTGTTGGATTCTGTTTGCTAGTATTTTGTTGAGTATTTTTGTGTCTGTGTTCATCAGTGATATTGGCCTGTAGTTTTCTTTTTTTGTGACATCTTTGTCTGGTTTTGGTATCAGGGTGATGGTGGCCTCATAGAACGAGTTTGGGAGTGTTCCTCCCTCTGCAGTTTTTTGGAAGAATTTGAGAAGGATAAGTGGTAGCTCTTCTCTAAATGATTGATAGAATTTGTTTGTGAAGCCATTTGGTCCTGGATTTTTGTTTGTTGGAAGTTTTTTAATTACAGTTCAATTTCATTACTTGTGATAGGTCTGTTTATATTTTCTAATTCTTCCTGGTTCAGTCTTGGAAAATTGTACCTTTCTAAGAATTTGTCCATTTCTTCGAGGTTGTCCATTTTATTGGCATATAGTTGTTTGTTGTAGTCTCTTATAATCATTTTTATTTCTGCGGTGTCAGTTGTGATTTCTCCTTTTTCATTTCTAATTTTATTGGTGTGTGTCCTCTCCCTTTTTTTCTTGATGACTCTGGCTAACGGTTTATCAATTTTGTTTATCTTCTCAAAGAACCTACCTTTAGTTTCATTGATCTTTGCTATTGTTTTCTTCCTTTCTAGTTCATTTATTTCTGCTCTGATCTTTATGATTTCTTTCCTTCCACTGACTTTGGGTTGTCTTTGTTCTTCTTTCTCTAGTTGCTTTAGGTGTAAACTTAGATTGTTTATTTGAGATTTTTCTTGTTTCTTGAGGTGAGATTGAATTGCTATATACTTCTCTCTTAGAACTGCTTTTGCTGCATCCCATAGGTTTTGGGTTGTTGTGTTTTTGTTGTCATTTCTTTCTATGTATTTTTTAATTTCCTCTTTGATTTCTTCAGTGATCTCTTGGTTATTTAGTAACATATTGTTTAGCATCCATGTATTTGTGCTTTTCTTTACAATTTTTTTCCTGTAATTGATTTCCAATCTCATAGCATTGTGGTCGGAAAAGATGCCAGATATGATTTCAGTTTTCTTAAATTTTCCAAGGCTTGAGTTGTGACCCAAGATGTGATCTATCCTGGAGGATGTTCCATGTGCACTTGAGAAGAAAGTGTAATCTGCTGTTTTCGGATGGAATGTCCAGTAAATTTCAGTTAAATCCATCTGGTCTATTGTGTCATTTAAAGCTTATGTTTCCTTATTTATTTGCTGTTTGGATGATCTGTTCATTGGTGTAAGTGGGTGCTAAAGTCCCCTACTATTATTGTGTTATATATATTCTATATATGAAAGCTTACATCTGCTAACTGCAACCTCCCACTCCATTCCTCCCCCAACCCCTTCCCCCTTGGCAACCACCAGTCTGCCACCACTCTGGCAACCACACCATGATTCTGTTTCTGTTCCATAGATAGGTTCATTTGTGTCATATTTTTGATTCCACATATAAGTGATATCAGATGGTAATTGTCTTCCTCTTTCTGACTTGCTTCCTTTAGTATGGTAATCTGTAGTTGCATCCATGTTGCTGCAAATGACATTATTTCACTCTTTTTATGGCTGAGTAGTATTGCATTGTATATATGTACCGCATCTTCTTTTTCCATTCATCTGTCGATGGACATTTAGGTTGTTCCCATGTCTTGGCTATTGTGAATAGTGCTGCTATGAACGTAGGGGTGCATGTATCTTTTTGAATTACAGTTTTGTATGGATATATGCCCAGGATTAGGATTGTTGGATCAAACGGTAATTCTATTTTTAGTTTTCTGGGGAGCCTCCATACTGTTTTCCACAGTGGATGCACCAACTTACATTCCTACAACAGTGTAGGACGGTTCCCTTTATTCCACATCCTCTCCAGCATTTGTTAATTGTAGACTTTTTTATTTTTGGCCGCACTGCTCAGCATGTGGGATCTTAGTGTCCCAACCTGAGATCGAACCTGCACCCCCTGCAGTGGAAGCATGGAGTCTTAACCACTAGACCAGCAGGGAAGTCCCTGCAGACTCTTTAATGATGGCCATTCTGACCAGTGTGAGGTACCTCATTGTAGTTTTGATTTGCATTTCTCTAATAATTAGCGATGTTGAGCATCTTTTCATGTCCCTATTGGTCATCTGTATGTCTTCTTTGGAGAAATGTCTATTTAAGTCTTCTGCCCATTTTTCAATTGGGTGGTTTGGTTGAGTTGTATGGGTTGTTTGTATATTTTGGAAAGTAAGCCCTTGTCAGTCGCATCATTTGCAAATATTTTCTCCTATTCTGTAGGTTGTCTTTTCGTATTGTTTATGGTTTCTTTTGCTGTGCAAAAGGTTGTAAGTTTGATTAGGTCCCATTTGTTTATTTTTGTTTTTATTTCTATTGCTTTGGAAGACTGACCTAAGAAAACATGTACGATTTATGTCAGAGAATGTTTTGCCTATGATCTCTTCCAGGTGCTTTTTGGTGTCATGTCTTATGTTTAAGTCTTTAAGCCATTTTGAGTTTATTTTTGTGTATGGTGTGAGGGTGTGTTCTAACTTCATTGATTTACATGCAGCTGTCCAACTTTCCCAACACCACTTGCTGAAGAGACTGTCTTTTTCCTATTGTATAGTCTTGCTTCCTTTGTCGAGATTAATTCACTGTGCATGTATGGGTTCACAGCCCATATATTTTTAAATTTTTGTAAAAAACTCATTTAAGACAAATAATACATTGCAAAACTACCACAGAGAATCCTACTGTACCCTTCACCCAGCTACCCCCAAAAATAACATCTTATTTAACCACAGTACATCATCAAAACTAAGAAATTGGTACTGGTGCACCTCAACTATAATCTTTATTTGGATTAACAACCAGAATTTCTTTAAACCATGAAATAGAAGAAAGTAGAATGAACTAAGAAGAATATATAAAAGTGCATCATGAGTAATAAGGGTGTGTTACTTTATGAAAGTAAAATGTCAGGTCTGTGATCAAAAGGTTTTAAAAAATATTGTGCTAGCCTCTGTTATCAATTCTAATAATCTTTTGTGGTGTCTGAAAATATTTACATGTAGGCATCTCTGTTTTGTTTCAAAGACACTACCCCTCAGGAGGAGGGTATGTCACTTCCTGGCTGCACACCTCTGCATCATTTTTCATGCCTCACAATTTAGTTATTTAGAGGCCAGGTTTCAATTGGACAATATCTAAAGTTACAAATATTTTACACACTGGGTAATTAGGATAATTATTTCAGAATATATTAATTTCAGAATTGGAAGGTCTATGAGATAATTGGATGGAGAGAGGTGACTGGCGAAAATCAGACAGGTCATTCTGATGCTGGCATTCATACTTTGGCATATAACAGTGTTTTGATTGAACAAACACTCTGCTTACAGTGTGTGAAAACTCGAGGATAAATGATCCTTAATTTGTCCCTGTGGTGGCTTGTAGTAGGGAACATGTTTGTACTTTTGAAACTGGCACTTATGTATTATAAAGGTTATGATGGAGGGATATACAGATGTTACAGGAGGTGCTCAGAGTAGGGCATCTGGGCATCTGGACAGAATCAGTGGTGGCCTCACAGGCAAATGAATGACTCCTGACCTGAGTCTTGTGGGTCATCTGGGAGTGCTCAGGTGGAGGAGACATGGAAGGCATACAGACTGAAGTGAGAGCACAGTGAAATGCTCAGAGAAATAAGAGATTGTGGCCTTGGGGAAGTAAGAGGGCACTGAGAATTTCCTTCTCTTCACTAGTGCATTCTTTGGGGAAAAGTTATACAAATAGTGAAGACTATATACAATTCTTGCAATGGAAAAATGGAAAAAGGACCCTGGAAGTCAGAAGAGAGAGTGAGCTGGTATTGGAGCACTGCCCTTTGGGCTTTCCAAACAGAGCTCATCATTACCACTTGCCTAGGACAAAAGCAAATCCAATGATGGAGAGGACCCATACACATCGGAAATCTTACAAGTGAATCATCTTTAATTGTCATCAAATACTTAATTGGGAGCCTGCAAGGTCTGCACTCAGAGCTCTCTTCTTATGACAGAAATATCCCAGCCCTGGCATTAGTACACCACTGTACTTGCATTCACTCCGCTGCCTTGGTGTGTTGTTTCACAGCCAGCATACATCAATAGTAATCACCCAGGGCACAGGGATTCTTGGAGGTTCAGCACACAGTGAAAGCAGAACAAACCCCAAACCACAGTCATACCCACAGCCCAGACCCATAGGCATCTCTGAGGCCCGGGGAGCTGGGGAGCCATTCCAGTCCTCTGCGAGGGTCATGGGTTAGGAATAATAAACAAAAGTATTCACTGTTTAGTCCCTCACCACCTGCATTCCCATGAACACCTCAGGCAGTAAAAGGAGCTTGTTGTGGGGCTGTTGTGGGAGGAATTTTGATGATGGTGTGTGCCTCCCCCAGTTTGCACAGTGAGGTCCCCCTGCCCTCTCGTCACTACTGCCTCTGCATACCCTCGAGCTTATGGTGTGTAGGCCTAGTGATTTGGCTATTGATACAGCAGGTTGCAACCAGATATCTCCTGGGTGTGACAGATCACTCAGAGAGCATGCTCTTCTTCACCTCCTCCTAGAACCTAACCCTGGTCAAGCATGTGACTGGAATTTTTAAAAAAGAAATACTGAAGACAAAATAACTTGAGGAGAGATTACAAATTCCAAGACATCTAAAAACACTCTACCTAGATGGGTGGGATAGGGAGGGTGGGAGGGAAGCTCAAGAGGGAGGGGATATGGGGATATATGTATACATATAGCTGATTCACTTTGTTATACAGCAGAAACTAACACAACACTGTAAAGCAATTATACTCCAATAAAGACATTAAAAAAAATAAAAACACTCTATAACATTCTCTTTTGGGACTATCTTTGAGCAATGCTACAGAATTTTCTTGCAGATGCTGGTGGTATGTCAGGGACCTGGGAAGAGGAGCACAGAGCTAGAGGTGACCAAACCCCCTCACCTTTGCATTGAAGATCTCTATCATTAACTCTGAGTCACAAGAACTTATCTCCTCACCCTCCTGACTCAAAGAATTGGAGACCTTAACCCTTGTGCTCCTTATTCTTCTCCCCCTGATTTACCCTGTGCCAAGGTCCCGGTACTGAGAAGTTTCCCTCCATAGCACCTGAGGCTGCAGAGGGGTACCTTGGAGCATGTAGACCAATACCAAACAGGAATTTGATTATGCAGAGTCTGGGAGAAGAACAGTTGGCTCCAATCAGAGAAATTTAAGGCTTCCGTGAATCCCTTCATCTCTATTCAGTAATTTACTCTTGGATTTTGCCACCCAATCTTAAGTTTCTGTCATTTTCCCCTCCAGGGTCAGCCAACTACCTAGGGCCAGACTTGCTTCTTTTTTTTCTCCTGATTGGAGAATCTTAATCTAGTTCGAGCATCTCTCTATCAGTGATCCAAACGTTTTGTTTATGGTATAAACATTGAAGCCTGAGATCGTCAAATCTCAGGCTTTTGAAATCCAGAAGCCTCTTAACTGCTTTTATGGTGTGCCAGTTTTCTCAGGAAAGCAATGCCACTGCTGACTGAAGGGGGTGGAAAGTGCAAGGGGTACAAATAACCGTGGGGAGATGATATCTCAGAATACCATCCCACAACCCTTACATGGTGGCAAGTAAACTTCTCAGTGCTTGGATGCCCATAGTCCTCAATAGCAGCTACTATTGTCTTGAAGATTCTTGTAATAAGACATGAAAAATAAATAAGAGACTTAATATCAAACTAAACTAAACTGATGATTGGCTGGTCACATGAGTACCTAGAAAATCTAAAGTAATCAATTTAGAAACTATTATATTCTAGAAAATAATAGAAAATCTAAAGTAATCTAGAAAATCTAACATAATCAATTTAGAAACTATTATTTTCATGCTTCAGAACATAGAATAGCATTATAAAAGACAGACAAAACAATAGGTTTTCTTTTTACTCCAACCACCATCAATGAAAAGAGGTGAAATTAAAAAAATTCTATTCACAGTAATAGAAAATGAGATGGCTCTACATTGATGGTTTCAGGGACTTTATATCATTTTTTTCTGTTAACTACCATACGGCACATACAATATTATCCCTATTTTTCTGATAAGAATCTTGAGTGTCAAAAGCCACTTTGCTGCTAAGTTGCTGTGCTACCTCATCTTGGAATCAACAAAGCAACAGAACCTAATACATACCTAGATTCTAAAAATGAACAAGTAAACGAACAAAAACCCCCACAACACATTCTATAAAATGGAACATAATAAAATTGAGAGAACAAAAGGGTTACCTATTTAGAAAATGTCTATATCAAATCTGACAGGTTAAAGAAAAAAGATAAAGAGTATAAAGAGCTTATTTTTCAAATGCCTAAGTACTCTTAAGAACACAGTAGTTTAGTGTGTAAAGAATGAAGAAACAAAAGTACATATACAACTAACAAAGAAATGATTGAAAAGTGCACATCAGTTTTAGTATTCCAAGAATCGCTAATGTAAAAAGCCTGTAGAAAGCATTTTGCAGCTATTAAAGAAGCAAAATGAAAATTTATGACAATAGAACTTGAAGTTGGCCAGTGTATGGTCCTACTGGCACAGTTATTCATTGCTGGTGGAGTTTGAAGTGGAAAGAACTCTTCTGAATGGTGTTGCAGACGTATTTAGTAAGAGCCATAAAAGTATTCATATTTCTTGACCCAATAATTTCAGACCCTATGAATTTATTCTAAGGAGCTATTTGCCAGGAAAAGACTCCACATTTGCACAGATAGGTTTGTTGCAGCAGAGAGAGGCGTAGCGGTCCAGTGTGTGCCCTGAGGAATCGGATTCTCTTGGAGCTTCCCACTCAACTACCTGGTGACCTTGGGCAAGTGATGTGACTTTCCTGTGCCTCAGTTTCTTCATGCAGATAATAGTGTAGCAGCCTAAACTGTGGGTTGTTGTGAGGATCAAATGAGTTAAATGTGGAGCACTTGAAAATGCCTGGCATGCCACAGGCACTCTGTTGTATAAACTATAATTATAGCAAAAATTTAACAGAAGAAATCAACTACCTCGCATTAAGAGGATTGTTTAAGAACTATATTGCCCTGTCATGATGACATTTTATAAAACCATGAAGATGGTATTTTGAAGACTCCGAAACTGAAAAACAAGTTTATAATGGAATATTCAGTAAAATAAAGGATGAAAAATTCTTGAATTCGCTGCAATCACAACCATGAAGAATATGTCTGAAGGAGGGAAGAGGAATATTGTTCTGTAAGAGTGGTTGGATGATGGGTGGTTTGCAGAGGATTTTAAGAAATCTTATGTTGCCTTTTTTAATTAAAAAATAAAGCAATATCATAAAAAAATGAATTCCTTTTAAACATTGCCTTTGGCTTTGACTGCTCTGGTGTGCAAAATCAAGCACACCTGGAATGAGGCTGTTCGGGAAACCTCGGGGAGATGAAGATGACAGGCTGAGTCCTGGCAGCTGCAGCAGCAGCAGTAGAAGCCACATGCTCCCCTGCACTCTGGAAGTTCTGCATTTCCTGCCGTGGGAGGTCATGTGACCCCTCTTACCAGATCACCTCCCTGTCACTCAAAGTGAAATTTTGTTTTTCTTTTCATCTTTTTTCAAATTTATGGTTTTAATGTCTTTTTTTTAAAAAAAGCAACAGGTTTATTGAAGTGTAATTGATATACAGAAAACACCCCATATTTAACGTGTATCATATGAGTTTAGACATAAGCATACACCTGTGACACCATCACCACAATCAAAGTAATAAACATACCCATCACCTCCAAGAGCTTCCTCCTGCACTTCCCACCCCTACTTAAAAATTATTGTGGTAAAAGAACGGTAAGGGGGAATGGGGGAATTGTTGATCAACGGGTATAAAGTTTCAGTTATACAGGATCAACAACTTCTAGAAATCTGCTGTACGACATATTGCTTATAGTTAACAACACTGGATTATACACTTTAAAATTGTTAAGAGGGGAAATTCTTAATTTTTCATTGAAAAGTTCTTAAGGGCCTTGGGAACCTGCTATTATTGAAGGTTTACAGTAAAAAATTGAAATATTCCTTCTTGAGAAAGAGGTGGGCATTGAGATGATTGAGTTGTTGAGGGTTTGGCCTGGTCTTGTCCTGGGGGAGGTGAAGTTGCACGAGAATGAAGGCTGAAATTGAAGGACTAGTTTCTCAGAATAATTAAGTTGAAGATAGTTTTGAATAGTTGCCAAAATGCTCGTCTTGTAGATAGTAACGGTCCATTACTGGTTGTTACTTTCCTTATGTGTGGAATTGGGGTAATAAGGTGCCTTACTCTATGAGTTTTATAGGACTAAAAAACAGAATGGAAATGATGTCAGTACCTGACATCTAGTAAATACTCAATAAATGTTTGCGCTTCTGATATATGTAGACTGCAAGGAGGTTAGGTATGCAGGAGTAGGACAGAAAGCAGGAAACTGAGGAGGGGCACAGTCGCCCAGGGCCAGGTTGATTGTTAATGAGCTGGATTGTTAATTTCAAGGGTCCTAATGGATCCAACTGTCTCATTGTCATAAGCAGTAAAATTAACCTTACAAAAGTGGTCACTTCTTCCCCAGCTCCTCCCTTTTGATGACATTCCTGTGCCTCTCAGCTCATCAGTTCATGCAGTATCGCTAATTCTCAGAAAAGGATGTTTTTCACTGAGGCTAATGGGGTGACACACAATGAAGGCAACTCAGTGGTTGGTTTCCCAGTCGTGAGCAGATCCTTGTATCTCTCACTTCTCAGGGTGTCGCTTCCAGCTCCTGATAAAGCTGTTGCCAGTGAGACCAATGACCTTGGTCCTACTGAGTATCAGAACATGTCCTTCACAAGTCAAGAAGCCTCTTCCATAAAAATCATAGTATCCAGAATGCTGAGGTCCCTTTTACCAGACTAAGATGGCTTTTGCGAATTTTCCATAGCACTGATGATAGTGGCAAATACTTTCTAAGATGCTTGGCTGACAATTAAAAGATGTACATAAAAGTACTACAACGTGGTTTCCAATCCTGGAGTTTCTAGGTCAAAGATTGAAATTGGAAATCTATTGAATGTTGTTGAGCAAGATGGATGAGGAAAATAAAATATATGAGAAGTATGCAGAGTGGGAGCCCTTTGGTGAGACTTCGGCTCTAGATACATAGATCAAAGTGGGGCCAGGTTTCAGGCCACACCAGTCCTTTCTTTCACCACTGAGATGACCCCCCATAACAACAAATATGCTGCAGAGAAGGGCCTTGTATTTATTGCTTGATATTTTAGGAACAAGATTTGTTACCCCAATAAGATTGATTGAATCGATTCACTTACTCATTTAACAATATGTGAGTGTCAACTATGGGCCAGGACTCTGGGGATATAGTGAGGACAAAGACGAATCTATGCCGTCATGAAAAGAGCATTTTATTTGGAGGGACAAATAATAGGTCAACGAATTCATATATAATGTAATTTCAGGTAGATAAGACTATAAGGAAAAAGAAAGGATAAGATGGAGAGCGATAGGGCATGAGAAGGCTATTTCAGATGGAGTGTTTGGGGAACGCTCTGAGATTATTACATTTGGGCAGAGGGTTAAGTGAAGAGAGGAGTGAGGTATGAGATCTAGGTGAATCACAACAGAAGATCAAGTTGGCTCTACCTTCCAAATATATCCAGAATCCAGACATTTTTTTTAACACCTGCACTGCTAACTCTCTGGACCAAGTCACTATTAATACCTTGTTGTGAGTTACCCATCGGCTGCCGTACTGATCTCCTTTCTTTACCCTCCCTGTACCACACAAGCTATTCTCAACACAGCAGCCTGGGTATATCTTTAAAACTCTAAGTCATATAATGCCATTTTGGTGCTGAAAATCCTGAATCACTGCCCATTTCCTTCAGTGTCAAATTCCAAGTTCTTATCATGGCCCACAAGGCCTGACGTGAGCTGTATTGGTTTCCTGTGGATCTGTGAACAGGGACGACTGCCCTGCGCAATACAGAGATGAGCACTTCCCTCCAGTGTCATCATAAACCTGGAGAAACGGAGGCTTCTGTTGCTCCATTTCCAGTTGTCTGGGCCTGTTGTTGACTTTGGACAGGAGGCTGACTTTGACTCTGACTTTGAGGAGGCTGGAAACAGTGGGGAATGTAACAAGAGCTTAGAACTAAGAGGGATGCTTATCTCTCAGTTTCCTTACTGGAAAATGATGAGGGAATTTGGTAAATGTCCAAGGGTGAAACCTAGTGTATTATTAAAAATATAACTACCAAATGAGCTCACAATTCTAATTCTGGGTGTCTATCCAAGGAAACAAAAACAGTAACTTGAAATGATACTTGCACCCTCATGTTCACAGCAGCATTATTTACAATAGCCAAGACATGGAAATAACCTAAGTGTTCATCAGCAGATGAAAGGATAAAGAAGTTGTGGAGATACATATAATAAGGACTATTACCATATTAGGGGAAGGGGAAGTGCTGCCATTTGTGACAATATGGATGGACCTTGACGGCATTATGCTAAGTAAAGTAAGTCAGAAAGAGAAAGACAAGCACTGTAGGATCTCTCTTCTATTGTGGAATCTGAAACAAGCAAGCAAACAAACAAACCAAAAAACCCTCATCAAACTCAGAGAAAAAGAGGTCAGATTTGTGGTTATCAGAGGTGGTGGGTGGGAGGAGGGCAAATAGGAGCAAGGTAGTCAAAAGGTACAAACTTCTAGTTATAAGGTAAATCAGTCCTAGGGATATAATGTACAACATGATGAATATAGTTAACACCGCTCTATGATGTATAGGAAAGTTAGGAGAGTAGGTCCTATGAGTTCTTGTCACAAGGAGAAACTTTTTTCTTTTATAGAAATGGTATCTAAATGAGATGATGAATGTTAACTAAACCTATAGCAGTAATCATTTCACAGTATATGTAAATCAAACCGTCATGCTCTATGCCTTAAATTTATACTGTGATGTATACCAATTATTTCACAATAAAAATGGGAAAAATCCTCAAAAAATCAAGCCCCAAATCTGGTGATTTAGTAAGAGTAGCTAAAACACACAGTCCCCAATATTAATATTTTAAAACAATAAATGTTTATTTTGGGAGGGACCTACAAGATGGGGGAAGAGTAAGAGGTGGAGATCGCCTTCCTCCCCACAAATACATCAAAAATACATCTAAATGTGGAACAACTTCTACAGAACACCTACTGAACGCTGGCAGAAGACCTCAGATTTCCCAAAAGACAAGAAAATCCACATGTACCTGGGTAGGGCAAAAGAAAAAAGACAAAGCAGAGACAAAAGAATAGGGATGAGATCTGCACCTCTAGGAGGGAGCTGTGAAGGAGGAAATGTTTCCACACACTAGGAAGCCCCTTCACTGCCGGAGACCGGGTGGAGGTGGGCGGTGGGGGGGGATGCTTTGGATCCACGGAGGAGAGTGCAGCAACAGGGGTGCAGAGGGCAAAGTGGAGAGATTCTCGCACAGAGGTTTGGTGTCAACCAGCACTCACCAGCCTGAGAGGCTTGTCTGCTCACCCGCCAGGTGAGCAGCTGGGACAGAGGCTTGGGCTTCGGAGGTCGGATCCCAGGGAGAGGATTGGAGTTGGCTGTGTGAACACAGCCTGAAGGGAGCTAGTGTGCCACAGCCAGCTGGGAGGGAGTCCAAGAAAAAGTCTGGACCTGCCTAAGAGGCAAGAGACCATTGTTTTGGGGTGCGCGAGGAGAGGGGATTCAGAGCACTGCCTAAACAAGCTTCAGAGACGGGCGTGAGCCACGGCTATCAGCTTGGACACCAGAGACAGGCATGAAATGCCAACACTGCTACTGCAGCCACCAAGAATCCTGTGTGCAAGCACAGGTCACTATCCACACACCACACACACCCCTCCCCACACTGGGAGCCTGTGCAGCCTGCCACTGCCAGGGTCCCGTGATCCAGGGACAAGTTCCCTGGGAGAAAACATGGCATGCCTCAGGCTGTTGCAACATCACATTGGCCTCTGCCGCCGCAGGCTCGCCCCGCATTCCAATTATACTACTATACCCCTTCCGCCCCCCAGCAAGAAGGAGCCAGAGTCCCCTAATCAGCCACTGCTTTAACCCTATCCCGTCTGGGTGGGAACAGAAGCCTGAGGGCAACCTACACACAGAGGCAGCGCCAAAACCAAAGCTGAACCCCGGGAGCTGTGAGAACAAAGAAGAGAAAGGGAAATTTCTCCGTGCAGCATCAGGAGCAGTGGATTAAATCCCCACAATCAACTTGAGGTGTGCCCTACATCTATGGAATACCTGAATAGACAATGAATCAACCAAAATTGAGGTGGTGGACTTTGGGAACAACTGTACACTTGGGGTTTGCTGTCTGGCAGACAGGGTCTTGGTGCTCCGGCCTGGTGTCAGGCCTTAGCCTCTGAGGTGGGGCAGCCGAATTCAGGACATTGGACCACCAGAGACCTCCCGGGCCCACATAATATCAATCAGCGAGGGGTCTCCCAGAGATCTCCGTCTCAACGCTAAGACCAGGTCCACCCAATGGCCAGCAAGCTACAGTGCTGGACACCCCATGCCAAACAACTAGCAAGAAAGGAACACAACCCCACCCATTAGCACAGAGGCTGCCTAAAATCATACTAAGTTCACAGACACCCCAAAACATACCACTGGACTCAGCCCTGCTCACCAGAAAGACAATATCCAGCCCCGCACACCAGAACACAGGCACCAGTCCCCTCCAGCAGGAAACCTGCACAAGCCACCGAACCAACCTCACCCACTGGGGGCAGATACCAAAAGCAACAGGAACTACAAACCTGCAGCCTGTGAAAAGGAGGCCCCAAACTAAGTAACTTAAGCAAAATGAGAAGTCAGAGAAGCACAGCAGATGAAAGAGCAAGGTAAAAACCCACTAGACCAAACAGATGAAGAAGAAGTAGGCAGTCTACCTGAAAAAGAATTCAGAGCAATGATAGTAAAGATGATCCAAAATCTTGGAAAGAGAATGGAGAAAATAAAAGAAAGGTTTTAACAAGGACCTAGAAGAACTAAAGAGCAAACAATGATGAACAACACAATAAATGAAATTAAAAATTCTCTAGAAGGAATCAATAGCAGAATAACTGAGGCAGAAGAATGGATAAGTGACCTAAGAGATAAAATAGTGGAAGAAACTACCACAGAGCAGAATAAAGAAAAAAGAAAGAAAAGAATTGAGGACATTCTCAGAGACCTCTGGGACAGTATTAAGTACACCAACATTCGAATTATAGGGGTCCCAGAAGAAGAAAAGAAAGGGACTGAGGAAACATTTGAAGAGATTATAGTCGAAAACTTCCCTAATATGGGAAAGGAGACAGTCCATCAAGTCCAGGAAGCACAGAGAGTCCCATACAGGATAAATACAAGCAGAACCATACCAAGACACATATTAATCAAACTATCAAAAATTAAATACAAAGAAAAAATATTAAAAGCAGCAAGGGAAAAGCAACAAATAACATACAAGTGAATCCCCATAAGGTTAACAACCGATCTTTCAGCAGAAACTCTGCAAGCCAGAAGGGAGTGGTAGGACATATTTGAACTGATGAAAGGGAAAATCCTACACCAAGATTACTCTACCCAGCAAGCATCTCATTCAGATTTGATGGAGAAATTAAAACCTTTACAGACAAGCAAAAGCTAAGAGAATTCAGCACCACCAAACCAGCTTTACAACAAATGCTAAAAGAACTTCTCTAGGCAGGAAACACCAGAGAAGGAAAAGACCTACAGTAACAAACCCAAAACATTTAAGAAAATGGGAATAGGAACATACATATCGGTAATTACCTTAAATGTAAATGGATTAAATGCTCCCACCAAAAGACACAGACTGGCTGAATGGATACAAAAACAAGACCCATATATATGCTGTCTACAAGAGACCCAGTTCAGACCTAGGGACACATACAGACTGAAAGTGAGGGGATGGAAAAAGATATTCCATGCAAATGGAAATCAATAGAAAGCTGGAGTAGCAATTCTCATGTCAGACAAAATAGACTTTAAAATAAAGACTACTGGGCTTCCCTGGTGGCGCAGTGGTTGAGAATCCGCCTGCCAATGCAGGGGACATGGGTTCGAGCCCTGGTCTGGGAAGATCCCACATGCCGCAGAGCAACTGGGCTCGTGAGCCACAACTACTGAGCCTGTGTGTCTGGAGCCTGTGCTCCGCAACAAGAGAGGCTGCGACAGTGAGAGGCCCGTGCATCGCGATGAAGAGTGACCCCCGCTTGCCACAACTAGAGAAAGCCCTCGCACAGAAACGAAGACCCAACACAGCCATAAATAAATAAATTAATTAATTAAAAAAAAATTAAAAATAAAAATAAAGACTATTACAAGAGGCAAAGAAGGACACTGCATAATGATCAAGGGATCAATCCAAGAAGAAGATATAACAATTGTAAATATTTATGCACCCAAAATAGGAGCACCTCAATAATAAGGCAAATACTAACAGCCATAAAAGGGGAAATCAACAGTAACACAATAATAGTAGGGGACTTTAACACCTCACTTTCACCAATGGACACATCATCCAAAACGAAAATAAATAAGGAAACACAAGCTTTAAATGACACATTAAACAAGATGGACTTAATTGATATTTATAGGACATTCCATCCAAAACAACAGAATACACTTTCTTCTCAAGCGCTCATGCAACATTCTCCAGGATGGATCATATCTTGGGTCACAAATCAAGCCTTGGTAAATTTAAGAAAATTGAAATCATAATCAAGTATCTTTTTCTGACCACAGCACTATGAAACTAGATATCTATTACAGGGAAAAAGCTGTAAAAAATACAAACACATGGAGGCAAAACAATACACTACTAAATAATCAAGAGATCACTGAAGAAATCAAAGAGGAAATTAAAAAATACCTAGAAACAAATGACAATGAAAACATGATGGCCCAAAACCTATAGGATGCAGCAAAAGCAGTTCTGAGAAGGAAGCTCATAACAATACAATCCTACCTCAAGAAACAAGAAGCATCTCAAATAAAAAACCTAATCTTACACCTAAAGCAGTTAGACAAAGAAGAACAAACAAAACCCCAAAGTTAGCAGAAGGAAAGAAATCATAAAGATCAGATCAGAAATAAATGAAAAAGAAATGAAGGAAATAATATCAAAGATCAATAAAACTAAAAGGTGGTTCTTTGAGAAGATCAACAAAAATGATAAACCACTAGCCAGACTCATCAAGAAAAAAAAGGAGAAGACTCAAATCAACAGAATTAGAAATGAAAAAGAAGTAATAACTGACACTGCAGAAATACAAACAATCTTGAGAGATTACTACAAACAACTATATGCCATTAAAATGGACAACCTGGAAGAAATGGACAAATTCTTAGAAAAGCACAACCTTCTGAGTCTGAACCTGGAAGAAATAGAAAATATAAACAGACCAATCACAAGCACTGAAATCGAAACTGTGATTAAAAATCTTCCAACAAACAAAAGCCCAGGATCAGATGGTTTCACAAGCGAATTCTATTAAACATTTAGAGAAGAGCTAACACCTATCCTTCTCAAAGTCTTCCAAAATATAGCAGAGGGAGGATCACTCCCAAACTATATGAGGCCACCATCACCCTGATACCAAAACCAGACAAAGATGTCACAAAAAAAGAAAACTACAGACCAGTATCACTGATGAACATAGATGCAAAAATCCTCAACAAAACACTAGAAAACAGAATCCAACAGTACCTTAAAAGGATCATACACCATGATCAAGTGGGATTTATCTCAGGAATGCAAGGATTCTTCAGTATATGCAAATCAATCAATGTGATACACCATATTAACAAACTGAAGGATAAAAACCATATGATAATCTCAATAGATGCAGGAAAAGCTTTCGACAAAATCCAACACCCATTTATGATAAAAACTCTCCAGAAAGTAGGCATAGAGGGGACTTACCTCAACATAATAAAGGCCATATATGAGAATCCCACAGCCAACATAGTCCTCAATGCTGAATAACTGAAACCATTTCCACTAAGATCAGAAACAAGACAAGGTTGCCCACTCTCACCACTATTATTCAACATAGTTTTGGAAGTCCTAGCCACAGCAATCAGACAAGAAAAAGAAATAACAGGAATCCAAATTGGAAAAGAAGAAGTAAAGATGTCACTGTTTGCAGATGACATGATACTATACATAGAGAATCCTAAGGATGCTACCAGAAAACTACTAGATCTAATCAATGAATTTGGTAAAGTAGCAGGATACAAAATTAATGCCCAGAAATCTCTTGCATTCCTATACACTAATGGTGGAAAATCTGAAAGAGAAATTAAGGACACACTCCCATTTACCATTGCAACAAAAAGAGTAAAATACCTAGGAATAAACTTAACCTGAGGAGACAGAAGACCTGTATGCAGAAAACTGTAAGACATTGATGAAAGAAATTAAAGATGATACCAACAGATGGAGAGATATACCATGTTCTTGGATTGGAAGAATCAACATTGTGAAAATGACTATACTACCCAAAGCAATCTACAGATTCAATGCAATCCCTATCAAACTACCAATTGCATTTTTCACATAACTCGAACAAAAAATTGCACAGTTTGTATGGAAACACAAAAGACACCGAATAGCCAAAGCAATCTTGAAAAAGAAAAATGGAGCTGGAGGAATCAGGTTCCTAGACTTCAGACTATACTAAAAAGCTACAGTAATCAAGAGAGTATGGCACTGGCACAAAAACCATAATATAGGTCAATGGAACAGGATAGAAAGCCCAGAGATAAACCCACGGACATATGGTCACCTTATTTTTGATAAAGGAGGCAAGAATATACAGTGGAGAAAAGACAGCCTCTTCAATAAGTGGTGCTGAGAAAACTGGACAGCTGCATGTAAAAGAATGAAATTAGGAATGAAATTAAAACACTCCCTAACACCATACACAAAAATAAACTCAAAATGGATTCACGACCTAAATGAAAGGGCAGACACTATAAAACTCTTATAGGAAAACATAGGCAGAACACTGTATGACATAAATCACAGCAAGATCCTTTTTGACCCACCTCGTAGAGAAATGGTAAGAAAAACAAAAATAAACAAATGGGACCTAATGAAACGTCAAAGCTTTTGCACAGCAAAGGAAACCGTAAACATGACGAAAACACAACCCTCAGAATGGGAGAAAATATTTGCAAACAAAGCAACTGACAAAGCGTTAATCTCCAAAATATACAAGCAACTCATGCAGCTTAATATGAGAAAAACAAACAACCCAATGCAAAAATGTGCAGAAGACCTAAAGAGACATTTCTCCAAAGAAGATATACAGATTGTCAACAAACACATGAAAGGATGCTCAACATCACTAATCATTAGAGAAATGCAAATCAAAAGTACAATTAGGTATCACCTCACAGCAGTCACAATGGCCATCATCAAAAAATCTCGAAACAATAAATGTTGGAGAGGGTGTGGAGAAAAAGGAAGCCTCTTGCACTCTGGGTGGGAATGTAAATTGATACAGCTACTATGGAGGTTCCTTAAAAAACTAAAAATAGAACTACCATATGACCCAGCAATCCCACTACTGGGCATATACCCTGAGAAAACCATAATTCAAAAAGAGACATGTACCACAATATTCATTGCAGCACTATTTACAATAGCCAGGAAATGGAAGCAACCTAAGTGTCCATCAACAGATGAATGGATAAAGAAGAAGTGGCACGTATATACAATGGAATATTACTCAGCCATAAGAAGAAATGAAATTGAGTTATTTGTATTGAGGTGGATGGATCTAGAGTCTGTCATACAGAGTGAAGTAAGTCAGAAAGAGAAAAACAAATACCGTATGCTAACACATATATATGGAATCTATGAAAAAAAATAAGGTTCTGAAGAGCCAAGGGCAGGACGGGAATAAAGACGTAGACATAGAGAATGGACTTGAGGATATGGGAATGGGGAAGTGTAAGCTGCGACGAAGTGAGAGAGTAGCATTGACATATATACACTACCAAATGTAAAATAGATAGCTAGTGGGAAGCAGCTGTATCACATGGGGAGATCAGCTCAGTGCTTTGTGACCACCTAGAGGGGTGGGATAGGGCGGGTGGGAGGGAGATGCAAGAAGGAGGGGATTTGGGGATATATGTATACATACAGCTGATTCAGTTTGTTATACAGCAGAAACTAACACAACATTGTAAAGCAATTATACTCCAATAAAGATGTTTAAAAAAAAATAAGGACATAGATGATATGGCAAAAAAAAAGAACAAATTTTATATAAAATTTTCAAAGAAAACGGATACATTTATTCAAATCTTTGATACTTTTGTATGGTAAAATATATTATGAATAAACTCGATCAACAAACTATAAATTTAGGGAAAATATTGAATAAAGAGTGTAATTAAAAAAATGTTTATTTTGGGCTCATGAAAAATCCAGGGATCGGTGATGTGTTCATTACAGTCATCCCTCGATATTCATGGGGGGTTGGTTCCAGGACCTCCTGTGGATACCAAAGTCATCTCTAGATTACTTATAATACCTAGTACAATGTAAATGCTTTGTAAATAGTTACTGGTGTGTGGCAAATTCAAATTTTCCCTTTTGGAACTTCCTGGAATTTTTTTCTAATGTTTTCTATCTGCAGTTTGTTGAATCTGTGGATGTGGAACACACAGATACAGAGGGCCAACTGTATACTTGTTCTGACATCTGCTAGAGCCTTGAGATTCTCTCCATCTGTGGTCTGAGAAGAAACAGGGAAAACATATAGGATAGCACAGAATAGTTTGGGGACTTGGCCTAAAAGGAACATACATCACTCTCTACCTACATTCCACTGGCCAGAGCTGGTCATATGCTCCACCTAGTTACAAAATGGTATAGAAATGTTTGCGTATGTTCCTAGGAAGAGGAAGTTTTCATGAGGATCTGGTCATGTTCCACCACACCTGGGAGAGCTGGATCTTGAAACATGACTTGGGTCTAATTCTAGGCAGAAGAAATGACATAAAAGGGCATGGTTTATACAGGCACCAGAGAAATCAAGGCATATTTGGGGATTCAACAGATGTTCTTTTTGACTTGAGAATAGGGCGTTTGTGAGAGACTGTAACAGGTTAGCACTTGAGAGGTGGGGGGGGGGTCACACCATCTGGGGCCTTCTGTGCCATGCTAGGGTGTTTCGAGTTTGTCCTATAGTAAAAGAGGAGAGGCTATTGAAAGGCTTTAAATAAAGGATTGTCACATTTAGAGTGACATTTTGGTAAGTCCTTCTGGAATGGAGGACATAACTAGGAGGTGATTTCCTTCTAGTACTAATTCCCTATCTCAAGAATTTTCAAACTGGACTCATACCAGGGGCTATATTTGACAACTGGACTCAGTATTCTTATACTTATATACATACATATATAAAAGAAGTTCATGACCTTTTATATTCTTGTCTGTTTCATTTAAACAAGTGGTGGCTGCCACCCATTGAATCGAATGGTCTGCCCTCTAAAGGGTGACCACTGCATTATGAAAACCACTGCTCTATCTCACTGCAAGACACCACTTTACAGTTTCCAGGCCCAAATCTGGGTGTCATGGGAGACACTTCAGTCACCCATACCACCCTCCACAGCCCATCAGTCACATTATTTCTGGTCTATTTCTTACATACCCATTACCCAATTTCCACTGTTACTATTGTTTAGATGAGTGGTTTGCAACATGGGGCTGAGGGATCCCTGAGGCTCTCCAAGACACTTTTATGTGGTCCACAGGGTCAAAAACACTTTCACATTTTTATAACAACACTCAGATGTTATTTTTCTTTCTCACTTTTTTTCCTTTCACAGGTGTACAGTGAAGTTTTCCAGAAGTTACCTAATGAGTGATGACATTGATTGTTCTAATGCTTAATCTTTTCAGTTTCAATTTCCAGTATGTTAAACCTCAATAGATGTGGCCTTCCTAATTAAAACTTAAATAAGTTTTAAGATTGCAGTGGGGTCCTGAGACCAAGGAGCTTAAGAATCCTTGGTTTAGACCTATGATTCTGTATTCTCATTACCATTATTAATAACATGATATTGTGGCCTAGGGCATCTCTAAACAAACACTCTTCCTAGATTATTTTGTCTTCCACCTCAGCAGTAGAATTTCCTTTCTGATTATTCAGGGCAATGTCTGCACTGTGATTCCCAGAGCTCCAGTGCTAACTCTGCCCTTGATCCTCAGCCTCTTGTACCAATTTTAGAACATCAGGGCTCCATCTCTTAGGCCTCTGAATGTTGGAGTGTCCTACTGCTCAGTCACTGGGCCCTGTGACGTAATAGGAAATATATATTTGGTCTCTGCCCAGGCGATACAGAGCGCCTAAAACCCTTGTAATTTCCTGAGTAATAGGGATGATAGGAGCATCTTACACAGAGCTTCTAAATCCCTTGGAATTTCCTGGGTGATAGGGGAATCTTTGGTTCTAATCAGGACTCTTGGTGGGCTCCTGGATAGCTTCACGGTGGGGATGGATCGCTAGAAATACTGAAACTTTCTAAAACTTTCAGCCCCACCTCCATCATCTAGGAGAGAAGAGGGGCTAGAGATTGAGTGAATCATCAATCATGCCTACATGATGAAGCCTCCATAAGAATTCCTAAGCTCTGAGGTTTAGAGAGCTTCTGGATTGATGAATGCATTTATGTGTCAGGAAGGTGGCACATCCCAATTCTATGAGGACAGAAGCTCCTGTTCTCAGGACCCTTCCAGATCTCTTCATCTAGCTTTCCATTTGTAGTCATTATAATATCCTTCGTAATAAACAAGCAGATGTAAGTAGAGCTATTCCCTGAGCTCTGTGAGCCATTATAGCTAATTATCAAATCTGAGGAGAGGGTTGTGGTAACTCTTGATCTATAGCAAGTCAGACAGAAGTGTGGATACTGTGGGCACCTAATACTTGTGACTAGCATCTGCACTGGGGGCAGTCTTGTGGGACTGAGACCTTAACTTATGGGATCTGCACTAACTCTGTGTAGTCAGTTTCAGAAGTGAATTAAATTTTAGGATACCCAGTTGATGTCCGTGGAGAATTGCTTGCTGTGGAAAATCCAAACATTTGGTGTCAGAAGTATGAGTAGAGGAACAACTTTATTTTAGACACCTTTGCTATTCTATCTGTACTCATGCACCAGTCATTTCATCTCACTCTCTGGCTTTAAACACTATTTACAGTCTGACAACCCATATATTTTAGTCTTAAACTCTGACCCCTCTTCTGAACTCCAGATTTGAAGGTTGTATCCAGCTGCCTGTTGCACATATCCGTTTGGATATTTATGTATTTATTTAATTTTTTTGGAGAAAGGAACAAACATTTATTGAACACCTACTGTATACATCAAGTAACTTGTCTGTATTATGTCATTTTCTGTTTGGATATTTAACATGTAACTCAAAATTATAATTTCCAAACTTTGGCTTCTAATCTCTTCCACAGCGGCTTCCTCCTCAAACTTTCTCATCTCAATGAAAAACAATTGCATTCTTCAAGGCCCTCAGGCCCAAATCCTTGAATTTCTCATTGACTCATCTCCTTGCTTATATATCCAATTCATCACCAAATTCTGTTGGCTATATCATCAATGCAGCAACATTTTCCATGGCTTTTCCTTACCTTGACTAGTGCCACCTTCAACTTAGCCACCTTCTTCTATTGTCTGGGCTTTCTTAATGGTCCACTGATGGATTTCCTAGTTTTTACCTTTGTTCCTTGACATTTGAATCTCCATGCAGCTGATAGGTGTCTCTGTAGAATTTTCTGAAAAAAAAAAAAAAATCCCATTTTTAGTGGTCTGTTGTTCTGAAAAGACTTCCAGGGCCACCTCCATTCTCCTTTGGGAGCCTGGACCTCTGGGCACTATGTGGGAGAAATTTACACTGAGCACTCATTCCCAGGTAGGCTGGTCCCTGCTACTTTTTTAAGCAGCTGATCTCAACCCTACCAAATATTTCTTGTTAAGGCCACATTCTAGGGATGGTGCACATCTTGGAGGAGTCTTGGCACTTGGTGCTAGGTAGTCCTTATTTTTAACTTCAGGATAACCTTGGCAGGATCACCAGTCATGCCTAGTAAGTCAGCTTCATAGTGAAGGTGTTAGGCTCTCCGGAGTGGGGACTGGGGCCAAGACTCAAAGGAAGTCACATAATTCTAGTACAGGGGACTCCGGTCTACCTAGAGCTCATCCATATGCTCCATTACCTGTTCTTCTTCATCTAATTCAGAGACAAGAGCACTCTCCAGTCTTGTTTTACTCTGAGGCTGAGATAAAATGAGTGGTTTTCAATATATGGGGATATATCCAATTAGATTAAAAGGCAGACGAGTCAGTGAATCAGAACTCATTACTGCGGCCACAGAAATAACACTCATCTAAAAATAAAGGGAAAGAAAAGGAGAAAGGCCTTTCAGTAATTCCTTAGGAGATGGGTGACCAAGTAGAACACTGAGATGGGATCTCAGACATAGGGAGAAAGTAGGGATAAGACAGGGACCCAGCTGAACAAGAAAGAAATGAAGACATGAGTCTCAAAGCAATAGCCCAGGTACAAACTAGAATGGTGTCAACATCCAGAGCGACTTAAATGTAAAACCCTCAAACCCTTTAATATTCTACCCAATTACAATTTCAGGGTACAGGTAGGTGGGGGCCATGGCTTGCAGTTGCCAGCTTCCTTGTTTTAGACGTCAGTCTCAGGCAGGCAGCCTGGAGGACAGGAGCCAAGAAAGAAAATGCCTCTTATACTCTTGCTGTGTATCAGGTCTGATGTTCAGTGCTGCACAAGCATTTTCTCATCGATTCTTTAACAGGCTGTTAGGGAGGAATTATTATCCCTATTTTAAAGGTGGAGAAATTGAGATTCAGTGGCATCAATCAAATCATTTAGAGCCACACAGCCAGCGAGCTGTAGATTCAGTGTTTACACCTCACGTTTCTGATTCCACAGTCCATGCTCTTAAAGGTAGTACTCAATTCTCAACCTCCAGTCCTGAGGCTAGAGGAGCACTCCAATTCCAAGTAATCAGACAGTGATCAGCTTGAGGGTAGGGACTAGCTGCTTTCATCTGTGTGCCATTAGCATCTGGCACAGTACCTTGCAGCTGCTAAGTGAAAATTCATCGAACTAAACCGGACTATCTCATGTTATCTTTCAAATAATTAAAAAAACACACACGAGAGTAATTTGAGCTACTAATAGTTTGAGAATGGGTCATAGAGGTTGGTATGCCCATTTTTATCAGTGGAATTTTTATTTCAATGAATCTGGACTTTCCACTATTGTCCTGCATCTGATGCTTCATACATCTTTTTTTTTTTTTAAACATCTTTATTGGAGTATAATTGCTCTACATTGTTGTATTAGTTTCTGCTGTATAACAAAGTGGATCAGCTATATGTACACATATATCCACATATCCCCTCCTTCTTGCATCTCCCTCTCACCATCCCTATCCCACCCCTCTAGGTGATCACAAAGCACCCAGCTGATCTCCCTGTGCTATGCAGCTGCTTCCCACTAGCTATCTATTTTACATTTGGTAGTGTATATATGTCAGTGCCACTCACTCACTTCGTCGCAGCTTACACTTCCCCCTCCCCGTGTCCTCAAGTCCATTCTCTACGTCTGCGTCTTTATTCCTGTCCTGCCCCTAGGTTCTTCAGAACCTTTTTTATAGATTCCATATATATGTGTTAGCATATTGTATTTGTTTTTCTCTTCCTGACTTACTTCACTCTGTATGACAGAATCTAGATCCATCCACCTCAATACAAATAACTCAATTTCATTTCTTCTTATGGCTGAGTAATATTCCATTGTATATATGTGCCACTTCTTCTTTATCCATTCATCTGTCAATGGGCACTTAGGTTGCTTCCATTTCCTGGCTATTGTAAATAGTGCTGCAATGAACATTGTGGTACATGACTCTTTTTGAATTATGGTTTTCTCAGGGTATATGCCCAGTGGTGGGATTGCTGGGTCATATGGTAGTTCTACATTTAGTTTTTAAGGAACCTCCATACTGTTCTCCGTGGTGGCTGTATCAGTTTACATTCCCACCAACAGTGCAAGAGGGTTCTCTTTTCTCCACACCCTCTCCAGCATTTATATTTGTAGATTTTTTGATGATGGCCATTGTGACTGGTGTGAGCTGATACCTCATTGTGGTTTTGATTTGCATTTCTCTAATGATTAGTGATGTTGAGCATCCTTTCATGTGTTTGTTGGCAATCTGTATATCTTCTTTGGAGAAATGTCTGTTTACGTCTTCTGCCCATTTTGGAAGTGGGATGTTTGTTTTTTCATATTGAGCTGCATGAGCTGCTTGTATATCTTGCAGATGAAGCCCTTGTCAGTTGCTTCCTTGGCAAATATTTTCTCCCATTCTGAGGGTTGTGTTTTCGTCTTGTTTATGGTTTCCTTTGCTGTGCAAAAGCTTTTAACTTTCATTAGGTCCCATTTGTTTATTTTTGTTTTTACTTCCATTTCTCTAGGAGGTGGGTCAAAAAGGATCTTGCTGTGATTTATGTCATGGAGTGTTCTGCCTATGTTTTCCTATAAGAGTTTTATAGTGTCTGGCCATACATTTAGGTCTTTAATCCATTTGGAGTTTAGTGTTGTGTATTGTGTTAGGGAGTGTACTAATTTCATTCCTAATTTCATTCTTTTACATGTAGCTGTCCAGTTTTCCCAGCACCACTTGTTGAAGAGGCTGTCTTTTCTGCATTGTATACTCTTGCATCCTTTATCAAAGATAAGGTGACCATATGTCCGTGGGTTTATCTCTGGGCTTTCTATCCTGTTCCATTAATCTACGTTTCTGTTTTTGTGCCAGCACCTTACTGACGTGATTACTGTAGCATTTTAGTGTAGTCTAAAGTCAGGGAGCCTGATTCCTCCAGCTCCGTTTTACTTTCTCAAGATTGCTTTGGCTATTCGGGGTCTTTTGTGTTTCCATACAAATTGTGCAATTTTTTGTTCTATTTCTGTGAAAAATGCCATTGGTAGTTTGATAGGGATTGCATTGAACCTGTAGATTGCTTTGGGTAGTATAGTCATTTTCACAATGTTGATTCTTCCAATCCAAGAGCATGGTATCTCTCTCCATCTGTTTGTATTACCTTTAATTTCTTTCATCAGTGTCTTATACTTTTCTGCATACAGGCCTTTTGTCTCCTTAGGTAGGTTTATTCCTAGGTATTTTACTCTTTTTGTTGCAATGGTAAATGGGAGTGTTTCCTTAATTTCTCTTTCAGATTTTTCATCATTAGTGTACAGGAATGCAAGAGATTTCTGAGCCTTAATTTTGTATCCTGCTACTTTACCAAATTCCAGTAGTTTTCTGGTAGCATCTTTAGGATTCTCTATGTATAGTATCATGTCATCTGCAAACAGTGACAGCTTTACTTCTTCTTTTCCGATTTGGATTCCTTTTATTTCTTTTTCTTGTCTGATTGCTGTGACTAAGACTTCCAAAACTATGTTGCATAACAGTGGTGAGAGTGGGAAACCTTGTCTTGTTCCTGATCTTAGAGGAAATGGTTTCATTTTTTCACCATTGAGAACGATGTTGGCTGTGGGTTTGTCATATATGGCCTTTACTATGTTGAGGTAAGTTCCCTCTATGCCTACTTTCTGGAGAGTTTTTTATCATAAATGGGTGTTCAATTTTGTCGAAAGCTTTTTCTGCATCTATTGAGATGATCATATGGGTTTTATCCTTCAGTTTGTTAATATGGCATATGACATTGATTGATTTGCATATATTGAGAATCCTTGCATTCCTGGGATAAACCCCACTTGATCATGGTGTATGAACCTTTTATGTGCTGTTAGATTCTGTTTTCTATTATTTTGTTGAGCATTTTTGCATCTATGTTTATCAGTGATATTGGTCTGTAGTTTTCATTTTTGTGATATCTTTGTGTGATTTTGGTTTCAGGGTGATGGTGGTCTCGTAGAATGAGTTTGGGAGTGATCCTCCCTCGGCAATATTTTGGAAGAGTTTGAGAAGAATAGGTGTTAGCTCTTCTCTAAATATTTGATAGAATTCGACTGTGAAGCCATCTGGTCCTGGGGTTTTGCTTGTTGGAAGATTTTTAATCACAGTTTCAATTTCAGTGCTTGTAATTGGTCTGTTTATATTTTCTATTTCTTCCTGGTTCAGTCTCAGAAGGTTGTGCTTTTCTAAGAATTTGTCCATTTCTTCCAGGTTGTCCATTTTATTGGCATATAGTTGCTTGTAGTAATCTCTCATGATCCTTTGTACTTCTGCAGTGTCAGTTTTTACTTCTTTTTCATTTCTAATTCTGTTGATTTGAGTCTTGTCCCTTTTATTTTCGTGATGAGTCTGGCTAGTGGTTTATCATTTTTGTTTATCTTCTCAAAGACCCAACTTTTAGTTTTATTGATCTTTGCTATCATTTCCTTCTTTTCTTTTTCATTTATTTCTGATCTGATCTTTATGATTTCTTTCTTTCTGCTAACTTCGGGGGGTTTTTTGTTCTTCTTTGTCTTACTGCTTTAGGGTAAGATTAGGTTGTTTATGTGAGATTTTTCTTGTTTCTTGAGGTAGGATTGTATTGCTATAAACTTCTCTCGTAGAACTGCTTTTGCTGCATCCCATAGGTTGAGCCATCATGTTTTCATTGTCATTTGTTTCTAGGTATTTTTTGATTTCCTCTTTGATTTCTTCAGTGATCGCTTGATTATTTCGTAATGTATTGTTTAGCCTCCACGTGTTTGTATTTTTTACAGTTTTTTTCCTGTAATTGATATCTAGCCTCATAGCATTGTGGTTGCAAAAGATACCTGATACAATTTCAAATTTCTTAAATTTACCAAGGCTTGATTTGTGACCCAACATATGATGTATCCTGGAGGATGTTCCATGAGCACTTGAGAAGAAATTGTATTCTGTTGTTTTTGGATGGAATGTCCTATAAATATCAATTAAGCCCATCTTGTTTAATGTATCATTTAAAGCCTGTGTTTCCTTATTTATTTTTATTTTGGATGATCTGTCCATTGGTGAAAGTGGGGTGTTAAAGTCCCCTACTATGATTGTGTTACTGTTGATTTCTCCTTTTATGGCTGTTAAAATTTTCCTTATGTATTGAGGTGCTCCTATGTTGGGTGCCTAAATATTTACAATTGTTATATCTTCTTCTTGGATTGATCCCTTTATCATTATGTAGTGTCCTTCTTTGTCTCTTGTAATAGTCTTTATTTTAAAGTCTATTTTGTCTGATAATGAGAATTGCTACTCCAGCGTTCTTTTGATTTTCATTTGCATGGAATATCTTTGTCCATCCCCTCACTTTCAGTCTGTATGTGATCCTGGGTCTGAAGTGGGTGTCTTGTAGACAGCATATATACGGGTCTTGTTTTTGTATCCATTCAGCCAGTCTGTGTCTTTTGGTTGGAGCATTTAATCCATTTACATTTAAGGTAATTATCAATTTGTTTCTTCCTATTACTATTTTCTTAATTGTTTTGGATTTGTTATTGTAGGTCTTTTCCTTCTCTTGTGTTTCCTGCCTAGAGAAGTTTCTTTAGCACTTGTTGTAAAGCTGGTTTGGTGGCACTGAATTCTCTTAACTTTTGCTTGTCTTTAAAACTTCTAATTTCTCTGTCAAATCTGAATGAGATCCTTGCTTGGTAGAGTAATCTTGGTTGTAGATTTTTCCCTTTCATCGCTTTAAATATGTCCTGCCCCTCCCTTCTGGCTTGCAGAGTTTCTGCTGAAAGATCAGCTGTTAACCTTATGGGGATTCCATTGTACGTTATTTGTTGTTTTTCCCTTGCTGCTTTTAATATTTTTTCTTTGTATTTAATTTTTGTTCATTTGATTAATATGTGTCTTGGCATGTTTCTCCTTGGATTTATCCTGTATGGGACTCTCTGCACTTCCTGGCCTTTGTGGACTATTTCTTTTCCCATATTAGGGAAGTTTTCAACTTTAATCTCTTCAAATATTTTCTCACTGCCTTTCTTTTTCTCTCCTTTTTCTGGGACCCCTATAATTCAAATGTTGGTGTGTTTAATGTTGTCCTAGAGGTCTCTGAGACTGTTCCAGAGGTCTCTGAGACTGTCCTCAATTCTTTTCATTCTTTCATTTTATCTTGCTCTGTGGTAGTTATTTCCACTATTTTATCTTCCAGGTCACTTACCTGTTCTTCTGCCTCAGTTATTCTGCTATTGATTCCTTCCAGAGAATTTTTAACTTCATTTATTGTGTTATTCACCATTTTTTGTTTGCTCTTTAGGTCTTCTAGGTCCTTGTTAAATGTTTCTTGTATTTTCTCCATGCTATTTGCAAGATTTTAGATCATCTTTACTGTCATTACTCTGAATTCTTTTTCAGGTAGACTGCCTATTTCCTCTTCATTTGTTTGGTCTGGTGGGTTTTTACTTTGCTCCTTCATCTGCTGCATTTTTCTCTGTCTTCTCATTTTGCTTAACGTACTGTTTTTGGCATCTCCTTTTTGCAGGCTACAGGTTTGTAGTTCCCTTTTTTTTTTGGTGTCTTCCCCCAGTGGGTTAGGTTGGTTCAGTTGGTTGTATAGGCTTCCTGCTGGAGAGGACTGGTGCCTGTGTTCTGGTGGATGAGGCTGGATCTTGTCTTTCTGGTGGGCAGGACTGCATCCAGTGGTGTGTTTTGGGGTTTCTGTGAACTTATTATGATTTTAGGCAACCTCTCTGCTAATGGGTGTGGTTGTGTTCCTGTCTTGCTAGTTGTTTGGCATGGGGTGTCCAGCACTGGAGCTTGCTGGTCGTTGAGTGGAGTTGGATCTTAGCATTGAGACGGAGATCTCTGGGAGAGCTCTTGCCTATTGATATTACATGGGGCCAGGAGGTCTCTGGTGGTCCAATGTCCTGAGCTCAGCTCTCCCACCTCAGGGACTCAGGCCTGACACCCGGCCCGAGCACCAAGACCCTGTCAGCCACACGGTAGGTTTGTGATCTTGGACCAGGCAGTTAACTTCTCTGTTCCTCAGGTTTCCTTTCGTGTAGCACCTCCTTGCCCCAGAGGCCCAGTCAGGTGAGAGGAAAAGGCTGTCGCTCACAAGCTGTGCAGGGAGGAAGCCTGGGAGGCTGCTGATGCTTCATACATGTTAAACCATTAACCCCTTAGCAATACAATTCAAATAGACAGGGTTACTTTCTGATCTTGGAAAATCAACAGCCTTGTTTTTCACTTTAACTAATATTTCCCTGAGCATCAAAGTCCATTGTCTTGGCAACTACTCCGTAGAAACATGCCCATGCTGCCAGCCTCTGTACTCTTAAAGGCACAGGAGGACTTGAGGACAGGCCAAGGTTGGATTTGGGAAAGCTCCATCTTTGTTACATGAGCGAGAGTTCATTGGTGGCAGATCCTATACCTGCATTCTAATGTTTAAGATCGTGCACAAGGCATTTCCCTCTCTATCTTAGAGGAAAAGGAGCAGCCTAATGGAATCCTAGTATTAAAGAGGGTGCTTCATGTTGTGAAAAAGCACACAAGGGAGCCCCACAAAATGTAGTGCTTGAGCCTCAACTCAAGGGTGAGTGGAAACAACATAATGCATTTAATTGAGTTTGTGGGAGATGTGAAGACCCATGCACGGTGCCATCTGTGAGAAGCTGTTGAACTGTGATTTCTGCTTTGGGCTCTGAAGATAGCCAAGGACTTTGCACCAACGTCTGAGTTCCTAGGACCTCTAGGATTCTCTCTGGAATGGCAAGAGTGAGGAGGGCCTCCATGCCAACTCCCCCACCCCATTCATATTCACCCATTGTAGGGGCTGTGGAAGACTGATATCTCTTTCTTACCCAGAAGAGTTTGAGGGTAACTTGGTTTCTTTCCTGAAGGTCTCTACACTGTTTTCTCTTCCTAACCGACAGCCTCTCCTTTATGCAAAGAATAAGGCCACTTTCTCCGAAAGCCAAGCCTCTATACTTGTGGTTCTCTAAGGGTGGTCCCTGGACCAACAGCTTCAGCAGTATGTGGAAATTTGTTAGACATGCAGATTTTCAGCCCCCATCTCAGATCTACTGAATCAGTAATCTGACTTTTAACAAGCCCTCCGGGTAATTCTAATGCACATTAAGATTTGAGAACCACCATTTTAAGCTCTGAAAGAAGCTCATTTTGATGTATAGAGGACTTAATAAAGACGGAGGCTGGCATTTGATTTTTGCATCAAATATCTTTTCACCCAGTTTGATCAAATCCAGTGTTGAAACTTTTTTCAGCTCTCCAGAGTTTGCAAACTGAGCCTTTGCCCTTGATGCTCCATCATTTCTGTGTTTCTTTGAGAAATATATTCTATATATTCTGTAGGTGAACTCTGATGCCTCTTCACTTTACTGACAGGTCCTTGATAGGTGTTAAGATAAGGAACTAGTCTTTGATGCAAGATGTGGGAAATTACTCTGGAGTTAAAGCAACTACAGAGAGCTGAGGAGGGAACATGATCCAGCTTGGGTTGGAACGGATTTCCTTGCTGGAAGACAGAGGGTGAATGCACATTTAGGGTCAGTGTGAGGTTGGTTCTGAAGCAGGTAGCTGCACCCACCCAGGATGCGGAGAAGTAATATTGCCAGTGCTGGGGGTGTCTGGGCTCCTGAAGCAGATAGATCCATGGCACAGGGGCATGGCACAGGGGCATGGTTAGGAATGGAACCTCAGGGAGGGCAACAAGGAGTTTGGCCAGAGGTGGCTGTCACAGGAAGTTGGAGGCAGCAGTTGCAGAGGTGAAAGTGATGGGGCGGGCAGAGAGCTGCAGCACCTATAAGCAGGTAGGACAGAGTTTGCTCCAGCTGACTCTGCTGAAGGGTTTATCAAGGAGCATTCACCAAGCCTCTTGTTTTCCTAAGAGTTCTGTTGGGGGTGGGAGTGGCATGAGTGGGGTCAGGGGGTGGGATGTCTCTCTGTGGAGGGAAGGAGGGAGGTACCAGGATTCTAGCAGACACAGTGGATGTACTAGTACTGAGGTGAGGAAGATAAATTATTCATTCCATAAACATGAACTCCACATTCACCGTGTCCCCGGCAACGTGCCTTTCCAGGGCCTGGGAATGAAGAGTTATATTTCAGATTTCTCTTTGTTGTTCTAACATGCCTTTCTCTTTTTCCCACTCTCTCCTAACTCATGAGTCAGGTCTTGTTAGTGTCGGTAGTTTGCTGTAGTATGAGGTACCTCATGTCAAGCTGAGGTTTCTGTAGAAACAAATAGAGACCTTGCTTTCTGAGTCTTGCAGAGAGTATTTCTGGCAATTTATCAGGAATGGCAGTATGTTCTTTTGGGCAAGGTATTTGCACTCCTTGGAGGAAATACATAATAAACAATACATTATCCTAGAACAGAGCTGTTCCATTTTAGTTTTGTTTTGTTTTTTTCTCTTTTCGACCATATCTGGCTCTGACAACTCACCTCCGAGTGCTTCCTAGGCATCTCCAGCGGAGATCTGTTGGACTCCAGCTGTTCTCCATCCAATCCTGGTGCTGTCTATCCTCCTCCAGACACAGTCCCACAGTCCAGAGGGTGTGTAATAAGGAAGAGGTGGGATGAAAAGAGTATCATTGAGGGCATTCATTGCAACAAAGCAAGAGAGTAGAAGGCAGTGGGACCAAATAAGGCTGTTGATTGTGCTTTTGAAATTTTTGGTAGTTTGAGGTCAAAGTTGTAATGCTATGCATGCTACAAAACCTTGGGGGAAGTTTGAGTTCCAATCAAAATATTTAGGCAGTGGTCATGACTGTGTGTGATGTGAAAAATAACTGGATTTTAGAAGCAAAGGGAAGCTCAAAAGGTAATCAAAGTTCCTTAATGTCCGTGTCAGAAGGGCTTAAAGAGGGGAAACTAAATTAGAATTGGGATCAGTAATAGCATTATGAGCATAAGTTAATAGGAACAGGTCTGAAGTCAGCAGATATTCCAAACTGCTTTGGCCTTTACGCTCAACCCCTTTGTCCCTATGGACAACTTTGAACAGCCCACATTTTATTATCTATGGATGGTGCCATGTGGTGATAATCCATAACCTCCTTTATTTTAGATACATTTATAGTTTCTATTTGTGATACAAGCAGAGCTAGATAGTGCCGAGATTCTTTCCCATCCCTTTATTTAATGTGTGGGGTTTATGCAAGTTTACTGTTCATTTAAATCTCTAATGTGTGACTGCTGGATGTTGTAAAGGACAGATCTGGATCCGAGTACTACCATTGGCAGGAGCACCCAGATGCATGAGGAATCCATCTGTGGATTTTTTTCTAGAACCGATGGTGGCTTCCGTAGACTACAAGGGGCCCCAGGAGGTTATTATCATTTCAGAAGACCCTGTAGGGCCATGTTCTACAGTCAGGGGTGAGGGTTGCTTTTTTTTTTTCTTATTCTGTCCATCTCATCTGATGATGAACCGGCTCCATATTGTGCAATGTGTTTCATTTTGGGGATGTGAGGAGGTAGGCTATAATGAGATTTTAAAGATCATACAATGCAGAAATGCAGCTTAACTGTTATAATTTGTGAAAATGGCATTTTTAATCTAGACTTGAAATGTCTCATTGCCTCATCACCTACAGCTGTATTTTCAGAGGGTACCACATGATCAATTAAACTATCCACAAATCTGGGAACCAGCCAGTTCTTTGTCCTCCTTCGGTTATCCTAGTGACTTCTGGACCCGCAGCTAATTCAGAGGCTGCACATTATTGATAGTGCAATAAAAAGATGATATTTAAGAAAGAGGGGCTAATTTTATTTGCATACCATTTTCCAAGAGAATGGTGAGCGTGTTCGTTTTAATACAGGGCTACATGTTCTTTGTCTAACCATAGAGGTGGGTATATGTCCTGTGCCCTTCAACCTGAATGGGCTTGTGACTGCTTCAACCAAGAGGGTATGGCAGAAAGCATTCTGTGTGACTTCTGAAGCTAGCTCATGAAGGCCATTCAGCTTTTGCCTTATTTTCTGGAACATTCACTCTTGGGACCCTGAGTTCCATGTAATAATTGCAACTACCCTTAGGTTGCTATGATGGAGAGCTTACATGTAGGTGCTCTATTTGAACCAGTTTTCCAGACTTATGAGTGAAGAGTCTCCAGATGATACCAGCCCAGCCATTTGAATCAGCCTCACGCAGTCAAGTCTGAGCTGGGACCCCAGATGTTGTGGAGCAGAGACAAGCAAGCCATCCCTGCTCTGCCTGATCCAAATATCTGACCCATGGAATCTGAGAGCATAATGAAATCATTGTTGTCTCATGCCACTAAATTTTAGGGTAGGTTGTTGTACAGCAGTAGATAATCAGAATAGTAGGTTTTGCTGAAATTTGTACAGTGTTATTAATAACACACTGTACAATTCTTATCCTACATTTGGGAGAGTAAGGCAAAATAAGGTATTTCTAGTTACTTGGAGTGGGGGTGAACTAAATACATGCTTTAATCATGGGTACCCATGCCTTCAGTGGGAGGCAACCGTGCATCACTTAAGGAGTATAGTCCCAGGGAATGACCAGGTGGGAGACCAGTCACCAGGATAGTAGCTGACCAACTGGCCTGACCCTAGGAGAACCATGTACCTAGTAACATTAATAGCCTCATTGGAGATCATCAAGTTATCCAAGTCCCACTGTGCCCCTCACTTTGGCAGGGTTAGTTGGTATAGTCAGTGTCCCTTAGGGGAAAACAGAAAACCACATTATGTTAAGGAGGTTTAAGTTGGTCGTGTAAGTTGTAACAATGATCTGTGACCACCGTAGGGCTAGATAACATGCTCCTTAATATTTGGTGGCTTAATACAAAAGCATACATTTATCTCACAAGTCTAGGCCTAGGGACGTGGAAGAAAAGTAGTGAGGACTCCAGAGCTGCACTAGTGGCTTGAAGAGGAGCCTCAGCAGGGCCGGTATTTAAGCTGTGCAGGAGGTTGCCGTGCTGCAGATGTTCAGATTTATGGTGGGGCACCTTGTGTCAGTGCTCCAACCACTAAGACAGAGCAGTGCTGCTGGTGGTGGCACCACTGATAGTGGCTGGAGCCAGGAGTGTGAAAAGATGCTAGAGGTTGGAGCCATATCTGTCTGCTCCTGTAGTCAGAAATGGAAGCTGGAAGAGTCTTTTCTTCCCTCCACCTCCTTTCTAATCTCCTGCCACTGCCTCCCGTTGGCCAAAGCTAACAGGAAGACAGTTCGCAAAGGATTTTGGGAAATGTGGTTTGCAGGCTCCCAGCTCTAGATTCAACAGAACAGATGAGGGATACTATTAGAGCTGAGAAACAGTAGGCACCTAATTGGCACAGTTGGAAATCTTCATCCCTGGAATCTTCAAGAAAACCCTGCAAAATACTGTCCATGTATGACGATAAATTAGGACTCCTTTTTTGGTTGAAAATGAAAAGAATCTGAACCCAAATTAACTTAAGCAAGAAGTAAAATTTTGGCTCTTGTAAGTGAAGAATCAAAAAATAGCTAGGTTTTAGGTATAGGGTTAAATGATGTCATCAGGATCTGATCTCTGTCTCTCACTCTGCTTTTCTTTGCTTTTCCGTTCTTAGGCAGGATCTCCTCATATGGTAGCAAGATTTCTCCCAACAGTGTTAGAATAGTCACTTTTTTTTTTTTTTGTATTGGAAGTTTAGTTGATTTACAATATTGTGTTAGGTTTAGGTGTACAGCAAAGTGAGTAAGTTACATAAATATATTTTTCAGATTATTTTCCATTATAGGTTATTACAAGATATTGAATATAGTTCCCTGTTCTGTACAGTAAATCCTTGTTGCTTATCTATTTTATGTATAGCAGTTTGTATCTGTTAATCCCATACTCCTAATTTATCCCTCCCCTGCTCCCTTTCCCCTAGTATAGTAACTTTATAGCTATAAAAATAACAGAGATAGGAATTCCTCCTCTCCCTTTCAGCTGCTTCATTCAACATCCCTGGGTCACCTGTGATTGGTTCTAATATGTTATAGTCAGATTCTGCTGGGTTCAACTACACAAGCTGGCTGGGTTTCAAGGAATGGCAATAAATCCAACTTGGACTCAGTTCAAATGTGGCTTACATTGCTTTACCTCCAAAGCATGGTGTAAGCAGGGCAAAAATCATACATATAGATAAGATGAGGATGCAAGTTTGTGGATGAGGCTCCCAGTGACCTTGTTTTGCTCATAGGCAAGCTTAAAAGTCTTAGCAACTCCTATGGAAAAGATGTTCACGAGGTCAGAGGACCACATGCCTTTTACTCATCTAGCTATTTCAGCATCCAGAAATGACTTCTACTGTGATCCAAGGCAATAATTATGTTATTCAGCAAGCAATGATCCAAGCATGATATTCAGACCTTCAAATTCTTGCTATACTAGCACTAAGCAGCTTCCTCTTCTCTGCAGTAAATGACAGAGCCTAGGGAGTTTCTATTTATATCTCCTTAGGGTCTTTCCATGGTCATCCCTGACCATGGTTTATCACACCACTTCCACCTCTGACTTTGATATCCTAATTGAATGGATTAGGGCCACATGCCCATTCTTGGACCTGAAGTGAGGTGAGCCTAACCCAATATATATTCAAAGACAAGGGAAAGGATGATTTCACAAAAGAAAATATTAGGCACTCTTTTCAGAAGAAGAGAAGCTGGGTGCTAGGGAAGCAAAAACAATTTATGTCTATTAGGATGATTTCCTTTTATTCTGGGTACAAGAGATCCTGAGCATAAATTCCTGCTTGCCTTCAACAGCTTGGGTTCTGGGAAAGAACAGGCCCTCAGTACTCTCTCCAACTCTGGCTTTTGTTTCTCAACACCCAGCATTGCCCATGCTCTTTCAGCTGCCATATACTTTTTGAGGCTCATTGTCAATACACCTCGGAATGTCATGCCTACATGTCTGGCTATTGTTCCTCCAGACTTGACAGCTGTCCACTCTTCTTCGGCGTGTACTGTCTTAACGATGCTGTTCTAACTGTAAGGAGGCTTTCCCAGGTTGGTTTCCTTTCTAGCAGGGTTCTGAGTTCCTTCCAACTTCTGTGTTTTCCAAGGTGCAGTCCATTCTGTTTGTCTGCAGTTCGGGAGTTCCCTGTAGCCAAGAATTACTTTTTGTTCAATCACCCTTTCCAAATGTTTTCTCTACAACTACCGTAATGAACTGACAGATGGGTGTCTGATCTTCAGGAGATATAATGAAGATTTATTTTCTAAACTGTCAGGACAAGCCAAGGTTATCATACAAAAAAAAAAAAACAAAAAAAAAACCAAACCTAGCACACTGCAAATTGCACTCAATTCAACCAAAAATGTCAATTCCATTGGCTCTGACTTTTCCCTCTGAACCATGTTGATAATACAGATATACATTCAGAACTTATATCATCATGTTGATTACCTTGCTGATAAACACTAATTTTTGAGAAGACCAGAACTTTCATGAATTCCATAAATCTTGTCACATTCAGGATAACATTTTTAAAATGTTGACTCAGAATGGAAAATGGTTCTGGTCACTTGATTATTTTGTGTCCTTCAGAGAAATGATCTTGGGCAACCTGAAGAAAAATGCCCACGTCTACAGATCATCAATGAACACTGACTAAGCTTAGGTCCAGTTTATACCTGCCCATAGAGAATGAACTTTGGGGAACAGAAATCTTACTAAGCGATAACATTCTAAGATGAACAGAAAGATCTGCCACAAAGAATTTCCAATTTTCTAAAATCCAGCACAACCTGTTACCCTTGCTAGTAAATAATACCTGAGCCATTTGACTTTCTAAAGGGCTCCATTCTCTTACTCATATTTCAGCTTCCTCCCCTGTTCCTCTGCTGAAGGGTTGTTGCTTAGGAATTTGCTAAGTTGACTCCACCTGTATTCCTATAGTTTGCTTCTCTCTCTTTTTAAAAAACAGTAACAGGCAAATATAATGCAAACTAATACCGCAAAATAATTGGCCTGTCTTTGAAATCTACGCAGAAGCTGCAGTGCCACAGCTTGGTGGCCAGCAATTCACGCTGAATGCTCTGGTGGATGAATTGGCTCTGTACCCAGAGTGAACAGTGCAAGCAAACCATAAGAAAAATAAAATGTACTAAACCACCAACTGACATTATGGAAATAAGACAGTGGCTGGCCAAAAACCACAGTGTATCAATTAGCAGGATCTTAGTATTTGGCAGTGAGAACTCTTGGTTCTGGAAACAGAATGCTACATGTTTTACACAGTCATATAATAAATATTTCCCTTGTATTCAAGGAAGGCAAACACCCGCAGTATGTATTGGGAAGCTCAGATTACGATATTAAAGTTTACATCAACTCAGTTTGAAGTTTCCATCAATTAAGCTTGGTCAACACAATGACTGCTATAATCACTTACTGGGTTGGCCAGTTTGCTTTTCTCTCCACAGTTCCCTGTAGAAATTTCAAGGACACAATTTGCCCCCATCTCATGGAAGGGAAGGTGATAACTAATCTTGATTGCCTGATAATTTCAAATAAGACTTCGCAGGGTGGTTGAATTTTCGTGGGGTCCTCAGGGCAGATGTGGGCAAAAGCTTTTGAATCTGTCAGTTCTCCCAGAGTTGAGGAGTTCAGAGAAGGAACTTCACATGAGCTAGATTCACAGGGGCCTGACCTGTGGAATCCTGGAGGTGATGTGTGCTTGGACCAGCCTGACAGGGATCAGAACTCTGGCTTTGCTGTTTATTCGTTCGTTGATTTTGGGAACATCCCTTATCCTTTGTGAATTTTAGTTTCCTCTTTGGGAAAATGGAGAGATCGTCTACATGAGAAAATTATTGTGAAAATGAGGAATAACAGATGTAAGTAACCTAGTCTCCTGCTTGGCATGTAGTAGGTGCTCTTAAACTTGCAGCATTGGTACACTTGAAGTGACACCAGTGGCTGATTGTCAGCTTGGGCAGGTAAAAATTGTACTCCAGAAAGGTGGTTTGTGTCCATAAATGCAGGATAAAGATTTCTGGATATGCCTTGATATTCTTTAGGGAGAGACTTTCATCCTTGACTACTTTGAAAATGGGCAAAAACTTCTTATTCTCCGTGTGGCCTTTGGAAAGTTACTGGATCTTCCTGAGCCTCAGTTCCTCTGCAGTAGAAGGGACATAATACTCCTGGTTTTCTTTTATTGCTGTAAAGATTAAAGATGATGACATGCATAAGACACTTTGCATAGTACATGGACCTTTGTAAAATAAGTGTGATAATTCACAAATAAACCAATATTGGCACCTTCTCTTCCTTCACTTTCAAGGGTGAGCTTTCTTGATATTTGCTCCAAACCCTGAGGAAGACCCTGTGCAGGTCCCACAAGTGTGTGGGCACACACACTCTCTCCTAAGTGACCAGGTCACTGTCTTTTCACAGATCTGCCCATTTGCCCTATTAATATGCTTCAAGGAAGAGAAAGAAGACTGAAGGTAAAGTTAGGGATGTTTTACCACCCAATTAGCATTATTAGTTGATGAGAATTTCCTTGACTTGGCTTTGATAAAGTCTAAGAATTTTATCTATTTTTTTTAACCAGTGAAAACACCCTATATCCATAAGGGTCAGAAATGGAGAAGAGGGGAGAAGAAGAGTGGAATTCACCATTAGCTTTGGTGTATAGATTGCTGGCCTTATAGTCCGTGCTACTAATTTGCAAACCACCGTAGAGTTCACCCTTGTGTTAGTTTTCTATTGCTGCTGCAATATATTGCCGCAAATTTAGCTACTTATACAACAAGGACTTAATATCTTACGGTTCTGCAAGCCAGAAGCTTGGCACAGTCTCAGTGGGCTTAAAAAAAGGTGTCCACAAGGTTGAGTTAGTTTCTGGAGGCTTTAGGGAAGAATCCATGTCCTTGTTCATTTGGGTTGTTGGCAGAATTCAGTACTTCGCATTGGAGGATCTGAGCCCCATTTTCCTGCTGCCTGTAAACTATGGGCCATCCTCAGCTTCCAGAGGCTACTGCATTCCTTGGCTTGTGGCCTGCTTCCTCCCTCTCAGAAGTCAGCACCTCTTTCTCACATAGCATCTTTCTGACTCCCCCTCTTTCTTCCTTCCTCCCTCTTCCATTTTTGAGGACTCAGGAGATTGGATTTGGCACACCCAGATCATCCAGGATAATCTTTTTATCTCAAGGCCCTTTCCTTAATCATATCTAAAAGTCCCTTTTGCCCTGTAAGGTGACATATTCACAGGTTCCAGGGATTAGGACATGAATGTTTTTGGGGGGCCATGATTCTGCCAACCACATCTCTGGACAGACCTGGGCAGGTAGGGAGAAAAAGGTGAAAATAAATCTGAGATACATTGATTTCACTACAAGTGAATTGAGTGGTCATGGGAAAATAAGAAAAAACAAACACACAGCTAATGAAACTGTACATGTAACAGATTATGATACTTAAAACAGAAAAGAAAAAAACAAATTATCTAGGGTGTAGTTACAGGTCCTGCTAACTGCAGTTTAAATTGCGCTTTAGGAATTTTTGACAGATTGGTAAATTTCAACTTAATTTTGTCATATCTCCAATTCTCTCAGATTGCCCGAGTTTCTTTCTTTCCTTCCACATTTTGCTAGTGGCTCTGAGTTTGGTTGCTCTCCCAAGAAAATTGAGGCAAAACAGAGAGATTGGCTGGCGCGCACGCGTGCGTGTGTGTGTGTGAGATTCATGCTCTGCTTTTTGGCTAAATTTATAAAGGCACAGAGGATGGAATGGATTATGTTAACCTAGAAAAATTACACGAACAATAATGTGGGACAATATCACAGAGTAATAATACGAAAGAATAATATGGGACTACAGGTTAAGTAGTAATTAGAATCCAAAATCAATAACTTACTCTTATGAGCATTTTGTTAGGTGAAAATGGGCTTAACAGGCTTAACAAAGGCTTCTGTGGCACAGGCTGGGAGACTGAAAGAGGCCGACTGGGAGACGGTTACACTAGAAGAGCTTTTCTCATGCACATTTGGAGCTTTATAAAAATATTGATACTGGGGTCCCCACTGCAGAGGTTCCGATTTAATTGGTCTGAGGGTTTGTTGTTGTTGTTTGTTTTTACAGCTCCCCAGGTGATTATAATATTCAATCAGGGTTGAGAATCATTGAATCCGGTTAACCTGCATGACACGGGTGACAGTCATAAAAATCCTTGTGACCAAGCATCAAAACAGAGGGCTCTCAAGGGCAAGGATACAGCAGCAGAGGTGACTGAGGCCGGGGTTCCAAGGTGCAGCCTCTCCAGACTGGGCCCTTCTGCATTCCTATATCCCTACTTTCTTGCCTGTCCAATGAGATGGAGATTGGGTTTCATGACTCTGGCCAAAGGGTCCGCATTGGTTTCTCCTTCCAAAGAGCCTGGGTACTGGAGCTCCTCTGATTCATTTCTAGAAGAAAGAACTCCCCTTCCTTCTCACTGCAGTTCAAACTTCTGTAAGCATACCATTATGGGAATAAGTGTAAAGGGGGAGGAAAAACCCTAAATAAGGTGGTAAGGATAATTCCCAAGCTCCTTGCTTCTTTCCCTCTCAGGGATCCAGTTTTGCTTCCCAGTGGGAAGTTACTCTATTTAAGTCATGTGGTCTCTCCAGGGTCTGAGGCTCTTTCATCCCTTCTCTTTACCACATGATCACTCCACTGGTGCCATTTCTTCTTGTTCTGGTTGTAGGGCCTAACGCCTGCCGCTACAACCAGATTTGGAGAGAATTTGGTTTCTGATGTCTTACTAATGTGATCGTCAATAATGTTGCATATTCTCCTCTAAGGCTGTTGCTGGGACAGGATTACAGACGGTAATGAGGCCCTTTTGAAAAATAATAGCCTTTATATTGTAACTCTCTTGTTTCTTTTCTTATTTCAAGTTGTTTTTAATATTTCTTCCTTATTGTCTATAGGATTTGGCACAAGTTCTTTTGGGGTTAAGAGCAGAGCAGACCTGTAACCCCGTATCCAACTTGCAGGTTCAGCCCCTCACGCCTGAGCTTAGTGGGGCATTTCTATTCTCATGCCCTTTCTCTTCTGTAGGTTACACCATAGGAGATAATCTTTGAGATGGAAACAATGTTGTTTCCTTTGGTGTTCCCAAAAATCTGCCTCTCATAGCTGTAATAAATGAGAGACGAATTCCACCATTCCATCATGCAAGGAGTAAGGAGAGGGCCTGCCAGAGGTGCATTCAAGCTGGGAGGTGTGGATATCACAAATAAGAAATGTTCTGTTCCCAGGAGCAGAGTCTGAAAAAAGTTAGGTGACAGTGAATCCTGGGAATTAGAACATTTCCATATAATTCATCATCTTCTGAGTGTCTCTCAAGTGGCACTTAATAGTAGCAAGCTTTGGATGGTGAGTTCCTGAATCCCCATCGTAGATCTATGGCCAGAATGAGATTAAGATGCCCATGTCAATATTTGCATCTGGTATTTCTTTTCTCTACCAAATGAATTCATTTTTCCAACCCTCAGTGCCTTATGCAATGAGGGAAGGAAGACTACAATTTCAATAAGCTTTGATTATAGTGTCTTTTGAATTTCAGCCCTTATTTACAACACTTCACTTGTAGGCACCACATTTCGGCAATTCACTGGCAAGATCAGTTTCCTTTAGCTACAATTCTGCTTCAATATTTTCTTGGAATATGTATTTTTTTACCTCTATGTTAAAAATACCTGTCTGGGTGAAGAAAAATTGGATCAGTGTTCAGCCTGTTTTACAGAGCACCATTTTCTGTGGAAAAAGTTGGTTTGTTTCCCAGTTTTCTGGTTGTACTCAGGTCTCTGAATCAAACAACAAATGATGGAGAAGGCACTCCTTTTCTTCCTTCAGTTTTGAAGGTGGTCTCTCTTTTGTAACATTAAGGTGGAGTTTTCCTTTGATGAAAACCTTAGTAGGATTTTCCCAAATCAGCTTTATCTACATCAAAATTAGAGTCCATTCTTCTCTAAGTCTGCATGACTTTGTTTACCGTGTTGTGTTTTAGTGTTTTCCCTGTATTCTCATCTGTATATTAGTGAGAGGTTGGAAGAGGTTGTACTGGGAGCTGCTGCCAGCCATCATTTTAGACCAGAAGTCTTCAAAGCTGTTTATCATTTCTCCTTATTTCAAGCCACCTGGCTTAAATTTTTCTCACCCATACCCTTCTTCTTGTTTCTGACTTTTGCATGGTGGAAATATCATAATTCTTGTGCTTCGTGTGAACATGATTATTGCTGATTGGAATGCTTATCTGCCTAGGAAGGTAGTAATGGCAAAGAGTCAGTTTCTCTCAAAAATAAGATAAAACAAAGGATCCTCAGAGTGTTCTTTACCAAGAAAATTCATTCTTCATCCTCCAGCTGTTCTGAGGACTGTAATGATACTGAATGATGACACATGCGTCTTTATCTGCCTCCAAAATGTCCCAGGAGTCACCTGGAAAGATGGTCCCTAGGAGGGCAGGAATCATCTAGGCTTTCCCCACACCCCACAAAGGTAGAGATGCTACTTGTTTCCTTACATGGCTACTGATGAAAGGGTAGGACCCAGTCTCCAAGCTTGAGACATTTAAGTAGAGAAAACTCTGGGTGGAGCAGGACTGGGGAGTATCTATCTCTATTTAGACAGAGAAGAAGTAAAATTATTCCAGGTGAGGTGATATGATAGTGTCTGGGGATGAAGTGTGATTGTTCCACAGAAGACAGATGTGAGGATGAGGAAGACAGTGTGAGGATGGAGGGAGAGGGGAAAGGGCTACCATGAGGATGAGAGTAGGATATGAGGCTGGGACAGGTATTGGGGCAGAGTGGTGGGGGGAGGCTGAAGTGAGGATGAGAAGAAGACTGGGGATGGGAGGAGGGTGTGTGTGGAGGGAGAATGAGGGTGTGAGAATAGGTCGGAAGAGGTGAGGATGGGGCAGTGGAGACAGGAGTGCTGGGTGCAGGTGGAAAGCAGCTGGTATGGATGAGGGATGAATGTGAGGCCTGGAAGGGGCTTCTGGAGAGAGAGGAGGAGGTATAAGAACAGGCAGTGAGCCTGGGCAGAAAGTGACTTGTGAATGGAACAGACAGTACAAGTGGCTTCATAAATAAACTTCATAAATGAAGGACATAATCAACATGCAGACAACATGAGGAGGGAGATATTGATAGTTTGAAAAATCAAAGGAAATTTTAATTATACTGCTAGTGATAAACTATGGTGAAAAATAGTCGGTTCCCTACCTGATCCTTCACACAGCTCCCCCTTTGGAAGTTCTGAGGGTAAAGTGAGCTACTAGGGGAGGTGGTTGCCTCTGGGCCATTAGAGGTAGTCTGGGCAGAGGTGAGCAGCTATCTGGCCAGGATGTCCTAGGAATACTGAGTGATTATCCCTCTGGGGGCCCTTTGTGAGATGTTATGGAGTAAACTCACAGGACCTCGGGGGTCAGTCCCACGTACTGGGGCAGTTATCTTCAGGGGCACTTCTTCTGCTCTCTGCAGTCCATCTGGACCAAAGGGGAGCCCTTTCAGGTAACTCACACTAAAAAGATAAACTACTTTCCCATCCCTACCTGACATCCAGAAAAAACCAGGTTGGCCCTGACCTCATGGGACACCTTTTTCTCTATTATGAAGATAGGCCGGTTGAAGACTTCTGCCTGGGGCCCGAGGCAAGTTCTCTGCTCCTACCAGGGCCTTCATGGTTGCTCAAATGGATGGCTTCATCCTTCAGAACTGAAGAGCCGTTCACCCTTGTGCTGGGAAAGATGGATAACCCAAATGCCAGATGCTGTCCTCAGGGAGGCCATCCTTTTATTATGCTACCATCCATGCCTAACTCCAAACCTGCCCCACCCTACCAATCTGTCGTGCTTAGAGCACAGCAGGCCACAAAACAATCCACACAGGATCCAATTCTGCCTCTGCTTGGTAAAGCAAAAATAGGTCTAGAGAAAGGCTCAGAGTCATATTTCACTGAAGCCTCTTAGTAAATTAATTATAGGCAGCTATAATTCATCATACTTTCAATTAACAATTAATTATGTACAAGAGAGACAAATGTTTTATTGAGATCAAGAAACACCATGTATCATTTGTAGTGTGGCATTTTCTCCTTGCACTGTTGGGAGGGGATTTATGGTCTACTGATTACATGAACCAGTCTTGCTCTGAAAATACAAATCCATCTGGACCCACTATGAAAAGGATTTCCTGGAGTTGGAAAGACTTGAAGTCTGGCACTCAGAGAATTTAGTATTTGGGCATGCTCCTTCTGCACCCCAGCAGGAAGGTCCTACACAGGGGATGTGTGTGGTCCTGGCAGAGACCTCAGAATGCAGGGGCCCCTTCCTCAGTCTGCGCAGGTCTGAGAACATTCTGGTGTGGGGAGAAGGTGTCAGTGAGAGCGCAGCAGAAGCAACAGGCTCCCCTGCTACTCCATCAATTTTCCATCTCTGCCAAGAGCATAGTCTACACACAGAGAGATGCTCAGAGGAGTATGAGAAGGTCTCTTGTTCCGAATCAGACTGATTAAGGTTAGTCTTTTCATTAGTGGCCTTTGAGGGAAGAACATGAGGAGGCATTGCCAAGGTGGGCTCAGCAGTATGGCAGTGAGGCCTGAGTACTGAAGAGTTTCTCTTCCTAGGGGATGCCTATTGCCTCCCTGGAATCCATAACCCCTTTTCTCTCCTGGCAGAGCTCCTCTTTCCCAGCCTTGTAGGACTGACCCCACCCTGGTTCCAGGTATCACTCTGAGCATCTTGAGCCAACTGATATATCCCACCTTTGGGGCATGGGTTCAGGGAACCCAAAGGGAGCCAAGGAACCTCATGGGATGCTCGCTGGAACATAGATTCTTTTTTCTCTGCTGTGCTTGGTTGGTGGTAGAGAATGTTACTATTGCTACTACTACTGCTACTAGTATTACTATTACTATGAATAACAACAACAGCAGTAACACTTTTAGGGCTCTTTCTCAATGGTGGACACAGTTTTAAGTGCTTTATGTATATTTACTCATTTAATACTTACAACTCTAAGAGATATATTATGATTATTGTCTCCATTCTATAGAGAAGAAAAGTAAAGCCAGAGCTTTTTTAACTTGCCCAAGGTCACAGGTTAGTAAAAGCTAGGGCCAGGGTTTAAAATGAATCTTGTAATTATGTGAAACTTGTAAGTGCTAAAGACATGAGAGGAAGTCTAAAGCTACTGAGAGCCTTAGGCTTGAAGATAAGGGCTTGAAGAAGAAATGGATCCAGAGGAAGCAGAGGGAATATCCTGTCAGCCTTCCTGGAGCCAGAAAAATGTTTGGCCTTTTAAATTATGTGAATCAATACATTTTCTCAGTACTTAAGCCATTTTGGAATGAGTCTTCTCTTCTGTTCAACTGAAAGAACCAAATGTAGAGTTTGGCACCAGAAAGCAGGAGTTGAAAGTGTCAAGCACTGATGTGGAGTTGGCTGAATTGACATATTGAGAAGGGTAGTGGGTGGAAAACCCTCTATTTCAGGCAGAGGGATTTGCACGCCTTGTTATGCAGTAATGAAGTAACTGGTTGAATTGTCCTGTGTTGGCTTTTGAGATTCAGACCACTCATCTTCAAAAGTGTAGCAGTAGGGATCTTGGAAAAAAATCAGGAGGTTGAGGTTGGCCACTTCTCCCCGCCTTTAGTAAGTCCTGTTTTGATTGTCTAATAGATGTTACAAACCACTCCAAAACTCAATGGCTTAAAACACATATTATGATCTGTCATGATCTGTCATGGTTCTGCAGGTTGCCTGGGCTCAGCTTGGTGGTTCTTGCTTATAGTCAGTCATATTGAAGTTTGATGGTGGCTGGATCTGCAGTTATCTGAAGGCTCAGTGGGTTGGATATTTAGTCAGCTCACTCACAGGGCTGGACGTTGATGCCGATTGCTTTCCAGGAGCTCAGCTGGGCTGTTGACCAGAGTGCCTTCATGTGATCTCTCCCTGTGACTTGAGATTCTCAAAGCTTGGCAGCTGGGTTTAAGAGGGACTGTTCCTAGCATTCCAAGAGGTCCAGGCGCAAGCTGAGAGACTGACTATAATTCAGCCTTGGAAGTCACAAAGTGTCACTTGCACTGCATTCTATAGGTTAAAAGAGAGTCAAACGGACAGTCCAGATTCTAGGGGAGAGGACTATGCAAGGACAAGAATATCTGGAGTATGGTTTATTGGTAGGCCAATTTGGATACCAGCTACCATAAAACCCTCCAAGGAAGTGAGGTGCTTCCTTTGATCTGGACCAAAGAGAAGCAGAGAGGCCTCAGTCAGGAAGACTGTCTGAAGCCTGCAGTCCAACCAAGTGGGAGTAAAATAACCTGCAGCCTTGCAGAGTTGAAAAAGCTGATCCCCACGCTACAGACAAACTAGGCTAGGGTGTGAGAAAGCGGGTAATACCGGACGATCCTGATCGCCTGCTCCACACCCTATACATACAACTCCAGCCAGGTCTTTTCTAGCTGCCTCTAATTCCACGTCCTATGGCTAGCACAGCGAAGATGTCCTGCAACGCTACTTTGCAAGAGGCAGATTTGAGGTGCTTCCAACTTGCTGAGGCAGAGTTTGGGGGGAACCTGAATACTGTGGTGGAGAGGGATGGGCAAAGCACCTGTACCTTCCACCGGGAGGCCAGTTTCCCCAGGCCCATCTCCCTTGAACAATATGACTTGACAGGATCCCTGGCTGAGGCTGCTACTTCATGGACTGGCTGGAAGCGAATAGACCAGAAAGCCCAGAGAGCCTTTAAAAGAGCTCTCCTGACAAAGATACCTAAGTTCGACCAAACCTGTTCTGCGATTGCTCTGGCCCAGATGAACATGGAGAGAGACTGTTTTATCTTGCATTTCTTTTATTCCTAGTGAGGTCAAGTATCTCAACATGTTTATTGATTGTTTGCATTTTTCCTTCTATGAATTTCTTCTTTGTATCTTTTACTTGTGTTTCTATTGGATAGTTGTCTTTCTGTTGTAAATTTAGGAGAAGTTTTGTCATATTAAATTATCTTATATCTGTGTTATAAATATTTCCCCAATCTATCTTTTATCTGTTGACTTTAATAATCATATAATTTTCTATTAAAATGTGTAATAATTAAATATATCTATATCTATCTTTTTTTAAAATAACTTTTGGATTCTTACCTTTCTTTCAAAGGTATCCCTAATACTTCCTGGCCACCCTCCTGTTGCTCAGTCTGGGGGCTCCTAAAGGGTTTTTTCGTCAGCTTGGAATCCCTCAGAGCCCAGTTCTACATCAGGTCCAAAGTTGCTGCTCAGTAAATGCTAGTGAAAATTTTTAAAAAGAGTGACAAAGGATGTTGGTTTTACGACATCCCAGTGTCATAACTGGGATACAGTTATTTTTTGCTTATGAAGCTGGAATCAAAGGGAGAATCCCAAAAGGTAGGCATGACTCAGAGGGAGGTAGCAGGCATCGCTGTGTCTCATCTTATAACCACAGTTCAGCTTGGCAAAATACACACGGTGAGTCCTTGGGTTAATGAGAAAGGTCTGAGCTTCAAGGATCCCAGTGTCTGACTCTGCTTCTGCCCTTCCTCTGAGTCTGTCATTCCATCTCATTCTTCTCTCTCCTTTCCTCATCCTCCTGTTTCATCTCCTGTTGTTCTTGCTCCTTCTTCTGTTTCCTTCACTGAATTGAAGTCTTATGAGCACTAGACTCAGTCCCACCTTGGGAACTCCCCAGAATAGAGCCCAGGTCCCTGTTTTGTCGCTCAAAGACCCCAGCTCCTTCTTCTGCAGGCAGCATTGCTTCTTTCTCTTGTGAACAGGGATATTGGATGTCATCCTTTTCCTCTGAGGAAGGCATTCCTTCTAGGAATAGTTGGAGCTTCCCTCAGAGAACAAAATTTTGATACCATCTCCCTAATTCCCTCTCCCCTCAGTCCCCCATACACCCAATTATAGTCTGACCTTGATCTCGGACATCTGGAAGACAGGATTATGTTCAGAGCAGTGATCTGGAGAGGAAATGAATTCTATTTATTATAATTACTAAGCATATTTTCCTAAGGTGTATACAGCTAGTCATTACCTAACCATACCATCAACTTAGTTTACTTTATCATTTATTAAGCTTCTATGTAGGTTAAGACCTGTGCTATGTGCTGAAGAACTTAATATGTATTGTCTTTCGGCTCACTGAAGCATTTTGATCATGGCTGGTTACAATCTTTGTCTGATAATTCTAATGTCTCTGCCATCTTGGTGTTGATTGCATATTTTCATTCAATTTGGGATTTTCTTGGTTCTTGACATGACAAGCGATTTTCAATTGAAGTCTGGACATTTGGGGTGTTATGTTATGAAATTCTTATCTTAGTTAAACCTTCTGTTTTCAGTTGACTTTGCCTGACACTGCCATAGCAGGGGCAGGGAGTGCATAGTCTAGCTGCTGTCAAGTTGGGGTAGAAGTTGAAGTTCTCCACTTAGCCTCTGTTAACACCCGGGGTGGGGTGGGATGGGGCTCTGCATTACTACTATGAAACTGGGAGTTCTGGCTCCTCATTAGACCTTGGGTCACATCCTCCAGGCTGGGAGAGGTAGAAGTGTCTCCTTAATGTTCCCTATGTGTCCTCCACTGACACCACCGAAGGATCACCTCATTATCACTCAGCAGTGGTAAAAGTCCTGACTCTCCACTAGGCTTCCCGTGGGAAGTGGGGAGGATGCTTCTTTACTGCCAATTGTGGGTGGAAGTCCAGGCTGACACCACAGGTGGCGTGTGGGGTCATCGCCTCCAGTGGAGATGAAAATCCTGGCTTTCTACTCAGCCTTTTCTGATAACCATCATGGCGGTGGTGGTTTTGGTGAGGGATAAGGTACCTCCTTTCCAGCCTGGCAAATGTGGACATCTGCGCTCTCTACTCTACTCCACCTTCCTTGGCAGGGGTTAGGATGACGTGATAGTTTTTTCTGCGGTGTTGGTGGGAATGGAAGAGTTATTGTCTAATACTTTTTTTGCTTTGCCAGACTTCCTTTTCCTGCTCCTTTGACTGGAAAGAGCAGACTTTTGTTGGGACCATTTTTGTCTGCGCTTGTTGGAATTTCTGGGTTACTGGCTCCTTCAGCTCCAAGTCTGGGGTATATGAAGCAAAAAGAAAATGCAGGGAACTTACCCCTGTGTTATTCTTTGGATGCTGAGGTCCTAATCCATTTGCCTTCTTTTCTTCAACTTACAGAGTCTTTTTAGGTTGGTTTTATAGATAATGTTCACAATTTCTAGCTGTACTTAGCAAAAGGATTAGAGAAAAGTATGTCAGTATCATCCTGTTTTGTGCACAGCAACTTTATAATGCCTTTTAGCATCTTTTAAGTAGGGTCCCTCTCATTAGTCTTCTTATACATTTCTTGAGTACTGTCAGACTGTTTTTTTTCATATTTTCTCAAAGATCATTTTATCTTGTTTCAAGAGAACAACCACCACAAAATTGGAATTGAATTAAATATATTTATATGTTTTATATTAATTATGGGAGAAATCATGTTTTAATGATATTATCTTATATCCAAAAAATACAGTGTTCCATTTATTCCTATTTTATTTTATGTTCTTAAAGATTTAATAGTTTTTTTATTATAGGTATAATACTATTTATTATCAAATTCATTCCTAAGAAATCTTTTTCATTTAGTTGCTACCATGAATTGATTATTTTTCCTCCCTTTAGGTCTAGCATAGAAAGACACTATTGATTCTGTATACCTGTCTTGGGCCCAGTCACCTTATCATGTACCCTTACTTGTTTCATTCATTTTTTTACTAGGATCTCTTGAGTTTCCCAGGTATATAATCATATTATCAGCAAAAATATTTTATCATTTTCTTTCAATTTTCATAGCAATGTTTATTGCTTCATTAATCTAATGACTGAACAACTACAAAAAATGCCTATCTATATGGGAATGGTTGAATAAATGTTGGCTTGTCTGCAAAATTGAATGCTCACTGACTGTGGAAATAAGTTAACTTGGATAGATTTCGACTATGAAGGGTGAAGTGAGCAAAGCAAAATGCAGTAATATGATCCTAGTTTTCTGAAACAACAGAAAAAGTATCTGTATGCATTTGTGTATGCAATATATAAGTATATAATTATCTAAATAGAAGGAAAGCTATGAAAAGGTATCAACTGGGTTATATTGGCATTGGTAGATGAGCGGAAAAGGAGAGAAAAGCAAAAACAAACAAAAAAGACTGTATTAAGAGGTTATTCACCATAGAAACGGCATGTACAATACAATCCCATTCGTGTTAAATTACACAGAGCTGTGCAAAGAGACACATGAAGAGATGGTCAAAGCAATGTTAGTGGTGCTCATGATCTCAGGTAGGATTTCAGGAGATTTCATTATTATTTTTGCTTTTTGTGAATTATTCAAAATGTTTACTATAAGAGTATATCATATGATCATAAAAACATAAGATGCCTTTCTTTCATGGCAGAAATATTTTAAAAAATCAAAATGCAATAAGGGTAATTCCAGCCTGAGTATCAACCCAGGTCTTCTCCAAATCTGTGCTATATTGGTTAAGTTTCTTTGGTGGAAGACACCAGACACTGGAAGACTAACAGTAAGAACCAGAGACTTAATTACAATATCCTGAATTGAAGGGAAAACTTTGCAGTAGTCTTTTGGAAGAACAAGGGGCCTACACAGTGCCAGAAGTCTAGGAAGTGGAAATTAATGGACAATTTTTCAGTTATTCAGGATGAATCATCTCTGAGAGTTTTCCTTCTTGATGTCATCGTGGGCAAGATTTAAAACCTTAAGTGGGAAGGTCCAAATGTCCAAGTTTGGGTCACGTGCTCAACATGGCCAGAGGAGGCTAGACTTCATTGATTCAGTCCTTCCAAGATTACATGCAGTAGTGAAAGGGAATACTTTCCTAAAAGGGATTGGAATGCATCAACCAAAAGAAAGGGGTAGCCAGTCTGCCAAGTTAAAAAAACAAATACCAGATGTCCACACAGGGTCTCACGGAGGCTGGGGTCTGCCAGAGCCTGGACCCTCTGATCGTGCGCCCACTGCTCAGTCTACGTGCATCTGAGTTTCTCTCCCTTCCCACAGGGGTTCAGCCTGCTTTCCTCTTTACCATGTACATTCATGGGACTCCTTTTAACTTCAGGTCTCACAGACTCTGTCACTATTTTTCCTTCACTTTATTCTTGTCTGTTGGAGTTAAGATTCACTTCTTCAAATGGACACAATGAGATAGCAATAAATCAAAACAGTAAAAAGATGACTATGCATTATAAACTGTCTCAGTAGAAGGGATAAATGACCTGAGGAAAGTCAGGTTAAAAATGTTCATTGGACCACCATAGTGCCGCAGGGAAAACAGAAGAATATGACTGGTGGAAAAAAATCAAAATAAGTCAAAGAAACTTTAACAAAGGAAAGTCTCCTTGACATGAAGAGGCCCATCAGTGGGGACTCTGCCTTGAGGTACCTTTCTGTGTGTGGTCTCTGAATGCCAATGCTCAATGGCTTAGAGCAACAATCATTTATTCTTTCACTCAGGTGCGGGCCTGCTGGGGTGACTCTGCTTCTTGCCCCAGGTGTACAGCGTCCCTGAATCATCTCTGCTCTACTCTGGGCCCCTGGCAGAAGGAGCAGCAGTCACCAGAGGGAAACTTTTCTCGGAGAAATGGCAAAAGTGGGAGAGGACAAACCTCCCCATGCAAATACATTTCAAGCTTTTGTTTGTATCATTCAAAATCTCCTTGGTGAAAGCAAATCACCTGCCGAGCTGGATATCAAGGAGCTGGAAGTTTCTACTCCCATGGAGGTTGTGGTCCGGGCCAGGGAGGGAATGTCTTTGAACAACAATTGAAACCACCTTAGCCCCCATAAGATCTTGCCTGAGTGTGCCGGGAGATAGAGAGGTCAGGACTGGGCACATGCGTTAGGGAATGGATTCTTTTTCAGTGGACTAACAAAGATTGATTTAAAAAGCTATCGAAAGAGAAGAGAAAAGGAGAAAGAGAGAAAGGAGAAATCTAGAACTATATGTTAACTATCATTGTTTTGGAGTGACAATATAATATATGCGTAAGATTTTCTATGTCATTTTCAGCATTTTCGACGTTTTCTACAATGGATGTCTAATGCTTTCACAATCAGAAATAACACACACACCCACACGCACTCATGCACACACGCACGTGCACGCATGCAAAAGTAAGAGAGTCCTCCAAGGAGTCTTTTTCTTCTTAGCTAATGGAAGCAAGAGCAGCACTTGCTTTGGGTGGAGGGGAAGGGACAGCATTGGTTTTTTGGGTTTTTTTGTTGTTGTTGTCGTTTTTTAAATCTCTGTAGCTTTTAAAGAGAAAATGAATGCTGCAGAACACTCATTTCTTCTATGCTAGCTAAATTCTGCACTCAGGGCAGAGGCTAAAGATCACATTGTTAATTTTGATTTTGATTTATCTGAAGGGCAAGAGATCAAAAACCTTTTAAGGAATTAATGTCCATTCTCAATTTTGTTAAGAGGGTAATGATTTATTGCGTCAAGGATGCTGACTTTCTTCTATTCTTCTCTCAGTTTCCTCATCTGCAAAATGAAGAGGTTGATGCAATGATCTCTAACGTGGCTTTAAAATCTCACTTACAGTAATTCTAAGATTCTTCCTGCAGCTCATTTATTTACCATTTGAAAATGCATGCTCCAAAGTGAAAGGTCCAATTCTTTAATTTGCTTTATACTGACATTTTTCTAGTAACTTGCACAGAAGCCCATGTGGGCAGTTATTTGAATATTGTTTTCTAGTTGTACAGATATTAATGTGTATAATAGAAATTTAAAAATATAGAGAAAAGAAAATAAAAATCACCTACAATCCCACCAGTGTAACAAATCCCAACCTTTTACAGTGTTTCCAGTATTTTTTCAGTGCATGTGTAATTTATTTTTTAAAAATTGATCAAATTTTTAATTTTATCTATTTTGATATATCCGCATGAAATTATCTTCTAAGTAAGCAGTTACCTGAAATGTCTAGATAAGATTTAATAATTAAAAATTTTTGTTCATTAACTATATTTTCAATGACTTATTTTTTGACCTTTATGCTCTTTCAGTATGGGTTAGGAGTTAAATTCATGGGCTTTGAGATTGGACAACTTGAGTTTGAAATCCTGGGTCTATTACTTACAGACTGTGACTTTAGACATGGGTCTTAACTTGGTTATGTTTATTTTCCTGGTCTATAAAATGGAAATATTTCTATATTGTCTATATAATGTTTATAGGTAGACTTAAAAGACTATATACTACTGTGTATACTACCATAGTATATAAGACTATATACTTCTTCTATACTACTGTGTATAGAAAGTTTCTTGTGAAGATTAAATAAAATAATGGTTGTGCAGAGGGGTAACACTTCAGGTCATATATCATATGTTTACTCTCCATCCTGCCTTGTGCCTTCATTGACTGTCTTCCTATTCATTCTCATTGGCCCCTCCTACCTTAGAATGATTGACACACGTAACTCACTTTGGAACCAGAAAACAAAGCCTGCAAATACTTGACGAAGTTTAGTATTCCAGGTCTGAGTAGAAGAAAGACAGATCTGTATATATACTTGTAAAGTAATTGCTTCTGCCTCCAAACTGAGTAAATTATAACATGGGCTAAAAAGGAAAAGGAGGGGAGGGGCCATCTGAGTCTCCCTTGCATCTCCAGCACCAGTCACTTTCGCGGAATTGCCTCGGGGACCATCTCTCCTCTGCATTGCTGTGCGGTGGGGATAAGCAATAGCTGATGCGCAGCAGAGCACCCAAGGCCGTTCTTCTGGTAGTGATTCCGTCGTCCCGAGACTGCTCAGCACCACCCCATGTCATCCATCCGGTGTGAACAACAATCTGCTCAGCAGCCCAGAACACTCATGATCTCTCAGTCCATGGATTCCTAGAGGGCTGGTGGTGACATAAACGACAGGCTTTTGCATGGAAAGGAAATAGGATTATACCGAAACCGTCCAGCTCTCACACTCACCAGGGTAATAACACTGCCCAGCTGCACATAGAAGAGCCTAGCACAGACCCTCCTAGTGTAAGAGCTCAATGCACTTGAGTTATTCCCAGTATTTCCAATTTATACTGAATAAATATTGAACATCCCTGATGTGCATATTTTTTCACATCCTTTATTGTTTCCATAAGGCATTTCTTAGAGGTGCAATTATCCTTTTGAGTGTGGACATTTTAAAGACTTAATAAATATAGATGATCTTGCCCTGAGAATAATTTAACAAATTTACCCTTTAATGAGAGGATATGCTTTCCTATGTTTTTGCCAAAATTTGTTGGTATAAATAAGTAGCTAAGTTCTAGTTTTCTGATTTTAAAGTAATATATACATGCTTATTGCAAAATCATCTGAAATTTCTAAAAAAGCAAGTATGTTTTTTGACAAAATTAGCTCTGCACCATTACATTTAAGGCAAGCGTGTATTCCATGGTATGACAGAATTTTATTTAGCCAGTCCTTTATTAACAGGCTTTTAGATTGGATAGATGATTTTGCTACTTGCTGAATCGTACAGTGAGTCTCTTGAAAATACATTTTTGTGAATTTGTGCAAATATGTCCTTAATATCCTCATCCATTCTAATAATCTCAATCTGATATTTTTAGTTTCTTCTAGGTAAGCAGTCTTATTATTTGAAAACCATGATGATTTTGACCCTTCCATTTTATTATTACATTTTTTTCTTTGTGACATTTACTAGAAGTTTTAGAAAAATACAAAATAATTACAGTGATGCTAGGTTTACTCTTTCTTTCCTGACTTTAATGGGAATGTTTCAAGATATGGACAATACTTTCTACTGATTTCAGATAGCTAACTTTAAATCATACTAAATAAATAGCTATCTATTTTAAATTTTCCTAGTTTTTTTTAACGTATTTATTGGAGTATAACTGATTTACAATGGTGTGTTAGTTTCTGCTTTAAAACAAAGTGAATCAGCTGTACATATACATATATCCCCATATCAACTCCCTGTCGCGTCTCCCTCCCACCCTCCCTATCGCACCCCTCTAGGCGGACACAAAGCAGTGAGCTGATTTCCCTGTGCTATGCATCTGCTTCCCACTAGCTATCTATTTTACATTTGGTAGTGTATATATAAGTCCATGCCACTCTCTCACTTCGTTCCAGCTTACTCATTCCCCTCCCCGTGTCCTCAAGTGCATTCTCTGTGTCTGTGTCTTTATTCCTGTCCTACCTCTAGGTTCTTCAGAACCCTTTTTTTTTTAGATTCCATATATATGTGTTAGCATACGGAATTTGTTTTTCTCTTTCTGACTTACTTCACCCTGTATGACAGACTCTGGGTCCATCCACCTCACTACAAATAACTCAGTTTCATTTCTTTTTATGGCTGAGTAATATTCCATTGTATATATGTGCCACATCTTCTTTATCCATTCATCTGTCGATGGACACTTAGGTTGCTTCCATGTCCTGGCTATTGTAAATAGTGCTGCAATGAACATTGTGGTACAAGACTATTCTTGAATTATGGTTTTCTCAGGGTATATGCCCAGTAGTGGGATTGCTGGGTCGTATGGTAGTTCTATTTTTAGTTTTTTAAGGAACCTCCATACTGTTCTCCATAGTGGCTGTATCAATTTACATTCCCACCAACAGTGCAAGAGGATTCCCTTTTCTCCACACCCTCTCCAGCATTTATTATTTGTAGATTTTTTGATGATGGCCATTCTGACCAGTGTGAGAGATACCTCATTGTAGTTTTGATTTGCATTTCTCTAATGATTAGTGATGTTGAGCATCCTTTCATGTGTTTGTTGGCAATCTGTGTATCTTCTTTGGAGAAATGTCTATTTAGGTCTTCTGCCCATTTTTGGAATGGGTTGTTTGTTTTTTTTGATATTCAGCTGCATGAGCTGCTAGTAAATTTTGTAGATTAATCCTTTGTCAGTTGTTTCATTGGCAAATACTTTCTCCCATTCTGAGGGTTGTGTTTTCATCTTGTTTATGGTTTCCTTTGCTGTGCAAAAGCTTTTAAGTTTCATTAGGTCCCATTTGTTTATTTTTGTTTTTATTTCCATTTCTCCAGAAGGTGGGTCAAAAAGGATCTTGCTGTGATTTATGTCATGGAGTGTTCTGCCTATGTTTTCCTCTAAGAGTTTTATAGTGTCTGGCCTTTCATTTAGGTCTCTAATCCATTTTGAGTTTAATTTTGTGTATGGTGTTAGGGAGTGTTCTAATTTCATTCTTTTACATGTAGCTGTCCAGCTTTCCCAGCACCACTTATTGGAGAGGCTGTTTTTTCTCCACTGTATATTCTTGCCTCCTTTATCAAAAATAAGGTGACCATAGGTGCGTGGGTTTATCTCTGGGCTTTCTATCTTGTTCCATTGATCTATATTTCTGTTTTTGTGCCAGTACCTTACTGTCTTAATTACTGTAGCTTTAGTATAGTCTGAAGTCTGGGAGCCTGATTCCTCTAGCTCCGTTTTTCTTTCTCAAGATTGCTTTGGCTATTCGGGGTCTTTTGTGTTTCCATACAGATTGTGAAATTTATTGTTCTACTTCTGTGAAAAATGCCATTGTTATTTGAATGGTGTTTGAATTCAGTCTTCATTGAATCTGAAGATTGCTTTAGGTAGTATAGTCATTTCACAATGTTGATTCTTCCAATCCAAGAACATGGTATATCTCTCCATCTGTTTGTATCATCTTTGATTTCTTTCATCAGTGTCTTATAGTTTTCTGCATACAGGTCTTTTGTCTCCTTAGATAGGTTTATTCCTAGATATTTTACTCTTTTTGTTGCAGTGGTAAATGGGAGTGTTTCCTTAATTTCTCTTTCAGATTTTTCATCATTAGTGTATAGGAATGCAAGAGATTTCTGGGCATTAATTTTGTATCCTGCTACTTTACCAAATTCATTGATTAGCTCTAGTAGTTTTCTGGTAGCATCTTTAGGATTCTCTATGTATAGTATCATGTCATCTGCAAACAGTGACAGCTTTACTTCTTTTCCGATGTGGATTCCTTTTATTTCTTTTTTGTCTCTGATTGCTGTGGCTAAAACTTCAAAACTATGTTGAATAATATTGATGAGAGTGGGCAACTTTGTCTTGTTCCTGATCTTAGTGGAAATGGTTTCACTTTTTCACCATTGAGAATGATGTTGGCTGTGGGTTTGTATTGAGGTAGGTTCCCTCTATGCCTACTTTCTGGAGGGTTTTTATCATAATTGGGTGTTGAATTTTGTCGAAGGCTTTTTTTGCATCTATTGAGATGATCACATGGTTTTTATTCTTTAATTTGTTAATATGGTTTATCACATTGATTGATGTGCATATACTGAAGAAACCTTGCATTCCTGGGATAAGCCCCACTTGATCATGGTTTAAGATCCTTTTAATGTGCTGTTGGATTCTGTTTGCTAGTATTTTGTTGAGGATTTTTGCATCTGTGTTCATCAGTGATACTGGCCTGTGGTTTTCTTTCTTTGTGACATCTTTGTGTGGTTTTGGTATCAGGGTGATGGTGGCCTTGTAGAATGAGTTTGGGAGTGTTCCTACCTCTGCTATATTTTGGAAGAGTTTGAGAAGGATAGGTTTTAGCTCTTCTCTAAATGCTTGATAGAATTCGCCTGTGAAGCCATCTGGTCCTGGGCTTTTGTTTGTTGGAAGATTTTTAATCACAGTTTCAATTTCAGTGCTTGTGATTGGTCTGTTTATATTTTCTATCTCTTGCTTGTTCAGTCTTGAAGGTTGTGCTTTTCTAAGAATTTGTTCATTTCTTCCAGGTTGTCCATTTTATTGGCGTAGAGTTGCTTGTGGTAATCTCTCATGATCCTTTGTATTTCTGCAATGTCAGTTGTTACCTCTCCTTTTTCATTTCTAATTCTATTGATTTCAGTCTTCTCCCTTTTTTTCTTGATGAGTTTGGCTAATAGTTTATCAATTTTGTTTATCTTCTTAAAGAACCAGCTTTTAGTTTTATTGATCTTTGCTGTCATTTCCTTCCTTTCTTTTTTATTTATTTCCGCTCTGATCTTTATGATTTCTTTCCTTCTGCTAACTTTGGGTTGTTTTTGTTCTTCATTCTCTAATTGCTTCAGGTGTAAGGTTAGGTTGTTTATTTGAGATGTTTCCTTTTTCTTGAGGTAGGCTTGTATTGCTATAAACTTCCCTCTTAGAGCTGCTTTTGCTATATCCCATAGGTTTTGGGTCATCGTGTTTTCATTGTCATTTGTTTCTAGGTATCTTTTGATTTCCTCTTTGATTTCTTTAGTGATCTCTTGGTTATTAAGTAGTGTATTGCTTAGCCTCCATGTGTTTGTATTTTTTACAGATTTTTCCCTGTAATTGATATCTAGTCTCATAGCGTTTTGGTCAGAAAAGATACCTGATACGATTTCAAATTTCTTAAATTTACCAAGGCTTGATTTGTGACCCACATTATGATCTATCCTGGAGAATGTTCCATGAGCACTTTTGAAGAAAGTGTATTCTATTGTTTTTGGATGGAATGTCCTATAAATAACAATTAAGTCCATCTTGTTTAATGTATCATTTAAAGCTTGTGTTTCCTTATTTATTTTCATTTTGGATGATCTGTCCATTGGTGAAAGTGGGGTGTTAAAGTCCCCTACTATGATTGTGTTACTGTTGATTTCCCCATTTATGGGTGTTAGCATTTGCCTTATGTATTGAGGTGCTCCTATGTTGGGTGCCTAAATATTTACAATTGTTATATCTTCTTCTTGGATTGATCCCTTGATCATTATGTAGTGTCCTTCTTTGTCTCTTTTAATAGTCTTTATTTTAAAGTCTATTTTGTCTGACATGAGAATTGCTATTCCAGCTTTCTTTTGATTTCCATTTACATGGAGTATCTTTTTCCATCCCCTCACTTTCAGTGTGTATGTGTCCCTAGGTCTGAAGTGAGTGTCTTGTAGACAGCATATATACAGGTCTTATTGTTGTATCCATTCAGCCAGTCTATGTCTTTTGGTGGGAGATTTTAATCCATTTACATTTAAGGTAATTTTCGATATGTATGTTCCTATTACCAGTTTTCTTAATTGTTTTGGGTTTGTTGTTGTAGATCTTTTCCTTCTCTTGTTTTTCCTGCCTAGAGAATTTCCTTTCGCATTTGTTGTAAAGCTGGCTTGGTGATGCTGAATTCTGTTAGCTTTTGCTTGTCTGTAAAGGTTTTAATTTCTCCGTTGAATCTGAATGAGGTCATTGCTGGTTAGAGTAATCTTGGTGGTAGGTTTTTCCCTTTCATCACTTTAAATATGTCCTGCCACTCCCTTCTGGCTTGCAGAGTTTCTGCTGAAAGATCAGCTGTTAATCTTATGGGGATTCCCTTGTGTGTTACTTGTTGTTTTTCCCTTGCTGCTTTTAATATTTTTTCTTTGTATTTAATATTTGATATTTTGATTAATATGTATCTTCGTGTGTTTCTCCTTGGAGTTATCCTGTGTGGGACTCTCTGCACTTCCTGGACTTGACTGACTATTTCCTTTCCCATATTAGGGAAGTTTTCAACTATAATCTCTTCAAATATTTTCTCAGTCCCTTTCTTTTCTCTTCTTCTTCTGGGACCCCTATAATTTGAGTGTTGGTGCGTTTAATGTTGTTCCAGAGGTGTCTAACACTGTCCCCAATTCTTTTCTTTCTTTTCTCTTTATTTTGCTCTGCAGTAGTTATTTCCACTATTTTATCTTCCAGGTCACTTATCTGTTCTTCTGCCTCAGTTATTCTACTATTGATTCCTTCTAGAGAATTTTTAATTTCATTTATTGTGTTGTTCATCGTTGTTTGTTTGCTCTTCAGTTCTTCTAGGTCCTTGTTAAACGTTTCTTTTATTTTCTCCATCCTATTTCCAAGATTTTGGATCATCTTTACTGTCCTTACTGTGAATTCTTTTTCAGGTAGACTGCCTATTTCCTCTTCATTTGTTTGGTCTGGTTGGTTTTTACCTTGCTCCTTCATCTGCTGTGTGTTTCTCTGTTTTCTCATTTTTCTTAACTTCCTGTGTTTGGGGTCTCCTTTTCACAGGCTGCTGGTTCATAGTTCCCGTTGTTTTTGGTGTCTGCCCTCAGTGGCTAAGGTTGGTTCAGTGGATTGTGTAGGCTTCCTGGTGGAGGGGACTAGTGCCTGTGTTCTGGTGGATGAGGCTGGATCTTGTCTTTCTGGTGGGAAGGACTGCTTCCGGTGTTGTGTTTTGCGGTGTCTGTGATCTATTATGATTTGAGGCTGCCTCTCTGCTAATGGGTGGGGTTGTGTTCCTGTCTTGCTAGTTATTTGGCATAGTGTGTCCAGCAGTATAGCTCGCTGGTCGTTGAGTGGAGCTGGGTCTTAGCATTCAGATTGAGATCTCTGGGAGAGCTTTCGCCATTTAATATTACGTGGAACTGGGAGCTCTCTGGTGGATCATTGTCCTGAACTCGGCTCTCCCACCTCAGGGTCACACACCTGACAACCAGCCAGAGTGCCACGACCCTGTCAGCCACACGGCCAGGTACGTGGGGAGTTTCTTGCCTTTTGGGAAGTCTGAGGTCTTCTGCCAGAGTTCAGTAGGTGTTCTGTAGGAGTTGTTCCACATGTATATGTATTTCTGATGTATTTGTGTGGAGAAAGGTGATCTCCATATCTTACTCTTCCACCATCTTGAAGGTCTCCTCCTAGTTTGTTTTGAATTCAAAGAGAATGTTGAAATTTATCAAATGCTTTCCAACATTTTTTGAAACGTTCATACATTATTTTTTCTCCTTTTACCTATAACATGGTGAATTAAATAAATATATTTGTAATGTTGAACCTTTGTGGCATTTCCAGAATGAACAGTGTATGACTCCTTTGAATCTATTTTATAATGCACTCCAGGATTCAGTTTGCTGAAATTTTGTTTTTGATGTTGCAGCAATTCTACCACCACCACCACTGCCACCACCATCATCATCTTCATCATCATCATCATCATCCTTTAGCAGCATTATAAGCCATAAGCTGAATGCCTACAGTATTTTAGAACTTATTTACCTCACTTTTTAATCCTCACAGTTATTGTTTTTTTTAAAAAGTAATTTTTCAGGTTTATTGAGTTACAGTTGACAAATAAAATTGTAAGAAATTTAAAGTGTGCAACCCTGGCGGTTGTTCTTAAGGTAGGTATTATAATCCTACTTTAGAGAAAGGATTTAGAATAGTTAAGTATCCAAGTCACAAAATATTTCTTTAAAATACAAGTATTTAAATACTTGTATTTAAATGTAAGATGTATTTAACTCCCAAGCCTATAATTTTAATCATTTTATTTCTCTATATTTAGTGGAAGGATTGGTTGGTAGATTATTTCTTAGTGCTCTATTTGACAGATTTTATTATCAGGGTTATTTTAGTCCAGTAAAACAAATTAAAATGCTTTCCATCTTTATGCTTTAAAATATGAAATATTTTAAAAAGCACAGAATTAAATTTTTTTCTGTATCTGAGAATATACCTATTTTATGATTCCCCAAAGTGTGCATTTCTGTTTCCTTTCATTTTTCCTTGATCACTATTGCTTAACTTTACATATTTTGTTGGTCTTGTCAAAGAAAAAAAAACAGTTTTATGTACCAGTTGTAATGTTTTTCTCCTGTTCTCTTTGTTTCACTTTGAGGGCTTTTAAAGAGAATTTTTGCTTCTTGGATTGAATGTTTATTTCATTGATTCTCTAAGATGATGGTCAATACTGTGACCACAGCTCACACTTTTGTCCCCCTCCTACTTAAAATGTCCTGCTGAAATGACTCTATTAATGTAACAGGGAAAAATCCTATACGGTCAATAAAACAAAAAGAGTGACACTTAACACACTAAAACTGTGTAAGAAATTCAGCAATAACGTGAGTATCTAACAGTAGAGGGATTTTTGCAGGGGATGAGTGGGAAGAAAAGCCCACTAAGGTAGTAAGGAAAATGGGTCATAGAATGAATTAATTAAACCATGACATAAATCTTTTCTGAATGAGTCTATTTTAGCTACCAATAGGTTACATCAACTAAAAGTTTGTGCGATGAATAATCTAAACAATCAAAAGTGACCGACAAGAAAATAGAAATTTTTAAAAAGTGGTATTATTAGAAAGTTTTAAAGATCAGAGTACAATAAAAAATCTCATTACAAGAAAAAAAATCCCATAGATTAAAAAAAGATCATTAAACGAAAATTTCAGCAAAGATAGTGGATATTGCATAACAAAACAAAGAAATAAAACATAAATTAGATAATTAGAAGTCTAATATAGTATATTACTACTATTCAGCCAAATATTCCCATTCCCCTCTTTGTGGGGCCCCCTCTAGATTATATTTCCTGCAAGTAGATGCTACTTCACCCCTCTGTCAATAGGTTTGTACATTTGATTTGCTTTGGGTGGTGAAATGTGAGTGCAATTGATATGTGTCACATCTGAACCAGAACTTTAAGAACCTAGAATGGCCCATCATCCTCTCTTTCCCTCAGCTTCAAGATGGACATGTCCTAGGTGAGGGCTGCTCTTTCACCCCTGGTCCTTTTCTTTTTGTTATTTAAAACAATTTCTATTGACACATAGTTGATTTACAATATTATATTCGTGTCAGGTGTACAATACAGTGAATCAGTATATTTAAATATTATACTCCATTAAAAGTTATTAAAAATAATGGCTATAATTCCCTGTGCTGTACAATATATCCTTGCTGCTTATCTATTTTAAACTAGTAGTTTGTATCTCTTAATCTCATACCCCTATCTTTCTCCTCACCCTTTCCCTCTCCCCACTGGTAACCACTTGTTTGTTTTCAATATCTGTGAGTCTGCTTCTGTTTTGCTATATACATTCATTTGTTTATTTTTTATATGCCACATATAAGTGATATCATATAGTATTTGTCTTTCTCAGTCTGATTTATTTCACTAAGTGTAATATTCTCTAGGTCCATCCACATTGCTGCAAATGGCAGAACTTCATTATTTTTTTGGCTGAGTAATTTTCCATTATATATAATTATATATATATAACTTATTATGTATATATATAGCTATATATATATATATATAAAACTTCTTGGGCTTCCCTGGTGGCACAGTGGTTGAGAATCTGCCTGCCAAAGCAGGGAACATGGGTTCGAGCCCTGGTCTGGGAGGATCCCACATGCCGCGGAGCAACTAGGCCCGTGAGCCACAACTACTGAGCCTGCGTATCTGGAGCCTGTGCTCCGCAACAAGAGAGGCCGCGATAGTGAGAGGCCCGCGCACCGCGATGAAGAGTGGCCCTCACTTGCCGCAACTAGAGAAAGCCCTCGCACAGAAACGAAGACCCAACACAGCCATAAATAAATAAACAAATAAATAAACCCAAAAGTTAAAAAAAAAACCAAAACTTCTTTATTCATTCATCTGTTGATGGACACTTAAGTTGCTTCCATATCTTGGCTATTGTAAATAGTGCTGTTATGAACATTGGGGTGCATGTATCTTTTCGAATTAGTGTTTTGTTTTTTCTGGATATGTATCCATGAATGAAATAGTGAAATTGCTGGATCATATGATAATTCTATTTTCAGTTTTTTGAGCAACCTTCATACTGTTTTCCATAGTGACTGCACCATCTTACATTCCCACCAGCAGTGTGCAAGGGTTCCCTTTTCTCCACATCCTTGCTGGCATTTGTTATTTGTGGTCATTTTGATGACAGCCATTCTGACAGGTGTGAGGTGACATCTTGTTTTGATTTGTATTTCTCTAATAATTAACAATGTTGAGCATCTTTTCATGTGCCAGTTGGTCATCTGTATGTATTCTTTGGAAGAATGTCTAGTCAGGTCTTCTGCCCATTTTTTGCTTAGGTTGTTTGTTTTTTGATATGAGCTGTTTATATATTTTGGGTTATTAACCCCTTGTCAGTCATATCATTTGCAAATAGTTTCTCCCATTCAGTAGGTTGTCTTTTCAGTTTGTCATTGGCTTCCTTTGCTGTGCAAAAGCTTTTTTTTTTTAATTAATTAACTTATTTATTTTTGGCTGCATTGGATCTTCGTTGCTTTGCACAGGCTTTCTCTAGTTGCAGCGAGTGGGGGCTCCCCTTCATTGCGGCTTCTCATTGCAGTGGCTTCTCTTGTTGCAGAGCACGGGCTCTAGGCACGCGGGCTTCAGTAGTTGTGGCTCGTGGGCTCTAGAGTGCAGGCTCAGTAGTTGTGGAGCATGGGATTTGTTGCTCCGCAGCATGTAGGATCTTCCCCGGACCAGGGATCGAACCCCTGTCCCCTGCACTGGCAGGCGGATTCTTAAGCACTGCGCCACCAGGGAAGTCCTGTGCAAAAGCTTTTAAGTTTAATTAAGTCCCATTTGTTTATTTTTGCTTTTATTTTTTTCCCCTTAGAAAATAGATCTAAAAAATATTGCTAATTTATATCAAAGAGTATCCTAGGTTACAGGTTTTTCCCTTTCAACACTTGTAATATATCCTTCCTCTCCTTTCTGGCCTGCAAAGTTTCTGCAGAGAAATCAGCTGATAGCCTTATGGGGATTTTCTTGTATATGACTCTTTTTCCCTTGCTGCCTTTAGAATTCTCTTTAACTTGCCATTTCAATTATGACATGTCTTGGTGTGGGTCTGTTTGGGTTCATCTGGTTTTGGACCCTTTGTATTTCCTGTACCTGTATACCTGTTTCCTTCTTCAGGTTTTGGAAGTTTTCGTCCCTAATTTCCTCAAATATATTTTTGATCCCTTCCTCTCTCTTTTCCTTCTGGGGCCTCTATAATGCAAATATTGGTACACTTAAAGTTACTGCAGCGATCTCTTAAATGGTTTTCAGTTTTTTAACATTTGTTTTTCTTTTTGCTGTTCTGATTGGGTGATTTCCATTATTCTATCTTCCAGATCACATATGCGTTTTTCTGTATCAGATTGTCATACTGAGTGAAGTAAGTCAGACAGAGAAAGAGAAATATCGTATGATATCCCTTATATGTGGAATCGAAAAAGAAATGATACAAGTGAACTTATTTACAAAAAAGAAACAGACTCACAGACTTAGAGAACAAACTTATGGTTATTGGGGCTAAGGATGAAGGGAAAGGGTAGTCAGGGGGTTTGGGATCAGTTAACATTTTTATTAATAATGTTTTGAATTCTTTATATGGTAAATTTTATTTCTGTTTCATTATTTGTTTCTTCAGTGGTGTTCCCTTGGTCTTTCCATTGAGAGCGGTTCCTTTGCCTTTTCAATTTGCTTAACTTTCTCTGCCTCTATGAATTTAGGTGAAATTATGCTAAGAATGAAAATTCCTGGTCTCTATTCCCCTGAGATTCTAATTTAATTGACCTGGGTGGAGCTTAGACATCGACAGTTTTAATAAAATTTCAGAAAATTTTTATTTAAAGTAAATGATTGCTCATACTTAGAGAAGTTTTTCTTTTAGGTGGTTTCCAATGCTTTTAGCTCATGGGTTTTTTGTTTGTTTGTTTGTCTTTGAAATGGGACAAAAGACCTCAGCGACACTGGAATCAGAATTTCTCTCTCCTTCTCATCCTTCAAGAAGGCAACTAGCTTTTAATTCACTAAAAAATTTAAGCTTTATAAGGGCAGGGACCCTAATTTCTTGTTTATGTCTGGTCTTCCCTGTTTAAAACAATGTGTGGTACAACTCAATACTTGCTAAATGAATGCGTATATGCCCTAATATATGAAAGTTATTATTTTGCAAGATATTTTTGGAAAGCTGTGGCTTGATGTAATTCATTTTCTTTTACCCTTAAAGGCCGCCTACTCCAGGATATTCAGAAAACATAGACCCCTCCTTTTCTGAATTTGAGAAATACATGGTATGACAACTTCACAGCCTTGATCTTCTCCGTAAAAGTAAGTGGGAATTTTTCTAAGTATGTGCTTCTAGGTAAGAAAAGGGAAAACTCATATAATTAATCATGATTGAAAAATCAGCTCTTTTACCTTTTGTAGGTGTATTATAATAAATGTTAAAAAATCAGTTATTTAAAAATAAAAGCCAAATCATAGCACAATTTTTGAAGATAATATCTCTGGAGCTCTTATTTCTATTATTTGAACATTTATTGTACATCATCAGCTTTCAGCTGAGAAGGAAAAAATAAAACACTTGATTTTTAAAAATGAAAACACAATATTCCCAGCTAGCTAGCATATTGGAGAGAAAGAAATTAAAAACTTAACCTTATCTGTCCATTCATAATTAATATTCATCATGGGCACATACCTCTCTTCTCCCCTTATCATAACTTAAAATTTGATCCATGGTTCAATTTCCTAAATGAACGTCTGGGTTCTTTTCCTCAAGAACAAATATTGTTATTATGTGTTTTAGATACATCATAAACATAACATAGGATAATATGTAGTAAATAGCTAAATTCTATCGGGTGGATCATATTTAGTAAACAACAAAGTACTCAGGTAATAAACTTCACCATAAGTAATTCACTATTATTTTTTCTATGAATTTTTTACACAGTTGAGATTGTATTATATGTATAACTTCACATCCTGCTGTTTTCCTGATAGCTTAATTTAAGAATAACTCATATTAATGAAAATTATAAACATTAATTTACGAAATAATAAATATTATGCTGATTGACATTAAAGTGAATGTTTTTGCTGTTATATGTCTTATCCATACATTAATTAAAAATCAAATATCAAGGTCAATTGCTTTTTGGAGCTACTCTTGGCTTATAATGACTAAAAATAATTAGTGACTGTGTTTATCAACTATTGCTATAAAATGCTGTGTAACCATGTACTCAGTAGCTTGCAACAACAAGCATTTAAAAGCTTAAGCTCAGAAGTGATACACTGTCACTTCCACCTACATCCACATTGAAAAAAGGCCACATGTTAAGTTCAACATCAGTGGGTGCAAAGTAGAATTTCTCCATAGAGGTTGGGATGAGGAGAGTAAGAGAGAATGTTTTCTGAACAGTAATCTTACTTCTACAGTGGCAAATTTATTCTTTTATTCAGTTTGACAGGAACATGCTCTGAGTTCATGTAAAAGTGGTTTAAAATTATTAAGGAGTAGATTTAAAAGAAGAGGTGCTAAACATCTCTAATTTATAAAACTTGAAATGATTTGATTTGCCAAGAGGATTTTGCTGCATTCATTCCCAGTATCCTGCAGAAAACATACAGCACAGATTTTGTAAAAATGGTAATGCATAAGAAATTATTGTGCGTTTGCAGAATTGAAGGTTAATAATAGTTGCAAATATTCTTACAGTTCAGATCTATCCATGCACTGATCAATGGGGCATTATTGTATTTGAAATCAGACTTTTCTTTGATAAGATGTTGAAAGAGGAACCTATACCTGAAAAGAAAACTGGAAGTTTGAGGAAACGTGTATCAAATGAATGCTCTTTTTAAAAAATTTTTATTGGAGGATAATTGATTTACATTGTTGTGTTACTTTCTGTTGTACAGCAAAGTGAGTGCTCTTTTTAAAAAATTTTTATTGGAGGATAGTTGATTTACATTGTTGTGTTACTTTCTGTTGTACGGCAAAGTGAATCAGTTATACATATACATGTATCAACTCTTTTTTAGATTCTTCTCCCATGCAGGTCATTACAGAGTATTGAGTAGAGTTCCCTGTGCTATACAGTAGGTCCTTACTAGTTATCTATTTTATATATAGTAGGGTGTATATGTCAATCCCAATCTCCCAATTATGCCTCCCTCACTTTCCCTGCTAGTAACCATAAGATTGTTTTCTACATCTGTGACTCTATTTCTGTTTTGTAGATAAGTTCATTTGTACCATTGTTTCAGATTCCACATGTAAGCGATATCATACGATATTTGTCCTTCTCTGTCTGACTTTCTTCATTCAGTATGACAATCTCGAGGTCTATCCATGTTGCTGCAAATTGCATTATTTCGTTCTTTTTCACAGCTGAGTAATATTCCATTGTCTATATGTACCACATCTTCTTTATCCATTCCTCTGTCGATGGATGTTTAGGTTGCTTCCATGTCCTGGCTATTGTAAATATTGCCGCAATGAACATTGGTGCATGTGTCTTTTTGAATTATGGTTTTCTCTGGGTATATGCCCAGGAGTGGGATTGCTAGATCATATGGTAGCTCTATTTTTAGTTTTTTAAGGAACCTCCATACTGTTCTCCATAGTGGCTGTACCATTTACATTCCCACCAACAGTGTAGAAGGGTTCCCGTTTCTCCACATCTAATGCTCTTTTAAGGTTTTCCTTTGTGAAAATGGGGTGGACTGTCATTTGCGTTGATCTAGGATGGGTGGTATGGTAGGCTGAACAACATCCCTCATAGATATCCAGGTCCTAATCTCTGGAACCTGTGAATGTTATTGTATATTGTAAAAGGGACTTTACAAATGTGATTAAGGATTTTGAGATGGGAAAACTGTCCTGGATTATCTGGGTGTGCCCTAAATGTAATCCCAAGTATCCTTATAAAAGGAAGGCAGAAGTGGACATATAATTACTTACTACAGAAGAGAAGAAGGCAATTGGATGATGAAAGCAGAGACTGGAGTGGTGCACTTTGAAGATGGAGGAAGGGATCATAAGGCGTGGAATACAGGCGGCCACTAGAACTTTAAAAGGAAAGGAAATGGATCCTCCCGTAGAGCCTCTAGAGGGAACACAACCCTGTCAGTACCCTCGTTTCAGCCCAGTGAAACCCATTTCAGACTTCTGATCTTCAGAACTGTCAGAGAGTACACTTATGTTGTTTTAAGCCACCAAGTCTGTGGTAATTTGTTACAGCAGCTGTACGAAACTAATACAGATGGTACCTGAGAAAGTTTGTCAAGTTTCTAAATTGACCTACAGATTGGACGTTCTGCTCTGAAAAAAAAAAAATTCATCACAAAATTTTGTTTAAGGTGCAAAATTAAATGAGTTTTTGTAGGAACTAAGTGTATCTAAATGAAACTAAGCTAAACTAAAGTTCTACTCACTTGAAGAAGTTGTTTGTGTTGAAAACTGAAAATGGAGGCCTTCAGCTTATGATGGGTGGAATTGTGTCCACCAAGAAGATGCCAAAGCCCTAACCCCCAGTACCTATGAATGTGAACTTCCTTGGAAGTAGGGTCATTGCCGATGATCAAGTTAAGATGAGGTCATTGAGGTGGGTTCTAATCCAATATGATTGGTGTCCTTGTAAGAAAGGGACATTTGGACACAGAGACAGACATGCACATGGGGAGAATACATGTGAAGATGGAGGCAGAGAGTGGGGTGATGCCACAGAAACCAAGGAACACCAAAGATTGCTAGCAAACCACCAGAAGATGGGAGACAGGAATGCAACAGATTGTCCCTCACGGCCCTCAGAAAGAACCAGCTCTGCTGACACTTTGATCTTGGACTTCTAGCCTTCAGAACTTTGAGACAATACATTTATGTTGTTTAAGCCACCCAGTTAGTGGCTTTGTTTCAACAGCCCTAAAAAATGGATCCACAGATATCAATGAGAATTTATTCATCACAGCTTTTTTTTTTTTTTTTTTTTTTTTTTTTTTTTAACCAAACCGTTTTCATGGACAGTTATACTCTCAGGTCCTCTTAATTTTCAGTCCTAAAAGCTAATACCAAGACTTCCCTCTGGAATTAGTTTTAATCAAGTTTTGTTTTGTTTTGATTTTTGTTTATATTTAAATTTTCAATGCATGAATTCCTAAGTAGCTAATTCTATGTTTAATTTGGCAAGCTGCCTTGCTAACACGTCTAACCAAATTTCTTTCTCTATCTCTATGTCTCTTTCTGTCTGTCTGCCTGCTTCCGTCTCTGTCTTTCTCCCTGTCTTTACCTCTCTCTCTCTCTCCCACTCTAAGAGAGCTGTAATAGTAAAGTCCAGATTTTGTGGAATATGACACAGACAGGATTGCTTTTAACAAACATTGATTGGTCTGGGTTATCAGCGAAGCTTCTCATAAGACCCGATTAGAGCAGAGCCCATCAGCTAATCAGATCACAAGTTAGTTACAGAGTTAGAAAGCTCTTCATTCCAACTCTTCATTTCCCATCCATCTATATGTTTGTACTGAAGTATTTATATCCTCTCTAAGTGGCTGAGCAGGCTTTTTTGGTTTGGGTTGAATCTGCTGGCTGACTGGGTGTTAGTTCTGTTAAGGGAGCTTGAATACAGCTGGTTGTACAGGGGCTGAGGGATCTGCGTCCTCAAGGATTGAAATTAGGGAGTTCTGCAGGTTGTGCATCTTTATTTGCATCTATTTGTTCACAGCCCTCTTTCTTATCAGAGGGTTGCCCTTTCTGCCTAAGGCTTGGAGGTTGGAGGCCGCCGGCTAAGGACTGAGAGGAGGCCCTCAGGGCAGCTTTCTCCCAGTGCTGTGGGGAATGAGAGTGGGGTCCCAGGCCCACTTCCTCCATCTGCCTGTCATACCCACAGTGGGACTGCGAAGGAGGCTGTGGTAAGGGCTGCCTTTCTTCCAGTCTTACTCGTAGAGAATTTATTTCTGAAACAGGAGCTGGTGAGGTCATGCTGGGTGCAGTGGAGGTAGGTTCATGAGTGATGGAGAGATGCTTATTAGTTTGGTTCCTCTGAAATGTGTAAAGCTATTGTCGCCAGGTTTAGTCACACCTACTGCTGAGAAATGACACTTTTTGGAAGGTGTAAAGAATAATTTGATGGGATTTAGAGTGGAGAAAGGTTCATGTCATCTTGTTCACTCTACCATTGTTCAGAAGTCAGATAATCACAATAGCTAACAGAATTTACCATGTGCCAGAGACTGTTCCATGTACTTTTCCTGAAATAATTCGCTTAATCCTCATAAGAACCTCTTAAGGAGGATGTTATTATTATAACTACTTTTATAGGTGAGAAAACTGAGTGAGGAAAGGTTTGAGCAATCGTTGAACCAGCAAATCAGAGGCAAATGTGACTTAAAAATTTAGCAAATAAGATAATGGTTTTAACCCAGTTTTAAAATTCTGGGACCTTGTTAACAACTGTTGAGAATAAACTGAAAAAGAAGGAGGCAGAGCATCAGTATCCCTGTCAGACTAAAACATGTTTCCTAAACCTTTCTTCCATAGCTAGAACATTGCTGTGTTTCCTGCACCTAGAACTGGTGTGTGGGTGTGGGCGGGCCGGGGTGGGAGGGGGGATTGCGTGTTTGTTTGTTTAAATCTATTAATGACATTGTAAGAACAAGTTTGTTTTCTTTTTATATTGAAACTGTTTCCCTAGGACTTATTTATGTATTTGCTTACTTACTTATTCAGCATATAGTGATTAAATAAATGCCTACTATGGGCAGACTTGTGCTAGGCATTGAGGACACATCAGAAAACGAGACACACGCATTCCTTGCCCTCACGGTCTTTCCAGTCTAGCTTTATTTTGACTGTACCTACTGTCGTACTAGGACACAATTCAGCATTTAAGCACCAGGGGAATAACAAGAGAAAGACAAGGAGGAAGGGGAAATGTAGTCCTGTGGGGAGCCATTCCTGATGCCCCAGAAATCAGATCAGGGGCTGTGCTGAGTTCAGTGCTTGCCTAAGCTGTTTTTGTCCTATTTCCTTCTCTCTCTTCTTAAGCCAGATGAACAGACGCAGGTAGCCCCCAATTAGCTCTGCTGAAGGGATTCCCTAAAAGTTGCGGGGGGACAGAGCTTGGGTGTCTGCTGGGCTCTAAAGGCCCCTGGCTTGTCTAGGCAGCTGGTAGAGTGTCCTGTCCCTTTTATGATCAGAGACTTTGCCCTAAGCTGTAGTCATTTGCTTGTATGAATGCAGATGGGAGGCTTTTTATTTTTTCTCTCCATCCTCCACTGAAATACACTTAAAAGGTCAACCAAGGATCCCAAACAAATTGTGCTGGGGCTGAGGGGAGAGGAAGCAGAGGGAGTACTTTGTCTGTGGATTAGCTTGTTTACGACAGAGCTAAAAAACATTTTGTTTCAAGCAGAGTTGTATGCCTTTGTCAATCAAACCAGGCTTGGAAGGGCCAAAAATCAGCCTGTTTGTCACAGAGTCCCCATATGCTTCAGAATCCAGCCCCAGCAGAGGAGCTTGCAAATGTCGGTACTCATCCTAATCACACTGCGGCTCTGGCCACTCAACAAGGCGGAGCGTATGATGCTTTATCCCAAGGGACCCTGGGACAAGGACTTGAATGCACATATTTGTGCCAGGATACACCAGTAAGGGACTGAAGTCAGTATATGGTGTACAAATGAGTAAGTTACTACTGTTGGCAGTTAGGGCTCAGTCTGGCTGGGGGCCTCTGGGAGATGGTGTGGAAGCTGCCTCAGAGTCGTCTTACCCAAGAAGTGATGAAGCTTCAGTACATACGCACCAACTCCCTTTGTCACTGACAAAGGGCTGTCCCCAGGGTTTCAGATTCTGCAGTCTTCTAAGGGAGTAGTCTTTTACATGCAGGGAAAGCTTTACAACAGAGAATTGCAGTGCTTGCGGTGTGTGCAGAGGGTATATATAGGAAGACTACCAGCCTTATTGCTACAAGCTCTAATTCTGATGGGAGCAGGAGAGCAATGATCTGGTGATCTCATCACACCCTGAGCCAAATCATCTTGTCAGAGTTACAAGGACCACGGTCCAGGAATGAGCCAATAGCTACCCTCTGATGGTGACTGATGGGAAAATCAGGATGTCCTGAGGGGGCCTAAGAATCTGGCTTCTGAATCAGATCTCCCAAAAAGCAGGGTATACAGGACATCTCTATCAGAGGTTGGAACTAGCAGCCAGTGGGCCTCATCTTTCTCAAGTTGCAAGTTGTTTTGCCTCCAGTATGTATATTTGTGTGTTTAAATAAATTGCTTGCCAAATTACACAAATCTAGAGAGTTCACATAAAAATCCAGATTTCTAGCTTTCGTTAAAAAACAAAAACAAAAAAAACTGGAAGATCTGACAATGCTGGGAATGCTTTTATATATGGCCATAATACCTGGGAGATACATAGCACCTTCCCTCCAGGGATGGAAGGTCACAGTCTCAATCAAACTGTCCCCTGGCCATTGAGACCAACAGTCAGTTGCATTTAACAGACAGCTTGGGCTTTTGCTTTCTTATATCCTGCTTCATTCATTTGTACTCACTACGTGGCTGCTCTAAATGTTTGAGTGGGTAGCCCCTGATTTTTATAACCTACTCCCTTCCCCACCACACTCTGAGGGCCACTAATGGACAACGAGTTTCAAAGCATTTTGCTGGCCCTCTATGACCCCATCCCCGCAGTCAGAAAAGTGTTCAAACTCTTGACTCTGTTATTTAAGACATTCGAGAACCTTCCATTATCTTGACCCAAACGCTCTTGAGTCACATCCCACCAGTTTCATGCCCATAACACATTTTTCAGGCAAACTGACCAAACTGGGATATGCAGACTGCATCATAGGAGTTATACTTTCCTATTCCGAAACAAACTTCGTATTTTCTCACCCAAACCTGATTGTCCCTTCTTGTAAGTGGCAAATTATGAAACAATAGATTCACGCTCACTCCTCTCTTTATGTCACAGAGCACATGCAGTCCATCCGCAAATTTTTTCAGCATTACCTTCAAAATCTACCTGCGTTCCAAGTGCCATATTCCATATCAAACTCCCAAGCCACCATTAGCGCACAAGCCACTGTCACTTCTCTTCTAGATTATGCTAATGGTTTCCTGATGGGGGTCGCTGCTTCCACCATTGCTGCCAATAGTCTGTGCTCAACACAGCAGCCAGTGTGATTCTTCTGAAACCTAGCTCAGATCACGCCACCCTTTGCTCAAAGCCCCTCTCCCATTTCCTCTCTGATCTCATCTTCTACTGCCCTCTACTCTCCTACCCCTGATCAACCTGCTCCAGCTGCACTTGCTTCCTTGCTTTTCTCTGCAGACCCTAGACTGCTAATTCCCTGGGCTTCGCACACTTGCTGTTTCCTCTGCCTGGCATGCTCTTTCCCTGTATATCTGCCAAACTTACAATCTAGTCTTCTTCAGGGCACAGATCAAATGTCATCTTCTGAATGAGGCCTTCTCTGACCACCTTTTTAAACATTGCAACCCACTCTCCAACACCCAGAAATCCCAATTTTTATTTTTCTCCAGCTCTTACTACCCTCTGACAGTATTTTACTTTTTCACTCATTACCTGTTCCCCTGAAGGAATTTTGTCTGTTTCATTCATGGACTTATCCACATTTTCTAGAATGGAGCCTGACTCCGAGTAGTTGCTCAATCATATTTGTTGGGTGAATCAATCAATGCCTATCCTTGCCCAATTCTCCTTTCCCTGAACAGGAAATTTCCTCTTAAAATCTAACTAAGTCTAACTCATTTTCAGAATTGTGTACTTTCCTACATCCTCCAAGAAGCCTTTCTGATTATTCTTGTTCAGCCTGACTACTATATTTCCTGAAGCTAAAATTATAGATGAAAAAAAAAAAACACATTGGAAATGATTGTGTTTATCCAGAAAATTGAGGAGGGAATTGTGTGGTCTTCATGGCAACTTCAACAAGTATTTGGAGGCAGAGACAGTGACCAAAAAAAAAAAAAAAAATCTGTGTTATAGTTCCATCTGTGCTGCAAAGCTGTTCTATCTGGGCGTGCTGAGCAGACTCTACCAGGCTGGAGTTAATACACTCGTGAATTCTCTGAATAATTAAGGCAAAGATGCAGGAGAAAAGAAGAGATGAAATAACCATAGATTTTAGTATATTGGTTATCTGTGGCTGCATAACAAACCACTACAGCACTTAGTGGCTTAAAACACTAAGTGTTTTTTATTGATCATATAGATCTATGAATGAGCGGTTCTGTTGGTCTGGGCTGGGTTCCCCTGATGTCTGCTGGGTTTGCTTAGGTGTCTTCATCAGCTGGTGTGCTGGCAGAGGGTTGGCTGGTCTAGGATGGAGTCACTCTCATTACTGGCTATTGGCTGGCTGTTGGCTGGAGTGGGGACGATTAGGTCACGTATCTATTGTTTTCCAGCATGGGATTGTCCACTTGGGGGTGCCAGGGTTCCCAGAAACTGCTTGGAAACACTTACAGTTTGTTGGGTGTGGGAAGCTTTCAGTTGGGCAGTGTTAGCACAAGTATTGCCCTACGAGTTTGCATTTTAATATTTCAATTCTCATAGAAAAGTTGGAGACAAAAGATTAATTGTAAGATGAGCCTTTGCATTTTTACAGGTATGCTAGCTGCAACCTTCAATTATAGAACAAAAGAACTTTAAAGAAAAATATCCTGCTTTGCAAAGGAGAAGCTTGGAATGCATTTAGCCACTTTCAAGCTCAAGGAAGGAAACCATGAGCATGCAAAGCAGTCAGCTAGCTTCCTTCAGCGGTCACAGACCAGAAGGGTCTCCATATTCTCTGAGCTCCAGGCTTGGGGTGAAGATAAGGTTCTGTCTTGTCCTTTGTAAAATGAGACAAAACTAAGGGACGGGAATGAACATAGGAGAAGAGAACTTGAACAGAGGACTTCTGATGGACTTGAGGACATTTTTTTTTTAACAGCTTTATTGGAGTATAATTGCTTTACATTGTTGTGTTAGTTTCTGTTGTATAACAAAGTGAATCAGCTATACGTATACATATATCCCCATATCCCCTCCCTCTTGCGTCTCCCTCCCACCCTCCCTATCCCACCCCTCTACGTGGTCACAAAGCACCCAGCTGATCTCCCGGTGCTATGCAGCTGCTTCCCACTAGCTATCTCTTTTACATTTGGTAGTGTATATATGTCAGTGCCACTCTCTCACTTCGCCCCAGCTTATCCTTCCCTCTCACCATGTCCTCAAGTCTATTCTCTACATCTGCATCTTTATTCCTGTCCTGCCCCTGGGTTCTTCAGAACCATTTCTTTTTTTTTAGATTCCATATATATGTGTTAGCATATGGTATTTGTTTTTCTCTTTCTGACTTACTTTACTCTGTATGACAGACTCTAACTCCATCCACCTCACTACAAATAACTCCATTTCGTTTCTTTTTATGGCTGAGTAATATTCCATTGTATATATGTGCCACATCTTCTTTATCCATTCATCTGTTGATGGACACTTAGGTTGCTTCAATATCCTGGCTATTGTAAATAGACCTGCAATGAACATTGTGGTACATGACTCCTTTTGAATTATGGTTTTCTCAGGGTATATGCCCAGTAGTGGGATTGCTGGGTCGTATGGTAGTTCCATTTTTAGTTTTTTAAGGAACCTCCATACTGTTCTCCATAGTGGCTGTATCAATTTACATTCCCACCAACAGTGCAAGAGGGTTCCCTTTTCCACACCCTCTCCAGCATTTATTGTTCGTAGACCTTTTGATGATGGCCATTCTGACCAGTGTGAGATGATACCTCATTGTAGTTTTGATTTGCATTTCTCTAATGATTAGTGATGTTGAGCATCCTTTCATGTGTTTGTTGGCAATCTGTATATCTTCTTTGGAGAAATGTCTATTTAGGTCTTCTGCCTATTTTTGGATTGGGTTGTTTGTTTTTTTAATATTGAGCTGCTTGTATATTTTATAGATTAAACCTTTGTCACTTCCTTCGTTTGCAAATATTTTCTCCCATTCTGAGAGTTGTGTTTTCGTCTTGTTTCTTGTTTCCTTTGCTGTGCAAAAGCTTTTAAGTTTCATTACGTCCAATTTCTTTACTTTTGTTTTAATTTCCTTTTCTCTTGGAGGTGGGTCAAAAAGGATCTTGCTGTGACTTATGTCACAGAGTGTTCTGCCTATGTTTTCCTCTAAGAGTTTTATAGTGTCTGGCCTTACATTTAGGTGTTTAATCCATTTTGAGTTTATTTTTGTGTATGGTGTTAAGGAGTGTTCTCATTTCATTCTTTTACATGTAGCTGTCCAGTTTTCCCAGCACCACTTATTGAAGAGGCTGTCTTTTCTCCACTGTATATCCTTGCCTCCTTTATCAAAGATAAGGTGACCATATGTGCATGGGTTTATCTCTGGGCTTTCGATCCGTTCCATTGATCTATATTTCTGTTTTTGTGCCAGTACTATACTGTCTTGATTACTGTAGCTTTGTAGTATAGTCTGAAATCAGGGAGCCTGATTCCTCCAGCTCCATTTTTCTTTCTCAAGTTTGCTTTGGCTATTCGGGGTCTTTTGTGTTTCCATGCAAATTGTGCAATTTTTTGTTCTACTTCTGTGAAAAATGCCATTGGTAGTTTGATAGGGATTGCATTCAATCTGTAGATTGCTTTTGGTAGTATAGTCATTTTCACAATGTTGTTTCCTCCAATCCAAGAACATGGTATATCTCTCCATCTGTTGGTATCATCTTTAATTTCTTTCATCAGTGTCATATAGTTTTCTGCATACAGGTCTTTTGTCTCCTTATGTAGGTTTATTCCGAGGTATTTTATTCTTTTTGTTGCAGTGGTAAATGGGAGTATTTCCTTAATTTCTCTTTCAGATTTTACATCTTTAGTGTATAGGAATGCAAGAGATTTCTGTGCATTAATTTTGTATCCTGCTACTTTACCAGATTCATTTATTAGCTCCAGTAGTTTTCTGGTAGCATCTTTATGATTCTCTATGTATAGTATCATGTCATCTGCAAACAGTGACGGCTTTACTTCTTCTTTCTGATTTGGATTCCTTTTATTTCTTTTTCTTCTCTGATTGCTATGGCTAGGACTTCCAAAACTATGTTGAATAATAGTAGTGAGAGTGGGCAGCCTTGTCTCGTTCCTGATCTTAGAGGAAATGGTTTCAGTTTTTCACCATTGAGAACAATGTTGGCTGTGGGTTTGTCATATATGGCCTTTATTATGTTGAGGAAAGTTCCCTCTGTGCCTAGTGTCTGGAGAGTTTTTATCATAAATGGATGTTGAATTTTGTTGAAAGCTTTTACTGCATCTATTGAGATAATCATATGGTTTTTCTCCTTCAATTTGTTAATATGGTTTATCACATTGATTGATTTGCGTATATTGAAAAATTCTTGCATTCCTGGGATAAACACCACTTGATCATGGTGTATCCTTTTAAAGTGCTGTTGGATTCTGTTTGCTAGTATTTTGTTGAGGATTTTTGCATCTATGTTCATCAGTGATATTGGCCTGTAGTTTTCTTTCTTTGTGACATCTTTGTCTGGTTTTGGTATCTGGGTGATGGTGGCCTCATTGAATAAGTTTGGGAATGTTCCTCCCTCTGCTATATTTTGGAAGAGTTTGAGAAGGATAGCTGTTAATTCTTCTCTAAATGTTTGATAGAATTCACCTGTGAAGCCATCTGGTCCTGGGCGTTTGTTTGTTGGAAGATTTTTAATCACAGTTTCAATTTCAGTGCTTGTGACTGGTCTGTTTATACTTTCTATTTCTTCCTGGTTCAGTCTCATAAGGTTGTGCATTTCTAAGAATTTTTCCATTTCTTACAGGTTGTCCATTTTATTGGCATATAGTTGCTTGTAGTAATCTCTCATGATCGTTTGTATTTCTGCAGTGTCAGTTGTTACTTCTTTTCATTTCTAATTCTATTGATTTGAGTCTTCTCCCTTTTTTTCTTGATGAGTCTGGCCAATGGTTTATCAATTTTGTTTATCTTCCCAAAGAACCAGCTTTTAGTTTTATTGATCTTTGCTATCGTTTCCTTCATTTCTTTTTCTTTTATTTCTGATCTGATCTTTTTGATTTCTTTCCTTCAGCTACCATTAGGGTTTTTTTCTTCTTCTTTCTCTATTTGCTTTAGGTGTAAGGTTAGGTTGTTTATTTGAGATGTTTCTTGTTTCTTAAGGTAAGATTGTATTCCTATAAACTTCCCTCTTAGAACTGCTTTTGCTGCATCCCATAGGTTTTGGGTTGTCATGTTTTCATTGTCATTTGTTTCTAGGTATTTTTTTATTTCCTCTTTGATTTCTTCAGTGATCTCTTGGTTATTAAGTAGTGTGTTTTTTAGCCTCCATGTGTTTGTATTTTTTACAGATTTTTCCTGTAATCGATATCTAGTCTCATAGCATTGTGGTTGGAAAAGATACTTGATATGGTTACAATTTTCTTAAATTTATCAAGGCTTTATTTGTGACCCAAGATATGATCCATGCTGGAGAAAGTTCCATGAGCACTTGAGAAGAATGTGTACTATGTTGTTTTTGGATGGAATGTCCTATAAATATCAATTAAGTCCATCTTGTTTAATGTATCATTTAAAGCTTGTGTTTCCTTACTTATTTTCATTTTGGATGATCTGTCCATTGGTGAAAGTGGGGTGTTAAAGTCCCCTACTATGATTGTGTTACTTTCGATTTCCCCTTTTATGGCTGTCAGTATTTGCCTTATGTATTGAGGTGCTCATATGTTGGGTGCATAAGTATTTACAATTTTTATATCTTCTTCTTGGATTGATCCCTTGATCATTATGTAGTGTCCTTCTTTGTCTCTTGTAATAGTCTTTATTTTAAAGTCTATTTTGTCTGATATGAGAATTGCTGCTCCAGCTTTCTTTTGATTTCCATTTCCATGGAATATTTTTTTCCATCCCCTCACTTTCACTCTGTATGTGTCCCTTGGTCTGAAGTGGGTCTCTTGTAGACAGCATATATATGGGTCTTGCTTTTGTATCCATTCAGCCAGTCTATGTCTTTGGGTTGGAACATTTAATCCATTTACATTTAATCTAATTCTCGATATGTATGTTCCTATGACCATTTTCTTAATTGTTTTGGGTTTGTTTTTGTAGGTTTTTTCCTTCTCTTGTGTATCCTGCCTAGAGAAGTTCCTTTAGCATTTGTTGTAAAGCTGGTTTGGTGGTGCTGAATTCTCTTAGCTTTTGCTTGTCTGTAAAGGTTTTAATTTCTCCGTCAAATCTGAATGAGATCCTTGCCGGGTAGAGTAATCTTGGTTTTAGGCTTTTCTCCTTCATCACTTTAAATATGTCTTGCCACTCCCTTCTGGCTTGCAGAGTTTCTGCTGAAAGATCAGCTGTTAACCTTATGGGGATTCCCTTGTGTGTTACTTGTTGATTTTCCCTTGCTGCTTTTAATATTTTTTCTTTGTATTTAATTTTTGATAGTTTGATTAATATGTGTCTTGGCATGTTTCTCCTTGGATTTATCCTGTATGGGACTGTCTCTGCTTCCTGGACTTGATTAACTCTTTCCCTTTCCATACTAGGGAAGTTTTCAACTATAATGCCTTCAAATATTTTCTCAGCCCCTTTCTTTTTCTCTTCTTCTTCTGGGACTCCTATAATTCGAATGTTGGTGCGTTTAATGTTGTCTCAGAGGTCTCTGATCCTGTCCTCAATTCTTTTCTTTTTTTTCCCTTTATTCTGCTCTGCAGTAGTTATTTCCACTATTTTATCTTCCAGGTCACTTATCCATTCTTCTGCCTCAGTTATTCTGCTATTGATCCCTTCTAGATAATTTTTAATTTCATTTATTGTGTTTTTCATCACTATTTTTTTGCTCTTTAGTATTTCTAGGTCCTTGTTAAACGTTTCTTGTATTTTCTCCATTCTATTTCCAAGATTTTGGATCATCTTTACTATAATTATTCTGAGTTCTTTTTCAGGTAGACTGCCTATTTCCTCTTCATTTGTTACGTCTGGTGGGTTTTTGCCTCACTCCTTCATCTGCTGTGTGTTTCTCTGTCTTCTCATTTTGCTTAACTTACTGTGTTTGGGGTCTTCTTTTCGCAGGCTGCAGGTCCTTAGTTCCCGTTGTCTTTGGTGTCTGTCCCCAGTGGCTACGGTTGGTTCAGTGGGTTGTGTAGGCTTCCTGGTGGAGGGGAGTAGTGCCTGTGTTCTGGTGGATGAGGCCTGATATTGTCTTTCTAGTGGGCAGGTCCACATCTGGTGGTGTGTTTTGGGGTATCTGTGGCCTTATGATTTTAGGCAGCCTCTCTGCTAAGGGATGGGGTTGTGTTCCTGTCTTGGTAGTTGTTTGGCCCAGGGTGTCCAGCACTGTAGCTTGCTGGTCGTTGAGTGGAGCTGTGTCTTGGCATTGAGATGGAGTTCTCTGGGACATTTTTGCCGTTTGATATTACATGGAGCTGGGAGGTCCCTTGTGGACCAGTGCCCTGAACTCGGCTCTCCCACCTCAGAGGCATAGCCCTGTTGCCTGGCTGGAGCACCGAGAGCATGTCATCCACATGGCTCAGAATAAAATGGAGGAAAAAAAAGAAAGAAGAAGATAAAATAAAATAAAATAAAATAAAATAAAATAACATAAAATAATTTATTAAAGTAAAAAATAATTATTAAAAAAATTTTTTTAAGTAATAAAAAAAAGAAGGAAAGAAAGAAAGAAGAGAGCAACCAGACCAAAAAACAAATCCACCAATGATAACAAGTGAAAAAAGTATACTAAAAAAAAACAAATAAAAACGGACAGACAGAACCCTACAACAAATGGTAAAAGCAAAGCTATACAGACAAAATCACACACAGAAGCATACACATACACACTCCCAAAAAGAGAAAACGGGAAAAATATATATATATATCATTGCTTCTGAAGTCCACCTCCTCAATTTGGGATGATTCGTTGTCTATTCAGGTATTCCACAGATGCAGAGTACATCAAGTTGATTGTGGAGATTTAATCAGCTGCTCCTGAGGCTGCTGGGAGAAATTTCCCTTTCTGTTCTTTGTTCGCACAGCTCCTGGGGTTCAGCTTTGGATTTGGCCCCGCCTCTGCATGTAGGTCTCCTGAGGGTGTCTATTCTTCGCTCAGACAGGACGGGGTTAAAGGAGCAGCTGATTCGGGGGCTCTGGCTCGCTTAGGCCTGGGGGAGGGAGGGGTACGGAATGCGGGACGAGCCTGTGGCGGCAGAGGCTGGTGCGATGTTGCACCAGCCTGAGGTGTGCCATGTGTTCTCTCGGGGAAATTGTCCCTGGATCACGGGACCCTGGCAGTGGCGGGCTGCACAGGCTCCCGGGAGGGGAGGTGTGGATAGTGACCTGTGCGTGCACACAGGCTTCTTGGTGGTGGCAGCAGCAGCCTTAGCGTCTCATGCCCGTCTCTGAGGTCCGCGCTGATATCCGCCGCTTGCCCCCTTCTCTGGAGCTCCTTTAAGCGGCGCTCTTAATCCCCTCTCCTTGTGCACCAGGAAACAAAGAGGCAAGAAAAAGTCTCTTGCCTCTTCAGCAGCTCCAGACTTTTTCCCGGACTCCCTCACAGCTAGCTGTGGTGCACTAGCCCCTTCAAGGTGTGTTCACACAGCCAACCCCAGTCCTCTCCCTGGGATCTGACCTCCAAAGCACGAGCCTCAGTTCCCACCCCCCATACGTCCCGGCCGGTGAGCAGAGAAGCCTCTCGGGCTGGTGAGTGCTGGTCAGCACCAGTCCTCTGTGGGGGAATCTCTCCGCTTTGTCCTCCGCACCCCTGTTGCTGCGCTCTCCTCTGTGGCTCCGAAGCTTCCCCCCTCCGCCACCCGCAGTCTCCGCCCGCGAAAGGCCTTCCTAGTGTGTGGAAACCTTTCCTCCTTCACAGCTCCCTCCCACTGGTGCAAGTCCCATTCCTATTCTTTTGTCTCTGTTTTTTTTTTTTCCTTTTGTCGTACCCAGGTACGTGGGGAGTTTCTTGCCTTTTGGGAGGTCTGAGGTCTTCTGCCAGCATTCAGTAGGTGTTCTGTAGGAGTTGTTCCACATGTAGATGTATTTCTGATGTATTTGTGAAGAGGAAGGTGATCTCCACGTCTTACTCTTCTGCCATCTTGAAGCTCCTCCCTCTCCAGCTTTCTTTTGATTTCCATTTGCATGGAATATCTTTTTTCGTCCCCTCACTTTCAGTCTGTATGTGTCCCTGGGCCTGAAGTGGGTCTCTTTTCGACAGCATATATATATGGGTCTTGTTTTTATATCCATTAAGCCAGTCTATGTCTTTTGGTTGTAATGTTTTATCTGTTTACATTTAAGGTAATTATCGATATGTATGCTCCTATTACCATTTTCGTAATTGTTTTGGGTTTGTCATTGTAGGTCTTTTCCTTCTCTTGTTTTTCCTGCCTAGAGAAGTTCCTTTAGCATTTGTTGTAAAGCTGTTTTTGTGGTCTGAATTCTCTTAGCTTTTGCTTGTCTGTAAAGCTTTTAATTTCTCCGTCGAATCTGAATGAGATCCTTTCTGGGTAGAGTAATCTTGGTTGTAGGTTTTTCCCTTTCATCACTTTAAATATGTCCTGCCACTCCCTTCTGGCTTGCAGAATTTCTGCTGAAAGATCAGCTGTTAACCTTATGGGGATTCCCTTGTGTGTTACTTGTTGCTTTTCGCTTGCTGCTTTTAATATTTTTTCTTTGTATTTAATTTTTGATAGTTTGATTAATATGTGTGTGGGCATGTTTCTCCTTGGATTTATCCTGTATGGGACTTTCTGCACTTCCTTGACTTGATGGACTATTTCCTTTCCCATATTAGGGATGTTTTCAACTTCAAATATTTTCTCAGTCCTTTTCTTTTTCTCTCCTTCTTCTGGGACCCCTATAATTCGAATGTTGGTGTGTTTAATGTTGTCCCAGACATCTCTGAGACTGTCCTCAATTCTTTTTCATTCTTTTTTCTTTATTCTGGTCTGCAGTAATTATTTCCACTAGTTTATCTTCCAGGTCACTTATGCATTCTTCTACCTCAGTTATTCTGCTATTGATTCCTTCTAGAGAATTTTTAATTTCATTTATTGTGTTGTTCATCATTGTTTGTTTGCTCTTTAGTTCTTCTAGGTCCTTGTTAAACGTTTGTTGTATTTTCTCCATTCTATTTCAAAGATTTTGAATCATCTTTACTGTTCTTACTGTGAATTCTTTTTCTGGTAGACTGCTTATTTCCTCTTCATTTGTTTGGTCTGATGGGTTTTTACCTTGCTTCTTCATCTGCTGTGTGTTTCTCTGTCTTCTCATTTTACCTTACTTACTGTGTTTGAGGTCTCTTTTCGCAGGCTGCATGTTCGTAGTTCCCGTTGTTTTTGGTGTCTGCCCCCAGTGGCTATGGTTGGTTCATTGGGTTGTGCAGGCTTCCTGGTAGAGGGGACTGGTGCCTGTGTTCTGGTGGGTGGGGCTGGATCTTGTCTTTCTGGTGGGCACGACCACATCCAGTGGTGTGTTTTGGGGTGTCTGTGAACTTATTATGATTTCAGACAACCTCTCTGCTAATGGGTGGGGTTGTGTTCCTGCCTTGCTAGTTGTTTGGCATGTGGTGTCCAGCACTGGAGCTTGCCAGTCGTTGAGTGGAGCTGGGTCTTAGTGTTGAGATGGAGATCTCTGGGAGAGCTCTCGCCGACTGATATTATGTGGTGCTGGGAGGTCTCTGGTGGTCTAATGTCTTGACCTTAGCTCTCCCTCCTCCAAGCCTCAGCCCTGATACCTGTCCAGAGCACCAAGACCATGTCAGCCACACAGCTCAGAATAAAAGGGAGAAAAAGAAAGAAAGAAAGAAAATAAAGTCATTAAAATAAAAAGTTAGAAAGATATTATTAAAATTGAAAGTAAAAAAAAAAAGGAATAGAGCAATCAAACCAATAAACAAAGCCACCAATGATAACAAGTGCTGTAAACTAAGATAAACATATAAATCAGAAACTAGTCTGTTGCAGACAGCAAACCCCAAGTCTGCAGTTTCTCCCAACATCCACCACCTCAATTTTGGGATGATTTGTTGTCTATTCAGGTATTCCACAGATGCAGGGTACCTCAGGTTGATTGTGAAGATTTAATCTGCTGCTCCTGAGGCTGTGCAGAGAAATTTCCTTTTCTATCGCTTGTTGGCGCACATTCTGGGGTTCAGCTTTGGATTTGGCCCCGCCTCTGCATGTCAGTTGCCTTCTGGCATCTGTTCTTCACCCAGACGGGAGGGGGTTAAAGGAGTGTCTGATTAGGGGGCTCTGGCTCACTCAGGCTGGGGGGAAGGAGGGGTGTGGAATGCGGTGCAAGCTTGCAGCGGCAGAGGTGGGCGTTATGTTGTAACAGCCTGAGGCGTGCTCTGTGTTCTCCCAGGGAAGTTGTCCCTGCATCACGGGACCCTGGCAGTGGCGGGCTGCATAGGCTCCCGGGATGGGAGCTGTGGATAGTGACCTGTGCTCACACACAGGATTCTTGGTAGCTGCAGTAGCAGCCTTAGTGTTTCATGCCTGTCTCTGTTGTCCGCGCCGATACCCACGGCTCGTGCCCATCTCTGGAGCTCGTTTAGGCGGTGCTCTGAATCCCCTCTCCTCGCGCACCCTGAAACAATGGTCTCTTGAGTCTTAGGCAGGTCCAGATTTTTTCCCGGACTCCCTCCCGGCTAGCTGTGGTGCACTAGCCCCCTTCAGGCTGTGTTTACACAGCCAACCCCAGTCCTCTCCCTGGGATCCGACCTCCGAAGCCCGAGCCTCAGCTCCCAGCCCCCACCCATCCCAGCGGGTGAGCAGACAAGCCTCTCGCGCTGGTGAGTGCTGATCGGCACCGATCCTCTGTGTGGGAATCTCTCCGCTTTGCCCTCTGCAACCCTGTTGCTGCGCTCTCCTCAGTGGGTCCGAAGCTTCCTCCCTGCCAACCCCCCATCTCCACCAGTGAAGGGGCTTCCTAGCATGTGGAAACTTTTCCTCCTTCACAGCTCCCTCCCAGAGGTGCAGGTCCCATCCCTATTCTTTTGTCTTTGTTTTTTCTTTTTTCTTTTGCTCTACCCACGTACATGGGTATTTTCTTGCTTTTGGGGAAGTCTGAGGTCTTCTGCCAGCATTCAGTAGGTGTTCTGTAGGAGTTGTTCCACATGTAGATGTATTTTTGATGTATTTGTGGGGAGGAAGGTGATCTCCATGGCTCACTCCTCCGCCATCTTGAAGGTCCTCCTTGAGGACATTTTGGAACGAAGAAATTCAGTGCAGGTCAGCTCAGTGAGGGAGGAAGTAGGGTTGAGCCCCAGAATATCCAGAGCTTTTTGGTATATTGGCATTACTTGGTCTTAGTTTGTGAAGATGTTGCTGAAACACTGTTTAGTCTACAGCATACAGTCTAGCACCCCAGATTTTCAAATGGGGCCAAATCCTTGGTGGTACAGTAGGATCCCAATAGGACAAATTTGGGCAACTATTTTTCCCTCCCTTTCCCACACTTTGATGAGTATTTTACCAAATTGCTTGCTATCAGTAGTTTAATTTTCTTTAAAATTAGCATGTTTCATTTTGGTTTTTTTACTCACACTTTTGGAGACAGCCTGGCTAAAACCTTCCCACTCACTAAATTGCTAGTCAAAATATTTTAGGAAGGAAGCTCAAACATTCATTGTTTGCCTTATTAAAAATTAACTCAGGCAGATGGAGAAGAGCGTAATGTGTGTTCTTGTCTTAGGCCCACTTGTTACCTGTTCCTATGTTCATCTGCCCACCAGGTCTCACCCCATGAGGACCATGAGGCAAGGCATAGAACCACTCTGAATCTCACAGGATGAGGCTGAGGTTAAAATGTCTTGCTCATGTTCGCACAGAGTAGAGGAATGAAATAACGGAGGTTATTTGGGCAAGACCACTGCTGCTCCCCAGATACCATGAAAGGGCAAGAATAATGCCTTAGAGTTTCCTTGTGGACAATAAACTGAGAAAACCCGTTTGCTGTAAACCCTAATCAGTTACCTGGAAACTTGGAGAAAGAGACAAGAAACTGTATCTTGCCTTTCTAGTTACTCTGCCCTCCATTTTTTTAACCACTATATAAGTTTAGTGCCAACACAATAATTTGACATATGTACATATTGTGAAATAATCACCACAATAAGTTTAGTTAGCATAATCACCACCTCACATAGTTACATTGTGAGTGTGTGTGTGTGTGTGTGTGTGTGTGTGTGTGTGTGTGTGATGAGAATTTTTTTTTTCAACACTTAGTTTATTTTTTATTTTAGGTATTTATTTATTTATTTTTGGCTGCATTGGGTCGTAGTTGTGGCACATGGGATCTTTCATTGCAGCACGTGGGCTTCTCTCTCTAGTTGTGGCGTGCGGGCTCTCTAGCTGTAGCTTCCATGCTCAGTAGTTGTGGTGCATGGACTAAGTTGTCCTGCAGCACGTGGGATCTTAGTTCCCTGACCAGGGATCGAACCCGCATCCCCGGCACTGGAAGGCGAATTTTTTTTTTGAATTTAATTTTACTTATTTTTTTATACAGCAGGTTCTTATTAGTCATCCATTTTATACACATTAGTGTATACATGTCAATCCCAATCGCCCAATTCATCACACCACCAGCACCACCCCCCACCGCTTTCTCCCCTTAGTGTCCATACGTTTGTTCTCTACATCTGTGTCTCAATTTCTCTACTGCAAACCGGTTCATCTATACCATTTTGCTAGGTTCTGCATATATGCGTTAATATATGATATTTGTTTTTCTTTTTCTGACTTACTTCACTCTGTATGACAATCTCTACATCCATCCACATCTCTACAAATGATCCAATGTCGTTCCTTTTTATGCCTGAGTAATAATATTCCATTGTATATATGTACCACAACTTCTTTATCCATTCGTCTGTCAATGGGCATTTAGGTTGCTTCCATGACCTGGCTATTGTAAATAGTGCTGCAATGAACATTGGGGTTCATGTGTCTTTTTGAATTATGGTTTTCTCTGGGTATATGCCCAGTAGTGGGATTGCTGGGTCATATGGAAATTCTATTTTTAGTTTTTTAAGGAACCTCCATACTGTTCTCCATAGTGGCTGTATCAGTTTACATTCCCACCAACAGTGCAAGAGGGTTCCCTTTTCTCCACACCCTCTCCAGCATTTGTTGCTTGTAGATTTTCTGATGATGCCCATTCTAACTGGTGTGAGGTGATACCTCATTGTAATTTTGATTTGCATTTCTCTAATAATTAGTGATGTTGAGCAGCTTTTCATGTGCTTCTTGGCCATCTGTATGTCTTCTTTGAAGAAATGTCTGTTTAGGTCTTCTGCCCATTTTTGGATTGGGTTGTTTGTTTCTTTAATATTGAGCTGCATGAGCTGTTTATATATTTTGGAGATTAATCCTTTGTCTGTTGATTCATTTGCAAATATTTTCTCCCATTCTGACGGTTGTCTTTTCATCTTGTTCATGGTTTCCTTTGCTGTGCAAAAGCTCTTAAGTTTCATTAGGTCCCAGTTGTTTATTTTTGTTTTTATTTCCATTACTCTAGGAGGTGGATCAGAAAAGATCTTGCTGTGATTTATGTCAAAGATTGTTCTTCCTATGTTTTCCTCTAAGAGTTTTATAGTGTCCGGTCTTACATTTATGTCTTGAATCCATTTTGAGTTTATTTTTGTGTATGGTGTTAGGGAGTGTCCTAATTTCATTCTTTTACATGTAGCTGCCCAGTTTTCCCAGCACCACTTATTGAAGAGACTGTCTTTTCTCCATTGTATATCCTTGCCTCCTTTGTCATAGATAAGTTGACCATAGGTGCATGGGTTTATCTCTGGGCTTTCTATCTTGTTCCATTGATCTATGTTTCTGTGTTTGTGCCAGTACCATATTGTCGTGATTACTGTAGCTTTGTAGTATAATCTGAGGTCAGGGAGTCTGATTCCTGTAGCTCCGTTTTTTTCCTTCAAGACTGCTTTGGCTCTTCAGGGTCTTTTGTGTCTCCATACAAATTTTAAGATTTTTTGTTCTAGTTCCATAAAAAATGCCATTGGTAATTTGATAGGGATTGCACTGAATCTGTAGATTGCTTTGGGTAGTATAGTCATTTTCACAATATTGATTCTTCCAATCTAAGGACATGGTATATCTCTCCATCTGTTGGTATCATCTTTAATTTCTTTCATCAGTGTCTTATGGTTTTCTGCATACAGGTCCTTTGTCTCCCTAGGTAGGTTTATTCCTAGGTATTTTATTCTTTTTGTTACAATGGTAAATGGGAGTGTTTCCATAATTTCTCTTTCAGATTTTTCATCATTAGTATATAGGAATGCAAGAGATTTCTGTGCATTAATTTAGTATCCTGCAACTTTACCAAATTCATTGATTAACTCTAGTAGTTTTCTGGTGACATCTTTAGCATTCTCTATGTATATTATCATGTCATCCTCAAACAGTGACAATTTTACTTCTTCTTTTCCAATTTGTATTCCTTTTATTTCTTTTTCTTCTCTGATTGGTGTGGCTAGGACTTCCAAAACTATGTTGAATAATAGTGGTGAGAGTGGACATCCTTGTCTTGTTCCTGATCTTAGAGGAAATGCTTTCATATTTTCACCATTGAGAATGATGTTTGCTGTGGGTTTGTCATATATGGCCTTTATTATGTTGAGGTAGGTTCCCTCTCTGCCCACTTTCTGGAGAGTTTTTATCATAAATGGGTGTTGAATTTTGTGAAAAGCTTTTTCTGCATCTATTGAGATGATTATATGGTTTTTATTCTTCAATTTGTTAATATGATGTATCACATTGATTGATTTGTGTATATTGAAGAATCCTTGCATCTCTGGGATAAATCCCACTTGATCGTGGTGTATGATCCTTTTAATGTGTTGTTGGATTCTGTTTGCTAGTATTTTGTTGAGGATTTTAGCACCTATATTCTTCAGTGATATTGGCCTGTAATTTTCTTTTTGTTTTTTGTATCTTTGTCTGGTTTTGGTATCAGGGTGATGGTGGCTTCATAGAATGAGTTTGGGAGTGTTCCTTCCTCTGCAATTGTTTGGTAGTGTTTGAGAAGGATGGGTGTTAGCTCTTCTCTAAATGTTTGATAGAATTCACCTGTGAAGCCGTCTGGTCCTGGACTTTTGTTTGTTGGAAGATTTTTAAGCACAGTTTCAGTTTCATTACTTGTGATTGGTCTGTTCATATTTTCTATTTCTTCCTGGTTCAGTCTTGAGAGGTTATACCTTTCTAAGAATTTGTCCATTTCTTCCAGGTTGTCCACTTTATTGGCATAGAGTTGCTTGTAGTAGTCTCTTAGGATGCTTTGTATTTCTGCGGTGTCTCTTGTAACTTCTCCTTTTTCATTTCTAATTTTATTGATTTGCGTCCTCTCCCTCTTTTTCTTGATGAGTCTGGCTAATGGTTTATCAATTTTGTTTATCTTCTCAAAGAACCAGCTTTTAAATCTTTGCTATTCTTTTCTTTGTTTCTCTGTCATTTATTTGTCATTTTTCCCTTGCTGCTTTCAATAATTTTTCTTTGTCTTTAATTTTTGCCAATTTGATTATCATGTGTCTCGGCGTGTTTCTCCTTGGTTTTGTCCTATATGGGATGCTCTGTGCTTCCTGGACTGGGTGGCTATTTCCTTTCCCATGTTAGGGAAGTTTTCCATTATAATCTCTTCAAATATTTTCACAGGTCCTTTCTCTCTCTTCTCCTTCAGGGACCTGTATAATGCAAATGTTGTTGCGTTTAATGTTGTCCCAGAGGTCTCTTAGGCTGTCTTCATTCCTTTTCATTCTTTTTTCTTTATTCTCTTCTGCAGCAGTGAATTCCACCATTCTGTCTTCCAGGTCACTTATCTGTTCTTCTGCCTCAGTTATGCCCTCTAGTGGGAATGGATTCCCTCTAGTGTATTCTTCATTTCAATTATTGTATTGTTCATCTCTGTTTGTTTGTTCTTTAATTTTTCTAGGTCTTTGTTAAACGTTTCTTGCATCTTCTCGATCTTTGCCTCCATTCTTTTTCCAAGGTCCTGGATCATCTTCACTATCATTATTCTGAATTCATTTTCTGGAAGGTTGCCTATCTCCACTTCATTTAGTTGTTTTTCTGGGGTTTTACCTTATTCCTTCATCTGGTACATAGTCCTCTGCCTGTTCATGTTGTCTGTCTTTCTGTGAATGTGGTTTTTGTTCCACAGGCTGCAGGATTGTACTTCTTGCTTCTGCTGTCTGCCCTCTGGTGGATGAGGCTATCTAAGAGGCTTGAGCAATTTTCCTGATAGGAGGGACTGGTGGTGGGTAGAGCTGGCTATTGCTCTGTTGGGCAGAGCTCAGTAAAACTTTAATCCACTTGTCTGCTGATGGGTGGGGCTGGGTTCCCTCGTTGGTTGTTTGGCCTGAGGCGACCCAACACTGGAGCCTACCCGGGCTCTTTGGTGGGGCTATTGGCGGACTCTGGGAGGGCTCATGCAAAGGAGTACTTCCCAGAACTTCTGCTGCCAGTGTCCTTGTCCTCACGGTGAGACAGAGCCACCCCCTGCCTCTGCAGGAGACCCCCCAACACTAGCAGGTGGGTCTGGTTCAGTCTTTATGGGGTCACTGCTCCTTCCCCTGGGTCCCGATGCACGCACTACTTTGTGTGTGCCCTCCAAGAGTGGAGTCTCTGTTTCCCCTAGTCCTGTCGAAGTTCTGTTATCAAATCCCACTAGCCTTCAAAGTCTGATTCTCTAGGATTTCCTCCTCCCGTTGCCGGATCCCCAGGTTCGGAAGCCTGACGTGGAGCTCATAACCTTCACTCCAGTGGGTGGACTTCTGTGGTACAAGTGTTCTCCAGTTTGTGGGTCACCCACCCAGCAGTTATGGGATTTCATTTTATTGTGATTGCGCCCCTTGTACCATCTCATTGTGGCTTGTCCTTTGTCTTTGGATGTGGGGTATCTTTTTTGGTGAGTTCCAGTGTCTTCCTGTCGATGATTGTTCAGCAGTTAGTGGTGTTTCTGGTGTTCTCGCAAGAGGGAGTGAGAGCACATCCTTCTACTCCTCCATCTGGAACCAATCTTGAGAAGTTTTAAGATGTACTGTTTTAGCAACTTTCACATGTACAATATAGTATTGCAAACTACAGTCACCATGCTGTATATTACATGCCCAGGGCTTATTTATAACTGGAAGTTTGTTCCTTTTGACCCACTTTGCTCACTTTTCCCAACCCCCTTGCTTTGTCTCTGGCAGCTACCCATCTTTTGTCTGTTTCTATGAGTTTGTTTTTTTAGATTCAACATATAAGTAAGATCGTACACTATTTGTCTTTTCTGACTCATTTCACTCAGCCTAATGCCCTGAAGGTCCATGCATGTTGTCACAAAAGGCAAGATATCTTTCTTTTTTATGGTTGTTTGATACTCCATTGTTTATATATACCACATCTTCTTGATCCATTACTCCATTGATGAATACTTAGGTTAGTTCTCCATTTGTTTTTGAGTCTCCGGATTATGGAGTCCCTTGTACCTTTTGCATTAACTCAGTCATGCATTTATTTCTACAAAAGTTCTTTGAGCCCCTACTGTTTGCCAGGCTTTCTCCCGGGTGGTACAACAGGGAAAACTATATACCTCCTGCCCTCAGAGGTCACAGTCTTGCAGGGATGCGGATCATCAGAACCTACAGTTGCAAAACAAGTCCTGTGATGACACAAGTGCAAAGTGTTGTGGTAGGAGATAGAAGGGGCACCTGACACAGCCTAAATTATTAAGATGCCTATGCTTTGGGAGCACAACTCCTATCCTTACCTTTAGGAATTTTTCACTTTAGAAATAGGGAGCACCTGGAAGGGTGAAAGATTGTTGGAAAAGAGATCATCACCCTCCAGCCAGAGTTGGGTGAACTGCTGAGCTGACACAGACCACCTCGGACAACAGTGTCTAAAATGGGTCACAGACTAGTGTCTTGAAGTTAAATATTTTGCAGGGAGATCAGTCTTGAAAAGAGAAAAAAAAAGGCTCCACATTTTCCACTCTCATCCACACATTCTGATCCCCTCCCCGAGAAGTGCCATTCTCCATTTTGTCCCTCATGATCTGAGGATAGCCAGAATTATGTCAGCCATTGTGTTCAGGAGTTTTGTAGACTTGATGTTATTTAATCCTCCTGACAGTGCTCTGAAGGAGTTATCCTTTATCTTCACTTACACACACAGAAACTGAGATGGGGAGCGGTTTGTTAACTTACCTAAGGTTACACTACTTAAAAATGACTTTAAGTGGTTGGAGGGTAGGATTATGCAAGGTCTAGTGGGGCCAAGAATAGAACGAAACCCTAAGGTAGACCAAGATCCACTGAGAAAAAACATAGCCCAAAATACATTGTTTAAAAAAGCTTAGGAACCATTGGGCTAGCATGGGTTGAAGTTAGTGAGCAAAGGGTTTGTCCTAATAAGTATGGGAAAAATACCAGGATCCCTGGAGTATGGCGCTAATAGGCAGGAAGGTGTAGTGACATGGCTCCACTAAATCTACTTCTATCAGGGGCAAATGGAACAAGACCTGCCCTTCATATGGGTTAGAGGGGTGGGGAGGACAGTGAAAGCCAATAGGATGAGGGGGCTTAGACAAATATTCATGGCAGGAGTCCAGACTCAACCAATACCTGAGTACAACCAGGCTTGGATACACCCGGGGTATCTGGTTGGAAGGCTGTCCTTCTGTCTGTTGGGGTCCACTGAAGACCCATCCCAGGCTCACCTGCCTGGTAAGGAGACAGACAACCAAGCCTGCCTAGAATTTTATTAGAAACAGTTAGATCTGACACTCAACTTGAACTTCTCATCCCAGCATTGGCACAGGTTGTGGTAGATAGACTGTAAGTTGCAGTACCCAAACCTTTGTGAAACAGAACCCAGTGTCTCCTTACAGGTTATACCCCTGGTTGGCTACTGCCCCAACAACTGGATTCCCTTTCTGCAAAATGTTATCCTGTGGTCAATATTCTCTCTTTAATACCCTGAGGGAAAAGAGAATCAGCCACCTCTGCTTTGCCAGAGACACTGCCTTTGGGGCCCTCTGTTGGTTCCTCGCTGTGACCCTGAAGACAGAGATTTCTTTGTGCAACTAGATATTTTAAACTCTGACAGGTTTCCCAATAATCCCACCCTAAATCTTTACTTTGGATGCTTAGCAAAATCATCACTTCCCAGCTGAGAACCATTGCTTGTAAAAGGCTCATACTAGGGCTTTGGGTCTGTGCCTCACATAGTGGCAGAAGGACACAAAGATCAGAGTGAGACGATGAGCAACAGACCCATCATTCTTACTCTTAAATAAATGAACACTCCTGCCTGAACTCCCAGGCTCTAGTTCTCCACCTGCTCTGTTGATCCTCTACACAGACACCACAGAAGTTTCCTAAAGTCCTTTTCCAGGGAACTTTTGGGATTCCCTGTTATGCAAAGAATATGGTCCTAAGCAAAGAATATACTCCAGACTACTTGGAATGAAAGCCTCTCTATTATCAGCTAATATTGTTTTCAAATTCAAAACTATTTTTCTAGCTTCAGCTCTTCTCCAGTCTCCTTCTGTTTCATCTGATGCAGTGACCCCCCAAATACTTGCTTATCCCTCAATATGTCCTTCAGGCTTCGAGCCCCTTGTCATTGTTCATATTGTTCTCACTGCTTAAAAAGTCCTATGTATCACCATTTCTTGAAACTGCCATTCCTTCAGAGACGAGGTTTTACAATAAAACTGTCTTTCACGCCTCCCAGGAGAATATAAACTTAATGTGTCTTATTCTTATAAATCTCTGCAATAAACCTTTATTATCCCCCTTTTTATGGTTTGTTTTTGACTACTGAGTCTTTTCCACTAGATCAGGATCTTCTGGAGGGCAGGGGCAATACGTAATTTTGTATCCTGCTATGCAAATCACAGTGTCGGCCCTGAACATAATAATTCAGTACATGTCTTGGGGTTGTAACCATAACCTACTGCCAGGCCCTTCTCAGACAACTTCCTAGACTGAAGCTGAGGGAGTGGCGAGAAGGGTAATAGACTTTAGATTCAGACAGACTTTGTGCAATCCTGGTGCAATCACTTACTGGTTTCATGTTACTTATCTCTCAGAGCCCTCAATTTCCTCCTGTGTAAAGCAGGATTATAAATACGTGATGAGAGATAATGCCAGAATCTAGATGTCTGAATACTGGATCCCTGTCCTGACACTTCCCTCCACATGGGGGAAGGATGTATGCATAGGGGAGTGCTGGAGACACAGTCTTGTTTACCAGCAGGAGCTCTAGCTCCAAATGCCCACACGGCTCCTACTCTCATGACCTGATTGGCCCTTATGTGGACTAAGCAGGGTAGCTGTTGTCTCAGTCCAAGACCGACACTTGAAGGCGTGCTTCAGAGGCCCGCTGCATGGATATCCTTTCTCTAAAGCTCCCTACTGGCTACCCTTGGATATACCAAGGAAAGGGCAGAAGGTACTCATGGGTCCCATCTTAGTTACTGGATGCAGAAGACAAGACCCCCACTCCCCAAAGCAAAGGAGGATTTTCTGCAGTCAGGTTCTGTTTAGGATCTTTTCGCTTTTCCTGCAAAATTTCTACCCCACTGGACTAGCCTGTTACACTATGTGCCATTTTGTCTTCTGCCAGTTTCAAAGCTCCCCCTTGGTAGTGAGGTAGTAGGCATCTATGTGTTTGGGGGATAAACAAATTGTTTAAACAATAACATCATGACCTGGATTAGGCAGATGTAGAGTGGAAAACAAAACAAAACAAAAACAGAGAATGTACTGATGTTGGTGTCAGGTTTTGCCTCTTATCAGCTGTAACACCCTGGAGGTTCAAATATAAAATAGAGACAATCCTATCTACCACCTAGGGCAGGTATGAGCATCAAATAAGACAACGTGTGTGGAACTCCATCACAGTAATTGGTAGGAAATAGGTGTTTGCTAAACGTTGGCACCTTTCTTTTCTCCTTTGAAAGTTAACCCAACAAAGTATTTCCCCTTTTGGCCACAAGTTGTCAGTTTCTTATGAGGGAAGCCTAGGAAGTCAGAACCAGAGGCTCATGCTAATTTTATTATCTCATCTTTTTATCTGTAATCAAAAGGAAGAACACTATCAAGGGCTAACTCTAAGTTTTCTGCAGAAGTGAATTTTTTATAACCTCATGGAAACTTCCTAGCCTACTTAGTACGTGCCTATTTGACAAGCTCAAGGCTTGTAGATTAAACCTGGTAGTACATGCTCCAAGCTGCTCAGATCATAGCAGCTGATTTTTGCCCCATGGAAAGCTGTGAACATTGTTGATCCAGAAGGAATGAGCTTTGGGGATTTTTTTGGTTAAAATGGATTTATTGTCATTAATTGTCATGACCTGTCCTAGCTACCAGGGGACTCAACACACTGTTACTTGGGGTCATAGAACCAAGTGACCTGCTCCCGGTTGTTTTTTCCCAGGCCCCTTCCAGCCATTGCTCCTGGAGCAGGGTATCTCCTCCTTCTCTAGTAGTTGGACTTGAAGCAGAGTTGAGGAAATCATTCCACCCAAGGAGAGTACCTTCCCTTACTTCTAGGTGTGTGTTAGGTGACCACAGTTTTTCTCAGTATACTCTTGAGAAACACGTATAGTGGGGTAAAGCCAGCAGATTTTTTCATCAGCCCCAAGGAACCAAGTGAAAGTCCTTCCATGCCCATGTTCTGACCCCAAGCAGAAAGAAATGATGGGAGGTAAGCTTGGGCAATTCTCTTCTTAAGAGAACCAGTGTAGTGCAGTTATCAGAAGCATGGGTTTTGGGGTCAGTCCGCTATAGATGTGAATCTGAAATCTTCACAGTTGTGTGACTATGACCAGGTCCTGAACTTCTCCATACTTCACTTGCCCCTCTGTGCAAGGGACATAACAATACCACCTAATTCAGCTGTTAGGAAAATTAAATAAAACAGTGCATGTAAAATGTGAATGGAGGGTTTGACACTACTCAAATACATGCTGCAAACTACTTAAGAGTGAGGACCTCAATGAATTTAGAAATTACTAAATGACAGGAACCCAAATGAGTTTGGATTGGACTAATTCATCAAAAAACAAAAGAGTAATAGTTTACCTGGGGCAAATGTTAATTAAGTGGGGAGAGAACAGAGGAATTTTCTCTTCCTCTCTAAGCTATTAAAAAAGCTTTATTTATTATAGTTCTCAACTTTCTATCTCAAATAAGACATTGGGCCAGTCATAACCAGAAGTAGATTGAAGTTGCTGATCTGATTCCCAGGCTTGCATTTCCTTATTGATTCATTTCCACTTGCTGTCTCTGATCTCCTTACCACAATGGAGGATGAACTCACTAAGACGGGGAGCCAGTTCACTCACCCCCAGACAAAGGCAAAACTTCCCCTCAGTGGAGCCACTTATATGGTGTACTGACCTCATGAAACCACTGTGTCCCAATGGCCCCTTTCCTTTTCCTCTGGCTCTGTTTTACTCCTGTCACCTTGCATGATGCCCTGCAGGTTCACAGAGAACCATGGATCAGTATCAGTCACGTACTGTCCCAGCCATATTTATCTGTATGCATGTTTGCCTCCACACACAAAAACCACATGAATATACAAAGAAAATGCATGTACAGATGTCCACACAAACTTACAGACTAAGTCAGAAACACTCTGATAAACATAAATACGCACAAAGAGCCACATTTAATCAATATGAAAAACAGGACTTGCAAAACCCTTACCCACATCTACTCTCACACATATGTGCACACAAGCATCACATGTACACCCTCTGATCATGTGACTAGTCTGAGAGAGTACAGGGTATAGAGAATGCAGTTCTTTTTTCTTCTAATCACATTCTTTTTATTAAGAGCTTTCTGTAGATCCCTAGATCAGCAGGACAATTCCATATACTATTACAACCTGCCAAGAAGAAATAGATAAATCTATTAGCCTGCTCTTTGCTTGTTTCATCATTGTGACAGCTTCTCATGGGTCCACATCTGTCAGGCTCCCACACCACCTGACAGCCAAGACTCCACCACCAAGCTGCAGGTTAATAGCTCTTTAATCTCTATTTAATTGCTCATTAATAACTCCAATACTGCTTTCTTCTGTTAATTGATTAAAAAATGGGTTCAGTGGAAGTGCATAATGAAATTTGGTAACAACCAACTATGGAAGGAGTTTTCTTGTCATCAAGATAATCAAGAAGAAATAGTGACCAAAACCCTCCCTGCTTCATTTGCAGATTTTTAGAATGCTAGAGCGGGCAGGGCCTTTGGGATTCAACTACATCAGCATTTCCCAAACTGTGACCCACAAGTGATTAGACAGTTTTCTAGAGAAAACAATGATTAAATAAGTCTGGCAGACAAGGTATACAAATCTCTCTCACAGTTTGGAGTTTTAAAGCAATGTCAGCACATTAGAAGCTCTGACATTCCAGTCTGAGAAACCTATTTATACTGCCCAGTTAATCTTCACCTAACTTATTTGATAGTAAAATCATATTGATATTGAACACCATTTCAGTTTTCTATTGTTGTATAATAAATCACCCCCAAATTTAGTGGCTTAAAAAAACAATGATGGATTATTTTTTCACAATTCTATAGATTTCCTGTGTTGGAAACTCCAAGATGGTCTGGCAATTGGTGCCACCTGAGGTACCTCACTTCTCCTCCATGAGGTTTCTCATCTTCCCCAAATCTTCCTTCCAAGGTGGGCTCAGGAGAAACAACAGAAACTATAAGGCTTCTTAAGCCTTGAAAATCAAATAACATCATTTCTGCTATATAATATTAAACAAAGCAAGTCACAAGGCCAGGCTAGATTCAAGGGGCATATAAATTAATGTCCACTATTGATGGAAGAATAGTCACATTGCAAAGCGGCACATGGAATGGAAGAAGGAACTTTTGTGGCCGTCTTTGAATGTAATCTACCACGAGCCACTGAACAGCTTTTTGAAGACTGTTTAGGAAATGCTAATGTAGAACAAACTCCACATTTTCTAGATTCAGATACTGAGACTCACGTATACTGCATGATTTGCCCAAGGGCACATATCTGGTAATCACAGAAATGAGACTGGACTCCCAGACTCCAAGTCTTTTGTCTTCCATTGTGCTTCCAAAAGATTCTCAACTAACGTGAATGACTTGAGTGACACCCAGATGCTTACTCCCTGGATTTTAGGAGTCCTAGACCCTGATCCTGGTCTTCTAAGCAAGTCCACCAGGCTGCCAGATCATGAATAACTCAGTAAATCAGAGACTAAGCTTCCTATGTGTTTATTCCAGGAATGACAGGCTCTGGAAATAGCCAACCTTGGAGATTCTGGATGGTATGAACTAAGTGAGCTATGTCTCAAAAGCTTCTTGTTAGATAAATAACCCCGCCCCTTTTTTGGCCCAAATTTTTAACCATATAGTCTGGATATCCATTGGGTCCTGTACATTTATGATCCATACTCAGAATTTCACCTAATCTCCCATGTCTCTTAAGCCACAATTCAGCCCAAACCTTTGACATCTCATAAACGAATTTACATCATGCTCCTCTGACTTGGAAACTTAGCCTAAACATGCCTTACATGTTATTACAGTGCTTGCAAGCAAATCCTGAAATAATCATTCTTCCACAAAATCTTGCTGAACTGGTCCAGCTCAAGCCTTCTCTACTTATTTATCCATATGGCCCCTTAACTTTGCATACTCTGCAAGATTTTATTCAGTCTACTGACAATATATTTGTTACTTGAATGTATTCTACCTAAGTTCAGTTTATCTGTCTATCTATCTATCTACCTACCTCTCCCACCTTTTCCTTTATTTGCCATATGTTTACATTTACTCTATTTTATTTTATTATAATGCCAGTATTATAACTCGTGGACTTTAAACTATCTGATTAAGGGACCACATCTGAAATGCTTTTTGCAAATGCCCAAGATCAAATCTGCTGCCTCAGTGCCTGGGGAATACTTGATGGTGATAACTTGTTCAATATACAATATCTCCAGGACACTGGCTCCTAGCAACATTACTTAAACATTTTGCATTAACTTAGCTTTAAATGTTCCAGCTTTATGAAGCAACTGACAAAGGATTAATCTCCAAAATTTACAAGCAGCTCATACAGCTCAATATCAAAAAAACAAACAACCCAATCCAAAAATAGGCAGAAGACCTACATAGACATTTCTCCAAAGAAGATATACAGATTGCCAACAAACACATGAAAGAATGCTCAACATCATGAATCTTTAGAGAAATGCAAATCAAAACTACAATGAGGTATATCATCTCACACCAGTCAGAATGGCCATCATTAAAAAATCTACAAACAATAAATGCTGCAGAGGGTGTGGAGAAAAGGGAACCCTCTTGCACTGCTGGTGGGAATGTAAATTGATACAGCCACTATGGAGAACAATATGGAGGTTCCTTAAAAAACTACAAATAGAAATACCATACAACCCAGCAATCCCACTACTGGGCATATACCCTGAGAAAACCATAATTCAAAAAGAGTCATGGACCAAAATGTTCATTGCAGCTCTATTTACAATAGCCAGGACATGGAAGCAACCTAAGTGTCCATCAACAAATGAATGGATAAAGAAGATGTGGCACATATATACAATGGAATATTACTCAGCCATAAAAAGAAACACAATTGAGTTATTTGTAGTGAGGTGGATGGACCTAGAGTCTGTCATACAGAGTGAAGTAAGTCAGAAAGAGAAAAACAAATACCTTATGCTAACACATATATATGGAATCTAAGGGGAAAAAAGTGGTCATGAAGAACCTAGGGGCAGGACGGGAATAAAGACATAGACCTACTAGAGAATGGACTTGAGTATATGGGGGGGGAGGGTAAGCTGGGACAAAGTGAGAGAGTGGCATGGACATATATACACTACCAAATGTAAAATAGCTAGTGGGAAGCAACTGCATAGCACAGGGAGATCAGCTTGGTGCTTTGTGACCACCTAGAGGGGTGAGATAGGGAGGGTGGGAGACGCAAGAGGGAAGAGATATGGGGATATATGTATACGTATAACTGATTCACTTTGTTATAAAGCAGAAACTAACACACCATTGTAAAGCAATTATACTTCAATAAAGATGTTAAAAAAAATGTTATAGCTTTCTTTGCTCAGGAAAGCTAATGAAAGAGAAACATTAAAATGAAGGCTAATGACTGTAGAGAAAAGTCATGTAGCACACTTCACAGACAATACATGAGACTGTAGCTTCATCTTCCTTCTGTAACACATTTATTATGATCAGAACACAACCTTTTCCAGGATGTCATTTTCAGCTGATGTGTCACAGCATGAAAGAGCCTGAAGATGACATCTACTTCCCATTCTTAGCTCATTACAAGGCAGGAAGAACAGAAGGCCAAGGGATCTTGTAATTGTGATTTATATATGAAGAGCAGGGGTGATATTAAGTCCCTAGGCCAACACTTAAACCTAAGACTACCTGGAAACTAAACAGGAGAAGGAAAAAAAAACAAAACAGGCTATATTATAAACACAGCCAGTATCAAATAAACTCTGAAAGATTTATCTGGCAATGCTTTGAAATTCAGTTCAAGCCTGTATTTGTTTATCTGTTTGATTTTTACTGAGGCTGAGTCTAGAAGAAGCAGAAAGGCAAATACCCCATGTAGGATCTGTATTTGAGAACTACTGTGAGGCAGGTTAACTGATCAAGTTCATGTGTCAAGGAGAAAATCTCCTTTGAGCTACTTCAGATCTTGGGAGGTGCCATTCTTCCTGGGCCCTGATATTAAAGTCCTGTGAGTGTGAAACTAGGTCTAGTTGGCAGGATAGAGCAGCAAATGACATTTCGGAGACTGGCCTAATCTGATGAACAATTAACTCACATTCCCCTGAAATTTACCTTTACAACCATTGTCTATGCTCAAGTCAAGATGAAAAGTCAAACTGTGAAAATGTATTGGTTTAGAAATGAAATGACCTCTAACATGAATTAAAGCAATCCCTCTGTTCACTGTCACCTTTCTACAATTCTTGTGTCACCTGAAACCTTTTTTCCCTCTAAACCACCTGCCCTCACATTCACCCACTCTCCTTCCTACCTGGCTTTCTATTTATTGACTCATGAGCATTGGTCACACATTTGGTGCTATTTCTGTTTCAGGGTTATCCAAGTTAATATGTAAATAACTGTGGCTTACCTGTAGTTCTTTCGAGTTAGGTAAGTCAGAGGCAAATGCAGAAGTAAAGAGGTGAGGGGACTCTAAGGGAGACAGCAGGTTTACTGAAACCTCATAACAAGGAGACTTTCATTTCACAGGAGATTGGGACCAGTGAAATTCTGTGAAAATGCCAAGTTTCATGGAAAGAGATTTATGAAGGAGCTAAGATTAAAATACTTCAAATTTTACTTTTAAAGTAGTGGAACACTGGGGAGAGAGATGTGTGCTATCTGAATAAGGAAGGGTTGTTCAAAGGTGTGTGTGAAAGAGTGGGTGGGAGGACTATCATAGCCTAAATATAAATTCCAGTGACAAGATCCATTGAGCCAACACATCAAGAAGCAACCCAGGAAGGAGATCAAATGAAAATGTCAAAGTATCAATGAAAAAAATCACTCGTCATACCAAAAACCAGGAAGATCTCAAACTGAATGCAAAAAGATAATCATTAGATGCCAACACTAAGATGACAGAGACATTAGAATTATCTGAAAAAGATTTAAAAGCAGCCAAAATAAAAATTCTTCAGCTAGCAGTTATGAACATGCTTGAAAAAAGTGGATAAAAAGAACGTCTCTGCAAAGAAACAGAAGAACCAAATGGAAATTTTAGAACTGGAAATTACAGTAGCTAAAATAAATAAATAAACACCTCAATGGATGAACTCAACATCAGAAGGGAGAGGGGAGAGTAAAGAATTGATGAATTTGAAGATAGACCAATAGAAAGTGCTCAATCTGAACAATGAAATAAAAATAGACTGAAAAATAAATGAATAAAATTTATGGACTGGTGGGACTCTAACAGGTCCTAATATTTAATGATCTAAAGATCTCTAATATTTGTGCCATTGAGGTCTCAGAAGGAGAGGAGGGAGAGGCAGGGTAGAAAAAGTACTGGAAGAAACAAGGGCTGAGACAAAATGAGTGACTCAAGAAGCTGTGCAAGCCCCACGTAGGCCAAAAAAAGAGAAAGCGAGGGGACACAAATTACCAACATAAGGGATGAAACAAGAGATATTATTACAGACCGTACAGACATAAAAAGGATAATAAGGTGTGGCGGGTTGAATGGTGGCCTCAAAGATCCTCATCCCTAGGACCTGTAAATATTACCTTATTTAGGAAAAAGGTCTTTGTGGAAGTGATTAAATTAATGATCTTGAGATGGAGAGATTATCTTGAATCATCTAGATGGGCCCTAAATGCCATCACATGTATTTTTATAAGATGGAAGCAGAGGGAGATTGGATACATACAGAAGAGGAGTAGACATGTAATTACAGAGGCAGGGAGTGGAGTGGTATGGCCCCAAGTCAGGGAATATCACCAGAAGTTGGAAGAAGGTAAAGAATGGATTGTTCCCTAGGGCTGCCAGAGAGAGCGTGGTCCTGCTGACAGCTTGTTTTGGTCAAATAAAACTGATATTGGACTAATTTTCTCCAGAAGTGTGAAAAAATAAACTTCTGTTGCTTTAAGCCACCAAGTTTATATTAATTTGTTGCAGCAGCCATTGAAAACTAACACACATGGGCATACTATGAACAACTCGCACACATAAACGTGACAACTTAAATAAAATGAACCAATTCCTAGAAAAGCACAAACATCCTCACTTCAGCCAATATGAAGTAAATAATTTTAATAACCCTATAACTATTTAGGAAATTGAGTTCCTAATTCTAAAGTTACGCAAACAGGAATCTCTAGGGCCAGATGGTTTCACTGGAGAATTCTACCAAATACTTAAAAGATAATTAATGGGGCTTCCCTGGTGGTGCAGTGGTTAAGAATCCACCTGCCAATGCAAGGGACACGGGTTCGAGCCCTGGCCTGGGAAGATCCCACATGCCGCAGAGCAGCTAAGCCCGTGTGCCACAACTACTGAGCCTGAGCTCAAGAGCCCGCAAGCCACAGCTACTGAGCTCACGTGCCACAACTACTGAAGCCTGCTCACCTAGAGCCCATGCTCCGCAACAAGAGAAGCCACCGCAATGAGAAGCCCACGCACCACAACGAAGAGTAGCCCCTGCTCACCGCAACTAGAGAAAGCCCAGGCACAGCAACGACAACCCAACACAGCCAAAAATAAAAACAAACAAATAAATAAATAAATTTATTTTAAAAAGATAATTAACATCAATTCTACATAATCTCTTCCATAAGATATAAAAAGAGGGAACACTTCCCAATATATTTTATGAAGTTAATATTGCCCTGATATCAATACCAGATAAAGACAGTACAAAGGAAGAAGCCTAAAAACCAGTATCCCTTGTGAATAGAAATGCAGACATCCTTTGCAACATATTAACAAGCAGAATTCAATGATATGTAAAAATAATTGTATACTACAGCCAAATGGGGTTTATTTGTGAATGCAAGCTGGTTCAACATTAAAAAAAATCAAACACCATATACAAAAGTTAATTTTAAAAAGATCATAGACTTCATATCCATCAAAGGACTAGTACTTGGAATATATAAAGAACAATCAAATTTCAACAGGATAAAAACAAACTATCCAATTAGAAAATGAGGAAAAGACATGAAGAGACATTTCATTGAAGAGGAGGTATAGATGAGCACATGAAAGATGTTCAGCATCGTTAGTCTTTAGGAAAATGAAAATTAAAACCACAATGAGATATCACTACCTATTAGAATGGCTATAATAATTTTTAAAATAGTGATAATGTCAAATGCTGGTGAATACTGAGAAAATGGGTCACACATACATTGCTTACAGGAATGCAAAATGGTACAGATATCCTAGGACACAATTTGGAAGTTTTGTAAAAAACTAAGTCAACATAAAGTCAACCTACCTGGGGGTGGGGGTGGTGGTGTGATGAATTGGGAGATTGGGATTGACATGTATACACTGATGTGTATAAAATGGATGACTAATAAAAACCTGCTGTATAAAAAAATAAAGAAAATTCAAGATTAAAAAAAAAAAAGCATACACTTACATATGGCCCAGCAATCACACTGCTGGGAATTTCTCCCAGAGAAATGAATACTCGTGTTTACACAAAAATGTATTCAGGGATGTTAGTAGAAACTTTATTTGTAATAGCTAAAAACTGGAAATAACCCAGGTGTCTTTCAATGGGTGGTTAAACAAAGTGTGGTGCATTCATTCCAAGGAAAATTCTCAGTTATTAAAAACAGTGAACTAGCGATATACACAACAACCTGTGTGAATCTCCAAGGAACTGTGCTGAGTGAAACAGGCTAATCCCCCAAATTTACATATGTATGAATCAATTTATAAAACGTTTTTGAGAGAATTATAAAACTGAAAACAGATTAGTGGTTTCCAGAGTTAATGAGGGATTTAGGGCAGGAGGAACGTGGGCATGGCTATAAATGGTCAACGTAGGGAATACTTGCAGTGAGGGAGATATTCTATATCTTGAATATATAAATGTCATTATCCTGGTTGTGATATTGTACTATAGTTTTTCAAGATATTACCATTAAAGGAAACTGGGTGAAGGGTACAGAAGATTAGTCTGTATTATTTCTTATAATTGCATGGGAATCTACAATCATTTCAAAATAAAAACGTTTAATTAAAAAAATCCATGAGAAAAAAAGAACTTTTCTATAAAGCAATTTACACTTAGCAGATATTAGAAAAATGCATAAAAAGTAAGAGTAAATTTAAAATAAAAATTCTATACTGTTATACTTTGATGTATAACTTTCCAGACATTTTTCTATACAAACATAAATATGAATATATGTATTTTCTGTGAAACGGGATCATACTATGTATACTTTTCTATAAACTTCTTTTTCTAATTAAATATATGTGGTAAATATATATTTCATGCCTCTAAATGTTTTTTTTTATGATTGCATAATTTCATAAGATGGATATACCCTCAATAATCTAACAATGCCCCTTTGTTAGACATTTGGGTTATTTCTAATTTTTATATATAATCTTATAGTAAACATCCTTTTTCATAAATGATTGCTCAATATTTGCTGTATCAATGTATATAAATACTTTTAAGGTGTTTAAGAAATTTTGCTCACTTTTGTGTCTCCAGTGCCTCAGGTCAGGCTTAGTATTCAATAATTATATGTTTAATGAATTAATGAGTAATATATTGCCAAATTGTTCTCCAAAATGGTCATATTAATTTAAAATTCTTATTTTCCTAAATTTGGGCATTATCATTTGAAAAATTCTAGCTTATTTAGGGAAAACATCTCATTATTAAAATTGATAATTTTTTTTTTTACTAATTAGATGGAATACTTTTTCAAATGTTGAGTGTCCATTTGTGTTTTCTGTTTTGAGTGTAGGGCTTGTGAATTTTGCTACTGCTTCCACTGGATAATTTGTGTCTTATATTCAAGAGCTCTTTTTATTATTTATTTTTATTTTTATTTTTATTTTTTTTAACATCTTTATTAGAGTATAATTGCTTTACAGTGGTGTATCAGTTTCTCCTTTATAACAAAGTGAATCAGTTATACATATACATATGTCCCCATATCTCTTCCCTCTTGCATCTCCCTCCCTCCCACCCTCCCTATCCCACCCCTCTAGGCAGTCACAAAGCCCCCAGCTGATCTCCCTGTGTTATGCGGCTGCTTCCCACTAGCTATTTTACATTTGGTAGTGTATCTATATCCATGCCACTCTCTCATTTTGTCTCAGCTTAACCTTCCCCCTCCCCGTATCCTCAAGTCCATTCTCTAGTAGGTCTGCATCTTTATTCCTGTCTTGCCCCTAAGCTCTTCTGACCATTTTCTTTTTTCTTTTTTTTTTTAGATTCCATATATATGTTTTAGCATACGGTATTTGTTTTTCTCTTTCTGACTTACTTCACTCTGTATGACAGACTCTAACTCCATCCACCTCACTACAAATAACTCAGTTTCATTTCTTTTTATGGCTGAGTAATATTCCATTGTATATATGTGCCACATCTTCTTTATCCATTCATCTGTTTGATGGACACTTAGGTTGCTTCCATGTCCTGGCTATTGTAAATAGAGCTGCAATGAAGATTGTGGTCCATGACTCTTTTTGAATTATGGTTTTCTCAGGGTATATGCCCAGTAGTGGGATTGCTGGGTCATATGGTAGTTCTATTTTTAGTTTTTTAGGGAACCTCCATGCTGTTCTCCATAGTGGCTGTATCAATTTACATTTCCACCAGCAGTGTAAGAGAGTTCCCTTTTCTCCACACCCTCTCCAGCATTTATTGTTTGTAGATTTTTTGATGATGGCCGTTCTCACCAGTGTGAGATGATACCTCATTGTAGTTTTGATTTGCGTTTCTCTAATAACTAGTGATGTTGAGCATCCTTTCATGTGTTTGTTGGCAATCTGTATATCTTCTTTGGAGAAATGTCTATTTAGGTCTTCTGCCCATTTTGGGATTGGGTTGTTTGTTTTTTTGATATTGAGCTGCATGAGCTGCTTGTTTATTTTGGAGATTAATCCTTTGTCAGTTGCTTCATTTGAAAATATTTTCTCCAGTTCTGAGGGTTGTCTTTTCATCTTGTTTATGGTTACCTTTGCTGTGCAAAAGCTTTTAAATTTCATTAGGTCCCATTTGTTTATTTTTGTTTTAATTTCCATTTCTCTAGGACGTGGGTCAAAAAGGATCTTGCTGTGATTTATGTAAAAGAGTGTTCTTCCTATGATTTACTCTAAGAGTTTTATAGTGTCTGGCCTTACATTTAGGTCTTTAATCCATTTTGAGTTTATTTTTGTGTATGGTGTTAGGAACTGTTCTAATTTCATTCTTTTACATGTAGGTGTCCAGTTTTCCCAACACCACTGATTGAAGAGGCTGTCTTTTCTCCATTGTATATTCTTTCCTCCTTTATCAGAGATAAGGTGACCATATGTGCATGGGTTTATCTCTGGGCTTTCTATCCTGTTCCATTGTTCTATATTTCTGTTTTTGTGCTAGTACCATACTGTCTTGATTACTGTAGCTTGTAGTATAGTCTGAAGTCAGGGAGCCTGATTCCTCCAGCTCCATTTCTCTTTCTTAAGATTGCTTTGGCTATTCAGGGTCTTTTGTGTTTCCATACAAACCGTGAAATTTTTTGCTCTAGTTCTGTGAAAATGCCATTGGTAGTTTGATAGAGATTTCATTGAATCTGTAGATTGCTTTGGGTAGTAGAGTCTTTTTCACAATGTTGAATCTTCTAATCCAAGAACATGGTATATCTCTCCCTCTGTTTGTATCATCTTTAATTTCTTTCATCAGTGTCTTATAGCTTTCTGAATACAGGTCTTTTGTCTTCTTTGGTAGGTTTATTCCAAGGTATTTTATTCTTTTTGTTACAGTGGTAAATGGGAGTATTTCCTTAATTTCTCTTTCAGATTTTTCATCATTAGTGTATAGGAATGCAGGAGATTTCTGTGCATTAATTTTGTATCCTGCTACTTTACCAGATTCATTGATTAGCTCTAGTAGTTTTCTGGTGGCATCTTTAGGATTCTCTATGTATAGTATCATGTCATCTGCAAACAGTGACAGTTTTACTTCTTCTTTTCTGATTTGGATTCCTTTTATTTCTTTTTCTTCTCTGATTGCTGTGGCTAAAACTTTCAAAACTATGTTGAATAATAGTGGTGAGAGTGAGCAACCTTATCTTGTTCCTGATCTTAGTGGAAATGGTTTCAGTTTTTCACCATTGAGAACGATGTTGGCTGTGGGTTTGTCATATATTACCTTTATTATCTTAAGGTAAGTTCCCTCTATGGCTACTCTCAGGAGAGTTTTTATAATAAATGGGTGTTGAACTTTGTCAAAAGCTTTTTCTGCATCTATTGAGATTATCATATAGTTTTTATCCTTCAATTTGTTAATATGGTATATCACATTAATTGATTTGCATATACTGAAGAATCCTTGCATTCCTGAGATAAATCCCAATTAATCATGTTATATGATCCTTTTAAAGTGCTGTTGTATTCTGTTTGCTAGTATTTTGTTGAGGATTTTTGCATCTGTCTTCATCAGTGATATTGACCTGTAGTTTTCTTTTTTTGTGACATCTTTCTCTGGTTTTGGTATCAAGGTGATGGTGGCCTTGTAGAATGAGTTTGGGAGTATTCCTCCCTCTGCTATATTTTGGAAGAGTTTGAGAAGGATAGGTGTTAACTCTTCTCTAAATGTTTGATAGAATTCACCTGTGAAGCCATCTGGTCCTGGGCATTTGTTTGTTGGAAGATTTTAATCACAGTTTCAATTTCAGTGCTTGTGAGTGTTCTGTTTATATTTTCTGTTTCTTGCTGGTTCAGTCTTGGAAGGTTGTGCTATTCTAAGAATTTGTCCATTTCTTCCAGTTTTTCCATATTATTGGTATAGAGTTGCTTGTAGTAATCTCTCATGATCCTTTGTATTTCTGCAGTGTCAGTTGTTACTTCTTTTCCATTTCTAATTCCATTGATTTGAGTCTTTTCCCTTTTTTCTTGATGAGTCTGGCTAATGGTTTATCAATTTTGTTTATCTTCTCAAGGAACCAGCTTCTAGGTTTATTGATATTGGCTGCTGTTTCCTTCATTTCTTTTTTATTTATTTCTGATCTGATCTTTATGATTTCTTTTCTTCTGCTAACTTTGGGGGTTTTTTTGTTCTTCTTTTTCTGATTGCTTTAGATGTAAGGTTATGTTGTTTGTTTGAGATTTTTCTTGTTTCTTGAGGTAGGATTGTATTGCTATAAACTTCCCTCTTAGAACTGCTTTTGCTGCATCCCATAGGTATTGGGTCGTCGTGTTTTCATTTTGTTTCTAGGTATTTTTTGATTTCCTCTTTGATTTCTTCAGTGATCTCTTGGTTATTTAGTAGCATATTGTTTAGCCTCCATGTGTTTTCGTTTTTTACAGTTTTTTTTCCTGTAATTGATATGTAGTCTCATAGTGTTGTGGTCAGAAAAGATACTTGATACGATTTCAATTTTCTTAAATTTACCAAGGCTTGATTTGTGTCCCAAGATATGATGTATCCTGGAGAATGTTCCAAGAGCACTTGAGAAGAAAGTGTATTCTGTTGTTTTTGGATGGAATGTCCTATAAATATCAATTTAATCCATCTCTTTTATGTGTCATTTAAAGCTTGTGTTTCCTCATTTATTTTCATTTTGAATGATCTGTGCCTTGGTGAAAGTGGGGTGTTAAAGTCCCCTACTATTATTGTGTTTCTGTCAGTTTCCCCTTTGATGTCTGTTAGCATTTGCCTTATGTATTGAGGTGCTCGTATGTTGGGTGCATAAATATTTACAATTGTTATATCTTCTTCTTGGATTGATCCCTTGATCATGATGTAGTGTCCTTCTTTGTCTCTTGTAATAGTCTTTATTTTAAAGTCTATTTTGTCTGATATGAGAATTGCTACTCCAGCTTTCTTTTGATTTCCATTTACATGGAATATCTTTTTCCATCCCCTCACTTTCAGTCTGTATGTGTCCCTGGGTCTGAAGTGGGTCTCTTGTAGACAGCATATATACGGGTCTTGTTTTTGTATGCATTTAGCCAGTCTATGTCTTTTGGTTGGAACGTTTATTCCATTTACATTTAAGGTAGTTATCGATATGTATGTTCCTGTTACCATTTTCTTAATTGTTTTAGGTTTGTTTTTGTAGGTCTTTTCCTGCTCTTGTGTTTCCTGCCTAGAGAAGTTCCTTTAGCATTTGTTGTAAAGCTGGCTTGGTGGTGCTGAATTCTCTTAACTTTTGCTTGTCTGTAAAGTTTTTAATGTCTCCTTCGAATCTGAATGAGATTCTTGCTGGGTAGAGTAATCTTGGTTGTAGGTTTTCCCCTTTCATCACTTTAAATATCTCCTGCCACTCCCTTCTGTCTTGCAGAGATTCTGCTGAAAGATCAGCTGTTAACCTTATGTGGATTCCCTTGTGTGTTATTTGTTGCTTTTCACTTGCTGCTTTTAATATTCTTTCTTTGTATTTAGTTGTTTTTTTTTTTATGATTATTTGCCATCAATATATTTTCTTTTTTTTTTTTAAACATCTTTATTGAAGTATAATTGCCTTACAATGGTGTGTTAGCTTCTGCTTTATAAAAAAGTGAATCAGTTATACAGATACAATATGTTCCCATATCTCTTCCCTCTTGCATCTCCCTCCCTCCCACCCTCCCCATCCCACCCCTCTAGGTGGTCACAAAGCACCGAGCTGATCTCCCTGTGCTATGTGGCTGCTTCCCACTAGCTATCTATTTTACATTTGGTAGTGTATATATGTCCATGACACTCTCTTACCCTGTCACATCTCACCCCACCCCCTCCCCATATCCTCAAGTCCATTCTCTAGTAGGTCTGTGTCTTTATTCCCGTCTTGCCACTAGGTTCTTCATGGCTTTTTTTTTTCCTTAGATTCCGTATATATGTGTTAGCATACTGTATTTGTTTTTCTCTTTCTGACTTACTTCACTCTGTATGACAGACTCTAACTCCATCCACCTCTTTACAAATACCTCCATTTCATTTCTTTTTATGGCTGAGTAATATTCCATTGTATATATGTGCCACATCTTCTTTAGCCATTCATCTGTCGATGGACATTTAGGTTGCTTCCATGTCCTGGCTATTGTAAATAGAGCTGCAATGAACATTTTGGTACATGACTCTTTTTGAACTATGGTTTTCTCAGGGTATATGCCCAGTAGTGGGATTGCTGGGTCGTATGGTAGTTCTATTTGTAGTTTTTTAAGGAATCTCCATACTGTTCTCCATAGTGGCTGTATCAATTTACATTCCCACCAACAGTGCAAGAGTGTTCCCTTTCCTCCACACCCTCTCCAGCATTTATTGTTTCTAGATTTTTTGATGATGGCCATTCTGAACGGTGTGAGATGATATCTCATTGTAGTTTTGATTTGCATTTCTCTAATGACTAATGATGTTGAGCATTCTTTCATGTGTCTGTAGGCCATCTGTATATCTTCTTTGGAGAAATGTCTATTTAGGTCTTCTGCCCATTTTTGGAATGGGTTGTTCGTTTTTTTGTTATTGAGCTGCATGAGCTGCTTGTAAATCTTGGAGATTAATCCTTTGTCAGTTGCTTCATTTGCAAATATTTTCTCCCATTCTGAGGGTTGTCTTTTGGTCTTGTTTATGGTTTCCTTTGCTGTGCAAAAGCTTTTAAGTTTCATTAGGTCCCATTTGTTTATTTGTGTCCTTATTTCCATTTCTCTGGGAGCTGGGTCAAAAAGAATCTTGCTGTGACTTACGTCATAGAGTGTTCTGCCTATGTTTTCCTCTAAGAGTTTGATAGTGTCTGGCCTTACATTTAGGTCTTTAATCCATTTTTAGTTTATTTTTGTGCATGGTGTCAGGGAGTGTTCTAATTTCATACTTTTACATGTATCTGTCCAATTTTCCCAGCACCACTTATTGAAGAGGCTGTCTTTTCTCCACTGTATATGCTTGCCTCCTTTATCAAAGATAAGGTGACCATATGTGTGTGGGTTTATCTCTGGGCTTTCTATCCTGTTCCATTGATCTATATTTCTGTTTTTGTGCCAGTACCAAACTGTCTTGATTACTGAAGCTTTGTAACATAGTCTGAAGTCAGGGAGCCTGATTCCCCCAGCTCCATTTTTCGTTCTCAAGATTGCTTTGTCTATTCGGGATCTTTTGTGTTTCCATACAAATTATGAAATTTTTTGTTCTAGTTTTGTGAAAAATGCCAGTGGTAGTTTGATAGGGATTGCATTGAATCTGTAGATTGCTTTGGGTAGTAGAGTCATTTTCACAATGTTGATTCTTCCAATCCAGGAACATGGTATATCTCTCCATCTATTTTTATCATCTTTAATTTCTTTCATCAGTGTCTTATAATTTTCTGCATACAGGTCTTTTGTCTCCTTAGGTAGGTTTATTCCTAGATATTTTATTCTTTTTGTTGCAATGGTAAACGGGAGTGTTTTCTTAATTTCACTTTCAGATTTTTCGTCATTAGTGTATAGAAATGCAGGAGATTTCTGTGCATTAATTTTGTATCCTGCTACTTTACCAAATTCATTGATTAGCTCTAGTAGTTTTCTGGTAGCATCTTTAGGATTCTCTATGTATAGTATCATGTCATCTGCAAATAGTGACAGCTTTACTTCTTCTTTTCCGATTTGGATTCCTTTTATTTCTTTGTCTTCTCTGATTGCTGTGGCTCACACTTCCAAAACTATGTTGAATAATAGTGGTGAGAGTAGGCAACCTTGTCTTGTTCCTGATCTTAGTGGAAATGGTTTCAGTTTTTCACCATTGAGGACAATGTTGGCTGTGGGTTTGTCATATATGGCCTTTATTATGTTGAGGAAAGTTCCCTCTATGCCTACTTTCTGCAGGGCTTTAATCATAAATGGGTGTTGAATTTTGTCGAAAGCTTTCTCTGCATCTATTGAGATGATCATATGGTTTTTCTCCTTCAATTTGTTAATATGGTGTATCACATTGATTGATTTGCGTATGTTGAAGAATCCTTGCATTCCTGGAATAAACCCCACTTGATCATGGTGTATGATCCTTTTAATGTGCTGTTGGATTCTGTTTGCTAGTATTTTGTTGAGGATTTTTGTATCTATGTTCATCAGTGATATTGGCCTGTAGTTTTCTTTCTTTGTGACATCTTTGTCTGGTTTTGGTATCAGGGTGATGGTGGCCTCGTAGAATGAGTTTGGGAGTGTTCCTCCCTCTGCAATATTTTGGAAGAGTTTGAGAAGGATTGGTGTTAGCTCTTCTCTAAATGTTTGATAGAATTCACCTGTGAAGCCATCTGGTCCTGGGCTTTTGTTTGTTGGAAGGTTTTTAATCACAGTTTCAATTTCAGTGCTTGTGATTGGTCTGTTCATATTTTCTATTTCTTCCTGGTTCAGTCTCGGCAGTTTGTGCATTTCTAAGAATCTGTCCATTTCTTCCAGGTTGTCCATTTTATTGGCATAGAGTTGCTTGTAGTAATCTCTCATGATCTTTTGTATTTCTGCAGTGTCAGTGGTTACTTCTCCTTTTTCATTTCTAATTCTATTGATTTGAGTCTTCTCCCTGTTTCTCTTGATGAGTCTGGCTAATGGTTTATCAATTTTGTTTATCTTCTCAAAGAACCAGCTTTTAGTTTCATTGATTTTTGCTATTGTTTCCTTCATTTCTTTTTCATTTATTTCTGACCTGATCTTTATAATTTCTTTCCTTCTGCTGGCTTTAGGGTTTTTTTGTTCTTCTTTCTCTAATTGCTTTAGGTGCAAGGTTAGGTTGTTTATTCGAGATGTTTCCTGTTTCTTGAGGTAGGCTTGTATTGCTATAAACTTCCCTCTTAGCACTGCTTTTACTGCGTCCCATAGGTTTTGGGTCGTCGTATCTCCATTGTCATTTGTTTCTAGGTATTTTTTGATTTCCCCTTTGATTTCTTCAGTGATCACTTCGTTATTAAGCAGTGTATTGTGTAGCCTCCATGTGTTTGTATTTTTTACAGATCTTTTCCTGTAATTGATATCTAGTCTCATAGCGTTGTGGTCGGAAAAGATACTTGATACGATTTCAATTTTCTAAAATTTACCAAGGCTTGATTTGTGACCCAAGATATGATCTATCCTGGAGAATGTTCCATGAGCACTTGAGAAAAATGTGTATTCTGTTGTTTTTGGGTGGAATGTCCTATAAATATCAATTAAGTCCATCTTGTTTAATGTATCATTTAAAGCTTGGGTTTCCTTATTTATTTTCATTTTGGATGATCTGTCCATTGGTGAAAGTGGGGTGTTAAAGTCCCCTACTATGATTGTGTTGCTGTCGATTTCCCCTTTTATGGCTGTTAGTATTTGCCTTATGTATTGAGGTGCTCCTATGTTGGGTGCATAAATATTTACAATTGTTATACCTTCCTCTTGGATCGATCCCTTGATCATTATATAGTGTCCTTCTTTGTCTCTTGTAATAGTCTTTATTTTAAAGTCTATTTTGTCTGATATGAGAATTGCTACTCCAGGTTCCTTTTCATTTCCATTTGCATGGAATATCTTTTTCCATCCCCTCACTTTCAGTCTGTATGTGTCTCTAGGTCTGAAGTGGGTCTCTTGTAGACAGCATATATATGGGTCTTGTTTTTGTATCCATTCAGCCAGCCTGTGTCTTTTGGTGGGAGCATTTAATCCATTTACATTCAAGGTAATTATCGATATGTATGTTCCTATTCCCATTTTCTTAAATGTTTTGGGTTTGTTATTGTAGGTGTTTTCCTTCTCTTGTGTTTCTTGCCTAGAGAAGTTCCCTTAGCATTTGTTGTAAAGCTGGTTTGGTGGTGCTGAACTCTCTCAGCTTTTGCTTGTCTGTAAAGGTTTTAATTTCTCCATCACATCTGAATGAGATCCTTGCTGGGTAGAGTAATCTTGGTTGTAGGTTTTTCTCCTTCATCACTTTAAGTATATCCTGCCACTCCCTTCTGGCTTGCAGAGTTTCTGCTGAAAGATCAGATGTTAACCTTATGGGGATTCCCTTGTGTGTTATTTGCTGTTTTTCCCTTGCTGCCTTTAATATGTTTTCCTTATATTTAATTTTTGACAGTTTGATTAATATGTGTCTTGGCGTGTTTCTCCTTGGGTTTATCCTGTGTGGGACTCTCTGTGCTTCCAGGACTTGATTAACTATTTCCTTTCCCATATTAGGGAAGTTTTCAACTATAATCTCTTCAAATATTTTCTCAGTCCCTTTCTTTTTCTCTTCTTCTTCTGGGACCCCTATAATTCGAATGTTGGTGCGTTTCATGTTGTCCCAGAGGTCTCTGAGACTGTCCTCAGTTCTTTTCATTCTTTTTTCTTTATCCTGCTCTACAGTAGTTATTTCCACCATTTTATCTTCCAGGTCACTTATCCTTTCTTCTGCCTCAGTTATTCTGGTATTGATCCCATCTAGAGTATTTTTAATTTCATTTATTGTGTTTTTCATCATTGCTTGGTTCTTCTTTAGTTCTTCTACGTCCTTGTTAAATGTTTCTTGCATTTTGTCTGTTTTATTTCCAAGATTTTGGATCATCCTTACTATCATTATTCTGAATTCTTTTTCAGGTATACTACCTATTTCCTCTTCATTTGTTAAATCTGGCGTGTTTTGACCCTGCTCCTTCATCTGCTCTGTGTTTTTCTGTCTTCTCATTTTGGTTATCTTACTGTGTTTGGGGTCTCCTTTTCTCAGGCTGCAGGTTCGTAGTTCCCGTTGTTTTTGGTATCTGTCCCCAGTGGCTAAGGTTGGTTCAGTGGGTTACGTAGGCTTCCTGGTGGAGGGAACTAGTGCCTGAGTTCTGGTGGATGAGGCTGGATCTTGTCTTTCTGGTGGGCATGTCCACGTCTGGTGGTGTATTTTGGGGTGTCTGTGGCCTTATTATGATTTTAGGCAGCCTCTCTGCTAATGGATGGGGCTGTGTTCCTGTCTTGCTAGTTGTTTGGCATAGGGTGTCCAGCACTGTAGCTTGCTGGTCGTTGAGTGAAGCTGGGTCTTGATGTTGAGATGGAGATCTCTGAGAGATTTTCGCCGTTTGGTATTACGTGGAGCTGGGAGGTCTCTTGTGGACCAGTGTCCTGAAGTTGGCTCTCCCACCTCAGAGGCACGGCCCTGATGCCTGGCTGGAGCACCAAGAGCCTTTCGTCCACATGGCTCAGAGTAAAAGGGAGAAAAAATAGAAAGAAAGAAAGAAAGAGGCTATAATATAGTGAAGTAAAATAAAGCTATTATAAAGCAGAGCTATACAGACAAAATCTCACCCAGAAGCATATACATATACACTCACAAAAAAAAGGAAAAGGGGAAAAATTAATATATCCTGCTCCGAAAGTCCACCTCCAGAAATTGGGATGATTCGTTGTCTATTCAGGTATTCAACATTTGCAGGCGCATCAAGTTGTTTGTGGAGTTTTAATCCGCTGCTTCTGAGGCTGCTGGGAGAGATTTCCCCTTCTCTTCTCTGTTCGCACAGCTCCTGGGGATCAGCTTTGGATTTGGACCCGCCTCTGCGTGTAGGTCACCTGAGGGCATATGTTCCCCGCCCAGACATGTCGGGGTTAAAGGAGCAGCTGCTTCGTGGGCTCTGGCTCACCCAGGCCGCGGGGAGGGAGGGGTACGGAGGAGGCGGGGCGAGCCTGCGGCGGCAGAGCCCGGCGTGACGTTGCACCAGCCTGAGGCGCGCCGTGTGTTCTCCTGGGGAACTTGTCCCCGGATCACGGGAGCCTGGCGGTGGCGGGCTGCACAGGCTCCCGGGAGGGGCGGTGTGGAGAGTGACCTGTGCTCACACACAGGCTTTTTGGAGGCGGCAGCAGCAGCCTCAGCGTCTCACGCCCGTCTCTGGGGCCCGCGCTGATCGCTGCAGCTCGCGCCCGTCTGTGGAGCTTGTTTAGGCGGCCCTCTGAATCCCCTCTCCCTGCGCGCCGTGAAACAAAGAGGCAAGAAAAAGTCTCTTGCCTCTTTGGCAGCTGCAGACTTTTTCCCTGACTCCCTACCAGCCAGCTGTGGTGCGCTAACCCCTTCAGGCTGTGTTCACGCCGCCCCAGTCCTCTCCCTGTGATCCGACCGAAGCTGAGCCTCAGCTCCCAGCCCCGCCCGCCCCGGAGGGGGAGCAGACAAGCCTCTTGGGCTGGTGAGCGCTGCTCGGCGCCGAGCCTCTGTGCGGGAGTCTCTCCGTTTTTCCCTCTGCGCCCCTGTTGCTGTGGGATCCGCGCTGCTAGCCGCGGCTTGCGCCCGTCTCTGGAGTTCGTTTAGGCGGCGCCCTGAATCCCCTCTCCTCGCGCACCAGCAAACAAAGAGGGAAGAAAAAGTCTCTTGCCTCTTCGGCAGCTGCAGACTTTTTCCCGGACTCCCTCCCGGCTAGCTGTGGTGCACTAACCCCTTCAGGCTGTGTTCACGCCACCAACCCCAGTCCTCTCCGACTGAAGCCCAAGCCTCAGTTCCCAGCCCCGCCCGCCCCGGCGGGGGAGCAGACAAGCCTCTCGGGCTGGTGAGTGCTGCTCGTTGCCGAGCCTCTGTGCAGGAATCTCTCCGCTTTGCCCTCCGCACCCCTGTGGCTGCACTCTCTTCCGTGGCTCCGAAGCTTCCCCCCTCTGCCACCCGCAATCTCTGCCCGCGAAGGGGCTTCCTAGTGCGTGGAAATCTTTCCTACTTCACAGCTCCCTCCCACTGGTGCAGGTGCCGTCCCTATTCTTTCGTCTCTGTTATTTCTTTTTTCTTTTGCCCTACCCAAGTACGGGGGGAGTTTCTTGCCTGTTTAGAGGTCGGACGTTTTCTGTCAGCGCTCAGTGGGTGTTCTGTAGGAGCAGTTCCACGTGTAGATGTATTTCTACTGTGTCTGTGGGAAGGAAGGTGATCTCCGCGTCTTACTCTTCCGCCATCTTCTCTCCTGCCAATCTGTATTTAGTTTTTGATAGTTTGATTAAAATGTGTCTTGATGTGATTCTCCTTGGATTTATCCGGTATGGGACTCTCTGCGCTTCCTGGACTTGATTGACTATTTCCTTTCCCATGTTAGGGAAGTTTTCAAGTATAATCTCTTCAAATATTTTCTCAGACACTTTCTTTTTCTCTTCTTCTTCCGGGACCCCTAGAATTCAATTTTTGGTGCATTTAATGTTGTCCCAGACGTCTCTGAGACTGTCCTCAATTCTTTTCATTCTTTTTACTTTATTCTGCTCTGCGGTAGTTATTTCCTCTATTTTATCTTCCAGGCCATTTATCCATTCTTCTGCTCAGTTATTCTGCTATTGATTCCTTCTAGAGAATTTTTAATTTCATTTATTGTGTTGTTCATCATTGTTTGTTTGCTCTTTAGTTCTTCTAGGTCCTTGTTAAACTCTTCTTGTATTTTCTCCATTCTATTTCTAAGAGTTTGGATCATCTTTACTATCATTACTCTGAATTCTTTTTCAGGTAGATTGCCTATTTCCTCTTCATTTGTTTGGTGTGGTGTATTTTTACCTTTCTCCTTCATCTGCTGCATTTTTTTCTGTCTTCTCATTTTGCTTAACTTACTGTGTTTGAGGTCTTCTTTTCATAGGCTGCATGTTTGTAGTTCCCGTTGTTTTTGGTGTCTGCCCCCAGTGGGTAAGGTTGGTTCAATGGCTTGTGTAGGCTTCTTGGTGGAGGGAACTGGTGCCTGTGTTCTCGTGGGTGGGGCCGGATCTTGTCTTTCTGGTGAGCAGGTCCACGTCTGGTGGTGTGTTTTGGGGTGTCTGTGAACTTATTATGATTTTAGGCAGCCTCTCTGCTAATGGGTGGCATTGTTTTCCTGTCTTGCCAGTTGTTTGGCATGGGATGTCAAGCACTGGAGCTTGCTGGCCGTTGGGTGGAGCTGGGTCTTAGCGTTGAGACGGAGATCTCTGGGAGAGGTCTTGCCGATTGATATTACGTGGAGCCTGGAGGTCTCTGGTGGTCCAATGTCATGTTCTCGGCTCTCCCACCTCAGAGGCTCAGGCCTGACACCAGGCCAGAGCACCAAGACCCTGTCAGCTACAGGGACCTGCAATAGGAGACTCCACTGAAGACGCTAACCTCTGCAGGAGCTAGAGGTGCAGAGGCATTTTTGTCAGAGGGTTTGTAGCTTGCTGGAATGGCAGAAAGGGAGAAAAAGAGAAGATCCTCTAGGGCAAGGGAGGAGCAGTAAGTCAAGAGCCCTTTTTGTAATTATACCATTATACCTTTTAAATCAATATTATATATATTTCTCAATTTATATTTTGCCTTTTAGTGTTTTCTACTCACATGCATTTTTTATGTTGAACAATACTTACCTTAAGTAGCATACTTAAGAAATAATACTTGTTAGCATTCCCTTACCTTGCTTTGACTGCTTATTTGTATATATTCCTTAAATCCAAGGACTTTTTGAAGCATCTTCCACAATGTTCAGCGTTCTTCTCTTCAAATGCACCTAGATGGAGTATTAAACACAAAACTTTCTTTTTAAGTTGTAATATTACTGTATTTTTAAATTAGGGTTTAGGATTATAGATAATATCCTCCTTAATGTCCTATAGATAATAGCCCTTAAATGTAACTAGTAGCAGAAAAATCAGGGTGTCCACTGGGATTTTGTTTAATCTCGGGGGGACTGTCATCAAATTCAATTGCTAATTGAAATCTGAATCTTTATAAAAAGGGATACAGATTGCCTTCAGAAGTATATTCACAGCATTCAAGGCACAGATAAACATGTAAGTTTTTCTATTCTCTTTAATTTTGTTTAATGAATCTTCTGTGCCATATAATCACAGAAGACATTAATTGAAAAGTAATCATCTCATTTAAAGAGGAAAGCATGGCCTCAAACTCTTCTCTTAACCATAATCCAGTGTTTTGCAAAGTGTTGTCCATAGACCACCTCCATCAGAAGCTCCTGATATACCTATATTTTGGGGACCACCCAAGGCTTCCGAGATTCTGAGGGTAGAGACTAGGATTCTTCATTTGTAAGAAATTCCCTCAAGTAATTCTTATGCAAACTGAAAGTTGGCGAAGTGTTGCCACAAATCAGTACTGCCGAATGGCAGTCTATTGGCCATCTAAGTAAAACTTTGTTCTTTGTTTAGGGCCTTTTATTCTTGACTAGATAATGATTAGTTTATTCTTAGGCCCCCATCAATATCTGGGAGGTGAGTATAAAATGGAGTTTAAATGTGGCCGTTTCTTTCATAAACATTCTCTCATCTTCAATTTCATGGGCACTAAGAACATCAGACTGGCAGAATGAGGGCAAGAAGTCAAGAAGGCTGAGATGGGCTGAGAAGCTGTGTTGTTACTCGTTCCCAGGAAAGACTGGCACATCCACATGTGCTGTTGAGTTCACTGTACGCCTGGAGTAGTGGGAGCAAGCTGGCAAATCTGGGAACGGAGGAGCTAGTGGGAGGAGGGGAGAGGGTGAGGAGTGGTGTGCAGTGCTTAACCATGGGAAGAAACTCATAATTGTGAACTGTGATCAAGGAGGAACTCTGCAATTTCAGGCCATTTATCAGTAGATTTTTGAAAAATGAGTGAAGCCTTATCAGGAAAACAGATGTGTGTGTGTGTGTGTGTGTGTGTGTGTGTGTGTATAGGAAGTACAGAGATGGCAGGAATATTAGGCAGAACCAGGTAATATCTAAATAATTCTAGATAGTAATTCTACCTTGCCTCCACTTGCCCTCACCAGCTAAGATGGACACAGCTAGCCAAATCAGCTGTGATGGAGGAGGTGGGTGGGCCTGTTACCAGAAACACTGCTCATAGACCACTACATTCAATATAGAGTATTCCAAAGCAATCTGAATTGTCTCAGTTTTATTTTTATTTTATATTTTAAAATTGTACTGAAGTATAGTTGATTTACAATGTTGTGTTAATGTCTGCTGAGTGATTTAGTTATACATATATATATTATTTTTCATATTCTTTTCCATTATGGTTTATCAAAGGATATTGAATATAGTGTGTTATACAGCAGGACCTTGTTTATCCATCCTATATTTAATAGTTTTCATCTGCTAATCCCAAACTCCCAATCCTTCCCTCCCCTCCCCTCTCTCCCCCTTGGCAACCACAAGTCTATTCTCTATGTCTGTGAGTCTGTTTCTGTTTCATAGATAAGGTCATTTGTATTGTATTTTAGATTCCACATATAAGTGATATCATATGGTATTTGTCTTTCTCTTTCTGACTTACTTCGCTTAGTATGGTAATCTCTAGGTCCATCCATGTTGCTGCAAATGGCATTATTTCATTCTTTTTTATGGCTGAGTGATATTGCAGTGTGTGTGTGTGTGTGTGTGTGTGCGTGTGTGTGTGTGTATATATATGTGTGTGTGTGTATATACATATATATCGCATCTTCTTTATTCATTCATCTGTCAATGGACATTTAGGTTGTTTCCATGTCTTGGCTATTGTAAATAGTGCTGTTATGAACATAGGGGTGCATGTATCTTTTCAAATTATAGTTTTTTTCTGGATATATGCCCAGGAGTGGGATTGCTGGATCATATGGCAACTCTATTTTTACTTTTTTGAGGAACCTCCGTACTGTTCTCCATAGTGGCTGCACCAATTTACATTCCCAACAGTGTAGGAGGGTTCCCTTTTCTCCATACCCTCTTCAGCATTTGTTATTTGTAGACTTTTTAATGATGGCCATTCTGACTGGTGTAAAGTGTGGTACCTCATTGTAGTTTTGTTTTGCATTTCTCTAATAACTAACGATGTTAAGCATCTTTTCATGAGCCTATTGGTCATCTGTTTTTCTTCTTTGGAGAAATGTCTATTTAGGTCTTCTGCCCATTTTTCAATTGGGTTGTTTGTCTTTTTGTTTTTGAGTTGTATGAGCTGTTTATATATTTTGGCAAATAAGCCCTTGTCAGTTGCATCATTTGCAAATACTTTCTCCCATTCTGTAGGCTTCTTTTCTTTTTGTTTATGGTTTCCTTTGCTGTGCAATAGCTTTTAAGTTTGATTAGGTCCACATTTGTTTATTTTCGCTTTTATTTCTATTGCCTTGGGAGACTGATCTAGGAAAACATAGGTATGATTTATGTCAGAGAATGTTTCGCCTATGTTCTCTTCTGGTGTGATGTCTTATATTTAAGTCTTTAAGCCATTTTGAGTTCATTTTTATGTATGGTGTGAGGGTGTGTTCTAACTTCATTGATTTGCATGCAGCTGTCCAATTTTCCCAATACCACTTGCTGAAGATACTGTCTTTTCCCCATTGGATATTCTTGCCTCCTTTGTCGAAGATTAATTGACCATAGGTGTGTGGGTTTATTTCTGGTCTTTCTATTCTGTTCCATCGATTGTCTCAGTCTTAAAGTCTAAATACCCCCTGGGGAGAAATGATCATCAGTCCTCTCCTTTGCAAGAGTGTGAGGCTGAGGATGGGGTGAGGTAGAGGTGGACAGGCAATATTAGCAGATTTTAAGGGGAAACTCAATGTCCCATCACTTCAGCCTCATTTTTAAAATTGAGATACAGTTGACATATAATATTGTGATAGTTTTAAGTGTACAACATAATGATTTGATCTATAAATACATTGTGAAATTATTACCTCAATAAATTTAGCTAACATCCATTACCACACACAGTTACAGATTTTTTTTTCTTGTGATGAGAACTTTTACGATCTACTCTATTAGCAACTTTCAAATACACAACAGAGTATTGCTAACTATAGTCACCATGCTGTACATTATATCCCCTGGGCTTATTTATCTTATAGCTAGAAGTTTGTACCTTTTGACCCCCGTCACCCATTTCGCCCTTCATTCTTCATTTTATTTCAGCCTTTATTCATTCTTCATTCTTAAGAAGAGAGTTCTGACCTGTTCTCAGGAACAGAGTAAAGTTCCTGAGACCACAGAGGGGCTTTGGTAGAAGATGGCTGGGGGACTGGACTGAGAGACCCCACTATCTCTCTTTTAATTTTTGGATCTACTCATTCTGCAAGTGTCTTTCTATTTCTTCTTGTTGCCCTAAAAATGGGCCTCTGGATGCCTCCTTCTCAAGAGGAACCCACAACCCAACATCAAGAAGTAAGCAGGGTGGGTTTCCAGGGAAGGGAGCATTAAGCAAGCTGTTTAGGCAGCTTCTTGACCATGAGATGAACTAGAAGGGCCATGAAAGTGATATGGTTCTAGAACCATGGTGGAAGAACAGACTGGCACCTGGAAGCAGAACACCAGTCAGTGGCTATAGAGGGCCATGTCCAGTGTGTATTCTGGGTAGTAAGGGTATATTACCTCATGGTGGCCACTTGAGGATCAAGGGATTAGGGTTCTAGGCATCCCATTTCCACCTTGAGATACAACTAATGGGGTGGGTCTATGAGGGTGTTGGGCAACCTGTATGGAGCATACTAAATAAATCCTATAGTTATATTACCTATATGTTCCTATAGTCTTCATATAAACTGAGTCAGATGCCTCAAAGCAGTAGTGATAACAAGTTAGAGGCTAATACAGAAGGGGGAATTTATTTCAGCAAAGCACCGTCATAGGAGAAAGTATATCCATGTAAATATGTTCAAATTTCCTCAGACACTGTAAATAGAGAGAAACTGATGGGATGGTCCTAGAGACTTCCATCAGTTGGCAGTACCTTCTTCTGAAGGCACTATGCTTCAGGCATGTTTCCTGATGTCTCAATATCAACTTTGTATAATGTTTAAGACTATGCCCTAGAGAACTGGGTACTCCCATTACTCTCTCGTGTCCAGTTGACCTTTGTGTTTGCTTCATGGGTAGACAGCAATATGGAGATGACACATATATGTTAGCTGAATGTTGGAAGGACCTACCTTTTTTCTACAGTGGGTAGATGAGTGTTTATATAAGAGAATATCCTCCTCTTAAGGGTTTTCTCTGTTTCTATCTCTGTCTCTCTGTCTCTGTCTTTGTCTCTCTCTCTCTCTCTCCCTCTCTCCCTCTGTGTGTGTGTGTGTGTGTGTGTGTGTATGTGTGTGTGTGTGTATATATATATATATATATATATATATATATGCCTCCAACAGGTATACTGCCACTCTCCATGAATTTCTATCAATAAGTTAAGATTTGAATGATTATTATATAGGTTATATTATATAAAATATATAGCTGTATTGTGAAACAGATGACTAATATGTAGATTAGAAGATTAGGAGCCAGGGGCCTCACAAAGTTAAGCCGTTTTTATTAAGTTGCACAGCTCAGTAAGGTGGAAACATGGAGCAGATCCCAGACCTTCTGGCTCCAAGGGATTGTGTCCCTTGGACAGACATGACAATTCTATTTGCACAGTGTCTGGCACATTGTAGGTGCTAAAAATATATTTTTGAGTAAATGAATAAATGTCTCAAAGTCTTTGGGTCATGACCTGATTACCTCATTCTTTTTTCTTTGTTTTGATCTGCTGTGTCAGCCTAGGTGGGTACTCAATTTTTCTCATGACAAAATCCCTCAGTCACCTTTTGCCCCCCTGGGGACTTTCTGTAGTTTCTCCATCAGGCTCTTTACTAGCCTTGCCAGGGAGTAAATGTTTTTATTGGAACAGCATGAAATGTGACATTACTCATAGATTCTGGCAGAAAATTAGTTATAGTGAAAACTAGCTCAGCCCCGCTGGGCACGATTGCACCTCCTCTCTGGAAGCAGTAAGCTGAGGGACTGCGGGGAGTCATAATGGTCTAACAATGGCTAATGGTGAGGAAAAGATGGACCTGAGGCACATAAGTCAATCTGAACACCGGGATGGCTAATGAAATGCTCAGGAGATGCTTGAGCTCATCTGAGCATTGTTCATGGGTGTTTGTCTCTTACTGGACCATACTTTTTTGTTACATAAGGAAAAAGTATAATAATTTGTAGTATATGGAAAGTATCTGAAGGCTGAGATATTTGCAGATTAGTAAATAAATGGGGAAATATAAGCCCACCTTCACATTCCAGAGCTCCAAGTCCATGATTCTTTCATTGCCTAGGGTTTATTCCCTATTTTAAGTGTATGTCAAAATAAAGGATGGCTCCAGTTTTCAGCCTTGGTCTATTTTTTGTTAATATGCAATGATCAATGAGGCAGAAGGTTTAAGGTAGCAAGAGACTAGAGTTTAATCAAAGGCTTATATGATTGCCTTTTCATTCTTCAGTCAATGATATCACAACATTGGTTTCAGTCCTCCCAGTACTTGGAAGGTCCTTTTGTTTCAAATATTCACCTTTTAGGAAGAATCAAAATAGAAAGCTTGACTATAACCACAGAGAGCTTCAAAGGTGGGATTTGTCCAATCCTTTTAATAGTTTCCTCTGGAGCAGAAATGATTGGCAGCAGTGACATAAAGTCAAAACTCCATGACTCACTTGAGGCAGATTCAGGAGCAGCCCCTTCTTTGTGTTCTTTCATAGAAATATTCAACAAGGAGTTGGCAGAGCTTGTAAGCAGACATTCCTAATGTGAACTTTGCAGGCATGACATGTTATGTTTGTAGAAATAATATAAAACATCTTCTGGAAAAAAGAAGCATACATATCTTGAAATGCTTTACTTGAAAATAATAGTTAACAGTTACAACTTTTTAGTTCTATTTTTTTTTTCCAAAATACAATTTTTCCTTTCTTTTTGGAACTGTATGGTGTGAATCAGAAAGCTTTGGACTGATGGGACATTTATTTGCCCAAGGGGCTCCTGGAAGATGCCCACATGTGAAATTATGACAACTGCCTTTTTAGGACTGAAGATGGTGCTGAGATGTGCATGAGAGACTCCACTAAACCTTCCTTGAGATCTCTGCATTGATACAAGTCCTTTGTGCAGTGTGGCTCTCTGTGTTCTTAGAGGAAGGTGCCAAGTGGACGAGCTATTCCAGAGATTGGAATAGGAAGTGAGAACTTTCTGGGACAATTATATGACTCTTCTAGTTGCTACAGTAATCTACTGGTTTTCAGACAGAGACATTTGATATCATTTCTCTGTCTTCAGCACACCCCAAACACTCATTCTCTGTGATAATTCACTTCATGGGAGTGTGGAAATGAGTTGTGGCCATGGATGTTGACTAGAGAGTGAACGGGGTCTTGATCCAGAGAAAAGGGCCATGATTACCATAGAAACAAAGCAAAGAAGAAAAGCAAAGTCATACCAGAAAGGAAAATAAGGCAGCTGTTTTGGCAAAACCCCATTCTCACAGCAACAGTAACTAGGGGGACTGTCCCTGATGCTTCTAGCAAAGACTGCTCCAGAGATGGCCTCTACCAGCCCTGACTTCTGCGCTTCAACTCAGAATCATTCTGTTACATCAGCTGGTTTTATCTTGACCCTTTTTCATACCCAACCATTTAACCTCAACCCTATCAAGAATATCATACCAGTCTGAGTGACCATGCATCTTTCTTTAAATTAGGTGAAGCAATGGCTCACCCTAGTCCCAGGCTTTTCTTTATTTTCTGTCTTATTACTTACAAATCCACCCCGTTATTACTAGAGATAAAAGTAGCCAAGATTTTTCACTTCTAGACCTCTAACGTTTAGCTCTACATTGCCCCAGGAAGAGAGCCTCTGATCACGCTATTCTGAAAACACTGCTTTTGCCCAGATTTGGGCAGAGGACTTCCAAGGGTAAATGACTTCCAGGTTGGTTAGGGCTGAAATGAGTGCCTCCCATCTCCTCCTCCAGTCAGTGTCTACCTGGAAAGTTCAACAGATATTTGGCTTTCTTGCATGTCATTCACTCATTGAGGGGTCAGAGTTAGAAAAAATGTTGTGATTTGCACCATGACACAAATGAGGGTGCTGATTAATTACGATATTTGAGTAAAATTTATACGTGGGAGGACAGACCTAGTATTCTGAGACTGAAAATGGAGTGTGGATCTCAAAAGATGCTTGCTGGATCTAATGATGTGTACATTTCCCCTCACAGAGGGATGGGGTTTTACTAGAAGGGACTATTACCTAAAGGCCTTCTCTGAAACTTGGATGCAATCCAAGAGTGAGAACTGAATAAGCAAATTTTCAAATGAAAGAAAAAAGAAGTCTTACCTTAGGTAAACAAAGGTTTCTGGTTATTTATCCATTATTCAAATGCAGATAGAACGTGTCAAGAATAATAAACTTGCCCTCTTCTTCCAAGTGATAAATTCCTTCTTTGTGTTATTTACTTACAAAGAAATAACTACCTGATATTTCTATCAAAGTGAAGTTGTCATGTTCTAACAAATGCCAGGATCATAAGCCAAATATATTCAGAATCTTTTATCCTGCCCTAAAGTTCCACTCCTGGGTGACCTGGGACATGCTCTGAGAAATGTCTGGCAAAACTAGTGCATCTCTGGAGGTCATAAATAAAGACATTGCTGCTTGCTGAGACATGTAGCTCCTTCCTGGAGTAGCTGGGAATTGGTGATAACAAACCACGGTAACCCTGGGCTTAGAAATGGATTTGAATTTTTCTTTATAATTATACATTTTGCAATTTTGGCAGTTTTGAAGGTAAAAATGTGTCAAAGGGTAATATGTCTCAAGGACAGTCAGTGTTAAATCAATATTAATTAAATAGGCATATTCTTATTTAACAAAGCATTGAAGTGTGGAGGAAGGGATCTGCTGTAACCATTTTCTTTAATTTTCTTTGGCCATCTGTCAGGTAAGGTAAGACCTCCAAATCCCATGCATCAGCTTTTTAAAAATATAGCCAATTTTCAGCTTAGGTTGCTTACCTAATGATGTGTTTGCTGTGTCTCAGTTAGAATTTACCAGAGATAAAGCTGTATTATTAAGCAGAAAGGAGGCGCACATATAAAGGCAATAGAAGTTTTGAAGCAAGAAAAAAAGTGAGGTTAGTTCTTTTAATCAAATCAGAAATCCCAAAGGGTGTGACAGCACATAGAATTGACATAACAAGTACTATCTCACCATGAAACACATAGGAGAAATCATTTGTGAGCCAGCTGTATTATGGAAGTATGGCTGAATAGTCTTTGTCTATCCATTTCATATCTATTAAGGACCATGGTCATTACTCCATACTCACCATCATATAAAGCACGTAAAGGAAAAAGAAAGTTCCATGAAAAGTAAAAAAAAACCCATCTTGTCAATTGGTTACATTTGTTCAAAAGTATAGATATCCTAATGGAATGGTCAGCAAGACCTGAACGTCACTTCTGATGAAGATGTTACTAAAAGCTGGGAAGAACAGTGCGGACAGAGCTCAAGAGCCATAGGAACAAAGCGCACTGTAAGTGTGGTTGGTCCTTTTGCCAGCCATGGAACTTTAGAACATCATTCTGAGCTTTTTACAGATAAAAGCGTATCAAATTTCATTACAACCAGTCCCCGTGGCACTGTCCAGGGTACTGACTTAGCTCGCGTGAAACGCTTGTCCCAACTGAAAAAGTCAGAGTCCCGTACCTCAGGGCCCCACTTCCTGTCTCCTTTGACCTCGTGCTCCTGGCAACAAATGCATGCCGATTTTGAACTCCACTACATAACTTCAGGAAATTACATGTGCTGGGACTAATCCAGGAACTATTTTTATGTTCTGGCTCCTATCACCATAGCAAAGAGCAATATGATGTAATTCTTACTGTCAGTGACATTTTAATCTGACAAAAGGTATCAGACAGTTAAACAAATAAATATATGCACTTTGGTGGGGGGAAAATGCAGTATATGCACTTGGAGGCAGGTAGAATGTTTTGTGACCTCAGAGGGAAGATTGTTCTGCCTAGGCGTGGAAAGAAGGAAACAGAGTCTTAAACATTGTTTCCAAATATAGGCTTTAAGTCACTTCTGAGTTAGACATGGGATTGAATTAATACAGGGATAAAGGTGTCCCCGTCAAAGCATTGATTTCCCCTCCTGAAAAATGTTTCTGTAGAGATGTCAACTTTTGACACGGACCCCGCCAATGACTTCCTGAGAGTGGGTTGTTTAGCAATAAAAGACATAGTACATTTCTTTGAGAAAGGTTCAGATATGTATCTTTATACCACCGCCACCCCAACCTTACCCTATGATACAGAGAGTTTCTAGCACGGAGTTTGAAGTCTTTAGATTCTGATGAATGTATACTTTCAATTATAGTAGTTATTTTCTCTTATTTTTACCTAGAATAACTCAGTTCACTGATCAAGGATAGTTGTCTATTTTGGAGGGCCACAATACACCATGCTAGAATTTATCAGTTCTTGATTTAGGCCTAACATTTACAGATCTTACTGAAACCAATATAAGTGATAAGAGAACATGATAATTTCTAACATATGCATGTACAGCTCTAATACTGCTTTTGAAGGAGCTCTAGTTGCATAGGAGTTTTTCTTCAGGACAATGAGTGAACCACATGATGCAATTCTATGGGATTTTCCATCTAAAATTTTTGGAAGATTGAAAATCTTTATCTTCCCCTTTTTGAAAGTAAAACAGGAAAATAGCTTTAAAATGCTTATAGAAACTTTGTTCTTATGTCATGCCTTCAACATGAAACACTTTATAGCTAGAAACAGATAAGAGAGCCAAGAAGCTGAGGACATTCTGACTATTTGAATATCTCATTGGTATTTTTACTGCCATTAAGAAACAATTCCAGATTTACTAAGAATCCAGAGAAATGCATTTATATTATGGAATGGTATGATCATGAGAAACTATATTTTGCACCAGTATAAGCACCACTGGTTGGGTAGTATCCATGTGTGTTGTTCTCATTAAGGGGCCTGGAGATACTGAATAATCACAGATGCTCAAACTATGATGGGAATCCCTTTTATTATATTACCTTGTGCTATGGACTTAATTGTGTTTCCTCAAAATTCATATGTTAAAACTCTAACCCCCAATGTGACTGTATTTGGAGATAGGGCTTTTAGGATGTAATTACAGTTAAGTGAGGTCATAAGTTAGGATCTTAATCTGATCGGATTTGTGGCTTTATAAGAAGAGCAGGAGATCAATCTTTCTCTTTTTCTCCATGTGCACACACTGAGAAAAGGCCATGTGAGCAGACAGCAAGAAGGTGGCCGTCTGCAAGCCAGGAAGAGAATCCTCACCAGAACCCAACTATGCTGGTACCCTTATCTTGGACTTCCAGCCTCCAGAATTGTGAGGAAATAGATTTCTGTTGTTTATGCCACCCAGTCTGTAGTATTTTGTGATGCCAGTCTGAGCTGGCTAACATACCTTGCCTTAAAAAACATAAATCCCTTCTGAGGAAACACATTCATACTTGTATTTTGATCATTTGAGCAATCGTTAATCCAATTTCATGGTGTAAATTGCCCTTCTTGAAGCGGTACACACCTATAACCTTACAGTAGCCCTGGCAGAATTGTGTTTATCCTTCATTGCCCTTATAACAGCTCAAGTGTGTTGAACTTCATGACTTTTTGTCCCTATTTGCTTTTCGTGGATAACCATTGAGATACAAACAAAAGCTTCAGACAGTCTAACATCCTATTTACAAATGTCAGGTAATTGATAAATGCTGTAAATATGAGCAATGGCAAAGCATCTTTGGTTGATGCTTGGCAACTTTTCATGTAAAATATTGGATGGAGAAACCTCACTTTCTAGAAAATAGTTTGTATCAGGTTGTGAGAACATATCCCACAACCTGACCAATATGTGGTTTGAGGGGGTAGAAGAATCCCTTTGGAAAAATATGGTATCACTTTGAAACTTTTTAGAATGTAGCATATATTAAAAGTAAGTAAAAGTAAATTCTTTCTCAAGGATTAGAGCAACCTAAATCCTGAAAGACTTTTAAATGGCAGTGGAGGTTAACCCTTTATCAAATATATGATTTGCAAATATTTTCTCCTATGTTATAGTTCGCTTTTTCATTTTGTTGATGGTTTCCTGTGCTGTGCAGAACCTTTTAGTTCAATGGAGTCCAACTTGTTTATTTTTGTTTCTGTTACCATTGCTCTTGGTGTCAAATTAAAAAAGTAATCATTACCAAGACTGATATCAAGGAACTTACCCCTATGTTTTTTGGTAGGAGTTTTATGGTTTCAGGTCTTATGTTCAAGTCTTTAATCCATTTTGAGTTGATTTCTGTGTACAGTGTAACAGAGAGGTCCAATTTCATTCTTTTGCATGGGGCTGTCTAGTTTTCTCAACACCATTTATTGAAGAAACTATCCTTTTCCCACTGTATATTCTTGGCTCCTCTGTCATAAATGAATTGACATTGAACTCATACAACTCAATAGCAAAAAAACAATCTTATCAAAAAATGGGCAAAGGAACTGCACTGACGTTTTTCCAAAGAAGACATGTAAATGGCCAACAGGTGCATGAAAAAGACGATCAACATCACTAATAATCAGAGAAATGCAAATCAAAACCACAGTGAGATATCACCTCACAGCTGTTAGAATGGCTTTTATCAAAGAGAAAAGTGAAATAAGTGTTGGCAAGGATATGGAGAAAAAGAATCCCTTGTGCACTGTGGATGGATGTGTACATTGGTTCAGCCTCTATGGAAAACAGTATGAAGGTTCCTCAAAAAATTAAAAATAGAACTACCATATGATCCAGCAATCCCACTTCTGGATATATATCTGAAAGAAATGAAAACAAGGTATTAGAGAAGTATCTGTGCTCCCATGTTTATTGCAGTATTATTCGTAATAGCCAAGATATGGAAACAACCTAAGTGTCTATTAATGAATGAATGGATAAAGAAGATGTGCTATGTGCTTATATATATGATATATATCTAAATATTATTTAACCATGAGAAAGAAGGAAATTGAGGGCATTATGCTAAGTGAGATAAGCCAGACAGAGAAAGACAAGTACTGCATAGTATTATTTATATGTGGAATCTAAAAAAGTTTTTAAATGTCAAACTCATAGAAACAGATAATTTAAAAAGTGGTTTCCAGGGGCTGGGAGTTGAGGATAATAGGGAGAGGTTGGGAAAAGGTTATAAGCTTTTAACTATAAAATGAAATAAGGTCTGAAGATCTGATGTAAAACATGATTATAGTTGATAACACTGTATTGCATAATTGAAATTTGCTAAGAGAGTAGAACTTAAATGTTCTCACACACAAGAGAGATAAATGTGTGAGGTGTAGATGTGCTAATTTTAATTAACTAAATGAAGGGAATCCTTTCACAATATATACATATATCAAATCACTACCATTTACACTTTAAATATCTTACACTTTTGTCAATTATACCTCAATAAAGCTAAAATAAAAATTAATTAAATTTAAAAATTAATTAATTAAAAATTAAATTTAAAAATTTTAAATTTTAAATTAATTAATTTTAAAAAATGATGATGAAGCAAGAATATGATCCAAGGTTTATTTGATTTAAAGTATTTTATCTGATGATTTATGGTTGAAGAAGTTACTGGTTTATAAGCTGTGGGTATTATTTGTCCTGGGACTAAAACTCTGAGATAAATATACCTCTCTAGTACTACTAAGTATCTTTAACTTAAGCCATACTAATTATTTCTAAGTCTACATTTTTAGTTTTAATTATATCCAGGAGATGCCCTGGATATGAAAAGAACTCAGTTAAGGAGTTCTTATGATGGTGAGTTCATATGATGGTGCCAGATGAGAGGAGTGGGCCATTTAGATGAGATAAACATTGAGCTGAGTTTACCTAGGATGAAGGTTTTAAACTGAACTGATGATTTTTTTCTCTGGTGCTGATTTTCCTTCTGAGTTTCTGTTCTCCATAAATTATCTACCTAATTGTTCATCTATTTTATCTAGTTATTTTCCTTGAAAGGTAAAGGAATCTTCATTTTATCCCAGGGATGACTAAGTTCTCTATTTAATCAAATAATTAAATATATCTTTTCTCTAATAATTTAGTTAAGAACCTGGGGTAGGAGATGCCACTGACACACTTTGGAAAACTCATTCATCTTTTTTTAAGTTCAAATTCTCTTTTTTTTTGAGTTTATTTTTTCTTTACTTTTTTATTGAAATATAGTTGATTTATAATACAGTGTTAGTTTCAGGTGTATAGAATACATATATATTTTCTTCAGATTCTTTTCACTTATAGATTATTACAAAATGTTGAGTATAGCTCCCTGTGCTATACAGTAGGTCCTTTGTTGGTTATCTGTTTTATATACAGTAATGTGTATATGTTAATCCCAAATTCCTAATTTATCCCCCCCCTTCGGTAACCATAAGTTTGTTTTCTATGTCTGTGGGTATATTTCTGTTTTTTATCTAGTTATTTGAATAAGAAACTTGCAATCTTAAAATCTCAATCCCCACAGACATCAGTCCCCAAATATTTTTGATTCCACAGCTCAAATAGTTCTCAAATCACTCTCTGCTTTTTATCTACCCTTTACAACCTAACTCCAGACTACCACGATCTCTTGTCCTACATCCATCTCCTTACTACCGTATCCATGTCTGCTCTTGCCTCTCCACTCCAGTCTTTAAATCTAAGCCAGGATGGTGGTTTGACTGATTAGATCGCTCCCATGCTGAAGACCTTTCAATGTACTCTCAAGATACAACTCAAAATTCTTAACATAAGTTACTAGGCTCAGAGTATCTCACTAGCATCATTCTAAGTCACTTTATTTTTTTGCTGTGATTCAGTCACACTGGCCTTGATAATAAGGTATTGAGAGGGCTACAAAAGTATAATTAGATTATTAGATGAATTAAAACCAATTATTAGATGAATTAAAATGAAGGAACAGAGAAACTGTGGCAGAAAAGGCATAGAGAGCATTAATTCAAAGACAGGAGTCCAGGGCTGGCTATCTATGAGAATGAGACTCATTAGAGAGAGGTGAAAAGAAAGTAGATCTTAAATATTCCCACCACATAAACACATGAAGGTAACTTTGAGGTGATGGAAATACTAATTAGCTTGATTGTGATGATATTTCACAATGCATATGTGGATCAGATCATCACCTTGTACCATCATATGTGTGTGTGTGTATATAAAGAAAAAAAGAAAAGTACTTATAAAGTTACAAAGAAAAAGTACTTATAAAGTTACAAAATAATACTAATCATATAATGCATGGAACTTGGAAGGACATTGGGAAAAAGTATAGGAGACCTAATTTCCTTATCTTTGATAGTAGGGAAACAAACGCTACTGTCACAAGCTTAACCGTAATATTAACAAGTGAGTAATGACTTCAGCATCTTCATTTTTTTCCCATAATATTATTTCTTAAACCAAAAAGGAAGCTTTTATAAAATTATACTCTGTTAGTGAAGAAATACTTGTTTGAAGTTTGGCAAGCCCTTTGATTTCACATTAGCATATTTTTTCCTATTAAATTCAAGTAAAAAAATTCTCTGTCTTTATATCTACATTTGTGCAAATAGACATCTGGAATGATAGGAAATTAATATTAATAATGGTTTTAGGGAGTGTAAGTGCGGTTAGCTCTCACAGGAGGGATGAAAATGGATAGAGGACAGCTTTTCCTTTTCATTCTCTAGTTTTCTATACTGTTTGAATGCTCTAATAGTCATACTGTGTGAATACTTGTCAACAGGGGTTATCTGTGCAGGCGCTCATAGTCAACTTTTATTCTTATCTTTGTACGATTTGTCATATTTGTGTGTATCAATAGGTCATATTTAAATTTGGATACTTTAAAAGAGAGATATAAATATAGAATATAATTAAAAATGAAAGTAATGAACCAAAAACTAAATAATACAATAAATATCCAAAGGTTTAAAATAAAATGTAGACACAGTAACACAGATCTTATATGGTTGGAGAGAATGAGTGGAGGACTAGTATTTTTGAGCATTCAATGTATTTTAGGAATGTAGGAATTTAAAATCTCTTTTAAATTACTGATATACAATGAATAAAATGACCGAAGTGCATAAATATATAATGTCAAAATATCATGGAAAGACAGAAATATAATTAAAATATATTAAAATTCAAATAGAATAAGGGCAAAGAAAACAAAACAAGACCAAAACTCTAAGGATTAGAAGATTTAAAAGAACAAAAAGTTAAGATAAGCTAAAACAAATAAAAGGAAAAATGGTTACACAAAGAGTACATTACATATTTATACAAAGAGAAAATTAAATTTACTTAAAGTAAAATAGAAAAGTGTTAAGAAATGAAAAATTATTAAATGTAAAGAAAAGACTAGGTCAATATGGAATGTACTAATAAAATATGATAAAAGTACTAAAATCATGAAATGGCATAAAAGCTAATGATTAGATAAAATCTAAAAAAGAAAATATACAAAAATAGTTCAAGATTACATTTTTATTGAGTGTTAAATTTAACTAAATGGGAACAAGATCCCCAAATGCCCAGAGTGTGCAGGTTTGGATAATACACATACTAGCTGTTTGCTTTTTATACTGAGAATAAATGAAGACAAATTCAATCTGGACACTTTCTTTCTGTGTCACAGTTATTCCAAAATACAAACAAACAGAAAGTGTATATAAAGGAGAAAATTTAGAGCAAAAACTGAAACGACAACAAAAGTCAATGATCATTTCTATACTAATTCTGGAAGTCCTGATTCAGATTATAATCAATACTCTCACCAGAGCAGAAAAAAAGGAAACATGCGTAAGAAAAATAAAACAATATTTTAAAAGTCAATCGTATGGTGAAGTATTGTGAAATGTAAAAATATTCAATCACAAAGGAAATAAGATAATGACAATAACATGAAAAATAAGCTAAATTACTAGAAATCAAATAATGGTAAACAATAAGTGTTTAAAAATAAACAGGCGACAGGTGGTTGAAAGCAGAACGTTAAATGAGGCAGCTGGACAACGTCCAAATTCTAACAGTTTCCTAGTATGAAAATAACAAGACAAAGAATGTGTTATTTTATTTTCCCTCTATTTCTTTGAAGGTTAATAGAAACCATGGACATGGACTCTAGGGATTGGGGGAGCTAGGACAGAGCTTAGTTTCTTGCAGTAAGAAAGGGGTTTGGAAGAACAGCAAAGATCAAAACCTGAGGTCCAAAGCTGCATGGGAATTATAGTTGCTAGGCTGGGTGTTCCAATAGCCGGAGTCCTAAACACTAGCAACCAAAGAAGTATTTGGGGGAGAAGATATATCTGCTGTTACATGTTATTAAATTTCTTGCTTTGTGGTGTGAAATGGAACCCACTTGTCTTCATCTTAAACAGACACTTGCACACACATACACAGACACTAACAATTTGGATAATGGGCTTGTTTGGAGATACTTACTAAGCTCCCAGCCCTCATTTCATCTTCACTTGCGCCCTAAGGATAGTGATCATTACTTTCCCCGTTCCACTGAGTCATATGGAGGTTAAGTAATGTGCCCAGGATTATAGAATTGGAGGGTGGCAGAATCATGCTGCGAACCCTTGCAGTTTGTGCCACACCCTCTACTGTGTCAAAGTAGTTCATGACTGGGGAAGCTTAAAACCAGAGGCTTCCCATGGGAAACAATTCATATCAAGCTTATAGTTAATAACTTGAAGGTCCCTCTATCTTCCCTCAGACCTCAAACAGGAGTCCTCTTCTTGTTTTAGAACAAAGATGAAATGGGAAAATATTCAAAGTTTCCTTGAGAATATTCATACTAAGAATTTGGTCACAATATTTAGAGGACTCAGTTTTTGGGTCTTCACTTCCTCTTGGGTTCCTCCTTCATCGTGGCGAAGGAAAGGTACCATCTTTCTAGGATACGGTGGTGTGGCTTGGCACAGCAGGGCTCAACTCTCAACAGCTGGAAGGTGCTTGCTTCTTTGAAAGCATGACCAATAGAAGACCAGTCTGCTTCTTCACTTGTCATCTTCCGAAGCCTTTAGAGAGTTTAGCCAGTTAGCCAGGATTGTAAAACCCCCAATAATTTGGTGACTCATTTCATTTCAGAACAACACCACGTTATGGTTGGAAGTCATTTGCCCAAAGCTTATCCAGCTCATTGGCTGAGGAGATGGATGCCTCCCTCTTTGGGGTAGTGAGTTTACTTTCCATCCTGACAGCTCGTTCCTTAACCTGCTCACAGAGTCTTAAGTGAGTATTGTCTCTGCACATTCCTAGGCCCTGCTCACTTGTTCCGTGCTTTGATGAGATGTGTAAAAGCAAAGTAAGGAGAAATGAATTGCACAGGGTAATACAGCAAAAGATGTAGCATAGGGTGATCTTTCTAAGTTCTGGACATCATATTGCCTTTTAATCACAGCATAATACCCCATACCTGCCACTGCCTGTAAGTCAAAATCTTGCATTCCTTATCTTGGCCTTCCATGGCCACGAACTGCCTTCCGCGATCTGCTGCCATCCTTTGCACTTGCACCTGTTGATGATCACACTTTTCTCTACAAGTGTTTCACCAGCCAGATGAGTGTCTTTTACTCTGTGGATTCCCCCACCTTACCCGACCTGTCTACCTTCACCCTGTTCCCCTGACATGATCGCCTGTCCATTTTCTTCATCCTTGAATTGCATATGTAGTAACTCATCTCCAGGTGAGGACCTCACACTTGGCAGAAGATCAGTTTGTTTAAGACAAGAGAGTCCTGTCCTGGGCCCACATGTAACCATGCTTCAAGGCCACTAAAGCCCCAGAAGTGCAATTAGAAGTTCTCTTTACCAAGGGTAGTGCTGGAGAAATAAGCACTTCTAAATTGTTAATTAGGGAACAGGTGTCACAACCCCTCCTACTCTCTGACCCCTTAATGTGGAGAGTAGAACCTGCCAGCCAGGAGGATCCAGCTGTGCTTTCGAGGTGAAGCCTCCCTTGTTGGAGCCTAAGTGATGCATTAAACCCAAACATCTGCACAGAAAACTTGTTTCCGTGCCAGGATGGATTCCCCTTTAATGGGGAGTACAACTACACTTTCAGAAGTGGCAATAAACCACACTCTGAGTCCTGCCTTCTTTTTCTTTTACCCTCATGACCTTCTCATGCTGTTGAGAGGAATTGCTGCCAAACCTTCTATTTGGCAGATCAGTGGAACACATCCGTCCTAACTGTTAGACCTTCTCACCTGGCTTCCACTGGCAGTGACCACCCCAGTCCCCCTCCCACCATGCAAAGTTCCAGAACCCAGTTGAGTGATAGGAGTAAAGCTGTAATGTAGTGAGGTCCAACATGCAGTCAAGGCACTGGAACTTTTTAAATAATAAAGCATGAAAGATCTTATACATTTAAAACTGTAAAGAAAAATATCATAAACACCAATGCACAGTATATCCAAGAAGTAGAAAATTAGTTGAACTTCCTGTATACCCCTCATCGATCCCATTATTTGGAGGTCCTTCCTCCAAAATGTGCCTGGTATACTGATTTGCTGTTCTCACACCTACCCATTTCTTTATGCTGTTCTTCCCCACCTAAGTATCCCTAAAGACTATATGGTATTTAGTTGCATGTTTTCCAACTTTATGTAAATTGTATTATACTGGAAATATTCTAGTGCCATTTGCTTTGTTTTGTTTTGTTTTTGTGTTTTTTGATTTTTGCTCAAAGCCTTGTTTGTAACATTTATTTATTTATTCATGTTGATTTTTCCAGGTGTATTCACTTACTTTGAGTACTGTATGGTATCTCATTGTATGAAAATTTTACAATTTATTATGCTGTGAACGTTTTTATCTACAGCTCCTTATGACACAATTTTAAGGTGGTCTATAGAATATATATGCCGGTATAGAGTTGCTAGGTGGTAGAGTATCTAAATTTTCAACTTTATTAGATATTTCCAAATAGTTTCTAAGGTGGTTGACCAGTTTATATTCCCATCAATAGTGTAATACATGTCTTCATGTCTCTATACCATATCATTACTTGGCATTGTCATACTTTAAAATTTTTGCAGAATTGCTGGTGTAGAATCATATTGTTTATGGTTCAAATTTTAATTTCTCTAATTACTGGTAAGGTTGGGCATCTTTTGTATGTTTCTTGGCCATTTCAGTTTCCTTTTTTGCAAATTCCTAAGAACAGTAATTTTTTGTCCTCTCTGCCCTCAAGTCTCTCTCTCTATTTACATTCGAACAGGAGCCTAAAGTCTATCAGTATCCAGAAATTTCCCACCTTTCTTTCTCTCTGACAGAGCAGTAGGGTCTTTGCCCCAGAAGCTGAAGTTTCTCATATAATCATTAGCAGAGGAATTGGAAGGGTGAGAAGGATTAGGAACTGAGGTCCCCGGTGTGCTAAGGACTAAATAGTGCTGCTGTTTTTATTAGACTAGACGAGAGTCAAGGGCCCATGAAACATAAAATGATGAATCATGAAATGAGTTTATGTTTTGATAAATAGTTCTTTCCTAACATGGTCTAAGTAGAGTTGTCTGAATTAGATAATTTCGTAAAGCATGTACTAGAGAACTACGAAATATTTGGGGCTAAGAAGAGGGAGAAGTAGAATGATTTAATTAGTATGCAACGATTTTTTTTTTTTTACCTTGTTTTAGTGGCCCTGTGATGTAACTTTATCTGCAGGATAAGTACACAGGCCACCAGAAAGAAGATAATTCTCTTGTCCATTTTTCTCACTCCTTTCACTTCTATGTTACTTTTGGATTGATATTTGGGAGAGAAGTCAGAAGTACTTTGCCAGAAACTCTGTGTCAATAAACAAATGAAGAAGCTAGAAGATGGGTGTTTAAGGGAGGAAAGTAAAGAGGGATAAGCAGCCCTGCGGCAAGTTCAGGGAGGGATGTTGGGAGCATGACATGGCCGCTGCTCTGGAGTAGCTCTGAGGTCTGGGGTTTATGGGACAGAGGACCCTGGGTTTATCAGAGGCACTGCAATGAAGCATTACTTGCTTTCCTATTTGTGTTCTTTTGAGAGATGCAAAGGAGAATATGGAATCACTTTTGTAATCACTTTGATTATTCGTGACTTCAGAAAAGAGACGATCTTCTAGGACTCTGACGTTTGTTAGGATTACATAACTATCCTGAAGTCATACCCCCAGCACCCCTTGAAATTCTACCTTCTCGCTCTTGAAACCTAGAGACTAAATTGAGACTTCCCGTCAAAGGATGATTGTAGGCATATTAACGTTGAATTTGTGTACTTTCAAATTTCAGACACAGTCTCATATCATGGAATATGCACTGGACTTTGATTAAAAAACAAAACAAAACAAAAACCTCCAGGGTCCGATCCTTCTTAGCTATTAGTGTATGGGGTAACTTTAATCTCTTTGAAGATGTCTTTGCCTGTGTAATAAGATACTAGCTACCCTCTCCCTATCAACCTGATAGGGTTGTTGCGAAGATCAACAACTGAAAATATTTATGCAAACCTGAAAAATGTACAGCAATATGACATTATTGGGCTAGGAATTTTTTACATAATTAACCGTTTTGGAGAAGTGATTGCCTGTGCCTTGTGACCTGTGGGTTTTGCTGCATGAAAGGGGAAATGTATATACTGGTAGCCCACAATTACACCATCGCCAACAGACACTGAACAAAAAATCAGACTACAGGAAAAACTGAAAAAAGAAAACCATCCGTATATACGACTACTTTGTGCCCTGGATTGGGGAGTTTATTGCAGGATAGTATTCTGTGCACATTTATGAGGAGACTTGGTAAAGGCTTTGCCCTCCCATTTAGACACTTACTGTACCCAAAGAACTGCTGTAAATTACTAAGGGTGACAAAGGGACCAGTGTGAAGCATGAACTTGAGCGGCTGCCCCCACTGTGGGCATCTTCTCCCGGGTGGCAAATGTCTTCCAGAGGTCGAGGGGCACGCAAGCCAGGGAAAACAAACCATTCTGTCAGAGAGGAATATGACAGGTGTGAGATTGCTTTATTTGAAAAGAAAACCTTCCTTGTTGGAGGCGTCTTATGTTCTTGGGACACAGATGAGATAAGCATACAGACTCTGTGGCCATTAATACTCCCGAATGAGAAATGAAACATTTCTTCTGAGTGATAATTTGGGCCAGCAGGTATGTTTGCACACAGATAAATGGAAAGCCTGGAGGGGGGCACAGGAAGCAAGGAAAGAGAGTTCAAGTAGAGCAAAAGAAAGACAAAAAAAAAAAAAAAAAAAAAAGGTCAGGGCTTCTTAACCCCTGAGGAAAGAGACAACTGGGAACCACATAAACTACCAAATAATGATGGGCTAAAATATCCAAATGAGAAGTGAATTACCTCTAAACTCCTGGTTGCTAACCATTTTGTGTTTTAAAACACTTTGAGAAATTCATTAAAAAAACTATGGAAATTTTTCTTCATGAAAAAAATGCAGGTATTTATACAGGCAAAACATTTTGCATAATTTCCATAGGGTTGATGATTCCTGGGATCCTTCAGTGTACCTCTCCCAGGACTCCATGTTGACCTTCTTCCTTATATATATGATGTGATGTGATGTGATGTGATGTGATGTGATGTGATGTGATGTGATGTGATATGATGTGATGTTAAGTGATGTGATAGGATATGATGTAATAGGATGTGATGTGATATGATGTGATATTATATGATAACAAGGAAACATTGACCGTTAAAGACAGAACTCTAACGTGTATAGGTACAGGGAGGTGAGAGCTTTTTTAGGGAGACCTTGCTCTGGGATGGTTGTCTTTTCTGAGTCTAGACTCCTAATTCTTGCTCCCAATTAATGGAGTATATGTTTTAGAGGACACAAGGATATCTGTTGCTCAGTGGTATCCAAATATCAGGCATCAGTGTATGCCCTGGGTACCAAAGACACAATTACCACGGGCAGCCCTGCAGAAAGTGAGGGTCAATATTCCAGGGACACCATTCACATAGGTTTTAATGTGAATGTTGGCCCCTGGGGTAGTTCAGGATGGTGGTCTGCAAAAGTAGCTCCTCCAGGATGACCTTGTCACCAGTACAGGCGGACAGCAGGGCTACAAAGAACACAGAGGTCCTTTGTCTAGTCCTCAGGTGTAGGCTGGGGCAGATGAGCACGTCCTCACACAGAGATATCCAAACCAGAGGGTGGCTTCTCCTTCAAAACAAGAACCACAAACAGATCTTTAGAGCACTCACAAAGAAGGAAAATATCTTTGTTCTGAAGCCAGTGGAGTAGCCAGAGTGAAGGTGCACATGGTTTGGGGGCTTCTATTTCTATAGCCGTGGGTTACTGGATGAGAAAAAGCATGTGGAACACTTGGCATTAACATAAGCTCTGGGAAAGTTGATGCCAGCCCCTTTCCATTCCTCTAATGTCCAGAAAATATGCTTCTCTTTTCCCCCTTCTCTCCCTCCTTTCTTCCTTTCAGATTCCTCTTTCCTTGATTATTTTGATGGCTAAGGGAGATATCAATCTAGCTCTAGGTTTTCACAAGCAAGCTGTTGAATTTATATCTACCCAAACCCATGCACTGAAATAACAGTGACAGGCTCTTTCAAATTTTTCAGGTCATTTTCACCCTTGTGATTGTTGACAGTAAACCTGTGGAACTGAAACATGTTTCCTCACCACATTTCCCCTCCTTGCCACACATGGAAGCCCTTATTTGCTGTGAGAACCTCTTCCTAAGTCTACTACTGAGAGGGCTGATGCCAGTGTTATAGGAAAACAGACACAAGTTCTTTCCTTTGGAAATGAAAGAAGGCATGTGGTAGTGAAGTCTCCAGAGACCTGGGAACTCAGTATATAGTCGCAGAGTCTTGACTTGAACTCTTATTTTTCTCTGGGTCTATGTGAGGTAGATTCTCCCAGGCCCAGCAATGGGCAACCAGATAGAACCAGATGCTCTACAAAGAACTGAAATTGCTGACAAAAGAGCTTGCACTTTCAAAGGAGCACTTGATTAAAACACAAGGATACCAGAAACTCAGAAAATATGGGTGTTTCAAGAGAATGAACTCTAACCGCTTGGCGTTCTCCCAAGCAAGCCACTGCCGGAATTTTTTCTAAAACATAGGTCTGATTATGTCATGCCTGTGTGCACAAACCTTCTTTAACTGCCCATTGACTTCAATATAAAGTTTGGCTCTCTTTTCATGGATTAGTGAAACTCATGCATTTAAAGTTCCTTCTGAGCACCTAAAACTTCAATTTTGACTTCCCCTTAACCTTCTCTGGGTCTCTGAGATCTCCGTGTAACGCTGAAGCAAAAAATGGAACCACTGATGACTCTAAGAGAAAGATTTCTGAAGTGGAGTGCTATTCATCTGTCACGATGAGCGTTGTCCTCATGGTTGGCTCCTGAGAGGGACCTGTGAGGAGGTCAGGTACCCTGCCGCAGTTACTGGGAGGTTCTTGGAGCCCCAGGGAACTGGGGTTCAGGCTCGTGCATTCCCCCACTCAGGCTCCACTCTGAGAACAAGGCTGGCTAGCCATCTTGTGTCCAGGTCACTGTTTCCTAATTGCTAGTCAACTGACAGCAAAGGTACATTTTTACCTCCTCTTTCTCACACCCCGCTCAACTGCAGGGTAATAAACGTGAGTAGAAAAGTCAAAAAAGTCCTTTGGGTCTTGGTTTTCCAAAATTACCACCTAGAAGAAAAGACACATTTTCTAGACAGAATCCTGGTTCATAGGTGTGTTACAAATATACTTTTCAGCCCCAAACACATTTCATAATGGATATCATGGAGAAGTGGAGGGAGCACAGCCATTGTTTAAAAGCCAGAAGGGGGCAGTGGACCAAGGGAAGAACTAGTGGAAGACAAAAGAACATTGTCTTCTTGGCCCATGAACCACCTGGTGCGAAGCAGTGTTCTTGACCAGTGGTTTCCAAAATGGGCTGTTCACACTCCAGGGGTGCTCAAGATCATCCATTGCAATATGCATTTAAAAAAAAAAGATAAGGGCTTCTATTTTAATAGTTTATCAAAAAAGAACAAGAATGAAGTTCTACTAATATTTTATATGGATTGACACTGATGTCTTTACTTGGTCCACATGTCACATGGTCCCACCTCAAGTTTAGTTGATGAAATATCAAGGTTCCAAAACAGGGAGGAGTTGGCAGTGGTGCCTTATACTTCATTTACTTTTGGTATAGGGTTATGTTTTGCAGTTTCTGTGCGTCTGGTTAACTGGATTTACCCCTTGTCTCATTTTAACTAGATCTGTTCTCCTTCCGTGCTAAGTGGGTATATCTCATGGTATATAGGAGCCTCCATGAGATGGGCCAGTTGGACTCTTCCATACATGCCCTGGAGGAAAGAGGACTTGATGAAGCTGTGGAGTTTTCAGGACTTCTGGTTGGGAGAAGAGGGAATGATGAGCTTCACTGTGCATGAGTAGAAGGTGTTGTATCTAATAACACTTCAGATTAAACCGCATTAAACAGTGAGCTCAGAGCTATTTGTTTCCATCAGGAGTTGAGACACAAAACTCAGGATTATAGAGTGTTTTGTGGCAACATTAGCTTGATGCACTGGCTCAGCAGCCATAAAGACCAGTAAAACATGAGATATTGTCAAGAGGGAGATTGAAAACAACAACTTCTGCCTTTAAATCTTGATTCAGCAAATTTGAATACTTGTTATGTGTCTTCATGTTAGAATGATGCAAGTCTGCCTACTACAATTTACAATAGATTCAGAGTTTAAAAACTCCAGAAAAAAACAACTAGGATTATCATTGGAAACAACCAAATGAAGGTAGAATATAAGTAATTATAATTCCTTAAGAAAGGTGAAGGTGGAAGGAGGGGCAGGGGCTAGTGTATAAGATAACAAAGAACAATGGGCTCTTTGTTAGAACCATTTTTTGTCTCTTTTCTTTGTTAATAAGATAAAGAACAAGGCAGGGGATAGGGTTGGGGGGAGGGAGGAGTGATGTAAATTATGTTTACATGAGTACAGTGATAATTTCCCCAGATAAATAGCCCAAAGTCATATTGGTAGAAATGTAGGGTATCAACAACAAGAATACAGCTCAGTGTCCCCAGAAGAGTTGATGAAATCTTCACGTGTCTTATCCTCCCCCCAGCAGGTTGTTCTTCCTAAGCCACCCCACTTACCCTCATCCCAGTAGTATCCTTTTCCCAGGTGGGATTTGGTCAGGAAAGCAGAAAGCACTGTAAAATTCCAAACAGGAAACTATTTCGTATAGAAAACTACAATACCATTAGATGGACTGAGGGAGTGATAGGGAAAGCTTCTGATGGCTTCTAGGAAATCAATATGTGATAGAATAATCAGAAACCACCCCCTGCATGAGATACCTCACTTTCGTGTAGCACCAAAGTGAGTGATTCACTCAAATATGCTCCAAACCCCGGTCACTCCTCTACCATCTGCTGAAACCCATGCATCTGTCTGTATCTGCCACGAAAACAATATGACTTCACCTTATTGTCCACCTTCCATCTCTCACATGAGTGCCTTTCACTGGCAGAATCTAAACCGGAACCCAGCTGGTTAGGAAATGCAGCTCCTAGGCTTGTAGTCCTTGTGATGTAAGAGAGGGCATAGAAGGGGGCCAGTGGTGCCGGGGTCCCAGCAGATGATCAAGCTCAGGCATGTTTCCACATCAGGAGTCATTAATATGTCTCTGCTCCACTGGTAGTCCTGAAGGTGTTTCAGTCCAAAGTCACTTACTGTATAGAATTATTTAATATAGGCCTTCGATAGATACTATATCACTAATAAAATAATGTGAGCTGATATCACGTTTTTAATGGAGTTATAGTCTAAGCAGAAAAGGCCTCCTCTCTTGCTTTAGGTGGGGCTTCCACACACTCTGTGCTGATGTCATACCAGCATCCCAGAGAGATCGTTATTACTCCTCTCTTGCAACCTACTCTCCACAAACTCCCTTGCTCTCACTTTCAGCCTTGTTTTCCTCTCCGTTACCAAGGCTTTTTCTACTGCCCTTCTGAGATGGCCAGTGAAGAATATAGCTCTGTCGCTCAGCCACAAGGTACGCTTTGTTCTCAGACTTTTAGAGTGAAAAACCAAGAATTATACTATTGAATTTGATTCAGTCTTTCATTTTATCCCTGGGAACTTGGAACATCTTCCTTTAAGACTAAAGATACTGTGAAAGAAAATGCCCTGGGTAAAGCCCTAAATTACTGGTCAAGGACAAAACTGGTTTTCTGAGGCTTACTCCCTAGGCAGGGAAGTGTGTGTGTGTGTGTGTGTGTGTGTGTGTGTTGTGGGAGTTGGGTGTGGGGGAGGACACAGTTTCTTGTTTACGTTAGTGCCTGGCATTAAGAGAATGGTATTTATTCTCATTCCCTTTGTCCCAAACTCAGGGAAGTCCCTCAGCTTCAATTGCGCTTTTACCTCATCCTTACAGGAGGGTAAAATAAATACCATGATATGAACCAGTCCTAGCAACTGAGCAGAACATGACGGGACATGTGCGGGCATACCTGAATTTGAGCAGTGGGCATGCAGCTTTGCTTCCTTTCGGTGACATCTACTGCATCTCAACAAGGAGACCTGCGTTAATGCTTTGAAAAAGGAAATTAAAAAATAGAAACCTAAAGATATTTATTTAAGCTTCAAAGTTAGAGAAATTGTGCATTAAGACTTCTCGGTCAAGCCTGAAATTATAACTCGAGGCACAGAGCAGTGGTGATCAACTGTGTCTGCTTTTTCCCCATTCCCTGGTAGTCCTAAAGGCTGGAGAGACCCTGCTATGTGGGTAGAATACTCTCCTTATGGCAACATCATGAACTTTTCCTTATTAGCCATTGCAGAGCATCAACACCAAAGACCCCTAGGCAAGAATAAGGAGACGCCATGGGTTGTCACACTTTGCCTTTTGTACATTTCTTCATAGAGCACTGAAGTGTAATATTGATCTAGGAGACATTGGTCACAACTGACATTTCTTTCCACTAAATTAAAAGAATAAGAGAGAATTTTGATGACTTGAACAAAGTCTAGTTGCTTTATCTTGCACTGACATTTTGATTTTTTAAGGAAATGCATTTTCTAACTGTATCCTGCAGTTAGATAACTCCATTATTCCACTTTGTTGGAATTGCAGAAAAAATAATCAAACTTGCCAGCATGCTCAAGTCTTAGATTTTTCAGCTTGTCATAATTCACACAGGCTCTGTCACAAGGTCTGCTGGGATGGCAAGAAGGGGAGCACAGAGAGAGGAGAGCAAGCCAGAAGTGGACAAAGTGAAACCCTAGGTATTCATCTGTTTGTTAGAACTAAATCTCAGAGACAGTGGCCAGTGGACCGAATTGAAAGGTCCAAGTTGATGACCAGAAAACTATAACATAATATCCCAAGACATTGGCCTAGAGGCTGCATTATAATGTCCAAGGGGTATGGTCACAAAACCATTTTATCATGTCTGAAGTGGCAGTCTGAAGGCCAGTTTCCAGTTTATAAAGTCTTGGTGGGGTAAGGAGAATGGATCATGAGGCTACATTATAAAGTCCAAAGTTATGATCTTAATAATACTATAATCTGCAAGGTATGTTTATGGGAGGCAAATGATACTTTCAAAGGGCAGAAGCCAAAAGACCATATCGTGATGATCAAGAAGGTACTCAGAGGTCGCACATTATAATGCCTTGGATTGTGAGCAACAAAATCCATTTTCCTAATGGCCAACAGGTCGGCTAGATAGTTACGGTGTAGTGCCTGGGGACTGGGAGGTATTACCTTCTGAGTTCTCTGGTTTGTGGACAAAGGTAGCAAAGCACACATCTGTGAGCCTCAGGGGTAAAACTCCTTACTAGTCCAAGGGAGGATTTGTTTGGGTTGAAATAATCATCTTTGTAATGCAGTTAGAGAATCTTACAGGGCTGGGCTGGGTGGACTAGACAGGGTGACAAAAAGTCTGGTGACAGATCTCAGAAGCCACGTGTATTAGTCTGCTTGGGCTGCCAATACAAAAATACCACAGGCTGGGTGGCTTAAACAACAGACACTTGATTCTTCACAGTTCTGGAGGCCGGAAGTCCAAGATCATGGTGTCACAGGTTTGGTTTCTGGTGAAGCCTTCCCTCCTGATTTGTAGTTGGCCACCTTCTTGCTGTGTCCTCCCATGGCCTTTCCTCTGTGCTCTCTTGGAAAAAGAGAGATCTTTGGTGGCCCTCCCTCTTCTTATAAGGACACCCGTCCTATCAAATTAAGGTCCCACCCTAATGACCTCATTTAATCATAATTACCTCCTAAAAGACCCTATCTCCAAATATAGTCACATTGGGTCTTAGGGCTTATATGTATAAATTTGGGGGGGGACACAGTTTAGTTCATAGCACCGTGTATCACTGGCTCTGTTGTGTATCACTGGCTCTGTTGTATATCACTCAGTCTTTGGTTGGCCACGTTGGAAACTGGTCTTACTAACCCTTCTGCGCTGCAGGAACACCAATTCTCTCTGAAGACGATACTCTAAGAAGGATTTGAATAAAGGCACAAGTGTGCTTCTGCTCTAATTCATAACATTTTATTCGAACCTCTTACAGCACTTCTTATAAGTCTTCATAAGCTAAGCAGTTGTGATGTATAATTATATTCATAACTGTTTTTATGTGTGTGGTTTTCTTTTTGCTTTCTGTTACTTTCCAGATCTACTTTTCTCTCTTCTCCATCTGATTTTCTGCCTTGGAAAGTGATCATGTACACTTCTCTTGCTATCCTATGGGTTTGGGAGCTGTAACTGGAAATAATGAGAAGGTAGAAGAAGAGTAAAACCAGGATATTAATTCTTGCAGTTCCCTCCCTGCAAGGTTTACTAAGGCTGCCTGTATTTTCCAACTGAAGGTCTCTGCTCCTCTCAAGGAAGCTTTCTCTACATCATTCTTTCCACCTTGAGTCTAGTAAATACTTTCTCCCCTCATCCTTTTGGGCCTAGGGGTGGGTAACAGAGTCCCTGATGCTAAGCCCAAGGCACTGCACTACCTCTTGTAGTTCCTTTAAACCCAGCTGACGCATTTGTGAATAGTCCCTTTGTTTATATACCTTAAAAGTATCTTGAATATGCTATTCATTTCATAGAAAGGCACGACTGCTAGAAAATGCATCATGATGCCAGCTTTCCATTCTTGCTTATTCTTCTTGAATCAACTTACATGCACATAATTTCCCAGGAAAATCACTTGTATTGACTGGGATGATGTTGTCACCATTTGGAGATGCTTAGCCACAAAGCATTCTAAGAGCTCAGTAGTATGTAGGGAAACGGAGGGGAAGCTGGGATGACTGGGGGGCACTGGTCTCCACTGGAGTGTGGTGGGTGAAGTCCAATCACAGTGTCCAGAACCGCGTGTAGAACCTGATTCCTGGGACTTCCCTGGCAGTCCAGTGGTTAAGACTCCACGCTTCCACTCCAGAGGGCGTGGGTTCCATCCCTAGCTGGGGAAGTTCCGCATGCCACACAGTGTGGCCAAAAAAACAAAAAACAAAAAACACCTTTCAAAAAAAGAAAAGAACCTGAGCCCTATCCAGGCTGGGGCTGAGATTCAAGGGAGTAAGAACTACTTCCGGAGTCCATCCAGTTTTGAGACAACAGATTGGAAATAGCCTCTACTACTCACACATATTAAGGTAAAGTATTTCCATAATGCTAAATATATGTATTTCCCCTGTGGGATTCAATAAAGTTCTCTTTATTTTCAGTTAATAAGTAATGCTTCCCTTAACCCCCCACTCTTATTTCCCCCTGCATCGCTCTTGTGCCCAAAAGTTGCCTATCCTAATTCTAAGCAGTTATATTAATCAAGAACAGTTACCACACGGCGGCCTAAATCTTGGACTTTAGAGCAAGGGAGAGCTATGCTCAGATAGAGTCTCCATCATGCAGTAGCTGTCATCGGTAACTGGGGATACTCTTAGTATTTGTCTTGAGGGGTTGTTGTGAGACATTAATAAGGTTACTTTTGTAGACTGCTTAGCTCAGTTCCTTGCAGACAGTAAGCATGGAATAGATACTGGCCACACTCCTCCTCCCCCGACCCTCCCCGGCCGCTCAGCAACATGCAGGGGGAGCTTCCTGGTCCTGGATGGCCAACCTGCCTTAGGAGCCCTCTCAGCTCATTTTGGTTGTCATAGAGGATGGGGTTCAACCCACATGAAAGGGCAGCTTTGCACAGTAGCAGAAGTTCTTTAAGTGGGGCTGGAACCCAGACGTCGCCCGGTTCCAGAAAGGTGGCTGGATGGGGAAGCTGAGGACAGCAGGAACCTCAGCAAGCCCGCAGGGTAGTGGGCTTTAAGAGCACGATTAAAGCATGACTGTCCACCCTGGCCAGGATTTGTTCTGCAGCTGAGGGCAGGGGCATCATGGCCAGCCCTAGAAGCTAGAATGGGGGAGCATGGAATTGAAAGCCAAGAAATTGGGGTCAGTTCTCCCAGCTCTAATATCCTTTGTCACTGAGTAGTGGTTGAGTGAGTAGAAGGAGAAAGCATGGTCCCAGAGTCTTCAGGAGAAGACACAAAAATTTTCATCAAATAGGGCAGATGATGATCTGTGTTTGTTTCCTGTTTGATATTACATGTTCAAATGTATTGGAAATATTCTTTTTTCTTAGTTCCAACTGATACTATGAGCAGTAATAGCTGAAATTTGTTGAGTGCATACCATGTACCAGTGCTTTTTTGTTTTTTGCATCTTAATTGCAAGATAAGTATGGCAATTATTCCAGTTTAGAGATGAAGAAACAGGCACAGAGATGATAAATAAATTGATAAAGTTCTCCTAGTTAGCAAACATCGGGACCAGCATTACATCTGAGTCAACTCTTAATAATTACGAGGCTTCAGGTTTCTGATCATATTCTCATTTGTATCTCCTAACCAGGGAATCCCTGTGGGTTCACTCACAGGGATTGATTGCTGTGCTTACCTGTTCAATCCAGGGATTAGTCAGGTTTTCACTGCATTTCCCTAGCCTGAGGTAAAGAGTCATCCTAAATACCTTGCAAAGACAGGTGCTGCTGGTGAGATTTCTTAGTGTGATTTCTTCTGAATCTGATCTAGATAATCATGGATAGATCGGAATCTTTGATGACAAATCCAGCAGCCTGAAAGGTTACCCTCCTTAACAATGGCCTGGGAGATACGGATGAGTCTTTCCAGGCCAATGCCAAAGTAAAGGAAATAAGAAAAGCAAGGGTTTCATGTTAAGCTAAAGTAGGAAGTCTTGATCTGGCGTCTTGGGTAGAAGCAATCTCCCTTGATGTCAGTTACTTCTCTTCCTTGTTAATTTGATTTGGAGGTCTCCAGGATTTGTACAGGACCAGGTGGCAGGTGGAGTTTTCCTTAGCTGTGAGATAGTTGTGTACCCAAGGCTCAATACCTTCTAGTTTTGCATCAGTGGCAGTGGTCAGGGTGATTTAGTAGGCAGCAAAGTTACAGACAACTAGACTAACTCCTTATTTATTCCTTCTATCTCAAAAGCAAATATTTTGGAAAGAACCGTGGAACTGGATTTCTACTTCTGGCTTTTCACTTTCTAGCCATGTCACCTTAGACAAATGACTTCATTTCTCTGAGCCTCAGTGTCATAAACTATAAACTGGGAAAATAATATCTACCTCATGGAAACAGGTGTTAAATGATATATGAAAAGACTTAGCATAGAATAGATGCTAATTTATGACCACTCCTACTTTTCTCTTCTTTTATTACATTCTACTCCAAAAGGTCATCCATCATTTTGGATACCTCCAGTGACAGGAACCTCACCACTTCTCTGGGACTCTTATTCTGGTCCATTACAAAACAACACTGATTTTTAGAGAATTAGCTTTTTATAATAAAATGCTATCCTGAGGTCAGTTCTCTGAGTTGACATAGGCTAAGCTGAATCGCTCTTTCACACTATTGACCTTTTTATATCATGAAGCTAATCATCATGACCTCCTAAGTTTTTTCTTCTCCAAAGTAAACACCCCGTAGTTACTTCAAACATCTCTCAAGTGCAAAGCCTGTGAATTATTTCACTAGACTCATTTCTTTGATAGTGACATTCACCGATTTCTTTTTTCATTTAAAAAAATATTTCCCAAGAAGCAAATGTTCACTATATAAAAAGGAAAAATATACAGACTTAATAAAATGAAAATAATGATTTCTGAGGCAGTTGTTTCTCTTTCACAGTTCACCCTGGGGAATCTTCATTCCTTTGCTATCATGAGTTAACTGGCACATGCTGCTGATAGAATAGCTCTCCTGGCCTGAAATTAGGTGACAAAATATAAATTAAGTTCCTCGTTAGAGATAATTGAGAAATGGATGAAGAAAGCATTGCTGAACCTTCTACAAGATGCAGATACCTCATTAATCTGCCTCATTTGGTACCACCATTATCTCAAATTACAAATTCACTGTACTTTCATTTGTATTTGTACCGAAGGAGAGGACCTGCCCAGAGAATTCAAGGAATTAGATGGGACCTGTATAATTTGGTCAAGAACAACATCCATTCCCCAGATCTTGGGTGATAGGAATCATCACCTGTTCTGTAAAGTCAGGTAATTAGTACATCCAGTTATTATTTCCCATGACAATCTTGTCTAGAACTTCTTATCAGTATCCTTGTGATTATCTTATTGAAGTGTTTACTGAAACCATTATTTCTTGAATTGTCCAGGGTGTTAAATTACAAGTTCAATCATCTCCTAGCTCCCAAATCCCAGTCCTCTCATGGTTTTGAATACCTAGAATACATTGGTTGTTTACAAAGAGAAGCTTATGTAGCCAGCATGGCCAGGGAAGATAGGCACTCCCAAATGCAGAAGAAGTAGTTTCCCGGATTTAGGTGTAGTTTATACAGTCCTAAATGTACTCTCTATCATGTCAGTCCACTATGTGTAATAAGAAAACCTATGTGGTCTCTATCAGTGTCTTAGCTACCATAATGCATGCACATGCACACACACACCATGAACGACAACTCAGGAAGAATTGGGTCTGAAGTCTAGCTTTGCTTATATCCCTCAAGGCTGAATTTTATCTGTTCTCTCCAACCTTAAATCCTCCTTTTTGTGAACCTAAGCATTTCCTTTACTCACTGCTAGTGGCCTGATTTCTACTTGTCCATTGAGTTGATGATAAAGTTCCGAAGTTGTAGCTGACATGCGGAGCGTCCTCCCATTCCTGGATGTGTAAAGCTCTGTAGCTCACAGTGAAAAATGATGAGGACAAAATGAGGATCATGTAAGAAAATTAGAGTCAGAAGCTCTTTAGTATTAAAGATTAGATTCCAAGTCATGGGATAGCAGTTTCTTCCTGGATTGTTCGACTACTTGTTTGTTTTTCTTGGACAAGAGTATGAAAGTGAAGAGGAATTTGGATCCCCAGAAGCAAGGCACTATAGAGCTCCATAAACCTCTGCCGTATAAACCCAAACTGCTCTTTGACCACAAAGGCAGGAGTTTCTGTACTGTTCATCATTGTATCTTCAGCTCCAGGCACTTAATGGGTGTTCAATAATTAATTAATTAATTTATTTATTTATTTATTTTTGGCTGTGTTGGGTCTTCGTTTCTGTGCGAGGGCTTTCTCTGGTTGCGGTGAGCAGGGGCCACTCCTCATCACGGTGCGCGGGCCCCTCACTGTCACGGCCTCGCTTGTTGCGGAGCACAAGCTCCAGATGCGCAGGCTCAGTAGTTGTGGCTCACGGGCCTAGTTGCTCCACGGCACGTGGGATCCCCCCAGACCAGGGCCTGAACCCGTGTCTCCTGCATTGGCAGGCAGACTCTCAACCACTGTGCCACCAGGGAAGCCCCCATGATTCTTTTTGAATTATGGTTTTCTCAGGGTATATGCCCAGTAGTGGGATTGCTGGGTCATATGGTAGTTCTATTTTTAGTTTTTTAAGACACCTCCATACTGTTCTCCATAGTGGCTGTATCAATTTTCATTCCCACCAACAGTGCAGCAGAGTTCCCTTCTGTCCGCACCCTCTCCAGCATTTATAGATTTTATAGATTTTTGTAGATTTTTTGATGATGGCCATTGTGACCGGTGTGAGATGATACCTCATTGTAGTTTTGATTTGCATTTCTCTAATGATTAATGATGTTGAGCATCCTTTCATGTGTTTGTTGGCAATCTGTATATCTTCTTTGGAGAAATGTCTGTTAAGGTCTTCTGCCCATTTTTGGATTGGGTTGTTTGTTTTTTTCATATTGAGCTGCATGAGCTGCTTGTATATTTTGGTGATTAAGCCTTTGTCAGTTGCTTCGTTTGCAAATATTTTCTCCCATTCTGAGGGTTGTGTTTTCGTCTTGTTTATGGTTTCCTTTGCTGTGCAAAAGCTTTTAAGTTTCATTAGGTCCCATTTGTTTATTTTTGTTTTTATTTCCATTTCTCCAGAAGATGGGTCAAAAAGGATCTTGCTGTGATTTATGTCATAGAGTGTTATGCCTATGTTTTCCTCTAAAAGTTTTATAATGTCTAGCCTTACATTAAGTCCTTAATCCATTTTGAGTTTATTTTTGTGTATGGTGTTAGGGAGTGTTCTAACTTCATTCTTTTACATGTAACTGTCCAGTTTTCCCAGCACCACTTATTGAAGAGACTGTCTTTTCTCCATTGTATATTCTTGCCTCCTTTATCAAAAATAAAGTGACCATAGGTGTGTGGGTTTAACTCTGAGCTTTCTACCCTGTTCCATTGATCTATATATCTCTTTTTGTGCCAGTACCATAGTGTCTTGATTAGTGTACTTTTGTAGTATAGTCTGAAGTCTGGGGACCTGATTCCTCCAGCTCCGTTTTTCATTCTCAAGATTGCTTTGGCTATTTGGGGTCTTTTGTGTTTCCATACAAATTGTGAAATTTTTTGTTCTAGTTCTGTGAAAAATGCCATTGGTAGTTTGATAGGGATTGCACTGAATCTGTAGATTGCTTTGGGTAGTATAGTCATTTTCACAATGTTGATTCTTCCAATCTGAGAACATGGTATATCTCTCCATCTGTTTGTATCATCATTAATCTTTTTCACCAGTGTCTTACTGTTTTCTGTATACAGGTATTTTGTCTCCTTAGGTAGGTTTATTCTTAGGTATTTTATTCTTTTTGGTGCAATGGTAAATGAGAGTGTTTCCTTAATTTCTCTTTCAGATTTTCATTATTAGTGTATAGGAATGCAAGAGATTTCTGTGCATTAATTTTGTATCCTGCTACTCTACCAAATTCATTGATTAGCTCTAGTAGTTTTCTGGTAGCATCTTTAGTATTCTCTATGTATAGTATCATGTCATCTGCAAACAGTGACAGTTTTACTTCTTCTTTTCCAATTTGTATTCCTTTTATTTCTTTTTCTTCTCTGATTGCTGTGGCTAGGACTCCAAAACTATTTTGAATAATAGTTGGGAGAGTGGGAAACCTTGTCTTCTCCCTGATCTTAGTGGAAATGGTTTCAGTTTTTCACCATTGAGAACGATGTTGGCTGTGGGTTTGTCACATATGGCCTTTACTATGTTGAGGTAGGTTCCCTCTATGCCTGCTCTCTGGAGAGTTTTTAATCACAAATGGGTGTTGAATTTTGTTGAAAGCTGTTTCTGTATCTATTGAGATTATCATATGGTTTTTATCCTTCAATTTGTTAATATGGTGTATAACATTGATTGATTTGCGTATATTGAAGAATCCTTGCATTCCTGAGATAAACCCCACTTGATCATGGTGTATGGTCCTTTTAATGTGCTGTTGGATTCTGTTTGCTAGTATTTTGTTGAGGATTTTTGCATCTGTGTCCAACAGTGATAGTGGCTGGTAGTTTTCTTTCTTTGTGACATCTTTGTCTGGTTTTGGTGTCAGTGTGATGGTGGCCTCATAGAATGAGTTTGGGAGTATTCCTCCCTCTGCTATATTTTGGAAGAGTTTGAGAAGAATAGGTGTTAAGTCTTCTCTAAATGTTTGATAGAATTTGCCTGTGAAGCCATCTGGTCCTGGGCTTTTGTTTGTTGGAAGATTTTTAATCACAGTTTCAATTTCAGTGCTTGTGATTGGTCTGTTTATATTTTCTATTTCTTCCTGGTTCAGTTTCAGAAGGTTGTGCTTTTCTAAGAATTTGTCCATTTCTTCCAGGTTGTCCATTTTATTGGCATATAGTTGCTTGTAATAATCTCTCATGATCCTTTGTATTTCTGCAATGTAAGTTGTTACCTCTCCTTTTTCACTTCTAATTCTGTTGATTTGAGTCTTCTCCCTTTTTTTCTTGAGAAGTCTGGCTAAGGGTTTATCAATTTTGTTTATCTTCTCAAAGAACCAGCTTTTAGTTTTATTGATCTTTGCTATCATTTCCTTCATTTCTTTTTCATTTATTTCTGATCTGATCTTTATGATTTCTTTCCTTCTGCTATCTTTGGGTTTCTTTTTTTGTCGTTGTTCTTTCTCTAATTGCTTTAGGTGTAAGGTTAAGTTATTTATTTGAGGTGTTTCTTGTTTCTTGAGGTAGGATTGTATTCCTATGAACTTCCCTCTTAGAACTGCTTTTGCTGCATCCCATAGGTTTTGGATCGTCGTGTTTTCATTGTCATTTGTTTCTAGATATTTCTTGATTTCCTCTTTGATTTCTTCAGTGATCTCTTGGTTATTTTGTAGCGTATCGTTTAACCTCTATGTGTTTGTATTTTTTACAGTTTTTTTTCCTGTAATTGATATCTAGTCTCATAGCGTTGTGGTTGGAAAAGATACTTGATACGATTTCAATTTTCTTAAATTTATCAAGGCTTGATTTGTGACCCAAGATATGATCTATCCTGGAGAATATTCCAAGAGCACTTGAGAAGAAAGTGTATTCTATTGTGTTTGGATGCAATGTCCTATAAATATCAATTAAGTCCATCTTGTTTAATGTGTCCTTTAAAGCTTGTGTTTTCTTATTTATTTTCTTTTTGTATGGTCTGTCCATTGGTGAAAGTGTGGTGTTCAAGTCCCCTACTATTATTGTATTACTGTTGATTTCCCCTTTTATGGCTGTTAGCATTTGCCTTATGTATTGAGGTGCTCCTCTGTTGGGTACATAAATATTTACAATTGTTATATATTCTTTTTGGATTGATCCCTTGATCATTATGTAGTGTGCTTCTTTGTCTCTTGTAATAGTCTTTATTTTAAAGTCTATTTTGTCTGATATGAGAATTGCTACTCCAGCTTTCTTTTGATTTCCATTTGCATGGAATATCTTTTTCCATCCCCTCACTTTCAGTCTGTATGTGTCCCTGGGTCTGAAGTGGGTCTCCTGTAGAAAGGATATATACGGGTCTTGTTTTTGTATCCATTCAGCCAGTCTGTGTCTTTTGGTTGGAGCATTTAATCCATTTACATTTAAGGTTGTTATTGATATGTATGTTCCTATTACCATTTTCTTAAATGTTTTGGGTTTGTTTTCGTAGGTCTTTTCCTTCTCTTGTGTTAACTGCCTAGAGGAGTTTCTTTAGCGTTTGTTGTAAAGCTGTTTTTGTGGTCTGAATTCTCTTAGCTTTTGCTTGTCTGTAAAGGTTTTAATTTCTCTGTTGAATCTGAATGAGATTCTTGCTGGGTAGAGTAATCTTGGTTGTAGGTGTTTCCCTTTCATCACTTTAAATATGTCCTGCCATTCCCTTCTGTCTTGCAGTTTCTGCTGAAAGATCAGCTGTTAACCTTATGGGGATTCCCTTGTATGTTATTTGTTGCTTTTCCCTTTCTGCTTTTAATATTTTTTCTTTGTTTTTAATTTTTGATAGTTTGATTATTATGTGTCTTGGCGTGATTCTCCCTGGATTTATCCTGTATGGGACTCTCTGCGCTTCCTGGACTTGATGGACTATTTCCTTTCCCATATTAGGGAAGTTTTCAACTATAATCTCTTCAAATATTTTCTCAGTCCCCCTCTTTTTCTCTTCTTCTGGGACCCCTATAATTCCAATGTTGGTGCATTTAATGTTGTCCCAGAGGTCTCTGAGACTGTCCTCAATTCTTTTCACTCTTTTTTCTTTATTCTGCTCTGTAGTAGTTATTTCCACTATTTTATCTTCCATGTCACTTATCCGTTCTTCTGCCTCAGTTATTCTGCTATTGATTCCTTCTAGAGAATTTTTAATTTTATTTATTGTGTTGTTCATCATTGTTTATTTGCTCTTTAGTTCTTCTAGGTCCTTATTCAACGTTTCTTGTGTTTTCTCCATTCTATTTCCAAGATTTTGGATCATCTTTTTTTATTTTATTTTATTATTATTTTTTAAATTATTATTTATTTATTTATTTATTTATTTTTGGCTGTGTTAGGTCTTCGTTTCTGTGCAAGGGCTCTCTCCAGTTGTGGCAAGCGGGGGGCCACTCTTCATCGCGGTGCGCAGGCCTCTCACTATCGTGGCCTCTCTTGTTGCGGAGCATAGGCTCCCGACGCGCAGGCTCAGTAATTGTGGCTCACGGGCCCAGCTGCTCCGCGGCATGTGGGATCCTCCCAGACCAGGGCTCGAACCCGTGTCCCCTGCATTGGCAGGCAGATTCTCGACCACTGCGCCACCAGGGAAGCCCTGGATCATCCTTACTGTCATTACTCTGAATTCCTTTTCAGGTAGACTGCCTATTTCCTCTTCATTTGTTTGGTCTAGTGGGTTTTTACTTTGCTCCTTCATCTGCTGCATATTTCTCTGTCTTCTCATTTTGCTTAAATTACTGTGTTTGGTGTCTCCTTTTCACAGGCTGCAGGTTTGTAGTTCCCATTGTTTTCGGTGTCTGCCCCCGGTGGGTTATGTTGGTTCAGTGGGTTGTGTAGGCTTCCTGGTGGTGGGGACTGGTGCCTGTTTTCTAGTGGATGAGGCTGGATCTTGTCTTTCTGGTGGGCAGGACTGTGTTCAGTGGTGTGTTTTTGGGTGTCTGTGAACTTATTATAATTTTAGGCATCCTCTCTGCTAATGGGTGGGGTTGTGTTCCTGTCTTCCTAGTTGTTTGGCATGTGGTGTCCAGCACTGTGTTCCTGTCTTGCTAGTTGTTTGGCATGTGGTGTCCAGCACTGGAGCTTGCTGTTCGTTGAGTGGAGCTGGGTCTTAGCATTGAGATGGAGATCTCTGAGAGAGCTCTCGCCGATTGATATTACATGGGGCCATGAGGTCTCTGGTGGTCCAGTGTCTTGAACTTGGCTCTCCCACCTCAGAGGCACAGGCCTGACACCCAGCCGGAGCACCAAGACCCAATGCTACACGGCAGCTCTCAGAAAGTGTCCAATGGCTGCAATTGTAGGAGGGGGATCAACAGAACAGGGCTCCAGATCCCTGACATTAATTTCAGCTCTGGATTCATAGATATGACTTCAAGTTTTGCTAGTGTTGGAGGGTCTCCTGCAGAGGCAGGGGGTGGCTGTGGCTCACCGCAGGGACAAGGACACTGGCAGCAGAAGTTCTCGGAAGTACTCCTTGGCATGAGCCCTCCCAGAGTCTGCCATATTAGTCCCACCAAAGAGCCAGGTATGGCTTCAGTGCTGGATCGCCTCAGGTTAAACAACCTGTCTTTACTTCTTATAGTAAAAAAATCAGAGGCAGAGTGAAGATGGTTGGAAGCTAAGCTGCCAGGAATCTGAAGCTGATAAAAGGGTGAAAAGTCAAAAAGTTTCAGGTGAAGAGAAGGAAACCAGTTCAGGAATTACTACACTTGGGACACGTTTTCAACCCTCTGACCCTGTTCTGGATCAGCCTGACTGCAGAAGACATTCTCCTTTTGGAGTTTCAAAACAACAGTTTGCAAAGTTTTTTTTTATAAGACCCAATGAATAACACTAGCAAACCACTTCAGGAAAGAATGAGTGAGAATTGCCTTAAATCTAAATGGATACTTCCTCCAAAAAAGTTTTCTCTTGTGAGGTTGTGATCTGAGTGTCGTGTCGACTTGGCTCGTGAACACTGAACATGTTTCAGTAGCTCCTACTCCAGGCACAAGAACAGTTACAGGACCTGGGATCCCAAATTTTCACTCTTAGACCTAAAACACTCTTCTTTCATCTTGATGCAGAACATCATCCAGAGGATGTTGTTTGCTGAAGGGCTGAGTAAGCACAGCAAGAATCTGTTTGTCAAGGATTTCCCCCACTTCCATCATCTAATCATCTAATCTCATACTTCTTCACCCCCTCACCCACTCCCTAACCCACATCACGCTGGATGGTCCTGTTCTTCTGACTGATTCCAGATGTGTTTCCATGGGCACAATCACAGTCTTGTTCAAGGCAGAGATGGAAAGGAGTGTGAACCATGTTTCCTTCCCAGGTAGAAGACTTTGTGGTCATGGCTTGTCTCTTTGAGAGACGTTCCATACTTTTCTAGAGAAGAATACTCACATCGACTCTCTCTTGTTAGGAGAGTAGCTGGTCTGCCCTTCCTCCCTGTGCCCAGCTCTTGTCAGGAGACCCAGGCATGCTGCTTTTATAAGAAGGGGGGAGGTCAGGCTAATGGTGCCAGAGCTCTGCGGGGCTGGACAAAGGCTCTCCCAGGGAGGCAGACATCCACCTTTCTAAAGCTTGTTAAGGAAGAGCAAAGGAAAGTGCACAATCAGAATTAAAATGAATTGCCTTAGATAGCCAGGATGAAAGGTAAAGGATTTGTGAAAGATTTCTTGAGTCTATCTTTTTTGAAAAAGATAACAGCCTCTAAAATAAGTAAGACTTTCTTCAAGGTCTAAGAGACCCCATGATCTCACTTTGATCTTTGAGTGACAACACCCCTGATGCTTATTTCAATAGAGGACTTCAGAATTCATAACTTAAGGGGAGGAACACAGCATGGGAAAAAAAGAAAGGGAAGAAGAGGGGCATGACCCCCCACCCCAAATTTCTCAACATAATTTCTTTCCTGATGTTCAAGAGGGAAAAACATGTTAACTACTTAATATATGATAGTTCATAAAATCAATGTTGAATCCTGAAATGAATCACTGTTTTATCACTCAATTTAATGAAAAAATTTAAAAAATAAGAATTATGGAAGAAACAGAAAGTGAATTGAAGAAACCGACATACTGAGTGCCATTGCATGGAGGGGCCTATTACTATCACATGAAATTATGTCCTCCCCTGGCCCCACACCAAACATTTTAGCCTTGTTCTTTGTCTGCTCAGGGGGCCTTTGCAAATGCAAGTGTGCTGGTCTTTGGGGATACAGGACACATGCTGAAGTGTTAGGAAGCCTCCAGAGGCACCTGGGCAATTCACAGACTGATTTGTGGTGCAGTCAGTAGATTGAGACTACAGGGGAGCTGATTGCTTATTATGAGATGTGAGTTATTATAGTGATGGTTGGTGGGGAGAGATTGGGGAGGAGAATGGAGATTTTATTGCAGTTTGACAAAGAGCCTAATTCCTACAACCTCATCTAAGACTGACACAGCACAGAGCTTGTTTCCCCATAGTAGTAGGCTTAACCTCGGTGACAAGCTACCCTAGTTTCTGATAGTCAAAAATGACCTCTTTCTTTACTTTGTTACCTAATGCCTCAAATGGCCATGGCCACTAGACTAAGTACTGATGCTAGAGAAAATTTCTTAAGGTAAAGTGATTCCCGGAATTCTGTCAGGGATAAATGTGGCTACCCCATAAGTTTCACAGTCAGAATGCTTTCTCTAGTTGGCAGGTGGAAATATTTTCTAGTTTTGAAAGCTTTACCTTTCATTACCTTCCCTCCTATCTTCCTCACTGTTTTCCTCATATTGCAAGTCTCACAGTAGAGAGAGAAAAAAAAATCAAATGCTAAAATGCAGCTGTTCTTGAGTAGGTAAGGGAGATAGAGTGTAAGAGAGAGAGAGGGGTTCCTGAACTTGATCGGGGTTAACAGGCACCAGTGTTTCGGCTTCAAATCTAAAATTACACAGTCTTGTGATTAAAACCACCGCTTAAGTATGGGTTGCCCAGCTGCACAGACCAGGCTGCCTACCTGGACATCGTGTGTGTGTAGGGGGGTGCGGTGGGGAAAAAAGATGCATAAGAGATTCTGGCATAGGCCTGTGGGCATTTGAACCTGTGCTCAAGACCCCTTCCTCCAGCTGCCCTTCAGCGCCCACATTATGTGCCACTGGGATGGGACATGCCTTTCAGCTGTATATAGATCCACAGGCATCCTACAGGGGATGAAAGATCTTTCCCAAAGAAATCATTCCTCGTTGGTGTGGAACACTTGCTTCAAAGAGATTGAAAGACACAGCTAATTTAGCAAAGCTCTCCAGCCATCTGTCAGTGAGATGGGCTTTCTTCTGTATAAACATCATCATGAAGTTCAGTAACAGGGAAAGCCTGGCTGCCATGCAGGAAGACATCTTTCTAAATTTGAGGTAAGGAAGGATCTCTTAATTAGGGCACAGAAAACACAAATCATAAAAACAAAATGGTAATTTTGATCACATTATAATTACATTTTCTGTTTATTAAGAAATACATACAACAACAACGCAAAATCTGGAAGAAGGATATTTGAGGCCCCAATAAAAAAAATAATATACAGAATAATACAAAATTCTACAAAGCACTAATAAAAGAAATAAGCAGCAGGGGGGTGTTGAGGTGTGGACAGAGGATCAGCAAAAATGTAAACAGAAAATTCACAGAAGAAATTTGAATAGTCAGTAAAGATAGGTCAAAATGTTCTATGTCATTAGCTATCATGGAAATTCAAACTATAACCACAAATTTCACACTAGTCAGAACAGTAAAAATGAAAACATCTGATGCTATCATGTTGGCAAGGATGTGGAGCCACAGGGATACTTGTACTTTGCTGGTGATTATGTATGTTGGTACAACTTATTTGAAAAACAATTTGACAATAACCAGTAATGTTGAAGTTGCCTATATTCCCTGAGCTGTCAATTCCACTTCTTGGTTTCTACCATTGAGGTATTTAAACATGTATGCCAGCAAACAGGTAGAAAACACTCATACAACACTGATTCTAATAGCTAGAATGGAACGAATACAAATGTCCATCAACTGGAGAATGGATAATTCAATTATGATGTATTCAAACACCAAAAAAAAAACCAAAACAGGACTACAACACGATAGTGAAATGGAAGAACTAGAGCTACATATATCAGACATAATTGAGAAAAATGTTGTAATCAACATGACTACATATATATGAAATATATATATTTAATATAATAATTATATATTTATAATATGTATATTAATATAATTATATATTTACATATGTGAAAACATGCAAAACAGTACTACATATTGTATTGAGAGTCATAAAAATTTTAGATAATATATGAATAAAGGTGTAGGAATAAAAAACACTAAATTCAGGATAATATTTTTCTGGGAAAGGAAGGAAGAGAATTGGGGAGATTTTCAAAGGGGTATTTAGTTCTGCTGACAATGTTTTATTCCTTATTAGGAATGCAAATTCACAGATATTCAATCTGTTGTTTTAGTATCTGTTTGTATGTCTTAAGTAGAGCAAATTAGCTTTTGAAAAAAGAGGTCATGGTAGCTAGTAGCAAATGGTAAGGCTCTTATTTCCCTTCCCTCAAGCAAAAGTTTGCTCTCAGGAATGTTCTCCACACTTTTCCATTCAAAGATGTAATGAGAAAAGAGCATGGGGAAAACCAACAAACAACAAACAAAAACACATTTCACCTCAGGAAGACAGTATGCTGTGGCTGAGTGGACTTGGCCACCATATAAAGAGGACATGTGTTTTCGTCATGGGTGTGTTTAACCACCTTTCATTCCTTCTTCGCTTTTGTCAAATACTTTCATTTCCCTCTGAACGACTCTCTGTCCTCCATTCACAAGCCATGTGTTTGCATAGACCTCTGTGGAGGATGTGACCTAAGTTAAAGCTAGTCATCAGGCTACAATGATTGACTCAAGGATATACTGTTCAGTCAAAGTCAATGAGATACAAAAGATTTTGCAGGGAGTCATTGGAAAGAAACTCTTGCCTTTTCCCCTACACTACCTGAGACCAGGAGAGAATTTAAGTTCCAAAGCTGCTTCAGGCTTTTTGTGACTATGAGGCTCTCCACTAGTCTGAGCATGAAGGCTGTGAGGTGGAAATCTAAGTGAATAAATAGAGTGGGAGAACCTAGGTCCTGATGGATTGTCAAACCTTCCAATCAAACTGTGTTTGAAACCAGCTCCACCTCTAAGCTCCAGAACTGAAGGTTAATACACTCCCTTTATGAATATGATTTGACTTTTCCCTTCCTTGCAACCCAACTGATCTTAACTTATAAATTTTTCATTAGTAATAAAATATCAAAATGAACCCTCCTGTTAGTAACACAAGCAATCACAATTTTGGCTGAAAGGAGAGCTCTCTGTCCTCCATGCCCACCCATTTCCCACCTGCCGGGTCATCAGTTACCTTGGATCCCTCTCCTAACATCTCAGCAGCTAATAAAGGGAACACAGCTGGCTCTACTCAGATCCAGTACTTAGTCCTTTTGTCACAGAAACTGTCTAATCAAAACAACTAAAATTGCCTTCCCAGAAATTAAGCCCTTCTTTTGACTAGAGACACTTAATCCCAGCCAGAAACACTTCATGAAGACCCAGTGAGGGGGTCATTGTTTTCTTCACTTTGAATATCTGAGAAAAATGAAGGAAATGGAGATCAGTCCATGAGGAGGTAATTTGTTTCTACTGTCAGATGTTTCACAACACAGGTGACGGTCTAAATTTAAAGATTCTTTAAACAGCATGTACCCAGACTAATTAAAATCAAAGTTCAAGGGCTTATTTCAATTCTGATGAACAATCCACACATTTGTAAGGATTTATTGACTAGCTGGGGAATATTTAAAATTTGCATTTCACTTGGCACTTTAGAATTTTTTTCCAAGAGCGTTTAATCTTCTTTCCTCTTTCTCTGTTCTTTAAAGGGTCTTGACTTGATATTCTTAAATGAAATTATCCTTGTCTGCTTCCTCTTCAGTGAAATGCAACCAACTTTAAATAACTCACCTAGATGGCTGAGATTTAAAACTTTTTGAACAAATATTTTCTCTCCAAGTCCCTGTGAGTTGCTATGTTCTATTCTATCCTATTCCATTCCATTCTATTTTAAAATATCTTGGCCAAGACCCACTAAATTGGCTACTGCTGAAATGACTGATCTCTTCCAGGGTTGTTTAATATTTGTTTAGGAAAATCTTTGACTCAGAAGAGCCATTTTTTTCTTTAACTTCCTTCATCTTATATCTAATCTAAGAATATTTTTAATCAGTCAATGAAGGTAATTGGTACCTGGAAGTCTTGTATTTCTATTAGTTTCCCTGCACCTGGCCCCAAAAGAACCTTTCTGGTCATTTGCCTTTTGCATGTAGGTGCCTTTAGTGTCCTTTTTTTCTGCACAAAGAAGACTGATCCTACATTTCTCAGGCTCTTTTCCCAACTACCAGTTAGGTTTATCCAAAAGGACACATTGGCAATTGAGTGGCAGCAGGGGAGGGGGGGAATCACATTTCTTGCTCTCTTCTTAGCACTGGCTTTGTCTCCCATGTGATTCCCCACTCTTGTTGGAAGCCTCTGTTCTGATTCTGGTGTCTACCTGATAGACTTGGCTCCTGGCCTCTGTAAACGCTTCATCACATTATTCTCCTGCCCTACCAGCAGAAGCAGCTTTCTGTTGTTGCTAATCTCTGGATCGCTTTCTCTTCCCTTATTTGGCTTTGCGATGCTTCCAATAGCCTTGTTAACTAGTTCTCACATGAAATTCCTTTTACAGAACTACCCCACATTCACTCTTTCTTTAGACTGACACATTAGACTGATATATATATCAAGATTGGGTTATACTTGTTATTAATTGGACCCACATTTTGAAATTTAGTTTTGGGAATGGGTGGATTTGAGGGTCCAAAATTCAAAAGAAAGGGGTATCATAGAAAAGTGAGCCTGACGTTCTGCATGAAGTTTTCTCTGGAGGCATTTGCCAATCCCTAAGAGACTGAGAAGCCAAACAGATATTTAAGATGTTAAAAAGCTAAAGAGATGTACATAATCTCAGGGAGAGAGAGAGAGAGATCGGGGGAGAGAAGCTAGGGGAGAGAGAGAGAGCGAATTTTAAAGCCTGCCATGGAGGAGGGATCTGGGAAACAACACAGACATTGAGACCCCTGAACAGCCCCTCCTAAGACTGAGAGCAAACTGGAAGAAGGCCAGTCCTCACAAAGCCTGAAACACAACCTGAAGCCGTCTTAATTCCTGATTAAATCAAGGTAGTCTTCCCAAGGTAGTCTGTCAGAAGAAAATTAAATTCTATCTGGAAGAATATAAATCATCTAAAGCCTCTATATTTTAAAAATATACAATAAAACTAACTAAACATGACAGTAAAAAATGACCATATGGCTGAAAATCAAGAGAAAAAAGAAAAAAGGAACAGAGCCACAATGTAAAAAAAAAAAACAAACATACAAACAAAAAACCCCAAAAACCTCCAGATATACAATGCAACTCCAGTATTTGGAGTTATCAGACAGGTACTGTAAAGAAACTATAGTTCACATGTCCAAGAAAATAAATTAAAAATTTCAATGGAGAACTGGAACCTATAAAAAGAGTAAAGTGGAAATTTTGGAACTGAACTAATTCCAATAGCTGGGTTCAACAGAAGTTTGATTGCAACAGAACTGAGTCATAGTGAACTAAAATATGCAGTAGAAAATATGTACATTTAATCACAAAGATAAAATCTGAAGGAAAAAAATGGAGCACACTAAGAGGTCTAAATATGTGTGATTGAAGTCTTGGGAGGAAAGGAGAGAGAGAGAGAGAAAAAAAGCAGGGCATAAGAAATGTTTGAAGAGCTACAGGGTAAGGATTTCACAAAATCTAATGAAAGACCTCAAGACCAAATTCACGAGGTTCTGCAAACCATAGCAGAACAAATACAAAGAAATCTACACTTGAATACATTATAGTAAAACTGCTGTAACCAAAGTCAAAATGAAAATCTTAAATGCAGCCAGAGCGAAAGAAGGCCCGTTAGCTTCACAGAAGCAGCAGTAAGACTGACACAACCAACAGAGGGTAAAACAAGACCAAGTTCTGAAAGAAAATATTCTCTAACCTGTTGTTCCATATTTCAAAAATGATGGAAAAATACTTTGCAGACAAACAAAAAAAGAATTTATTGCCAGTAGTCTCACACTAAAATAAAGAATAAAAATATAAAAAGAGACATATCACAATGATTAAAGCCTTTGTTTAAATGGAAATTATAAAGACATAAATTTGTTTGCACTTAATAAGATAAATTATGTAAATTTAAATACATACATAAAGCAAAATGATATGTGTGAAAGACTTCAGCAAATCCAAAATCATGGTGGAGATTTTAACATCTCTTTCCCAGTAACTGGTAAGAAAAGGAGATACGAAATCAGTGGAGCTATAGAAGACTTTCATAATAACAACAAATCTGTTAACAAATAGAAACAAATGTCATCTGATTATGCATATGTAATCAAACCCTGCAGAATATATTATCTTTTAAAGTACACATGAAATTTTTATCTAAATAGACCATACGATGGGCCTGAAAGCCACCCACACAAATTTCAAAAGTTTGAAGTCATACAGAGTTTATTCTCTGACCACAGTGGAATCCATCTAGAAATAAAATCCCCAAATACTTGAATATTAAGTAAAACACATTTAAATAAACCGTGGGCCAAAGAATAAATCACAATAGAAAACTGAAAATATTTTGACTCAAATAATGATGAAAATATAGCATTTTAAAACTTGTGGGATACAACTAAAGCTATGCTTAGAGGAATCTTAGAGCTTAATTTGATATATTATAAAAGACTGAAAATAGATGTTCTAAGCATGTTTCACAAGAAGTCAGGAAAAAAGACACAAAATAAGGAGTATTTTATTTATAATTAATTTATTTTATTTATAGTACTTGATTAAAAATCAACAAAGCCAAATATTATTTCTTTGAAACATCATTTTTTTTTAGTATACAAACAATCAAGGAAACATATATTTTGAATTATTTGCATGTCTGCATTAAAAGTTTAAAATATCTTAAAAGTTTAAAATATCTTTTTTTTTTTTTTTTTAAAAACATCTTTATTGGAGTATAATTGCTTTACAATGGTGTGTTAGTTTCTGCTTTATAACAAAGTGAATCAGCTATACATACACATATATCCCCATATCTCCTCCCTCTTGCATCTCCCTCCCACCCTCCCTATCCCACCCCTCTAGGTGGTCACAAAGCACCGAGCTGATCTCCCTGTGCTACGCGGCTGCTTCCCACTAGCTAGCTATTTTACATTTGGTAGTGTATATATGTCTATGACACTCTCTTACCCTGTCACATCTCACCCCACCCCCTCCCCATATCCTCAAGTCCATTCTCTAGTAGGTCTGTGTCTTTATTCCCGTCTTGCCACTAGGTTCTTCATGGCCTTTTTTTTTTCCCTTAGATTCCGTATATATGTGTTAGCATACTGTATTTGTTTTTCTCTTTCTGACTTACTTCACTCTGTATGACAGACTCTAACTCCATCCACCTCATTACAAATACCTCCATTTCATTTCTTTTTATGGCTGAGTAATATTCCATTGTATATATGTGCCACATCTTCTTTATCCATTCATCTGTCGATGGACATTTAGGTTGCTTCCATGTCCTGGCTATTGTAAATAGAGCTGCAATGAACATTTTGGTACATGACTCTTTTTGACCTATGGTTTTCTCAGGGTATATGCCCAGTAGTGGGATTGCTGGGTCGTATGGTAGTTCTATTTGTAGTTTTTTAAGGAACCTCCATACTGTTCTCCACAGTGGCTGTATCAATTTACATTCCCACCAACAGTGCAAGAGTGTTCCCTTTCCTCCACACCCTCTCCAGCATTTATTGTTTCTGGATTTTTTGATGATGGCCATTCTGACCAGTGTGAGATGATATCTCATTGTAGTTTTGATTTGCATTTCTCTAATGATTAATGATGTTGAGCATTCTTTCATGTGTCTGTAGGCCATCTGTGTATCTTCTTTGGAGAAATGTCTATTTAGGTCTTCTGCCCATTTTTGGATTGGGTTGTTCGTTTTTTTGTTATTGAGCTGCATGAGCTGCTTGTAAATCTTGGAGATTAATCCTTTGTCAGTTGTTTCATTTGCAAATATTTTCTCCCATTCTGATGGTTGTCTTTTGGTCTTGTGTATGGTTTCCTCTGCTGTGCAAAAGCTTTTAAGTTTCATTAGGTCCCATTTGTTTATTTGTGTTTATTTCCATTTCTCTGGGAGCTGGGTCAAAAAGAATCTTGCTGTGATGTATGTCATAGAGTGTTCTGCCTATGTTTTCCTCTAAGAGTTTGATAGTGTCTGCCCTTACACTTAGGTCTTTAATCCATTTTGAGTTTATTTTTGTGCATGGTGTCAGGGAGTGTTCTAATTTCATACTTTTACATGTACCTGTCCAATTTTCCCAGCACCACTTATTGAAGAGGCTGTCTTTTCTCCACTGTATATGCTTGCCTCCTTTATCAAAGATAGGGTGACCATATGTGTGTGGGTTTATCTCTGGGCTTTCTATCCTGTTCCATTGATCTATATTTCTGTTTTTGTGCCAGTACCAAACTGTCTTGATTACTGAAGCTTTGTAATACAGTCTGAAGTCAGGGAGCCTGATTCCCCCAGCTCCATTTTTCGTTCTCAAGATTGCTTTGGCTATTCGGGGTCTTTTGTGTTTCCATACAAATTGTGAAATTTTTTGTTCTAGTTCTGTGAAAAATGCCAGTGGTAGTTTGATAGGGATTGCATTGAATCTGTAGATTGCTTTGGGTAGTAGAGTCATTTTCACAATGTTGATTCTTCCAATCCAGGAACATGGTATATCTCTCCATCTATTTGTATCACCTTTAATTTCTTTCATCAGTGTCTTGTAATTTTCTGCATACAGGTCTTTTGTCTCCTTAGGTAGGTTTATTCCTAGATATTTTATTCTTTTTGTTGCAATGGTAAACGGGAGTGTTTTCTTAATTTCACTTTCAGATTTTTCGTCATTAGTGTATAGAAATGCAAGAGATTTCTGTGCATTAATTTTGTATCCTGCTACTTTACCAAATTCATTGATTAGCTCTAGTAGTTTTCTGGTAGCATCTTTAGGATTCTCTATGTATAGTATCATGTCATCTGCAAATAGTGACAGCTTTACTTCTTCTTTTCCGATTTGGATTCCTTTTATTTCTTTGTCTTCTCTAATTGCTGTGGCTAACACTTCCAAAACTATGTTGAATAATAGTGGTGAGAGTGGGCAACCTTGTCTTGTTCCTGATCTTAGTGGAAATGGTTTCAGTTTTTCACCATTGAGGACAATGTTGGCTGTGGGTTTGTCATATATGGCCTTTATTATGTTGAGGAAAGTTCCCTCTATGCCTACTTTCTGCAGGGCTTTTATCATAAATGGGTGTTGAATTTTGTTGAAAGCTTTCTCTGCATCTATTGAGATAATCATATGGTTTTTCTCCTTCAATTTGTTAATATGGTGTATCACATTGATTGATTTGCATATATTGAAGAATCCTTGCATTCCTGGAATAAACCCCAATTCATCATGGTGTATGATCCTTTTAATGTGCTGTTGGATTCTGTTTGCTAGTATTTTGTTGAGGATTTTTGCATCTATGTTCATCAGTGATATTGGCCTGTAGTTTTCTTTCTTTGTGACATCTTTGTCTGGTTTTGGTATCAGGGTGATGGTGGCCTCGTAGAATGAGTTTGGGAGTGTTCCTCCCTCTGCAATATTTTGGAAGAGTTTGAGAAGGATAGGTGTTAGCTCTTCTCTAAATGTTTGATAGAATTCACCTGTGAAGCCATCCGGTCCTGGGCTTTTGTTTGTTGGAAGGTTTTTAATCACAGTTTCAATTTCAGTGCTTGTGATCGGTCTGTTCATATTTTCTATTTCTTCCTGGTTCAGTCTCGGCAGTTTGTGCATTTCTAAGAATCTGTCCATTTCTTCCAGGTTGTCCATTTTATTGGCATAGAGTTGCTTGTAGTAATCTCTCATGATCTTTTGTATTTCTGCAGAGTCAGTGGTTACTTCTCCTTTTTCATTTCTAATTCTATTGATTTGAGTCTTCTCTCTTTTTCTCTTGATGAGTGTGGCTAATGGTTTATCAATTTTGTTTATCTTCTCAAAGAAGCAGCTTTTAGTTTCATTGATTTTTGCTATTGTTTCCTTCATTTCTTTTTCATTTATTTCTGACCTGATCTTTATAATTTCTTTCCTTCTGCTGGCTTTGGGGTTTTTTTGTTCTTCTTTCTCTAATTGCTTTAGGTGCAAGGTTAGGTTGTTTATTCGAGATGTTTCCTGTTTCTTGAGGTAGGCTTGTATTGCTATAAACTTCCCTCTTAGCACTGCTTTTGCTGCGTCCCATAGGTTTTGGGTCGTCGTATCTCCATTGTCATTTGTTTCTAGGTATTTTTTGATTTCCCCTTTGATTTCTTCAGTGATCACTTCGTTATTAAGCAGTGTATTGTATAGCCTCCATGTGTTTGTATTTTTTACAGATCTTTTCCTGTAATTGATATCTAGTCTCATAGCGTTGTGGTCGGAAAAGATACTTGATACGATTTCAATTTTCTAAAATTTACCAAGGCTTGATTTGTGACCCAAGATATGATCTATCCTGGAGAATGTTCCATGAGCACTTGAGAAAAATGTGTATTCTGTTGTTTTTGGGTGGAATGTCCTATAAATATCAATTAAGTCCATCTTGTTTAATGTATCATTTAAAGCTTGTGTTTCCTTATTTATTTTCCTTTTAGATGATCTGTCCATTGGTGAAAGTGGGGTGTTAAAGTCCCCTACTATGATTGTGTTGCTGTCGATTTCCCCTTTTATGGCTGTTAGTATTTGCCTTATGTATTGAGGTGCTCCTATGTTGGGTGCATAAATATTTACAATTGTTATACCTTCCTCTTGGATCGATCCTTTGATCATTATATAGTGTCCTTCTTTGTCTCTTGTAGTAGTCTTTATTTTAAAGTCTATTTTGTCTGATATGAGAATTGCTACTCCAGCTTTCTTTTGATTTCCATTTGCATGGAATATCTTTTTCCATCCCCTCACTTTCAGTCTATATGTGTCTCTAAGTCTGAAGTGGGTCTCTTGTAGACAGCATATATACGGGTCTTGTTTTTGTATCCATTCAGCCAGCCTGTGTCTTTTGGTGGGAGCATTTAATCCATTTACATTCAAGGTAATTATCGATATGTATGTTCCTATTCCCGTTTTCTTAAATGTTTTGGGTTTGTTATTGTAGGTGTTTTCCTTCTCTTGTGTTTCTTGCCTAGAGAAGTTCCTTTAGCATTTGTTGTAAAGCTGGTTTGGTGGTGCTGAACTCTCTCAGCTTTTGCTTGTCTGTAAAAGTTTTAATTTCTTCATCACATCTGAATGAGATCCTTGCTGGGTAGAGTAATCTTGGTTGTAGGTTTTTCTCCTTCATCACTTTAAGTATATCCTGCCACTCCCTTCTGGCTTGCAGAGTTTCTGCTGAAAGATCAGATGTTAACCTTATGGGGATTCCCTTGTGTGTTATTTGTTGTTTTTCCCTTGCTGCCTTTAATATGTTTTCCTTATATTTAATTTTTGACAGTTTGATTAATATGTGTCTTGGCGTGTTTCTCCTTGGGTTTATCCTGTATGGGACTCTCTGTGCTTCCAGGGCTTGATTAACTATTTCCTTTCCCATATTAGGGAAGTTTTCAACTATAATCTCTTCAAATATTTTCTCAGTCCCTTTCTTTTTCTCTTCTTCTTCTGGGACCCCTATAATTCGAATGTTGGTGCGTTTCATGTTGTCCCAGAGGTCTCTGAGACTGTCCTCAGTTCTTTTCATTCTTTTTTCTTTATCCTGCTCTGCAGTAGTTATTTCCACCATTTTATCTTCCAGGTCACTTATCCTTTCTTCTGCCTCAGTTATTCTGCTATTGATCCCATCTAGAGTATTTTTAATTTCATTTATTGTGTTTTTCATCATTGCTTGGTTCCTCTTTAGTTCTTCTATGTCCTTGTTAAATGTTTCTTGCATTTTGTCTATTCTATTTCCAAGATTTTGGATCATCCTTACTATCATTATTCTGAATTCTTTTTCAGGTAGACTACCTATTTCCTCTTCATTTGTTAAGTCTGGCGTGTTTTGACCCTGCTCCTTCATCTGCTGTGTGTTTTTCTGTCGTCTCATTTTGCTTATCTTACTGTGTTTGGGGTCTCCTTTTCACAGGTTTCAGGTTCCTAGTTCCTGTTGTTTTTGGTATCTGTCCCCAGTGGCTAAGGTTGGTTCAGTGGGTTGTGTAGGCTTCCTGGTGGAGGGAACTAGTGCCTGAGTTCTGCTGGATGAGGCTGGATCTTGTCTTTCTGGTGGGCACGTCCACATCTGGTGGTGTATTTTGGGGTGTCTGTGGCCTTATAATGATTTTCGGCAGCCTCTCTGCTAATGGATGGGGCTGTGTTCCTGTCTTGCTAGTTGTTTGGCATAGGGTGTTCAGCACTGTAGCTTGCTGGTCATTGAGTGATGCTGGGTCTTGATGTTGAGATGGAGATCTCTGAGAGATTTTTGCCGTTTGGTATTACGTGGAGCTGGGAGGTCTCTTGTGGACCAGTGTCCTGAAGTTGGCTCTCCCACCTCAGAGGTACGACCCTGATGCCTGGCTGGAGCACCTAGAACCTTTCGTCCACACGGCTCAGAGTAAAAGGGAGAAAAAATAGAAAGAAAGAAAGAAAGAGGCTATAATATAGTGCAGTAAAATAAAGCTATTATAAAGCAAAGCTATACAGACAAAATCTCACCCAGAAGCATATACATATACACTCACAAAAAAAAGGAAAAGGGGAAAAATTAATATATCCTGCTCCCAAAGTCCACCTCCTGAATTTGGGATGATTCGTTGTCTATTCAGTTATTCCACAGATGTAGGCACATCAAGTTGTTTGTGGAGTTTTAATCCGCTGCTTCTGAGGCTGCTGGGAGAGATTTCCCCTTCTCTTCTCTGTTCGCACAGCTCCTGGGGATCAGCTTTGGATTTGGACCCGCCTCTGCGTGTAGGTCGCCTGAGGGCGTCTGTTCCCCGCCCAGACAGGACGGGGTTAAAGGAGCAGCTGCTTCGGGGGCTCTGGCTCACTCAGGCCGGGGGGAGGGAGGGGCACGGATGTGGGGCGAGCCTGCGGCGGCAGAGGCCGGCGTGACGTTGCAGCAGCCTGAGGCACGCCGTGTGTTCTCCCGGGTAAGTTGTCCCTGGATCACGGGACCCTGGCAGTGGCGGGCTGCACTGGCTCCCGGGAGGGGCGGTGTGGAGAGTGACCTGTGCTCGCACACAGGATTTTTGGAGGCGGCAGCAGCAGCCCCAGCGTCTCACGCCCGTCTCTGGCGTCCGCGCTGATAGCCGCGGCTCGCGCCAGTCTCTGGAGTTCATTTAGGCGGCGCTCTGAATCCCCTCTCCTTGCGCGCCGCGAAACAAAGAGGCAAGAAAAAGTCTCTTGCCTCTTCGGCAGCTGCAGACTTTTTCCCGGTCTCCCTCCCAGCCAGCTGTGGTGCGCTAACCCCTTCAGGCTGTGTTCACGCCACCAACCCCAGTCCTCTCCCTGCGATCCGACGGAAGCCCGAGCCTCAGCTCCCGGCCCCGCCCGCCCCAGCGGGGGAGCAGACAAGCCTCTCGGGCTGGTGAGTGCTGGTCGGCGCCGAGCCTCCGTGCGGGAATCTCTCCGCTTTGCCCTCCGCACCCCTGTGGCTGCGCTGTCCTCCGTGGCTCCGTAGCTTCCCCCCTCTGCCACCCGCAGTCTCTGCCCGCGAAGGGGCTTCCTAGTGCGTGGAAATCTTTCCTCCTTCACAGCTCCCTCCCACTGGTGCAGGTGCCGTCCCTATTCTTTTGTCTCTGTTATTTCTTTTTTCTTTTGCCCTACCCAAGTACGTGGGGAGTTTCTTGCCTTTTGGGAGGTCTGACGTTTTCTGCCAGCGTTCAGTGGGTGTTCTGTAGGAGCAGTTCCACGTGTAGATGTATTTCTACTGTATCTGTGGGAAGGAAGGTGATCTCCGCGTCTTACTCTTCCGCCATCTTCTCTCCTCTGAAACATCATTTAAATTGACATTTCCTTAGCATGGGGGAACATGAGAGTAAAGAGAAGATTATATTACCAATAGCAGGAGTAAAAAAGGGAACATTACTATAGATTTAACAGATATTAAAATGTTAATAAGAGATACAATTGCAAAGAGAGGCCATTATATATAAAAAAGGAAGACCTTTCATATCAGAGTCATGAGCTGAGGGAAACAATGGACTTATGTGATAAATAGAGATTATGGAAGTGGGAGCTGCTCCAAGGGAGCAGTTCTCTGAGCCCTGCAGTAACTACTACTGAGGTCCACTAATTCCTCTGCTTTCATCATATCACTCCCATCCCTCTCCAACTCCTAACCACCCTTTTTTCCATGAGGCTTTTGGAAGGAGACCACTATCTCCCGTCGTGTGTCTCCCATGTATGATGCTTATGCACAGACAGCACTCCATTACCAAAGGACCAGTGCTATTGCAAACCAAAGCCAAGACTTTGGCCCTAACTCACTCCCACTTTATCTTCTCATCCCATTCTTTTCCCAAGGCAATGACCTTGGAAAACTGAATTACCTGGAGAAAAGAAAAAATGATTAAGAATTCAAAAATACCTTTTAGTCAAAATTGGCTTGTCACTGTCTATTTTCAATTCTTGTTTTATACCTTGCAGAGTATTCTTGCAGTTAATACATATAGTTTATCAAAAAATTTTAATACTTTTAAATAGAGTTCCAGCTGCTTAGTTGATAGTAGAGTATTCTTAATATGACTGTGACTCAAGAACTTCTCAGAGGAAGATGCATCTGAAAACTTCTCACCAGCAACATGAATAGTATTCGGAGAGTCATATTTAAATATGAGTCAGGTCAGATATTTTGTTAATCATTCTTGCAGATTCAGGAAAATTTTGTTTGTTTGCTTCGGAAGATTTTATACCTATTTCAGTGGGATTTAAGGGAAAGATATTCATGACATGTAGTAGACCCATGATTTCTGTTTGCTTTCCCATATGGTATTGTCCCACTAGTCCACAATTAAGTCTCAGTGGTACTCAATTTCCTACCAAGAAACATGTTTCAAATGCCTTGAATTTAAAACATAAATCCACTCACGCTGGCCTACCTCTCTTTATTTTTATAGAATTATTCTTTCTTTGTGGGCTAATTAGAAATGTAATTTGGATTTGCTTTGTAATCCATGCAAGCCTTAAGCCATATTCCCACTGATTTCACTGGGTACTTAACTGTAATAGGAGCAGTAGGACACAATTCTCATTTTCACCTCAGAGTTCTAGACTCTTTACTTTGGTCCTTAGAGTTAAAATGATACAGTGATTCCAGTACTCAGATGAATATTAAGTGTGCAGAATCTTTGATTCCCTATGTCTCTTCCTTTTTAATCTTTCCCAGATGCCAGATATAGTCTGCACTTAGGTGTGAGGAAGCCTCATGGGATTCTTCTCTCCTGACCCACAGCCATAAAGAAACCAAAAGCTGGGCTTCTTCCTTTTGAATCCCAGAAACCTCTCTTTGGTGACATTCTACACAGATAAATAAGCTCCTGGTAATCTCTTATTGCTGAGACTCTGCAATGCCCAGGGATATTTGAGTCTTTAAACCACCTTATCCAACCTTCAAGGACTATGGTCCAAAGTCTTCTGGAGTAAGGAATTCAGATCATCTTCCCAATAAAGGAAAAAAGATTTGCTATCAAAATGAATAGTTACATTCCTGACTAGCTTGTCTAATCTGCCTTCCAACAAACATAATTTTGCCATGGACATACATGCTCCATATCTTCAATGGCAGCTTGAACATGAAAGTTTAATTCCAGGCATATAATAGACTGTTGGAAGCTTCAAATGAGACATCTACTTAAGTTTATTTTTTTCTGGGGCATAAGATTGAAAAATAGAGTTAATCCAGATAAACCAGGTGCTAGGAAAACCTGTTTACTATGGCCCATCCAGGATTATTCTAGTTACTACTGCTGCCTTACAAATTCCTCTAAAAGTTAATAGCTTAAAACCACCTCTATTTTGCTCAAAGTCTTGTGGGTCAGAAATTTGGAAAAGCCTCATATTACTTGGGTTCTTTCATATAGGTGCAGTCAGATGTTGGCTGGTGCTGCAGAATTGTGAAAGCTTGACAGGCTGGGTATGCAAAACAACTCACGCACAAGACTGGTAGTTATTGTTGGTTTTCTTCTGGGAACTCATCTGGGCTGTTGAACTGGTGTGTGCCTATACATGGCCTTTCCGCTGTGGTGGTCCCAGGGTAGTTGGACATTTTGCGCAATGACTCAGGGCTCCAAGAGTCAGTGTCCTGGCTCATAAGACGGATGCTGCATCACCTTCTGTGACTCAGCTTACAAGTCACACAGCATCACTCTGTCACATTCTGTTGGTCCCATATGAGCAACATTCCTGCCCAGATTCAAGAGGGAGCAGCGTAAGACTCTATCTCTTAATGCTGCAGGAGCAAAGTCAGAGATGAGGATGTGGGGTGAAAGTGTTCTAATCAATCTGGGGAAATATAATCTGTTTCAAAGATAATACAATATTAGAATCTTCAGTTGGACCAAGAAGTGCCCAAAAAGCCACTGCTCAATGTATAACTGAAAAAGGCAGCTGGGACTCCAATAAGCCTACACGGAGGCAAAGTGGAAGCTGAAGATGGGGCCAGGAGGATGGCTGAGGTGTCCATGTGAGTGTGTTCTCTCTCAGAAAATACGTGGACACCAACTGGACAAGAAGTTTCCTTTGTCTCCCACTTCCTGTCCCCCTTGAGGATCTGACCACGAGGACTTTAAGTATTGAGACAAAGGAGGAAAAAACACTCATTTTATCACCAGCAGATTCATAGAAAACATTGATTAAGTTTGGTACCTACAAACTACAGAAAGACCGAGGCTTTCTGAATACTCTGAAAATTAATCAAGAAACTGGGTAGATCCTTCATCAAGTGACCAGTGACATATCACTCTGAGTAGAGGGAGGGAAGAAGAAGCTTGTGACAAAGTTGCCCAGTCATGGGGTGATAGGGTTTCATTTGTGTGCTCTTTTCAGAGGCTGTCCTACTAAGTAGTATTTTACGATTTTCTGAAGACTCAGTTTTTCCGCTATGGGAGGGGGTGCTTTGTGTGATGCTTTAGAGACCCTCCTCTTTTGGGTTACTGCACAGGCCAGAGTGGAAATTTCCTGAGGGGACCTTTACTCCTTCTACAACTGGAGATGAAGAGTGACCTTTGAAAATCATAGAAGGAGTGAAGTTAATGTCTTTTTGATCAAGACACTATTTGGGGTGTCCTATTGTCTCATTTTATCTTCAAAACAATCCTGAGATGTTAATAGTATTATTCTCCCTTGACAGATAAGTATATGCTCATTGTTAAAGGATAAATTCTGAGTAAGGTTTTCATAGTTAGTGTTCTCTGTGTCATAAAAAAAAAAAAAAGATGTGTCAAATGCCAAAGCTCTGGTCTCCATCCTGCTCTTCAATGCTTTTTAGGATACCAGTGACATTCAGAGGAAGATATTTGCCATTAATACTTCTCTTCTTCTTGATCTTCTCTAAAGTGCTGTTTTGATTTTCTCCAACTCACAGAGGAAACCTCAACATAAAACAAAGCCTGTGGCAAAAGGGAAGTTATAGATAATTCTGTTTGTAATCATGCTGAGATCCAACGCTGGGCAGTCAATCCCTGTAGTCAAAGGTGGGCAGTCTTAAGACAGTTTGAATGAGATAGGGCTACAGATGCACTTCTACTCTAGTTTAGAGACAAAGAAGAAAGGTCTCGGCCCTTTTATAGGTATTACTCCTGTGCGTAGATGAAGCAGGTGACAGCAAATGCCAAATGAAATTAACAGAAAGCTCAGTGGGTAAAATAATTTCAGGCCTGAGATGGCAGAGAATAGAAAGAGAGCATTCTAGGATTCCCTGCATCCCTACCTATATATAGATTTTTGATAACTACAAAATTAAATTTCAGAAAATGAGATTTGATTTAGTACTGCTAATTATTTTATTCATTTGTGGATATCTGGAATTTGTTTATATATCCAAAAAAGGTGTATTGAACTTCTACCAAGCAATGAGGATGTATTGGTATATAAAGAAAGCATGATCTCTAGCCTCATGAATAGTCTAGTTGGGCAAGCATACAATACACAATTTTTAAAAAATTACTGTGAAGTTACCAGTTTTGATAAGTACTGTGAGAGAAAATTGTAAAGTGCAGAGATGGGGATTAGAGTGACCTGCTCTAGAAGGGTCAGCAGAAAATGTCTTGCTGTGAAACTGAGACCTGAGTGCTATGAGAATCCATGAGAAGAGTGATCTAGGCAGACAGACAAGATCTATGGAGAAGGAAGTCCAGAAGAGGGAAAGTGTGCATGGCCTTTCAAGAACTGTAAGAAGGTGATTGTCCTGGATCATGGATTTCAAAGAGAAGCCTGTGGCAAGGGTGAGCTGGAGGAGATAGGTCAGTACCAAGGTATGACAGCCCTGTGGGCCATAGGCAAAGCTTTGCTTTTATTCTCAGTGCAGCAGGTGGCTGTTGGAAGCTCCTTGAGAAAAGAGTGACGTGATCTGATTTACATTTAAATAGTCATTTGTGGATAAGATGGGTGTTTGATCCTCAGCACTTTTCTGAAGGCTAAATTAATAATAAAATATTCCGGGGCTCTTTTCCAGAGAGCCGATAATGGGATACCACCTATTTCCTTCTGTTTCTTCTATATTCATCTGAATTCTCTATGAGCAAGCAACAGGAAAAGGAATTCCTGGTAACTAATCAACTCGAGTTTTGATGCATGGTCCTGCTCCAACCAGAGCTAGCCCAACCAGCTGATATGATGGAGTCTCCTCAAAATAGAAGACAGTGAGCTGAGCTCAGAGGGTAGAGACTGAGGGAAAGAAACAGACGGGGAGTTGGCAATGAGGGAACATCCAAATTCTAACCCAAGCTCTGGGATATTGGGGTTATATGAAAAGCATGATCTATAGGGAAGGTCACTTGTTTACTGCAGGAGCAGATCTCAGTATTGGGTGGACTCCTGAGTCCAGAGAGAACTGTCTGCATTGATTCATTTGACATCAGATGTGAAACCCACCCCTGAGTGGCAGTAGCTGGCAAGACCAAGGCTACCATTGGCTAGATGAGAGTTCAGGTCAAGACTTTCAGCCCAGTGAGTACAGCAGTGAACACAGGAGCAGACCAGGGGTCATTCTGGTAGATGGATCACTCCCGTCCAATGCCTGCTTTTGCTTACCACATGTGTTTTAAGGGCAAGAAAGAGATGACAGCCTTTTTTTCCCTGTAGTGGTGGGGGACACAAGTGACAATCCTGGCTGTGTTCAGGGAGATGTAAATATCTGATGGGCTTTCTAGACTATACTTTTCACCATAACGTGCAGTAGATCCTACTGCTCTATATGTCTAGAGGAAACTCTGGAATCATGCTGACATGTCACTATGAAACTCCTATCCACCAGCAGGAACCTTCCTGCTTAGGAGGAGACAACAAGTCATTCACAGGCTGAACATGGTGCTATACGGGACAACAATGAAACCATCAAACAGACTGCATCTCCTTCTCAAAATGCCCCTTCCAGACTGGCCGCTGCTCAAAGCAGGAGGAGCAGACGGAATCAAAAAAATCCACAAACAATAAATGCTGGAGAGGGTGTGGAGAGAAGAGAACCCTCCTAGACTGTTGGTGAGAATGTAAATTGATAAAGCCACTAGGGAGAACAGTATGGAGGTTCCTTAAAAAACTAAAAATAGAGCCACCATATGACCCTGCAATCCCACTCCTGGGCATATATCCAGAGAAAACCATGGTCCAAAAGGATACATGCACCTCAGTGTTCATTGCAACACTGTTTACAATAGCCAAGACATGGAAGCGACCTTAATGTCCATTGACCGAGGAATGGATAAAGAAGATATGGTACATATATACAATGGAATATTACTCAGCCATTAAAAAGAATGAAATAATGCCATTTGCAGCAATATGGATGGACCTAGAGATTGTCATACTGAGTGAAGTAAGTCAGACAGAGAAAGAGAAGTATAGTATGATATCCCTTATATGTGGAATCTAAAAAGAAATGGTACAAGTGAACTTATTTACAAAACAGAAACAGACTCACAGACTTAGGGAACGAACTTATAGTTACCAGGGGGGAAGGATGGAGGGAAAGGATAGTTAGGGAGTTTGGGATCGACATGTACACACTGCTATATTTAAAATGGATAACCAACAAGGACCTACTGTATAGCACAGGGAACTCTGCTCAATGTTATGTGGCAGCCTGGATGGGAGGGGAGTTTGGGGGAGAATGGATACATGTATATGTATGGCTAAGTCCCTTTGCTGTGCACTTGAAACTATCACAGCATTGTTAATCGGCTATACTCCAATATAAAATAAAAAGTTTAGAAAATAGTTTTAAAAAGCTGATCTTCAGAGAATGACATGGAAGAAAATATGAAGAATATGTGAGATTATTAAAATACGTGACTTTGACATTTAAAAAAAAAAAGTGGATTAGACTGAAGTCCAGAAAAGCCCTCTGTAGTCATAACAGCTGCAGGAAAGAGATCCCTAAATCAAAATCTTCACTGGGGTAATAAACAGGGAATCTGATATGCAGTGCCTAGTTCCTGGGACAATGATGGCACAATACAGAGGGGCAGGATGGAGACCGCATCCTGACCAGAGCCCAACATGCTTTACATTCCACCTGAGATGAAGCTAAAATATTAGAGTATCTGAGTGTCTTCGGCTAGCAGCTGTGTCACTAAACAATAATTTTTAAGGTCACAGACTCAAATGACCACAAGAGATGTGATGTGAATAATGCAATAGAGAGTGGTGGAGACTCTGGTCAACTGAAGAATGTATGCTAGTTTCAAGTCCAACAATTAGCTATTCAGTTCTGGTATACCATTGCCATGTTAAAGTCTGGAGCCAGTATTACCAGATATTTCAAGGTTTAAGACTAACCACGGGGGCTTCCCTGGTGGTGCAGTGGTTGAGAGTCCGCCTGCCAGTGCAGGGGACGCGGGTTCGGGCCCTGGTCTGGGAAGATCCCACATGCCACGGAGCGACTGGGCCCGTGAGCCACAATTGCTGAGCCTGCGCGTCTGGAGCCTGTGCTCCGCAGCGGGAGAGGCCGTGGTGGTGGGGGGCCCGCGCACCGCGATGAAGAGTGGTCCCCGCTTGCTGCAACTAGAGAAAGCCCTCACACAGAAACGAAGACCCAACACAGCCATAAATAAAATAAATAAATAAATAAAATTAAAAAAAAAAAAGAATAACCACGTATCCATGGTTTTAAATGGCATATCCTATTTTAAAAAATTATTGTGTAACTTGGTTGAAAACATTGTATGGACAGAACCTAATGCATCTGCAGTGCTGCACCTGTCCTGGAGGCTATTATTTGTAACCTGGAGCTTTGCAAAGATAATGATTACGTATGGTAGTTCTCCTGCTCACTCTAATCCAATCTGATTCTCTGTGGGACTCTAGGTCTGCTGGTAAGAGTAGCAACAAAGCGAGTTTTATGCATAGCAAATGAGATTGTGAATAGATGACCTGGCTGTAAGCTCCTTAGATACTAAAATAATGTGACAGATTCTCATCCCAGGAGAGAGCTGTATGTGACGATGGTGCTTCATCCCTGAAACTTCAGGGGCAAACCCATCTTGCAAGATCTGAGCATCCACACGATCTTTGGTTCATAATTGACAAACAGCAATGGATGATGAGTACAATCTGTATGTTCTCTGTATTCCTGGCCTAATCTGATCAAATCCCCCATGTCCATTGGCCAGGGCAGTAATTGCAACAGACAGATGATCCAACTTTAAAGACAGAAGCTTTCACAGACTGGAGAGGACCGGGCAGAAACTCCATGCTAGGACAGAGGCACGGGAGGCAGGCAAAGGTTAGACATCATGCCTGGGTCCCAGCTGCGAGTTTCAGTCTCTGTGGGCTCCGGAAAACAGCTCTTGACTTTTACCAATTTACTGCAGTCTGCTACTTTGGAAAAATGCCTCTAAATATTTCCTGGGCGGCTCACCGCCGCCCAAAGCCTCCACAGGAAGCTCAAGTCCTTCCTCCTTGTCTCATTAATTCACAGAATGTACTTTGTTTCATATGATGGAAAATTCCTTGGTTGGAAAAGGAGAAGAAGCATTGTTCTGTCGGGAATAAAATGCAAAGCATTGCCCTAACATCTGTCTGAGGTGAGCCAGACCTCAGGGAATTGCCAGGAGAGAGTGTGGGAGGCAGCAGTCCAGCCTCACCCTGCTGCTCAGTTCTCTGTGGTCCAAAAGAAGTTGGGCGAGATGGGTGCACATTCTCCTAGGACGGAGACCCTTGAAATCGCAAGGGCTGTGCATGGATCTGTGGAAATCTTGGGTCTAACTTCTCAAAGTCTGCTTTGTGAGTGGGCCCAGGAAAGAGGACCCCACCAGCACACACACCCCACACACAGCCAGAGCCCATGATTTAGAATGTTGCCTGGGGGAAGCTGCGCTCAGTTCAGTGTTTGGAGGATATACCCTTTAGTTGTGAAAAAGCAGGCACAGATGAGATCCATGGCTGGCCTCACCACCTGGCATAAACTCTAGTTATCACTCTTCCCTCGTTCATCCCAGAGGTTGTTGGAAGAATTTCCCACTCTCTGCATCCCCGACAGAGCATCTGGGCCCAGGCTCAGGGCACAGAGCTTGTCAGCTGGCTCTTTTCTTTCCTCAGTCTTTCTCAGAATGAGTAAGGCTAGCAGCAAGTTTGGAAATTATAGCCAAAGTACTTTGAATGTGTGTCAGCGTCACTGACCCTAACTCACATCATGGAAAAGTAAAGCGGCCACATTATACCCGTATGGGATGGCTGATGTCCTAGAGTGGCCCCTCTACCTGTCCTCTTCAGATTGGAGAGATGGGGGGGTCATCCCTGAAGAATTGCTGAGCAGGACGAGCCCACTCATCCCAGAGAGCACACGCTCACCAAGGCAGGAACACAGCATCACACAAACATCCATGGGCCCGTGAGTGTCCCCCCATACATACCTTCACCAGCTGAGTGTAGGCTACCTTCTGCTGCGTGACACTTGGCCCCAGATTACAGTGGTTTACAACACAGAGTGTTTATTTCTCACTCACGTCCCATGTCTTTATAATGGATGGACTGGGGCTGTGTCCCACATCTTCATTCCAGGACCAGAGATGAAGGGTTAGCCGCTATCTGGGATGAGAGTGATGGGCAACCACACTGTGGCTCCTAAAGCATCAGCTTATGAGTGGTATCCGTGACTTATACTCCTATTTTCTTAGTGAAAGCAAGTCACCAAGCCAAGTTGGAATCACTGGGACAGGGAAATACAATACTCTTGCGTGAGAATAGCAACTACTTGGGAAGGGTAATACACCATTTCACACCCTTGTTCCTTGCAAGGTATATCCTGTCTTGGGAAAAGGAAGCATAAAGCTCAGAACAATAATCTATTAATTTAATATTAATTGAATACCTACCATGTGTCAGAAAATTCCAGGTATAAGGGATAAGACAAAACAGGACAAATTCCTACTATTAGGGAGCTTAGATTCTAGGGGGGAGACTGGAAATAAAGAAACATGTAAATATATAGTATATTTGCGATCGGTGCTGTGGAAGATGATACAACAAAGTAAAAGGGGAAGAAAATTCCGGGATATGTGTGTGTGCATGTGTGGTGTTTTGTTTAGTGCTGGGAAGCTGTTGGCTAGCTTTCAGTGGAGGCATGGCATTATCCTGCTGACATTTTGAAAGGTTACTCTGGATGCTGACTGACAGAGGCAGGAGCAGGAGGACGAGGTGGGGGATCTTGTGGGAATTCAGGCTAGAGGTGGTGGTGGTTTGAATCAGGATGGTGCTGGTGGTGAGGGGTATGACAGTGGTCAGATTCTGAATATATTTTGAAAATGGACAATGGATTTGTTGATGGACTGGATGTGGGGAGTATGAGAAAAAGAGCATTTGAGGATGACTTGGGTATTTTTGTCTTGAGCAATGAGAACAGATGAATTGCATTTGTCAAGACATTGAGCTGTATGGGGAGAGGTTTGGGGGTGAGGGGAAGAAGGCCAGGTCGAATTTCAACCTTGGCCCTGTGGTGTTTGAGATTCCTGTTGGACATCTGATGGAGATGTCATATGGGCAGTTGTAAATGTGGTTTTGGAGATCAGAGAGGTGTTCAGGCCAGAGATTTAAATCTTGAGTCATCATTTGTTTGCTTTTAAGGCCATGAAACTAGATGAGATGACTCAGGGAGTGATGTGGGCAGAGAAATGGCCTGAGCTCAGAACCTGGAGGAGGAGAAGCTAGTGAAGGAAGCTGGGAAAGGGTGCCCAGCAAGACTGAGTGAAACAAGAGAGTGGTGTTATGGAGGCCACATAAGAGGTTGTTCCAAGGAAGAGGGAATGGTCAGCAGTGCCCAGAGTGGCTGGAGGAACTGAGCATGGCCACCGCATTTAGCCAAAGGTGGCAGAGAAAAGCTGCTAACAGACAGGATGTCTAGAGGAAAATGGTGGCACATGGTTCCCGCCTTTCTGAGCCCTCTCAGTCACGTCACTGAGGATTCTCAACCTCCAGACTGAGCGCACCCAAGCCGCTGTTGGCCCGGAATCGCAGGCTATCAGCTGGCTCAGACTCCAGCCTGCGGAATCTGGAGGCCCTTTTGGACGGCTGGGTGTCAGGCACTCGAAAATCCACTGAGCCACGTTTGTTTAATCACATGTAATCCACATAAAACTGGCCCAAATACAGGGAGCTGCATTCAGAAGTAAAACTAGTATGATATCCAAAGAGCACTGAGAAGCAATTGACTTTTTTACTGAGGGCTCTTTAAGAGGCACTAGATAGGGATTACTAGCTAACCCAAATCCAAAACTCTGAAATTCCTTTCCTTGGTCTCTCTCCTACCCTTTCATTTACAAGGTGCTGAAGCTGCCCCTCGACCTCTCCTTTCACATCTACCAACTCCCGTAAACCCTCTGTAAACACAACCTAGGCTGACTCCTCGCTCTCTCCCCTTCTCCTCCTATCTCTTTGGCTCTACTTCTATTTGTTTATTTTCCTATCGTGCATAGCTTTATGCCCTTTCTAGTGTAGATTAATTTAGTTTTTCTGGTGGTCTTTCCGTTTTCTTCTCCCCAGTTACCGGGATCAATAAAGCAAAGGCCAGGAAGCTGGCCAGAGAACACAGAAATCTCAAAAGGAGAGGGAGGTAGCATTGGGATGCACGGTTGTCCACTGTGATGTGCCTGCGTGTGCTGCTTGGATTTGCATGTGCCCACAGCTCTCTTTCTGGGCCAAGAGCCAAACGGAGCCCCCTCACCCCTCTGGGTGCTCGTGTCTGCTGGGGCCCATAGAGGGGTCTCTAGTCAAAAGCAGGGACCCTCCTCCTAAGCTCTGCCCACTGCTAAGGAATTCAACTTTGCTTCTGTTTTGACCTATTTCTCCTCCCTTCTGGGATGTGTGGGTTGATTTTCCCCTTTGAGGATTTGCCAGAAGCAAAAATCACCATCCCAACTGCCTGTCACTTAAACAAGAGGAGACTTATTAGATTTATCAGAAAGTACATAGTGCAGGAGAGATAAAAACACAAAGTTAACTTCAGGTCAAGCGGTCTCAACTCCTGCCCAGTCAGGCCCTCCCAAGCAATCATTTTTGGGGCCCCATGGGCATCTTGCTAGGCCCAGCATCTGACCCCTAGAGAGCATCCAGGAAAAGGAATCAGAGGCTTCTGCAGCCCAGGAGGCTCCCCTAGTTCTTCGCCTAGGAATCGGTCCGCTTTAGAGCTTTAGTGGGATGAGGGGCTGTGACTCAAAGTGGCCGCTGCCTTCTCCCAGCTGCACTGTGTGTGGTCTTTCAGGGGTGGGGATGGGGGATATTGGTTACCTTCACTCTTGCTGTTAATTCCAAGGGCCCAGCAGGGGTGAAGTAAGCTTGCAACTGGACTTAAGGAAGTGAGGGGTAGGGTCTGCAGCCGGTGATTCCTGTTGCCACTTTAATCCGCCATGGGAGCTTTGGGTGGTGAAGAGTTGAAATTGAAAGTTCCATTCAAGCAGCCATCAAAGCTTATTTAGTATCTCCTTAAACACACAATCCTATATCCCCTTGGACTGAAAACAGCAGCCATTTCCATTGTTACAGAGACCCATTTTCTAGAAAGAAAATACAAGATGTTTCAAAATGAGTGTTCAGAAGAGAAAAGAAAGTTTGTGCATTTGTGTATGATATATGTATGTGTGTGTATTCTGCTCCTATGTGACCTCTTTCCAGTATCCTATTCCAAAGCAGAATTGTACATCACCCTTAAAAGACAGCAAGTTGTATGATAACAGGCGTCATGTTTATCGTGCTCACTTCTGTACCCTCAGAGGGGATACTGACCGGAGTTGGGTGTGTTGAATTAATGAAAGCAGAGAGAATGATCAGGGTCTCTCCAGTTCCACCTGCTTGAATGAACACTTCCATGCTCCCTGGTTCTGCTTTCCCCACCATATCCGATGCCCACAGATAATCTAATACCAGAACTGAATTTGAGTTTGCTACATCTTCTGGGATGCTTGGATTTGGACCACACCCCTGAAGCCACAAAGAATAGGCAGAAAGCAACCCTTAGCTCGTGACCCACATATGCCCACCTTTATTCCTCTTCTCCCTCAACAGTAGTTTGAGCAAGCAGCGTAAAAATGGTAAGACTAAAAAAGTGTCAATTTTAAAGTATCTTAAAGATCTCAGTATTCAAGGTAAAAAACAACTGCACTGGATCTTGGGTCTCCCCTGCCTATGATAACCATTCACCAGACACTCAAAGCTGGTCCTCACTTCCTTTCTTTATGTTGGTATAATAGGGACGAACATGGGGTGGTAGTCAGTGCATGAGAGTGTGAGATGTTCTCCAGGAACAGGTAACATGACCACTTCCTTGAGTGGGAGGCAGTGTTGATGGGGAGTAGGATGGGTGGTAAGAATTGTTCACCAGGAGCCATGGAGAAGCTTTTCCAGGAGTTTCAAAGCATATCCTTGAGGGGTGCAGCCAAACCAGAGGGTTTACAGTAAAGTATAAGGAATACCAAGGTAAAGACCCAGCTGTTCAGGGATTCTGCTGGTCACTCTGGTCTGTTTTTATGGAGCACTGTTTTCATTTTCATGCTTTGCCTTAATACTGACCTCATTATTTTAAACAGATATATAGTATTCCATTGTGTGATTATACTTTTATTCATTATACTCATTCCCTATTAATGGACATTTGGACTATTAGTCTATGTTGTTGTTGTTGATACAAAGGTGCTAGAATATGCGTGTAGCATTACAACTTGTGCTATTATTTCTTAGGATACATTCCTAAAATTTGAATGATAAGATCATGGGTGAAGCTATTGCTCATTTTGGTAGATATTGCAAAATTACAACCTGGAAATTTTGTTGCAGTTTTTTTAAATTTTTTTATTTTTTTTTAATTTTATTTTATTTATTTATTTTTATACAGCAGGTTCTTATTAGTTATCTATTTTATACATATTAGTGTATATATATGGTGTATATATATGTCAATCCCAATCTCCCAATTTCAAATTCTCATCAACCAGTAACAGAATATTGTACATAAACTATATACTTCAATAAAAATAAACAAATAAATAAAAAATAAAGTATACCAGAAGAAAACAAACAAACGAAAGCGTGTAGAATATGGTGCTAGGTTCAGTTCAACTGAACTTGAGAACCAAGTTTTAGTACATAGTGCCTGCAAAGTACTGTAGAATATAAGATAAAGGAAACAAGTCCCTGTACCCTGGTTGTTTATTATTAAATTAAAAAGTGTGTATGCAGCCAGTAAATACCTAGGAAGTTCATGAATCTAATAAGCCCCTTCAACAACAGGGAACATGATCTTAGGACAGCATGGGGCTCTCTCCATGGGTGTTAATGAAGACAAGCTTCCAAAACACATTTTTAAACTCTGTATGCCTTGGTTTCCTTGGCTGAAATGATCCCTCCCATTGACAAAGTGAACCAGTGGGCTTGAAAGCACTGTGTCATTGCCAAGAGTGAGCTGTTGGGATACTGCAGGAATCCTTGTAGTAAGTTCTTAGACGTAACAGTGGGGATAAGCAGGAGGGGACAGAGTGTCTGGATACTGCCTTTACTACTCTTAGATTAGGGACAATAGCTCCTTATCCTACCACTTGGCCTCTAGGAATTATACCACCTAACTGTTTACTATTTGGCCTTATTTCTAAGAGTAGATTTGTTTTGGACCTGAACTAGGGAAAAAAACCAAACAAACAGAGAAGCAGGAACCCCTCAATGGCAGCCTGACTTTTCAACAAGTATAGGAGATATGCAACATGCAAGGTGAGAAAACCCATGACCCAACATCACTGCATTGAGCAGAAGTGGATGTCAGGACATTTGGCAAAACTGCCTGGCTGAAGTTATTTTCCAGCTATTACCCTGAGCTCTTTATTTTTTCTAAATCTATCCCTGTTTTAGTTTACTTTAACCTAACAACAGAAGGCAAAGGGTATTAAAATGTTTGTTTTTTATTTGAACCCAGATATGATTTGATATTATGAAATCTTATACTGCAAACAAACAACCACACCAATCAAACAGCCATTTAAAAAGTTGGCTTCCAGTAGAGTAAGGCACTGAGTCGAATCAGAATCCTTTCTAATTATCCCAACAAGTTAAGTGCATGGGTCAGGATTCAGGCTGAACAGGGTCCTGGGAGACAGGGCACAGAACGGGACAAACCTGGGAAGATTCCAGCTCTCAGGAAGCAGTGGACTCATAGGAAGCCACTGAAGAAGCAAATGAAACAGAAGAATAGACCCATATGAGCTGTGGGAGAATCTAGTTAAGTCGAATGTTCTCATACGTCTTAGAAGCTGGCCAGGACACATGGTTACTTCCTTGCTCTGACTTCTGATCTTGCCACATCTAATTTTCCTTTCATCTTCCTGACTCTGGGAAGGCAATTTTTAAGCTGATATTAAGGTATAGACAGAGGCAGTGGGGAAAATTTGAAGTCACAGCATATTTATAATTTAGGGGAGACCCATGTATTATGCAAAATGGTTCTGTTCTTTCCAAATCAAAGATAATGAGTGACAACAGAAGGCTTCCCTGTGGTTCTGCTGGGGAAGAGAAAAGAGAATCATTCAGGACAGTTGACGGGGAAGGATACACACCCCATCCCCAAGCTTTTGTGTTTTATTTTCTTGTCTGTCCATGCTCACCTTGGTGGAAAACCAGGCAAGAGATGAGCTTGGCTAGTTGGACCCTGGAGTCCAGATGGAAAATGGCACATCTTTTACCTTCAGTTATCTTTCAAGGACCAGAAAGCACATACTAAATTTATGTTGTTTGAAAATCATGGAGTTTAATTCAGATAGGCAATTCTAAACATGGCTGTCAGGTAAGAGGTAGGGATAGCATAAAGGTGATATCCTTGGAAAAGTATTGGAAGGCTAGTTGGTAGAAAGGGGATCTTAGAGAACCTAGAATGTCAAGAGTTAAGAGTTAGGGTGGGCAAATAGAAAGTGGTCGCAGAATTCCATTGTCTAAGGTCCCATGTACCTGGCTGATTTGCGATGACGTGGGTTTCTAAGTACTGAGTAGGTTGATTCGAAGAGCAGGGCCAGAGAGCTCCTTCCTTCCCGCTATTAAAGGCCCATGTCTTCCTTGCCCTGTGGTGCCAAATGGAGGTTTTAGCTGTCATTTTCTAGGAGAAAGTTCATGGGTGTGGGAATTACACGCAAGACCCAAGTTCACTGAAAAAGAGAGGAAAGGCTCTGTCAGTCTCCGGCCACCTCTGACTTCCCAATAATTTATATTTAGAATCGTGAATTCTGTGTTTGGCTCTCTGCATGTCCTTCTGGCTTGGCTGCTGCCTCTGCCATACTGGACCCTGAGAACCAGTAACCTCCAGTGTTCTCGTGCCCCAGCACAGCTTCTTTTGCATATTAATTCAGTGAGGGGGGAGAACGCACAAAAACTCCAAAGCCTGGAATAATATGAGGCTTAGAAGGACATTAGTCATCTTAAGAAGAGGGTTCTGTCTTGGGGAATGCTAAGACCTCCCCCAACCACATGTGCCTCACCTCAGTCCATTGCTAAATCTGGATTCCCAGACCTCACCATTTAGGCAGCTTTAGGTGAGTGCCGCTTCAAGGTCTTGGGTGTCCTTTGTTCATTCTGTATGCCGATGTCCATGCTTCCTCCTGGCTGTGGCACTCAAGATCTTCACTCTGGCAGGGGCCGTCTTAGTGGGCTTCCTTCAACCTTTCGGAGTTCCTGCTCCTGACTGCAACCCTAAACACTAGTGCCTTCCCTTTGACCTATTATGTTAACCTAAAGTGTATTCAGACAAGCTTAGTGGTAAGGCTGTGATCCCCTTTTGCAGACTTCAGCTTTTTTATCTGAGTCAAGACAGACATGTAGGTCAGGACAACCTCTGCTTTTGAAAATGCCATAAATCTCTCCTCCATTCTGTTACCAATCAAGTTGTTGCCTCCTTTCTCTCCTTTCTGGAAAAGTCTTCTGCTCTGACTGCTCTTGTCCCTTCACTCCTATGGCCACCAGAGCCCCCTGCAGTCTAGCCTCCTTTCCCATCTCCTCCCAGAAGACGGCTCTCTGGCCCCGACCCCCTACTCAGGCATCCGAGACTTCTCTGCAGTGTTTGACACCGTGGGTTGCTCTTGCCTTGAGACCTTCTCATCCTTTGCTTTTCTTAACGTTACACTCTCCTTGGTTATCTTCTGTGATGCCCATTGGTCTCTCTTCCTAGACTTGCCCCCCAAATATCCGCGATCCTCCTTGTCATGTACTGGCTGAGGAAAGTAAAAGTGTTGGCTAAACTTCTGTGCTCTGACTACTTGGCTGTGAATCCCAGCTTGGTCACTTCTATTCCTGGACAAGTTTTTAACCCCTTCGTGAATCAGCTTCTTGTGGAGAGGAGAAGCAACTACAGTACCTAACGTGTGGGGTCGCTGTAAGAATTAAATAAATGAATATATGTAAAGTGATCACACAGTGAGCACCCAAATCCATGGATCCTGTTTTGATTATTAGTCTCTGATCCTCTCTGAGAGCTTTAACCACCAGCCCTGGACTCTTGAGTCTCAAATCTGTTTCGCTACCTCAAAACTCACCTTTAAGTTCCAGACCTCTATTTCCATTGTCTACATTTCTGGATGTACCAGAGGAACATACAAATCAGCATGTCCAAAGCTAAACTCATTATCTGCTTCCTAAAGCCAGCTCTTTTTCCTGCATTCCGTATCTGGGTTAATGATACCGCCATCCGCTGGGTTGTCCTAATTAGAACTTTCAGAGGCCTTATCTCCTGCTCTTTCTCTCTCTCCTTCACAGTCAGTTTTGAACCAAGCCCTGACTATTCATCTTTCAAAATGTTTCTTAAGTCTTTTTATAGTCCTTCCTTAGTGACAGAGCTTCAGTTCAGTCCCTTATCATCTCTCACTTGGACTGTTACAATAATTTCTGCCTCCATTTTTAGTCCTTTCTTCAAAGCTTTTTAAAAAATAATGATCATGTTTCATTTCTGTTCTTAAAAAAAAATAAACAAAACAACAGCAATAACGAAAGTACCTTCATGGAGTCTCAGATGCCTAAGGAAGAAGTTACAGCTATGCAGCCCTGCATTCTCTCAGCTCCAAACACTGTCTCTAACTAACTTTGAACTCACATTTGCCACTTTTCACCTGAAGTATTTAAACTCTGGTACTGAAAAGGGATTTTTGATTTTATAAGCAAGTCACACCCTTTCAATTTTCCTTTTCATTATTTTCCCCCTTTTCTCTATTTGACAAGAATCTTACTCAGGTTTAAGGTCCGAAAATATGCCTTTTTCTGGGCAGCTCCTCACTGACCCCCAACTCTATCCCCCAATGTTCAAAGCAGATATGCCAATACCTCTTCTAAGCTTTGTTTGCTCTTTTTACAGACCTGGATACTGAGCTTATAATATTACAATGATATTGTGTATTTCTGTTTCTTTCTCTTAGCTGCATGTTCTTAATGATCTCTTATTCACTGTATATGACACATATTAGCACTGAGTGTCTACTGACTGCATTTTCTGAGACTCTTTCTTCCTCTTGTCAACTTCCCTCCCAGGGCAGCTAAACCTGGTGCCTCTTCCCTTTCCATTCAGACATTTGTTTGGCTTCTGCCAAGTGTCTGTGTGCTGGCAGTGGGTCTTCCCTGCCCACTGACGTCACCATGATGGGCACTAATTTGGTTAATTGAAAGTTTCCTAGTGACACTCAAAACCCATATTTACACAATGCAATGCATTTTATGGAATACACACAATGTTACACTTATTAGAGTGAGTGCTTGCATCCCTTTAGAAATATTTTGAGTTGTTTGGCTACTTGAGTATTTCAAGTATTTTTAGATTCAGACAGCTTCCATTTATGAATTTTACATTATGTCATATGCAGTTCATCAAATGCATCCCTTTTGGTGTTCTGGCCTACATTTTGCTGTTTGGGGGCTATTTTAGGAGACTTTGCACCCCTTGTGGACCTATGAAGCAAATCAGCTGATACCCAATTTGCCATTTTAGTGGAACATTATACTTTGACACTAGGAATAAAAATTATTTAGCTCCATTTCTCTGTTTTATTCAATAATCTACATCATAAAGTAATGCTTGATCAAAAAACAGTTAATCACATGCTACAGTAATTTAACCTAAGACTTTGAGATTTGTAGGATACTGCTTTCACTATAAACATAGTATATACTCATTAAATAAAAGTTGGAAAGCTCAAAAGAAAGGAGTAAGAAAAATAAAGCTTTCCATAATTTTAAGAGGCATAAAAAAATTCCATAATTTTAAGAGACATTCCCTTCTAATTGTTCTATGGTCATTGATGCATTTTTTATTTGATATTTTACCTTTAATATTTATTATATATTAAATACAATTTTTATTTTATGGGGAAGTTTTATTTAACATTGTAATGATACAAACTTTTATGAAATATGTGATATGTGTATTAGGGACAGTTACATCAAATAGATCTTAAAATTAAACAAAAGAAAAAAGGGGGGAAATAGAAAGTATAACTAAGAATTTTTTTGAGTCAATAGTGAATATGGGTATCATATGAATATTAACTCAAATACTGTGTAAATTGTGATTAAAAATTAATTTTATAGTGAAAAAACAGAAAATTCTTTTAAACCCTGAATCCTACCAGGATCTTATCTTGAGCAAGCTTATAAAACCTATTTATGTTGTGATTCACTGCATTGTTTTCAAATCTAAACTGACCAAAAACATTCATGGAAAAGAACTAGACACTGGTAAATTGTCTTCTGGCAAGATGATGATATATTCTTAATGTCTGTAGTTTAGATGATCAGACCAGAGCAATACTCAGTGGCAGCCCTATGACAGAGATGAAAGACATCATGGCATCCTGATTAGTCACGTTATGTTTTTACAGCGTCAGGTACAATGTGGACATGGACCACAATGATAATTAATACATTTGTGCTCCTCTTGGTATCTTGATGTGCTTTAATGCCATATTGTTTCCTCCAATGTTCTTCTTTTTTTTTTTTTAATTGAGCAAGATCACATTTATGAGTAAGTAGCTGATTCAGAATTATGAATCCAAGTCTATCTGTCCAGAGGCTGAGCATTCATCTACAAAGTAGCATTTATTCTACCTCTTATTTATCTGATCACATTTAAAAATTTTTTTATTTTTATTTAGGTACAGGTGACGTACAGTATTATATATTTCAGATGTACAACATAGTGATTCACAATTTTTAAAGGTTATATTCAATTTATAGTTATTATAAAAGAAGATACTAAAATATAAACATGTCTTTATTCCCTTATATTTTGGGGGGTTAAATCCAATTTAATTATGATTTTGTATAATTGACATTATATTTTGTATAATTGGCATAAAAGAAACTGCACATCAAGTTACACTCTGTATATTATACTTTTGTATAATTGACATATAATAAATTGCATGTAAAGTATATAATTTGATAAATTTCACAGATGTATACACCCATGAAATTATCAAAACTATTGTGATAATAAATATCCATTATCCACCCCCCCAAAATTTTTTCATGCACCTTGGTAATCCCTCCCTAATGCCCCTCCCAGCCCTTCCTCTCCATTCCTAGGAAACCACTAATTGAGTTTCTGTCATTATAAATTAATGTGCATTTTCTAAAATTATATATAAATGAAGTCACAAAGTATATAATTTTTATGTCAAGCTTTTTTTCACTTACATTAATTATTTAAAAACTTGCTGTTGTGTGTAAAAATAGTTCATTCCTGTTTACTGCTGAGTAGTATACCATTGTATGGATATGAAACAATTTGTTTATCTGTTGATCTGCTGATGCCCATTTGGGTTGTTTCCAGTTTTTGGCTATTTCAGATACAGCTGTATGAACATTCAGATATAAGTTATATGTTTATATGCTTTTATTACTCTTGGGTAAATACCTTGGCATGGGATGACTGAATCATAAATTAGTGTATGTTAACTTTTTTAGGAAACTGCAGAAATGTTTTCCAAAGTGTGCCATTTTACATTCCCACCAGCTATGTATAGGAGTTTAGTTGCCTCACATCCTTGCCAACACTTGGCATGGTCAGTCTTTTAAATTTTACCCATTCTAATAGGTGTGAAGTTATATCTCATTGTAATTTTAGTTTACAATTCCTAGAGACTGAGGTGTTGAGCATCTCTTCATATGCTTACTTGCCATTGTACATCTTTTTTTTTTCTTCTTGAAACTTTTTGCCCATTTTCTTTTGGGCTGTTTTTATTTTATTGGGCTGTTATTATTGAATTTTGAGACTTCTTTATATTCTGGATATAAATCATTTATCAGATATATGATTAGCAAATATCTTCTCCTAGTCTGTGCTTATCCTTTCATTCTGTTAACAAATACTTTTGAAGAACAGAAGTTCTTAATTTTGATAACATCCAATTTACCATCATCTAAAAAATTATGAATTATGTTTATAGTGTTTGTATTACTTTCCTATTGCTGCTGTAACAAAGCACCACAACCTGGCTTACAAAAGCAGGAATTTATTATCTCATAGTTCTGAAATCAAAGTGTCAGCAGGGTTGCTTCCTTTGGAGATCTGTGAGGGAGAATCTGTTCCATGCCTCTCTCCTAGTGTCTGGTAGTTGCTGGCAATCTCTGGCGTTCCTTGGCTTGTAGCTGCATCACTCCAATCCTCTGCTTTCACATGCCATTCTCCCTGTATCTTTTCTCCAAGTCTTCCCACTGTGCATGGCTATCTCTATTGTCCACGTTTCCTTTTTATAAAGACGCCAATCATATTATATTAGGGCTCACCCTAATGGCCTCATTGTAACTCAGTTGCCTCTGTAAAGACCCTGTTTCCAAATAAGTCACATTCTGAGGTATTGGAGATTAGGACTTCAGCATATCGTATTTGGGGGAACAAAAATCTATAGTAGTGTTATATCTAAGATACTTTCACCTAACCTAAGTTCACAAAGGTTTGTTCCAGTGTTTTCTTTCTAGAAATTGTATAGTTTAAGTTTTAAATTTTAGGTCTATAATCCTTTTGATTTTTGTATGTGGTGGGAGGTATGGACTAAAGGGTTTTGGGTTTTTTTTTTGCATATGGCTATCCAATTGTTCCACCACCATTTTTTTGTAAAAGACTATACTTTCTCCATTGAATGAATTGCCTTTGCATCATGTCAAAAATGAGTTGTCCATATTTGTGTGGGTCTATTTCTGGCCTCTTTAATTTGTCTGTCTTTACCCCAGTATCACATCGTCTTGACTACTGTAGCTGTTCCTTTCAAATAAATTGTCTCTCTCAATAGCTCTCATTTTCTCAGCAATTCCAACAGATCTTATGTTAGGCTTTTTAACCTTGAATGTTTATTAAAATTTCTCTCCAATTATCTGTGTCTTTGTTACTGTTCTTCATCCTTTATAATTTCATTTGATCCTATCCTTTATTTTACTCTTCAGCTTTGTTGAATTCGCTGTTGAACTTAGTTATTGAATTTTTAAATTTTCATTACTGACTTTGTTCCACTTCTAGAATCTCAATTTGATAATTTGAAAAATCTATTTTGGTTATATTCTATATTTTCCTGTCCTTTAATCACAGTTTCAAGTTTTTTCCTTTAAGCTTACATTTTTAAGTTGATAATTCCAATATTAGACATTTTGCTGATCTGATTTGTCTATGTTGTTTCTTCTGTCCTTCACTCATGATTTTTTTTTTACCATATGCCTTTTGCTTTCATCTTTAACCAAGAAATATCATTCCTTGAAACTTCATATATTTAAATTCTTTGACACTTATTTTAAATTTTCTTTGCTCCAGAGACTATTTTCCATTTCTTCTATCAAGCTGGAGGTTTCCTGTTTGTTTATTTTGTTTCTGTTTTTTAAATCAATATCATTGATAAATGTAAACATAATTTTTGCTCTGTTTGCCAAGAACTTTTAGTAGTTTCAACAATTGGATTCATTAGGTCATCTGGTTCCTAGACCACCCAAAATATAAACATCTAGGCTTTTGTTTTTATGTAGCAATATGTCTAATGACTCATGTACCAGGATTGCAATTATGTAGTTAATACCTGACTGAATAACCACATTCAAGCATTTCTCTTCATTTAATGTTATCTTTGGTTCATCACTGATGCTACTAGACACCCTAGATATCAACTAGATATCAACTTTGAGATTTGTATATGATAAATATATCAATAAATTAATATTTTCCAAATTCTTATTGGCCTTTTAATTTAAGTTTTTATTTTACATGTGATATTTACTTTGACGTAGTCAGAATTGTCTTTTTTATCCTTTGTCATCTCTTCTATTGAATCTTAGTTTTCAAAAGTCCTCCCTGCAGAGGTTGAATAAATATACAGCTCTATTTTTTAGAGATCTATTGCTTTATTTTAAAAATATTTAACTGCTCAGCCATTAGGAATTCATCTTTTTGTGTTACTATATGAATCTCTGAGGAAATGTCTCTTTATAACCTCTCGAAGAAAGGATCCATAGTGATCTGGTGCACGGCTCTCCTCTTCACTTCCTGATTATTCATTTTCCTCAAAGCTCAACAGAAAGTAAGATAAATATGTGCTCTGAGATGATAGTCATTCTACTTTATAAGGAAGACATTGACACTTCTTGTACATTTACTTTACTTCCTCTGAAGACATACATTTTTTATTATTACATTGAAATTTCTTTTTTTAAAAAATGCTTAAAAATAAATGAGATGGAAAAAAAAATACACCTAGAGGAATATAAAGAAAAGGATTTTCAATATCTGCTTTAACATCAACCTACCATATAAGAAATAAACTTGATGTACAGGCATCTCATTTAACAAATTATTATTAAAATTTAGTGGAATTGGCGTAGGAAAACTGACCTGGAGCCTGAGTTCTCAGGTACTCCCAGGTCCACAAATATTCGTTGGCTTTTCCTACAGGAAATGGTTCTGCTGAGGCTGATTGCCACAGATTCCTCTCAAAAATCCTTGTGATCTGCATGGACTTTGTCACCCATAGCGGGAGGCTGGTCATCTCACAGACCTGCATACAACCTTGATGCAGCACCTGTAAATAGAGGCTGTGTCAGCCATCTCCAAGAATATCATCTGTTTCAATACTTGATGTATAAAGCATTTTTTAATGCAACTTGCCTAAACCAGATTCTTATTAATAATAACGAAAACTATCCATATGTTGATAACGGTTTTGTGGAAGGTTTCCAGATTCCCTAAATCAAGTGGATTAAATTATTTCATGGGAAGTTGCTAGTGTTAATCATTTTGAATGATGCCTAATTTTATTGGATGATGTTCCTTATTCACTAAAATAAGAATTAGGAATTGCTCATTTAGTTCAATTCAATCCATGCTTCTCCAGCTACATTGGCCAATGTAAAGGCTGTGGGTTATTCATGTTGAGGCCTGTGGCTCCAGCCTGACAACTGTGTGGGCAGGGCCACTGGTGAGGGGAGAGCTTTTTTGATGTATTGGGTTAGCCAAAAAGTTCGGGTTTTCCCATAACATCTTACGGAAAAGCTGGAACGAACGTTTTAGCCATCCCAATACGCTGAATGGATTCTGCTGCCACCATTAGGGAATTCTCTCCTTCCTGCCTCTTGTGGCCTGGGCCATTGATGGCTGTGCCCTGTGCTGGAACTTTGCTATTATGAGGTTTTAGGTTTGTTAGGAAACTCTCCCTTTACTTACACAGAAATTTTGTTTTTTAACTTTACTCAAACCCCAAAAGGTTTTCACCCTCTAAATACCTCTCTTATTTGTCTGCTGTTGCCCATGCCCAATGCTACTGACTTGGTTCAGGCCTTATAAGAACTTTTTTGTTGGGCCTAGTTGACCAATATCACCCCACAACCTGTTTACCACACTAGGGCTTAGAGGAGCCTCTCTAAGACACAAATGACCTGTGGCCTTCCTTCTGCTACTGCCTTCTGGAAAAACTCAGATGCTTACGCAGTGTGTTAAGGTCCTCTGTGACCTAGACTGTGCCTGCCTCACCAGCTGCTCCACTTTTCTGCTTGTCTTCACGATCCACGTTTCAGCTAGCAAGACCAAACTGCCACTGTTCCTCTGTTGTTCTCGTGCTTTTGCGAGAAGATCCCCACCAAAGACTGTCCCCAGCCCTCGAAAAAGCCCTCATTTATCAAGCCTCAAACACTGCCTCTCTGGGGAGACCTCCTCTCTTACTTAAGGTCCCCTTTGTCTCTGTTTAGTGACCTGTGTGTAACTTAGTCATGCATTCCCCACACTGAAGTTGTCTTTCATTTTCTCATGTCCATCCCCCGGCATGGTGTAGGGTAGTGGTTAGCAAAGGCAGATTTGGGGCCAGACAGTCTGAATTCTCATCCTTATGTGCTACTTCCTAGCCATGCCATCTTGAGAAAATTGCATCCTCTCAGCCTTTGCCTTGTGTTCCTCATCTGTACAACAGGGGTACTAATGGTGTGCAATGCATGTAATGCTGATAGTTAGAAAATAGATAAAGTACTGGGAGAGTCTTGAAACAGAGTAAATACCCAGTGATTGCTATCTTTTCTTAATATCAAGAACTTTGTGCAACCCGGGAACCTTCCATGTGTGGATTTCTCACCCTTTTACCAGGTTATCCCTAGCCAGGGGCCGGTTCAGTTTTACATATAGAGTCTATGGCTCCAGTTATACATGAGGAGTCAGAAAAATGATCATAAACCCCAGAAGGAGAAAGGAGTCGGATCATCATGCTGAGGTCTAGGGTAAGGTTTGGGGCAAGTCAGTGGAGCCAAGGACAGATATCTGAGTCAGGTTAGGAAGCCAAGGGTTTGAGGCTGGACGACGAAGGGGAAGCATGTTAAGATTAGGGAACGGGGCAGGGTGTCTTCCTGATTGTTACATCGATCACCTGCTGGTGTTTGAAGTTCATCTACATGTCTGGCTAGAGTCTGAGGATGGATACTGTTAGGAGGGAGAATGTTTTCCTTGTTCCTGGTATCTTTGAGGGAGATTTTCCCAAGAATGCTCCTGGCCTCCTGCCCCACCCTTTACTCCTACCTATGAAGATAGAATAAGTTAACTTGGGTAGAGCACAACAACCATTGCATCTCTCAGTGGCAATCTGTCAAAGATTCTGAGCATGGCGTATGGGTTATCATTCTTCTTTCTTCTTCCCCAGGAATAGTGGGATGACCTGTGTAAGTGTGTCTACTTGACAGACCATGTTCACCTCAGATGTGCTGCCTACAAGTGTAGCCCAAGTTTTCTCAGCCTCAGCACTATTGACATTTTGGCCAGATGATTTTGTGTTAGGGTTGGTGTGGGGTCTAGTAGGAGCTCTCCTGTGCATTGTAGGATCTTTAGCTGCATCCTTGGACTCCACCTGCTAGACACCCATAGCATCCCCACGGATGTCTCCAGATACTGCAAAATTGCATTACCACCCCACCCCGAGAACCACTGTCCTAAACAATTGTGAAGGGTTGGCAGACCACTTGGACCTGACACCAAATTGTGGCCTCTCATTTAGCTTTATCAACAACAAAGCTGATGTTTTGGGCTCTGTTTTTACTCTTCATTTTAACAGTTTATGACTTATTCAGAACTCAGATGAAAGTCTCTTCAGAGAGCTCAGGGAATTGCATAGGGTGGGTGTGTAGGTCCCAGTTGGAGTGGACCTCTGTCACATGAGTGCTTCACCCCTAGGATAGCTATTCCTCTCATAATGTTCAGACAGTTATGAAAGAGAGGGCTCTGAGCCCTGTCACTGAGTGACATTTGTGGCTAAAGTTCAAGGGGAGGCTCCATTGGGTCTCCTGAATATCTAACCCTGAGATGAGTCCTGTAACCTCAAAAGCTGGGTCAAAGGCAGGTAGTGACCCCCTTGGCAGGTCAGCAGCCTCATCTCAGTAGCCAGCTGGTAGGTAGACCAGTTGGCTTTGGTCCCAGCTACATTTTATGGAAAGGCAAAGATAAAATACTTTTGAGGCTGGGAAAGTTCTCTGCAGGGCTTCTGTGCATAGTCAAAACCCAAAGCTGGGCCTGCAAAGTTGGAGTGGGCATTTCAGAGACTGTTTGCCAAACTTGGGCCACGTTCCTGGCTAAGCATCACCCACAGACACTGTGCCCCAAACAGACCCAATCCACAGAGCAGAAAGGCTTCATTTTCAGCTCTGCAGAGGCAGCAGCCTTTAGGCTAATTAATAAATCATCAGCACATTTGTGGTGTGAAAAATGAAATATTTATGTTTGCCAGAGTAATATTTCTGTCTTGCAGCCCCATGCTCTGTTGATGCCTGATGGCGGATGAAGTAAATACCAGCTGGTGAAGAATGAGTGGAATATAATTACTCTCTACAAAGTTAAATGAATATTAAAGCACAGAAGTTACAGGCACTGGCACTCATCCCTCCCTGACTCCACTGCCCAGTAACTGGCATCCTGACCTGATGTTGGCTTCACTACAGATTCCAGCAGGGATCTCAGTAGAGGGCTTGGTTGTCAGTGATGGTAAAGCAGCTGAGACACAGGCAGGAAGCTGTTGAGCAAGGCAGGAAGTCAACCACCTTCCAGAAGCATGGGGAGGAGATTTCCCTGATGCCTGAGGGACACTGTGGTATTATGGGGGAAAAAAATGTAGCTTTGGAGCTAGAGAGACCACATTCTGTGCCACACCTCTGAAATTTACAAGCTGTGTGACCTTGGTCAAGGTCTTTCATTTCTCTATACCTTAGTTTACTTACCTAGAAAGTAAGGGTAATACTGCATTATGTAATAAAAGAGCTGTGTTTCAGAAATTGATAGACAAGTTTTGCATGGTGACGGGGAGGTAGAGATGAAATGTGAGGAGAACTGTAAGGAGATTGGGTAAATAATCCACAGACCTTAAAGTGATGGCCGTGGAAATGCAAAGGAAGGAAGTCCTGTGAAAGGCAAGATTGGCAGGTAATTTTATGACTGGCGGGTGAGTCAAAGGGGACTCAGTTGTGAACCCAAGAGCAGGGAAAAGGAAGACACCCGTGACAGAGATTGGGATGTCCAAAAGGAGAGCACACTTAATGAGAGGAGAGGGTGGAGATGGGGGCTGTGTTTGGGGGTGGAATTGAAGTGGGTAGTCTAAGAGGGGTAATAATCAGGGGGATTTCTCCAGCCTTAGAAAAGTGTGTGTGTGTGTGTGTGTGTGTGTGTGTGTGTGTGTGTGTGTGTACGCACACCAGGGTTTCTGGTGCCCTCCATAATTACCCATACCACATAAACACAGTTTTCACTCAGCAAAATTTCCGCCTTGCAAAGACTACATGGTTCCCTCTGTTCCTTTCTGAGCATCTCTCTGTCCTTCGTTTCCCATGTTGAGTCTCTGTAGTCTCATAGCCAATCCAGATCCTGAAGGTCAGTCCTGTTTATGTGTTGGAGGGACTTGCCCTCACAATAGTCATTCTTTTACCTTCACTGGATCTCACTTTGAAGGTCCAGCCTCACCTCTGTGTAGAATCGCTATGTCATCAGCCCTGCCCAGTGTCCAGGGCAGAAGGTACATGGTGTCCAATGAATGTGGATGTGGTATAAAAGACATCCATATCTTTTAGGGGATCCCACAAGATGCCAAAGTCCCTGCCCTTGAAGAGCAGAAGCTCTCGCTATGATCCAATATGACATCCATGAAACAGTTAGAGAACCAAGTGTGTGCACTTGCGTGTTTTTTTCTTTTTTAAGATTTTTTTTGATGTGGACCATTTTTAAAGTCTTTATTGAATTTGTTACAATATTGTTTCTGTCTTATGTTTTGGTTTTTTAGCCGCGAGGCATGTAGGATCTTAGCTTCCCGACCAGGGATTGAACTGGCACCCCCCTCACTGGAAGGCCAAGTCTTAACCGCTGGACCTCCAGGGAAGTCCCCCTGTATGTTTTAATATTTAATAGACTGTGGGTATTCTAGGGAGAAAAAGAAAATCCACTTTTCTTGGCACTTATTGTGTGCAATCACTGTTTTAAGAATATTACAAAAAATGATTTTATTTAATCCTTATAGCCACCTTGTAAGATAGGCATTTTACAGTTGGGAAAGCAGCCTCTAAGTAACTAATTTGCCTTCCATCAATAAACATGGAAGTGATGACAGCAGGTTTCAAACCCAAGTCTACTGTCTTCAAGGTCTATGTCCATTTTATCTTTCCTTCTGCACTCATCCCTTTTTTCCTTCACGTCTTTCCATTCCCCTCCTTTCTTCATTTTCAAAGAGGTTTACAAGTGTGGCAATATTGTTAGAAGCCTACATTGATTGTGTCCAAGTTGGTAATATGCCAGCTTAAAAAATATAGATTCCTTGTAGATGAATGTGGCCATGTGACATAGTTCTGGCCAGTGACATGTATGTGGAGGGGATAAGTTCAGCTTACCTGGTGCCCACTGTCCTCCCCCTTCCTGGAAGGAAGACTTGGTGCTCCAGGTAAAGCTGCCATCCCATGAGCACTAGGTGATGGACATATAAGCCTACCTGCGATCAAATATAGGACCTTGGTCTTGGAAGACACAGTCCAACCCTAGACTGCCTGCCTTTGGACATGTTCAAATCACTATTTTCAAGGCTCTGTTACTTGTAGTGGTATGCAATTTCTAACTTACTTTAGTTAGATGCGCTGAAACATTTTCTTAAATTTTTTTAAGAAAATGAACAAATCAAACAAAAGCAGTCCCATAGATACAGAGAACAGAGTGGTGGTTACCAGCGGGGTAGGGGTGGGGGGAAGGTTAAAATGGCTAGAGTGGATCAACTATATGGTGACAGACGGAAACTAAATTTTTGGTGGTGAGCACACTGCAGTGTAATAAAACAGTGCTTCACGTGTCTTGTTGTACACGTGAAACTTACATAATGTTATAAACCAATGTTACCTCAATAAAAAATAAATTAAAAGAAAAAAACTCCCATTCTCCGCTCAGAGTAAACCACTGGCAACGGGGGACTGGTGTTTATTTTCCTATACTCATTCTATGCTTGCTCCATGCATGTGTTCACATATATCTTTTTAGGACATTAATGTTGTGCTCTATGTATTTTTCTGTAACGTGCTCTTTCCACTGGTGTGAAACTATGATTTGGAACCCTACCATTTAAAACGTTCAGCTGTCTACTAGGCACTTTCCTCTGTATATCTGTGAAACAGTGGTTTTTAAATGGAGGTAATTTTGCTCTAGGCCCACAGGCTGTCTTTTGGCAATGTCTGGAAACATGTTGTCGTATGCCAATGTCTGGAAGCATGTTTGGTCGTCACAGTTGCGGGGAAATGGGTGCCAGGAAGGTTAGAGGCCATGTTTAGATGCTGCTAAACATCCTACAATGCACTGGACATCCTCCCACAACAAAGAATTATCCAGCTCAAAATACCAAGGTTCAGATTGAAATGTCAGTGCTGAGGTTGAGAGACCTGGCTGTGGAGTATTCCATAATGTAACATAGTTGTATCATAATTTGTGTAAACAGCCCCTGCTAAGCAACACTAAGATTGTTTCTAACAATGCTGAAAAGATCGCCACAGCCCATATCTTTTGATATTATGTATTCATGATGTTTAAGAATAAATTTTTATTCATGGAGTTGCTTGGAAAAAGAATATGCACAGTTAATATTTAGATGCTGCTGCCAGATCACCTGCCAAAAAAGGCTTCCTTGATTTACACCCCCGTTGAAAGTGCAATAGACATTGCCCATTTCCCTGAATCTTCACCAACGTTAGATATCATCAATCTTTTTAATCTTTGTGAAACAACAGAATTATTGTTGCTTAATTTTCATTCTCTGATGTGAATAAGGTTGAGCACCATTCTGTCTGTTAATTGACCACTTTATTTCCTTTTATGTGAAATGCTTCATTTATTTTCCTTACCCATTTTCTTTCTGATTACTGTCTTTTTTTCTTATTGATTTGTAGGAGCTCCTCCTATATATTGAACACTGGTTTTTGTTTGTTTGTTTGTTTGTTTTGTATTGTATATGTTACAGTCATGTTCTGTCTGTCTGCCTTTTCCTGCTCCCTAACCATTTAGGAAAGAGAATAAATGAAGGTTGTCGAAGTTAGGAAACGTTTCATTCATCATTAATTAAACCTGATGTGTTCGGGTGCTTCCTATGGGTCATGTAGGTACTATGGGCAATGAAGCGCGAGGACAGCCCATCTCTGCCCTCCGATATCTCAGTCTAGATGTGGATGAGAAAACACGCTCATTTCGTCTTTACTTTAATCCTTGTTAGGAATCAAATTCCTAATAATAGCATCTCTCCTTTATGCATAGTTAGATGAAGCTATGGAGGACTAAGACCAAAAATTAGCAGAAGTGATATCAAAACAGCTCTTCTTTTACCTGTAATAATGACACTGGAGAGGAAGGCAGATGTTTGTAGATCGTGGCCCTAACACTGATCCCCAGGATTAGATAGACAGACCTGCCCCTTCATTGGCCACATGGCAGAGAGCAGTCGAGGGCACGCACCCTCTGCTGGCAAGGCTTGCTCCTAAGAGGAAGAGGGAGGCTCTGAGTCATGTGCACTAAGTTTATTCTTTCCATGTTTACCCAGAAAATAAATCCCTCCACACACCATGGGGGAAGAGTAAGTGCTGGGAGAGAGAGAGTCCAGCAGTGTTATGTTAATGATGACCTTTCACCTGGAAGGAAAAGAAGGGCTGGGGAATAAACTCTGCCTTCCTCACAGTTATAGAAAACTCCCCTAAGGTCTTTAAAAGACCCTTTATTTCCTCCACCATTTTGTTTTCAAATGATTCATCTGACAGTGTGTCAACTTTTCCATACCACCTCTGCTATTCGGTGCATCGCGTATTCTTTCTTCCTCCTCTTTGCACTCATCTTTGATGTTGAGTGGTAGCAGCTTTCTTCATGTTCAGAGTTCTCACGTCTCCATCTATGGTTTTCCCTATTACCCTCTGGCTCCCTCCTTCAGCTTTCCAGGTGGGATATTTTCATACCCACAAGTATTTAGAATAGTTTACCGAGAAGACCACTGTGACTTTGTTTTGTTCATAATTTACTCTTCTTCCTTTAATTCAATGTCCATTCTCCCCTCTGCATTTTTTTAAATTTATTTATTTATTTATTTATTTATGGCTGCACGCAGGGGCTACTCTTCATTGCGGTGCGTGGGCTTCTCACTGCGGTGGCTTCTCTTGTCGCGGAGCACAGGCTCTAGGTGCATGGGCTCAGTAGTTGTGGCATGCAGGCTCAGTAGTTGTGGCTCCTGGGCTCTTGAGCGCAGGCTCAGTAGTTGTGGCACACGGTCTTAGTTGCTCTGTGGCATGTGGGATCTTCCTGGACCAGGGCTCGAACCCGTGTCCCCTGCATTGGCAGGCGGATTCTTAACCACTGCGCCACCAGGGAAGTCCCTCCCCTCTGCATTTTGAGACCTTTTCTTTATTCACCATTTATTCGAAGTATTTTTTTGTAGTTAATCTTTCTTTACCCTCTCCCTGCTCCCTCTTGCTATATAAAATGCCTGTGCATACCAGAATACCATCCTCAGCTCTTTTCTCATTCTCTACCCCCTGTAAATGCATGATTTTAGCTGTCAACTATATAATAACAATTTCAAAATTTATATCTTCTAACCTAAGCTGCACAGACACACACGCCTGTGTTTCCAGTGCCTCCTGCATATTTATACCTGGCTGTCACACTGCTATTTCAAACTCAACATGACCAAATCCTATTTTTCTTTCTATATTTGTCTCAGTTAATATCATTAGCATCTGTTCAATTAAAAATTTAGGCATCATTTGCAATGTAACTCTACCTATTTTATAAATCATTATTTCATTAAAACTTTTCAAGGGCTCTGTATAACCCAAAAGATAAAAAACAAAATCCTGGGAATTCTAAACATGCCTTTTTACTTTATGGACCTGTGATGGCTAATTTTATATGTCAGCTTGGTTGGCCACAGTGCCCAGATACTTGGTGAAACATTATTCTGGATATTTCTGTGAAGGGCTATTTTGGATGAGATTAACATTTAAACTGATGGATTTTGAGTAAAGCAGAGTATTCTTCATAATGTGGGTGGGGGTCATCCAATAAATTGAAGGTCTAAATAGAACAAAGACTGACCACCCACCCCCCGCCCCCGCCGGAGCAAGAAGGGATTCTGCCAGAAGCCAGCCTTCAGGCTTGAATTGTAGTACCGGTTCTTCCTTGGGTCTCTAGCCTGCCAGTCTACCCTGCAGATTTTGGATTTACCAAACCTCCACAATTGCATTTGCCAACTTCTTAAAATAAATCTCTCTTTCTCTTTCAACCATTCTGTTGGTTCTGTTTCTCTGGAGAAAGCTGACTAATATAGATAGGACCTGATCTTCTGTCTTTAAATGGAATAATTCACCTTTTGGAATATTTTTTAAAAAGAAAAAGAAAAGTCACGTAAACCATCAAACATAATAACCAAACAAAAAACCAACAAGTAGAAAAACAATTCAAAACAACCAGCAGCACAAGCCTGTGTTCTAACCGTGTCAAAGCCCCATCGTTCCAGATACACAACTAATTCTTTAGTGCCTGTGTGCTGGATTACTTGCTAGCGTCTCATCTTGGAATACTCTTCCAATTTTCTTTGCCTGACTTTTCTCAGCTGCTCCAGGTGGATTTAGATGTGACCTCCTCTGTGCCCCCATAACACTTTGCCCCTGTCTTTATTTGGACCATTCCCACACTGAGTGACAATTTTTTACATCTACCTTCCCCACTGGGGCTCACAACCTCAACACCCACTGGGTCCTCACTTAATCTCTGTGGAATGGAAGATCTTTAACCTACAACTCATTTCTCCCCATTAAGTTCTTCTTATCTGCCATAGGTATAATCAGTTCCTCAAGAGGAGATCAAATCCTGCATCCTCCCCACCAAGTCCCTGACATTCAAGCGTTGTCTACCTCCTCAATTCCTTTGGCAATCCGAGTGCTGTCTAACTTGCAGCGGGAAGTCCAGGGGACAAAGATAGCTGTCCCCTGGGATCCAAGATCCTGCAGCCCTTGGACATCCAAGTCTCATGACTCACAAGGGCAACAACTAGCGACTTCAGAGGAGGCTGCTGCTTTTTTCTTTGCTGAGTAGCAAGTGCAGAGATCATCACACTAAGACCAACCCCGACTTTCTGTACACCTTGGAGAAGTGGTCAAGTCCCTTCATTGTAGACTGGGGGCTCCTTGAGGGCAAGGGCTATTCTCTTCTCCTCATGACTCCCTATTGTGTGTAAAGATAATAGATGAACAGGTGTGTGTTTCTCAGTAGCTATTGGTAAATATTGCCTTGAGTTGACTGGTATGGTAGGAAGTATCTCGGGCTGGGAGACTGGCTTATTGAAGTCAAGTAAACATATGTGATGAGTTTTGAGGGAAGCTAGGACTTTGTGTCTTCCTAAAAACTGCATCTATAACATTACAAGGTATTATTACCTCACCAGACATCATAGGATTTAGTGTGAGTTGTATTAAATTTGACTTTAACCTTACTGTGTGATATTGGGTAATTATTTTACCTTACTACTCTCATTGTCCTCATCTGTAGTTAGGTCTAATAAACCCCTCTTTTGGTGAAGAGTAGTTGAATAAAAATGTGTCAAAGTGCCCATCACCAGAAGTCCCTCAATAAAATGGTTGTTGAATCTGAGTCTTCAACACCCTCTTTATTATAGGCAATCACAGTTCTTATTTTTCCCCCGCTCTCTGTGCTATAAACCTTGCCAAAAACACTCAGACTATATTAACCTTGCAGTAGTAAAGAAAAACAGCAACCTAATTTGGGAAACTTCCAATAACAAAAATGTCTATTAAAATTTGAAAATGCTCTAAAAACTATATGACCACAATAGCCTCTTTCTGTTTTGCTTGGGAACCAGAGGTGATCATCAGATTTCTAGCTCTTGGTTTTCGCTGTTTGCTTCCAGAAAAGACAGTTTAAGTGCTGGTTATTAGAGCCTGTCAATAAATTTCAGAAGTGAAGCAAATCTTGCTCAACTGACTGACAGCTGCAAATTAATTTTTCTTTCTTTAAACAACTAACCAGCCTAATGTTCACGCAGCTGGCAAGCCTCACTGTGTGTCCTCTCTTAGCCCAGAGCAGGGTGGTCTGAATGTCATCATGTAGTATAAATTCTTTTGCTTTCACTCAACTTCTTATTGGGGAAGACGGTGCAGTGTGTTAACAGACACCTTGGTGACAGAGGGTGGCAGTTTAGAATTCTGCCTGTTGAGAAATGCATAGCCCTGCTAGGAGACGTTTATAGCAGGAATGGTTCCACATTTGCAGGGGTCCCACTCAATTCTGTTTGTGATTTCTTATTGCATTCATTCAGCAACATTTGACCAAACACTGTGTTAAGTGCTGGGGAGGGAAAGAAACATGCTCTTCAATCCCTTTTTATAATGATGCCCAAGGCTAAGAACAAAAGAAGCGCCAATAAAGGCCATCTGTTGTAATTAAGCTGTAATAGACAATGGGAACATAAAAGAGTGATTATTCTATGAGCAGAGTTGGGTGGTGGTGGCCAGTTGGACATAGGAAATGCTTCTTCCAAAATATCACTTATCTGTTGGTATTTGTTTTCTTTTTAAGTGAGGTATAACATACATACAGTAATGTTCACACATCTTCATTGTATAGCTCAGTGAATTTTTGCATATGTGCGCACTCATGTAATTATCACTCAGATTAAGATATTGGGTGGGGCATTTCAACCTCCCAAGAAAGCTTCTTTGTGCCCCTTCCCAGCCAATCCTCCCCACCTCCAAGAGGTAACTACTAGTTTATCACCATGAATTCATTTTGCCTGTTTTTGAATTTCATATAAATGGGTTCATATGATATGGGTGGAGGTTTTTTTGGTAACTGTTTTCTTTAGCTCAGCTTTGGTCTGTGAGATCCATCCTGGACAGTGTGTACCTGTAGCTCTTTTTATCCCTATGAAGTCTTCCATTATAGACAATGGTATTTGAAGGATGGATACAAGTTGCTGCTACATGGACAGTTGGGAGAAGATACACATTTAAGCATGGTATATTTGGAGGGTAGCTGTAGCTACAGTATAGGGATTTGGGGGTTCATATAGGAGATTGCACTGAAAAAAAAAGATTGGAGCTACACTGGGAAGGATGTAAAATGTACCTCAAGATGTTTGAACTCTGTGTTGGTTGATCATCCCCCAGCATCTTCAGAGGTCAACAGGAGGTGTGGTATGATCAGATCTAAGTGTTGCACCCATTATTCTGATGTAAACATGACTGGTGCATGTTGGCAAGGAGAATTCAGCATCAAGAAACTAGAGGATAGGCCATCATGGTGACCCAGCTGGCTTGATTCAAGGTCAAGGGAAGGAGAGAAGTGGAATAATCAGAGTGAGATTAACATGTTCAGAAGTGGACAAGAGGGGAGGGAGGAGTGAAACACTGAGTTGTAGCATGTAAGGCAGAAGCGGCGGAGGAAACGAGAAGTTAGTGCCCACTTTTGACGTTTATTTGAAACTGGGATGTGGGAGTGTGTGAGAGCATCCAGGCTCTGCTGAGACCCCTCCTGTCCTCCCCCCACCCCCACCCCCGTTAGACCTACCCTGACCCACTAGTTTAGCAGCACAGCCCTTAAGGGGAGATGGATGCAAATGCCTCGAGGAATTATGCACATTTAATTTACATCTGCGTCTGAATTCCCATGCCTGCTCTTCTGTCATTTTACCATTTCAAAGAATAACATACCAGGGCTTTTTATTCCAGCCCTGTGGTGGTGCCCTTTTTTGAGAGAATAAATCCCAAGTAGTGTTGCCAAAAGCCAGTGACATTTGCCATGTTTGAAAAGGCCTTATTTTGAAGAATGATTATTGATTCTTTTTCACATTTCAGATCATTCCTTTGATGCTGCCTTTGGCCCTGGTGAGCGACCCTCAGCTGCATTCCTGGCTCCCTGACACAGCAGTTCGCCTGAAAAGAAGGGCGTGTTCTTCCAAGCAGTGCTCACCCTGAGCCTAACCACCGGAAAAGTCACTGTTTCTCTGATTATTTCATCACATGAAGGAGCTTCTCCAAGCCTTGGCAGGGTTGTTGAAAATATGCAGAGATGCTTATAAATGAGCACAGGTAATGATGGTGTGTCTGGAGGGAGGGATGAGAGGTACCAGGGCACCTCATTAGAATGAGTAATAGCAACTTTGGGACTCTGTCACTGCTGTGGGCCTGCAGTTTCCATGTTTGGAAAGAGAGGGTAGCAAGGGAGTAACGGACCAGGAGAATATGGTAAATAAGCCACTGAAATTGCTCACAACATATTGACTCCCAAGGAATAAATATTGAAAAGAACCATTGGGTATGGATGGTGTCCCTGGAACAGAAGACCCTGATTTCTGGCTTTCAGAATCAGGAAGTCACTCACCCATACATCTTAGTAATCTCAACATCACTCAGGAGTGTTAGAAGTGAAACCTCTCATTCAAATGCAGTGATGGTTTTGTGGGCCTAATAGGAGCAGTAAAAAAAATAAAGAATGAGGCTTCAAGTTATGGTATAGACTCTGCATACTTGAAATATGTTGTTTATTCTCTATTACATATGTCCCTTGATATTATGTTGCCTTTAGGGTGTTGTCAAGGTGAAGGGTCAGGACACTGCATGTCAGTGAATTTCTAGGATTAGGAAAGAACTTTTTATCAAGTACTGATTTAATTCCTCCATGGAAAGGTAGGGCTAACACCCCAATTATATCAGAATATATATAAATATAGATTGTATAAATAAATAAATAAATAATATATATAAGTAAAATTACGTGTAGTTGAGCACTTACCTCTCGGAAGGTAAAGCCTTAAATTGTCAATAAAATGTTTAGTATAATGCATAGAACAAGGTAATTATTAATTCTGTCTTTTCCTTTATACCAACTCTCTACTGTGGCTCTGAATGCTTCTGTTTTAGACCTGAAAATCCAAACCTGTACTCTAATGACTATTCTACCAGCACTAGGATTTTTAAGTAGAGAGTCTATGAAATCTCTTTGGCATTGAATGGTTGAAATGTGTCCATAAAGGATGGACAACCCTACGGCACTCCATCTTCTGCCTTCCCTGAATATATCCTTATGCCAACACCATCATGGACCCTGATATAGCTTCAGAAATGGAACAACTCCTTACAGAAATTCATCCACCCAACTAAGAACCTACAATGGAGTGTGCTATCTCTATATGGCCGAGGTACCTGGGCAAGACGATGGTAAAAGGACAAGGCCTGTAATTTAGATAGCTTCTCTCAGATAATATATGTGTTTTCTCCTTTAAAAAGCTGTATCTTCCCATTTCTAGTATTTAACATTAGAACAAAATGCTTCCATTTATATTTTTGTATCAGCCTTTACACTACCTTTTCATGGATGCTTATACGTTACGATTTACAGTTAATACAGTAGTTCTCAAGTGTTAGTGTGCATTGTAAGCACGTGGGAAATTGTTTTAAAGTGCCAGTTGTCCAAGCTTAGTTCCAAACTTACTCAAGCAGACTCTTTAGATGTGTTAAAAACAACAACAACAACAATTATAATTCTGACTTTGATGACCACTATTGGCTTAATCAACCTGAACTTTTCTTTAAAATTTACCGTAACTTCAACTTTCGAGTCAGATACATCCTATGACTGGACTAGAATCTGGTTATCTAAGTTTGTGCCACTTCTGAGAATTGTTAAGTCCTTTGTCTGCCTGCAACATGATCAGTGAGTTCATTTGCTTTATAATTTTTGGATTATTAGAGGTATGGCTTTCTGGTCTGCCTCTCAGTGAAAGGGTTGACTATTGCACATGTCATGCCTTGTGTGCACTGGGGAAGAAATAATGAGCATGCACATGGTGACTCTGTGGTCCCCGATGTCCATGACAGGGGCATGAAGTCAAGGAGCAAAATGCCAAAAATGAGGAAGTGTCTCAAACTAGTAATTGATCATATTTAAGAAATAGTTATCAGAATTCCAAAGCATGCCAAAGTCAAAAACTCCAGAGATATCACTTCAGCAAGTAGAACAGACATGTGCCTATGATAAATCCTGTCCTATATTAGACACACCCATGCAGATGTTTCCACTTCTTGGATGACTTAAAGATCTCAAGAACCTTCTGAAAAATGTGTGACTTTCTTTCCTTTGAAAAGAATATATGAGTTGGGGTAATGTTAACTGCTGTAATAAATACTAACAAAATTTCAGTGCCTTGAGACAACAGAAATAATATGTCTGGCCCCTGAAACAGTACAACATGGATAGTCCTGGTCAACAGGCGACTTTCCTTCAGGCAATGATTATGAGAATCAGGCTCCTTACAACTTGTGGTTTCACCATCCCTTTGACCTCAGGCTCCTCAGGAAACAGCTGACAGATGGGGCCAGCATACCCACTTCCTAAATGTTTCTGCCCCAAAGTAACAAGCAGCACATCTGCTCATTTATCTTTGGCAAGGCTTGCTCACATGGCCTCATCTAGATTCAAGAGGTCAGGCAACTGGGGCCGGTGGCCCTTGGGCCCTCCCGCAGCCCTGGAAAGAGCGGGCTGCCCCGAGGGGGGTGGCTTGGCCGCTGGCAGTTTTGCAGATTAGTGAGGGAATAAGAAGAGCGAACAGCCATCTCTTCCCCGCCCCAAAGTGTGCTCGCTTTCCTGCTGGGACTTTTGAGAATCTCGAGGCAGTCTTGCAAGCCAAGTATTTTGGAGTTCATTGGCATCACAACTTGAGTTCCAGCGTGATATAGCTGTAGCTGTGTCCTAGCATTGTGACCTTGGGTATTTAAACTGGCCAAAGACAACTTCAGACCTGTCTAATGTAACAGAAAAGGTCAGAAAACATTAAGCAGTAGAAGAGTTGCATATATTAAGCAAGATGAACGTCTCGGGAAGCAGTTGTGGAAGCCCTGGTTCTGCAGATGTATCTAATGACTTTAAGGATCTTTGGATAAAACTAAAGGAGTATCATGATAAAGAAGTACAAGGTTTACAAGTAAAAGTAACCAAACTGAAAAAGGAACGAATTTTGGGATGCGGGTTTGATCCCTGGTTGGGGAACTAAGTTCCCACATGCTGCGGGGCAGCTAAGCTCGCGCACTGGAACTACTGAGCCCACGCACCACAACTAGAGAGCCTGCGTGCCACAACTACAGAGCTCAAGTGCTCTGGAGCCCACATGCCTCAACTACTGAGCCCTTTCATCACAACTAGAGAGCGTGCACGCCACAACTACTGAGCCTGCGTGCCACAACGAAGAGCTCACACACCACAACTAAGACCTGATACAGCAAATAATAAAAATTAATAAAAATTTTTAAAAAAAAAGAGGTCAGGCAACTATAATCCCTGATTAAGCATCCACTTTCCAGCATCAACTCTGTTGCAAAGCTGAGATTTTTATTCTTTCTTGGGTAGTTCCAAATGTTAAGACTCGCCTCAATATGAAATTCCCTTTCATATGCATGTAATATATTTGTTCTTAGTAATGATGGAAAGATAGCCAAGAAGGTCTTTCCCCTAAACCGTCTCTGTCTGAACGAACCCAGCCTTGTCATAGTAGCCATTTAGCCACTGTCTTCTCTCAGATGTACTACTTGAAATTTTATTATAAAATGAATTCACTTAAAAACAGCTGCCCCAATTAAGATTTAATTTTTCTTTGTTTTTAATTTTTTAATTGAAGTATAGTTGATTTACAATATTATATTAGTTTCAAGTGTGCAGCATAGTGATTCAGTATTCTTACAGATCATACTCCATTAAAAGTTATTTAAAAATAATAGCTATAATTCTCTATGCCGTACAGTATGTCCTTGTTGCTTATCTATTTTATACATAGTAGTTTGTATCTCTTAATTCCATCCCCTTATGTTGCCCCTCTTCCCTTCCCTCTCACCACTGGTAACCACTAGTTTGTTTTCTATATCTGTGAGTTTCTTTCTGTTTTGCTGTATATATTTGTTTGTTTTAATTTTTAGATGCCACATATAAGTGATATCATAAAGTATTTGTCTTTCTCTGTCTGATTTATTTCACAAAGCATACTGTTCTCTAGGTCCATCTATATTGCTGCAGATGGCAGAATTTCATTCTTTTTTATGGCTGAGTAATATTTCATATATGCCACATCTTCTTTATCTATTCATCTGTTGATGGATACTTGGGTTGCTTCCATATCTTTGCTATTGTAAATAGTGCTGCTATGAACATTGGTGTGCATGTATCTTTCCGAATTAGAGTTTTCATCTTTTCCAGATATATGCCCAGGAGTGGGATTGCTTGATCATATAGTAACTCTATTTTTAGTTTTTTTAAGGAACCTCCATACTGTTTTCCATAGTGGCTGCACCAGTTTACATTCCCATCAACAGTGTAGGAAACTTCCTTTTAGTCCACACCCTCTCCAACATTTGTTATTTGTACATTTTTTGATGATAGCCATCCTGACAGGTGTGAAGTGATATCTCATTGTTGTTTTGATTCACATTTCTCTAATAGCAATGTTGAGCATCTTTTCATGTGTCTGTTAGCTACCTATATGTCTTCTTTGGAAAAATGCCTATTTAGGTCTTCTGTCTATTTTTTGATGGAGTTGTGTGGGGTTTTTTTGTTTTTGTTTTTGTTTTGATGTTGAGTTGTATGAGCTCTTTATATATTTTGGATATTAACCCTTTGTCAGTCATATCATATGCAAACATGTTCTCCCAGTCTATAGGTTGTCTCTTTGTTTTGTCAGTAGTCTCCTTTGCAATGCAAAAGCTTTTAAGTTTAATTAGGTCCCATTTATTTATTTTCGCTTTTATTTCTTTTGCCTTAGGGGACAGATCCAAAAAAATAATGCTGTGGTTTAAGTCAAAGAGTGTTCTGCCTATGTTGTCTTCTGGGAGGTTTATGGTTTCAGATCTTACACTTAAGTCTTTAATCCATTTTGAGTTTATTTTTGTATATAGTGTGAGGAAATGTTCTAACTTCATTCTTTTACATGTAGCTGTCCAATTTTCCCAGCACCACTTATTGAAGAGACTGTCTTTTCTCTGTTGTATATTCTTGCCTCCTTTGTTGTAGATTAATTGACCATACATACATGGTTTATTTCTGGGCTCTCTATTTTTTTCCATTGATCTATGTGTCTGTTTTTGTGCCAGTACTATACTGTTTTGATTACTGTAGCTTTGTAGTATAGTCTTAAGTCTGGGAGGGTGATACCTTCAGCTTTGTTCTTTTCTTCTTAAGATTGTTTTTATCTACAAAGTTCTCCGGAAGTTGTATTCTAAAGGGACGAGTGCTCCTTCTGGTACAAAATAATTTTCTACAGTGTGTAATTAGAAATAAAAAGTTATTAAACAGATTTTTTTTAATGATTTTGTTTTGCAGATGTAAAGGACAAACTACATCTGAAATGGATATGTTGAAGAGGCTGGGATGTAAGGAGCTAGATATTCATGTATCCTACCAGACTGTGTAGACTCTTGGGTGTGGTGAGTGCTACATGTTTTTTGTTTTTTTTTTTTGTTTTTTAAGGAATTCCTTTATTTTTATTTTTTATTTATTTATTTTTGGCTGTGTTGGGTCTTTGTTTCTGTGCAAGGGCTTTCTCTAGTTGCGGCAAGTGGGGGCCACTCCTCATCGCGGTGCGCGGGCCTCTCACTATCACGGCCTCTCTTGTTGTGGAGCACAGGCTCCAGATGCGCAGGCTCAGTAGTTGTGGCTCACAGGCCTAGTTGCTCCGCGGCATGTGGGATCCTCCCAGACCAGGGCTCGAACCCGTGTCCCCTGCACTGGCAGGCAGATTCTCAACCACTGCGCCACCAGGGAAGCCCCCCTACATGTTTTATACTTAGATGTGAAGTCCATTTGTATGCCCAGAACAGATGTTACCAGAACATTCTCTTTCCTAATGCTGGCTAGTGACTAGAAAGTTGCTTAGGTGATAATTATAAGAGCCCCTGCTGAGCCCTCCCAGAAGGAGAGACACTGTACATTGTTTTAAACAATATAATTGAGGATGGTAGTTTGGCTGTATTTGGGAAGCCATAAGCCCTCATGGGAGAAGCTGTGTAGTGCTACAACTTGATGAGAACTGCTTCTCAGGCTGAGCTTAGAGAGGCAGCAGATGGTCTTCCTGTGCTATATCAGGGTCAGTTATGCTCTCAATCAGCTTTCAGAAAGAACTGAGCTGCCATTGATGTTAACTCTGCTATGATATCAGCTGTCTGAGTTTTAATGATACATGCAAGGCATTTATCATGGAAATAGATTTCTACTCCACATCACTCTTAATAGTAGTGAGCCTTGAGCACTGGGAATTTTTGAGTGCTTACTCTGTGCACTATAATAGGTATTTGTGGGTACAACACAACCTAATTTATATCTTACTGTAACCTTATGTGGAGGTACTATATTATCTCCATGTCACAGAAGGGAAAATGCTGAGGCTTAGAGATATTTAGTTTCTTGCTCACAGTCACAGGATAATTAAATAGCAAATCTGTGTTTCCGTCCCAAACCTGTCAAGCTCAAAAGCCTGAGCACCAGCCTCAAGATGAAACAGCTTTGGCTTCTCCTACAAGCTTCCTCACTTATTCACCCAGTTCATAAATATTTATTGAACAGGTACTGGGCTAAATGCTCAGAATAGAGTAGTAAATCAGAAAGACATGGTCTCTCTCAATATGAAAAATACATGTTAATAGGGATGACTACAATTAAGTGAAAATTACATAAGTAACCATTTAAATGCATTTGTGACAAGGGCTATGATGAAAAGTGCAGGGTGCTCTAAAAGGATCAGAGGAGGAGAATATGGTATCAGAGGTGTCCCTGAGAAGGAAGCACTTAAGCTGGGAGCTGAACCTAGGTAGACATTAGCCTCAAAAGAAGGGCAGAGAGCATACCATGCAGAGGAGTAGTGTGGGTACAGGCCCAGAGAGAGGAAATGGCTGGTGGAGAATCAGAAACCAGAAGAGGGAAGGCCAATGTCGCTGGATCAAACAGAGCCAGGCAGAGTGGTGAGAGAGGAACTTGAGGAAGCAAGCAGGGCTGCGCTCAGGGAGAGCCTAGACTCCACAAAAGTGGTAGAGAAAAGTGCAGAACAGTTCCCTGACTAGGCCTATTGTCATATTCTGGAAGGTTGAAAGCTGCTGAGGCTTCTGGTTTGCTTTTTAAAATAACTTTATAAACATAATCATTGACAGTGCATTAACTCTTTGTGGCAAGGCATTTTACATAGGACTAGCCTGTTTTATCCTTTCTTATAGAAGTTCATGCAGAATCAAGTGCTCAAAATGTCATCAATGGTTGGGAAATCAATTAAGGCAGATTTTCCAGAATAGTGAGTTAAGAAACATAATTTGTAGTTTATTAAATAGACTGCATATATGAGCTGTGCCATTTGGGATGATCAAATTGCAAATAATTGGAATATAATTAAATACTTTAAAAATTAAAACTATGGTAATGTAGTTTACTTTTCTCTGAGGCTTCCGGTCAAATATAGCATCTTACTGGGTAGTCCATTGCATTATCTCCTTCAGCTTCTCCCAACTTCCCACCAAAACCACAACTGATGGCATTAGAAAACAAAACCTATCAAATAAATGAAACATTTACCTGAAATTAAAAACCCAAATTTCTGGAAATCCTGAAATCTGAAAACCCTCCAGTTAATAATTGTTCATTGAACACCTACTAGGTACTGTCTTAAGCACTTCACGTATTAAGTGCTTTCTATGCTTTATAATCCTTTCAACAGCCGTGCTAGCTAGGACTTTTAAATTTCAATTTTAAATGATGAAGTTAAATGCTGATAATTTAAGTAACTTGTCCAAGATCACACAGTTCATCAGGGGTGGACCTGGACTCTGGAGCCTATGCCTTTAACCACAAAGCCTCATGGCTTCTCCCCTTGAGAGACCCAAGGTGTCAGGGAAGATCCCCTAAACAGAGGCACCGAAGACTTTTCTTTTTGCCCCGCTTGCTAATCTCACCTATTCCTAGTGAGTACTATTGTCACTGATCCCTAAATAAATGCTAACTTATTCTCTGGAGAGTCAGAGTTGTACACGTGTGAGCACCAACTATTGCTAACCGGCCTTTCCCTTTCCTTTCGTCCATCCTGCCATTTCTAGAAAGAGCTGGCTCACCCTCTTCTCTGAAGGGATGCAGGCCAAATGTGGCCTGCAATCTTCCCAGCTGAGGTTCAAGCCCTGCCCCACCAAGTGGCCTCGTTTCATATATAACATTCCTCTGTGCTGAGTCCAGATGCTGGGTAAATCCCATCTGTTCTCATAACACTGGGTCACCTTTTCTGCAGAGAATGGAACAGAGTATGTGGGGCTGAGTCCTGATTGGTCTCATCCAGTAGGTGAGGCAAGCTGGGGGATGCCAGGATGTTTCAGGTGTTGAGAGAAAGGTGGGCAGACAGAATACAAGATGGTTCCAGAGCGGCGATATCTTACTTAGGTGTATTCACGTCGCAGGTGTTTTCCTGTAGGTATGCAAACGATCCTGTAAGGCAGGCCAGTTGAGGAAGAGAAGTGCAGTGTACCCTTGAGCGCTGGTCTGTGTCTTGTGCCCCAGCCCACACCTGAGATTCTGTAATGGCTGCACCGTTTCCTGACCTGGTCAGCGTAACACCTGGGAAGTAAGTCAGACGAGTGCATGAACCATCATAGTATAATGTTGTCTCTGTTACATGAGGGTCATTCAGAGATGCAGAATTCGAATGAAAACGTATTAACTCTCTGTGGGTAACTCCAGAAAACTTCCACAAAGGAAAGTGTTGATATTAGAGGAGAGAGGGCTTTCTGTGGTCAGACTGATGGGGGAGAGAAAATGTTTTATAGACGTGAAAGAATATAACTTAGGGACTTGAACAGACATGGTATTGTTGATATAAATTAATCTGTTGGTACAGGTAGTGTGAGATATTTTGTGGTGAGCCTTCCTTGTGGCACTGCATATGTTCCTTGGATGGCAGAGACATGGTTTATTAAGAGCACACAGGAGGCATGGACATATATACACTACCAAAGGTAAAATAGTAGCTAGTGGGAAGCAGCCGCATAGCACAGGGAGATCAGCTCGGTGCTTTGTGACCACCTAGAGGGGTGGGATAGGGAGGGTGGGAGGGAGGGAGATGCAAGAGGGAAGAGATATGGGGACATATGTATATGTATAACTGATTCACTTTGTTATAAAGCAGAAACTGACACACCATTGTAAAGCAATTATACTCTAATAAAGATGTTAAAAAAAAAAAAAAAACACAGGAGATCCTGAACCGCCAAAAACCTCGGGGTGTGGTCCTTTCCCCAGTATCCGCTCAGAGGCTATTCTCTTCCCAGTCTCACGTGGTAGAAAACCAGGGATTATAAAGTCAAGAGATTATTAGCCTATGACCATGCTCATTCTTTAACAACAAACAAAATTAACTTGATAGCATTCTTGTCAGATCTCAATAGCATTCTTGTCAAGGATATATTCTTTCTAACTTGGGTTAATAGCATTCTCAGCCCCTTGGATGTGGTCACCTCAGTCTCCTTCACACCTCACCCAACGAGCTGCATTCTCGCCAAGGTTATTTGTGACTGCCTCATTGCTAAATCCAGGGATTCCTGTCAACCCTTATGGTACTGTGTGCTCTGCAGCCTTTGTCACTCTTAACACTTTCCATCTTTCTTTGAAATGATCCTGGCATTTTCCCTCCTTTGCTGTTGATGGCACCCTATCTCCAGGCTTTGTGGCGGACGCCTATCTGTTTACATTTCTAGCACCCTTTTTTTTTTTTTTTCTCCTGAGAATAGTCCCTCCTTCTCCAAACCCCATCAACACAGTTGCAGTGGGAGCGGTGTGGCTCTAGCCCAAGTGGGCTGGTCCAGTGGTGGGAGTCTGACCCAAGTGGGACCAATCATCATTCTTTGTATTGGAGAGAGAGCACAGGCACTGGGGGAAGCAGTTTTGGGGTGGCTCTGACAAATAGTCTCTGATTAGATATCAGAATTCTCAGATACAAATGGCAGGAACTGATGGCACTAGAGAAATGGGTCCTTAATGATGCAATGAAAGATAGAGCGGATGCAGAGGGAGGAGAGACTGAGAAAAATAACTGCTGATGTTTGATACTTGGGCTTGCTCCTCAGTGTGAGCCCTTGGTTTCTTATTCCCAGAGCTAGCAAAGGAGGAACATGGACGTTTTGAGTCAGGGCAGCATGGACAATGGGAAAAGCCTAGTGTCACTGCAGTGATGTCACCTAAGGATTTGTGGAGGAAATCCTTGAAGGTAAGTCGAGGTACTCTTTGCAGAAAAGGTAGAATGAATCCAAGGCGAATAGAAACAGCAGATGTCCTCCACAGAGGAGCCTTGCTCAGATCTTTTCTTTTTTGTAATATTAATCAATATGTTTATTGAGAGCCTAATTAAGAAGAAAACTTTTAATGAAGCTTTGGAACATTTGCAGACGTATAAAATAAAGCTAATTAATATTCAGTTAAGGCAATACATCTTTTAAAGAGGCCCATCCTTGTTGAGGACTGGCTCACCATTCAAAATGAAAGATAATTTATCACTCAAGTTTTATTTGAGTATTTCCATAAAATAAGACCATTTAAGTGATTTGTTCAACATTTTTAGTTGATTAATTTATACTTGTAGCCATAAAACAGCACTGCTCTCTAAAGTTGGACTAAACCTACCATGTAACATAATTGTAAATCAGGGGCTCAAACTCCCAACACAGTCAGTCAGCTTGTGCCAAGAGATGACCTACTTAGCTTGCATGATATTTTTAAGAACTTTTGTATTTGAATTCCTTTAGTGTGCTTTTACTCTCTAGTTGCTTCTGGAACCTACCACACCCTACTGTGATTACACCAGTTTCCTTCAATCAGTTGAGTTACCAGTCTATCCTCAGAAGGCTTTTTTTTTTTAGCTTTTGTAGAAATTGCAAAATATTGGCATAAATGACTAGATTGGGGCTCATACATGTTATGCAAATTATACATAGCCACATAGGAAATGAGAGGTGGAAGAAATGTAAAATTGAAACTGCTTTCCGCAGTGCCTGCACTCTCTCCAATGCAACAAGGATTTTCCAACACCTTTATTTTTCTTCATTGTTTTCTTTTCCTTTCTCCTCCTTCTTTGTCCTCTTCTTCCTCCTCTTCCTTTTTCTCCTTCTCCCCCTCTTTTTCTTCTTGACAGAATAATTTTTTTTAAATAAACTTTTATCCAGAGATTTAACATATAAGCAGATCTTCTCTGATAGAAATGAGAGTTGAAGATAAAGCCTCAGTCTCTTCTCTTGCAAGTTCTTGGTCTTGATTAGTAGAAAATACCACGTGGGTTGCTTTCTAATCAATTGATCAATTTCTAATCAATCAATAGCATCTCTCCTGTATTCTGACTATCAAAATGATACATTGTATAACACTGAAATATATAAATATCCAACACAAAATATAATCAAATGTCTTTACCAAATTGATAGGCAAGAAATGAGATAGCAATTACATTTTCAATCTGCATCTTCCTAATTATCAGTATGAGAGAATGTAGTTTAATATGTTTCTGAACATTTATACATTTTATCTTTAAATTATCCATTCTTGTCATTTACTTATGCTTCTGTTGGTTTCTTTGCCTTTTATCTTTTGGTGCAAAGGAGCACATTAAAGAGTGTAGCCATGAATGCTTTATGTATTATATATGTTGCAAATCATTTTCCTTGAGCTATGATGGCTTTTAACCTTGTTTATCGAATGTTTTAAACTCAATTGAATAAAGAGGGAGAGGTCATAGTTGAAGGGGTAGAAGTATCACTGCTTTTGTGTCAAAGGAAGATCTGGATTTGAATCCTGACTCCTGCCTTCACTGTCTAACCTTTTGGAAGTAGTCTAAATCTCTTTGAGCCTTTATTTCTCTTAGACAAAGAAGGTCAATATTATCTGACTAGTGTAGTTTTGAGAGGATTAAATGAGATAACACAAAAAGCATGGTGCAGTTATCAGAGTGCCATTCACATTTAAGTGGCCCATTGTGATTACACGAATGCTCTTTGATAGCACTTGGTGTGTTCCTCAGCCTGAAATAGACATAACTGCTGTCTTTCCTACAAGCAAAAGATTCCACATTTAAAACATGGGTGATCTTAAGCACTAAACCTCAGGTCATTGTTTGCAGTCTTGTCTTTTTCCATAACTGAAAGCATATATACAGATTGAGGGGCTTGCTTAAGTGTTCCCTTTTGTTGAAATAAGAATAGCCTTTTGTGTGAAATGACCCACTCATTTAATGAACTCTGTTCTTCAGTCTAAAATGCACTTTGTATCAGTCTGTTTGTCTATTTGTTACCAAAAATCCATTCCTCTTATCTCCTCTGCTCTGTATTTCAGAGGATTATATTTTCCAAGCTTCCTTGCCTGCTGGCTTTGTTTACCACATCTTCTGTAATTAAAAAGCAAAACAAAACTTCATTTGGAATATATACAATTTAATTTGTCAAATTTGTAGCCTCTAGTTTTTTTTTTTTTTAATATTCATTAGGAAAGATTTTACCTTATATAAGAATATGAAAATATTCTCTCTGTTTTATAGTGTATTTTATAGCATTGAAAAGTTATGTTATCTATCTAGAATCTGTTTCTGTGTATGGAGTGAGATATGTATATTTTGATCCCAAGTGAATAGTGAGTTGTCCCAATACCATTTTTTGAATAACCAAATAATCTATTCCTTTCTCACCTATTTGAAAAGCCACTTTCTGCATATATTAAATTGGCATATATACATTGACTGTCTTGTTCTGTTTCAATGACCTATTCATCTATTTCTATGCATTTTTGCACCTTTTATGTTACCAACAAATTCAGATTTCTTCTTTTTGAGGCTCTGAAGCACATTAAGTGATACTAAAAGACTTGTTCCGTCATCAAGTTCCACCATCAAACCTTTGGCACTGCTACTACTGTGGTGTTAATACTCTAGTTTAGTTACTACATAACTTTATAGTAACTCCTAATATCTGCGAGAATATGTGTGCCCTTACCCACTTCAGATTTGGCCAGAGAGAAGAATCAAAATCATTCCACATACAAGCAGCTGATTTTCACAGAACCTGCCCAGTTAGATTTCATTAGTCCTACAAACAAATGAACAAGTGATTTATCTTTTCACAATGAAAGTGTTTATTATGAATATTCTATGCCTTTTCCACCATTGTGTATTAGAGCAAATAAAATATTTTTATTCCCCGATCACTGGCCCATGGTGATTTACAAACAAACCTGGTGGAGAGGAATGGGAATCATCTGGAAATACCGAACTTTGAACCAGATAGGCATGGGTAATCTCCTTCTATAGGGGGAAGGATAAAATGAATATTTCATGATGAGAAGGGTAAGTTGTTTCAGATAAAACACTATGCATTCATCAATGTCCTTTTCTTACTTTTCCTGGGTTCAAAGCTACCCTGCATTTCCCACTCTTCTTTGCACCTTGTTGTGACTGATGAGCTATTTTCCAGCCAAAAGAATGTGAGCAGAAATGATAGATGACACTCAATAATCAACATTCTTATTTTGGATTTTATGTGAACAAGAAATTAACTTCTATCAGGTTTGAGCCATGAAACATTTTAGGGTTTGTTATGGTAGCTAGCACTCAGGTATGATTTTCATTTTAGTTTTTCTGATTAGGATTTGGTTTATTTCTAGGATTTGAAGAACGAGGCATTTGATTAGTTATAGACTTAACTAAATATATACTGTCTCTCCTTCATTCTCTCTTTTTTTCTGGACCCCAGTTGCATGTATGTTGGTCCTTATCAGTCTATCTACCACTGTATCTCAATCTGTCTTTCATATGCTTAATTGCTGTGTTGCCTCTGGGTTATTTCTTGAAATCAATCTTTTCTTTCACTATTTCTCTATCCAGTTATGTCTATTCTATTTTTTAACCTATTCACTGAGTTTTTAATTTAAATGAGTATAATTTTTAATTTTCAGAACTTGTTTGATTTGGTTCATTTTTCAAATACTCATGTTCTTCATAAATAGCATCTTCTTTTACATATTTTAGATTCTCTTTTATTTCTTTAAACATTTTAAGTAAAAGTCTCATGTTCTGTATCTAATTTTTCCTCTGTCTAAACTCCGTGGAGATTTAATTCTGTTGATTGTTGTTTCAGCTTACTTTAGCTTATAATGACTTCTTTCAGTGCATGAGCTCATTTTCACCAGGTATTTATTAGTGACAAAGTTGAGAAGGCTGGCTTCTTTTTTCTCCTGAAAAGTATGTCAAGAACCTGGAAACTCTTTAAGTTAGCATCCAGAATTGGTACTTTCTGGAACATTCAAATAAATTTAATCCCCTTACCTGTGTATGGGCAAGACTGAAATTATGACTTTTTGCTTTTGGTTAGAGCAATCAAAGTTTTTTGTTACCTTTCTTTGAAAACAGGTATCTTTACCTGACAGTATAACCTTCTGAGGGATTTATATGGTGGATTTGATCTAACTCCCACCTATATTTACCTAAGACCCTTTCTCCTAAAGATCTTGAGGTTGTTAAGAGTCAAACCTGGTTTTATTATAACTGGAAAATGCCCTTAGTACAGCCAGGTCTTCAGTTGTAGCTTGTGATCCCAATTACTAGATGTCAGACTATAAAGATTTCTCTAACATTCTTGAAAATTCAGGTAGGCAAGTAAAGTAATCTTTATTGAATTTTATCTGCTATTTCCAGGTGGTTTTAAATGAGAGGGTTTTCATAAAATAAAATCAACAACATTTCTAGACACAGTTTATGTTTTCTCTTTATTAAGCTTTATTTCATTAAGTTACAATGGATTTTTTTCCCTTTACCCTGAGTTTTGTTAGATTGATCTTTTTCTGTTGTTCTCATGGATTGGACTTTCTACTTCACACATCTGTTCTACTAGTTATTACATTAACTTTTAAGCAAACACATTTGTCAAAACTGGATTGCTAACCATAGCCCAACCCTAGAATCCCATAGAACAGGCAAAAACTCTAGTAGGATTTGAATTCTCTCTCTCTCTTTTTTCTTTTTTTTGAATTTTGTAATCTGTCAGTTTTATTCTTTGGTCCTATAGGTTTGAAATGGGTATTTTTCTTTACATTCTTTTCTTTTATATATTCTTTTCCATTATGGTTTATCACAGGATACCCTGTGCTATATGGTAGGACCTTGTTGTTTATCCATCCTATATATAATAGTTTGCATCTGCTCATCCCACACTCCCAGTCCTTCCCCCACCCCACAGCCACAAGTCTGTTCTCTATGTCTGTGAGTCTGTTTCTGTTTTGTAAATAGGTTCATTTGTGCCATATTTTAGATTCTACATATAAGTGATATCATATGGTATTTGTCTTTCTCTTTCTGACTTCACTTAATATGATAATCTCTAGTTGCATCCATGTTGCTGCAAATGGTATTATTTCATTCTTTTTTATGGCTGAGTAGTATTCCATTGTACTGTATATATGTACCACAACTTGACATTTAGGTTGTTTCCATGTTTTGGCTATTGTGAATAGTGCTGCTATGAACATAGAGGTGCATGTATCTTTTTGAGTTATAGTGTATGCCCAGGAGTGGGATTGCTGGATCATATGGTAATTCTATTTTTAGTTTTCTGAGGAACCTCCACACTGTTTTCCATAGGATTTGAATTCTTCTCTTCCTCTTGGACCCTAATTTTTTGGGAAAAGAACACTTATTTAACAGCTGTATTAGGTTCCATAGCATTACTACCTATGACGATTTAAAGTTAACTACTTTTGTCATTATGTATCCTCCACATACTAAGATTCATTTCTCAGTTTGCAGGGATATGTTAGTGAATGCATTTTGTGAAAAAAGAAGTGTAAGTAAAATATAGCTTTTTTCCATTGATGTCTAAAAAGTCTATTTTTTCTCATAGTTGGATCAAAGTTTTGATAGGGATAGGGTTTTTTTAGTTCAAAAATCCTTCATTCTTACTTGCTACTTTCTAGAATTCAGCGTTTGAGATGAGAAGTTGGATGTCAGTCGGAATCTTAAAAGGATATTGGCGACTGTAGATCTAACCTCCATGTCTTCTGCTTAGTATCTTTCAACTCTTACTGCTTTGAAATTTTAAACTGTACACTGGGATCATTCTTCAGCTTTATCTTCCCAATCACAAAAATAATCTTTATCCATGACAATTCTGCTATCCAACCTTTGTATTATTATTGTATTTTTAATCTTAGTAATCATGTTTTTAATTTAAAGAAACAAATAATTACTTTCTATTTTTCAGAGCATCCTTTCATTCTATGAAAATATGAATACAAGACAGTTAAAATCTTTCTGTATTCAGTGCTAACTCTGATTCCGCTAATGTTAGTTATCCTGTTTGTTGATTTTGATTTCTCCCTTTCATGGTGTTAAATTTTTAAAATTATTTTCTTCCTCCAATGTCTGATGATTTTTTTCCTTGCTCATTTCCATATATTAATACACTTATAGATTTAGCTGTGATCACTGTTCATGAAAATTTCCTTGGCACATGTGACAGTAGTTATTGCCACAATGATGAGTGCTGAGACCAGCTCTGTCCAGTGGACAGCAAGGGAAAAGTAAGCAGGCTCTACCTTAAAGGTGCAGAAAGAACCTATGTGGACAATGTAAGTGGCCCTGTCCCCCATAGGGGGGACAGAAGTCTGAAGTCACCCCTTTATAGACCCTTTGGCTGAATTCCCACGGTCAGTAAAAAGTGGCCCTGCAGATTTTATCCAGTTGGAAAATATAACAGACAGCAGGCCTGAAAGCAGAGGCCTGCAGTAACTATTTTGTAATCCTTTAATTACACATTAAAAAAAGCCCACACTCTGTTCTAGCTCCTTTGCTCTTGCTCTCTGTGACCTTGTTTTTGAGGGTCTCTTGTGGACAAACTTAATTTTTCAGAGGTTCTCTCATCTGTTTCATAAGTTTCAAGGTTCCTCAGACATATTAGGTATGGTGATCAATATCATTGCATTAGCTTAATATTGTCCAGAAATACTCTATATTTCTTTGCTTTTGAAGGCATTCTTAATATTGTATCATTACCTTTTTTCCCCTACATCAGAGCAATTTTGTCATTTTCATGAGATTTTGAGAGAAAGAAGAGGGAAATATTTATGCTCAGTGAGTCATTTAAATAAGAATTAAGATTCTCTTTTTTCCTTTCTTTTTTTTTAATTTCAGAAAGTTCACCATCAACAGTCTGGGTAGACTTCTTTAATAAAAATTTTCAGTGTGAAGCCTCAATCCTTAACTCAGTAAAATTTCTCTTTTTTTTCTTTATTTATTGCTTATTCATCTATTCTGTAGTCCTTTTCTTGAATGTGTGTGTCTTTCTCCATAAATACTCTGTGTTCATAGATTCTATCCTTGAACTTGCATTCGTCTCCTTATCCTTTTCTGTTGGGCTCCACTTGATATTTTACAAACTCAATTTTTTAATCCACTCTTTGTCTTCCACAGTTTCTTTGTCTCTCCACAGTTTCTGGGCTTCCACAGAATATCACAGTTTCTGATATTCCCAGCCTTCATTGACTTTACACTTTTTGATAATCTAATTTTTCATCTGAAAACAATATTTTCTCATTGCTCATTTATTTTTTTTCACACATTTATTTTAATCTCAGATCTTGATAAATATATGAAGTAAACTATTTCCTGAAGGTATTTCTTAGAATACCTTCAGGACCTTAGAATACCTCTTCTTAGAATAATCTGTCTTAGAAGGAAACATTTATTCCCTATTCCTCAGTTAAAAAAGATATATATATATATATTTTTTTTCCTGTTTGCTCTCATTAAAGAGGGAGCTCCATGTCTGTCTAATACTGGGAATCAAGATGGGCATGGTTAGAGACCATGAAGAGCACTGTTCAGATTTCTAGGGCTGGATGAGTGAGAAGAGCATGTTTAGATTTGCTGACTTTTCTTTTGTGCATGGATGTGTAGTGGTCCAAGCACAAGAGGTAAATGTACTTGCACGCTCTGAAGGTACAGAAGGCCTTTTCTCTGGCTTTCTTTTTCTCTGGATTTCTTTTTTTCTCTCTCTCTCTCTTGTTTTTATCTTTGCTTTTTTTATGATAGCTTAAAGATATCTGATTAGTATATGAGTTTTTTAAGGAGAAGGTCATCCCTCATTTGCAGCCAGTTAGAGCAGTACCTTCTCCCTTCTTTAGAGCAATGTTCGCAAGAACAGGTCTGCCGTGCTGGTTACCACTCGCCCTTGTAGGGCTGCGTTTGAACTGAGCCAGTTATGCAGTGGCCGAAGGTTGCCTTCAGGTCCTGCTTCTTGAAATTTGGAATTGATGTTGGGGATTTGCTGGAGGAAGTCCACCCACTCCTAAGCACAGCCAGCTCTGTTGGAGACCATTGGCCCTTCATTTTATCCAGAGCTTTTATGCTCTAGTTCACAGAGCCTTTGAGTTTTTCTTTTGCCTTTGGGTGCCATGTTTCCTTAGTTTCACGTGGTGATACATGTTTCTCCCAATCTTATATTTCATTATTCATTTTAGTGGGGTTGTTAGAGAGGCAAGTTAAATGTGTGGTTTTAAATTGCCATTTGAACTGAAAGTCCTACTGATTTTGTGTTCAGCCATTTCAGACCTGCTCTTTTTTTATGCTCTAACATGGATGTTAATTCTGTTTTTTGGTTGTGTAGATGCCTTGTAACTCCTTCTGTGATCATCCACTTCTCTGTAAAGCTCATCTTTTTCATTCCTTATTGCATTCTGTTGAATTTCCATCTCTATCTTTCATTGGCTTAAGGTTTTCTACTCTTGTTTCACTGAGGATATATCTTTTTCTATTTTATTGAAGATGCCAAAATATTTTGGACATTTTATCCTCAACCAGTGTTTTCCTTATCCTTCCCAGAACTTTGCTATACCTCTGAATCTTTTGACTGTGCTCTTCTTATTTTACACTATGGTATATTATTATGTGCCATATAATTTATCTTTCATGATAAGACAATTTTGAAAGAGAAAGAGGGTACCTAAATGATAAATAATATCATTTAAAGTACCTCTGTATTAATAGACATTGGTTTTATTATATTGGATACCTATACCATAGTTCTGATGCAGAAATCCTAAACATAATATTAGTGAATCAAATTCAATGCTATATTAAAAAGATAATCTATCATGACCTAGTAAGGCTTATCTGGATCTCTAATGCTGAGTCAACATTTGAAAATCAATAATGTTACTGACACACAAAAAGAAAGGAGAAAAACCATGTGATCACTATGACATACGTAGAAAAAGCGTTTGGTGAAATTCTATAACCATTTATGTTTAAAAAGTAAATAGCAAACTAGTATGAGTACTTCATATCTACAGTAAACATCATATTTATTTTTGAAATACTGAGTTTTCTTTGTTAGCTAAAAAAATGAAACGAAGATCTCATCACTTTTGTTCAACTCTGTATTGGATATCCTAGCCAGTGCAATCCAGTCAAAGTACTAAGTTTAATAGTGGATTCCAACACTTCTTAGCAATTTTTGACTTCTTGTTCCCATGCAGCAAGAAAAAGTACTATGGCCCCATAGTAAAAAGTAAATTTTGATAAAAAATTAAGCTACAGGCTTGTCATCAGCTTTTGTAAGAGATGCAATTTCAGCACTTTTTTTTTTTTTTTATGAAATGTGCTCTTACTTTTGTTGTTCACTACTGCCAAAGGGCTTACTGCAAAAATAAAAAAATAATAAAAATTTTAAAGCATTACAAAAACAATAAAGTAAATGCATACTTTCAGATTTATAACATATAATAAATAAAATCACAGTAGCAACAGCCCTCAGAGGATTACCTTGTATTCCCTTCACTCTATGACAGGACTGCTTAGGTTTTATTTTCTACGTGTATTTCATGTACGTCTAATCTATAATTTACTACATTTTCTTCTAAGTCTTCTGACTGGCAGCCCAGCAATTCCACGTGTCTGACAGACTACAGAAAGAGTCACAATGAACTTGTGCACTAAGCAGCTAGCTGGGAAAGCAGCATCGAATCCTGAGATAGAAACAATTAGCTGAACCTGGCCGCTCCTCTCTGAGCATGTTTTTTTGTATTAACAAGCTTCCCACAGGAGTCACTGAAAGGGAGGGTTTACTTAAATTGAACTGGGGGGAGTTAGGAAGGGAGGGATGGTCCTCCTTCCTGGCCATCTTGCAGATTTCTCATTTTAACAAGGGGTTAAAATACCTTTGTGCATTATTTTATACTGGTTGCTATGGAGATTACAACATACAATCTTAAATTTTCAAATTCTACCTGGAATTTATATAGTATTACTTCATGTAAAATACAGAAGCTCTGCAACCATGTAGGCTCTTTAATCTTTTCACCTCCTTTTTCTTATAGTTGTTATATGTATTGCATCCACTTACATAAGTAAGATAATTTATAATTTTTACATATTTTTTGTAGCGTATATAATTGTAAAGAAGCTAAGAAAAAAAAATAATCTTTTATATTTACCATTTCAAATGCTTTTCATTTATTTCTGAAGAGTCTAGTTTTCACTCATGCTGAAAAATTTCCTGTGAACATTTCTTGTGCTACAAAGTCTGGTGACAATGAATTACTCTATTTTTCCTTTAACTACAAGTGTTTTTATTTTCCCTTCATTTATTAAGCTCTCTGCTGCTTACAGAATTCTGGGTTGACTGATATCTTTTTTTCTTAGTCTTTTTAAAGATGTTGTTCCACCATCTTTTGACCTCCCCTGTTTCTAATCAGAAGTCTGTTGTCATCCAAATTATTATTTCCCTGTATGTAATGTGTTGATATTCACTGGTTGCTTTCAAATTTTTCTCTTTGTACTGTGTTTTAGCAATTTGGTTATGATGTGCCTAGGTGTGATTCTCCTCAAATGTATCATGTTTGGTGTTTACTGAGCTGCTTGAATCTGTATATTTGTTTTTGAACAAACTTGGGAAGTTTTTGACATTAATTCTTTAAATATTTTTTTCCCTCTTCTCTCTCCCTCTCTTCTGGACCTTTTGAAATTTTCCTCAGGATTCTCAGACTGTTTAACTTATTTTGATACTTTTCTTTCTTGTCTTTAGATTCTATGATTTATATTAATCCATCTTTGCATTCACTGATTCTTTCCTTTTCATTGCTACACTTATTAAACCCATCTGTTGAAAAATTTACTTCAGGTATTGTATTTTGCAGGTCTTGAAGGTCCAACTTTTAATTTCTTTGTTATCTGTTTCTTTGCTGACATTTATTAACTTTTCCATTTAAGTGTGTTGTCTGTGCGTTTTACTTTATTTCAGTGTGCATACTTGTAATAGACTTTTTAATGTCCTTATCTGATATTTCTAGCATCTATATCATCTCAAGATTGGCATCTGTTGCGTATCTTTCTTCTTGTTTTTAATATGCCAGGTAACTTTGGATTGCATCTTGGATTCATAACATTTTGAATGTTATCTTGTGAGGATTCTGGATTCTCATATTTCCCCAGAGGTTGTTGATTTTTTTAAGTAGGCAATTGACTTGTTAGACTCAAATCCAGCTGATCATCTGTGGTGAGCAGTGGTTCAAATGCCAGTTCAGTTCTTTGAGCTCAAGTTCAAGCTACTTTCAGTTTACCTCACATATATGTGATTTAGAAGTCAGTCACAAACTTTCACAGTGTTTCCATATAGAATTAGTGTTCCATAACTGTACTTCTCTTTTGATCTTTCATTTCTAGTGTTTCTCTCTCTTTTTCTGCCCATCCTTGTAGGGCCAGGGTTTTCTCCACTGAATAAGAAAACTAGTGGATTTTCTATCAAAGTTGTAGTTGCCTGGAGCAATTGTGATCATCGTAACTATGGCTGCCCTTGATGTAAAATGTAAGAGAGAGAGAGTAGGAAAGAGGCAAGGAAGGAAGGAGGGGAAGGAAGGAAGGAAGGAAGAAAGGAAGAAAGAAAAGTAGAAAGAGGGAACGACAGAAAGAGAAGGAAAGCAAAAGATAGCACAGGGAAAAAAAAGGTGGGGAGGAACTCACTCCCCACTAGACACTGTGTCTAAATTTTGACTCCCCTCTAAATATTATCTGCTTTTGATGACATGATACTATACATAGAGAATCCTAAAGATGCTACCAGAAAACTACTAGAGCTAATCAATGAATCTGGTAGAGTAGCAGGATACAAACTTAATGCACAGAACTCTCTTGCATTCCTATACACTAATGATGAAAAAATCTGAAAGTGAAATTAAGAAAACACTCCCATTTACCACTGCAACAAAAAGAATAAAATATCTAGGAATAAACCTACCTAAGGAAACAAAAGACCTGTATGCAGAAAATTATAAGACACTGATGAAAGAAATTAAAGATGATACAGACAGATGGAGAGACATACCATGTTCTTGGATTGGAAGAATCAACATTGTGAAAATGACTCTACTACCCAAAGCAATCTACAGATTCAATGCAATCCCTATCAAACTACCACTGGCATTTTTCACAGAACTAGAGCAAAAAATTTCACAATTTGTATGGAAACACAAAAGACCCCGAATAGCCAAAACAATCTTGAGAAAGAAAAACGGAGCTGGAGGAATCAGGCTCTCTGACTTCAGACTATACTACAAAGCTACAGTAATGAAGACAGTATGGTACTGGCACAAAAGCAGAAATATAGATCAATAGAACAGGAGAGAAAGCCCAGAGATAAACCCATGCACATATGGTCACCTTATCTTTGATAAAGGAGGCAAGGATATACAGTGGAGAAAAGACAGCCTCTTCAATAAGTGGTGCTGGGAAAACTGGACAGCTACATGTAAAAGAATGAAATTAGAACACTCCCTAACACCATACACAAAAATAAACTCAAAATGGATTAAAGACCTAAATGTAAGGCCAGACGCCATCAAACTCTTAGAGGAAAACATAGGCAGAACACTCTATGACATAAATCACAGCAAGATCTTTTTTGACCCACCTCCTAGAGAAATGGAAATAAAAACAAAAATAAACAAATGGGACCTAATGAAACTTAAAAGCTTTTGCACAACAAAGGAAACCAAAACCAGGACGAAAAGACAACCCTCAGAATGGGAGAAAATGTTTGCAAATAAAGCAACTGACAAAGGATTAATCTCCAAAACATACAAGCAGCTCATGCAGCTCAATATCAAAAAAAACAAACAACCCAATCCAAAAATGGGCAGAAGACCTAAATAGACATTTCTCCAAAGAAGATATACAGATTGCCAACAAACACATGAAAGAACGCTAAGCATCATTAATCATTAGAGAAATGCAAATCAAAACAAGAAGGAGATATCATTTCACACCAGTCAGAATGGCCATCATTAAAAAATCTACAAACAATAAATGCTGCAGAGGGTGTGGAGAAAAGGGAACCCTCTTGCACTGTTGGTGGGAATGTAAATTGATATAGCCACTATGGAGAACAGTATGGAGGTTCCTTTAAAAACTAAAAATAGAATTATCATATGACTTAGCAATTCCACTACTGGGCATATACCCTGAGAAAACCATAACTCAAAAAGAGTCATGTACCAAAATGTTCATTGCAGCTCTATTTATAGTAGCCAGGACATGGAAGCAACCTAAGTGTCCATCAACAGATGAATGGATAAAGAAGATGTGGCACATATACACAATGGAATATTACTCAGCCATAAAAAGGAATGAAATTGAGGTATTTGTAGTGAGGTGGATGGAGTTAGAGTCTGTCATACAGAGTGAAGTAAGTCAGAAAGAGAAAAACAAATACCGTATGCTAACACATATATATGGAATCTTAAAAAAAAAAAAAAAAGAAAATGGTCAGAAGAACCTAGGGGCAAGACGGGAATAAAGATGCAGACCTACTAGAGAATGGACTTGAGGATACAGGGAGGGGGAAGGGTAAGCTGGGACAAAGAGAGAGTGACATGGACATATATACACTACCAGACGTAAAATAGATAGCTAGTGGGAAGCAGGCGCATAGCACAGGGAGATCAGCTCAGTGCTTTGTGACCACCTAGAGGGGTGGGACAGGGAGGGTGGGAGGGAGGGAGATGCAAGAGGGAAGAGATATGGGGACATATGTATATGTATAACTGATTCACTTTGTTATAAAGCAGAAACTGACACACCATTGTAAAGCAATTATACTCTAATAAAGATGTTAAAAAATAAATAAATAAATATTATCTGCTTTTGTTCAGTCTCCACAGCCCTCAAAATAGATACTTTGGGTTTTTGTTCTCTTGTTTTGATTTTAAGTTAATTCAGCTTTCATAGCTATCATTTTGGGGTGAATTAGTTTATCAGGAACTCACTCCTCCTTACTGAATGCCATTCCCAGTAAACTGTCACAGCACAGGGGCAAAAATCCGCACAATCTTCATGGCATAAATGGTTAGTTGATATTGGATTTCTTACCAATCCCAGGAGGTGGGGCTGACCCAAATTTAAGATTACTTGGAAAAAGCATTTTCTACTCCCAGCTATTTTACATGCATGTGTGTGAATTTGTGTGTAATAGGATATTGAAATTAAAGTTTTAACCAAGAAACCAAAGCACTAAAGATGTTGCTTGTAAAGTGAATTATACCAGACTAAAAGGCAGGATTTCATAATAAGTGACTGGTAACTGATTTCATGTCTCATGGTCGCTTTAAACAGTGAATCCTGAAACAAATCTAAGCTATAAAAGATTGAGAGAATGGAGATGAAAATAAGATATCATAATGAAATTTCTTTGGCAAGAACTGACATGGTACCTGATTTACCTGGTTCCCACCAAGGCGGGGTAGATGGGGGAGGATGCTACTTCCTTCACCTCAGTACTAGAGACAGGGATTTCACAGGAATCTCACAGAGGACTTGAGATATGTGGGAGACTGGAAAGGGGACTGAATTCTGTGACGGTATATGGAGGGCAGGCAACATAAGCTGGCAAACTGCTCTACTTGTAGAGAAGAAGGCAAGTTGCTGCTGCTTCTGGGAGGCAACTAAGTTCCCTTCTGTTGGCAGTTCAAATAGGGATGAGCATTTTCTGGGAACCAGATGCATACTCTGCGGGAGAGACAGCCAGCCTGGAGCTATTTTGTGGCTTTCTCAAGAACACTAAGTAAGAGGTGATGGAACTTCAATGAGAGTGAATGTGGACCTCTAAAAACAGGGCACTGAGTGAAGTGAGTAGTTGAAGGAGTGTGGGAAATTATATGCAAGCCTTAGCAGAGGAGCCTCCAAATTTCTGCAGAAATACCCAAGAGAGTCACTATCAACATTGGCCAGGGCTGAAGACCACCAAGACACCTTGTGGATGGGCCAGCTCTAGAAAGAACTTCCCTGTCCTGTTTTCTTCTTCTGTCTCTCTAGAATAATTGATAAAAAAGAGAAGAATCATGGCATCTTCTGCCACTCCCAAGTAGCCAATGTTATTTTTGGAGCTTATTAAGTTTTTTTGGAACTTGACATTCTAACTTCTCAACTGAGGCTATGCTTGCAAAATAAAGAAAGAGGAGAAATTATTATTATCTAAGAGTGAAGCAGTCAGTTACGGAGCCTAACAAATATTGAAATACGGACGTCAAAAACAAAGTCTTTTTTTATTATATACTACAGTTTGTGCTTGTGCAATGTGCTGACATTATACACATTCATAAAGAGAAAAGGTGAGCAGTCGATTTTGTTCCAGGATCCTAGGGAGCAGCAGAAAGAAAGTGACATTTGAAATGCATCTTAACAATGTTGAATAATAAAGAAAGGAAGCAAAATGAACAAGGTCTAGAGTCCTGAAATTACACAGAGTGTTATAGGCAATGAGAAGAATTATAGTATACAGAGACAGGAAGGTTTTGAGGAGAAGAAAAGTGTATTTGCAAAAGTGACCTGAAGCCAGTGTATTAAAAATAGTGTGTGCCACATGAATTTACAACAAAATAATGAAGTAGTGGGAAGCTATCATTTTCCTAGTGTCAGAAATTTTTTTGGAGTCTTGTGAAGTTATTTGTGTTTTAGAAAGGTGGTCTTGTCAGTCCGTTGGAGGGCTGGTTGGAGGGACAAAGACTAGAGGCAGAGGCATGTTTGTAAACAGTCACAGCAGCACCGTTGAGAGGTGATTCTTACCTGGAGCAGGGAAGAGGCAGTGGAGGCGGATTTGCTAGCCTTGGCAGTGAGCAGACGGTAAGGATATCCAACCAAGGAGTGCCCAGAGCAACACTCAGGTCGTCTGGTGTGAGGTCTTCAGCTGGCTCACAAGACTCATAAAACAAAACTGGTTGAAGGAGGAACTTCAGGTTTGAGCGGGTGGAAAACGAAGCGGACTTTGAAGCTATTAATGTCAGCTCATCTGTAGTCTATCCAGATGCAGATGTTCAGCCAGTGATTAGAAAGAGATTCCATTGGTTCAGAGTTGGGAAAAGATTGGTATTTACAGGTTTAGTTTTAGGTAGATAGAGACAGACATTGCAAATCACATTAGAGAAAGTGGAAGGAAGAGGACTTGACAAAAAAGAGAAAGAGCTGTCAGAGGTGTGAGAGGCAGGAGAGAGTGACATCATAGGAATTAAGGAAGGAAAGTGAGGTTTTCATAAATGATGGAGTGTTACACTGACGTCAACTTCTGCAGATAAACCAAATAGAATGAGAACTGAAAAGAATCCACTACATTTGATTACTAGTCAATTGTATTTGGCTTTTGCCTGAATCATTAATAGAGTGGGGGTTCAGGAGTCAAAATGCCACGGAGAGTGAATAAAAGGCAAAAAATTAAAAACAGTGCATACCACTTTGGCTACCTAAAATATCACTGTGGAAGGGAAGGAGAGAGCTGAAGAGCCATGTGGTTATATACGTGCCAGTTTTAGAATGGAGGAACTGAAGTAATGGGAGATGCCAGAGATGATATGAATATGAACTAGTAAGGAAAATACAAAGTAAAAATTAGCTCAGTGGTGCCCTCTGTGACTTCTGCAGTGATTAAGAGCAGCACTGTGGATAATAGCATCTGATATGTTCTTACAAAATATGTTTCCTTGTCTTTGTCCCCTTTGGCCAACTTTAATTAAATTAGATCTAGAGATACTACTTGACAATTGTGTAAGGAAAATTGGATAGATAAAATAAAATGCAAATAATCTGTCTTCAGATGATCTGAAATGTAGTGGTAAATGCTTTTGCTTAGACCTCTGGGCGACTGTATTTCTAAGCTATTTTCTGGTATTTGTCTTAAGGACAGAGGGGTTATTGGCTCACAGAGCACTTATGGTCTTGTTTTTTTTTTCGTTTTTTTTTTTCATTTCTTTCATCAATGTTTTGAAGTTTGCAGTGTACAAATTCTTCACCTCCTTGGTTAAGTTTATTCCTAAGTAGTTTATTATTTTTGATACTATTGTAAATGGGATTGTTTTCTTTTTAAAATTTTATTTAATTTATTTATTTTTTATACAGAAGGCTCTTATTAATTATCTATTTTATACATATTAGTGTATAGATGTCAATCCCAATCCCCCAATTCATCACACCCCACCCCCCGCCGCTTTCCCCCCTTGGTGTCCATGCATTTGTTCTCTACATCTGTGTCTCTATTTCTGTATGGTCTAGTTTTGCTGGTTTGTTTGTAATTTGTGCTTATTCTATTTAGCACTTGGTTTTATATTGATTTATATAGTGGGTTTGAGACCAAACAGATGTGAACTTGAGTGCCAGTTTTACTCTACTTAGGTGTATGATCTTGACTAAGAATTAACCTCTCTGAAACTCAGTTTCTTCACCTGTAATGCAGACATAATGCTACCTTGCCTATCTGAGGATTCGTGATGATTCAGGGTAAGTGATTCCACAATGATTTGCATTTAGTAGATGCTTAGTAAAACATGATCCAGATTTCCCAAAGGGTGGTCTACAGTACATTTCTCTAAGGACATTTCCAGGGGAGCAGTGTTTTCCTCCTCTTGGAAAGTCACACGCTCACTATTATAGTAAAAGTTTGGAGAAGTCAAGTGATGGAGGCAACTGATTGACTGTGTAGTGAAAGTTTCACAATTGCAGGCTATGCTCAGGTGTAAAAAAAAAGAGAGAAAGGTTTTTAAATGATTAATTTTATTTTTGGTCTCTTATCATTTTCCTAAGCCCCCTGTATCCTCCTAGATAAATTGTGTGTGTGTGTGTGTGTGTGTGTGTGTGTGAGAGAGAGAGAGAGAGAGAGAGAAGGAGGGAGGGAGAGAGAGGGCAGTGGTGGTGAAAAGTCTCATCATCTAAAGTAATTTCATTCTCTTCCATTTAAAAAAATCACTTTCAAGTTAGCTTGATGTTGTATTGATAAACTCATAAATATTTAGTCAAATTCAAAGTTCAAACTCCTTACCAGGATTGGTTTTTCTTTTGCTGAAGATTTCTTTGGGTCCTCAGGGAGGTTGGAAAGGGACTACTGCCTTACAAAAGGGTGCTTGTGCCATCCTCTGGACTCACGAGCCCTCTGTAGTGATGTCCATCACCCTGCCCGGACACTTGGCATCCAGCTAGTATCGGCTGCTCACGTTTGTGGCTGGTGAAATCCATGACCTATATTTTTTTTAATCAGAGTTCCCTGGCGACTCTGTGCTAACTTAACCTCACCATGGCTCCTGCTGGCCCTTCAAATCCCTGTATTTAGGTCAGATCTTCTAACTAGATGTCCACTGCCACAGGAACTCTTTTTCTTGCTCACAGTGACCCCAGGGAAAGCGCATGGTCTTAGTACCTCACCGCGTCCTCCTGCATCCTGGAAGCACACAGAACTTTGGATTCCATCCATGATGCAAAGGAGCAGAGAGCAGGGTTGCTGTCTCTGGTTATCCCTCTTCCTAAGCACACAGTGTGGCTGCTCCCGGGTCACTTCCAGGCCCTCTGATGAGGGGAATTCCCTCCAAGAATCCCAAACATAGCTTCTCCTTCAACCTCCTTGGAATTTCTGTCACTCTTTCATCTTCTTTTCCTAGAGCTTTAGCAACCAAGATTCTTATATCTGATCACCTGATTTCTTTCATTATCCTCCTCTCATTCCCACCTCCCAGAACCAGAAGAACTTCCAGCTCCCCTTCACTTTTGATGGAAAATAAGGACATCTCTGAGTCAGAGCCTCCATCTTTCCTCCAGTGGTTCCTATGTTCTTGATGGCAGCTACTTTTTCTCTAAAGTAGGAAAAAGCTTTGTTCAATAGATGGAAAACCATAGGGGGTCATAGTTTAAGGCAAAGGATACTTTACAATTTTACTTTGATATTTACACTTTCTTAACCCAATTTTCCCCAAATCTATTTACTTATACAACTCCCCCCACCCCCACAATGTGTGTATCAGTTCTTAAGCTGTTGGTTATTGTCTGTTGGCTCCAGACCCATCTTTCCATACTTAGCTCTGCCATGTTGAGGCTGGGCCTCTGCAAACCACATTTCTGTTCGACTAGATGCTCCTTGTTGGGAACTTCAAATAGGGGACACTAGGCGGAGACACAAGGCCGGAGGAGGAAGAGGTAGACATGCTCCTTCTTGTCTGTTTCCTGTTGCCTTGTGCTTCCTTTTCCTGTGTCCCCCCCAGCAACACCTCTTTGCCCTGGCAGAGGCACTTCCTTCCTGTAGCAGCAGCTGAAGCCAGTTTGCAGTTTTCCCAACACTTGCAGAGCCAACTGTCTTACATCCCTCTCCGAGATACCAGCACCTCCTTAGAGGGTCAGGCCCAGGCCCATGGGTCCTCTCCCTCAAGCTCAGACACCGGCCCTGGGGATCTGAGTTTCAGTTTTCAGGGCCCTTCCTCTGAAGCTTCTCATTTTCGATAAGTTCAACCTCTTCCCCTTGTTCCCCAGCTCTGGGGTGGGAGCTGCTTCCTGCATTTGCCACCTCCATGATACCTAGTGAACAACTTTATACCCGGTTTACAATTCTGTATATCAACTATCGTCTGATAAAATTACTAGTGTAATCTCTGTCTCTTGAGTGGATCCATACTGATATAAACTCCACCAGAACTAGTGTTGTGTGAAAGTCACAATGGAATGCCATTTGTTGGAGGGACTGGGATGGTGAGGGTGGTGATGGGTGGTGACCATGGTCATGTGTGTCTGTGTGAACACATCTGCTGGTTATGTGCGTTTGGTGAACATACTTGTGCTCAGTAGGGTGACGCCCAGCCCAGGAGAAAGGGGGATATTGAGCCACAGAAGACTCAAATATACAGGAAGGAAAACTTGGTTTTGTGATTAAAACAACTGAGTGTATCTCCATCAGACTTTTCCCCAAACTCTAAACTCATGGTCATTTAGGGATTCAGAATTCAAACATGTCTTAGAGTCAGCTTTTAAGACAAAGAAGTATAACTGTGTTACCAGCACAGCCAGATTAAAAAGCACATTTTGTCTTTTCTGAGTGCTCTGCCTTTCAAATCCAAAATGCTTCATTTCAGTTCAGTAGAAGAAATGCCTGGAAAGTGTCTGTCATCATTCTGGCACTGAGCTAAGTTCACATAATATGGTCCCTGCCTCTAGGAGCTCACAGTCTTGCACCTCAAAGTGTGGTCCATCAATCAACAGCATTGGCATCATCTGGGAGCTCATTAGAAACACAGAATCGCATGCTCCATCCGAGATCTACTAAATTAGAATCTTCATTTTAACTACATTCCCTGGTGACTTTTACGCACACTAACGTTTGACAGTGCAAGGATGAAACAAGTGCTACATCAAGCAAAAATCATATATCTACCATCCATTTCTAATTCCTATCACTCTCCTGTTTCTGGCTTTCTACATCCCCTCAGAAAATAACCCTCACTATACAGTGTTGCTAAAAGTTAGAGAAGGTGGGATGGGACATTTTGGGAATTACAGTTTTCCCAGGTTAAGTATATTATGTGAGGTGGGAGCAGCAAGAATTGCAGGAGAAGCACACAAACAGTGTTTTGGGTATCACGGTTAGTTTATAAAGAAAAAAAAGGTGACTAATGACCACCACATATTCTCCATGGCCTATATTTTCATTCTCTACTGGGAGAATTAGGTGGTGGCAGCATGATGCAGTTGTATTTCAGGCTAGCAGAATGTGGGCCAGAGGATGGGCACGCTCTTTCCAGCTATATCCCCCAAAGAAATTTTCTATGAGGATCCAAATGGGTATGTAGCTGTCTAGGGCCATCACATACCTGATCCATTGGTGAAGATAGTCATTGAAGGTGGCTCCCTATTCATGGGCTGAAAATGTGTCCACAAGATTTGAAGATGAGACTTTGATTGTGTAAAGAAAATAGGTTAGGACTCTGGCTAGTATTTGGGTTGGAACAAGGGGCAGAGGGGTCATTTACAAACTTTGGATTCATATTTGCATGAGGCTGGAGATTTGGGATGACCCCTTACTTGGGAGGGTCTCCAGATTTAGAATAGCCAAGTGGAGGCTAGTGACAAATAAGACACAGAGTGTATCCCCTGCACTCTTTCTCTGAGGACCTTCAGAGGCAATAACGCTACAAAGAGCTGAGGGAATTTGTTTCTCTGCCAAATAGTTCGCTCTCTCGCTGCATGTGACATTGTGGCCTATGAGAAAAGTCTGCAGGATAATAGGTGTGGAGGATTCAGAGGAAAAGCCTATCTTTGACAGTTCCTGTGAAAATAGATCAAGTTTTTAAAAAATGTATCTGATTTATGTTCTTGGTAAGATAAAGAGGAACCATGAAACAAGAAAATGACATATAAGGAAAGAACAGGTGAGATAAAAAGACAAAATTCTGAGATAAAATAGCATAAGCTAAAAATGTTAAAGTCTGCCACAAAACCAAAAGTAAAAAAGCTATGTCAGGTTTAAAATTGGCATTGGGGTCAAAAAGGAATAAAATTGAAGGTGCAGAAAATTAAATTATGTTGAAAGAACTATTTGAGAAATTATTCCAGAAGTCAGAGGAAAGAGCCAAAGAAGACAGTGAGGAAACAAAGATTTATAGTATTTGGAGGGGAAGAGATGAGAGAGGGAGAGAGAGAGAAGGCAGAAAAGACACATGGTTGGAAACCACCTATAAATTATAAACATTCCTGTGGAGGATCTTCTCCCTCTATAAAATGAGTCAGAATATTTGGAGAAAAGGGTTATTTTTATAGTACACAAGAATTTCGAGCTAAAATATCCCCCAGTTTAAAAGAAGCATCATAAATCAATAGGGACAAAGTTGATTATTTAATAACTAGAGTTGAATAATTGGAAATAAACCATATCCCTACTTTATACAATACTACAAAATAAATTTTATGGATTTAAATTTTTAAAATTCACAAAACAATTTAGTAAAATAGAAGTAAATATGTATTACATGTGCGCATGGAAGAGGATTTTCCAAGCTTAGATGCAATGAAAGAATTCTCAGTAAAAAAGTGGACAGATGTGGCTAAATTAAGATTAAAGGGTAATGTAATCAGGATGTATCCAAGCTTAAAAAGGCAAAATTAATCTGAGAATGATACTTCAGTAAATAAGACAAACAATGAGAACTCAATGTCTATCCCAAGTAAATTTATCCAACCAGTGATGGGTGTGAGAACCAGAACCCAGATTCCTGACTCCCACATCCAGCTGGACAGATTAGACAGTGTGCATTGACCATGAATGGACCTGCACTCCTGAAAGTCACCCTGTGTCCTGCTCATTGACTCAAGATAAAAACAGTGTTATGGTTGGTCACCTCAGCGCTCAATCGTTCTCCTGTAAGGAACTGACTTATGCAGCTATTCATGTATTTGTTATAAGGACCTGAAAATTAATGTGGTTTTTGCACGATCATTATGCCTACTTCATCAGGCATATTGGTACCAAAATGTGCCAAAACTCAGATTACCCCCTGAAGGAAATGAAGAACCAAATATAGAAGAGAACTAGCTTCAGGCAAAGCAGGAAGGATCAGAAGGCCGGTAAATCTGCTCACTGTTATTTATCCTGAGCTGTCCTTCCAATACAGACTAAGGGGAAGAGACCCATGAGCCCAGATGCCTCATCTTTTTTTCTCATGGCGTATATAGCCTTTATTTTTCTCTTTCTTTCCTCTCCTTGGTCCATTGCCTTTTCTTCATTTTCCGTTTTCTCCTTTCCTAGTAAAATGGATCATAGGCTTTGGAATGAGTCAGTGTAGCCAGTTCATCCATTTTAATGACTTTTAAACCTTACATAAATTGTTTATGAGCCAGTTTTCTCTTCTCTAAAATGGAGAGAAGAATACCTAGACTCCAGGATTTTGTGGGCATTAAATGAAATAATGCATGTAAAGTGCTTGGCAATAGTAGGAGTTCAGGAAATATTAGGTTCCTTTTCCCTTGTAGCTCACCTCGCTCCCAAGTGTTCTGCTAGCCTGAGCTTTTCTGGGGTCTCAGGCTAGATAATCCATAAAGCCCTACTTTGCTGGATGCCAATCTGTGAAATGTCCAGTTGCTTCTCAGCAACAGGAAATGGGGGATAAGATGGGAGTAGTTTTATATTGGTTTCCTACCCCACAAACACCCCCAACTCTTACGCTCCCCCACCCAACTCCCAACCTCCCGCCTGCTCATACCTGGTGTCCTCTGGTCTAATCAGTTTAATCTTTTTAAACCAGAGATGGAAAGGGTGTGAGGTTCTCCGGGTTCAAGTGGCTTCCAGGACATAGACTCTGTCTGAGGTGGGGTTTGCTCAACACCATTTACAGAGATTCAAGAGTTCCTCCCCTGGAATTTTGTACATGGATGTTATCTGGGGGTTGGCCAGAAATAACAGTCTTTTCTCCCACTGTAGCTGTCCAGACCTGTGGTTCTTTCCTTCCTTCTAAGGCAGGCAGTGATTATCTAACCCCCTCCAGATAGCTGTAGAAATAGGAAACTTGCTGGCTTTCTAAGTGGAATGTCCCAGCTTCCTTTCACTGTAGCAGGCACCATATCATCCTCATCAGTTGGAGGCATGAGTGTATGGTGGTGCTTGTTTGTTCAGGGGCCAAGGGATGAACTGTTCTGTAAAGATGTGAGAGGTTTTCCCTCCATACTAATCTGCCTGGGAAATGTGGGGTGGGAAGATAAACCTAATCAAAGGACATAACAAGGGCACATTTGTGCAAGTCATGGACACTTTATTTTTTTATTAATTTTTTTTGTTTCTTTGTTTTTTTATATGTCAGGTTCTCATCAATTTTATACACATCAGTGTATACATGTCATCCCAATTGCCCAATTTAGCGCACCACCATCCCCATCCCACCATGGTTTATCCCCCTTGGTGTCCATACGTTTGTTCTCTACATCTGTATCTCAACTTCTGCCTTGCAAACTGGTTCATCTGTACCATTTTTCTAGGTTCCACATACATGCGTTAATATACGATATTTGTTTTTCTCTTTCTGACTTACTTCACTCTGTATGACAGTCTTTAGATCCATCCACTTCTCAACAAATGACTCAATGTCGTTCTTTTTCTATGGCTGCGTAATATTCCATTGTATATATGTACCACATCTTCTTTATCCATTCGTCTGTCGATGGGCATTTAGGTTACTTCCATGACCTGGCTATTGTAAATACTGCTGCAATGAACATTGGGAGGCATGTGTCTTTTTGAATTATGGTTTTCTCTGGGTATATGCCCAGTAGTGGGATTGCTGGATCATATGGTAATTCTATTTTTAGTTTTTTAAGGAACCTCCATACTGTTCTCCATAGTGGCTGAATCAATTTACATTCCCACCAACAGTGCAAGAGGGTTCCCTTTTCTGCACACCCTCTCCAGCATTTGTTGTTTGTAGATTTTCTGATGATGCCCATTCTAACTGGTGTGAGGTGATACCTCATTGTAGTTTAGATTTGCATTTCTCTAATAATTAGTGATGTTGAGCATCTTTTCATGTGCTTCTTGGCCATCTGTATGTCTTCTTTGGAGAAATGTCTATTTAGGTCTTCTGCCCATTTTTGGATTGGGTTGTTTGTTTCTTTAATATTGAGCTGCATGAGCTGTTTATATATTTTGGAGATTAATCCTTTGTCCGTTGATTTGTTTGCGAATATTTTCTCCCATTCTGAGGGTTGTCTTTTGGTCTTGTTTATGGTTTCCTTTGCTGTGCAAAAGCTTTTAAGTTTCATTAGGTCCCATTTGTTTATTTTTGTTTTTATTTCCATTACTCTAGGAGGTGGATCAAAAAAGATCTTGCTGTGATTTATGTCAAAGAGTGTTCTTCCTATGTTTTCCTCTAAGAGTTTTACAGTGTCCGGTCTTGCATTTATGTCTTGAATCCATTTTCAGTTTATTTTTGTGTATGGTGTTAGGGAGTGTCCTAATTTCATTCTTTTACATGTAGCTGTCCAGTTTTCCCAGCACCACTTATTGAAGAGACTGTCTTTTCTCCATTGTATCTCTTTGCCTCCTTTGTCATAGATTAGTTGACCATAGGTGGGTGGGTTTATCTCTGGGCTTTCTATCTTGTTCCATTGATCTATGTTTCTGTATTTGTGCCAGTACCATATTGTCTTGATTACTGTAGCTTTGTAATAAAGTCTGAAGTCAGGGAGTCTGATTCCTCCAGCTCCGTTTTTTTCCCTCAAGACTGCTTTGGCTATTCGGGGTCTTTTGTGTCTCCATACAAATTTTAAGATGATTTGTTCTAGTTCTGTAAAAAATGCCATTGGTAATTTGATAGGGATTGCATTGAAACTGTAGATTGCTTTGGGTAGTATAGTCATTTTCACAATATTGATTCTTCCAATCCAAGAACATGGTATATCTCTCCATCTGTTGGTATCATCTTTAATTTCTTTCATCAGTGTCTTATAGTTTTCTGCATACAGGTCTTTTGTTTCTCTAGGTAGGTTTATTCCTAGGTATTTTATTCTTTCTGTTGCAGTGGTAAATGGGAGTGTTTTCTTAATTTCTCTTTCAGATTTTTCATCATTAGTGTATAGGAATGCAAGAGATTTCTGTGCATTAATTCTGTATCCTGCAACTTTACCAAATTCATTGATTAGCTCTAGTAGTTTTCTGGTGTCATCTCTAGGATTCTCTATGTATAGTATCATGTCATCTGCAAACAGTGACACTTTTACTTCTTCTTTTCCAATTTGTATTCCTTTTATTTCTTTTTCTTCTCTGATTGCCATGGCTAGGACTTCCAAAACTATGTTGAATAATAGTGGTGAGAGTGGACATCCTTGTTCCGTTCCTGATCTTAGAGGAAATGCTGTCAGTTTTTTACCATTGAGAATGATGTTTGCTGTAGGTTTGTCATATATGGCCTTTATTATGTTGAGGTAGGTTCGCTCTATGCCCACTTTCTGGAGAGTTATTATCATAAATGGGTGTTGAATTTTGTCAAAAGCTTTTTCTGCATCTATTGAGATGATCCTATGGTTTTTATTCTTCAATTTGTTAATATGGTGTATCACATTGATTGATTTGTGTATATTGAAGAATCCTTGCATCCCTGGGATAAACCCTACTTGATCGTGGTGTATGATCCTTTTAATGTGTTGTTGGATTCTGTTTGCTAGTATTTTGTTGAGGATTTTTGCATCTGTATTCATCAGTGATATTGGTCTGTAATTTTCTTTTTTTGGAGTATCTTTGTCTGGTTTTGGTATCAAGTTGATGGTGGCCTCATAGAATGAGTTTGGGAGTGTTCCTTCCTCTGCAATTTTTTGGAAGAGTTTGAGAAGGATGGGTGTTAGCTCTTCTCTAAATGTTTGATAGAATGCACCTGTGAAGCCATCTGGTCCTGGACTTTTGTTTGTTGGAAGATTTTTAATCACAGTTTCAATTTCATTCCTTGTGATTGGTCTGTGCATATATTCTGTTTCTTCCTGGTTCTGTCTTGGATTGTTATACCTTTCTACGAATTTGTCCATTTCTTCCAGGTTGTCCATTTTATTGGCATAAAGTTGCTTGTAGTAGTCTCTTAGGATGCTTTGTATTTCTGCGGTGTCTGTTGTAACTTCTCCTTTTTCATTTCTAATTTTATTGATTTGAGTCCTCTCCCTCTTTTTCTTGATGAGTCTCGCTAATGGTTTATCAATTTTGTTTATCTTCTCAAAGAACCAGCGTTTAGTTTTATTGATCTTTGCTATTGTTTTCTTTGTTTCTATTTCATTTATTTCTGCTCTGATCTTTATGATTTCTTCCCTTCTGCTAACTTTGGGTTTTGTTTGTTCTTCTTTCTCTAGTTCCTTTAGGTGTAAGGTTAGATTGTTTACTTGAGATTTTTCTTGTTTCTTGAGGTAGGCTTGTATAGGTATAAACTTCCCTCTTAGAACTGCTTTTGCTGCATCCCATAGGTTTTGGATCATCGTGTTTTCATTGTCATTTGACTCTAGGTATTTTTTTTTTTTAATGTCTTCCTTTTTTTAAAAAAAAATTTATTTATTTATTTATTTTTGGCTGTGTTGGGTCTTCGTTTCTGTGCGAGGGCTTTCTCCAGTTGTGGAGAGCGGGGGCCATTCTTCATCACGGTGCGCGGGACTCTCACTGTCGCGGCCTCTCCCGTTGCGGAGCACGGGCTCCAGACGCGCAAGCTCAGTAGCTGTGGCTCATGGGCTTAGTTGCTCCGCGGCATGTGGGATCCTCCCAGACCAGGGCTCGAACCCGTGTCCCCTGCATTGGCAGGCAGACTCTCACCCACTGCGCCACCAGAGAAGCCCGACTCTAGGTATTTTTTGATTTCCTCTTTCGTTTTTTCAGTGATCTCTTGGTTATTTAGTAACGTATTGTTTAGCCTCCATGTGTTTGTGTTTTTTATGGTTTTTTCCCTGTAATTCATATCTAATCTCATAGTGTTGTGGTCAGAAAAGATGCTTGATATGATTTCAATTTTCTTAAATTTACTGAGGCTTGATTTGTGACCCAAGATATGATCTATCCTGGAGAATGTTCTGTGCGCACTTGAGAAGAAAGTGTAATCTGCTGTTTTTTGATGGAATGTCCTATAAATATCAATTAAATCTATCTGGTCTATCATGTCATTTAAAGCTTCTGTTTCCTTATTTATTTTCATTTTGGATGATCTGTCCATTGGTGTAAGTGAGGTGTTAAAGTCCCCCACTATTATTGTGTTACTGTCGATTTCCTCTTTTATAGCTGTTAGCAGTTGCCTTATGTATTGAGGTGCTCCTATGTTGGATGCATATATATTTATAATTGTTATATCTTCTTCTTGGATTGATCCCTTGATCATTATGTAGTGTCCTTCCTTGTCTCTTGTAACATTCTTTATTTTAAAGTCTATTTTATATGATATGAGTATAGCTACTCCAGCTTTCTTTTGATTTCCATTTGCATGGAATATCTTTCTCCATCCCCTCACTTTCAGTCTGTATGTGTCCCTAGGTCTGAAGTCGGTCTCTTGTAGATAGCATGTAGATGGGTCTTGTTTTTGTATCCATTCAGCAGACCTGTGTCTTTTGGTTGGAACATTTAATCCATTCACGTTTAAGGTAATTATTGATATGTATGTTCCTATGACCATTTTCTTAATTGTTTTGGTTTTGTTTTTGTAAATCCTTTTCTTCTCTTGTGTTTCCCACTTAGAGAAGTTCCTTTAGCATTTGTTGTAGAGCTGGTTTGGTGGTGCGGAATTCTCGTAGCTTTTGCTTGTCTGTAAAGCTTTTGATTTCTCCATCGACTCTGAATGAGATTCTTGCCGGGTAGAGTAATCTTGGTTGTAGGTTCTTCCCTTTCATCACTTTAAGTACATCATGCCACTCCCTTCTGGCTTGTAGAGTTTCTGCTGAGAAATCAGCTGTTAACCTTTTGGGAGTTGCCTTGTATGTTATTTTTCGTTTTTCCCTTGCTGCTTTCAATAATTTTTCTTTGTCTTTAATTTTTGCCAATTTGATTACTGTGTGTCTCGGCGTGTTTCTCCTTGGGTTTATCCTGTATGGGACTCGCTGCGCTTTCTGGACTTGGGTGGCTATTTCCTTTCCCATGTTAGGGAAGTTTTCGACTATAATCTCTTCAAATATTTTCTCGGGTCCTTTCTGTCTGTATTCTCCTGCTGGGACCCCTATAATGCGAATGTTGTTGTGTTTGATGTTGTCCCAGAGGTCTCTTAGGCTGTCTTCATTTCTTTTCATTCTTTTTTCTTTAGTCTGTTCTGCAGCAGTGAATTCCACCATTCTGTCTTCCAAGTCACTTATCCGTTCTCTTGCCTCAGTTATTCTGCTATTGATTCCTTCTAGTGTAGTTTTCATTTCAGTTATTGTATTGGTCATCTCTGTTTGTTCTTTAATTCTTCTAGGTCTTTGTTAAACATTTCTTGCGTCTTCTCGATCTTTGCCTCCATTGTTTTTCAAGGTCCTGGATCATCTTCACTATCATTATTCTGAATTCTTTTTCTGGAAGGTTGCCTATCTCCACTTCATTTAGTTGTTTTTCTGGGGTTTTATCTTGTTCCTTCATCTGGTACATAGCCCTCTGCCTTTTCATCTTGTCTATCTTTCTGTGAATGTGGTTTTTGTTCCATAGGCTGCAGGATTGTATTTTTTCTTGCTGCTGCTGTCATGGACACTTTAGGCAGCCTTTTAAAAAGTTCAGCTCAAGTATTGATTGACCACCTACTGAGTGCCAAGATCTAGAAAGATAAAGACAAAGGTAACACAATTATGGTATTGAAGTGCTCTCCCTCTAGTGGGTAAGACACTTGTGTAAACAAATACATAAGTGCAATTTAGTGTTCATAACTGTTACTGTAGATATCCGAGGAGCCCCTTGGTGGCATGTGGGGAGAGGCTTCATCTGAGGCAGTGGGTGGTGGTGGCAGATGGTGGTGATCAACAAATGCTTCCTGGTGAGGTTATCCTGAAGAGCTCTCTGAGGTCTCCTAGATCCCATGTAAACATCAGGGCTTTCTCACTGCTGCTGAAATACCCACCCAGACACCATTTGTCCTTTCAGGGTCTTGATAAGTTTCTCATATCATGTCTTATTCAACTAGAGGTACAGATTCCCATTTCAATTACATTTTCTGAGAAAGACTTATAGGATCCAGTTTAGGAGAAATGCTGAAAGTGGTTTCTTAGAATTCCAAATCTGCCATCCTTCTTCTAACTCCCACGCTGAGGTCCCTAGTAGAATGCCCGGTGTGGGCAGAATCTATAAATCATTCAGGGAAAAGCAGCATCTAGGCAATTGAGAGACATCAGCATCACAACAGCAGCTCATCTTGTCACGGCTGGTCCATCTTATTAAACGGCCATAAAAATATATGGTGGAAATCAAAGAGGAGTCAGAGCTGGCCCATGTGCTTGATTTGCCCTCTTTTTCATGCCACTGTCCTCTGAGTTCCATTTTTACTCTTTTCCAGGAAATGTTCCTATCTATGAATTTTCAGCAGGATGTTTGCATAAGCCCTTCCTGTACAGCATATCTCACCAATGGGTGAAATGTTTTGCAGTTAATTCCAATAAAGGAAGAGTTTTAGCGCCTTCAGCATTGTCATGGTCAATTACACTTGAATTAAAACTGTGGAGTAAAATCTGCAAAGGAGCAGTCCTCGGTTAATGCACACAGTTTGGCATTTTGTGCTTCAAAACACTTGCACACAGACACACTATAGAGGGCAAAATAGTTCCCTTAGTAACAATTTGAAGACTTTGGAGCCACATTTGGATAGAGGGAAGTCACTTGATCTGCAGTATTGAACGTTAGACAACCGATTTCCATACTGCCCTGCAAAATGACTCAGGCAGGAAAAAAAGCCCTCTTTTGTGTTGAGGAATGCAGGCAGTTCTGTCCTTGCTCTTCATCTCTGGAAGCTAAATGAATGAACACGGCTTCTTGAGTTTTGAAATGGGAGTGCCCCCAATTCTGGGCTGCAAAGGCCCAGTGAGTATGATTCCTTCTCAGTGGGATGGTAATGCTACCAAATTGGAGTTCAAGGAGGAAGAAGAGAGTGACTACTCTATACAGGTAAATGTGCTTAGATGCACGAAAGGTTAATTAGCATGTAAATTGAATTCTGAAGAGGAGAGCACAAATAATCATGCCACTAAGGACCTACCTACGGTGGATTTTTCGTGCCAGAGTTTGACCTGCAGCCCTCTCTAACGAGGTGATAATGAGCTGTGAAAGCCCAAAGGAGCTGTTGGGTAGCAATCCTTATAGGGTAAGGTAAGCACATTTCCATACACACAACCAGTCCTGGAATGTAGCAGTAGAGTCACTAATGTCAGCTGCCATAACTTCCCTCAGCAAAAACATGTTGTTTTAGAAATGACACTGGCTGAGGCTTCTCCTCTTTAGAAGTTGTCAGTGTCTCATCTTTTGAAGTTGCAGACATCGGGAAGTGAGAGCAGACCTGGCGAGATATAAAGATGCTGGCATCATAAGAACAAACAATCTGTATTTACCCGTAGATGGAGACATCTGACTTGAAACTCCAGACCCGGGCCCATTCCTCATCATTAGGATTAATTCTCAACTTAGGCCAAAGGGAATCAGAGGTTCCTTTTCCACACTCTGAACTCATCATTAAGACTCTCTTGCTCTAGGTGGGTTTGGAGCTCTGGTTATTAAATTCAAGAATAAAGTGTCTGCCGCATGGAGAAATAAAACTACTTATTCTAAAGTTCGTTCCTCCTAAAGATTAAGATCCCCTTTTTTTTTGCTGGGGATTTTAACTCTTCCCCAGAACACAGGCGAAGGCCTGAACACTTACATTTAAGGACCAGCTGAGAATGGCTGGTGACAGGTCAGACCCCAGGTGAGATATGACAGATGTCAAAGTCTAAGAGATATGTTCAGAGCCATCCAGAAAGGAGACCAGGGGAGGGGAGTTAACTGGTAAGAGGACACAGATTCTCAGGACAAAGGTAAAGAAGAAAAGCCAGGAATTTGTCATAGATTCATGCCAGAAAATTATCTTCAAGACAGCAGAATATATATATTTAATATATATTTAAAATCCAGCAGAACTTGGTTGAAAATACAATATTTTTAAGTGGGTCTGGGACAGTGATGATATCCTTAGAGTATGAGAATATCCACCTAGCAAGAAGACAAATTAGTTTGCCCAAAGGTCTGTCCCAGCTATCTTTAGTTGGAAGTTGCCCGCTATGGCTTGCTTTGATCCTGATGCTCTAGAAGAGGCTGAACCATTGTGTGCATATTGATTAGATGCCAGTCGGCTCCCTTAGCCTTATAAGACCCCATGTTCTGGTTCTCTGACTCCTGCTGACCACTCAGAATCCCTTTGTCATTTCTTGTGATAAGTTATAAAAGAGAAGTATAGGATAGAGAGAGAACCAATCACAGGAGATATGGCGTGGTCTCGCCGGGCCAGATAAAGTGACATGGGGAAGTGACATTTAACATGAGAGCTGAAAGATGAGGGAGGATTTGGCCAGAAGAGTGTAAGGTGAGGGTTGTCTCCTAGTCATAAGGCACAGCATGTGCAAAGGTCCTGAGGCACAAAACTGACAAGACTGCTGGTTCTGTATATCCTGGGTCAACCTCACTCCTATAGGTCCTGCGCTGCCCTGAAGATAGCTGCCAGAGGGGAGAAAGGAAGAGAATGAATGCATTTATTTGTAGAGATGCCCAACCTGCTCAGGGAGGAAAGATGTGGGGAATGGAAAGAAAATAAAAAAGTGCTCAGAGAGATCTAGTTTTCTATTTCCCATCACTTTGGCCAACATTTCTGAATTGGAAATCAAAGAAAATGGTTGGCAGTTCTGACATTTTACAACATTCCAGCTGACCTCCAGTCACAACTAGAAAGAATGGCGAACCTCAGTGTCAAGAGAAGTTGTAAGGAAAAGTGTTATATATATATGGCTCCACTTTCTTAGTATTGAATGATTTGGGACTCACTGTATATTTACTCAGCTGTGCAGAGCAATTACCAAATAGCTAAATGGTCAAGAATTTCCATAAAGTAAAACACAAATGATATTTATGCTTTAATGTCTTCCCTTTCAAACCATCATATTTTAACCCACGGCATGGGGATTCCCTGCTGACACTAGGATTTGAATGACGGACGGGATCAGCCACTATATTTTGTTTCCATTGGGATCACATTATCAACCTGTAATTTCTCCATGTTAGAAAATAGCACTTGATTTCCGCATAATCAGCAGTTGGACGATGGTTTCGCCCCCCTGCCACCTAACACTAGTGCCATTTATATCCCTCCATTTGGAGGTAGCCACAGAGACTTGCTTTCTCTAGTCACCTATAGACAGAACCCTGGGGCTTCTGAGAACAGGGCCACACCATCCTTCAGAAACAACACTGGCCCGAAGTCCCCCTTGCCTCCTGCTCTCACTGCTGAGAGCTCCGGGCCCAGGGAGCCCTTGGTGCCTCTCTGAAGAGGAGCATTTCCAAGCATCCTCCACATGACTGATGCCTTTCCTGAGTGGCAGGGACACTGTCCTCTGGAGGCTTCAAGACAAAGTGGGTTGCCCATAGAGATATATTTAAAAGAACATGGTTCAAGCAAACCCTTTTCAGAGAAGTCCTGTCTAGATATTAAATTCATTTTGAGAGCCTTCAACCATGTAAGTTCTGAGGTTCCATGTCCAGGGAAAGGTAGTGACCATTTGTGGTCTTAGACTCCCCAGAAGCAACTGCATTCAGGAGAGGGTTGCACCTCCTGTACAACACACTGGAAAGGAGGGGCACAGACTAAGAGGGAGGGAGGAGAAGTTGCGGCCCTTCAAGTCCAGGGGGACCAGAATCACAACAAAAGACCAATGGTTGTGAAAAAGCTTGAATGCACTTATTGGCACATGCTATTTACTTTGGGGAGCATGTAAGGGTATTGATTCTAAGGAAGGAAGGTGTGAGCTTAACCCTCAGAGTCCAGACATGCAGAGCTAAGTCATGTCCAGGGATGCCCAGTGGAGATATTGCTTGGATGATAAAAAAAAAAAAAATAGGAGCTTGGCTGGAAAGGTGGGCAGGCTTCCAGGAAAGGAGAATGACACAGCAATGCTTTCCCCATGTTTCAAAGAATCAGAGGGACAGAGAAGCCTGGGCTGCCCTCACCACTCCCACCCCCTCAAAAAAAGTGAAAGGCTTTGCATCCTTTAGCTGCAAGCCCCTGAGGCCTGATGGGCTTGTTCGCTCTGGCTTTGGAAAGAGGTAGTCCTGCCTCTGGCCACCTGACTAATCCCAGTGCCCAGCAGGGAAGAGGCTCGCACTGCGACTGGCCACAAGGCAGGGCAAGTGACACTTTTTAGTCAAATGACGCCTCTGTTCTCCACACAGAGTGTTCACGTACCTTTTGCTCTGACTCTGTTCTAGGCACGGACAGAGAATGTGGCTTATGCCTGTCCTTGGGATGTTAATATTTCCCAGGCTTGAAAGTATGGGAACGCCATCAGCTGCATACTGCCCATACACATGCAGGCCTGATTCTGATTTCCATGGCCTTCGTTGACAAGCTTTATTTTTACTTCTCGAAGTCCTCTTCAAAACCCTGCCCACTCCCTTCTTCAGTAAGGAACACATTCTCACAGAAAACTATCAGCATGAGAGTGAGGCAGACTTGAGATAACTAACTGTGTGACCTTGGGCAAGTCATTAAATTTGTCTCCCACTATAGAGAAAGAGAGATGGTATTGCAACTTGAAATGCTGGGAAGAGGAATGAATGATAGGTCATGTACTAAAGGTCTAGCATTTTCCTTAATCTAGCATGTCTCAAACTTCTGTGTGACCAGAGGTATCCTTCTCGCTCATCTAACTCCTGTATTAACAGGATGAATATAATTCCTAGAAATACTTAGGAAAAATCCCAGCTGCCCCCATCTGCAGATCCCCATTTCCCAGCCTCCCCTTCTTTTTTTTTTTTTTAAATTATTTACTTATTTATTTATTTATTTATGGCTGTGTTGGGTCTTCGTTTCTGTGCGAGAGCTTTCTCTAGTTGCGGCAAGTGGGGGCCACTCTTCATCACGGTGCGCGGGCCTCTCACTATTGCGGCCTCTCTTGTTGCGGAGCACAGGCTCAGTAGTTGTGGCGCACGGGCTTAGTTGCTCCGTGGCATGTGGGATCCTCCCAGACCAGGTCTCGAACCCATGTCCCCTGCATTGGCAGGCAGATTCTCAACCACTGCGCCACCAGGGAAGCCCCTCCCCTTCTTGTACAAATAAGATGCAGACTCTTAGGCTGGGACATCACAATTCTTTTGCCTTGGGCTAGCCAACCTCTGTTGGATGTCAAGATATTGTGAACTCTCACTAGGGATCCCCTAGTGGCTCTTTTCCCGGCTGATCTGACAAGGCTATGATAATCTGAGCATCTTTGCCAAAATGACTGCCCCACTGTGCCCTTGCTGCATTTATCATTTAATGGGATACATGCTTGGATTTTGGCAGTGGATACTTTTCCTCCCAGAGCAACGATGGGTTGAGGATGTTATTCAAGGACCCTCTCCTAGGTCTTATTGATCTTCCTTCAAGTTCCATCATGGTCACATAAAGATTTGTGCCCTTTGTCTGTGTCGCTGAATGACTGGGGAGGTGGGGAGAAGAGGATAACAATGAATGGGCCCCTCTGAGTGTTCCCAGAGGAACATGTGGTGGGATCACAAGACAGGTTTAGAGCTCTATAGAGACAGCTCACCTACTGCAAGATGGGCAACCACCCTATTTACAGATGAGCAAACAGAGGTCCAGAGAGGTTATTCAATTGATCCATGTTGATACAGTTACTAAATGGTGCTGGATATACGTGGTTTGTTTTTCCTACTGCAGAACGATGTCCTATCAGTCTTCTTTTTAAAAAGCTTGAAGGTTTAGTGCTGGCCTCTCAGGATTTGCTCTGCCTTACGCTGTCTGGGGATTGCACACAAAAACTCAGCTGACTTTGTCAAGTTGACAGTCGATGCTGCAATAGTCCAGAGGACCAAGAATCCTGGAGGACAAACTTTCGCCACTTGACCTGGTGTCCTGGGAGATGCCTGAGTGATTGATCTCCTCACTGGGCGCTGGAAGGGTCTGGTTCAGAGATTGAAGCGCAAGGTCCCTGAGGAGGCATTGGGCCAAAAGTGCACCCTTCACAGAAAACTTGAAGACAATACCCCTGCATAAAAGGAGAAGTATGATTAAATATAACTGAAAGATTAAATTAAAATTGGCACACGTGCCAAATTTTACATTAAGGTTTATCCTAATCTCCAACAGGGCTTTAAGATCTCTTTGGTTCATTATATCCACCAGGAAAAGTAGAGCTATTGCTTATTCTTGTTCTGTAGCTTATAGTCTTTTTGTTTTTTTAAGTCTCACACTAGATACAATATCAGGTTATTTTAATTAGTTTTTCTATAAAAACACATTTGCAAATATAGTCTGGTTTAAAATCTAATAGAATCATGGTTTGCAAATGCTCAGTTAAAGATTTAGGTGAATATGATTGTCCTATCAGTGAGTGCTCAGAAAATTTGTTCGTGGAAATTAGAGTTTTGATGCTGCCTCATTTCCCAGGTGGTACATTATCATCTCTTTAGCTACATTTTCCATTGGGTTATTGCTGCAGACCTAACCTCAATGTCAAAACAGTTGGGAAAACAGTATCATATTTGTGAATAGACTCAATGATATTTTGCTGGCATTTGGGGAAGATGACAGGATATTCAGGGTACAACCCCATCATGCCCATAATGTCCTTAAAGAAGAGCACACCCTTGTGGGCTGGCAGTCCCCTGCCTAGACCAAGAATGAGGCTTGAAAGCTGCAAGTTGCTGGGCTGGATGAGGATGGCAGAGGCAGCCCTGAAATTGTCAGTGTGTAATTGTGTCTGTGCCAGGTTATCATTATTCTCCCTGGACTGCATAAGTATCACATTAATATACTGACAGCTGACTCCATAGAATGACTGGACAGAAAGTCATCCTTGCAAGAAACAATTCAATATCCAATCAGGGTGGGCTTTAGAAGTCAATTTTCCTTAAGTCCCTTTCCATTTCTTTCTCCGATGTTCCCTTGGTCAGCTCATTGATAATGTAGCAAGGGTTGCAGAGATATTTCTCTTCTGTAAATCCGTCTGAGAAGAGACTCTGAGATGGTGCACTGTATCAGGGCTGGCGCCCAAGGGTTCTATTTGCAGAAGGGACCTATAGGCATTTGGGGAGAGAAAATAGCCACTGGGCACTTTGGAGTTAAATTCATGGACAGTAGGACTGATGTAAATATCCCACCTTAGCAGATAAGGGAAGATGCTGGGACTCAGAGCAGATGGAAGAGTTGACTTTGGATGTGATGCTGTGGATGCAGGCACTTTCTTCAGACCAATCCTACAGATAATATGCCTTGAGATCTTTGAGAGATGAGGTAGGATAAAAAAAAATGGACTAGTATCACCAGTAGAATTGCTGTTATAATAGAGCAAAGATGAAGAGAGAGGACCCATGTGTTGGGGATACCACAAAATGGAGGATACCACAGAAAGTAGGATAAAAGTCAATAGATGCAGAAAAAGCTTTTGACAAAGTTCAACATCCATTTATGGCTTAAAAAAAAAACAAAAAAACTGCCAACAAAGTGGGTATAGAGGGAATATATCTCAACATTATAAAGACCATATATGACAAAACACAATCAACAGATTCAATGCAATCCCTATCAAAATGTGAATAGCATTTTTCTCAGAACTAGAATGAACAATCCTAAAATTTGTATGAAACCACAAAAGACCCAGAACAGCCAAAGCAATCTTGAGAAAGAAGAACAAAACTGGAGGTGTCACACTCCCATACTTGAAACTACACTACAAAGCTATAGTAATCAAAAGAGTGTGGTAATGACACAAACACAGAAACATAGATCAATGCAACAGACTAGAGAGTCCAGAAATAAACCTGTGCTTAGATGGTTAATTAATCTATGACAAGGAAGCAAGAACATACAGTGGGGAAAAGACAGTCTCTTCAATAAATGGTGTTGGGAAAATTGGACAGCTACATACAAAAGAATCAAACTGGACTACATTCTCACACCATGTAAAAAATAAACTCAAAATGGATTAAAGACTTAAATGTAAGACCTGAATTCATAAAACTCCTAGACAAAAACATGGGCAGTGACTTTTTCGACATCAGTCTTAGCAACATATTTTTTTCATATGTCTCCTAAGGCAAGGACAACAAATGAAAAATAAACAAATGGGACTACATCAAACTAAAAGCTTTTGCATAGAATAGGAAACCATCAACAAAAGGAAAAGTCAACCTACTGAGTGGGAAAAAATATTTGTGAATGAAATATCCAAGGAGGGGTTGATATCCAAAATATACAAAGAACTCATACAACTCAATAAAAAAAATTTTTTAAATGGACAGAAGATCTGAATAGACGTTTTTCCAAAGAAGACATACAGATGACCAACAGGCACAAGGAAAGGTGATCAACATCATTAATCATCAGGGAAATGCAAATCAAAACCACAATGAGCTATCATCTCACTCCTGTCAGAATGAATATCATCAAAAAGACAAGAAATAACAAGTATTGGAGAGGACATGGAGAAAAGGGAACCCTCGTGCATGGTTAATGGGGATGTACATTGTTGCAGTCACTGAGGAAAACAGTATGGGGGTACTCAAAAAACTAAAAATAGAATTACCATACGATCCAGAAATTTTACTTCCGGGTATTTATCCAAAGAAAACATGGATACTAAATTAAAAGATATATGCTCCTCAATATTCATTGCAGCATTATTTCTGATAGTCAAGATATGGAAACAACCTAAGTGTCCATGGATAGATGAATGGGTAATATTTTAAGGCTAAATAATATATTTATATATACATATATAAATATATTACTTAGCCTTAAAAAAATAATGAAATCTTGCCATTTGTGGCAACATACATAGATGGACCTGGAGTGTATTATGCTACATGAAATAAGTCAGAGATAAAAACTAATTCCATATGATTTCACATACATGAATCCAAAATACAAAACAAATGAACAAACCAAACAAAACAGAAACAGACTCATAGATACAGAGAATAAACTGGTGATTGCCAGAGTGGAGGGGTTTTGAGGGATGAACAAAATAGGTGACATGAGATTAAGAGGTACAGCTATAAAATAAATAAATCGCAGGGATGTAATGTACGCATAGGAATATAGTCAGTAATATTGTATCAACTTTGGTGATGGCTGGTAACTGGTCTTATCTGGTGATCATTTCATTGTGTATAAGAATATTGAATTACTATGTTGTACACCTGAAGCTAATATAATATGTATGTTAATTATAACTCAAAAAACGAAAACAAAGCTCATATGGCTGGAACTTGAGCTTTTATTTCTTTCCTTCTTTTCTCTCTTTCTCTCTCTTTCCCACTCCCTCTGCCTTTACTTTCCTTCTTCCCTAACTGTCCTTCATTTATGCATTCAAGAAACTTTACTGATCTCTTGCTAGATCCTCGGGTTACATAGAGAAATATTAAGTAAGTACATATAGTAAGTACTGTTAACAAGTTTATTGGGGGGAAATTTTAAATAAAAAATAAGGTAACATGATTTGGGGCAACTAGGAAAGGCTGCAGAGATTATTTAACTTATGGACTGAGTCTTGAAGAATGATTCGGAGCCTTCCAGGTCAACTGGAATGGGGGTGATGGTGGAGGTAGTAGTGTGGAGGTAACTTCCCCAGAGAGAGTGAGGTCCTCCAACTGAAGTGGCTTCTCTGTCCTTGTTTCTTTTCTCTAAGGAGATATATGCATTTGAACCCATGAACAGACGCAGATTTATGTGTAACCCTAGAAAATAATGGAAATGAGCCAAATTAAGGAAAGCTAAAAAACCAGGAAACACCAAGGATTCAATATTGCGGTAAGCTATTTCTTTTAAAAATATACAGCTACTGTCATTGGTGACAGTTCAGGGAAATTGTGCTCTGAACCATGTCTTTGGCAGTGGCTTGGGCTGCTCATGGCCAAATTATTCTCTCACCCTCACTGCCATATGCATGGGCCCTGACCAGCCACACCCCACTTATCACCATGACTTTGTTTCTTCACTCACTTTCTGTGTTTTTCAGCTTTTCCAGATTTAACAAAGCTCTAAATTGGTATAGTATTTTAGCTGAACATATTTAGTTGATTGACATTTATAGTTAAATGTCATGTTCTTATTTCATGTCCATCACCACACACACAACCTTTTCCTCTTTCATTAGCATCATGGTATATCCACTGTCTGGTTGTAGAGTTCTTATCGCTATTCACACTACACTCTGTCTCCAACTCACCAAGATTACCATGACCCTTAGTCCTTTTTCCTGCCTCTGGAGGAAAAAATATAAAAAAGCATTGCCATCCCATCTAGCAAACATGCTTCTTGAACAGACTAACATATCTGTCCCAAACACACTGGATGGGAAGCAGGTTTACAGAAGGTTTCCAGGTTTTCTAGAGAGTGGGTATTGTAAGTCTTACTTGATGCTGAGCTCAGGTTCTCAACAAGCAGAGAAGGTGGGGTCATTGTTATTTTAAAGCAATACCCACCAAAAGAGGCTGCTGGGAAACCCTATGTAAAAGGAGGAAAATAGGGACTATTAGATAAGCATCCCAATCCCAACCAAACTAGTATGTGACCTTGGGCAGGTTACTTAACTTTTCCCTGCCTGGGTTTTTAAAAGGGGAAGATAATCACATTATCTTCATCACAGGAGTGTTATGAGAATGAATTGAAGCAAGAAAATGCACCAGGCCCTTGCACAGTGCTTGGAATATAGCAAGTGCTCCCTACATGTTAGACATTATTATTTTTGTCTCCTAGCTTGACAAATAAATACAAAGTTTGCAGTCATAAGAAAAGTAGAATTCTAACTTATGTTTCACAATTTATGCTGCAGACTTACTGTTCTTTTGATAATTCCATCATATTTCCAAGTGTAGTTATGTTTGCTCCTCTGGGCCATTGAGGTTTTAGCTTGGATGGTAAGGGAGAATCATTCACTTGGTTTGCCATTCTCCTAATACATCATGAAAGGCCCAAAGATCATGTTCGGTCTAATGTATCATGCAATCTGTTCAGTGTTTTACTTTTTCACAAATGAAATGTTAATGCTTGAAAGATCATTTACATGTGGCCTACTAGTTATTTAAGAAAACAGCAATTAACCATGTTGAGATAATTAACAATGCTTTTTACATGCTAGACATTAATGGAGTAGATGCCAAATAAATGTAATTCACACTTCCATTAGGATTTCTTCGTTAATTATATTAATTTACAAATTTAAAACAACAATCATACTCATTGACACAAAATGAGTATTTTAAAAGTTGAAATAATCAAAGGGGGTCTCCATTCTGAGGACAGAATGTAATGGATTAACCTTATTTTCCATCCCCAGCAGAGGACAGTGTAATTAAGGACAAGAAATAACCTGCTATACTGCAGGCCCATCCACAATGGACCCATCCAACCCTTTCGTAGGCATAATTTGTTTTCAAGCTAACTCGCCTGCTGGTATCCAACAAAGCAGAATTGTTCTGCAGCTGTGATGCATGTGCTCTTCCCTGGGTCTGAGTCCTGTGTTGACCTCACAACGTGGATTCTCAGTGGAACACGTGGAAACATCAGGTGAGCACACTTTCAGGCCAGCCCCTTGGCTGCCTGGCCTGGAATCATAGACGTAGCAGATTGAGGCCACTCTCATATCCACTCACATTCACGGCAACATTTCACAGGCCACAACTGCTCCCAAGATCATCATAGTCTGTTTCTGAGGATAATGACCCAACCACTACTGCAACTGGGGCATCTCTAGTGTCTGCTGAGCCACTGGCACATGAAATAGCCCCAGTGAGGGGAAGCCTGGTCCTGGGAAAACCTTGGATTGACCATTTCCACCACTTACTAGCTGGGGCGTTTTGGACAAGATGATATGCCTCAATGTTGCTGAACTTGTAAAATGGAGATAATATATTATTATCTACTTCACGGAGTTATTTTGAGGATTGAAATGAGATCATCCCTTGAATGTTAATTCTTTTCCACTTGTTTCGAATGCTTTTTAAGTCCTCAGTATTCAGGCAGCTGCAGCATGAAAATTTAAATCTAAAGGAAGAGAGGGAGAGAAGAGAAACCTAGACTTTAAGTTCTAGAGCTGACTGCTGCACAGATCTGCAGTCACCAACGGAAGAGGCACTGGCTGTAAGGCTAAAGGTCAGGATATAAATATATCAGGCAATATATGGGAGGTGAATAGGGCAGGTGACAGTTGGAATCTTCTCCAGGAAGCCTTCCCTGGCTACACCTCCCCCTCAATATGTGGTTATGGGTCTTCCCTTCTGGGGCTTCCATTATCCTCATCACACTGAATGTTACATGTGTCTTTGAGCCTCTGCACCCCTTAGTACACCAAGTACCTCCAGACAGACCCTGGGTTTTGATCTCTGTACCCTAATACATCTCCATGCCCAGAACTAAATAGGTTCACCAAAAAAATTTGTCATAATCTGGTCAAGATGTTAAGGTTCCATGGAATCTATACATGACTTCAGCAGTCCAGACAAGAGATCGTTGGAGGAATCCCAGCCCATCCTCATTAGGATGGACACAGAGGAAACAAGTCATTAACATGTACCAGCCACACTTTCTGAAAGAGAATGAGATCTATTTAGAGCAGGCAGTTTAACCCAACTCCCTTCACTAAGTTATCAGTAGCCACAGGGACTGGGAAGGAAGGTCAGCAATTTTTCCATAATTTAATCAATGCAAGAGCTCATCTTGGCAATTCATACTAAAGGAACAACCTGTTCATCAATGGTCTTTTGTTTGGACCTCATTACAGTTCAGTCTGAAAGTGAAATTTCCCTTTCATTCCTGTCTTCTGTTCCTCAGCATTTTGCCCTGCTCTGGAACAGCACTTCTCAAATTTTCATGTATCTAAGATCACCTTGAGATGTTACTAAAATGCTGATTCTGATTCAGGAGTTCTGGGATGGGACCTGAGATTTGGAGATTCCATCAGACTCCCAGGCCAAGCGCCGCTGCCGCAGGTCCAAGGAACACACTTTGAGTAACAAGGGTTTAGAGATGTAATTTTCAGCCTCAGCTGTGCATTCAGATCACCTGGGAAGTTTTATTAAAGTGCCAGTTCCCAAACCCCACCTCAGACCATGTAAATCAGAATTTAGATGAGGTCTGAGTGGTACTTTGTAAAATGTTCTCTGGAGATTCCAGTTGGACATGGGATGCCAAGGTTGAGAACCGCTGGCCTAAATCAGTGGTTCTCAGAGTGTAGCTACCAGAACAGCAGCGTCAGCATCACCTGGGAGCTTGTTAGAAATGCACATTCTCAGTGAATAGATAAACAAGTTGTGGTGTCGCCAACGAATAGAATAGTATTCAGCAATAAAAAAGGAATGAAGTACTGAAACGTACTATAACATGGATGGACCTCAAGAATGTTACACTAAGTGAAAGAAGATAGATGCAAAAGATCACATATCGTATGATTCCAGATAGGCCAATTATAGAGACAGAAAGCAGATTAGTGCTTGTCAGGGGCCGAGAATGACAGCGAACAGGTATAAGGGATCTTCCTGGAGTGATGGGAACATTCTAAAACTCGATTGTGGTGATGGTTGTATAAGTAGGTCAAGTTGTTAAAAATCACTAAATTGTACACTTAAAAATGGTTGAATTTTACCGTATGTAAAGTCTATTTCAATGAAGTTGTTAAATTAAAAAGAAAGAAAGAAAGAAATGCAAATTCTCTGGCCATTCCCAACCTACTTAATTAGAAGGCTCTGGAATAGGGCCCAGAAATGTGGTAGCTCTGAGATGGACTCCCACTTGAGAACCCCTGGTCTAGGGTGCTAGGGTCTTGAGATCTGCCTGCTGCTGGGATAGGGGTCCTGGTAGGAGTTTTAGAGTAGAACCTCCAGGAAAGTGCTCTGGAGAACTGCAAAAATGGAAGCAAAACAGTATTCCAGAAACCATGGAGTAAAAAACTCAATCATTGGAGGAAAGAGCCTGTGTTCCACATCTCAACTGCACTCCTTATGGCTGTGTGAACCTGGGAAAATGACTTCCCTTTTCTCAGCCCTGGTAGCCTAACATGTAAATGGGAGTAAAATAGATACCCATTAGGGTTGATGTGTAGATAAAACTGGAGGGCAAACATGAAAGCTCTTCAGAGTAATATACGCATATCAGGCATTGGTACAAGAAACATTGAGGAGAGTAATGGACATGGGTCCATTTTTTCTTCATATAAAATGCTGTAATCCAGCCTCTTCTGAAAAGCTCATCCTGGAATTTTCTGTTGCATTGGGGAAGCTTTGTGTTGCTATATTTAGAAGGTTATTATTCCAGTAAATGCATATTCTTCTGGATTCTTTCTTGACTCTAGGGTCTTACTTATTTAAGGCTGCTTACTTTCAAAGTCATATATATATGCTACTTGGAAAAAGCTTCAGGACAATGCCCTGGATTCAGTTTTCTTCTCTTTGTTATCACTAAAGCAGAAACAGTGTTTCTACTGGGGAAATTGACACCCTGAAAGAGTTCCCATCCTTTTCTTGGAAGCAAGGAATTATTCTTTGCACTCCCTGACCTAGTAAGTGGACTGAACATTACAAGAGACCATGTGTTTGTTCCCCAAAGCTGTCCTTTAGGTGTGCTAAGAGAATCTCAGCCTAGCCTCAATACAGCAAGAAGCAAATGGAAATAGTCTTCAGTGGAATATATTTTAAGGTGACATATAGCACTTTATAGCAATTGGAGCTCAAGTCAAGACATAATCAACTAATCATTGGTAATCATTGGTAATCCAGAGGTGAATCAGGCTAAATTTCCAGACAAACAGCCCTTCAGATGGTCCCATCAAATTGCAGGCATAAATGTTTATGATGAGTAGCGAGCGTCTGGACTCAGGGAAAAAGGCAAAGAGCTGTGCTGTGGGCCAGTCAGACTAATCCTCAGTCATCTTCTGTTGCCCCTGCACACTTCAGCCCACAAAAAGACAGAGCCACCGTCCTCTTTCCTGAAACCCTGCCATATCCTTTAAAGGCAGTCATTTCAACTGGCTTCATCTTTCGGTTGCTCATTAATGCTTAGTTAGTGATTCAAATTGAAAAGGCTTCATCCCAGCTAATATAATTTGTTGGCCGTCTACAACACACTGTAAACCTCTTTAAGGAAGCGTCTTTATCTTGCCCACTGATGTGTCCTACCCAGAGAATACTACCCATCACAGCAGAGCACTGTGCATTTAACATGTTTGGTTAACAGTTAACATCCGCACTGCTCCTGGGAGCGGGAATTATCATTTGGCTGTATCAGGAAGTACGTGGTAGAATTGGGGCATGAACATACAGTTCAAACTCCAAAGCCCACGCTCTGTATTTCGTCCCTCTTTGCTTCATTTCGTATTTATATCTAGGAATGGGCAGCAAGTGTGGTGCACTGGAACTTGACCCTCCAGTTCATCTCTTGGTTTCTGGGTTATCTGAGACAACAGAGGCTTAAAAGCCTTACCTGTCCGTGCAGTGACAAGAGAACAAGTCCGTGCTCCCCGCTTGCTGTTTTCTGAGGCAGCCCTGATTGTTTGAACCAAATCCATCTCTGCCAAAACCTCTGAGTCCATTTCTGCCCATAAGCTCTTTAAACAGCTTGCTCATCCTGTCTATAACAGTAAAAATCCCTGGTACAACACACGAGGAATTGCTTGAAATTCCAATTAAGCCAAGTCTTACCAAGGCCTTTTCCATTATCTCAGTAAGCTGCTTTTTACATTAAAAGGCTCTCCTTAATTAATTCTTCTGGCTGGTCTGTGGACATGCAATGCTTTATTATGACCTGCAAATTCAAAAGCAAGAAAATAAAGTGTAGATAAGCAGGGCGCTGAGCTCCCGTCATCAAATCAGAGCAGCATCGTAACTCCCAGTATCTGGTCGTGGAAAACTGTTTCTCACATCTCAAGAAAGAAAGCACATCTCAAGAGCGGGGTGGGGAAGGCTCAGTAAAGGGGTCTCTGGGGTCTTTGGTCTGAAAAATGGCATCTTCTGGAGGGCTGCTTGGATAGCTGTGTCATGCCCTTTTTTTGATGGGAAGCTGAAAAAGGAGAAGGATGGCACTTTCCCACATTTCTTGCCCAGCAGGGAATGCACATGAGGGGTTTGTTGCATGAATAAATGCACGGTGGTGACAGTTTTTGCATGCTGGGTACTGACATTGTACCATCAGATGCCCACCTTCCAGGGGACCGGTCACGTAGAGCCCACCTTACTGAGGTACTTTTTATCTTGTGACTGCTCCGTTCTGCCAGTGCCCCAGCTATCCTAGTTGCAGAGGCCTGATCCCTTTCCAGTGAAATCCACAATAAAGATATTGAGGCAGTGGACCTCCTGCCCAGCTTAACCCAGTCTTGTCCAAAGCCACACTGGGGTCTAAGAAAGTGGCGTTACCCTTACAGGGCATATAGCACTTTCCCTGGTTCTATGTGGATTTTGTGTCTCTCTGCTCCCCTGATGTTTGTTTCTCTCTTCACCGCTGAGTTAGTCTCAACACAGGGTTTTATATATATATATATATATATATATATATATTTTTTTTTTTTTTTTTTTTTTTTTAACTGACTACCCTGGGGTTTACCACCAATCCCTGGACTGAAAAAAAAAATTCTTCTCAAACTTTGCAATGTTTCCACTTCATGTAGTCGTTGCTCTAGTGCTAGATTTGCCCAAACTCTAGCCTTCTATGTGAGAGCTGAAGTCCCTCTAACCTAGACAATTTCTCTGGGCAGAGAAACCAAGGCAAGCAGTCCTGGATTTGGAGTTAAACAGGATCCCTGGGGACCGGGGGTCTGGCTGCACGTGGGTGCCTACAATGTCAAAAAGTGATGGTGATGCTATAGGAGAAGAGGTGTCTCCACTGAGTCTGACAACAGGTTTAGATTTTAGTAATGCCAGGATAAAGCTTTAAAAACTTGGCACCATACCCACAAATGTATCTGTTTCCCCCCAAAGCATCTATTTCATTCTCTGTGGCACCAGTACTGGGCCATGTAGACGCTGGGCCAGGGTCCTCACTTTAGTGTTTTATCACTCACTGAGCATTGTGAGCAGGTGACTGACCATAGGGTTGAATGGTTATAGTGACATCAATTTCTCCTGCGTGTGCGCAAGGACAAGCTCGATTTTGATGAAGAAGACAGTTTGAAAGTATTTCTAACTGCCTTTATTGAAAGGGATAAAAAGAAACAACTCTAGCAGACGAAGTGAGATGGCTTCTGGAAATTCTGTCTGCCTCTCAAGATTATGCCTGATTTATTGTTTTGCATTACTGAAGGCTAGGGTTCTGCCTCCACCTTTCTCTCAAAGCCATTTCTTTCTCTCCATCCCCACGGATCTATTGTCTTAGGTCAAGCAAGGGTCTTTTCTCATAGGGCCTATCACAGCAGCCCCCTGTCTCCCAGCTCCCACTGCCCTCCCAGCTCCATGAAGAACTTAGAACCATTTTTCTAAGATACAAAACTGATCCTATCAGCCCTTGAAGGAAACTCTACCATGGTTCTCCATCTCCCTCTTCAGGATGAAGGGCATGTGCCCACATCATGGAGCTGCAAGGGCTAGTGAGATGCCACTCAGCATGACGTAGACATCCACGGAGCTGACCACCAACACCTGCCCACTCCCCAGCCCTTTTCTTCCACTTACCTCCTCCTCTAGACTGTGATGTTTTCTTAGTACGTAGTGGCTTCCTCAGCATCTGTGTGGTTTCTGATTCCTAACCCGTTCTTAGTAAATGTTTTGAATGAACTCATCTACTCCCCCACCATTTAAGGAGAACCGCCTCAGGACAGGTAACGTCCTGGACACTGAAAATACAGCCGCGAATCCAAGAGAGCTCCCTGCCCTCATGGAGTTGACCTAGACAATGGCAGAGGGCAGTTTCATATAAGGTATCCAGGATGGCCTCCCTGTTGAACAGAGACCTGAAAAAAGTGAGGCAAGGAGTCTTCCAGATCCCCGGTGAAAGAGCACTGCAAGCAGAGGGCGTGGTCGGTGCCTTCCCTGAGCTGAAGCTGCTCACAGGGTTCCGGGAAGAGTGAGGGACCGGTGTGGCTAGAGGAGGGGAGTTGTGAGAGATGAGGTTGCCATGGTGTCAGAGAGGTGTATAGGAGGCACGTGGACAAACGCAAGGTGTTTGGGTTTTATTGTCAATAAGATGAAAAACCACTGGAGGATAGTAAGCAAAGAAGTAACGTGACCTGACTTAGGTTTTGAAAGGACTGTGTAGGCTGCTATATGGAGATGAAGCAGATTGGAAGGAGGAGAGGACAGGAAAGGGGGGAGCAACTGGGAGACTACAGGATGTGGGTGGTCATTGTGCAGGAGGTAAGGAATTGGATTCCGGGGACATCCTGAAGGTAAAGCAAACTGGATCTGCTTATTTATTGGATGAGTGGTATAAAGAGAGGAGCTGGGGAGCAAGGAAGGATGGCTCCGAAGTCTTGGCCTGGATAACTGCAGTAATGGAATGGCCTCTTACCCCAGAATCTTTACTCTTGTCTCCCGCAGTCAGGATCGCATTACCTATGATCACATCTTCTTTCCTTTGCTGGCTGACGCTGCTCATAATGTTGCCCAAAGCCCTTCTCACCCTGGACCACTGTCATAGCCTCCCAGCCAACACAGCCGTGCCCGTCCCTCCACCCTGTCTGCCTCCAGGGTGAACCAGATGCTGTGTTACCTCCAAAGGCTTCTGTCAAATTAGAATAAAAACGAAACTCTTTGTCCTGGCCTAAGTCTCCCACCACTTCTCATACCACTCAGCCGCCGCTCTCTCCTTTCCCTTCTCGTAACACCACTAACCACTGTCTCCCGAGGCTTGACATCTGCTGTTCCCGTGGTCTCCACACCTTTCCCTCAATACTTTAATTTAACCTCATCTTCCAGGTTCCATTTCTACTATTGCCTGCTCAGAGAAATTACTTTATTGGAAGGAGTACCCCGTTACTACCTACATGTACCTTTAGAGCTCCTGTATGCATTTGTAACTAATGGCCTTACCAACTGGTTAGTTCATCTGTTTCCTGGCTACTCCCCCCTGAGATGGACAGAGAGCCTCTGTTTTGCTAAGCACCGTATCATCAGCTTCCATAACGCCTGACACCTAGTAGAGAGGCCATGACTAGAGGGTGAGTGGAAGATCATGGGGCACATTAAAATGTAATTGTAAACACCAAAGACAAAAGAAAAAATGAAATTTTACCCATGTCTCCAAATACATTGCTGATATAATTTTGGTGCAAATCCTTCTGAAATCTTTCTTATAAGGATGCTTTTCCCACAGATGAAAACATACTGAATGTGAAGTTTCATAATTTTAAAAAATGTAGAATTAAATTGTGAGCACCATCACACAAAGAATATGCTAGTAATAATATACTAGTAATCATTTATTTCCATTAATGTGCACATCACGTTTTGTACATGATGTGTAATATATAAAATGTGATAGTATTCTTAATGTGTCGTATAACATTGTGTACCATAATTTAAAGTACAGATATTTTTAGATGTTTAACCTCCACTCCCCCAATTTTGGAGTTTATAAACAGTATTTCACAGAACAAACTTACCTAAGCACACGTTTCTAGTTTTTACCTGGCGTATATACCTAAAAGTAGGTTAGTTTGATTATTTCGTATTAGACTTTTACTTATTAATTTGCAGGAGTTTTTTTTTTTAATTTGAAGATTAAAAACATAGACTCTTTGCCTGTAGTATACACTGTCTTCAGTTTTCTGCTTACTTCTATTATGATTTATAGTGAGTTTCTTTGTATACAACTTTTCTATTTTTAGTAAAATCTATTAACGATATTCGTCATTTGCCTTTGATGTTATTCTTAGAGGGTTTCCCCAGCTTGATATTTAACATACATTTGCCATTGTTTAATTGTTTATTTGATGTTTTTATTTATCACTTAACTCATAATCCATCAGAAAATTTTTGGTGTGTATCGTGGTGTGAGCATCTAAATTATGTTTTTCTGTAGTGGTGTACCAATTGCTTAATTTTTCTTTTAATCTTTTCTTTCAGTGACTAAAAGATATCATATGTATTATTCAGATGCTTTGTTGAATGTCTTGGGTTTCTGTTGATTGCCTTTTATCGTCTTTTCTTATTTTACTGCATATTTTATATTATTTTATGATCCCCAAATAAAATGTAATATATGATACTTCAAGTCTGTGAATTTGGGCAAGTTACTGAATCAGTATTCTTGTCTGCAAAATGAAGATAATTATGTCTACCTCATAGTCTAGTTATGAGGATTACATTATATAATGCATATAAAGTGTTTATTTCCTTCAGTGAAAATTATGGCTTTGCTCAAAAGAATTCTGCAGATTACTTACTAAATTTTTATAATACATATGATACTGGAAAGGGAGTTTTTTTTAAAAAATCTTTTCCAAATGGTTACTTCTGAATGGTAGGATAAATCTTTAAACATGACTGTATGTAAACTAGCTTCCTTAGATTATTTCACTCTTTCTAAATTTGTTGAATAAATTCTTTTGATTTGCCAAGTAATCAGTCACCTCTTCCATCTTCCTATAGGTATGTTTGTCATATTTATTTCTCTTGGCTTCTTGCACTGACCTTAGCAATGTTAAATAACAGCAATGCCCCTGAGACCCTTTGGGGCTCTAGTGGAGGTGTCACTAGTATGTTCCTTTAACATAATGATGGTTGTTGACTTCAAACAGAGGGCTTATTCTTTTTTTTAAATATTTATTTATTTATTTATTTTGCTGCATCGGGTCTTAGTTGCGGCACTCAGGAGCTTTGTTGAGGCACGTGGACTTCTCTTTAGTTGTGGTGCGTGGGCTCTCTAGGTGCAGCGCGTTAGCTTAGTTGCCCCTAGGCATGTGGGATCTTAGTTCCCTGACCAGGGACTGAACCTGTGTCCCCTGCATTGGAAGGCGGATTCTTAACCACTGGACCACCAGGGAAGTCCCTGAGGGCTAATTCTTATCTTCCTAGTGGTCTACAATAAAATAGTATATTTGATGCAAATCTTCATCAAATACCTTTTCTGCTTATCTTTCTGATAATCATATTGACCTTTTTTTTCTCTATTAAAGTAATTACATATTAGGATTTCCAAAATTTTTAAATTCCTTTGACTTGTTGCTTTATTGGGATTAATACTTACATGTCTATAGTATATCATTTTAAACGTTTTGAAATATTTTATTTATGATTATACCCACACACATTCATAGTGAGATTAAGTTGCAGGTTTTCTTTTGGTGCTATCTTTTTTTCAAGTTTTGCATCAGTTTTACCCTAGTTTTATACTGCTCATTGAGAAATTTGCATTAATTTCTTATATGTTGACAGTTTAAATAGTGTTGGATAAAATTCTTTCGAAGAATGATTTGGTTTAAACATTTATTTTGGAGGAAGTTCTTTGACAACTTTTGTCATTTTCTAACATAGTTAATGGCCTATTTCCCTTTTCTAACTTTTCATGAATAAGTGTTGGTAGTTTACATTTTTCTAGAAAGTCATGCATTTATCAATGAACTGCATGTTGTTAAGCTTATAATGACATTTTGCATCCCATTGTAATTATTTCACCCATTCTTATTCTGTGTGTATATGCTACTTTGCATAATGTAATAAATTTTTTGTGTTTTTATTTTTGCCTTTTTTTGTTTTTGTTTTTGTACTGCCAGAGACATATCCATCTTATTTCTCTTTTCTAGGAATCGGGTCGTTGACTTTTTACTTTTATTACGTCTTATTCTAATTCATTAATTTTTGGTTTTATTTTTATTACCTGTTTTCTATGCCTTTTCTAGGAAGGTCTCATTGTTCTTTGCTTCTAGAATTGAATAAAAGTTTATTTCAGGGTTTCCCTGGTGGCGCAGTGGTTAAGAATCTGCCTGCCAGTGCAGGGGACACGGGTTCAATCCCTGGTCCTAGAAGATCCCACATGCCACGGAGCAACTAAGCCCGTGTGCCACAACTACTGAGCCTGCGCTCTAGAGCCTGTAATCCACAACTACTGAGCCTGCGTGCTTCAACTACTGAAGCCCATGCGCCTAGAGCCTGTGCTCCACAACAAGAGAAGCCACCGCAATGAGAAGCCCACGCACTGCAACGAAGAGTAGCCCCTGCTCGCAACTAGGGAAAGCCTGCGTGCAGCAACGAAAACCCAACACAGCCTAATTAATTAATTAATTAAGTAGAAAAATAATTTTTTTAAATAGATGCAATTGATCCTAGAGTTCTGCTACATCATCACACTTCCCAAATTAAAAAAAAATTTTTTTTATTTCATTAATTTTTTCATATTTAGTAGTAAATTTTATAAGCATACAAACTTTCTTGAATATATAGTTTCATATGAGATAATCTTTGAACTATAATGACAGCTCAACACTAATTAATTTTGAAAAAAATCTTCAAAGTTAATTTTGTTCTCTGCCCCAGTCAAAATTAAAAGTTAAAAAGTAAATATTTGGAGCTTTTTGCTTAACTCTTTGTTATTTATTTTTAAATGCATTGTTTTTGTAATTATAAGTCCGTATTTTGTCAAAAGTTATTTAGTATTAAGTATTTGGTTTGTTTACATTATAATTAATCAATTGCAACTTAATAGAATTTCTACTCTTGGGATCAGTGAGATTCTCTTTTTTATTATTGGATATGGTCTCTGTATAAATGTTATATTGGCATCAAAAAAGTATGCTTTTTTTTTTTTTTTAACAATCATTCTTTAATTTTATTTATTTATTTATTTATTTATGGCTGTGTTGGGTCTTCGTTTCTGTGCGAGGGCTTTCTCCATTTTCGGCAAGCGGGGGCCACTCTTCATCGCGGTGCGCGGGCCTCTCACTATTGCGGCCTCTCTTGTTGCGGGGCACAGGCTCCAGACGCGCAGGCTCAGTAATTGTGGCTCATGGGCCTAGTTGCTCCGCGGCATGTGGGAGCTTCCCATACCAAGGCTCGAACCCGAGTCCCCTGCATTGGAAGGCAGATTCTCAACCACGCTGCACCACCAGGGAAGCCCAAAAAAAGTATGCTTTTTATAAGTATTTTCTATAGTTATATATTTGATATATATGTATGAGTGAAACGTTAATTAATGCAGTTCTCCATACCTTTTTTTAAAATTTTGTCTGCTTAGTGTGTCAAAGACTGAAATTTGTGTTTCACTATAATTATGGTACTGTCAAATTCTCCTTGGTTTTCTAACAGTTTTTCCTTTATATTTTTCAATGTTTTATTATTCATTTCATGAATATATGTCTTCCTTGTGGATTATTCATTTTAAAATATAAAAAAACTCTCTTGGTATCTGTTTATGCTTTTGCCCTCCCATTTTATCTTGTCTGTTATTAATTTTGCTACATCTGCTTTCTGCATTTGCATTTGTCTAATCTCTAGTTGCTCTTCCCTTCTGCGTTTCTTTTCCCAGCTATTTTGAGGTATAAATGACAAAATTGTAAGGTATTTAAAGTGTGCAACATGATAATTATGTATATATCTATAAACACACACACACACATTGTGAAAGAATTCCCCCCATCAATTTCATTAACACATTTAACACCATATATATTTACTTTTTTTTTTAAGTGACAACATTTAAGTTTTACTCTGTTAGCAAGTTTTCATTACACAATACAGTATTATCAACTATAGTCACCATGTTATACATTAGATCCTCAGACCTTATTCATTTTATAACAGAAAGTTAGTACTCCTTTACTAACCTCTCCCTATGTCCCCCACCCCCCAGCCCCTGGCAAACACTTTTCTACTCTCCCTTCTGTAGTTTTTGTTTCAGGCTTGTTTATCTGTTTGTAAATAGCTCATCTTCTAGTTTGCTCTTGTGTTTTGACCCTACACAAGAGGTTGCTCTTCAATCATTTGCATTATTTTTATAGCTGATATATTTTGGCTTACTGCAAATCTCTTACAATTCCTTACTGTCATCTTTCTTTTTCCTTTTTCCTTCCTTCTTGATTTTTTTTTTTTCCTCTAACTGATTTGGAAGTTGTAGCTTTCATGGGTAAATCAAAACTGTGCTGAAGCATTCTATACAGTTAAATAAAAATCGATTTTATCCAGTTGGTGGGCAAATGCTATGGCTGGGAATGTGACAGTAGCCTGGGATCTCCCCTCTGGGAGCTCCCTTTATTATCCACTGGAGTCTACACAGTTGCTCCCCCCAGTACAGAGGGGAAGATGTTCTTCATTCTCAATCTTACTTCCTTACTGTCTTCCTGACACTCTGTTCTGTCTTATGTGCCAGATAATATAGATCCATCATTATTTTAACCTCCTATTTAAAAAAAAATTAAACCTACCCAAAAGTTGTACGAATAATACAATGGACACCCACATACTGTTTACCTAGATTGGCCAAATGGTAAGATTTTCCAAATTTACATCGTGTGTGTGTATGTGTGTGTGTGTGTGTGCCAAATCATTTGATATGTGGTAATTATAATGACCCTGCATCCCTAAATACTTTAGTACAAATTTCCTAAGAACAAGGACTCTTTTAATATAACCACATCACAATGATCAAATAATGGAAATCTAATATGCCAAAATTTCTGTTACCAAATATACAACCTGTATTTGAATGTTACTAATCTTCCAGATAATGTCCTTTAGAGCAAAATAAAATATTTTTTCTTCTGGAGGACACCACCTTAGCCAGCTGACCAAAGCTACCATCATCAATATTGGGATAAAACCATTTTAAGAGTTCTCATCACAAGGAGAATATTTTTTCTTTTCTTCTTTCTTTTCTTTTTATTGTATTGAAGATGGATGTTATCTGAACCTATTTTGATAATCATTTCACAATATATGTAAATCAGACCTTCATGTTGTATGCCTTAAACATATACAGTAATATATATCAATTATTTCTCAATGAAACTGGAAAAAAGCAAAAAATAAACTCACACATCTCTTGATATGAGGTATTGAAAAGGATGCAACATCAATCTATTCTTGCCAGAAATGCATAACCTGAATCTCATGAGGAAACATCAGATAAACCCAACTTGAGTGGAATTCTACAAAACAGACCTGTAGTCTTCAAAAAATGCCAAGGTTAAGAAACACAAAGAAAGGGTTAGGAGCTAATTCAGATTAAAAGAGATGTTAAGGACCTGACAACTGAGTACAATATATTACCCTGGATGAGACTGGAATAAAATAGCTCTAAAGCAGGGGTTGGCAAACTATGTCTGTAAAGAGCCAGATCATAAATGTTTTAGGGTTTATGGACCATATGGTCTCTGTTGCACCTACTCAAGTCTGTGGTTGTAACGTGAAAGCAGCCATAGACAACATGTAAACAAATGGGGCATGGTTTTGTTCCAATAAAACTTTACTTATGAAAACAGATGGTGGGCGGGCCGTAGTTTGCAAACCCCTACTCTAAAGGGCATTACTGGGGAAATCGGCAAATTTGAATATGGACAGAGAGCTAGATAATATTTTTTTTTTATTTTATCAGTGTTAAATTTTCCAAAAATTGATAACTGTGTGATAGTTATGTGAAAGAATGTCCTTCTTCTCTTCAGATATACACACTCAGATATAGAGGGAAAATTATGTATGGATAAATAGATTAAATAGATTGATCAATAAATCTTTCATCTATATCCAAGTGCTAATCTAGGGTCATGGCTTTAATGGGAAATGATTTCTCCCCTTTTCTTTCTTTTTTATGGTTTTGATGTTTTTGAAGAATCAAAGTTTTTTTTTTTTAGACTATCCCTCAATTTGCATTTATCTCGGGATTAGATTCAAGCTATACATTTTTGGTACAACTACTATAAAAGCAATATTCTGCTCTATTCAGCACATCAAACCAGGAGGCACATGATGCCAATTTATGCCTTTATCAGTGAGGTTAGCATTGATCACTCGGTAAACAAGGGGTTTTCCAGATTACTCCACTGTAAAAGTAATTTGGTTCCTCATTCTTATTATTTTAAAATTTATTCAAACAGCCTTCCTAGTGAGATCTGACAACTTCCTCTGTTCAGAGGAGCCATCATTTTTTGTATTTCATACACTTGCATAAAAGAACCATCTGCATTGTGTCAATGATCTTCGAACTCTATAGATGCTTGTGAAATCTTCTTGTAAGAGTTGACATTCGTTTCTGCCACATTAAAAATTCTTTCCATTATATTTTCACGTAAAAGTGCAACACAGAGGCCAGGCCTCTTCATCATGTGGGTGGGCCCCTTGTTGAGGCCCAGTATGCTTAAGAACACACTCTCGTATTTAAAGGTTGTTGTGTGAATAGCAAATAACTTCCACAGCTGGGTGTGAGGTGATGGCATTGATTCATAGGGCTTTCAGGACTGCTATGATTTGCATTACTATAGTTGGAAGGTTTTATTAAAAGTTATACATTATAATAACCTAGTTTTTTTTAATGAATATGGGTCTTAAGATATTGATGTACCAGCTACACAGCTAAGAGTCCTGAAAATCAGAAATACCAAGTTTAAGGTTTTCAATGTTTTAAATGACTTTTAGAACCGAGAATGTATAGGTTTGGTTATGAACGTGGTCCACCAAAATGATTTTCTTTGCTTCAGCTGCACACCTCACGGGGCACTAGTAAGCAAGCTGGGATCCAGAGAGCTCAGGCACATGCAAATCTGTCATCATATCTACTTTAAAAATTGGGCATCCTGGCACAGTGATGGGCATATGATAAGTTGCATGTGAAATGAACAAATGAATATGCTCATTAAAAGAGAGGAAGTCTTAACTCCAAACAGAGCAATGGGGTTAGTAGTGTGGGTACATCCTTCCTGAGGAATTAGGCAACATGATGTGCTTAGCTGTGATGGAAAAGGCCAAGCACCTTGCAAAGCCAGTGGATTAAGAGAATTCTCAAGCTCAACACATTGGAGATGAAATAGGAAATCATTTGATGTTCCTTCACCTTGATGGATGGGACTATGTAGTACATTTTGGCTTTGAAAACAAATATACCCAGAAAAGTGAAAGGGAGGTGACTACTGAAAGAGAGTAAACTCAGAAGTCACTGTCCTTCCAATTATCTTCAGAAGAGATAAAGATTTATTGAAGGATATTTGTTCAGGATGATCAATGGTTTCCTGTCTGGCTCTGGGTACCCAGCAGAAAATTTTCATTTTCTGTAGTGAATGGAAGATACCAATTTATCTCTTTTTCCAGAGGCTGCGCTTTGCTGGAGGGGCAGAGAGTGAGCACACCTAACTCAGGCTCTTCCATCATGATCTTCATACAATGGGGTTTGATAAATTCTCCTTATGAAAATATCCTGCAGTGCATTGGCTTCCTACAGGAAGTTTTGGTGGTTGTTCCTCTCAGACATGGGCCAGCAGAACACTTGGGCAGAAGTGAATGTGGGAGGAGTGGGCAAGGGTGCTGAGGTACAGCCAGAGCACACAGTTACTTGTCCGGCTCTGAGATCTGTGGGACAGAATCAGTGCTGATCAAAATTTAACCTGAGAAGCCCAGAGCCACTCCAGCAGTAGCCAGGGAACCAAAGCTTCTAGCTGGAGCTGAGTTGTAAGATGAGGGTGGTGGGACAGGACGCAGTATAGCTGTTTCTTTTGCTCTCATTGGCCAGCCATGTGTTGACTAGCTTTCATCCCCAGAGCAATGCTCACTCCCAAATGCCCACTCTGTTTCTGCAACCCAAGTCTAGGCAGCGATCCTCACTGTGGTCTGACAGAAGGCGGGGACTTTTGGCAACTACTTGTGGTAGGAAACGAAAAAAGGTTTTCCAGCATGATGTTCCTGATGCTAATGGGGATTTCCACTCCCCTGGGAGCCTGCATCCCTTCCTCATTCCTGTCTACACATCCACCTTAACTATTCTTCCTTCCTCAGAGACCCCGCTACACTGTAAAAGGCCCTGGGTAGCTGCAGCTCTTCTCCATGTATGTGATTTGCTTCTAACCCAAGTTTCCATCTGAGTTAACAAGACCAAGTGAGGTGAAGCAATTTGACCTTGATCCCCAGTGAGCCTGGGACTGAGTCTGCATTTAGCAGAGAACTCACCTCTTGCCTCCCAGGGCTGCTCCCAATAGCCACTATGTCCCTGAGCCTTTCGGCTGCACTTGGATGTGGGTGAGATGAATATCTACTTAAGCACCAGATGGATGTTTGCCAACCCATATCACCTGCCAGGCCATGCTGAAGAGTCCTTCATCCCTCCTAAGCCAGGCACCATCAGTTCTTCCATCCATCCATCCATCCATCCATCCTCAACTTTTGTAAGTTAGTAAGACAAAGTTTCCAAAGGGCATGCTTGTCCCTCACAGTGCGGTGGGAGGTGGTCTGTGGCTCAAGGCAGTCCATTCAGTTCGGCAGAAAACCTCTGGCAGAGACTGGATTTAAGGGGACAAGGATTTCCCCTAGAAAGAGGCATGTGGCAGTAACTAGGCAGGAATTTCAGACCCCAGAAAAGTATGGAGAGCAGGAAAGCAAAGTAAGAAATGAGGCAAAGGTACAAATGCATTGCATTGGGAATGTATGGTGGAGATCAGTAGAAGCTCACACTCTACCACGGATAAAGCAACAATCCAGGGTTAGAGCAGTGAGACAGATCCAGTCCCTGTCTGCAAAGGCCTGGCCTGCTGAAACTCAGCTGGCTTTACTTAGGGCCTGGATGGCCTGGATGTGAAGGTTCCAAGCCTCGAGGACTCAGAGGGAGTGTGATTGCCGAGGTCAGAACCCAACACAAATATGCAAAGATAAGCGCAAGAGGGAGTCATCTGTTCCAGGGAGGGGAGAACAGGTGGCAGGCAAGTGGTCCCGGCAAAAGGCTGAGATGGACCCAAGCATCCAGAGTGGACATTCAAGTAGAGGGCAGGCAGACAATTGGCAGATGGGTGGCAGCTGGTGTCCGGCACTCATACAGGTGGGCAGCCAGACGGTTCCCATTGTAAAGATAGCTGGCAACGTGTGACTATGGTCTACATGAGGTCCAGGCAAGTCACTGATGGGATCTGAGCTCAGCAGAGACTCAGGTGAACAGAGAGGTGGCACCACAAGATGGCCAGGCATTCAGAGAGCATCGTGGAATCCCGCCAAGTCCATGTATCCCTCACTATCCAAATTGTCTGCTATCCAAACTCGAGTATTGAATAGGGTTGGGTGGGTAGGAATTCTTGTATCAGGGACCCAGTCTTATGAAGATTGAGTTCCATAGAGTAGATTATCCTGAAACTGGAAAGACTGGGAAAGACCTCGATGCCAGGTTAGTGAATATAGGTTTCCTAAATAAGTGCTACATGGCCTTTACTGGTAAGGTCTCAGTCCTATGAGAGGTCAGACAGACTATAATGTCTGGAGCCACTGGACAGTGTACCATTTAAGATTCCAGTTCCTTGTACACCTGTTCCCCATCCTGTAAGAGGCTCTGTTTGTGACAGAGCAAACAACAAGGGCTGGGCGTAGCTGGGGGTCGAGCCATCACCAGCTCTGTGGTCTCACGTGGCTCGGCCAAGCCTGGCTTCCACACAAACTCTTTGGCCTCACGTGGCCCTGTGGCTCCCCGCTCTGCTCTCTTTCAGCTCCTCAAATGGGTCACACTGTCTCCTTCCACAGGGTCTTCATCCTTGCTTTTCTACCTGCCTAAAACCATCCTCCCTCTCCCCTTCACCACCTCTGCATCCTTTAGACCTCAGCTCAGCCATCACCTCCTTTGGGAAGCCTCCTCTGACCCCCTGAGGAGACATACACTCCCTCCGAGAGCACCGTGGCGAGCACTTACTTGTGACGGTTGTAACCATATATCCATTCTTGTGACTGTCTGATGAGTGTGCAGCCCCTTCCCTGAGCTGTAATGTCACTTATTTCATTCACTCCAGCTTCCAGAACAGGACATGATCCCCTGTAGATGTCCAGTGAAGGGCTGTTGAATGAATGAATGAATGAATGAATGAATGAATGAATATCCTTGGGGAGCACAGTCACAGCCTCAAGCTTATATTTACATACATGCACAATGTGGGCAATGAAAGTAACCTGCCAGCATGATTGTGGTGAGGATTCAATCATAAAGCATCTATATATATCCTCCCAGGGTGCCTGGCACACGGTGGCACCCCTTACCTTCCAGTTCTTTTGTTCTGTTCTTCCCAGTACCCAAGACAGATGAGGCCTCCTTTCCCCTGCCTGGGGCTCTAATCTGCACTTAGCCTTGAGAGAGACACAGCATGCTAAGGGTACTGATTAGGGTGCCAAACTGACCTATAGCGTGGCCATGGCAAGGCTTTATTTCTCTTAAGCCTCACTTTTCTCACCTGTAAAGTGGGGATTTTAATTATACTTGCCTCACAGGGTTGTCATTGATGACACATGGCACAGTGCTTAGAACAGTCTCTGACGTGAGATTCGGGAATTGGTGGTTGTTGTTACTCTATATATCTTTATATCTCTGTCACAGGGACCCAATTAGACACTCGTGGGAAAGGAATTCTTTGGAAAGACTCCTATCAGCAGCACTGCCCTGCATATGGATTTAACTTCAGGTGATCTCTACAGGTCTGGAATTAGAACCAGGACAATTAATGAGCCTCCTTTGAGCAGGGCAGGGTTAAGCTCTGCCTTACCCCAGTGGAGATGGAATTTGCTTAAGCTCTGTCTTATGATGGGGCATGGTCACCTGCTCTGCAAGCTGCATGGTACATGGGTCCCAAAGACTTCAATGATTCTTCAGTATTACTAGGGTCAAAGAGGAGTATTGAGAGCAACTGAACCATATACACTATGCAATGAATGATAGGCAATTATACATAGCTGCTTTGGGTGCACACACACATAGGTACTCATCAAGCTATAATTAGTTTGCTTTGGGATTCTCTGATCATTATCTCTGATTATTATCTCTGATCATTCCCTCAGCACCAAATTGAAGAGCTGCTTGATCTTCTTGGTCAAGTATCTCCAAAGGAAATCTCTCTTCCTTAGTGATGTTGTCTTCCTCTTCTCTGCTTCTCCCTAGTTCACTCACTTTTCCATTTTCACTATTGCAGATTAAAAAGATACTGTAACCTTTGAAACCACGGGGACCAGAGCTCAGATGACTTCTGTGCCATTTATGAAGTCTATAGCCTCTGGCTAGTTGTTAAGCTTTCTGAGTCCATTTCCTCCATTAGAGAACCAGAATAACAATCGCCCTAATAGTATTGGTATAAAGATTAAATGTCATCATTAAGGTAAAACACCTTGAAACATGCCTGGCAAGAGGAGGCAAAGTAAGTGATAATTCTCTGTTTTTTCTTCCATATTTTAGTGCACTTTGGACTCATCTCATGCTTACTTCAGGGTTTTACACTAACTACAGAAAACTTTTCAACCGCCCTTTCTCAAAGTTTGGATTTTAATCTAGAACCTTCATCAGCCACATAAAAAAGCTCTCACTGCTGCTGCTCCCATTTTGCTATTCTTCAGAACTGTGCACTTCTTGAATTTGGGTACATCTCCTCTGCCTTAATTCTAAATTGATTATTTGAAACAGATTTGGTTTCTCTTTTTCTCTCTGCGTCATTTTGGGAGGAGGAGATTTTGGATTGCCATGGCTTTTTGTGGCAAGAGAACCACTTTCAAATTAAATGCCCATTAAAAATTTCCCTCTAGTTGGCAAAGTCATTGCAAATTTCAAAGATGGCCCTAAGTAATTTAACCATCTCTTGCATTGCCATAGTGATACAGACAGAGCAAGAAGTAGCTACTATTCATACTGTATTTGGACCTGAACCCTCTTGTGCTTAAAACTGAGAAGAGGGTCCATATGTTTGGCCTGGAGTGGCAGGGGCTTTGGAAATCAACCATTGTAGTTGGCAGGGGTGTGGATCCCTGGGCTGGTCAGGGTGGAGTGTTCACATAATTGAGAGTAATTATGTTGACAAAATGGGGAAGTGTAAGGGCACCTTGTAATTACAAACAGATGTGTTTGAAGAATGGCAACCAGTCTTTCAGGGGCCCCACAGACCGATGCTTCAGCATGAACTCATATCCCCAGTGGGACAGAGAGGCTTCAGCACCTCTGATGACCCAAATATGGCAAGCCAGAGTGATTGAGCTATTTTCAAAGAAAACTGTACACCAGGAAATCAGATGAGGAGGGTAATATAGTAAGAAAAACATCAGTTTTAGAACCAAATGGTCTAGTTTAAATAGCAGATATACTACTTAATAGCTGGGGGATTTCACGGTAGCTATATGAACAATCTATCTTGCTTTCCTTATCTCTAAAATGGGTAGAATAATACCCACCTTGTGGAGTTGTTAGTAGAACTTATACAGTAGAGGTAAACTGTCTAACACATAACAGGCACACAACAGTTGCTAGTCCAACCAATGTCATCGTTGTAGTCTCCTACCTGATCTCCCTGCTTCTATTCTGACCCCAGGATTTTCTGTTCTCTGGAGGAATTTTTTAAACGTAAGTCAGAACACTCACCGCTCAGAACTTTCTAATAGCTTCCCGTTACACTTGGACTAAAATCCAGGATCTTCTTCCGGTAAGATCTGGGCCCAGCTCTTGGGGCTCTCCAACCTCCTCTGTTTCCACTTTCCCTCTTTCTAGTGCCTGCCACCCAAGATTTTCTCTTGGTTCTTTAAGCATGTCAAGTTTGTGCCACAGATGTTTGCATTCTTGGCTACTTCTCATCACTCATTTCCCAGCTTCAATATGATAACTCAAAAGAGACTTTCCTCGACCACTGTCTTGGCTGTGTTTCCTAGAAATAGAGCCTGAGAGAAGGGTTTGGGAGCACACGCTTTGTTTAAAGCGTATACGTAGGAAAAACCTACAAAGGGGTGAGGGCAGCAAGGAGGGGAAGAGAAAAAGAGAACCAGGACATGGTCTGAGATGTGATCTTAGGTAATGTCTACCTGACATTGGCCTGACCTGTGGGTTGTGATGGTAGTGGGGGATCTGGAGGGTAAATCATTCCGCATAGGCGGTCGGCCTTGAAGGAAGGAGCCAGGCTTTTGTACCACTGTATCAGTCCATCACTGGCTGACTCCAAGGCATCTCCTACCAGCCAAGGACAATTTTCCTGAGAAGGTCTCACATTTAAGCCACTGGCCACAGGATTATCCTCCAGCAGCTGGAGGATGTGTGCCCTGGCTTGACAATAGGATCTAGGCAGGGCATCAGCTCACCTGCTGCAACCACCTGGCCCAGCATTGCCATCTACGCACTGTCACATAAACCTAACTTAACTTTTGGCTTGCATTTATTCTCTGATATTTTTCTTGCTTAATCACTGGTTGATTTTCTGTCTCCCTGACTAGAGCATAGGATCTTGAAAGCAGTGACTTCGTCTGTTTTGTTCATAGCTACATCTCTAGACTCTAGAACAAAGGCTGGTTTAATGAGTGAGTGTTGATTGCCATCCACCTTCTCCTGGAATGGGGAAAAACAATTGTGTTCAGACCAAGAAGGCGTTAAAAGCAAAATGAGAGGACCGACTTGTCCATTGTCCTTGTCATGGTTACCTGCTCCCTGGAGTTCCTTTGTTTCCTCGGCCATTTTCATGTTCCATCAGTGAAAAGTAAAGTTGGCTGCTTTTTTTAAAAAACAAAAAGCATTCCACAGAAACTTGCTTATAAACCATGTTTTCTGAAACGATGATATGTGTCACCAGGGAGGCAAAGTCAGCTCTCAGCACTTATCCTGAAATATTTACAGAACAGATTTGAAGAAAGGGAAGGGAAGAGCTGTCCCCAGAAGCTTATTTCCACAGTTTATTTAATATGACTCCCCCTTCCCCCAAAATATTCCCCAACCAGTTAATTGCTACTGGGGCCAAACTTTATGGAGTAAGTATTTTCTGTGGATGAAGTGGTTCTCCCCCCAGATCATTCATGGGTATCAAAGCACAATCTGTTATGTGCGGTACTGTTGTTGCCTCCCTCTCCCTTTTCGTCTTTGGGGAAAGGAGATTATGGCCAAATAGCAACATGTTAGAGGATTAATAGGATAATGAGATGTGTACTTCTGTCTCATACCGTCTCTACACAAATCACACACACACAACCCCCGCTGAAAGAGGATGGCTGCCAACAGCTTTTGTAGCAGCCTTTCTGAAGGTTCCAGCTTCCCATGGACCCTCTGGCCATCAAAAATTCAGATTGTCTAACAAATTCCGGACCATTTAAATAAGGAGCCAGAGGCATGAGGAAAATACGGCAATACAGTTGCATGTAAGAAGGCATCAGAAGAGAGTCTTGAGGCCTGGGGCAGTGTAATGTAAAATAATTCAATGCTATTGCATGTAGAAGTCATGAGGCCTGGGACATTGTAATATAAAATAATACAATGCTATTTGGAGGCCTTGCAAAGCATCAAGCATTGTGCTAAGCAATTTCAAACATTATATCATTGGATCCTTTTCAAATGCTGTGAGATACACAGTATGTTTGTTTTACAGATAAGGAAACTGATATACATATAGGGTACGCAAGCTATCCTATATCACACTGTTGGTTTGGTGGTTATTTATTGTTTTTGCCTATCCAGCAATCATTTGCCATTATTCAGGTCATAGTACCCTGATTTGCCTTTGAAAACGCATTTTCCCAATTTTTTAGTACATGTTGTATGGAAATGGGGCTGACTCCATTTCACAACCTGGGTCTGGCTAAGCAGATTGTTCCATTATCCTGACCATTTTGTGAATTCAGTATGGGCACATGGCCTTGGCCAGGCCAGTGAGACTGAGCTCCTGCATTTTCCTGAATATGTTAGGAAAGATAATAGCTCTTTCTTGTGATTGCTCGGGTAAGATAAGTGTAGCTAATTGTGATGCTGATATGAAAGAAATTAGAGACGTATGATAAAGAGAGACATATTCCCGGTGCCATAGTTATTAGCACCTGTGTTCCACCATAGCTGAAGTTGGTGCTACCCATGTGACTTTTTAGGAGGCCAACACTTTTCCTTTATTCCTTAAGACAGTTTAAGGTGGATTTCTCTCTCTAGCAGTTGGATGAGTGTTAAGATTGAATTAAATAAGTAATGGTTGACCTCAGATATTAACTTAAGAACGGCTGACCCCTCAATGCTTATGTACATAGCTGGAGAGCAGATACACTCCAAGGATCATGCAAGGGGAAAGGATTGGATATTTAATATGCTTTTTCTATTGAACCTTTGACTATTTTAAAGACAGTTCGTATTCAACTGGCCACAGAAGTAACCTAGAAGAGAAAGAATGAGACTAGGAATACAGATTGAAACACTAAAGAAACCTGGGCTTGGAATCAGTCAGTACCTGGTTCAAATCTCAGCTCTGATGCTGCATATCAAATAGAGAATTACTGAACCTCTCTGCACCGTGGTTTTCTCATCAGTAAAATGTGATGATAAAACCTGTCTCATAGGGTTATTCTGAGAAATAAGGAGCTGTATTTATGTAAAGCCCTTGGCCAGTGTAGCCACCCTATAAATATTAGTTCCCCATCCACCCTCAAGTGCAACCTATCTGACTCTGACTACCGAAGCTCACAAATACTGACATAGGGAAGTGGTTAGGAGCTTTCCACCATGTCCATCCACAAATAGTAGTTCCTGGTTTTAGGACAAGTAAATGAGGCACGTTTGGGCTCATTCTCTAGGGATTTGAATAACTAAGTATATGTGTACTTTATAGAGTCTTTGAGGGAAGGCACGTTTCTAAACAAAACCACCCTAACTGATAGAAAAATCTTGTTTCAGCCAAATAACTGAAGTGTCTTTGACACCTTGTCAAATAACTGATTTGACTGATTTGTCTCTCCCCTCTGAATAAAGGTTGTCTGGATGGATCAAGCCAAGGAGATTTCTTGACAACTTATAATAATAGCAGGACCATCCTTCATCTCCACGCTGGCCCCTGAACAGGAAACAGGTGTGTACAAGGTCATCTGCTCTCCAAAGAGTCCTTTAAAGTCAATGACACGTGGTAATGAAAAACTAGTTAGAGTTAGGGCGTAGATAATGACTGGAAAAAGGTCTAGATAGATGTGTTTCCGGAAGAAAGGGGTGATGCCTTTATCATCTTCCTGCTGTGGGCCTCTGGGTCCATTCAAAGGCCATGTGCATAGCAGTGAGGAATAAAACTGAGAGGGGATGGATGGAGAGATGACCAGATCCCAGACCTGGCTGCAATTATTAGAGTCCACTTAACCAACATGTATTTATTGAGAGCCCACTATGTACCAGGAAGTGTTCTAGGCGCTGGGATGCAGATAAAACTCCCATCATAGAGCTTAAAATGGAATGTGAGGAGACAGACAACATAATTAAAATATGTAGTATGTTAGAACATGATAAGTACTGTGAACAAAACAATAACGCAAGGAAGGGGAATCAGAATGATAGATGCCAGAGTACAGGAGGCAGAAACTGCAATTTAAAATGGAGTGTTTGCTGAAGACTTCAATGAAAAGGTGGTGTTTGAGGGGGGAAAAAAAGGAAATGAAGAAAAAAATAAAACGCTGGATTTCTGGGAGAAGAGCATTCCTCGAAGCAGAGGCCTGCCTAGCGTGTCGGCAGACAGCAAGAAGGAGTCACGGGGCAGAGAAGACAGTAGGAGGTGGGGTCAGGTCGTGGGTAGCCTGGGATGGAAAGGGGAGAGGCTGGGATACTGAAAGCCTTTTCCTCCTTGGAAGAGAGGAAGACATAAGCCAGTTCAGAGCGGCTCTTACTTCCGTTTAATGAGTCCCTCTGTTGCCGCTGCTCTGAGAATAGACTCTGGAGGCACAGGAAGAGGGGGAGCAGGACGTGGGCAGGGGAACAAGGCAGGCAGTTATTACAGCAGTGCAGGTGGCCCATGAGAGTGACTTAAACAGAGAAGACGGCAGTAAGGATGAGGCGTGGCTGACTTACAGAACGTGTTAGACTGTGCTCAGCCTTCGCCTATAGACAGGGGTAAAACAGGTGGTCATCCTGCTGGAACAGACGCGAAAGAAAAGTTCTAGACTTGAATAAAATTGACAGTGTCTCTGGTCAAGAACCTTAAGGCCGTTTGGCAAAGTGCCATGTTGGAATCATAGGCAAGAGTACACGTTTATAATTCCTCCAGCCCTGGAAGTGAGGCAAAAAGGAAATGAAGGAGGTGGGGACATCTGTGAGCGAGGCATGGCCAAGGGCGGTGACTGGTGTTTGGGGGCGGGGGTGTTACAGAGCCCCCCTTGAATGTCCTCTGTGCACGGGATGCAGAAACAAGAGGCTTCACGGAGCCCCAGCGGGTGAGAGAGGGTGTCAGCTGTGGAGCACCTCTGAGAAACAAGGTGGAAATGGGGTCTGCAGGGAACGGCAGTCTCCCCAAGTCTGCGGGCTGCACTTTGTGCTCTTCGGGAGGCGTTTCAGGTGGGGGAGGTGTGAATGGGGAGGACGGTGGATGCCAGGGGCCGGCCTCATCCAGGTTTTCTTTTTGTGGGAAATCAGAAGGAACATATAAAGTGGCTCCTTCTCCTCCGGAGAATGATACTGATTGAAGATGATCCTCCCAAATTTCATTGCAGAAAATGAAGAACGGCTCCCGGTGAGTGTGATTTTCTGCCTTCCTGATCCAGTGCTGAGGCGGGAGAAGGCCCATCCTTCATGCTGCTTCCTCCGTGCCGGAAGGCGGCACTCACCTCAGGGCGCTGTGCATCTTTCACCTGGACAGAGTCCTGGATCTGAGAGAGTCACAGCTCATTTTGTTAATCTTCCAAATCCTATCAGAGATCAACCCCTGGCAGAGGTCTGAATCTGAACACGAAAGGAAATACAGGAGACAAGAGAGAGTGTATGCACATTAACCATTTCCTCTCAACGAGGCATCATGCCAAATACTTCTCATGTGTCATCGTATATAACTTTCAAAACACCCTCAGAAGCCGGGTCTGGAAGGTGACTTAATCAACAAACTGAAAACAGTTAAGTGACTTGCTCCAGATCACCTCTACCCTAAGTTTCTCACCCCAACATCATGATCTCCACGTTTCAGGATGCTGCTTCCTGTACAGGCTCTGGAAAAGGGATATTCAGCCTGTCCCTCTCTCTGGCCATGCCACCGGGAAATGTTCCACATGAAGCCGTGCCACTTGGCTGCTGCTGTCCGTGGGCCTGCCTGGCACGAGCCTGCAGATTACAGAAGAGGGAATGAAGGCAGGCACTTATGTTTTCCAAGCACATCCTTTGTGACAGGTTTTGTACTGTCTTTTACACACAGGATTTCATTTATCCCCCATCAGAGCTGCTTGGGGAAAATATTACCTTCCGTGAAGAAGCTCAGTGTTTACCCAGCTCACTGGTAGCTTTTCTGGGAGGCCGGGGCAGCCCCCAGTATGTTTCCAAATTCCATGCTCATGGGTGCATGAGCCCTGGAGAATCTCCCTGGTGGACAAGGTCTGGGGGCAACTCTCTGATTCTTTTCATCAAGAGTCACAGAAATTAAATTCAGAAAATCAGACTTGTCAGAATTACTGAGGTCAGAGTGTACCAACGAGGCATCCTGGATCTTCTGCTCTCACGGGTAAGTGATCAACGGGGAGGGTGGATTGTTACCTGCTTCTCACTGTCATTGTCAAGAGTGTCGATGGGCACGGGGCTCCAAAGCCTGGCATTGCCGCTCACTAGCTGTGTGACCTCATACATGTTACCTGGCCTTTCTGTTTCCTCAGCCACAAACAATATTGGGTATAAAAATTTGCTCCCTCCCAAATTTCTTGTGAGGAAAAATGAGACACTGTTTAATAGCATTTAGTGCCATGCTCATTGTGTGCTGGATAAGTCCTAGCAGTAGTACTGGTTGCCGAATAACTAGTCCTTGTAACCAAAGTCTTTTCACTGTCAACAGCAGTTTGCTCTGCAGGGTCATATTTATTTGAAATTATTTAGAGTCACCATTGCAAGGAAGAGATGAGAAGCGAAAAATAGGAACAGGAGACAAAGGACAGGAAGGCTGGTGGGCAATGCTTGAGAATGCTGGGGGGGACCACAGTACCATGTGTGGGAACACTTTAGCCCAAGGGGCCACTGACGGTCAGGATCGCTTTCCCAGGAGGCAGTAGGGCCCCACGGAAGAGGGAGTGAGCACCCAGACCTGGGCCAGTAGTGATAGGTAAAGGAGGAAAAGAGGGGCCTTATCTTACCTGCTAGGTCATTTCCTCATGAACGTGTTACAAGCCCCGTGCTTGGCAGGGCTCAGGCATGGCTGGGGTGTGACTCCATCTTCACTTCTGCTTTATCAAAATTCCCGGCCGTCTCCTGTCCGACCAGCCAGCCCTTCATTCCAGCGTGTGTGGTACAGACAGGCTGCCTAGATGTATTCATCACGCAAATGGTTGCAATTTTTCTGCTTGGCTTGCTCCAGTCCCAGCATCCCACCCACACACAGACACACACTTCCATCCCTTCTGGACAATCTTATTTTGCTCTGATGGCTTTTAAGGATCATTATTTCTCGTCTGTTTTCTACTGAAAAAGACAAAGGAGAGAGTTGTAATCCTCAACTCAGGCTGTGGCTTCTAATTATCTTATTAAAACCATTTGGGTTCCTTAAGCCTTTTACGTTGGTGGCCCTAGGACAATCTTCCTAATTTCTGGTGTCATTTTCAAGGATGTCTTAATACCTGCTGATGAATTCAAGGTGGGGGAACTTTGCTATAAACATTTTTTTTTATCAAAACATGATTCTCACACACAAGTAGTCTTGGCTTTTTAAGAGGTCTGTGCAGGGAAAAGGGTCATTTTGGAGTGTTTGCTCTTCACAATGAAGGCCCACTTTCTCTAAGTCTTCCTGTTTCATAGATTTAGGAAACAGGAAGACTTAGTGAAGTCAAGCTTATTTTAAAATATAATAATTTTTTTAAATGCCTTTGTTGTTAGGCTGAAGGTAGCTTACCTGCTCATTTGTCAAATCTGTGATTCTTATTGCCAGCAGAATGAGAAACAGGTATAGGACAAGAGAGGATAGAAAACATTTATTTCAAAGGGGAAAATAAGGATCTTCTTCTGACATGATTACCAATGCTCCATCTCCCTGATGGCAGATAATGCAATAGATATCTGAGTCATTGTATGGCAATCTCTTTGGATACAACAAGTTTTCAAAATTATCTAAGTAGTTGTGGGTTAAAGATAGGAAAGTCACATCATTAGAAGCTTCCATGATCCACAAAATAGACCACCCCGAGAAGAAGCCCAGCTACCTGCAGGGTGTCACTAACCCCTTACCTGCCCTTTAAGACTACCATGTCTCCTCGTCTTATGTAGCTTGGTTTCTTGTCCCATCAACCTCTTCTCTCTCAAAATACGTGCTCACATCATATCTAATCACATCTTTGAGTTCCCCAAACCATCTTGCCCCTAACGCTTCCAGATTGACTCTACCCATGCTCTCCACTCTCACCTCCTGCCTCAACCCTCTACCCCTTGCCTACCTAGCACAGGGGTCCCCAACCCGCATTAGGAACCAGAGGTGAGCGGCAGGCAAGTGAGCGAAGCTTCATCTGTATTTACAGCTGCTCCCCATCACTCGCATAACCACCTGAGCTCCGCCTCCTGTCAGATCAGCGGTGGCATAAGATTCTCATAGGAACTCGAACCCTACTGTGAACTGCGCATGCGAGGGATCTAGGTTGTGTGCTCCTTACGAGAATCTAATGCCTGATGATCTGAGGTGGAGCTGAGGCGGTGCTGCTAGTGCTGGGGAGTGGCTGCAGATACAGATTATCATTAGCAGAGAGGTTTGACTGCACAGAGACCATAATAAATCAACTGCTTGCAGACTCATATCAAAACCCTATCAGCGAGTGAAAACAAGCTCAGGGCTCCCTCTGATTCTGCATTATGGTGAGTTGTATAATTATTTCATTATATACAACGTAATAATAATAGAAATAAAGTACACAATAACTGTAATGCGATTGAATCATCACAAAACCATCGCACCTCCCCCGCAGCACCCTAGTCCATGGAAAAATTGTCCTCCACGAAACCGGTCCCTGGTGCCAAAGAGGTTGGGGACTGCTGACCTAGCAAATTAAGCAGAAATACCACCTCCTCTGTGAAACCTTTCCTGACCCCCACAGGCAGCCTTATGTCCTTCCTCCCTGCTATTTCTACCTGGCTCCATTGAGTTTCAGTCATCGTCAATCAATGTCAACAAGTGGCAGAAAGAGTAGTATCACAAAATACCCTATCTTTATGTATCTCCAAGTACATATCATTTAGGCTAATGGACTCCTGGGGATTTCTTTCGTACATATGGAGAAACTGAGGAAGTGCACTGTTTTAGCCTCAAGAAGTTATATACCACAGGGAATACAAGTTAAAATGTTCGTGCGCTGGGCAATCCTTATCTGTGGATTAACTATGATGAGTGAGGACGAAAAGAACTGTATGAAAAACTGCCATACTGGACACAAATCACACCAAAGCAGTGAATCCACTTAATTCAGTTCATTGCACAATTATCCATCTCCTACTTGGGCAGGCACTGTACTGGCTACTTGTTTGGGGATCTACCCAAAGCTCCAAGATGAGGTCTGGACGTCGCAGAGCTATAAACTGAATGAGATCATAGACAAGGCAATGATATATCCCCTGTGGGGTAAATGCTAACGTTGGAGGGATTTTTTTTTTTTTTCTGATAGTTAGACCAACGGCATTTCTTACAGTTTCCATCCGCTCTCCCTAGTTCTGCCTCCTGGTGGGACGCATAAAAAGTTCAAAATTCTTTATAATACAACTGTATAACTTTTTTTTTTTTTTTTTTAATGAGCATTCTTAGGCTACTCTCTCCATTTTGCCTCAAACCATCTCTTCTTTTATGAAACACCTGTCTTCCTGGGACTTCCCTGGTGGTCCAGTGATTAAGACTGTGCTTCCACTGCAGGGGACATGGGTTCAATCCCTGGTCAGGAACTAAGCTCCCGTAAGCCTCTTGGCATGGCTGAAAAAAAAAAAGAAGAAACAACTCTCTTTCAATTGTTTCCTGTTCTGAAACGATGGCTTCTACATCCTGGCGAGTCTTTCCTTGACTGGCCCTGTCAGTATTGCTCTTAGAGTAGGCCGGCCAGCTCTAGACCCAATGTGCAGCTGTGGTCTGAACCATGCTGCCATGTGTCACCAGCTACGTCCATAATCTATCTCCTGAAGGCACTGGCAATTTTTTGGGAAAGTTTTGGATCATGATTCAGCATATTAGATATCTGCATATTAGACCCCTTTCCTATTCCTGTCATGCAGAAACTTGATAGGAATATCATCGTTGCCTTTATAAGTCCATAATAATCATTTGAACAGGATAAAAACAATGTGCAGCCTCTGTCATGAAGCAATGATTTCTACCCTGGAGTCACGGACCAGCAAGGGAGGTGGGATATTAACATAAGGTTGCCAATATTTTATTTTGCCAAGTTAGGACATTATTTACTTATTTTAAAAAGGAAAGAAAAGAAAGTACTGCCATCACCATCATTTTATAAGGGAAAGGACAGGCACACTCGCATCTCTACCACCATTAATGTTCTATATATCATGGTGCCACAGCCCACACTTAACTGATATTTGTGAATACATGGATGTAAAAATAAGTATGATTTATAGGAACTATGCTCCACTGAGTTAAAAATTATCTCTAACAAGTCTTTAGCTCAGTGACTATTGATCTGGTAGCAAGAGAAGTTTCACTTGTCAGAGGGGACACAGCCAAGAGAACAGTTTACTGTGCCTGTGGGATGAAGTGAACTTGCGTGACATGGTGTCCTGAGTCCTGCAAATACCCTGTCTTCCAGAATGCCTTAAACCCTGGCCCTACAATCTCGACACCCCACTGCCACCCACAGGATGGCACAACCCTTGCCCAGTACCTCCCATGCCCACAGCTGTGAAAACTCAGAGATACCTGCAGTCATGCCAGGACGATGCATACCACCGAGGCTCCAGCTCCAAGGAGATTCATCTAATACATCAGTAACAGCTCACCTTTCCTCAGCCCCCAGCTGATAAGCCTGACTCTAGTCATCTTCGTCTCCTCATCCTTCTGCAGCATTACCTGATACACTTCCCTAAAGCTCAACTCTCACTATAGCCTTCTCCAGCTCAGAGGTCTTTAATGATTTCCCATTAGGCACAGAAAAAGGCCGAGTCCTTAGACAAACATTAAAACACTCTCATAATCTGACTTTAGTGTATCTTTTCAACCTTCCAGTAGTTTGTCTTCAACTCCCCTCTGGCCTTTTCAATATCTACTTTACCTATTAGTTAGTGTCTCCTGTCCTCTGCCAGAGAATGAGCTGGGTGCCTCCCTGACCCCAGCACGAAGTCCTGCAAATGTTATCTCAAATTACAACTGTTAGATGAATGAATAAGGTAGGCAGGCACAGATAAATGAAGCTGTACCTTTACTCAGTTACTCAGATGGTGACCTGCCCCAGCACCTAGCACAGTGTTAGGTACATCATAGGTATTCGATGCATAGAACTTGCATAAGGAAAGGATAGAAGGCAGGAAGGCAAGATGAAAGGGAGGGAGAGAGGGAGGAACGAGCTGAAGTGAGGTCAAGATTTAACTGCATTACAGTCCCATCAATTAAATTTTCTCTCTTGGACCAGTAGGCAAAGGTGGGGTTGGATAATGCTGGGAGAGTGTGAGTGCTTCAGACACTGTGAATCAAGCCTGTCCACAAAGAGTTAGGGAAGGGAGACACAGTCTCCTGCCATAGGAAGTGGGAAACACTGTCCTCAGCAAAGGAGAGAAAAACTGAAACTGAATGTCTGAAGTAAAGGCAAGTGTGGCAGAGATTTGATGAAGGTCAGATGCATCGTGCCCGGTGGCTTCCAGCTGATCCCTATGCCCATCTGCTCTGTGTCCCGATCTTCTTCCAGATGCTGGCTCTGCTAACCAGTAGTGGTCCTTGGCCATTATCAGAAAGTTGTTTGCAGGCCCCCAAAGGCAAGAGTCACACAGAAACAACAGCTTTCCATAGATGTCTTTCCAGACCCTCTTCTCCATCCACTTCGGTGTTTTCTCCGCCATCTTCTGCGTCTCCACCTGCTCCATTTCTCCAGGACACCGAGTTTGTGACTCTCCTAGGATCTTGTGCCTTTTCCTTCTAGACCTGGACTGACCCAGCTCCTTCCACAAACTGTGGAAATTCTAATTACTGTAATAAATCCCTGATTCCACAGTGCTTTTAATGGATCTCCTTCTTGGTTGAACCCTGACTGTAGGAAATGAGGAAGCTTCCATGCTCTCAAACTTCTTTAGGCAGGAAGCAGCCTGAGAAAGCTACTGTACTGTAAACATGAATTATTTCTTATGTAAAAGGAGATGTATTAAAATGTTCCCAGGGTTTGTTTTAATCAAATATGGTACGACAGCAGGCACAGAAATGACTGTCATGAGGGAAGAAGTTTATACTCACAGATTCCTAAAAGCTGAATGCATGCCATGCCATGCAGTGCCTTATGGGAAAGGGCCAGGGAAGGTCAGGAGGCAGAGAGGGGCGTGTATGATCCAGAGACAAAAACCCAATTAAGGGTTTTTGTAGGAAGGAATGGGTGAGGCAGGGTAGAATATGCTAGGTTTAGGATTAGATAGTTTGAATAATTTCAAGTGGGCTCTAGGTTATAGGGGTAATTCCCAGTTTTCAAGTGTCTTTCCCCTGGGGTGATTTAGGACAGAGGAATCATTGGCTTAGTGTGTGAGAGTTTCATAAAGGAAATGGTTGGAGGTGTGGGCTCTGGATTGATTGATATCAAAAGTGTACTATAAAGGGAGGTGTTTGCTATCTCTAGGAATTAGCTAGCCTTGGGAGGGGCATTCTCTTGCGGATGAAGGCCCCAAATGTCAGAGCATCAGGAATATAGAAAATAAGAAAATATAGCCAATACAGGAAAGATGATTCAGATAGAACCAAGGGCCTAGACAACAAAGCTAAGACTGCAGGAGAACCAGATCTAACAAAGCTAAGATCTGAGAGAGCAAAACCAGGCCCTAATCAATATACATCCCTTGCACCCAAAGGAGGGGGAGTTGTGACATGTGCCCAGCTAGATTTCAGATTTCTATGGAATAGTGATGTTTATATACCTCATATTTCCTCCCTTTGTGAACATGAGTTTCTCTAGTAGTTATTCTATGCCTGTTCCATCATTGCATGTTAAATTGTATCTCTTTAATTCCTAGGTCATCAAATTGAGAAGAACCACACTAAAGGACCTACCCCCAAGGAATGACACATCAGGGTAAGTTTCGCATACACTCTTGAACATGATTAAATGACAAGATCCTGGACTTCAAACCTAAGTTTGATGCTATAATTGAATAAGACTTTTATGGTTCCTGGGGTGTAGGGGAGTATATTTTCATGTGGGAGGAATGTAAATAATCTGTGGCCACAAGATGAACTGTGGGTAATGAAAGATGGTGGTCATTTTTTGCCACCTCCTGCATCTAGAGGTGAAACCTATTCCTCTCCACTTGAATGTGGGCTGTCTTTGGACCTGCTTTGACCAATAAAGTGTGGTGGAAGTGACCTTGCATGTTTTGCAAGTGTGGACCTTAAAAGATGTGCAGCTTTTGTGCACTAGGAACACCTTCTCTTGGAGCCCAGTGGCTGCACTGTGAGAAGCTCAAGCAGTTAGAGAGTCTGGGTAGAGGACCAGCAAGCTCTCTAGTTGACAGCCCCTGGCAAGCTCCCAGCCAACAGTGCTAATAAACATCAGCCATTTGAGTGAGTCATCTTGGTTGTTCGGGCCTAGCCAAGCCTACAGGTGATAGTGTTACCGAACCAAACTTGGGTCCACTGTCCGTACTTGCAGTAAAGCCAATCTACTAACATCATGTTGTAGTGAAGGAAAGAGCAGTGTTTATTGCAGGGCACCAAGCAAGGAGTCCAGGCAGCTATTGCTTAAAAGGCCCAATTTCCCAAAGGCTTTCAGGGAAAGGTTTTTAAAGACCGGGTGAGGGAGGGGGATTGTGGGGTGCGTGATCAGCTGGTGAACATTCTTCTGATTGGTTGGTGGTGAGGTAATTGGGAGTCAACGTCATCAACCTTCTGGTTCCAACTGGTCTGGGGTCTCTGGCCTGTGGGCAGCATGCAGTTAACTTCTTCCACCTGGTGGGGATTTCAGTGTCTGCCAAACAGCTCAAAGGACGTGGCTCAGAATATTATCTGCAGTGCTTGAGGAAGAACTAAAGGTTCTTGACTTTGTTTAATGGCTAAACTATTATTATTTTGTCTTGCTGGATTGTTTTCCTTTCTTTCTGCATTTTCTCACTTCTCTGATTACATTTATTCTCTGATTGAAGTTTTTCTACAGACAAAAGGCAGGCAGAGGACATGGGGGTGGGGTCTATTCTGGGAAAACCCCATAGGGTCCTGCTTGTTTACCACAGCAGTGTCAGCCAAAAACATGAGGAGCAAAAGCACCCTAGCTAAGCCCATGTGATCTGTGGAATTGTGAGAGATAATAAATGGTGGTTTATTTTTAAGTAAGTAGTGGGTGTGTGTAGGGGGGGTGTGGTTGGTACACAGCAATAGACAGCTGAAACAAGAGAACAGCAAACTTGGAAATGCCTCAAAACATCTAGATTATGGGATCTAGCCTATGATCTCAGATTTTCCCAATACACATCCTGCTAAGAGTCTACCTGCCTGTACCCCTCTCCAAAGAACCACCTTCCTCTAAAAGAAGGAGAACCACAAATCAGGCATTTAGAAGGACACACTGAATCTTCTATTTGGACAAATCTTATCTGTCCTTTGGAAAGTTTTCCTCTCCTATTTCTTACGTTAGCACAGACAAAGAAATATTCTTAAAACAAAAAAAGTTAAAATTTCTTTGGAGATCGATGCTCCTGGATGGAGAAGTAACAAGCATTCTACGGGTTCTAGCCACTCTGTTCTCATTTTGCTTTTATACTGCTTCTGGCAAATCTACATATCATTAAAGTATATCTCCACACTCTTATGACAAAACTTAAATTTCCCTTATAGATTGCTGCCTCTGAACAAAGAAGTAACATGTTTTATCTGGTTCTGCCTGCTCTGTTTTCATTTTGCTATTGTATTGCTTTTGGCAAACCTACATATCATAAAAATGATATTTGTGTCTACTTGCCTGAAGCTTGTTAATATCTTTCCAATGTTGCCTAAAACATGGTTAAGATTATGCAGGACAGTCATCTTGTCTTGGGATCCAAATTAGGGCAACGTAATTTGACTAGTGCCCTTGAGCTCTTAACATTGCTCAACCAGGTAAGGCAAATTGAGAGTCGTGAGACACACGCACAAGCGGCTGCCAGAATTAATGAATCAAAATACAGGACAGCCCATTAAATTTGAAATTCAGGTAAACAATAAATAATTTTTTAGTACGAGTGTATCCTACGCAAGTTTGGAAATACTTAAACTAAAACCATATTTAACTGGATACCCCATATTTTACGTGATGACCCTATCATAGGTCTCAGTAAGGTATAAGGATGCCAGGTGTGTTTCCTACGGTTATACATCCTTTTAAAAATGTGTCTTTTTGTCTGCTTTTGTGGGATCCACAGTAATGTGGTTATACTTTAATATGAGGCGCGGAAAAGGTGATACAGACTTCTGGGAACCCAGAGCAATGGGGAAGAGCCCTCTCATCTCTTGGACACTTAAAATACATCCAGTATTTCACATGTTTTATTTCACATGAACCTCTCGACAACCCCAACAGATATGAGTGTCACCGCTTTGAGGAAATAGATACTCAGAGAGGACTTGCCCAGGGTCACAGGGCTGGTAGGAGAGGCTCAGCTCTCTGATCAGAACTACCTGTTTCCTAAGGCTGTGTGTCTATATCTCCACAATGTGCTGATCTCTAGGGCGATACATCAGGAGACTGGAGGGTGTGAGGAGGGGCGGAGTTCTTGCTATTTTTCTGTCACTCTTGCGTACCCTTGTCACATGGCATTTGAAAGGCTTGTTGATAACTATATACTTTACTGAGGACTAAAGAGGGTAAGAGATAACAGGGAAGGTGTGGCAAAGACATACATGTGCTTCTTTTTTCATCTCTGAAGGAGGAATAAATCCTTATTCAGTGACTCGGTCCCCTAGCCACTTGCTCTTGTCACATATACAGATGGTAGCAGATTCCTCTTCCACGGGAAGGGAGCCTAGTGGCGGGATTGCTCGGCAGTAAACCTGTGGTTAAGTGATCCCTCTTCGGTCCCTCGGAGTCTGAGTGGAACAGAGTCTATTTTTACATGGAAGAGCCCCTTGGCACAAAGTAGATTTAGTACGACTCCTCTTCTGAAGCTTCAGAACACAACTCTCTGTCCCGAAATATTGCAGGAGGGAGTAAAGGGAGAAGAAAATGAGGGCACAGGGTAATGTCAAGTAAGTAATGGGTCCCTGTGCTGTGTAGTTCTGACTTATGCTGCTTGGTAGGGAAGTAGAACCTTAGCAAGCCAAGTTTAGGAATTCAATTATAAAAAGGTGGTGGGATATTATATCACCCCCATGTAGAGGTTTCCTTTCCCAAAAGGAACAAATCAAAATTCAGATCCAAAATTTCAGCCGATTGGTATATTTTCCATGGAAGACTGATGTCTCTTAGCCAGGTTAAGTAACTCCAAACATGGCTTGTATTTTCCATCACGCTTCTGCTTATACTTGAGAGCTTGGAATAAACCAGTCAGCAGTTATGCTACAGCTTGACCTAAATCATTTTCTGGAAGGACACTGACATGAAGGGAAACCAATGGCCCAAAGCCGAACTGAGCAAATGATTCACAAAATGCTTCTGTCTCTGCTGAAACATGTGGTCCTGATGCTGCTGGGAACGAGGATACAGAATAAGGGTCCTAGCTGGCCCTCAGCCATTCAGAGACACCATAAAGGATGTTATTCTTCTAAGAGTCTACACAGGCTTACATCACTACCAGGATTAGGACTAGGGAATGCTCATAGTAGGCAAAACCCAGCAAATTCACTAAATGTACTTGTGTTTACATATTGATTCCCCCAGATAATTGTGGAAGTATCTCTTTTGCCTTCTGCAAATTATCTTTTTGTATCTTCTGTGTGTATTTCTGGGATGGAGCTGGGAGATTTCAAGAGATTTTCAAAGAAATCCATGACCCCTTGGATAGAGAAGTTACAAGTTACACTTTACTCTTTAGAGGTCCCATCTGAAGAATGATTTGACATTTTGGCTAGACCAGAAATTGCCTTTTATTGTTTGGTTTTAAGGCAGTTTTCAAGGTGCAGGTGACTTACTATCTTGAGCAACAAATGTCTGCCAGATAAGTACAGTGCTGGGATCGGACAGGTCTTATCCCTAGAATCTTCTAATCCACTCTGGATGTGTGCATCAGTCTCCCTGGCTCATGTGTGAGTTGACCTAGACTGAATGGAAGCTGGTGAGCACATTAGCCCAGGTCAGTCACTGCCAGAAGATGATACAGCAAGCAGACCTAAGCAGGTCTATCACATGCCAGAGCTATTCTTTCTGTTGCCTCTCCTTTGCTTCCTGGTTCATTGAAGACGAGTTTGTTCCATTACTGTTGAACTGGTCCTTACCACTTGTGCCTGAATTCTTTTGCTGAGGGCCTTCTCTTGCTCTGGAACCTATTTTGCTATCTTTGCCAGAAGTTGAAAGCATGGAAGGATTAACTCTCCCACCTCCGGGATTCCCCAACTATGACTGCTGAAATCGATAGATGAATACCCACCCTGTTGCTCTGCAGTGAGTGCTGTGTGTGATCTACACTGTTTTCTAGCTTCCCGGTGAGTCCGTACCCAGGCTCTAACATTGCTAGCTGCCTTGCTAACTTATCCTTTCTTGGCTGCCTTACCTTCCTTGTGCCATTTCTCCATCCCCCTGGTGCTTCTTAGGGTATCTCTTGTATTGTTGGCTCACGGCCTGCTTTTGAGGGAAACCCCAAAAGTGTGGCTTCAGCTACTTGAAACTAGAGATGGAAGGACAGAAGAAATGTGGTATGTGGGGTGTGCATGTGTGTGTGTGAGATGGGAAGTGTAGGAGAGGGTGATAGTCCAGAACAGGAACTTCCACCATTCCTGTTGATTTCTACTTTTTCATTTGTAAATGTGATAAAATGCACCTACCCAATGTACCTGTTGAAAATATTAAATCGCATGATGTGTGGAAAGCCAGTGCCTAGAGTGGGTACTCAATAAATGTTGAGCAATTGTAGAGTTAAATGGTCATGAACTTTGAGCTTGACATAAATTAAACCCATGGATTTAAATTCTGGATCTGTCACTTACTAGCTATATGAGTTTGGGTAAATTACTCCAAATCTCGATGCCTTTATCTATGCATTGGGTGTAAAGATATGCTCTCCACAAAGCCATGCTGAGGACTGAAGTTAGTACTGTGTAAAAAGCAGCTACAGACAGAGCAGAGCATTGTAAGTTCCCAGACCATGGGAGCACCTTTGCTCCTGCTTTTTCCACTTCTTCAAGGACACAGACAGAGCCTTCTGGGCAGAGTGGTTTTCCAGCCTTCTTAGTCCTACTCTAACAGGAATTAAAATCACACTTGCAATTTCTCTGAGTGATTGATAAGCGTTGCATGATGATTTTATCACTTGGTAGAGGGTGAAAGTCACTCAATGATTAGCAGGATTTCTCCATTAAAACCCACCACCCAAGACACACTCTAATTACCCACAAATTCCTGTTAGGCTTTATAGTGTAATTGCTATTCATGGTCCAATTAAGGGGCAATTGCCAGCCGAGAAAAAAAAAATGTGCTTTATTGCTTCAATTTTGAAATTCGTGCATCTTGGAGCCTTAATCTCCTCTTGGTCTATAGGGTTCCACGTAGAACGATGCCCGCGCTGCTGCAGGGAGGCTTGTGGGGCTCCCTCCCTGTGTCCAGCCTCCTGCAGGAGAGCTCTGTGGCCGACAGCAGAACTTCCACGGGCTCCGATGTTTTACATTTTAGAAGGCTGAGTGACAGGTGGACAAGGGGCTTCCTTTTTCTTTCTTGAAAGAAAATCATCATGTCCTTTTAGAGTTTGAGCTACCAGGGTTGGTGGGGCTCTGCTGGGTTGGAGGCTGGCCCTTCCCCAAGGGAAGGCAGCCTGCCATCGCTTAGGAGAAAAGCAGACACCACCCAGGGGCTGAGAATTCAGGTGGCTCTGGGTTCGAATTCCTGTTTTACCATTTCCTAATAGTATGACCTTTGGCAAGATAGCTCTCAAAATCCCAGTGTCCTCATCTACTATGAATAGGGACGATAATAACACTCACTCTTTACCAAAATTGTAAGACTTAGATGAGATAATACATGGAAAACACCTAGCACATGATAGTCTCTCAGTAAATACTATCATCACCATCCCCACCACCACCACCAATACTACGACTCCAACTTCTACACGATTGTCCTCTTCTGAACATACAGGTCAGGCAGGGACATACCTGCTGATAGTGCCAGTGGTACCTGGAAAAGCTTAACAAAGCTCTCCATGTTATTTAAGGTGAAGCAAAATTAAATAATGTTCTTTACTGAGTACATGTCCGGGCATTCAGTCCTCAAATTTATATTGTATATCTGAAAAAAAGGAGTTTTGAGGCAGCACAGAGCATAGTAGTCAAGGAAAAGACTTTGAAGTCAGAGACATCTGGATGTAAATACCTGGTTCTGTACTATTGGCACCTTGATTCTCAGTCCCTATAAAATGGGAATAAGAGTGTTTTCTTCATAGATGTATGTGTGGTGATTAGATGAGATAATTTATGAAAAGTGCTTAATACCGTACATGTATTTAAGCATGCAATAGAAGTTAATTCATCATTATAATTCTTATTTTTATTTTTAAGAAGAGATGGGATCATACTATTTCATGGAAGCTGCCCAGAGCCTCTCTTCTATAAAATTACTGAATCCTAGGAAGAGAACAAATATCTGTCCTGAAGCTTCCTCTCCGAAAACCTTGGTGCTATTATACAAAGTGAGGATAGATGGTGGGCAAGGAAAAACAAATTTCTCTGTATGATTCACACTTTCCAGTGGCTGCATAAGGACCCTGAGGGAGAGGGGCTGTTGGTTTGGTACTAATGATCAATCAGATCTTCATGAGGAAGACACTTTTCTGAGGGGAAGCAGAATGGAATTCCCAAGTAGACAGAGATTTGGGGGAAATTTGGACCATGCCCAAGTAGGGACAGAGTGAAAATTTTGGCCTAATGTTCAAACATCCCCCCGATCAACTAGGAACTGTCCCTTTGTCAGAAAGGACCCGGGCTTGCTGAACAGATTTTGTTCTAAGAGGCATCATGTTGGATGCCATGTCCAACTTCCTGGAGTGGCCTTGTCTTCCAGCTGCCATCTTTAGAACGAACCTGAGGAGTGTGGAACAAGCCCTGATCTCCAAACACTGCCAAGTCTGCAGGGCCATGGCCAAGGGGCTTTAACCCACCTGCAGGAGAATCCGCCAAGCTTCTGTCCACATGCCCAAAGGAATATGCTTTGGCATTCCTTCATCTTCCAGAAGACAAAACCCAGATCCATAGATCTTACAGTTGAGAAACAGGTGGTTAAGCTGCCTTTCCTCTATTTTGCCAGAGAATTCATTTCATGCTGAACAGAATGGATCATTTTGCTGAGAGCTCGGCCTGATGGTTCCCAGGTTCCCATTGGTGAAGCATTTCCCATTCATACTCTGGCCCATTTGTTTCCACTGCAAACTCCCCAGAGACTTATGGATATGACATTCATAGATTTTTCCATTTATGTTGCTTCCTCGTGCATAACAATGATCCGCCGGCTTTCATTTCCGTTAATGATCCTCTGAATGGGGGAAATGTTCCCTTGTCATGTCACCGATGCTGCCTGATTTCAGAAGTTGAAACGTGATGCTGACATAAAAAGGGTCACCCTCCACCAGTTTGCAGTTTGGTAGCAAGTCCCCATCCAAAAAGAAGGCTGTCAGAGAAAGGCAGGCTGGGGTAAGGTAAAGAGTGAGACCTTTGGAGTCAAATAGGTAAGAATTTGATTTATAGCTCTGCCACTTTCTTGATGTCTGGCGTTGGGAAAATCATTTAACTGCTTTAAGCCTCAGTTTCCTTGGCAGTATAATGGAACTAGTGCTTACAGATGCTTGAAGATCACGGTAAGGCTTGTAATATTATTGTCACTCTTGGTAATAACATGAGATCCCTAGGAATTATGAGTTAGATGCTCTATTCCACCCTGGCTTCTCCAGAGATGAACACATATCTGTAAATGCAAACATCTCCAAATTATAAAGGACACTTAAAATAAGCTACTGAACTTATTTGTTTACATCTTTCTCTTTCCTCTAGATTGTGGTTTTCTTACAGGCAGAAGCTATGTCTTATTTTCATTTTTATCCCCACTAATCACTAATCAATAAACATTTATTGAACTAATGGAAATGCCAGCTGTGTACTGAGGCTCAAACGGGGACGGTGGTCCCTATCACAGTAAACAGTGCAGCCTTGAATGGATGCTGTCTTACGCTGGAAAGGCGGTAATCTCTGGGGAGAAGGTGATAACCTATTCCAATATAGGCCCTGGGAGAAAGGACAAAGCAGCTCTGAGAAGGGGGGACCCAGTCCAGGGTCTGTTCCTACAGAGATCCAGGACCTCCTCTAGGGTTCAAGGTTTCAGTCTGAGAGAAGGTGAGAACAGAGCTCCTAGGAGCTGAGCTGGGATAGACAAGATTGCTCATTACTTGGGGAAGGGAAGGAGAGAGAACGGATGAGACCCATGACTATGGATGCAATCTGAGATTGAGCTATTTTGCTGTGGCCCTTGTAGGAGTCTTGATATAAAATCCTTCACAGCAAATGAGTCTGCTGATGTTTGCAGATTCTTTTGGGACCTCGGGGGCCTCACAGTTCAAGTAGCCACTGTGCTCTGAGCAAGTCCTCAAGATGCTTGGCTGGAGCGAGAGGACAGGAGGCGACGCTGGGCCACAGTGCACACACGTGTACACACACAAGGATGGGAAAGCCACGTGTTCACCTGTGCATCACATTCCAAGGGACAGAATCAAGTGTGTGTGTGACCACAGGCTTCCCACAGTTCTCCCCCATAGCACCCACGCAGAGAAGCTCTGCAGGTGCTGCCCTGCGCTCCCATGGGCGCCCCCATCACTAAACTGCTGGGCTCCAAATGCATCAGGGTACATGCCTCGGGGATGACTTCCTTATGTCACAGTAGGAGATGGAAAGACCTGAGGGACAGGAGGAGGAAGGGAAATAGAAGTGGGCGGGAAGAAGAAAGAGAGGAAAGGAAAGAAGGAAGGGATCAGCTATGAGTAAAATGACTTCCACGGTGTGTCACGCCCAGCCTTGCCCTAAATAGGTTTCCATTTCCAAAGCCCAATGAAGAGGAATTTATCTTAAGTCCTCGTTAATGCTTTGCACAGGGAGCCCCTGCTGGGAGTGCCTGTTTGCATGCAGAGCCAGCTGCCCTGCGCAGCCTAATCCTGGGAGGATGCTTGGTAATCATGTCGTTGCCGCCTTAGCCCCCATTAGAGTTGATGGGGATTATTTCTTTGCAACCACTGAATCATCCGAGGCTGCCGCCTTTCCTCTGATGATGTACACAGCTTTGCCTAGCAAATCATTTTAAATGAGAGATACATTAAGGGCATTGTTGGGAAAGGTGGGCCCCTGGGGAGTTAGCTCAGGCCATGTCCAGAGGCCCTGGCAGGTGGGACCCGGGGCCTGCCATCTCCTCCTTTGTTGCTGCCTCTGGAGCAGCCAGCCACTGTCATCCAGTTATTGGGTCACATTCTATACAAGGAAATGAAGGGTAATAAAAATAGCACCTCACATTTGACACAGTGTTTTACAATTGCCAAAGTGCTTTTCATACCTGCCATCTGACTCAGTCCTCACAATACTCTTCTCCAGGAAGCAGAAAAATATCCTGTTTGACAGAAAGAAGGCCCACATGGCAGAGTCACCTGCCTGACATCCCGCAGCAGGTTCCTCAAAGCCCTGCCTCCTCGTAGTTTGAAGGGAGGTTGGGGAGAGGCGTGTCCTGTTCCCGCGGCAGGCGCCCTCCATGGCCCGAGCCCCTTTGCCATCCAGTCCGATCCACGGCTGTTCATCGCCCCTTCTAAGTGTCTCTGTCACCACCTGCCCCACCGGTCCCTCCCGGTGTAGACTGCTGGCATCTCCCCCTCGCCCACAATCTTGTTGACCTCCGCCCACTCCCCACGCCGCACACAGGAGAAAACGAGATGACAGGTGCTTTTCCTAAAATGCAAATATGAACACGTCACATTGCTACCCAGATTTCTCCCCTGGCTCCCAAGGACAACGTCCAGAGTTTGGCCAGCTCCACAGATCTGTTACTGGATCTCAGGTGTTGTCATTCACGCCCCTTGAATGCTTTGTGCTTCAGTGCTGCTGACCTATGACCTTTCTGAATGTACCTGGGAGGCCACGCTTCTCTGGGCCTCACTCATATGCTGGCATTCCTGGCATTATAGTCATTGTAATAACTGTAAGAATAACAACAGCAGTAAGTGTAATAAAGAGAAAGATGGTGATAATAATAAGCATATTTTATTGATAGTTGACCATCAGAGTTATTTATCTCACATATCTTCTCAATGTCCACCTTATATGGAAAATACAGTCTTCTTCTTGTCATCTAGACCTCAGTTCAAACGTAATCTGCTCAGGGAGGCCTTTTCTGACAACCTTCTATAAAATCGTCTGTCCTCCTTCATCTCTCCCTGTCCTGGCTATCCTGTTTGTACTTTGTTACAGCTTATCTCATTTATGCATCTACATGGTAGTGTGCTGTCCCCAATCCCAATGCCACTAGCAGTGTGCACTCCTTGGGAACAGGGACAGGCTGTCAGGCTTACTCTCTATGGTCCTGTGCCTAGAACATGCCTGTGGCCATGGTGATGAGTGACTATGGACCACTTGGCTAACGAGGAATCTGAGGCTCAAAGAACCTAATTAATTCATCTAAGGTCAACCGGCTACCAAGGGCAGAGCCAAGAGCTGATGCAGGGTTTTCTGACCCTAAAATCAGCTTCCAGTTTCAAGGTCGAGTGGTTCAGAAACTTTCTCTAGCGTCCCAGGACTGTATGTCTCAGTACGCATGTGCACACAGGCTCACCATCACCAGTAGTTACTCCTGTCTTGGCAATACTCTGCCTCGTAACTGCCCATTCATGTATCTCTAGATAATAAGCCACTGACACCAGGGATTCTGTCTTGTTTATTGGGATATCTCTAGTTCTTGGCATCAAGACTAAGCGCCACTTTCCTGGGTACTTTTTTTCTTAGTATTACTTTAGACTAGAGCTACTCAAAGGGTGGTCCCTGGACCAGCAGCGCCAGCAACCTTGGAAACTTGTTAGAAGTGCCGATTCTCAGACCTCATCCAGACCCACTGAATCAGAAACTCCGGGGGTGGGGCCGGCCATCCGGGGTTTGAAAAGCCATCCAGGTGATCTGATACATGCCACACTTTGAGAATCGCTGCTTTAGACCAAGGACTGACGCCTCTACACTTAACACAACTCTGGCTGAATCCCAGATTCCCTCAGGCCATGGGATGCTGTGGTCTCAGAATGGAAGGCAGTATAAGGTGCAATCACCCAGCCCCTGCAGGGAAAGTCAGCTCCTGCTTGCCCTGCCTCAGTGGGTGTAGACACACAGGCCCTTCCCTAAGAACCTCATGCCCAATGGCAGGATCGCGAAGCAAAGGAACTCTCCCTGCCCCCAACACTCCCTCCCACCATCCTCCACACCATCTGCGTCTAGGGCACATCATTCTGCTTCTCCAGAGTTCCGGACACCCGCCTGGACCGTAGCGCCCCCTCTGTGGGATCTACGAGACTTGACCTTGTACTCTGTTAGAAAGCAAAGCTGGCCCTACTCTTTCAGATGCTGCCAAATGCCCCACTTGGCTTCATTCATTCCTCTGCTCCCTGCTAAGCTGGATTAATGCCAACACCCAGCTTGCTGATGCCGGGGAACTACCACCCTGCTCCCACACAGTCCAAATTGGAACGCCGCACAGAGATGATGGGATTGGGCTAACGGCTTCCTTCATGGTCAAGCACTTCAACTGGTTATTTCCCAGAACTCTGTCCCCATTGTGCAGGCCTGGGGGCCAGGTTTTCAGCGGGGGTGAGCACTTCCCCTGTACCCTTAAGTGCTGCTACAGCCCCGCTCTCAGTGACAAGAAACTCTCTGCCTTCCAAAATGGTTCATTTCATCCTCAGACAGCTCAGGCTATTAGAATGTCCTCATATGACCACAGTCTACTTCTCTATAACTTCTTCCCACAGCCTCCCTGCCCTGCATGCCGCCTCCATGCCCTGCACCCCCGCCAATCATTCACTGCTGGCTCCCAAGCTCCCACCATTGCACTAGGGATGCTTAGAGCATTCTGTGCTTTGATCCTCACTGAATATATTTTATCTTTAATGAAATGGAGGCCTAGAGAATCTGCACTGGTCATACTGGGCTACAGAGGCAGGCTGCAGTATTTCGAGGCCCAGGGAGTAGATGACAGTGCTGTAAGAGATGGAACAGGTCTCTGCAAATGTGTCGGTGACTGCCTGGAGCTCCCCAGAAGCTGAGCTCTGAGCAAATGAATATTCCTACTTCAGAATAGCTTCATTTTATTTTTAGAACATGCCCTGTGGAATTACAAGCTTGAAGGGACACAGGAAAGCATGTGAACCTTCTCAAATCACTGCAGACACGTTATGGGGGCATGAGAGAGGAAGCCTGTAAGGGCAGTAAAATGTCAAAGAGTGGGGAAATAAGGAGGGTGAAGCTATTTGCCACATCCAAGGGGCCCCAGGTCATGCCCTCTGGTGCTAACCCTTTATCCACGTGTGTTGAGCTCCAGCAGTACCAGCCCTGTCTCCTTTGGCCATAAGGGACCACAGTCACCTGAGTAGTACCATGGCGAAGCAATCTGACTGAGCAGTACATCAGTAACGTCCTGCCCCATCAGTTCATTAGGTTCAGAGACCATCTTAATTTCCATGGATAATATTGAAGTGTAGCTCCTTAAATACAGTATCTCTGGAAAATCAGTGTGAGTTCTGAAATCAGACAAATCAACATCTAAATCTTGGCCACCCATTGTCTCTAGAACATTGGACAGATTACCTAACCTACTTGAACCTCAAATTTCCCATCTTTAAAATGGATATACAAATATATACCAAAGATCTATTTGGAAGATGAAAAGAAATAACATTTGTAAAGTGATAGCAACTCTTTTTGTTAGTATCACATGGCAGGCTAGACCTTTCCTGGTCTAACCCCTTTTGCCTCCATCTATAGGATTCTCCATCACTGCCTTCCAGAGTCATGATGCTCTTACCCTATTCTCCAGTCACATGATCTGGATTCAGGGTCCTGCTTCATTTCCTTCTACACTCATTTCCCAGTGTCTGGCTCCAGGTGCATTTTTCCTGCCTCCTTTTGAATCCAGATCAAAGGGTCAAATACCTGGCAGTTCTACCATCTCCACCTAGCACTTTGGGACCCACTCTTGTTTTGTAAACCTAGACTGGGCTCTATCCACCTGCAACTGGGCAGGGCTTGCAATGACCCAAGTGCTATTGAAGAGAGAAAGCTTGAAGGTTTAAAGTAGCAAAAAGTCAGTGGAAAGGGAGCTGAAATGTTTTCCTTTTGTAGAAATATGTATGCTGTTAAATTTTAAATCTCAAGAGTGAAGCATGATGCTACTTTGCAAAAGAGAGGTGGAGAAGCCAGGTTCCCACAACAATTTAGAGTTTGACTAGACCATCTGGCAGGCGGAAGCTGAGAAGGGAGCTGAGACATCAAAGCCCTCAGTGTAGCAGGAGGGCAAGGAGGGGGTGTCCTTGTGGGGCACAGACCTGAGACTCAAAACAAAACATCCACAGAGAACCCAGGCTAGACCTGGAACCATAACATAAAGAGGATCCTCAGAGGGACCAGAGCAGGGAATGGGCGCCACACCTAAGCGCCCAAGAGCTTATTTGGAACAAGAGCTTATCTGCACATAATTGACTGGGCTTTAGAGCTAGAGAGGAATTCTTGCAGCCCAGGTTTCTCCCCTGATTGCCTTTGTGAGCACTCACATCTCTGCTCCCACAGTACTATACACCTGTACCATGAAGTATGGGTTCCTGAAGACTTTACATCTTAGCCTGATCTTTTGATACTGCACCAGACTGAGATGCCAAAGTCCTAGGCACTGGCCTACTGGGAAGACGGGCGATGTGCAGCAGTGCAGTCGAGTCAGAGGGACTAGGTGTCCAGCGTAATCAGACCTGGGCTTAAAGACAAAGCCCACCACTCACCTGCTGAATGACTTTGCAGTGAGTTCTTAGCATCTACAAACCTGTTTCCTCATTTGTAAAATGAGAAAGGAGCCATACCTATGCTCACAGTGTTAGATCAAATGAGAAAATAAACAGAAATCACATAACACAGTCTCACATGTAGTGGGGTTATTAGATGCTTGTATCATTAATATATTCCTACCCATAGTTTGGGGATAGGAGTATCAAAGTTACGACATTTTTTACAGCTATGAGTCATTGGCTAGGGCCCTTCTGCATGAAAAGGCATTGTGCTCAGCTCCATGGGCAATAAGTAGAACCAAAGCATGATTCACAAACTAAAGGGATTTATGAATGAGTAGGAGAGATAAAAGTAATGGTCATATAAGAAGTAAAGTGAGGGGCTTTCCTGGTGGCGCAGTGGTTAAAAGTCCGCCTGCCAATGCAGGGGATAAGGGTTCGATCCCTGGTCCGGGAAGATCCCACATGTCGTGGAGCAACTAAGCCCGTGTGCCACAGCTACTGAGCCTGTGCTCTAGAGCCCTCGAGCCACAACTACTAAGCCCGCGTGCCACAACTACTGAAGCCCACGCGCCTAGAGCCCGTGCTCCACAACAAGAGAAGCCACAGCAATGAGAAGCCCACGTACCGCAATGAAGAGTAGCCCCCGCTCACCACAACTAGAGAAAGCCCATGCACAGCAATGAAGACCTGATGCAGCCAAAAATAAATAAACAAACAAACAAATTTATAACAACAACAAAAAGAAATAAAGTGAGACCTAAAGAAAGAAATCTGAACATGCTGTGCCATTGGAGGAGGAAAAGTGACTTGTGTCTGTCCCAGGCACTATGTTAGAACTTTATAAACCTATTTTCCGTAATCCTCTGAACTCCGTGGGGTAGGTCCACTACTATCCTTATTTAATAGTTGTGAGAAATGAGCCTCAGAAGGGCCAAATGACTTTCCAGGAAGCCCCAGCTAGCAGATGATGAGAGGGATTTTACACTGTCTTATGTTCTCTTTCTGGAATACCTCCTTGACTCTAAGGAAAGAGAAAGTAGAGAGGAAAGATGTTTACACTGTCCTTAAGAAAAAAGAGAACTATGTTATGCTGCAACTTTCCATTGGATAATAGGGAAACTATAAGTAATTCTGCAAAAGAGAGATGGGAATCATGGGCATTTTTCTTCCTGAAATAACTGTGAACACACAAGCACAGTTTTTTTCCATCAGCACTGAGTGTGAATAACGTGGGTTGTACTGGCAAAGTAACCCCATGCAGGATCTCTGATGGTTCAATAGGGAAACATCCATGATGATTAATGAAAATCAGCCCAGAATATCATCATGAGTCAATGGGCTATGGATCTTTTCCAAACTATGGCCTCAGAAGATAGATCATAGATTAAAAATAAAAACATAAAAAATAAATAATTTTTAAAAATTAAAAAATTAAAAAACAAAGAAAGGAAACAACTTGGTTGTCAGGCATAAGTGATGCAGCCTTGTAGGTAGACGGTGGAAAGAGAGAACATTTACGTAGCAGCTAATGTGCCAGACGTTTTGCTTGGTGCACTCTGGATTTTACGCAAGAGAGTATATTGAGATGGGATCATAATTGACCTAGAGGAGGAAAGGTAGTACGGAGAGCCCTTGGTCTTGATGCAGTGAGGATATAACCATAGAGCTGCCCGGGGTCACCATATTGAGAGAGTTTGCACGAAAGGGAAGCCCACACAGAGGAAAGTGGAGCTGAGGAGGTGGGATGGAGAGATAGTAAGACTAGGTCCTGATGAAACTCTAATAGCCTCTGATTCCAGATGCATGTGAAGTCAGATCCATCCCTAGATTCTGTGGTTGTGTAAGCCGTTGCATCTTCTCTTTGGTTAAGCTACTTTGAGTCAAAGTTACTATTACTTACCACCAAAGAGTCTTGACTAATATGGAAATGAAGTCATTCTGTATCTCCAGCAATAAGGACAATGCAGGACATACAGTAGATGCTCAAAGATATCGGAATGAGTGAATAATATGCTTGATCCTTATAAGCAGTGACTCAGAGATTATTGTTACAGTGACAGAAATAGAAGTAAAACTCATCTCCTGATTTCTAGTTCAGTGCTTCTTCAACTTCTTTCCATGGACCTTTACTAATTTGAGGAAAACCTTATGCCTCTAATACATATGGAGGAATGCTTCTTTTTTAAAAATTATCGTTCTGTTTTGCATGATTTAAAAAACTCTACATAAATACTTTTCCATCATAAAAGAGCCACCCACTCTACCGCGTCCTTATTCTATTCTCAATCACAAATTGATATGTACCTAATAGACCTTCTTCTATGCATTTATATCAAGTTAATTATCAAGTTGATGATAATCTTTGAATTAAAAGTAACATTTTAATTGGCTTCAAAATAACACAAGGAGCATAAGGGTGAGGTTCAGATGAAACAGAATAGACTGTGCTGATAATTGTCGAAGCAGCATGATGGGTGCATGGGGGCTTGTCACTTTATTCTCACTACTTTGCATTTGTTTGACATATACAAATAAAATAAAATTATAAAATAAATATGTGTACAGTGTAAAGAATTGAAAAAAAGTAAAGAAAAAATGAGAAAATAGAAACATCATCTATTACCCAGAATTTAATTAATAGCATGTTCTTATATTGTATGTCCTTCCAAATCTTTACATATGTGTAAACACACACACACTTACTTGTTATTTTTTTTAATTTAACCAAAATTAGATAAAAGTATACATTTTTAATTACCTTTTTTTTCTGTTGTTAATGTGTTTATTTTATTATTTGGGAGAAGCAATGTCTACCTTTATGCTTCCATGTCAATATTCAATATTCTTTGTCTCGATAATGTCTATTCCATATCCAAATTTCTGTAACCGTCTTTAATAATTCATTTATTTGTTTATGAGCATCCATTACAGAACCAGGTATTGTATCCAGTCTTTATGCTCTTTAAAACTCATGGGAGAAAAAAACCCTAGCTTTATTGTGACTTAATCCACATAACCTATAATTCACCCGTTTAGAACGTACAGTTCAGTGTTTTTAGTATATTCATCGACTTGTACAACCATCACAACAATCTAATTTTAGAACATATTATCACCCCCCAAATTAGGAGTCAGTCCCCCTTCCCCACTTGCCCCTCCCCAGCCCTCAGCTACTTTCTATCTCTATACATTTGCCTGTTCTGGACATTTCATATAAAAGAAATCATACAATTTGTTGTCGTTCTTTTTTTTTTTTTTTTTTAAGTTTTTATTTTTTTATTTATTTAATTATGGCTGTGTTGGGTCTTCGTTTCTGTGCGAGGGCTTTCTCTAGTTGCGGCGAGCGGGGGCCGCTCTTCATCGCGGTGCGCGGGCCTCTCACTATCACAGCCTCTCTTGTTGCGGAGCACAGGCTCCAGACGCGCAGGCTCAGTAGTTGTGGCTCACGGGCCCAGTTGCTCGGCGGCATGTGGGATCTTCCCGGACCAGGGCTCGAACCCGTGTCCCCTGCATTGGCAGGCAGATTCTCAACCACTGCGCCACCAGGGAAGCCCCCTGTTGTCTTTCTTAATTGGGCTTTCTTTCACTGGGCATAATGTTTTCGAGGGTTACCCATATTGGAGCATGTGTCCAAACTTCATTCCATTTTATTGCCAAATAACATTCCGTTGTACGGATATAACATGTTTTGTTTATTCATTCATCAGCTTATGGTCATTTGAATTGCTTCTACTTTTTAAGTATTTATGAATAATGTTGCTGTGGATTATTTCTGTGGATTTGTGTTTTCTTTCGGGTGGAATTGTTGGGACTATGGCAACCCTACATTTAGCATTTTGAGGAATTGCCAAACTGCACAGTCTAAATGGATGAAATATATGGTATGTGAATGCTATCTCAATAAAGCTGTTAAAAATGTTGACTATTTTCCTTCCAGGTTTGATAGTTTAGCCCTCCTAGTAAGATTCCCTACTGAGCTATTTACTGAGTATTCCAGATGTTCAACAAGGCCTCTCCACATTGGTTGGTTGGAACTAGAAAGTTTCTTACCCCTGTGTGAGATCTGACAATTGCTCAGTTTATAGGTAAGGTCTTTGGTCATTCTTTGCCTGGCCTTGTGGGGGAATCATTGTATATATGAACAGACAAAGATTCAAATAGAAACCTATGAAACTTATGAATATTTCCGTTGCTTTTTCTTTATGTGACTTCTTCCTCTCTGGTATCTGCCATGGAAATTCTAGCTGCCTTGGCCTCCATGAATCTCTGTCCTCAATGAAATGAAACCACATTTGTATGTTTGGGCTCTCCTTCTCTGCCACTGGAAAACCATTCTCTGGAAAGCAGCTCAGAAATGTAGGGTGATTATAGGGCTTACCTCCTTTGTTTCTCTTCACTCAGAGATCACAATCATGTCCTACCCATCGGAAACTATTCTTTCATATATATTTTGTCCAATTTTCTACTAATTTATGAAAGGAGAGTAATCCGGTATTTACTCAATCTTGGTTAAATATACTCTTTAGCCTTTTAGCCCCACCTCCCCAAATGGATTTCATGTAAATTTTACTAACAAAACTAATTGTTAATCCTTTTCCTTCCATTTCAAACTACCAATAAGATTTCAGAAAGTTACTAGAACTTGGACCATTATCATTCATAACCTTTTAACAAAGGAAGGAGCATACTGTGTAGTGACTGGCTTTCATGTGAACATTGGGTTAAGAGGTCTGATCAAACAGTGACAGATCTGCTCTGATTTTTAGATATCCATTTGGGTTTCAGAGTTGCCTGCTTTTTTTTTTTTTTTTTTTTTCTTAATCAATTTTTGGAGCTCTTGAGATGTTATGGATTTAACCCTTTATGTGTCATATGTATTGAAAATAGTTTCCATAGAGTGTTATTTATTTATGTATTTTTGGCTGTGTTGGGTCTTCGTTTCTGTGCGAGGGCTTTCTCTAGTTGTGGCAAGCGGGGGCCACTCTTCATCGCGGTGTGCAGGCCTCTCACTATCGCGACCTTTCGTTGCAGAGCACAGGCTCCAGACGCGCAGGCTCAGTAGTTGTGGCTCACGGGCCTAGTTGCTCTGCGGCATGTGGGATCTTCCCAGACCAGGGCTCGAACCCGTGTCCCCTGCATTGGCAGGCAGATTCTCAACCACTGCGCCACCAGGGAAGCCCAGTTGCCTGCTTTTACTTAGAAAATAAAGGCACAAATTAGAATATTGTCCATGAATTTATTGAGAGAAGATAGAAGTGTATGTTGCTGAAACTGCTAACACTCTCTTGCTAACAAAAATCATGGCTGTAGGTTAATAGTTTGCACTTCTTTTTAGGGTGAATCTTTTCCCCACAATTACATAATGATAGACTGTTTTGATCTGGAACCCAGCATCTGCTGCCAGTGAGCTATATGAGGGTAGGACCACACATTATTCCTCCTTATCTCCCCAGTTCCTGGCTTTGTTTTGGCATAGGGTATGTGTGAAGTTATTCTAAACATTGAATGAATAACTAAGTATTAAGGATGATATACATGCCCCAGACCTGCCTCCAAAATAGTCTCTCAGAGATCACTAGAAAGTTAAAAGTCACATTTTAACAAGCCCTATCTGAGAGGAGGAGGAAAGGCGAAGATGAGGCACAGAGGTATGTGCACCCCAAACCAACATACAAGTAACTTTCTTAGTCAACGGCTGGATTCTTTCTCCTGTGATCAGAACTGTTGTGTTCCTGTGAGGCCAGCTCAATGAGACCTAATCAAGGTAGATGGAAGATCAGAAATCCTTTTGCCCCAGAAGTAAAAACAATTTCTCTGGAAGTAAATACTCCTCCATAATTAACACTCAACATTGCTCTCTATTCTGCTCAAATTGGGCAGAAATATGGATTACAGGGGATTACCCTGGTGGTCTAGTGGTTAGGATTCATCAATTTCACTGCCATGGCCCAGGTTCAATCCCTGGTTGGGGAACTGAGATCCCGCAAGCCATGTGGCATGGCCAACAAACAAACAAACAAACAAACAAATGCAGATTACAGCATGGGCTGTATAAACAATATCATGATGAGTTCAACAAATGTGAAATATGGAGCTCCAAGACTGTCCATCTAGAAAAACAATTAAGAAGCTGGCAAAAACTGTCAGAATTAACTTTTATAGAACTCTGGAATCTAGTCAAAAACTTACAATAGGGCTTCCCTGGTGGCGCAGTGGTTGAGAATCTGCCTGCCAATGCAGGGGACACGGGTTTGAGCCCTGGTCTGGGAAGATCCCACATGCTGCGGAGCAGCTAGGCCCGTGAGCCACAACTACTGAGCCTGCGCATCTGGAGCCTGTGCTCCCAACAAGAGAGGCCACGACAGTGAGAGGTCCGCGCACCGCAATGAAGAATGGCCCCCGCTTGCCGCAACTAGAGAAAGCCCTCGCACAGAAACGAAGACCCAACACAGCCAAAAATAAATTAAAAAAGAAAAAAAAACTTACAATAGCCAAGGAAAAGTTTAATGGAGATAGAAATTGCTTCACTATGGTAAGAGAGAGCTGTGGCATTTTGCATCACCCATCTACCTTCCCCCACTCTCCAGAATGTCAGAAGCCATGAAAAAAGCAGTCTGAACACCTGGTTCATATTGCAAGTACCACAGGAGCAATAAATATCTTATTATTAAAAAAAGATTGTGGTTTTAGGATTCAACCTGGCTGGCAGCTTCCTTGATGATGGGCACAAAGGCTGACATTGGTTTTCCCTGGCTTGGAGCATTCCCAGGGCTGGGCAGCTTTTAGTGAAAGTACTTAAAGGCAAAAGTATTGAGTGCAGCATCTTGGGGCAAGGGAAAACAGCCAGAACAAGCACAATAGACAGACCAAAACTCCTAGGAAAGAATAGGCTGGGAAATGAGATATCTGAGGAGAATAAGGGCTTTAAAAAGTTCCTGTGGACACTGGAGAATCAAGAAGGTCAAACGCGTTCCCACAGATAGATATATTCTTAGTAACTAAGTCTGAAAAGACTAAGTTTTCACCTCTGGCTGATCTTCAGGCTCCACACAGCAGGAAGCGAAGGTTAAGGCAAAGTTGTAAATGTCCTGGATAAGCATTGAAAAATTGCCCCAACACAGAGCCAATCTACAAAGATTGGGAGAATTTTCTTTTCTTTTCTTGTCTCCAGGAATTTAAGAAAATTCTGTCAAAACACTGGTTGACTTCTAAGTTCATAGAACAGAGATTTCAGTGGCCACATATGGCAGAGAATATAGACTTTAGAAGAATAATTTAGAAGAGTCATTAACAAACAAACAACCCCCATCAAGCAGGAGCACAAACCCAGGGAGAGAGAAGAGTATGGTTTCTAGAGTTGCCACAGTAAAATATTCAGAAGAATACTTTCAACAAAAAATGATAAGGCATGCAGAGAAACAAGGGAATATGTCCCAGCCACAGGGGAAAAAAGATAAATTAATAGAAACCATCCCTGAGAAAGCTGACATTGGACTTACTAGACAAAGACTGTATTAACTATGTTCAAAGAACTGAAGAAGAACATGGACAAAGAACTAAAGGAAACCATGAAAATGATGTCCCATCAAGTAGAGAATATTAATAAAGAGACAGAAATTGTAAAAAGGAACTAAATAGAAATTCTAGAACTGAAAAGTACAGTAACTGAAATTAAAAATTCACTAAAGTGGTTCATATCAAATTTGACTATAAAGAAGATAGAATCAGCAAACTTTAAAGATAAGTTAATTGAGATTATCCAATCTGAGGAGCATATGGAAAAAAAAAATGAGGAAAAGTGTACAGAGGCTAACAGACCTGTAGGACAACATCAAGCAAATGAACATATGCATAATGAAAGCCCCAGAGGGAGAGGGTAGAGAGAAAGGGGCAGAAGAATCTTTAAAGAAATATTGGCCAAAATATGATGAAAGACATGAATGTACATGTTCAAGAAGCTCAAGGAATTGCAAACTAGATGAACTCAAAGATATCCACAGTAACAGAAAGTATAGTAAAATTTTCAAAAGCCAAAGATAGAGTTTTGAAAGCAGCAAGAAAGAAGCAACTTGCTATGTATAAGGGAGCCTCAGTAAGATTAACAGTTAATTTCTCTTCAGAAACCATACAGTCCAGGAGGCAGTAGGATGTTATATTTAAAGTACTTAAATTAAAAACAAAAAAAAAACCTGTCAACAAAGAACTCTATATCCAGAAAAAAAATCCTCCAGAAATGGAGAGATTAAAATAGTCTCTGATTTTTAAAAAAATGGAGTTCATTACTAGTAGACCTGTCCAACAAAAAATGCTAAACAAAAGTCTATTAGACTGAAGTAAAAGGACATTAGACAGTAAGGCAAAGCCATGTGAAGAAACAAAGGACATTGGCAAAGGTAGCTACAGAGGTAAATATAAAAGCCAATATTTTTGCATTTTAGTTTGTATTTCCTCTTTTTTCTCTCCTATACAATTTAAAGACAAAGGCATAAAACAGTAATTATTAATGAATGTTAATGGACAAATAATGTATATAGATGTAACTGGGACAATAACACATAAAGGGAGGAGGGACAAAGCTGTAAAGGATCAGAGTTTTTGAATATTACTGAAACTAAGTTGGTATAAATTCAAATTTGACTGTTATAAAGTTAGATATTAATTGTAATCTCATGGTAACCACTAAGGAAATAAAACCTAAAAATACAAAGAGAAGGAAATAAAAATGATGCACTAGAAAAAAATTTATAGATTATTGGGAAAGGCAGTAATGGAGGAACATAGGCATATAAAAAGACATAATACACAAAGAAACAAATAGCAAAACAACAGAAGTCCTTTACCAGTGATTAGTGGTTGGTAGGAGCTGGGAGGAGAGAGGAACGAGAAGTGACTACTTAATGGGTATGGGGTTTCCATTTGCTATGATGACAATGTTTTGGAACTAGATAGAGGTGGTAGTTGCACAAACATTGTGATTGTACCAAATGCCACTGAATTACGCACTTTCAAATGGTGAAATTATCTTATGTGAATTTTACTTGACTAAAAAAAACCTGATATTATACTTTTCCCCAACTCATATAGGTTCTAACTTTAAATCTTGAATTCATTTATTTCTGCTTCCATTTGGGCTAAAACATTTTGAAAAGCATAAAATAATCTGCACACATCATATAATCATATATATATATATATGACTATATATGTATATATATGCAAATATTAAAATATATACATAAAACCATTGGGTTGATATCATTTCCTTAATCTTATTCATAAATAAATTACTTCACAGGTACAGCAGCACTCATTTTCCCCAGCATATAAAAGGCACATATATTTTCATACACTATCTTCATTTTTTATGGTTCCTCAGTGTCTACAAGATACAGTTTCTGCTTCTTACTATGCCCTTGAACATCTGGTCTATGCCTTCCCTGGTTGTCACCTGTCATTGATTTATTCATGGTTCTGCTTCATCCCATGACACCACTGTAATTACTTAAACATAATGGACTGTGGGCGTGCTCGTCTCTCTACCTTAAATGCCTATAACCCCTCTAGATCAGGATGGAAACAGCGACGTAGCTGTCAAGATGTGGTTCAAGCCTTGGAGCCTTTGGGAAGACTATTCTATTCACACACTATCAGAGGATACACTTCCATTTCCCTATGTTTCCAGCTCCTAGTTATTCAAAGAATGGTTCCCGGACTAGTGTATCAGCACCATGTGAGAGCTTGTTACAAATGCAGAATCTCAGGACCCATCCCAGACCTACTGACTCAGACCCTGCATATTATCGAGTATCCCATCTGATTTGTATGTGCATTAAAGTGTGGGAAGCACACAGGGCAGACCTCTATTTTTATATTTACACCATTACATTTTTCTCTTTACTGGTCTGCATGAATTCCCAGACTATTAAGCTCCTTGAGGATGAGAAATCTGTTTTATTTATCAGTGTATCCTCACATGCACAGTTCTGGGCTCATACCTCCTCAGAAAATATTTTCAGAATTATTAGAGAAAGAATGGTTTCTACAATCCCCTAAGAAGCACTTCTTTTCCCAATTCATTAGTGAATCACTTTTGGGGCTTTGGTGGAGAAAATGCTAGAGTTCAAGCTCAGCTATCTGTAGCTTTTCATCATCAGGTTCTACCCAGCATCATGAAGTTAATAAAGCTGACAGTAATTAGAAGCACATGACGACAGAAGCTAGGCTTCTGCTATCCCAGAGCAGAGGATAATTTGACAATTCAGTGCTGCCTATTAGCCAAAATGCTTCTGTGACCCATTTCTCATTATGGAAAGTAGCCCTGTGGGGGCATGTCACTGCGCCGGGGTGACAGGGGTCCACGTGGGAAAGTACGGCTCAACGTGTTTGCTGCTAGGCTTGACAGGCAGTGAGTGACAAGAGGTGTTGGGAGGATTCCCCATTTAAAGGCTACCTCAAATCCTACATACTCTGCTCAAGCCTAAGTAAAGACATTGCTGGAAATGTACTTCTGCTACTCAAGGCTCCGTTCCTTCTCTCCCTTCCTCACTTCTTGACTTTCCTAAAATGTCTGCTATCTCAATTAAAAAGATAATTGAGGCATAATACCTGCCTTCAAAAAGCACCCTGTGCAGAGATAAAGAAGCTTGTCACAAATAATGGAAATATACTAAGTACTATAGTGGAAGTATATTCAAGGGGGCAGAGAGGTGGCAGTGAATCACCTTTGCAGGGAGCGCACTAGAGCTGGGCATTAAACAACCTGTAGAAATGCACTAGGTGGGTGAGTTAGGGAAGGATTCTCGTTTGCAAACACACAGGACCTGAAATTATACAGTGCATTCTAAAAACTGCAAGTTGTTAAATAATGCTAAAAAGAAAGGTAAAAGAAGTGTGGAAGAGGAGGATCGAGGCAGGTAGAGGGTAGGCAAAATCAGGGTTAAGGAAAGCCTCCTGTAACTTACAAAGCTGTTTGGACTCTATTCTGTGTGGTGTTCCTCATACTTTTGTGATGTGAACCACAACAAGAAATAAGATTTGTATCATGATTCAGTAGACAATATGTAGAATTGGAGCAGAAGTTTCATTAAACCTCATTAAGTACCTAAATTCCTGTTATTTCCATTTTATCCTGTTTTATGTTTCAGATACTGGTTATGCTTTAATCTCAGTGTCTGCTCTCAAGAGAACCCAGTCTGTGATAGTATCCTTGTCTTGCTCTAGATTTCAAAGGAAAGCTTTCAACATTTCATCACTAAATGGGATGTTTGTTATGCGTTTCGTGGATTTCCTTGTCAAATTAAGGAAGTCCTATTCACATTTCAGTAAGAGTTTTGAAAATGAATGTTAAATTCCATCAAACATTATTGAGGTGATCATGTTTTTCTTCCCTCTATTAAGTTGTTAACGTCTACATTAAATTGTTTGATTTTTCTAATGTTTAAGCTTGTATTCAAAGGGTAAACTTAATTTGGGCATGATGTACTATACTTTTTATATTTCTGGATTTGGTTTGCTACTTTTTGTTTAGAATTCTTTAAAATTTACATGTAGAAAAATTTACTGTATTTGGTGTACAGCTCCATGAGTATTGATAAATGTATAGAGTCAAGCAACCATGACCACAAGGCAAAAAATAAGACGGATCTAAAATAAGTTTCCAATTGTCTCATAAATATCATTTTTAAAGTTTCTTTGACTCAGTATTCAACTAAGTTCCATATTTTAAGTTCCTTTCCATCTTTCTCCATCCCCCTTACAATGTACTTGTTGAAGAAACAGGATCATTTATCGTGTAGAGCTTCGTACAAGCTGTATTTTGCTGATTACAGCCCTGAGGTTGTTCTTTAGCATCTGTTATTTAACATAATATGTTGTTCAACATATTGTTCTGTCTTTCATATTTTGCTAAATTGAATCTGGAAGTCTTGATCAGGTTCAGGATTGATCTGAGTGAGGACAAGGGTAGTTTGCATATAGATTTGTGTATTTCATCAGGGTATATGGAATATTTGTTTGCCACTTTTTGTGATGTTAGCAGTAGTTAATGACCAGTGCTTCGATATATGAATTCACTATGTGTTACGCAGTGATGGTGTTCTAATTCTTTCATTTCTTCCTTATGCATTAGCTAGAATACTTCTGTAAAGAGAAACTGCCTCATCTACTTTTTGGTGACCTAATAGTATGGGAAGAAATGATAACATGCTGAATACTTTTCCTTTATTTTCAAGTTTCCAGTGGTCACCAAGGTTATTTTTTTTTCAGTATCATATTGCAGCTTACAGTTTTATACAAATTTTATGTGTTTAAATTCATAGCAGAAATTAGTGCTAGTGATGCTCAGATTGTACTACTTTTGCCAGTAACAACTTACTCGGGTTGACTTCAAATTTGTTTAGATATGACCCTCCCAGTTGATAGAGTTCTTGTTATCCAGTATAAAAAGATATTCCATGATCATCTTAACACTGCCCCAGACTTAGGGGCAGTCATTCTTTTTTTTTGGGGGGGGGGGTTATTTACTTATTTATTTATTTATGGCTGTGTTGGGTCTTCGTTTCTGTGCGAGGGCTTTCTTTAGTTGCGGCAAGCGGGGGCCACTCTTCATCGCGGTGCGCGGGCCTCTCATTATCGCGGCCTCTCTTGTTGCGGAGCACAGGCTCCAGACACGCAGGCTCAATAGTTGTGGCGCACGGACCTAGTTGCTCCGCGGCATCTGGGATCTTCCTAGACCAGGGCTCGAACCCGTGTCTAGGGGCAGTCATTCTTAAAGGAGCTCTGGCTACTTTGGGTACGAAATGGCATTTCAAGACTATAGTCTGTGAGCCGTGAGTGTTCCTTGCTATTTGGTTTGTTATGTTTTCAAGGCATTTTCAGGGAACAGAGCTAGAAAATACACATAGACACATATGTATGTATTTATATAGGTAATCTATGTATATACTTGTGTGTATGTATATTTATTTCTATCTACACACCTATCTATCTTATATATCTATTTTGTGTAATAGATATAGAAATTATAGTTTGAATCTCAGTACTCCAGGACACAGGGATAATTGAATTAGAATATCATATAATTATTCATTCAATGAATCCCAAAATACACATACTCAATAGTCTCACAAACAAATACAAATAAATAACAGCAACAATATGTTTACTGTAAAAAAAAATTGAGATTTTTTTTGTTGAAGTTTTTCTCTTTGAGAATATGTCCCACTAGGATATTAGAGTAAAATGATTGGCATTTTTGAGTCAGTTGTAACAGTTCCACCCTGAATGATTAGCCACCAAATAGACAAACATTTAATTTCATTTTACCATATCACTTCTCTCTTTTTTTTTTTTTAAATTGGGGTATAGTTGTTTTACAATGTTGTGTTAGTTTCTACTGTACAGCAAAGTGAAGGTGAGTTCCCTGTGCTATACAGCAGGTTCTCATTACTTAACTATTTTATACATATTAGTGTATATATGTCAATTCCAATCTCCCAATTCATCCCACCATCCCCCCTTTCCCCCCTTGGTGTCCGTGCGTTTGTTCTCTACATCTGTGTCTCTATTTCCGCCTTGCAAACCGGTTCATCAATTTTTCAAGTATCTGATTCCAAAATTAATCTTAAAAAAAAAAGTACATTCAAAGATGTCTATTTTCTAACTCTGTCCCTCCTTGAATATTTCTGCTTCATCCCCCAAGTATATTTAAGCTCACACACACACGCACACACAATTTGGTATTCTCAATTTTCTTGTATAAGTGATAGCAAGCTATACACTCTTCTCCCCTTTATTCTTAGGCAATAAGATATTCTAGAGAACTCCCCAAATTATCAATAAGGTATAGAGATATTCCTCATTACTTTTCACAGCTGCTTAGTACTCCACTGTGGAATACTACAGTTTATTCATCCATTCTCCTATCTGGAGACTGTTGGTCGCCTGCATTGTTTCTAGTCTGTTTATATTTCAAATATTCCTGCAAAGAATGCTGAGAGCATATAACTTTTTATATTTTTGTCTGTGCATTTTGGTAATCAATTCCTAGAAGTGGAATTGCTGGGTCAAAGGGTAAATGAATATGTAATTTTCCTAGAAATTACCATCTATGCCTGGACTGGGATTGGGGGAGTGAGGCAACTAGGGTGCAAAATTTGAAGGGCACTTGCTCACAGGATCTTACAGGTACAAGGCCTGCCCCGAGAGGGACTGCCTCCGGGATTTTTGTGTCCTAAGCACCTTACTCACCTCAGGGTTGAGCCTTGAAACTGATGCCCATGGAGACAAAGTGCTTGGTCAGTTCATGTAGTTAGTTGGTGACAGAGCTGGAACTAATACAGGTTCTCTAATGCAGGTCTGGAATCCACCTCCCCCCACCCCTGCCCAACACACACTTTAGGCTGCCTTTACTTTTGCCACTGCTCCAAGGAAACACTTTCAAGACAGGGTGGCTAACCCCTTAGCCTGGATAAGACCTTGAGCTTCAATTCTGCCAGACATGGCACAATAAACCAGTAAGAGCCCAGTGAGACCTCACCCACAGTAAGATAATCACACTGTTCAAATGGGAAAATGTTTACAAGGTGAATCAGCAGGTAAACAAGGGAAAAGTTTATCCTTCATCATGAAAATCAAGAAACTTTCTTTAAATGCTCATGAAATTATTAAGAAAAAAGCCATTATCAGCAAACAGTGATTTTGCTAATTTATAAACGTCTCCTCCCATTGATTGAAACGCATAGAAAATCCTCCAAGGAATGAAATAGTTTCACTTTTTAAGGCAGCACGTGTTAAGGATTTGAAAGAAAGAGTTCTGCATTTCTTCTATATACTCTAAAACTTTGGGTTTTCGATAAAACAGGTAGACCCAACACTTCTTATTTATCCAAGAGAAGTGAAAACATATGTTCACACACACATAAAACCTGTACTTAGTGTTTACAGCATCTTTTTTCCTAATCATAAAAAGTCTGAAAAAACAAAATGTCCTTCACAGGGTGACTGGATAAACAAATTATGGTACATAAATACCGTGGACTACTATGCAGGAATAAAAAGGAGTGAATTATTGATATACATAACTTAGATAGATCTCGAATGCATTATACTGAGTGAAGGAAATCTAACTCGGAAGACTACATGCTATAGGATTCCATTTATATGACATTGTAGAAAAGACAAATTATTCAGGGAGAAAACAAACCAGTGGTTGCCAGGCAGGGGTTTAGTGGAGGGGTTGACAACAGAGACATGGGGAATTTTTTGAGGTGATAGAACTGTTTTATATCTTGTTTGTCACTGTAGTTACTGGAATATATGCATTTGTCAAAAATCATAGAATTACACACTAAAAAGAATAAATTTTCCTTCAAAACACACTTTGATAACTGCTTTTCCATATAACTGGTTTCTTTGTAATCCTAAGTATTTCATTACAATGCATTAAAAAAAATTGTTCTGAGAAGGGGTGTATAAGCTTCTTCAGACAGTGAAAAGGGGTCCGTGAGGAAAAAACAAAAGATTAAGAACCTCTGTTGTATGAGGTGTTACTCTTGGCTTCTGCCTTTGGTGGATCTGAGCTCCCATCCTGTCAACCCCAAGTGTCAACCAAAACCTCCACTCACCTCTCAGCTGTTTGTCAGGGAAGCACAGACGGGGGAGGAGACAGGATTTCAGCGTGTGTGAGCGTGACAAGAGCAGAGTCTCTCTGGTCCCTGCCTTGTAGTGCCCTGGCTCAACGCTGCCCTGCCTCCCACCTGCTCACAGAGCTCCGCCTCCTCCTGACTCCTAGGAAGATGTCCATGCAGGGCATTCTGTTCTACACTTTCTGCTCCTATTTTCAGCCAGTGACTTGGTCCAATAACCTTCAATATCTTGTTTGGTCTTTGATGTCATTAAGACAAATCTTTCTACATGTTCCCAGCCTTTTAATTTGTTGTTAGTGAAAGAATTAGTTTGAAACACCCAACCTGTCATTGCATAATGACGTTTTAAGGAATTGGAGCTATCTGGTGTTTTTCTCCTGAGTTAGTGCATGATATTTTATGTAAACGGACTCTTTATAGGAGCAAGGCTGTGTCATCCTTCCTTTTAAATGAATGGACACCAATGATAGAGAATGCAATAACTTCTCTGATGGATTGAATCTCAGATTTGCTGACCTAGTTCTGAATATTCATTCAACTTCATTTCTATTTGATGTTTCAGCCCTGACTAGATACCATGACCCTTCAGAACAAAAAAAAATATTTAATAGATCATGGTTACAAATTTAAGATTGGACTTTTTTTTTAAAGAAATTCACGTTCTTTTTATTTATTTATTTATTTATTTATGACTGTGTTGAGTCTTCGTTTCTGTGCGAGGGCTTTCTCTAGTTGCGGCAAGTGGGGACCACTCTTCATCGCGGTGCGCGGGCCTCTCACCATCGCGGCCTCTCTTGTTGCGGAGCACAGGCTCCAGACGCGCAGGCTCAGTAATTGTGGCTCACGGGCCCAGTTGCTCTGTGGCATGTGGGATCTTCCCAGACCAGGGCTCGAACCCATGTCCCCTGCATTGGCAGGCAGATTCTCAACCACTGCGCCACCAGGGAAGCCCAAGATTGGACTTTTATATTTTATCTAACAATTATTTCTATGGTGACACCTAATTGTATTCGTCTGTGAGGTTCTTAATTACACTTCCAGTCCAATTAAGAAAGAAATAAAGGTAATTCTATGCCTCACAGGGCTTTTGTAAGCTGTAGAAATTTGTTTTTGTGTTGTAGAGTGAGGTTGGGAGATTGAAGGAAGATCCTTTATCCAAGCATTCCTAAGGCAGTTAGCATCATGACAATGAAGATTTAAGTACAAAGAAAAATGTTCACATTTATGGTGTTATGTTGAGACTATAACGAGGCAAAGGAAATCAGGAAAAAGGGAACCAAGGCCTAGAGCCAGCCAGGAATGTTGAGGAGACATTTTCAATCACATTTTGAAGGAGATCCTTCTAGCTGTCACAGTTACCAAAAGACAGCATTGTCTCTGCTGTAGGCGACTCTGAGCTCTTCACCACCCAAGTGCTCTGTCCCAAGCTGCACACACACTTCCTAGTGAGGTCTGAGAGGATATTCAGTATCATGAGGTACATTGGGCCAGTGACCTCAAGGGCCCCCTCCAATGCTAAGAATTTGTGAATCTCTCACCCTGGAATGCTTGATTTTTTTTTTAATTGTCTAAAATAATCTAATTAGATGTTAGATGATATCAGATTTTCTTTATTCCCTTTAAAGTACAGAGTTAAGTTAATCATACTACTTAGTTCTTGGTATATTATTTCTGCTGGCCTATGTAAAGCTCTCCTCTTATTTGTTTATTAATTTAATTATTTAATCATTTCCTCTTATTTCCACACAGTCTGCTCTCATTTCTCTCACCCGCATTAGGCAAAATTCTAATATATTCACCGTATATCTTTCCATTGCTATATAAAACTGTATCCTTGCTAAATAGGCATTCGTTTTACAAAATGTATACTATTGTTTTACACACCTGCATTTTCAATTTACACTAATGATATTGTGTAATATATCTAATTCTGTTTCTCGCTTTTCATTAAGCACTCTGTCTTCATTATCCATCCGTTCCAGCTCTGTTTGGTTCATTGCTTCTGACTAATGTATAGCCCTCCATGATGTGAATCACGCCACATTTGACCTAGCCACTCTCTACGTCTACAGATAAACGGAGCACCCTTATCTATGTCCTCTTACGGACTGGTAGATAGACTTTGGCGTGTGTAGTAGTCAAGGTTTCCCGAAAAACAGATCCAATAGAGTGTGTGTGTGTGTGTGTGTGTGTGTGTGTGTATATGTATTAATATATCAAGAAATTTATTGGGACTTCCGTGGTGGTCCAGTGGTAAAGAATCAGCCTTCCAATGCAGGGGACGTGGATTTGATCCCCGGTCGGGGGACTAAGATCCCACATGCCGCAGGGCAACTAAGCCCGTGGGCCACAACTACTGAGCTCACGCACCTCAACTAGAGAGCCCGCATGCCCTGGAGCCGGCATGCCACAACTAGAGAAAAGCCCACGCATCACAACCAAAGATCCCACATGCCTCCACGAAGATCCCGCGTACTGCAACTAACACGTGGTGCAGACAAAAATAAATAAATAAATGTTTTTAAAAAAAGCCTTAAAAATTTTTTTTTTAAAAAGAAATTTATGGGCTTCCCTGGTGGCGCAGTGGTTGAGAATCTGCCTGCCAATGCAGGGGACACGGGTTCGAGCCCTGGTCTGGGAAGATCCCACATGCCGCGGAGCAACTGGGCCCGTGAGCCACAACTACTGAGCCTGCGCGTCTGGAGCCTGTGCTCCGGAACGGGAGAGGCCGCGACAGTGAGAGGCCCGCGCACCGTGATGAAGAGTGGCCCCCGCTTACCGCAACTAGAGAAAGCCTTCGCACAGAAACGAAGACCCAACACAGCCAAAAATAAAATTAATTAATTAATTTAAAAAAATTTATTATAGTGAATTGGTTGGCATGATTATGGAGGCTGAAAAGTCCCAAGATCTGCAGGGTGAATCACAAACTGGAAGCCCAGGAGAGCTAATGGTGTAGTTCCAGACTGAAAAGCTTCAGGCTTGAGACCCAGGATGAGTTGATGTTCAATTCTAGTCCAAAGGCAGAAAAAGGCTGATGTTCCAGTTTGAAGGCCAACAGACAAGAAAAATTCTCTCTTACCCCAGGAAAGGGTTAGGTTTTTTTTTGTTCTATTCAGGCCTTCATCTGATTGGATGAGGGCCACTCACATTATAGAGGGTAATCTCCTTTATTCAGTATATCAATTTAAATGTTAATCTCATCCACAAATACCCTTACAAACACAGCCAGAATGTTTGACAAATATCTGGGCATCCCATAACCCAGTCAAGTTGACACGTAAAATTAACTCTCACGGCATGTAAAACCAGGGGCATAAATGCTGGATCTTGGTACTGCCAGCTCACTCTCCTGGTTGGTAGCCCTAGTCTACTCGCACTCACAGTGAATCAAGGTTCTTACTCCCAGAGTTCTTAATCCCTGTGAATACTTGGCACCATCCAGCTTTCTAATTTTCTAATCTACACGGTTTAAAGAGATAGTCCATTGTTGTTTTAATTTGCATTATTCATATTACTAATGAGTTTGAACAGCTTGTCTTATGCATGCTATCTGGTTTTTGCTTCTCTAATTGTTGCTTTAATATGCTTAAATTTCTAATGTGTCTAATTATCACCCCCTTTCACTTGGTATTTATTTGTACTTTCTGATTTTTCTTGTTTAGTCTTGCCCGAGGTCTATCTTGTTAATCTTTTCAAAAAACAAATGTTGGGCTTTTAAAATCTTCTCTATTGCTTTTGCGTTTTATTTCCAAATTCTCCTCATCTAATATTCCTCTTTTTTACCCTCTTTGAGAGGAGTGATGATGGTATTCTACATAGGATCCCCCTAAAAGCATAGTAAAGAGTGTGGCACATATTATAGACACAATATAAGTTTGTCAAATGACTGAATTAAAGAGAAAATACATCATCTTTCAGGTATATTGATTTATTCTCTTTTTTAAAAATTGAGTTTTCTGCAGAGAAATGAGAGTAGAGTGACATAGGTATGACCAAAGGAGAGAAATAGGATGAGTTAAGGGGACAAACAGCTTATATTTAACTTGCCTCTCTACCAAGGTTTGATTATATCCACTGGATGCAAACATGCTTAGGAATGTGGGGAGTGAGGAGGGCAATTCTCTCTCCAAATACTATACCAAAGGATCAGCATACAGAGTTGTTTTATAAAACTATTTTTTAGAGCAGTTTTAGGTTCACAGCAAAATTGAGGGGAAGGTATAGAAATTTCCCACATACCTCCTACCCCACACATGCATAGCCTTCCCCATTATCTGTCAATATCTCCCACCAAAGTGATACATTTGTCACAATTATTGAGTCTAGATTGACACATCATTATCACCCGAAGTCCATAGTTTATAGGTCACACATGGTGTACATTTTATGGGTTTGGACAAAAGTATAATGATATATATACATCCTTATGGTATCATAAAGAAGAGTTTCACTGCCCTAAAAATCCTCTGTGCTTTGTATATTCATCCCTCCCTCCCCACAACCCCTGGCAAACACTGATATTTTTACTATCTCTATAGTTTTGCCTTTTCTGGAATGTCATATGGTTGGAATCATATAGTAAGTAGCCTTTTCAGATTGGCTTCTTTCACTTAGAAATATGCATTTAAGACTCATCCGTAGTTTTTGTGGCTTAATAGCTTATTTGTTTTTAGCACTGAATAATATTCCATTGTGGGTATACCACAGTTTATCCATTCACTTAAACTGAAGGACATCTTGGTTGCTTCTAAGTTTTGGTAAATAAGAATAAAGCTGCTATAGATATCCATGTGCAAGTTTTTGTGTGGACATAGATTTTCACCTTCTTTGGGTAAATACCAAGGAGTACAATTGCTAGATCATACAGTAAGAGTATGTTTAGTTTTGTAAGACACTGCCAAACTGTCTTCCAATGTGGCTGTACCATTTTGCATTCCCAGCAGCAATGGATTAGAGTTTCTCTTGTTCCACACCCTCGCCAGCATTTGTTGTCAGTATTTTGGATTTGGGTCATCCTAACCAGGGTATAGTGGTATCTTGTTGTTTTAATTGGAATTTCCCTCGTGAAATATGATGTGGAACATCTTTTCAAGTGCTTATTTATCATTTGTATATCAGTTTAACAAATTTGGAAGAGAAATTTCTTTGCTGCTTCAAAAAATTCACTCATCAGGAATTGCTGTTTTACCAAGTGCAGTCTACATCCTATACAATCCTTAAAGCAACGGCTATTTCTTAAAGGTAATTGGAAAGAATATTTAGCTCCATGTTTACATCATCCAAATTTGAATTATTTCACAAAAGCAGGTGATTTATTTTGTAATTCATCAAATTTAAAGCACTCAAAGCATCAAGTGTTAAAGTGTTAAAGCCTTGCCATTTCTAGACATCTGAGCACTCTTGTATACGTATTCAAACTTCAGAAGATGTATTGGCTATAGGAATGAATCATAATTGAGATGTTAATTCTTAGAAATCATAATAATTCTTTTACTTTAAAAACTTTGGGAATCAAATGAAATTTGGGGAAATTTTGACAATTTGAGCCCAGTTGCTGTAGTCATTTATCAGCACTTTAACAAACTCATCCCTACTTACCTAAGTAATGTATAAAACTTGGCATTTTTCTTTCTAAATTAATAGGATGGTATTGATACATCGCCTGAAGTTGGAATCCAAAGAGCAAATGGGAAGATGATTCAGTAAAAGATAAAGAACAGCAAAACATTTTCCCTATTATGGGGGTAATACAACAAGGCATCATTTCCCAGGGAAGGCATATTTTTCACTGTGCTAACCAGGGTGAATGTCTATCAGACCTCATAAGCTGAATGAAAAACTGCTAATACCTCACTTCATCCCTGGCTCTTTACCTGAAAGTCATTGAAAGAGAAAATGAGTTGACCTTCCTGTCTCCGCTTCAACACAGACACACACACACACAGACACACACACACACAGACACACACACACACAGACACACACACACACACACACACACACACACACACACACACACACACACACACACACACACACCCTGATCAATGGAAAAGTGTTTGGGTCTATACTGAGGGTCAGCCCTGAGTTTTGCAGGCACTGAGTAACTGACCACAGAAAGTGAAATGTTTGTGGCTCTGGGATCAGGAACTCTAGCTTTCCATGCTCACATCCTCAGCAAAAACTAGCTTCTGATTGCCTTGCTTTAGCTGTGCTCTTTATTTATTTATTTATTTATTTATTTATTTTTGGCTGTGTTGGGTCTTCGCTTCTGTGCGAGGGCTTTCTCTAGTTGTGGCAAGCGGGGGCCACTCTTCATCGCAGTGCGCGGGCCTCTCACTGTCGCAGCCTCTCTTGTTGCAGAGCACAAGCTTCAGACGCGCAGGCTCAGCAGTTGTGGCACACAGGCTTAGTTGCTCTGCGACATGTGGGATCTTCCCGGACCAGGGCTCGAACCCGTGTCCCCTGCATTAGCAGGCAAGTTCTCAACCACTGCGCCACCAGGGAAGCCCTAGCTGTGCTCTTTAAATTAGTTGGACCCATGACCATGTGAGCGCAAGAGAAAGAGTGCTCTGGCAGCCCAGACAACGTGCTGAACAGTGGCTATGGCCTACTCCATGATTGATGCCTAGAGGGTTAGTCTTTGGAAATAGATACCCATTTTGTCATCAATAGTGATAAAATTAATCTCAGGTGATTATGTATTTTGAATTGTAATTTTTTATTTTGTCATATTCATGAAAAGAAAATGCAAACTCAGTTGTCATGTCCAGGTGGGAATAGGTCAAGCAGTTAGTAAAGACCTAGTCCCATAGCTATAGAACAGGAGCTAAGCAAGATTGTCTATAATTTTGAATAGAGACAATTTTGGGGTACCCCAAAATCAACCCAAAAGAGAGAAACTGCTAAATTCCTTATCTTAGAAGAGTAATGAAAAATCAAGAAAGATGGAAGCCATCGAAAGGACAATATTACCTTGAACATTCCATTTAAAAAATAAAAATGTGGCCCACTACAGTATGTAGTTATTGGACAGCACAGTTATTGGACAATGGAGAATGTGGATGCAGTTGTATTCTGCTACATGGTTGTATGGTCTGTGCTGCATATAAAATTGCCACTCTGATGCTTAAGAAAGTCTCAAGTTCTTCTAAGTGAACCACAGGTCAGCCTACTGATCTATAAGCAAGGTCAGAGAGCGAGCAGGGATATCCACATCTGTGCTATGTCATAGACCACCAGCACCATACCCATATTAAAATAAAGATGACAAAAACAGTAAATTCAAAATACTGCCCTCTACAGTACAACTTGGCAACGTTACGAGAAGACCCTTAGTCTTTGGTGACCCATATTCGAAAAAGGACTCCTCAGGAATGCATGTTGTCCTGGGGACAGAAGGAGGCTCCACTGTGAAGCTGAGCGGTGCTGGTTACCAGGATATTTGCTTTCTTCTTCTATCACAGTAGTCAAGCAAGGAGAATAGAAACATAGTGAGAATTTTACCCTTAACATGGGCAATATGTTTGAAGTTATATTTCATCTATCGATACTTTTTTTCAATACCAAATACTAAGAATGTTAGTGAGACTCACATTTTTCCCATTTTGTAGATGTTTCTAGGACTTCTGAGAAAGAAACATTCCCACAAAGGTGATACATCTAAGCTAGTAACCTGGGGGACCCCAAAGGTAAGGTACGAATGTGACACTAAGAGGCAGAGACTTTAAAAACAGAAAATTACAAAAAAAAAAAAGTGAGTTCCCAAACTAGAAATCCCAAGAGAAACATTGATTATTAAAAATATTGAGAACTAAATATAGAACTACCATATGATCCAGCAATCCTACTCCTAGGCATATATCCAGAGAAAACCATAATACGAAAAGATATATGAACCCCAATGTTCATGTCAGCACTATTTACAAGAGCCAAGACATGGAAGCAACTTTAATGTCCATTGACCAATGAATGAATAAAGAAGATATGGTGTATATATGTGTGTATACACACACACACACACACACACACACACACACACACACAGAATGGAATATTACTCAGCCATAAAAAAGAATGAAATAAGGCTATTTGCAGCAACATGGATGGACCTAGAGACTGTCATACCGAGTGAAGTAAGTCAGACAGAGAAAGACAAGTATCATATGATATTGCTTATATGTGGAATCTAAAACAATGGTAAATGACCTTATTTACAAAACAGAAATAGAGTCACAGATGTAGAAAACAAACTTATAGTTACCAGGGAGGAAAGAGGGGGAGGGGTAAATTGGGAGATTGGGATTGACATATACACACTTCTATATATAAAATAGATAACTAATAAGGACCTCTTGTATAGCACAGGGAACTCTACTCAATACTCTGTAACGACCCATATGGGGAAAGAATCTAAAAAAGAATCTAAAAAAGTTATACATATACACATATGTGTATATGTATGTATGTATGTATAACTGATTCACTTTGCTGTATACCTGAAACTAACGCAACATTGTATATCAACTATACTCCAATACAAATTTAAAATAAATAAATATATATATTGAATATAGGAATTCAGAATACCAGATATACTGATTATAAAAGTAGTGAGTATCAGAAATCTCAATATCATAAATACTAAAAGATGGAAACAAAGAGTATCCGTGTTGAGAGTGTTCTTGAAAAGTCCTTCCCACCTACAAGGACTTGTGCACAGGTTACAAAAAATCGACAAAGCACTTGTGAGTCTTCCTGAATAATGTGAAGTACCCTGTTAGTCATTATCACGGAAATCAAAGAAGCCTGCTTCTCCTTAACCTTTTACTAAATCCTCTTTGTCACATCTCTTGAGGTGATACTGACCACCTGGTTTTCCAGACTAAAGCCTCTTTCAGTAGATGGCTTGCATTGTTTTTCAAGAACAGTTTAAAAGCTGAAACACTCCCTCCCATTTTCCTATTCATTGACATGTCACTCTTTCAGAGAGGCTCTCTAGTTTTCAAGATGAATAAAAAGAGTAGCCAAGATGCACATTCTTAAAAATAATAATTACAATTAATTTTCTCATTTGAGAGAATCCATGACCCATGGATGAAATGAAATGAGAAAGGGAATGAGCAGTTTGGAGTCTTAGTGAAAACTTGAGTGATCTACCCCATGAGGTGCCCAAGGGTCCCTAATCCAGCAGAGCAGATGGGGGATCAGAAAAACAAACACTGCTTAGACCCTTAAGCACTGGAGATTCTGTGCTACCTGAGAATTCTGCTCCTTTGGCTTGTCTGTTTCATTTTGTGACACTGTGGCTCCAGTGTCCTTCAACAGTGTCTTCGGTCCTTTGGTACCTTCGATAAGTGTCTGGTAATCTGTTTGAACTGATGAAGTACAAATAATATTTCAGCACCAGCAAATGAAAGATAGTATTTGGAATGGACAAAGGCAAGCGTTACTACAGCCAACTCTTCAGCCTTTAGGGAAGTACTTCAACATTCTGAGCCTCAGTTCCCTGGTCTCTTAAATGAATACATAATACCTTCCTTGTAGATTATTGTTATTATTATTGAATAGCGATAAAAGAATACCTGGCAGGTCCATCATATAGCATAAATGCTCAGGCAAGGGTTGTATTTCTGCCTTGTAAGCCCCCAGCCTGCCATTGCAGATCCTGCCTGGCCTCAGATCCTGAGAATGCTGCGCTGGGTGTTGTCTGTCACTTTCCTGCTTCAAGCTTGTAATTACTCTTGGTGTGAATATGCTTCGATCGGGCCACACACCATGGAGATGGTGCACTCTTAAAAGAGGTTTGGGAGTCACATAGCCTAGAGTTTAAAACCTGGATCCATTCAGTACTAGCTTCATGGCTTTAAGCAAGTGATTTACCCACTCTGAATCTTGTTTTTTTCATATGAAAAAAGAAATAGGTGGACTTGGTACACGGTAAACATCAAATAAATATTGGCTATTTTGCATTATTAGTATGAGAGGTAAATAATTGTTCATTTTTTAAAAGACTTTATTTTTTAGAGTGGTCTCAGTTTCACTTTAAAAAAATTGAAAGGAAGTTACAGAGAGTTCCCATATACTCCCTGCCCCTGCAGAACTGTCCCTTCTATCAGCATCTTGCACCAGAGTGGCACATTTGTTACAACCAATGAACCTGCACTGATACATCATAATTGCCCAAAGTCCATAGTTTAGAGTTGACTCTTGGTGTTGGGTTTTGACTAATACATGATGACATATATCCACCATTGTAGTATCATATAGAAGCATTTCACTGCCCTAGAAATCCTCTGTGATCTGCATATTCATCTCTCCTTTCCCCCAGGCCCTGGCAACCACTGATCTTTTTACTGTCTCTATAGTTTTGCCTTTTCCAGAGTGTCACATAGTTGGAACCATGCAGTATGTAGCCTTTTCAGACTGACTTCTTTGACTTAGCAATATGCATTTAAAGTTCATCCATATTTCTGGTGGTTTGATAGCTCATTTTTTCAGCACTGAAAAAAATTCCCTTGTCTGGATGCACCACAGTTTATTCATTCACCTACTGAAGGACATCTTGGTTGTTTCTAAGATTTAGCAGTTATAAATACAGCTCTATAAAATTCACGTGCAGATTTTAAGTGGGTATAAATTTTAACTCCTTTGTGTTATATAAATACCAAGGAGCATGATCGTTGCATGTTAATGGTAAGAGTATGTTTAGTTTTTCAAGAAACTGCCAAACTGTCTTCCAACATGGCTGTACCATTTTGCATTCCCACCAGCAATGAGTGAGAGTTCCTTTTGCTCCACATCCTCGCCAGCGTTCCGTGTTGTCAGCGTTTTGGAGACTGGCCATTCTGACAGGTATGTTGTGGTATCTTATTGTTGTCTTAATTTACAATTCCCTAATGACATATGATGTTCAACAGCTTTTCAAATGCTTATTTACTATCTGTATATCTTCTTTGGTGAGATCTTTTTCAAGTTGTTTGCCCATTTTTAAGTTGGTTCTTCAGAGAGGTTAAGTCACTTGCTGAAGTCCATGAAGTTAATACATAACTGAGCCAGGGGTTTAAACTCAAGTCTCTGTGAATCCCAAACCCATTCTAGCAGCACACAATCTCCATGGTGTGTGGTCCAATAGAAGCACACATATACATGCTATGTCAATTATGTATGTATATGTATACATTATGATATGGATAGATAAAAATATCATGCACATGTATATATATATCATATACTATTTACTACTTTACTGTTATCTCCTCCACTGAAATGTAAGTTCCATGAGGGCAGGGATCTTACCTTGTTAACTACGATACTCCCAGCACCTAGAGACTACCTGGCCAAATGTGCAAGACGTACTTTATATTCTTCTAATAGTTCTTCTAACAGTTTTTTTTTAGGTGTTAGCCATAGCTGTTCTAGGCTTTTCTGCAAATGCTTGCTGAGTAAATGAATGAATACATGGACATATAAATTAAAATATAATTTTGCAAATTACAGTGGCATAGGTGCTATGTATGCTTCAGAGGGGGACAACAGTCCTCTTTGGCCTATGACAGTACTATGTTGATGTTTCTTCCTTCCCAGTGGTATTAAAAGTTACCTTATTGACCATGGAGTTTTCAAATGGGGTATGCAGGTAAGAGGCATTCATTCATGAAGAAGTCTGACTTTCCAGGGTAATGTGTGCGGGGACAGAAGAAGAAGAGGGAAGGTATTATTATAATGCAAAATAATCACCAGCTTTTTTCAGAGATCAGCTTAAAAACTCTGTCAGAATGGTTGCTATTTTAGACTATATTGATGGACCTCCAATAACTCTAATTAAGTTTTTTCTTCCCTGAGAAGAAACAAGTGATCAATGACATTTTTCTAAGGTTTCTTGTGATTGTGTAGCAGAATGCACCTCTCAAATGCTGTAATTTGTGAGGATTCAGTAGAAGAGTTAATGAGGGTTTGGAGGCATGCAAACTGAGTAATCATCATTTAGCTGACAAAAAAAAAAAGTGTTAACATATCCAAAAACGCCTAAGGTTAATTGAAATTTGGCAAAATGAAAGCCCTGTTTAGGATATTTTCCTTGCCACAAATTGGAGTACACCAGATTTATTTCTTAAACCCCCTATCAGTGTAACTCTGCTCATTGTGTCCTCCATTCACACGTCTTGGTTTATGTTTCCAAAAATATGCAGGAGACAAAATGGAAGAGGAAGCCAGAAGGGTTCTCTTAAAAACAGTTATAGGACTTAGCATAAATTTTTAGTATAACATAATACACACTCATAATACAAAATTTGTAAAACACGAAACTTTAGAGAAAAAAGGAAGAAAAATGCAGATCTGTATACCAAAGCCACCAGATGCAAACGTTTTTTATATTTTGTATATGCACACTCTCAGCGTATTTTAGATTTTTCTGTATGTACTATTTGGAATCTTACTTTTTTTTTAACGAACTCAATGGATGGTCATCATGCTTATACACTGTGACGGTTAAATAATGCATCAGAAGCAGATTCTAATTTAAGTGATCATTTCCTTATTACTGAGAATTTCTTTTCCACTTCTATTAATGCTTCATTGAACATTTTTGTGACTATTTGTTTCCAAATTCAGTATAAGGTTCTTACATGACACTCCCACCAGTAGAATATGTAGATCAAAGATTCCAAGCAAATTTAAAACTCTGTTCTCAAATTTCTGAAACTTTTCTTTTCAAAAAGTTTGGACCATGTACTTTTACCTCCTTTACCAGAAATGCAAATCAATCCTCTCCAGCCTGCGTCTTTCATGGCATATATGTCACCACCCTGACCTTGAACTTAACCCTCTCCACAGTAGTTGGGACCTGGGCCAATATAAGAAGAACCTCTCTTTTTTTCTGCATTATATTTTTACTCTGAGAAACTCAAAGTGCTTTAGACTTCTGTTCTGAAATGTAAGTGGTGTTGGGACCAGAGGTGATGCCAGGAATGGCTGGAATCACATCACATGCAGGTCAAAGTCCGGGAGACGAGTATACAGAAACCATGAGAGAAAATAGGGAGCTTGCAGAAGAAGTCAGTTTCACTGAGACAAGAAGTTGCATGGCCCCTGGAGCAAGAAGAGTGTGAGATAGAAGATCATGTCGGCCTAAAGGGTTTACGCTCCCATGAGGTCTGGCTGTACTTTCCTCTCTTCTTATAAATTGACCTCCTATTTCCTTAAGCTTTTCTGAGTGTGTTTCTGCTCCTTGCAACAGAAAATTCCTAACAAAGCACATGTCAGTGCCAAAGGGGACAGCATTTTGTATATAACTGTTTCCAATTTCTCAAGAGCTTCCACAGAAGCCAAATATAATGGATATGGGTTTATTGTTTCAGGGCTCACATCGACTTGAGTCACTTATTTGATCTCTTTCTATGTATAAACTAACACACACTCATACATATATTTTATGTATACATGTATGTACTTATATATGTGTGAGCATGTATATATATGTATAACACACATATATGCACGTACATGTATATATCAAAAGACATATATGTGTGTGTGTGTTTTTGGACAGTAAGACTCAACAAAGATTTGAAGAACAATGTTGGTTTCCTGCAGGCATGACTCAATGCCATCCTCTAATCTCCCGAAACCTAAAGAGAGAAGAATATGGGAAGCAAATCTATAACTATCAGCTTGGGAAATACTGTAAAAGAATGTAGAGGATGTTTGTAGCAAACCTATAACCTAACCTAGAGAAATTTAAAATTAGCTTCCCAGGAAAGAGTCAGGGAGGGTGATGTCATGACATTAAAATGATAAGCATGTCATAAACCGTTAACATGCTATGCGGTAGTATTTCTGCATCTGAATTAGCAGACCAGTGCTAATTACAGGGAAGGAGGAACTTACTTGTTTTGATTCCGCAGTGTGTTTGCATGTGTCAGGGACAGTCTTTGTGTCCTGTCATGTACAACAGCCACAGCCATAGAGGAGATGAACGTACTTCTGCAAGGGTAGTTGAGGCAAGGCTGGCTGGTACCCTCCTGTACCTCTGTTAGCAAGTGATAGAGCTGGGACGTGAGCCTGGGGCCACTCTGACCCCAGGGGCCATGCTCTTTTCTCTCCTCTATTGGACTTACACATGCTTCTATTTCCATTAAACCTGGAAACAGAAAATGCTTCTGTACTTAGGGTCTTTTTTGCCTTTTAGGCCAAACATATTTTGTAGGGCTTGTTTTTCTCTGGTCAAGGATTGAAACCTATTCCTCACTCACCTTGTCATTATTCCCTCAACTCACATCTTCCCAGACTTCCTAGCTTTTGAAATTACAGATTTTTGCAGAAGACATGCAGATGGCCAAAAGGCACATTAAAAGGTGCTTGGTATCGCTAATTATCAGAGAAATGCAAAGCAAAACTACAATGAGGTATCGCCTCACACCAGTTAGAATGGCCATCATCAAAATGACTACAAATAATAAATGCTGGAGAGGGTGTGGAGAAAAGAGAACCCTCCTGCACTGTTGGTGGGAATGTAAATTGATACAGCCACTATGTAGAACAGTATGGAGGTTCCTTAAAAAACTAAAAATAGAACTACCATACGACTCAGCAATCCCACTACTGGGCATATACCCTGAGAAAACCATAATTCAAAAAGAGTCATGTACCACAATGTTCATTGCAGCTCTATTTACAATAGCCAGGACATGGAAGCAACCTAAGTGTCCATCAAGAGATGAATGGATAAAGAAGATGTGGCACATATATACAATGGAATATTACTCAGCCATAAAAAAAGAATTAAATAATGCCATTTGCAGCAACATGGATGGACCTAGAGTTAATCATACTAAGTGAAGTTAGTCAGACAGAGGAAGACAAATATCATATGATATTGCTGATATGTAGACTCTAAAAAAAAATGATACAAATGAACTTATGTACAAAACAGAAATAGATCCACAGACCTAGAAAACAAACTTATGGTTACCAACGGGGAAAGCGGAGAGAGAGATAAATTAGGAGTTTGGTATTAACATATACACACTACTATGTATAAAATAGATAACCAACAAGGACCTATAGTGTATAGCACAGGGAACTCTACTCAGTATTTTGTAATAACCTATAAAGGAAAAGAATCTGAAAAAAAATAGATATATATGTATGTACAACTGACTCACTTTGCTGGACACCTGAAACTAACACAACATTGTAAATCAATTATACTTCAATAAAAAATAAAAAAGAAATTACAGAATTTGGAGACTAAGATATATAATCACTAAGGTAAAAGGCATACTCTTAAAATAGGAGTTTCATGAACCAGGTACACCTTGGGGCAACCTCATGCTGAAAGTGAGAGAAGTAAAGCAGAAGGACGAAGAAGAATAAGTCTTCCAATTGTGTTTCCTTGTTCAGGCTTCCCCTCCCTGCCCTACGAGTTTCTTCCACTCCCCGAGATCCTGTGGTATATTTTTCTAGTATCACTACTTAGCCTCATCCATTCATCTACCTCTGAGTTCAAGGGAAGAGTCACATTACTGATTTTTCTTACCATGAAACTTTTATTTTCAGGTCCAGGTAAATTGATGTTCATCTTCAATTCCCCACATAATCTCCCAGGCACACTCATTCTATTCAATGTGCTCTATAAGACATACAGCTCCACTGGGGGTGAGATGGGTTATAGTTACTGAAATGAAATTTAAAAACCAAGAAGAAAAAAATATATATCTGCAGCCCTCCCTCACCCTGTTTCCAAAGGGTCAGACTGGAATTTATCCTCCAAAGTATTCTCTTAGGCTTTATCTCACCCTGGAGCAAGTCTTAGATGGTGCTGTTCAGAGATACCAGAAAGAAATTGCTATCACTGATAACATTCTACTTTATTATACTTAGGAATTCATTTATTCACTCAATGAACAAACCTTTATTGAGTGACCTTTATGTACTGGGCTGGGCACTGTGCAAGTTGCTTAGGGAAAAGATGCAGAATTTGTAAGATACAGATTCTGTCTGTTGCAGGAAGAATGAGAGTAAACCATCATAGAGCAGTGAGATAGAGCTTCTGGTGGCAACCCTAGAAGGGCACCCTCACTCTGCCCAAAGGGTATCAGAAGAGAGTTAGCCAAAGAAGATACTGTTGATTTAGCACTTGCAGAATAAATGGAGAAGGCACGTGCAAAAGCGAGTGTGTCTACAGAACCAGGGGAGATAGGGATGCATGATTCTTTTAGTGACAGAGACTGGTGCCAGAGGTTGTGGGAGCAAGCATGGGGAGCAGCACAGTGACCCACCATGCCCCGTGAAGCAAGAGGCCAGGGCCACATCACAGAGGGCCTCCTGAGCAGTGGTAAGATCTTAAACTTTACGCCCCTAAAAACTAACAGAGGTGGGGCAATACCAACACAGCTGCATCACTGGTGGCTGTCAGGGAGGTATTTTCCCTGGTCCAGGGCTCATTACAGGCAGCAGATGTTAAATTCCAGATCCTGCAAGCTCCAGGAGGGGGCTCTAAACTCCTGGTTTGAAGGAGAAAATAAGATTTAGGAGAAAAGAGAACCCCTGTTTTGCTGTTTATTAACTGTGAGATTAGATACTCTGTTTACTTATTTGCATAATGAGGGTGAACTGGGCTACCTTCATGGGTAAATATCCTAGTGTATAAATCGCCTTGCTCACCATCTTTGTGGAGATAAAGCTCGCTGTGATATTTACCAAGATTCCCTCATTGCTGCCTCGTACCCAGGCATTCCACTTTCACCACCTATGTCAATTCTGAGCTTTGGAGTTGCAAAAGCCACATCTCTGGCAACAGGCTAAAGATTTAAGAGTCAGAGTCTGAAGGGAAGGCAAGAGTCAACTTTGGTATGTGTGGGTACAACGTCTGTGTCCTTCTATCCTATTCCATGTTTTGGGGCATGATGAGAAGCATCCCAGATGGTTTGGGGGAAGCCAAGGGTAGAAGGAGCTGGGCTTCTGATTCATTTCCCATGACTGCTGTAATAAATCACCCCAAAGTCGGTGGCCTTAGAAAACTAAAAATAGAACTACCATATGACTCAGCAATCCCACTACTGGGAATATACCCTGAGAAAACCATAATTCAAAAAGAGACATGTACCACAATGTTCATTGAAGCACTATTTACAATAGCCAGGACATGGAAGCAACCTAAGTGTCCATTGACAGATGAATGGATAAAGAAGATGTGGCACATATATACAATGGAATATTACTCAGCCATAAAAAAATGAAATTGAGTTATTTGTAGTGAGGTGGATGGACCTAGAGTCTTTCATACAGAGTGAAGTAAGTCAGAAAGAGAAAAACAAATACAGTATGCTAACACATATATATGGAATCTAAAAAAAAAAAAAAATGGTACTGATGAACCTAGTTGCAGGGCAGGAATAAAGAGGTAGACATAGAGAATGGACTTGAGGACATGGGGTGGGAGGACAAAGCTGGGGCGAAGTGAGAGTAGCATCGACATATATACACTACCGAATGTAAAATAGTTGGCTGGTGGGAAGCAGCAGCATAGCACAGGGAGATCGGCTCAGTGCTTTGCGATGACCTAGAGGGGTGGGATGGGGAGGGTGGGAGGGAGGCTCAAGAGGGAGGGGATATGGGGACATGTGTATGCATTTGGCTGATTCACTTTGGTGTACAACAGAAACTAACAGTATTGTGCAGCAATTATAGTCCAATGAAGACCTATTAAAAAAATACACATTTATTTTCTTACAGTTCTTAGTGGGTCAAAATTAAAGGGATCATGCTTCCTCTGTGGACATCTGTTTCCTTGCCTTTGCCTGATTCTGGAGGCTGTCCATATTCCTTGGCTGGTGTCTTCTTCCATCCTCAAAGCCCATAGCGTAGCATCTTTAAATACTGCTCTCTGCTATAGTCATGGCGTTGCCTTCTCTCTTCTGTCTCAGTAGTCAAATGTCCCTCTACTTCCCTCTTATAACAACACTTTTAGGGCCCAAGTGGATAATGCAGGATTACCTCCCCCATCTCAAGATCCTTAAATTAATCAATATCTACCAAGCTCTTTTTGCAATTTAAGGTAACATATTCACAAGTTCCAGGGATTAGGACCTGGACATCTCTGGGGATCACTCTTCAGCCCTCCAGAGTTCCTTTAATGAGTAAATCCTGGGGAACCCTGGAGCAGAGCAGGGACTAGGGTGAGGCGAATGCAGCACTCAGGGCCTGAGACTTAAGGAGTCCATCACTTTCAGGATTATCCCAGGTGAGGGATCAGCTGCTGAAAATGAGTGTGCCTTTATATTTTGTGCACTAGATGCCTTGCTCACCTTACCCTAGTCTGGATCCTGTCTTGGAGTGGCAGAACAGAGCTGGAGCAGAAATAGGTGGGGCTATGTCTAGGCAGCAGGCCTGAGACAGTCCAATAGAGTTCCTGCTGGTTCCAGGAGCTGGGATGTGTTTGCCTGAATGACTGTGTGTGTGTGTGTGTGTGTGGACATTGAGTAAGAGACAAGGAGGAAGAAATAGAGCAGTAGAATGATTCCCCTTGATCACAAGAGTAACACCCCTCTCTCGTAACACCCCAGAGTGGAGTGGGTTTCATTCAGATGGAGACAGTCTTGGAGTGGCCTTGCCTATTTGAGAATGGGGTCCCAGGCCAGATAGGGAATGAGCTTGTCTGAGTTTGCCAGCATGGACACCACCAAGGACCAGATGAACACCCCCTGGAAGGTGCATGCAGCAGGGAAAAGTGATGAGAAGATCACTGATAGACATCTATTAAAACAACTCCTGGGGAATGAGGCCTCGAAGAGGAAATGAAATGCAGACATGACACATCGTGGACATGCATCCAGAACGTCTTGTCTATGAGTTCCATTGAGCAACAATGTTCCTTTCCTCCTGGTGCCCCACTCGGACCAGATGCTTTTTGTGTACCATTTCTTCTAGAGCTCCAGTCTCTCTGGGAAACTCAACGAAGAATAGCTCCTTCCCCGGTCCTGGGCCTGGCTGTCTTCCTCCACACCCCCTCATACACTTCAAGCCGGGAGGACCGTGACTCATGCTAATTATATAGTAACCGGAGAAGAAAAAAAAAATACAGACATTTTTTTTTTTTCCCAACAGCATCTGGGACTTTCTATTTATTTGTCCGCTATTTATAACTCACTCAGACAAGGAGGTCTTATCTCCTCCCACCACCATTTCCCCAAGTGAAATTTCCGTAGGGTGGATCCAGTTTTATCTAAATTGGTTGGACAGAGGAGCACAGCGTAGATAATCTGTACTGAAAGAGAGAAGGTTTTCTCCTTGTGCCTGATATGAAAATAGCCAACAAGCAAAATGAGCCTGATAGGGAAGAATTAATTTACTTCCCTGCCTAATTAGTAGATGCAGGATAAGTGTATCTGCTTAGCTCCCTAATTATAATAATACTTAGCAGTTACATGAAACTCTTCTTCATCATCAGAAATACCACCCTCTTCTGGCACTAAATAATTAATCTTCCTCACTCCTATGTGAGCATCTTATCTGAGCAAGAGAAGTACCATGAGATTGGAGGAGAGCAGGAGATCAGGGTGAGGTGCTAAGGCCACCCCTTATCATTAAAGCAGAAGCTGCTCCCTGTGTCCAGGTCCCCTGGCATCAGGACCTGGGGGCTCAGGGACGATCTGTCCACCTCAGCCAGCTCAGCGCTCTGCCAGCCGCAGCAGGAAGTTCACCACCGAGTCCCAGAGCCTGCAGATTCCAGCCTGCCTGGCTGCGTAGCTAGAATCCTCCTCCCACAGTGAATGAGGCCACAGTGGATCCAAGCGGAGGGAGCTTCCGGGTGCCATGCTGGAGCAAGGAGCAGTCCCAGATGAGCCCCTCTGGGTGCCTTCAGTCTGTCAATGGGCTTTCTGCCCAGTTCCTGGTTTGATGTGCATTTGCTCAGCCCTACTTTTTCCTATTTCCTGTGGTGGGCTCCAACTCCTGGCACCTCTTGTGTCAACTCAGAGTTCCTGCTAATGCCTGTGACTCTTACCTTCATCATGTAACAGAAAATTCTTTGCCTCCAAGCCCTGTGGCCTCACAGTCCCCGAGCCTGAGATCAGATACCTTCAGCAGATATAATTTCAGCCTCCAGTGGAGTCAGGTTTGCTGCTCCATCCTCCTGAGTTACAAGGGTGTTGCCTACTTGCCATCCTGGGGGGGTGGACACAATCTTCTCCCCACCCCCATCTCATGCCTTCCTCACCCTGCTCCTCCTCCCACTGGGAGCGCTCAGCTTGCCCCTAGCCTGGACCATGCCAGCCAGGGCAGGAGCCTTTGTCCAGGACCAGGACTCAGGTCGTAGATGAAGCAGAAGTGTGCCCTGTCTCCCTGCCCCTTACACTTGAAACTTGCCAGCAGCTGCAGAAGCCCCTATTGTCTCCAGACATTGGAAACACATTAGTATTATGAAAGAAAGAAAAAAAAATCCAATACAATCATCATTGTGTTTGGTGCTTAATAGACCCTCAATGAAGTTTGTTTAAAAAACTACATTTCAGGGCTTCCCTGGTGGCTCAGTGGTTGAGAATCTGCCTGCTAATGCAGGGGACACGGGTTCAAGCCCTGGTCTGGGAAGATCCCACATGCCGCGGAGCAACTAGGCCCGTGAGCCATAACTACTGAGCCTGCGCGTCTGGAGCCTGTGCTCCGCAACAAGAGAGGCCACGATAGTGAGAGGCCCGCGCACCGCGATGAAGAGTGGCCCCCGCTTGCCGCAACTAAAGAAAGCCCTCGCACAGAAACGAAGACCCAACATAGTAATCAATCAATCAATAAATAAATCTTTAAAAAAAAAACACTACATTTCAACTGATTTGCTAAGGCCTTATTTTTTGTGACTTTCAGAAAAAAGGAAACACATAGCCAAGTGATGAAGAGTATCTACAACTATGAGATCTTGCCTTTATCCTGTAGACAGGGGTGGGGAAAGGGAGATCAAGAAAAACAATCATTACTTAAATTACAGCTTCACTGTATTTTTGTTTTTTTCCTTTTATAAACATAATAGGCCATAAAATATCATTTACATTTAAAATTTGTTAAAGCTCGAAGCTAGTATAATGAGATAAGAATTATAAGTTCTAATTATGTGCTTTGAGGCAATGTAATTATGCAACGATTTGGGGGGAGAAAATGAACGCAGCATAACAGTCTCCTTCTTTCTCGTTTTCTTAATTTTGGGCTTTATCCGTAACCAAGGAAGAAGATCTAACTCCTACCAATTATTCCTCCACAGTTCAGCTAACAATGTATTTCTGTTTTAATCATATGGGTACAGAAATGGGAGGAGGCAAAGAAATGAACACATTCGCTACGTCTTCTCACAATGTGCCTGTGAGGTGGTAACTCTTAATGCCACTTCACAAATCAGAAATCTGACCCGTCTGATGTCAAATGCCACTATCTATTTCTGTTTGTCACACACTGGGCTAGTTCAGAGCATCAGTCAGGGTGGCGAAGGTGACAGTAGAAGGTTCTGACAAAGGAAAGACTCAGCAGGGCATGATGCTGCCGAGAAATCACTGAGGCACCAGCACGTGGGAGGGTCGTCCTCGTTCTCCAAGGAACCCAGGTCTGCAATGAGAGTGAAAGCTTTCGGAGGTCAGGTTTCCATTTGATACTAAAAGGAAACTGCTGGACCATCCGAGCTCTCGCTCTGGACTAGGCAGTTTTCTGGAGATGAATAAGCAAAGGAAAGGAATAGACTCCTCAGGGATGTCGTGGAAGAAATACAATCTGCAATCAGATAACCGCTTCTCTTGAGGTCATTTCCAACTCTGAGGTGCTCCGACTCTGTATTTGAACTCTCCGTGTCTCAAGGTCCTCATCCCCAAAGTGAGAGAAGTTGGATTAAAGCCTAAACAGATGCTTCCAGTTTTATAGATGTGTGTACATGTGTGTCCTTAAATGAAACCTACGCTTAAGTCAACTTGTGAAGACTCCACATTGCACAGCTGTATTCAGCATGCTGACTACATTTTTTGGAAGAAAGAATAAAGAGATTATATTTCCTGACCCATGATTGGTTGATTAATAAAAACAGTGGGGGAGAACAGAATTGTTATCCTACTCAGACTGATAGAAAATGACAATCAGGAATGATGATCACAGCTGGGTGGCCAGAGTTTTACTCAGAGGATGCCTATCTTATTTTCATAATAAAAATAGCCAACATGTAATGTAACTTGTACCTTCTGCTTTCCAAGTGTATTCTATGCATTTCCCATATTTAATCTGCATGACAAATTATTGATTATCCTTCCCATTACACAGGAGGAGAGAATGAAGCTCAGATAAGATGGGTGGTGTACCCCAAATTCCCAGTCTGGTTCTGAAGCCCCTGCATTCTCCACTGCACCCTCTGCCCAAGGATAATCAGAGAAACCAAAACTCAAGGAGTTAAAACATGATCCATTCTCATAAATTCATAAGAAATTATTTGTAAGTAATGTGGGCCTATAAAGGGGGCGGCACAAGCCCTCTGCCGTCTCTGAGTCTGTGGTGTCCCGTGTGGCTTGGACACGGGAGCCCATGGCTTTGTAGGCTGCCTTTGCTAGTGATCATGCCGCAGAGCACTCACTAGAAATTACGCCAATCGCACTTCACACCCAGACCCCCTGTAAAGAAACCTCCACCTGGGTTCTTCCCACACAGCTTCCTTACTCATCCACAAAACCAGCTTCTCTGAGATCCCCAGCACCACTATCTGTCCTCCGCTACAACACCTTAAAAGGTTAAAGACAAACACATTCTCTTTTTCAGAAAATTAATTCTGCTTCACACTGACATATGCTGTATTGACAAAGGACCGCAGGCCTTTCTCTCCCCCAAATTTTCAGAACAGAAGGTCTCTGTCCGAAATAGAAATGTATGTTACACTGTTCCCATAAAATAAGGAGACAAGAAGAGTCTCAGAGCCACAAACATTCTATTTCCAAGTTCAGAGCAAACAAAAAATATGTCAGCCCAGAGGGGATGAATTTGGAGGGAAGGGGGAGCGAGACATGCAAACTTTATTCTATGTTTAAATCCCAACATACGGGCCATTCCTATTTTGGGATGACAAATACTGACTTCCATGTTTTGTAATTAATGATATAAAGAGGAGCTAAGCTACATTTGAAGGTCCCAGTAGGCTGTCCCCCTACCAGTAGTGTGGAGACCCTGTGCCATCTTGCAGGTTAGATTTGAGGAAGTCAATTGGCATTGCCCTGTTTGAGAACAGAGTGCAGATGAGAATCTGGACCAGGGTACTTATTTCTCCTGATAAATCTCATTTTCTGGGATCAACTTTTAACAACTTATTGTATCCCTAAGATGCAACCTTCCAGGATCCAGGGTTGTTGGGAGGCCCCTTGAAGGTGCTGGGCTGATGGACAGATGTTTCTGAAGGCTAGTGATGGGGACGTGGCACCTGAGCCCTAGTAAAGGAGAGCAGCTCTCTGTATGGGCCAGACTCAGGTCTCAGTAGGTCTCTGGGCCATTCCCATTTGTCAGGCTAATTGGAAAAGCACTTGAGAAGTCAAATGAAATAAATCCTCTACTTCTTTCCCATGAATGGAAGTGGGCTGGTTCTCACAGCCCATGTACATGGTGCTACTGACACCAGGACCCATGTCCCTGAACCCCAGGGTGTAGCCCTTCTCTGTGCCCAAGCTGCATCCCTATTCCTCACCTTGGCCAGCCTTTGACCTAGATCATGTTCCTAATTACGACTGCAGACTATAGTTCTACAGTGATTCCCGGCTGCTCCAAAATTCCATAGCTAGATCTTTCATCCCAGAATGCTCATTTAGCAGTTCACCAACTGAGCTGTAGGAAATGTGTAGCTTCCTTTTTTATTTTTAGTTTTTTCTCTAACGAGACATGATACATCAGTAGCTTGGAGTTGAAAACAGAATAATCCACTCAGGGCTACCCACCAGCCTTGCTCAGAGTTCCGTCTAGGTTTCCAAAGTTCTGCATATGTCAGGATTTTCAGGTGGTGTGGGAGGTAACTTGTTTAGGTCCTTGTTTACCATGCTGCCTATGCTCAGACTTCATGGCTCGCATTTGGTTTGGGGCTGTCAGTCCACACAGATGACCACAGTCTCCAGTTTCCCGTCCTCAGGCTCCTGGCTGTGCAGCTCTCCCTTAGCTCACTCAAGCACCTTTTTATGATACAGGAGACTTAGTGCCTGTAACCACATCACCTTGGACTTGAGAAACCATCCTTTCCCCAAGGCCATGTTACTCCTGGTGCAGAGGGATGTTTTCCTTCTCTGGAAGCCTCCTGTGCTAGAAAAACTCTGAGCCCCTTTCAGGGCTGTCTGCAACTGACCTGCCTGCAGCCATTTCCATTCTGAATTTTGATCACTTCCCTGGGCTCCATCTGAGGAAAGAGGCATAGTGGCACTTAGAATTTTATTTTGCATCCTATCAAAAGTAGCAGTTTACCCAAAAGTTTAGCTCAATACTCATTCCCCCACCAACATCTACTTTGCTCTGGCAAGTGGATTCTCTTTTTTACTGTGTCTTTGAAATCATTGTTCCTAAAGGTATTCCAACAAATTTTAGTATTTAAATTGTCTTTCTGCTAGGACTTGGACAATTCACATATGAAATAAAGAATTCATGAGTGGCGTGTGTGTGTGTGTGTGTGTGTGTGTACTCATGAGCATGCATGTTTTATAATTTACTAATTAAATCTTTTCTCTACCTCAACCAATCTTTTAAATATGATCATGTGATTGCTCACCTTTATTTTATTAATGTAAATTACAGTAATTGATTTTCAAATGTTTAATCAAACTTTAATATCTGGAATTTAAAAAAAAGAACTTAGTTAAAAGAGTACATTTGCTTTTCTGTAACTCTGGATTTGGTTTAATAATGAGTGTTCAGGAATTTGCCTCCTATGTTCCTCAAGACATTGCCCTTCCTTGCAAACCCCTTGTCAACTTTTGCTATTGTTATACTGATCTCATAAAATGAACTAGGCAGAATTCCCTCTTATTCTATTATCTGGACAAGTTCATTAACATCTGTATCTTTTCTTTCACAAATATTTGGTAGAGTTCACTGGTCAAAGCCTTTCAGCCTGCAGTTGTTCCTGTGGTTGGGCTGTTGTCTGGTGGGAAGTGTATCCTCTAGAGTTTTAATTTCTTTAATAGATCTAGGAATTGGCAGATTATTATGTCTCTTTGTGTCAGGTTTGGTTAAGTAGTATTCTCTAGGAATTTATCTCACCAAAATTTTCAAAATTATAGAGTGTCCTCTTACTATCTTTTAAAAGTGGCAATGGATTCTGTTGGGATGGTTTTCATTTCTAACAGTGGAGTTTATGCCATCTATCCATTTTCGCTTGTTCATTGCTTCCAGTAGTTTATCAGTTACATTAGTCTTTTCAAATAACTTTGTGCCTTTGTTTATTTTCTGTAAAATGGATATTTTTTTAACATCTTTATTGGAGTATAATTGCTTTACAATGGTGTGTTAGTTTCTGCTTTATACCAAAGTGAATCAGTTATACATATACATATGTTCCCATATCTCTTCCCTCTTGCATCTCCCTCCCTCCCATCCTCCCTATCCCACCCCTCTAGGTGGTCACAAAGCACCGAGCTGATCTCCCTGTGCTATGCGGTTGCTTCCCACTAGCTATCTATTTTACGTTTGGTAGTGTATATATGTCCATGCCACTCTCTCACTTTGTCACATCTTACCCTTCCCCCTCCCCATATCCTCAACTCCATTCTCCAGGAGGTCTGTGTCTTTATTCCCATCTTGCCACTAGGTTCTTCATGACCTTTTTTTTTTTTTTTCCCTTAGATTCCATATATATGTGTTAGCATACTGTATTTATTTTTCTCTTTCTGGCTTACTTCACTCTGTATGACAGACTCTAACTTCATCCAACTCACTACAAATAACTCAATTTCATTTCTTTTTATGGCTGAGTAATATTCCATTGTATATATGTGCCACATCTTCTTTATCCATTCATCTGATGATGGACACTTAGGTTGCTTCCATGTCCTGGCTGTTGTAAATAGAGCTGCAATGAACATTTTGGTACATGACTCTTTTTGAATTATGGTTTTCTCAGGGTATATGCCCAGTAGTGGGATTGCTGGTTCGTATGGTAGTTCTATTTTTAGTTTTTTAAGGAACCTCCATACTGTTCTCCATAGTGGCTGTATCAATTTACATTCCCATCAACAGTGCAAGAGTGTTCCCTTTTCTCCACACCCTCTCCAGCATTTATTGTTTGTAGATTTTTTGATGATGGCCATTCTGACTGGTGTGAGATGATATCTCATTGTAGTTTTGATTTGCATTTCTCTAATGATTAATGATGTTGAGCATTCTTTCATGTGTCTGTTGGCAATCTGTATATCTTCTTTGGAGAAATGTCTATTTAGGTCTTCTGCCCATTTTTGGATTGGGTTGTTTGTTTTTTTGTTATTGAGCTGCATGAGCTGCTTGTAAATCTTGGAGATTAATCCTTTGTCAGTTGCTTCATTTGCAAATATTTTCTCCCATTCTGAGGGTTGTCTTTTTGTCTTGTCTATGGTTTCCTTTGCTGTGCAAAAGCTTTGAAGTTTCATTAGGTCCCATTTGTTTATTTGTGTTTTTATTTCCATTTCTCTAGGAGCTGGGTCAAAAAGGATCTTGCTGTGATTTATGTCATAGAGTGTTCTGCCTATGTTTTCCTCTAAGAGTTTGATAGTGTCTGGCCTTACATTTAGGTCTTTAATCCATTTTGAATTTATTTTTGTGTATGGTGTTAGGGAGTGTTCTAATTTCATACTTTTACATGTACCTGTCCAGTTTTCCCAGCACCACTTATTGAAGAGGCTGTCTTTTCTCCACTGTATATGCTTGCCTCCTTTATCAAAGATAAGGTGACCATATGTGCGTGGGTTTATCTCTGGACTTTCTATCCTGTTCCATTGATCTATAGTTCTGTTTTTGTGCCAGTACCATACTGTCTTGATTACTGTAGCTTTGTAGTATAGTCTGAAGTCAGGGAGCCTGATTCCTCCAGCTCCACTTTTCGTTCTCAAGATTGCTTTGGCTATTCGGGGTCTTTTGTGTTTCCATACAAATTGTGAAATTTTTTGTTCTAGTTCTGTGGAAAATGCCAGTGGCAGTTTGATAGGGATTGCATTGAATCTGTAGATTGCTTTGGTTGCTAGAGTCATTTTCACAATGTTGATTCTTCCAATCTGAGAACATGGTATATCTCTCCATCTTTTTGTATCAACTTTAATTTCTTTCATCAGTGTCTTGTAATTTTCTGCATACAGGTCTTTTGTCTCCTTAGGTAGGTTTATTCCTAGATATTTTATTCTTTTTGTTGCAATGGTAAATGGGAGTGTTTTCTTAATTTCACTTTCAGGTTTGTCATCATTAGTATATAGGAATGCAAGAGATTTCTGTGCATTAATTTTGTATCCTGCTACTTTTCCGAATTCATTGATTAGCTCTAGGAGTTTTCTGGTAGCATCTTTAGGATTCTCTATGTATAGTATCATGTCATCTGCAAATAGTGACAGCTTTACTTCTTCTTTTCCGATTTGGATTCCTTTTATTTCTTTTTCCTCTGTGACTGCTGTGGCTAAAACTTCCAAAACTATGTTGAATAATAGTGGTGAGAGTGTCTTGTTCCTGATCTTAGTGGAAATGGTTTCAGTTTTTCACCATTGAGGACGATGTTGGCTGTGGGTTTGTCATATATGGCCTTTATTATGTTGAGGAAAGTTCCCTCTATGCCTACTTTCTGCAGGGCATTTATCATAAATGGGTGTTGAATTTTGTCAAAAGCTCTCTCTGCATCTCTTGAGATGATCGTATGGTTTTTCTCCTTCAATTTGTTAATATGGTGTATCACGTTGATTGATTTGCATATATTGAAGAATCCTTGCATTCCTGGAATAAACCCCAATTCATCATGGTGTATGATCCTTTTAATGTGCTGTTGGATTCTGTTTGCTAGTATTTTGTTGAGGATTTTTGCATCTATGTTCATCAGTGATATTGGCCTGTAGTTTTCTTTCTTTGTGACATCTTTGTCTGGTTTCGGTATCAGGGTGATGGTGGCCTCATAGAATGAGTTTGGGAGTGTTCCTCCCTCTGCAATATTTTGGAAGAGCTTCAGAAGGATAGGTGTTAACTCTTCTCTAAATGTTTGATAGAATTCACCTGTGAAGCCATCTGGTCCTGGGCTTTTGTTTGTTGGAAGATTTTTAATCACAGTTTCAATTTCAGTGCTTGTGATTGGTCTGTTCATATTTTCTATTTCTTCCTGGTTCAGTCTCGGCAGGTTGTGCATTTCTAAGAATCTGTCCATTTTTTCCAGGCTGTCCATTTTATTGGCATAGAGTTGCTTGTAGTAATCTCTCATGATCGTTTGTATTTCTGCAGTGTCAGTGGTTACTTCTCCTTTTTCATTTCTAATTCTATTGATTTGAGTCTTCTCCCTTTTTTTCTTGATGAGTGTGGCTAATGGTTTATCAATTTTGTTTATCTTCTCAAAGAACCAGCTTTTAGTTTTATTGATCTTTGCTCTCATTTCCTTCATTTCTTTTTCATTTATTTCTGATCTGATCTTTATGATTTCTTTCCTTCTGCTAACTTTGGGGTTTTCTGTTCTTCTTTCTCTAATTGCTTCAGGTGCAAGGTTAGGTTGTTTATTTGAGATGTTTGCTGTTTCTTAGGGTAGGATTCTATTGCTATAAACTTCCCTCTTAGAACTGCTTTTGCTGCATCCCATAGGTTTTGGGTCGTCGTGTCTCCATTGTCATTTGTTTCTAGGTATTTTTCGAATTCCCCTTTGATTTCTTCAGTGATCACTTCGTTATTAAGTAGTGTATTGTTTAGCCCCCATATGTTTGTATTGTTTACAGATCTTTTCCTGTAATTGATACCTAGTCTCATAGCGTTGTGGTCGGAAAAGATACTTGATACGATTTCAATTTTCTTAAATTTACCAAGGCTTGATTTGTGACCCAAGATATGATCTATCCTGGAGAATGTTCCATGAGCACTTGAGAAAAATGTGTATTCTGTTGTTTTTGGGTGGAATGTCCTATAAATATCAATTAAGTCCATCTTGTTTAATGTATCATTTAAAGCTTGGGTTTCCTTATTTATTTTCATTTTGGATGATCTGTCCATTGGCAAAAGTGGGGTGTTAAAGTCCCCTACTATGATTGTGTTGCTGTCGATTTCCCCTTTTATGGCTGTTAGTATTTGCCTTATGTATTGAGGTGCTCCTATGTTGGGTGCATAAATATTTACAATTGTTATACCTTCTTCCTGGATCGATCCCTTGATCATTATATAGTGTCCTTCTTTGTCTCTTGTAATAGTCTTTATTTTAAAGTCTATTTTGTCTGATACGAGAATTGCTACTCCAGCTTTCTTTTGATTTCCATTTGCATGGAATATCTTTTTCCATCCCCTCACTTTCAGTCTGTATGTGTCCCTAGGTCTGAAGTGGGTCTCTTGTAGGCAGCATATATAAGGGTCTTGTTTTGTATCCATTCAGCCAGTCTGTGTCTTTTGGTGGGAGCATTTAATCCATTTACATTTAAGGTAATTATCGATATGTAAGTTCCTATTCCCATTTTCTTAAATGTTTTGGGTTTGTTATTGTAGGTGTTTTCCTTCTCTTGTGTTTCTTGCCTAGAGAAGTTCCTTTAGCATTTGTTGTAAAGCTGGTTTGGTGGTGCTGAACTCTCTCAGCTTTTGCTTGTCTATAAAGATTTTAATTTCTCCATCAAATCTGAATGAGATCCTTGCTGGGTAGATTAATCTTGGTTGTAGGTTTTTCTCCTTCATCACTTTAAATATGTCCTGCCAGTCCCTTGTGGCTTGCAGAGTTTCTGCTGAAAGATCAGCTGTTAACCTTATGGGGATTCCCTTGTGTGTTATTTGTTGTTTCTCCCTTGCTGCTTTTAATATGTTTTCTTTATATTTAATTTTTGATAGTTTGATTAATATGTGTCTTGGCGTGTTACTCCTTGGAATTATCATGTATGGGACTCTCTGTGCTTCCAGGACTTGATTAACTATTTCCTTTCCCATATTAGGGAAGTTTTCAACTATAATCTCTTCAAATATTTTCTCAGTCCCTTTCTTTTTCTCTTCTTCTTCTGGGACCCCTATAATTCGAATGTTGGTGCGTTTAATGTTGTCCCAGAGGTCTCTGAGACTGTCCTCAGTTCTTTTCATTCTTTTTTCTTTATCCTGCTCTGCAGTAGTTATTTCCACTATTTTATCTTCCAGGTCACTTATCCGTTATTCTGCCTCAGTTATTCTGCTATTGATCCCTTCTAGAGTATTTTTAATTTCATTTATTGTGTTTTTCATCGTTGCTTGGGTCCTCTTTAGTTCTTCTACGTCCTTGTTAAATGTTTCTTGCATTTTGTCCATTCTATTTCCAAGATTTTGGATCATCTTTACTATCATTATTCTGAATTCTTTTTCAGGTAGACTGCCTATTTCCTCTTCATTTGTTAGGTCTGGTGTATTTTTACCTTGCTCCTTCATCTGCTGTGTGTTTTTCTGTCTTCTCATTTTGCTTATCTTACTGTGTTTGGGGTCTCCTTTTCGCAGGCTGCAGGTTCGTAGTTCCTGTTGTTTTTGGTATCTGTCCCCAGTGGCTAAGGTTGGTTCAGTGGGTTGTGTAGGCTTCCTGGTGGAGGGGACTAGTGCCTGTGTTGTGGTGGATGAGGCTGGATATTGTCTTTCTGGTGGGCAGGTCCACGTCCAGTGGTATGTTTTTGGGTGTCTGTGGCCTTATTATGATTTTAGGCAGCCTCTCTGCTAATGGGTGGGGTTGTGTTCCTGTCTTGCCAGTTGTTTGGCATAGGGTGTCCAGCACTGTAGCTTGCTGGTCGTTGAGTGAAGCTGGGTCTTGGTGTTGAGATGTAGATATCTGGGAGATTTTCGCAGTTTGGTATTACGTGGAGCTGGGAGGTCTCTTGTGGACCAGTGTCCTGAAGTTGGCTCTCCCACCTCAGAGGCACAGCCCTGATGCCTGGCTGGAGCACCAAGAGCCTTTCATCTACATGGCTCAGAATAAAAGGGAGAAAAAATAGAAAGAAAGAATGTGGATCAAATGAAATCAAATAAAATAAAGCTATTATAATAAAAAATAAGAAAAAAATTAAGAAAAGTATTTTTTCAATTTTTTAAAATAAAAAATAAGAAAAAAATTATTAAATAAAAAATAAGGATAAAATTATTAAGAGAAAATTTAGTTTAAAAAAAAATTTTTTTAAGTAAAAAAAAAAAAAGTACAGACCAAACCCTAGGACAAATGGTGAAAGCAAAGCTATACAGACAAAATCTCACCCAGAAGCATACACATATATACTCACAAAAAGAGGAAAAGGGGAAAAATTAATATATCCTGCTCCCAAAGTCCACCTCCTGAATTTGGGATGATTCGTTGTCTATTCAGGTATTCAACAGATGCTTACATCAGGTTGTTTGTGGAGCCTCAATCTGCTGCTTCTGAGGCTGCTGGGAGAAATTTCCCTTTCTCTTCTTTCTTCGTACAGCTCCCGGGGTTCAGCTTTGGATTTAGACCCGCCTCTGCGTGTAGGTCGTCTGAGGGCTTCTGTTCTTCGCTCACACAGGACGGGGTTAAAGGAGCAGCTGCTTCAGGGGCTCTGGCTCACTCAGGCGTCGGGGAGGGAAGGGTACGGATGCGGGGTGAGCCTGCAGCGGCAGAGGCCAGTGTGACTTTCCAGCAGCCTGTGGCGCACCGTGCATTCTCCCGGGGAAGTTGTCCCTGGATTATGGGACCCTGGCAGTGGTGGGCTGCACAGGCTCCCGGGAGGGGCGGTGTGGAGAGTGACCTGTGCTCGCACACAGGCTTCCTGGTGGCGGCAGCAGCAGCCTTAGCGTCTCATGCCCGTCTCTGGTGCCCGCGCTGATAGCCGCGGCTCACGCCCATCTCTGGAGTTCGTTTAGGCAGCGCTCTGAATCCCCTCTCCTTGCGCACCGCGAAACAAAGAGGCAAGAAAAAGTCTCTTGCCTCTTCGGCAGCTGCAGACCTTTTCCCGGACTCCCTCCCGGCTAGCTGTGGTGCGCTAACCCCTTCAGGCTGTGTTCACGCTGCCAACCCTAGTCCTCTCCCTGGGATCCGAACGAAGCCCGAACCTCAGCTCCCAGTACCCCCCCGCCCCGGTAGGAGAGCAGATAAGCCTGTCGGGCTGGTGAGTGCTGGTCGGCACCGATCCTCTGTGTGGGAATCTCTCCACTTTTCCCTCCGCAACCCTGTGGCTGCGCTCTCCTCCGTGGCTCCGAAGCTCCCCCACTCCGCCACCCGCAGTCTGCGCCTGTGAAGGCGCTTCCTAGTGTGTGGAAACCTTTCCTCCTTCACGGCTCCCTCCCACTGGTGCAGGTCCCGTCCCTATTCTTTTGTCTCTGTGATTTCTTTTTTCTTTTGCCCTACCCAAGTATGTGGGGAGTTTCTTGCCTTTTGGGAGGTCTGACGTCTTCTGCCAGTGTTCAGTGGGTGTTCTATAGGAGCAGTTCCACGTGTACATGTATTTCTGCTATATCTGTGGGAAGGAAGGTGATGTCTGCGTCTTACTCTCCCGCCATCTTCTCCACTCTTCTCATAAGCATATTTTATTATGATTCAGTTCATTATTTTTGTTTTTGTTCCCATTTCCAGTTTATATTTTATACTCTCTCTCTCCCTTTTTCTTTTTTTTTGGTATTAGTATTTTCTTTTCTACTGCATCTTTGAAATCATTGTTTCCAAAGGCATTTCAATGAATGGTAGCATCTAAACTGTCTTTCCACTCAGTTTTGAAAAGTTCAGTGATTTGGAATTTTTATTTATCCCAGCAATTGGTCAATTTTGGTTACTAGCCAATGTGTTCTTCAAAATAAATCTATATTTTATTGCTGTTGGATACATGGTTTTAATCATTATTTTAATCAAATTTCTTGCTGATTTTTTTGTCTTACTCTTTTTTTTTAAATGTATTTATTTATTTTTGCCTGTGTTGGGTCTTTGTTGCTGTGCACGTGGCTTTCTCTAGTTGCGGCGAGCAGGGGCTACTCCTCGTTGCAGTGCGCAGGCCCCCCACCGCGGTGGCCTCTCCCGCTGCAGAGCACGGGCTCCAGGTGCAGGGTCTTCAGTAGTTGTGGCCCGTGGGCTCTAGAGCGCAGATTCAGTAGTTGTGGCACATGGGCTTAGCTGCTCCGCGGCATGTGGGATCTCCCCGGACCAGCGCTCGAACCCACAACCCCCGCACTGGCAGGCGGACTCTCAACCACTCCACCACCAGGGAAGCCCTGTCTTCTTATTCTTATCAGTGACGAATGGTATGTTAATATCATCCATGTTGATCTTGGCTTCATCTTTCTGTAATTTGTTTGTTTTAGTTCCTTCAATATTTGCTTTACATATTTTGAGGCTATTGTGGGTTGAATTGAGTCCCCTGGAAAGATACGTCGAATTTCCAACCCCTGAAACCTGTGAATATAAACTTATCTGGAAATAGAATCTTTGCATATATAAATTAAAATGAAGTCATACTGGATTAGGGTAGGCTCTAACCAAAAATGACTGTTCTTATAAGAAGAGAAAGTGGAGACACAGGGAGGAAAATGCCATCTGAAGACACAGAGGCACACAGTGGCCCTATCATCACAACATCATGTGATGATAGAGGCAGAGATTGGAGAGATGCAGCTGCAAACCAGAGAATTCCAGGGATTGACCATCACCACCAGATGCTAGGAAAAGGCAAGGAAGTATTCTACCTGGAGTCTCAGAGGGAACATGGCCCTGCCAACACCTTGGTTTCAGACTTCTAGCCTCCAGAATTGTGAGAGAACAAATTTCTGTTGTTTTAAGTCACTCACTTTGTTACAGCAGCCCTTGGAAATTAATGGAGAGGGTATGTTATTAGATACATAGAAATTTAAAGTTTGTATGATTTCCTAGTGATTTAAAACTTCTATCATTATTACATATTCCTGTTTATCCATGGTTTTTGCCTTAAAGTTTACTTTGATATTAATATTACTCTTCCTTCTTTCTTTTTAGTACTTGCCTGGTGTTATCTCTTTGGATCTTTTAATTTTCAAACTTTGTGTATTCATTTGTCTCCTATATATATATCTTATAAGATTTTAAACTTAAAGCCCTTTAATCTTTGTCATTTAATTGAATTATTTAGTTTTCTTACATCCAGTGTCAATTTTTGTGTTTAAATCTATCATTTTATTTGCTACTTTACCATCTTATTTTTTTTCTCTCCCTTCTTCCTTTTTATAGGAATTATCATTAATATTATTATTATTACTATTTACCATTCCCTGCATCCACTTGTTATTAACTTGTTACCCTAGAAAATCCATCATGCATCCTTGAGTAATTAAAGTTCAATGTACATCAGTACTTTTATCATTTATTAGACAAGGGAAAGACATTGTAACACAGTATCTATTTTTAATCACCTCCTACCATACATGGTCTTCTTTTAATTATTTGAATTCTATAGTTTTAACCCCCATAATACATTATTATTGTTTTAATATACTTAGCATTAATTTGTCTTTTATCTACAGTTTTACCCTTTCCATTGCTTTTATTCCTTTATGCTCTCTTGAGCTTCTATATGGGATTATTTTTTCCTTCTTCCTGAAATATATGCTTTAATATTAGATTTAGTGTGGGCCTGCTGGTGGTAAAGTCTCTAGGTTTTGTGCGTTTGTTTGAAAATATATTTATTTTTTGTTTCATATCTGAAGGCTGTTTTGCGTATAGAATTCTAAATTTACAGATTTTATTTTCTTTCAACACTTTGAATATATAATACAGTTGTCTTTCCTTTTCCATTATTTATGGTGAGAAATCACCTACTAGCCTTATTATTGCCACTTTTAATTAATATATCTATCTACCCCTGGCTCAAGGCTTCTTTTAAGATATTTCTCTGTCTTTGGATTGTAGTTGTACTATTATGCATCCATGTATGATTTTCAAATGCTTCTCCTGTTTAATATTCAGCTTCTTGAATATGTAGCTTTGTATTACTTTCCAGTTCATAGAAAACTCTGAGCCATTATCTGTTAAAATATTGATCTTCCACATTTTCTTTTTCTCCTCTCTTCCTGGGAGTTGAATTACACATGTTATATCTTTTCACCATACTTCATATGCCTTTATTTTTCTGTATTTTCCTTGCTTTTACCTCTCCATTCTTCAGTATGAATATTTTTCAGATTTATGTTTCATTCACTAATCCTCTTTTAATTGTGACCAGTTGGCTGATAAGCCCTAAAATGAGTTCTTAAAATTCAGTTATTTAAGTTATAGGTTTTGCATCTCCCCTATTGCCTCTAGAGATTAAAAGCCTTATTTGCAGTGAGAGTAGATCACGAAGTTCTACCTATAAGTACTGTTGGGCATCCATTACAGTTGGGTAAAGCAGACAGAAAAAAATAAAATGAAAAACCAAAAAGAATCTAACTCTGTGTGCAGGGCAGGAATATGTGCTAGGCACAGCCCAAAAGCTAGAGGAGGTGCCAGATGGCTAGGAAGGGATATAATGTCTACCTAAGATTGATGCTTAGTCAAAACATCAGGTACTACCCACACTCACACACACGTGCTGCCCTCCAACAGGCTAATAACTATAGAATGGAAATAACAGTGGAGTGCTAACTGTGAAACTGCAGGAGACAAACTCCTTCCAGAGCACAGAGTAAAGGGAAGATACAAAGCCAAGAAGGAAGCAGACATTGAGAAATAACTTCTGGAAAACAGCCAACAGTCTAAACCCAACGAATCACCACAAAGGGACGAGGGACTGTTTAGGGGCAAAACTATTCTGTTTCTTTATTGTGTCAGTGGTTATGTGAATCTTTTTTTTTTTTTTTTTCTTTTTTCTTTTTGGCTGTGTTGGGTCTTCATTGCTGCGTGGGCTTTCTCTAGTTGCAGCATGCAGGCTTCTCGTTGCGGTGGCTTCTCTGGTTGTGGAGCATGGGCTCTAGGCACTCGGGCTTCAGTAGTTGCAGCACACGGGCTCAGTAGTTGCGGTGCACAGGCTCAGTAGTTGTGGCTCGCGGGCTCTAGAGCACAGACTCAGCAGTCGTGGCACACAGGCTTAGTTGCTTCGCTGCATGTGGGATCTTCCCGGACCAGGGATCGAACCCGTGTCCCCTGCATTGGCAGATCGAACCCGTGTCCTCTCCACTGCACCACCAAGGGAGTCCCGGTTATGTGAATCTATACATTGAAACATACACCAAGAAAAGGTCAGTTTTGCTGTATGGTAACTAAAAAAAAATTTTTTTTAAAGAGGAACAGGAAATAAATATATTCTCTCACAAACAAACTCACTCTGAGATAATACACTGCTAACAGATCTACTCAACAAGAAATATCAACAGAAATTCCTGAGGCAAAAAGAATATGATATCATTTGAAAATTTGGATCTAGAAATGAGGATCACTGGAAATAGAATATATCGTGGTGAAGTAAAAGTCATAATTTTTACTTATTTTTAATCCCTATAGAAGATAATTGATGTCCTAAGGTAAATTTAATATAAACGTATTGTGTGTTTATAACAAGTTTAAAAGTAAAATATATGATGACACTGTTTAAAAGTAAAATATATGATGACACTATCACAAAGGATGAGAGATTGGGAATATACTCTTGCATGATCCTTACACTTACTGTAATTTGAAGGTAGACGCAGATTATTTAAAAATATATATTGTAAACTCTTGGGCCACCCCTAAAATATTTAAAGTGGTATAAATAACAAGTCACTAAAGGAAATAAAATTCTCAAATAACCCAACAGAAGTTAGAAAAAGAAGAAAAATAAATAAAAAACAGATGGAAGAAATAGAAAAGAGCTAATAAGGTGGTAGGTATAAATCCAATACTATCTATAATCACATTGAAAGGAAATGTTATAAAAAAATTATTTAGAAGACTGAGATTGTCATACTGAACACAAACCAAGACCTGACTATTGCTATCTATCTACAAGAAATCACATTAAATAAAAAAATAGATGTTAAAAGTAAGAGGATGAAAAAATATATCATGCAAACACTAACCAAAATAAACTGAAGTAGCTATATTAATTTCAAAGAAAGCACATTTCAAACAAAGAATATTTTCAGGAACAAAGATGGACATTAATTAATGATAAAATAGTTTATCTGAAAAGATATATTAATCCAAAAATAATGCATTTAACAAAGAGCTTCATAATAAATGAGGAAAAACTGGTAGAAGTAAAATGAGAGATAGAGCCATGATTAGAATCAGAAGCTTCAACACTTCTCTCTCAATTGATAGTACAAGTAGGCAGAAAAATCAGTAAGTCCCAGCAATTCAAAATGTAATCTAAACTGACAAATGAATCTAACTGCATTACAAATATAAAACATAACCACACTAAGGTATGGGAAAGAAAAGAACTTACCTAATTATCTTTGTGAAACAGTGATTTCAAGCAGATATCATATCATAAGGCTAAGGACAAAAAGAACTGTACGTAAACACTATCGTGTTTGTAGTCTGATTGGTAAATGTATTTCTCACAGGAGTACAGGTTAGTTATTCTAAACTACTTTACATATACACTATGCTTGGACAAAATCATATGTATTTATACAGTGAAAGCCAGGTTTTTCACTGTCAGAGAAAGATATAACAAATAAGCAAAGAGGTAATGCTAGAATGAACCTGTGATGTTGGATTGGAGTCAAATAGATATATCAGTGAGAACTTACTTTTTTTTTTTAATAGAGCCCTTTTTTATTTTCTATTTATTTATTTTTATTTTTATTTTTTGGCTGTGTTAGGTCTTCGTTTCTGTGCAAGGGCTTTCTCTAGTTGTGGCAAGCGGGGGCCACTCTTCATTGCTGTGCGCGGGCCTCTCACTATCGTGGCCTCTCTTGTTGCAGAGCACAGGCTCCAGACGCACAGGCACAGTAATTGTGGCTCATGGGCCCAGCTGCTCCACAGCATGTGGGATCTTCCCAGACCAGGGCTCGAACCCGTGTCCCCTGCATTGGCAGGCAGATTCTCAACCACTGTGCCACCAGGGAAGCCCCTGAACTTACATTTTTTAACGTATGTACGAATATATAGAAACAGAAATAAGAATATCTTGATCTCCAAGTACCATTGTGGCCTCCTTGGAGAAATGGACCATTCTAGGGCTGGGACAAGATGAATATAAGATAAGCTTGGAGTATTTTGGCGCCAGAATTAAGGAAACGCTTAAAAAAGAAGAAATATAAACGCATGGGGGCATGTCAGAAAGTCACAGGAACCAATCCGTAAGAGCTCCCGGTGACCAATGTGGGAATCATTTGAGCAACAAAGTGAAAATAATAGTACTGGGTTATAACCCAAAGAATAAATATATAAATGCATAACTGAATAAATAAATAAATGAGGTATATAAACGGCAACTTGTCCTTACAGAAGAATCCCAGCTAATAAACAAAGAAGAATAACAGAAATAGAAAGCTGTCACTAGAATGCCACAGTAATAATTACTCAAACAAAATCCACTGATAAATGCCAAATTTAGTAGAAGAAATATTAAAGAGAAATAGGATATTTGCATGTCTTCGAAGTATCTCTCTTGAAATATTTGTTAACTACTATGATGATTTTAATATCTGTTCACAAATTCCTTGATATTTCTCCCAGGTGGTGAGGCATAATTCCTCACTTCTTAGGCGTGGGTTGGATTTAGTGGATCTAACAAATAAAGTAAGGAAAGGGAAATAATAACTTTACAGAACAGAAACCTGGCAGACACATCTTTAACCAAGTGATCAAGGTTAACATCACCTGTCATATTGATATCACATGCTCCTGATTATCATACAGAATAAAAGGGCCATCACCTCTCAGGTGTTCTTTCCAAAAATGTATAACCTCAGTCCAATCATGGGAACATATAAAATACAGATCAGGGAATGTTTTATAAAACACCTGACCAGTACACTTCAGAAGTGTCAGGGTCACCAAGACAAGGAATAATTGACGCATCACCACTTAGATTAAGGGTACATGACAACTAAATGCAATGTACAATGCAAGGGTGGATCCTAGAATTTTTTAAAAAGTGGAAAAACTGAGGAAATGTAAATAAAGTCTATAGTTTAGTTCTTAGTACTTTTCTGACATTAATTTCTTAGTTTTGATCATTGTACCACGGTTATGTAAGATGTTAACATGAGGAGAAACTGTGCAGGGTATACAGAAACTAGCTTTGCAACACTTCTCTATGTCTGAAATTATTTCAAAAAAATTAAAGAAAAAGTGATATGGAGTTAAATAAGATTCTACTTTGGAAAAAGATGGCCTATATAGCTGTCCTGTTTTGAATTATCACCAACCTTCAGTCAATCCTAGTGGTTTCCATGTCCTAAGAGTATAGAAATTGTCTCCTCACTGTGAGTCCCCCTTTGGTGTCATCCAAATAGGGGTAGATGCAATTTGTTATTCCTTTGGTCCAGCTGGACATAGTTTGGTTCCTGCAAATGCGAATCGTAAGTCCTACCAATTTAAAAATAAAAAGTTAGTCTTGCAATCGTTTTTTACATTGTTCATGCCATTTTGCTGACTGTCTCACGAAAGGGTACTTTTTTTCCCTAACTTGTCTAATAGTTATTTTCTATGAAACATTTCACACATAGGTTGTCTCATTAAAACAATTTTGTTTTATAATACTATAAGGCACAGCAGGATTTACATATTAAATAGTATATATATTTACATACTGTATTGTATATTTTATTGTATATGTGTGTACCTTTTGTTTTACTTGTGATTTATCCTACAATTAACATTTCCCAGTACATGTAGATAAATACAGTGGCCTTTCTAAGTCTCCTTCTCTGAGGCTGGCAGATTCACACACCCAGTAGAGCCATGGTAGTATAAAATAGCTGTTCCCAAATTCTGTTGCAAGAAACATTGTTCTCTCAAGAAGGTCCCAGATCAAAGAAACCCATGATAAAATTAATATGAAAATTTGTGTATATTTTATTTCTTACGCAGAGATTTCAAAGCACATTAAAATCTCTAAAATCTAATAGAAAACATAATTCTCTGACTTAGAGATTTCCCAACTTTTTTCATAGAATACCTATCATTTTTGGAAGCCAATTTGGAAAATACTGTGTTGTAATAAACAGAATATACCATAAGGGCCAAACTGGAATGCTGCTATTTCAAGCTGGTTTATAGCTCATGGTGTCCAGTCTATGTGTGAAAGGAGATTTCTAAGCCTGCAGCTGCCTAGATGGTCAGATTAGATATATAGAGGAATACACAAGAGTAGAGTCAAGCATTTTGGATAAAGCCTTAAAGATGACACAGGCAAAAAAGAAAAATAAATGTAATATTTAATATTTGTATAACATTTTATGATACTTCTCACATGCGCTTCCTTTTTTCTGTGTTTCCATGGGACCCTGTGGATACTATTTTAATACTTACCATGATGTTTTATAAATCCTTATTTACCAATTTCTTTTTCACTCATGTAAGCTCCAAGTGGTAAGAAAAATATCATAGTCATAATTATATCATGAATGCTTAGTAATGGCCTAGCACAGAGTTTGAAATAAATACAGCTTAAATAAATGAAATTTATAAAAGCACCGTATTTAAGAGTTACATGTTGTAGCAAAGGTGCAAAAACAGGTGAGTTTACAGATATAAAATTTTAATAATAATGATAATTAAATAAGAATAATGTTATGCATTGGGAATTTACAACAAAAAATAAGTTTTTTAAAATAATGACTACAAAAAGGTTAAAATGGATTAGAAGACAACAATATTGTTTTGAAAAATAAACATCCAACAAAACAAATAAAAAAGAAAAAAACATGTACAAATAAAGAGAGAAAGAGGAAAGGAGATGTAACAGGAATTCAGAAGAGATGTTTAACTTATAATAACATACAACAAATAGCATATATTGATTTATCTGAAATTTTATGTAGCAGATATTTCACATAGAATATTAAAACTTCAAATTACAAAAGTCATTACAAAATGAAGTAGAAAAACTGAATAAATACATAACATGAAAAGTAGCTCATAAATTTGTTAAAAAAATGACCCAAGTGAAGCCTCAGGTCTTGCTGATTATTAAAGTTAGTTTTTATAAATATTCAGCAGCAGAAAATTTCTACACAAAGAAAATGATCTAAAACCCAGAAGAAATGAAGCAAAAATTTATAAGGGATAAAATATGACCCTGATATCAAAAAATACCAGGATAATAAAAACAGAAAACTATAAATCAATGAATATAGTTTTGGAAATCCTCAATTCTTTCTTTTTTTTTTTTTTTAAACATATTTATTGAAGTATAATTGCTTTACAATGGTGTGTTAGCTTCTGCTTTATAACAAAGTGAATCAGTTATACATATACATATGTTCCCATATCTCTTCCCTCTTGCGTCTCCCTCCCTCCCACCCTCCCCACCCCACCCCTCTAGGTGGTCACAAAGCACCGAGCTGATCTCCCTGTGCTATGTGGCTGCTTCCCACTAGCTATCTATTTTACATTTGGTAGTGTATATATGTCCATGACACTCTCTCACCCTGGCACATCTCACCCCTCCCCCCTCCCCATATCCTCAAGTCCATTCTCTAGTAGGTCTGTGTCTTTATTACCATCTTGCCACTAGGTTCTTCATGGACTTTTTTTTTTTTCCCTTAGATTCCATATATATGTGTTAGCATACTGTATTTGTTTTTCTCTTTCTGACTTACTTCACGCTGTATGACAGACACTAACTCCATCCACCTCATTACAAATACCTCCATTTCATTTCTTTTTATGGCTGAGTAATATTCTATTGTATATATGTGCCACATCTTCTTTATCCCTTCATCTGATGATGGACACTTAGGTTGATTCCATGTCCTGGCTATTGTAAATAGAGCTGCAATGAACATTTTGGTACATGACTCTTTTTGAACTATGGTTTTCTCAGGGTATATGCCCAGTAGTGGGATTGCTGGGTCGTATGGTAGTTCTATTTTTAGTTTTTTAAGGAACCTCCATACTGTTCTCCATAGTGGCTGTATCAATTTACATTCCCACCAGCAGTGCAAGAGTGCTCCCTTTTCTCCACACCCTCTCCAGCATTTATTGTTTCTAGATTTTTTGATGATGGCCATTCTGACTGGTGTGAGATGATATCTCATTGTAGTTTTGATTTGCATTTCTCTAATGATTAATGATGTTGAGCATTCTTTCATGTGTCTGTTGGCAATCTGTATATCTTCTTTGGAGAAATGTCTATTTAGGTCTTCTGCCCATTTTTGGATTGTGTTGTTCGTTTTTTTGTTATTGAGCTGCATGACCCGCTTGTAAATCTTGGAGATTAATCCTTTGTCAGTTGCTTCATTTGCAAATATTTTCTCCCATTCTGAGGGTTGTCTTTTGGTCTTGTCTATGGTTTCCTTTGCTGTGCAAAAGCTTTTAAGTTTCATTAGGTCCCATTTGTTTATTTGTGTTTTTATTTCCATTTCTCTAGGAGCTGAGTAAAAAAGAATCTTGCTGTGATTTCTGTCATAGAGTGTTGTGCCTATGTTTTCCTCTAAGAGTTTGATAGTGTCTGGCCTTACACTTAGGTCTTTAATCCATTTTGAGTTTATTTTTGTGTATGGTGTCAGGGAGTGTTCTAATTTCATACTTTTACATGTAGCTGTCCAATTTTCCCAGCACCACTTATTGAAGAGACGGTCTTTTCTCCACTGTATATGCTTGCCTCCTTTATCAAAGATAAGGTGACCATATGTGCGTGGGTTTATCTCTGGGCTTTCTATCCTGTTCCATTGATCTATATTTCTGTTTTTGTGCCAGTACCGTACTGTCTTGATTACTGTAGCTTTGTAGTATAGTCTGAAGTCAGGGAGCCTGATTCCTCCAGCTCCATTTTTCGTTCTCAAGATTGCTCTGGCTATTTGGGGTCTTTTGTGTTTCCATACAAATTGTGAAATTTTTTGTTCTAGTTCTGTGAAAAATGCCAGTGGTAGTTTGATAGGGATTGCATTGAATCTGTAGATTGCTTTGGGTAGTAGAGTCATTTTCACAATGTTGATTCTTCCAATCCAAAAACATGGTATATCTCTCCATCTACTTGTATCATCTTTAATGTCTTTCATCAGTGTCTTATAATTTTCTGCATACAGGTCTTTTGTCTCCTTAGGTAGGTTTATTCCTAGATATTTTATTCTTTTTGTTGCAGTGGTACATGAGAGTGTTTTCTTAATTTCACTTTCAGATTTTTCGTCATTAGTGTATAGAAATGCAAGAGATTTCTGTGCATTAATTTTGTATCCTGCTACTTTACCAAATTCATTGATTAGCTCTAGTAGTTTTCTGGTAGCATCTTTAGGATTCTCTATGTATAGTATCATGTCATCTTCAAACAGTGACAGCTTTACTTCTTCTTTTCTGGTTTGTATTCCTTTTATTTCTTTTTCTTCTCTGATTGCTGTGGCTAATACTTCCAAAACTATGTTGAATAATAGTGGTGAGAGTGGGTAACCTTGTCTTGTTCCTGATCTTAGTGGAAATGGTTTCAGTTTTTCACCATTGAGGACAATGTTGGCTGTGGGTTTGTCATATATGGCCTTTATTATGTTGAGGAAAGTTCCCTCTATGCCTACTTTCTGCAAGGCTTTTATCATAAATGGGTGTTGAATTTTGTCGAAAGCTTTCTCTGCATCTATTGAGAGGATCATATGGTTTTTCTCCTTCAATTTGTTAATATGGTATATCACGTTGATTGATTTGCATATATTGAAGAATCCTTGCATTCCAGGGATAAACCCCACTTGATCATGGTGTATGATCCTTTTTTTTTTTTAATTAGGCATCAATTTTATACACATCAGTGTATACATGTCAATCCCAATCGCCCAATTCAGCACACCACCTTCCCCACCCCACCGCAGTTTTCCCCCCTTGGTGTCCGTATGTCCATTCTCTACATCTGTGTCTCAACTTCTGCCCTGCAAACTGGCCCATCTGTACCATTTTTCTAGGTTCCACATACATGCATTAATATACGATATTTGTTTTTCTCTTTCTGACTTACTTCACTCTGTCTGACAGTCTCTAGATCCATCCACGTCTCAACAAATGACTCAATTTCGTTCCTTTTTATGGCTGAGTAATATTCCATTGTCTATATGTACCACATCTTCTTTATCCATTCGTCTGTTGATGAGCATTTAGGTTGCTTCCATGACCTGGCTATTGTAAATAGTGCTGCAATGAACATTCGGGTGCATGTGTCTTTTTGAATTACGGTTTTCTCTGGGTATATGCCCAGTAGTGGGATTGCTGGGTCATATGGTAATTCTATTTTTAGTTTTTTAAGGAACCTCCATATTGTTCTCCATAGTGGCTGTATCAATTTACATTCCCACCAACAGTGCAAGAGGGTTCCCTTTTCTGCACACCCTCTCCAGCATTTGTTGTTTGTAGATTTTCTGATGATGCCCATTCTAACAGGAGTGAGGTGAAACCTCATTGTAGTTTTGATTTGCATTTCTCTAATAATTAGTGATGTTGAGCATCTATCTTTTCATGTGCTTCGTGGCTGTCTGTATGTCTTCTTTGGAGAAATGTCTATTTAGGTCTTCTGCCCATTTTTGGATTGGGGTGTTTGTTTCTTTAATATTGAGCTGAATGAGCTGTTTATATATTTTGGAGATTAATCCTTTGTCCGTTGATTCATTTGCAAATATTTTCTCCCATTCTGAGGGTTGTCTTTTCGTCTTGTTTATGGTTTCCTTTGCTGTGCAAAAGCTTTGAAGTTTCATTAGGTCCCACTTGTTTATTTTTGTTTTTATTTCCATTACTCTAGGAGGTGGATCAGAAAAGATCTTCCTGTGATTTATGTCAAAGAGTGTTCTTCCTATGTTTTCCTCTAAGAGTTTTATAGTGTCTGGGCTTAAATTTAGGTCTTTGATCCATTTTGAGTTTATTTTTGTGTATGGTGTTAGGGAGTGTTCTAATTTCATTCTTTTACATATAGCTGTCCAGTTTTCCCAGCACCACTTATTGAAGAGACTGTCTTTTCTCCATTGTATATCCTTGCCTCCTTTGTCATAGATTAGTTGACCATAGGTGCGAGGGTTTATCTCTGGTCTTTCTATCCTGTTCCATTGATCTATGTCTCTGTTTTTGTGCCAGTACCATATTGTCTTGATTACTGTAGCTTTGTAGTATAGTCTGAAGTCAGGGAGTCTGATTCCTCCAGCTCCATTTTTTTCCCTCAAGACTGCTTTGGCTATTCGGGGTCTTTTGTGTCTCCATACAAATTTTAAGATGATTTGTTCTAGCTCCGTAAAAAATGCCATTGGTAATTTGATAGGGATTGCATTGAATCTGTAGATTGCTTTGGGTAGTAGAGTCATTTTCACAATGTTGATTCTTCCAATCCAAGAACATGGTATATCTCTCCATCTGTTGGTATCATCCTTAATTTCTTTCATCAGTGTCTTATAGTTTTCTGCATACAGGTCTTTTGTCTCCCTAGGTAGGTTTAGTCCTAGGTATTTTATTCTTTTTGTTGCAATGGTAAATGGGAGTGTTTCCATAATTTCTCTTTCAGATTTTTCATCATTAGTGTATAGGAATGCAAGAGATTTCTGTGCATTAATTTTGTATCCTGCAACGTTACCATATTCATTAATTAGCTCTAGCAGTTTTCTCATGGCAGTTTTAGGATTCTCTATGTATAGTATCATGTCATCCGCAAACAGTGACAGTTTTACTTCTTCTTTTCCAATTTGTATTCCTTTTATTTCTTTTTCTTCTCTGATTGCCGTGGCTAGGACTTCCAGAACTATGTTGAATAATAGTGGTGAGAGTGGACATCCTTGTCTCGTTCCTGATCTTAGAGGAAATGCTTTCAGTTTTTCACCATTGAGAATGATGTTTGCTGTGGGTTTGTCATATATGGCCTTTATTATGTTGAGGTAGGTTCCCTCTATGCCCACTTTCTGGAGAGTTTTTATCAGAAATGGGTGTTGAATTTTGTCAAAAGCTTTTTCTGCATCTATTGAGATGATCATATGGTTTTTATTCTTCAATTTGTTAAAACGGTGTATCACATTGATTGATTTGCATATATTGAAGAATCCTTGCATCCCTGGGATAAATCCCACTTGATCGTGGTGTATGATCCTTTTAATGTGTTGTTGGATTCTGTTTGCTAGTATTTTGTTGAGGATTTTTGCATCTATATTCATCAGTGATATTGGTCTGTAATTTTCTTTTTTTGTAGTGTCTTTGTCTGGTTTTGGTATCAGGGTGATGGTGGCCTCATAGAATGAGTTTGGGAGTGTTCCTTCCTCTGCAATTTTTTGGAAGAGTTTGAGAAGGATGGGTGTTAGCTCTTCTCTAAATGTTTGATAGAATTCACCTGTGAAGCCATCTGGTCCTGGACTTTTGTTTGTTGGAAGATTTTTTTTTAATTTTTTAAATTTATTATTTATTTATTATTTTTATTTTTGGCTGTGTTGGGTCTTCGTTTCTGTGTGACGGCTTTCTCCAGTTGTGGCAAGTGGGGGCCACTCTTCATCGCGGTGCGCAGGCCTCTCACTATTGCGGCCTCTCTTGTTGCGGAGCACAGGCTCCAGACGCTCAGGCTCAGTAGTTGTGGCTCACGGGCCCAGTCGCTCCACGGCATGTGGGATCTTCCCAGACCAGGGCTCGAACCCGTGTCCCCTGCATTGGCAGGCAGACTCTCAACCACTGCGCCATCAGGGAAGCCCCTGTTGGAAGATTTTTAATCACAGTTTCAATTTCATTACTTGTGATTGGTCTCTTCATATTTTGTTTCTTCCTGGTTCAGTCTTGGAAGGTTAAACCTTTCTAAGAATTTGTCCATTTCTTCCAGGTTGTCCATTTTATTGGCATAAAGTTGCTTGTAGTAGTCTCTTAGGATGCTTTGTATTTCTGCAGTGTCTGTTGTAACTTCTCCTTTTTCATTTCTGATTTTATTGATTTGAGTCCTCTCCCTCTTTTTCTTGATGAGTCTGGCTAATGGCTTATCAATTTTGTTTATCTTCTCAAAGAACCAACTTTTAGTTTTACTGATCTTTGCTATTGTTTTCTTTGTTTCTATTTCATTTATTTGTGCTCTTATCTTTATGATTTCTTTCCTTCTGCTAACTTTGGGTTTTGTTTGTTCTTCTTTCTCTAGTTTCTTTAGGTGTAAGGTTAGATTGTTTACTTGAGATTTTTCTTGTTTCTTTAGGTAGGCTTGTATAGCTATAAACTTCCCTCTTAGAACTGCTTTTGCTGCATCCCATAGGTTTTGGGTCGTCGTGTTTTCATTGTCATTTGTCTCTAGGTATTTTTTTATTTCCTCTTTGATTTCTTCAGTGATCTCTTGGTTATTTAGTAACGTATTGTTTAGCCTCCATGTGTTTGTCTTTTTTACGTTTTTTTCCCTGTAATTCATTTCTAATCTCATAGCGCTGTGGTCAGAATAGATGCTTGATATGATTTCAATTTTCTTAAATTTACTGAGGCTTGATTTGTGACCCAAGATGTGATCTATCCTGGAGAATGTTCCGTGCGCACTTGAGAAGAACGTGTAATCTGCTGTTTTTGGATGGAATGTCCTATATATATCAATTAAATCTATCTGGTCTATTGTGTCATTTAAAGCTTCTGTTTCCTTATTTATTTTCATTTTGGATGATCTGTCCATTGGTGTAAGTGAGGTGTTAAAGTCCCCCACTATTATTGTGTTACTGTCGATTTCCTCTTTTATAGCTGTTAGCAGTTGCCTTATGTATGGAGGTGCTCCTATGTTGGGTGCATATATATTTATAATTGTTATATCTTCTTCTTGGATTGATCCCTGGATCATTATGTAGTGTCCTTCCTTGTCTCTTGTAACATTCTTTATTTTAAAGTCTATTTTATCTGATATGAGTATAGCTACTCCAGCTTTCTTTTGATTTCCATTTGCATGGCATATCTTTTTCCATCCCCTCACTTTCAGTCTGTATGTGTCCCTAGGTCTAAAGTGGGTCTCTTGTAGACAGCATATATATGGGTCTTGTTTTTGTATCCATTCAGCCAGTCTATGTCTTTTGGTTGGGGCATTTAATCCATTCACGTTTAAGGTAATTATCGATATGTATGTTCCTATGACCATTTTCTTAATTGTTTTGGGTTTGTTTTTGTAGGTCCTTTTCTACTCTTGTGTTTCCCACTTAGAGAAGATCCTTTAGCATTTGTTGTAGAGCTGGTTTGGTGGTGCTGAATTCTCTTAGCTTTTGCTTGTCTGTAAAGCTTTTGATTTCTCCATCAAATCTAAATGAGATCCTTGCCAGGTAGAGTAATCTTGGTTGTAGGTTCTTCCCTTTCATCACTTTAAGTATATCATGCCACTCCCTTCTGGCTTGCAGAGTTTCTGCTGAGAAATCAGCTGTTAACCTTATGGGAGTTCCCTTGTATGTTATTTGTTGTTTTTCCCTTTCTGCTTTCAATAATTTTTCTTTGTCTTTAATTTTTGCCACTTTGAGTACTATGTGTCTCGGCGTGTTTCTCCTTGGGTTTATCCTGTATGGGACTCTCTGCGCTTCCTGGACTTGGGTGGCTATTTCCTTTCCCATGTTAGGGAAGTTTTCGACTATAATCTCTTCAAATACTTTCTCTGGTCCTTTCTCTCTCTCTTCTCCTTCTGGGACCCCTATAATGTGAATGTTGTTGCGTTTAATGTTGTCCTAGAGGTCTCTTAGGCTGTCTTCATTTCTTTTCATTCTTTTTTCTTTAGTCTGTTCTGTAGCAGTGAATTCCACCATTCTGTCTTCCAGGTCACTTATCCGTTCTTCTGCCTCAGTTATTCTGCTATTGATTCCTTCTAGTGTAGTTTTCATTTCAGTTATTGTATTGGTCATCTCTGTTTGTTCTTTAATTCTTCTAGGTCTTTGTTAATCATTTCTTGCATCTTCTCAATCTTTGCCTCCATTCTTATTCCGAGGTCCTGGATCATCTTCACTATCATTATTCTGAATTCTTTTTCTGGAAGGTTGCCTATCTCCACTTCATTTAGTTGTTTTTCTGGGGTTTTTTCTTGTTCCTTCATCTGGTACATAGCCCTCTGCCTTTTCATCTTCTCTATCTTTCTGTAACTGTGGTTTTTGGTCCACAGGCTGCAGGATTGTAGTTTTTCTTGCTTCTGCTGTCTGCCCTCTGGTGGTTAAGGCTATCTAAGAGGCTTGATGGGAGGCTCTGGTGGTGGGTAGAGCTGACTGTTGCCGTGGAGGTCAGAGCTCAGTAAAACCTTAATCCACTTGACTGTTGATGGGTGGGGCTGGGTTCCCTCCCTGTTGGTTGTTTTGCCTGAGGCAACCCAACACTGGAGCCTACCCGTGCTCTTTGGTGGGGTTAATGGCAGACTCTGGGAGGGCTCACGCCAAGGAGAACTTCCCAGAACCTCTGCTGCCAGTGTCCTTATCCCCACGGTGAAACAGAGCCACCACCCACCTCTGCAGGAGACCCCCCAACACCAGCAGGTAGGTCTGGTTCAGTCTCCCCCAGGGTCACTGCTCCTTCCCCTGGGTCCCGATGCACACATTACTTTGTGTGTGCCCTCCAAGAGTGGGGTCTCTGTTTCCCCCAGTCCTGTCAAAGTCCTGCAATCAATTCCCACTAGGCTTCAAAGTCTGATTCTCTAGGAATTCCTCCTCCTGTTGCCGGACCCCCAGGTTGGGAAGCCTGACGTGGGGCTCAGAACCTTCACTCCAGTGGGTGGACTTCTGTGGTATAAGTGTTCGCCAGTCTGTGAGTCACCCACCCAGCAGTTATGGGATTAGATTTTACTCTGATTGCGCCCCTCCTACCGTCTCACTGTGGCTTCTCCTCTGTCCTTGGACGTGGGGTATCCTCCTTGGTGAAGTCCATGGTCTTCCTGTCAATGATTGTCCAGCAGCCAGTTGTGATTCTGGTGCTCTCGCAAGAGGGAGTGAGAGCACGTCCTTCTACTCCGCCATCTTGGTTAATCCTCCCTTTGCTAGCTTCTTAATCGGGAGGGCAGAGTCTTAGCCACTGGACTTACCAGGGAAGTCCTGGTCTCTTAATCTTGATGAGCGTCTCTGGTCCCTTTAATCTTGCCTCAGGTGGTTTCTTGGCTGCTCCTTCCTTGATTAACAACTGTTTGAATCTGCCCTTTGGAACTCAGGGAAGGTCATGGAGGCTGGAGTCTTGCTTTTCTGTGTCTCTTGAATTCTTCCAAGAGAAGGAGAACTTGCAAGCAAATGTACCCACTTCAGTATGTTGAATACATGCTTGAATAAATAAATAAACGTGAAAACTCATCAATGATTGCCCACTTTCAGTTACTCAACGTCAATTAAGCCTCAGTAGAACAGGGAGCGAGCAGCGACAAGAAGAGAAACTTTCCGCAGCCCGCAGCCTCTGAGAGGAGGGCGGTGTATGATCCTTTTAATGTGCTGTTGGATTCTGTTTGCTAGTATTCTGTTGAGGATTTTTGCATCTATGTTCATCAGTGATATTGGCCTGTAGTTTTCTTTCTTTGTGACATCTTTGTCTGGTTTTGGTATCAGGGTGATGGTGGCCTCGTAGAATGAGTTTGGGAGTGTTCCTCCCTCTGCAATATTTTGGAAGAGTTTGAGAAGGATAGGTGTTAGCTCTTCTCTAAATGTTTGATAGAATTCACCTGTGAAGCCATCTGGTCCTGGGCTTTTGTTTGTTGGAAGGTTTTTAATCACAGTCTCAATTTCAGTGCTTGTGATTGGTCTGTTCATATTTTCTATTTCTTCCTGGTTCTGTCTCGGCAAGTTGTGCATTTCTAAGAATCTGTCCATTTCTTCCAGGTTGTCCATTTTACTGGCATAGAGTTGCTTGTAGTAATCTCTCATGATCGTTTGTATTTCTGCAGTGTCAATGTTCATTTCTAATTCTATTGATTTGAGTCTTCTCCCTTTTTCTCTTGATGAGTCTGGCTAATGGTTTATCAATTTTGTTTATCTTCTCGAAGAACCAGCATTTAGTTTCATTGATTTTTGCTATTGTTTCCTTCATTTCTTTTTCATTTATTTCTGATCTGATCTTTATGATTTCTTTCCTTCTGCTAGGTTTGGGGTTTTTTTGTTCTTCTTTCTCGAATTGCTTCAGGTGCAAGGTTAGGTTGTTTATTTGAGATGTTTTCTGTTTCTTGAGGTAGGCTTGTATTGCTATAACCTTCCCTCTTAGCACTGCTTTTGCTGCGTCCCATACGTTTTGGGTCGTCGTGTCTCCATTGTCATTTGTTTCTAGGTATTTTTTGATTTCCCCTTTGATTTCTTCAGTGATCACTTCGTTATTAAGTAGTGTATTGTGAAGCTTCCATGTGTTTGTATTTTTTACAGATCTTTTCCTGTAATTGATATCTAGTCTCATAGCGTTGTGGTCAGAAAAGATACTTGATACGATTTCAATTTTCTTAAATTTACCAAGGCTTGATTTGTGACCCAAGATATGATCTATCCTGGAGAATGTTCCATGAGCACTTGAGAAAAATGTGTATTCTGTTGTTTTTGGGTGGAATGTCCTATAAATATCAATTAAGTCCATCTTGTTTAATGTATCATTTAAAGCTTGGGTTTCCTTATTTATTTTCACTTTGGATGATCTGTCCATTGGTGAAAGTGGGGTGTTAAAGTCCCCTACTATGATTGTGTTGCTGTCGATTTCCCCTTTTATGGCTGTTAGTATTTGCCTTATGTATTGAGGTGCTCCTATGTTGGGTGCATAAATATTTACAATTGTTATACCTTCCTCTTGGATCGATCCCTTGATCATTATATAGTGTCCTTCTTTGTCTCTTGTAATAGTCTTTATTTTAAAGTCTATTTTGTCTGATATTAGAATTGCTACTGCAGCTTTCTTTTGATTTCCATTTGCATGGAATATCTTTTTCCATCCCCTCACTTTCAGTCTGTATGTGTCTCTAGGTCTGAAGTGGGTCTCTTGTAGACAGCATATATATGGGTCTTGTTTTTGTATCCATTCAGCCAGTCTGTGTCTTTTGGTGGGAGCATTTAATCCATTTACATTTGAGGTAATTATCGATATGTATGTTCCTATTCTCATTTTCTTAAATGTTTTGGGTTTGTTATTGTAGGTGTTTTCCTTCTCTTGTGTTTCTTGCCTAAAGAAGTTCCTTTAGCATTTGTTGTAAAGCTGGTTTGGTGGTGCTGAACTCTCTCAGCTTTTGCTTGTCTGTAAAGGTTTTAATTTCTCCATCACATCTGAATGAGATCCTTGCTGGGTAGATTAATCTTGGTTGTAGGTTTTTCTCCTTCATCACTTTAAGTATATCCTGCCACTTCCTTCTGGCTTGCAGAGTTTCTGCTGAAAGATCAGCTGTTAACCTTATGGGGATTCCCTTGTGTGTTATTTGTTGTTTTTCCCTTGCTGCTTTTAATATGTTTTCTTTATATTTAATTTTTGACAGTTTGATTAATATGTGTCTTGGTGTGTTTCTCCTTGGATTTATCCTGTATGGGACTCTCTGTGCTCCCAGGACTTGATTAACTATTTCCTTTCCCATATTAGGGAAGTTTTCAACTATAATCTCTTCAAATATTTTCTCAGTCCCTTTCTTTTTCTCTTCTTCTTCTGGGACCCCTATAATTCAAATGTTGGTGCGTTTAATGTTGTCCCAGAGGTCTCTGAGACTGTCCTCAATTCTTTTCATTCTTTTTTCTTTATCCTGCTCTGCAGTAGTTATTTCCACCATTTTATCTTCCAGGTCACTTATCCGTTCTTCTGCCTCAGTTATTCTGCTATTGATCCCATCTAGAGTATTTTTAATTTCATTTATTGTGTTTTTCATCATTGCTTGGTTCCTCTTTAGTTCTTCTACGTCCTTGTTAAATGTTTCTTGCATTTTGTCTGTTCTATTTCCAAGATTTTGGATCATCCTTACTATCATTATTCTGAATTCTTCTTCAGGTAGACTACCTATTTCCTCTTCATTTGTTAGGTCTGGTGTGTTTTGACCCTGCTCCTTTATATGCTGTGTGTTTTTCTGTCGTCTCATTTTGCTTATCTTACTGTGTTTGGGGTCTCCTTTTCACAGGCTGCAGGTTCGTAGTTCCTGTTGTTTTTGGTATCTGTCCCCAGTGGCTAAGGTTGGTTCAGTGGGTTGTGTAGGCTTCCTGGTGGAGGGGACTAGTGCCTGTGTTGTGGTGGATGAGGCTGGATCTTGTCTTTCTGGTGGGCAGGTCCATGTCTCGTGGTGTATTTTGGGGTGTCTGTGGCCTTATTATGATTTTAGGCAGCCTCTCTGCTAATGGATGGGGCTGTGTTCCTGTCTTGTTTGTTAGTTGTTTGGCATAGGGTGTCCAGCACTGTAGCTTGCTGGTCGTTGAGTGAAGCTGGGTCTTGATGTTGCGATGGAGATCTCTGAGAGATTTTTGCCATTTGTATTACGTGGAGCTGGAAGGTCTCTTGTGGACCAGTGTCCTGAAGTTGGCTCTCCCACCTCAGAGGCACAGCCCTGATGCCTGGCTGGAGCACCAAGAGTCTTTCATCCACACGGCTCAGAGTAAAACGGAGAAAAAAATAGAAAGAAAGAAGAAAGAAAGAAAGAAAAAGGATAAAATATAGTGATGTAAAATAAAGCTATTATAAAGCAAAGCTATACAGACAAAATCTCACCCAGAAGCATATACACATACACTTACAAAAAAAGGAAAAGGGGAAAAATTAATATATCCTGCTTCCAAAGTCCACCTCCTGAATTTGGGATGATTCGTTGTCTATTCAGGCATTCAACAGATGCAGTCACATCAAGTTGTTTGTGGAGTTTTAATATGCTGCTTCTGAGGCTGCTGGGAGAGATTTCCCTTTCTCTTCTTTGTTCGCACAGCTCCCGGGGTCAGCTTTGGATTTGGACCCGCCTCTGCGTGTAGGTCGCCTGAGGGCGTCTGTTCCCCGCCCAGACAGGACGGGGTTAAAGGAGCAGCTGATTCGGGGGCTCTGGCTCACTCAGGCCGGGGGGAGGGAGGGGTACGGATGCGGGGCGAGCCTGCGGCGGCAGAGGCCGGCATGACGTTGCAGCAGCCTGAGGCGTGCCGTGCGTTCTCCCGGGGAAGTTGTCCCCGGATCACGGGAGCCTGGCCGTGGCGGGCTGCACCGGCTTCCGGGAGGGGCGGTGTGGAAAGTGACCTGTGCTCGCACACAGGCTTTTTGGTGGCGGCAGCAGCAGCCTTAGGGTCCCATGCCCGTCTCTGGGGCCCGCGCTGATTGCCGTGGCTCGCTCCCGTCTCTGGAATTTGTTTAGGCGGCACTCTGAATCCCCTCTCCTTGCACGCCACGAAACAAAGAGGCAAGAAAAATTCTCTTGCCTCTTCGGCAGCTGCAGACTTTTTCCCGGACTCCCTCTCAGCCAGCTGTGGTGCGCTAACCCCTTCAGGCTGTGTTCATGCCGCCAACCCCAGTCCTCTCCCTGCAATCCGACCGAAGCCTGAGCCTCAGCTCCCAGCCCCTGCCCGCCCTGGCAGGTGAGCAGACAAGCCTCTCGGCTGGTGAGTGCTGGTGCTGGTCGGCACCAATCCTCTGTGCGGGAATCTCTTCACTTTGCCCTCCGCACCCCTGTGGCTGCGCTCTCCTCTGTGGCTCCGATGCTTCCCCCCTCTGCCACCCGCAGTCTCTGCCCGCGAAGGGGCTTCCTAGTGTGTGGAAACCTTTCCTCCTTCACGGCTCCCTCCCACTGGTGCAGGTCCCGTCCCTATTCTTTTGTCTCTGTGATTTCTTTTCTCTTTTGCCCTACCCAAGTATGGGGGGAGTTTCTTGCCTTTTGGGAGGTCTGACGTTTTCTGCCAGCATTCAGTGGGTGTTCTGTAGGAGCAGTTCCACGTGTAGATGTATTTCTAATGTATCTGTGGGAAGGAAGGTGATCTCCGCGTCTTACTCTTCCACCATCTTCTCTACCTCCTCTCAATTCTTTCTTAATGGAAGTTAGTGGCTCACTAAAACACGACCAAATAAGGATTACTCTTTTAAACACAAATATTAAATATTAAGAACTTTACTATAACAAAACATCAAATCAATTGGCCAAATCAAAAAAAAAAGCAAAATAAAATTCATCTCAATAGAAACCAAAAAGCCTTGTTAAAATATAAAATTCTTTCTAATAAGTGGTGTATACTAAGAACCACTATTCAAGATGATAACAGTGTGAAAATAATAAAAAAGTGATTCCATAAATATTAAGAATCAAATGAAGACAATTCCTGCCATCAATGTTCTTTTAATACTCTCTGGATAATCAAATCACTTATGTAACAACAGCAACAAAAATAATAATATTGTTATCAAGAATCATTTCTTGAATTTCCACTAATTTCCAGTTTTAGTTCTTATGTCTATTAAGATTACTCAGCCATAAAAAGAAACGAAATTGAGTTATTTGTAGTGAGGTGGATGGACCTAAAGTCTGTCATACAGAGTGAAGTAAGTCAGAAAGAGAAAAACAAATACTGTATGCTAACACATATATATGGAATCTAAAAAAAAACAAAATGGTTCTGAAAAACCTAGGGGCAGGACAGGAATAAAGACGCAGATGTAGAGAATGGACTTGAGGACACGGGGAGGGAGATGGGTAAGCTGGAACGAAGTGAGAGAGTGGCATGGACATATATACACTACCAAATGTAAAATAGATAGCTAGTGGGAAGCAGCTGCATAGCACAGGGAGATCAGCTTGGTGCTCTTTGACCACCTAGAGGGGTGGGATGGGGAGGGTGGGAGGGAGACACAAGAGGGAGGAGATATGGGGATATATGTATATGTATAGCTGATTCACTTTGTTATAAAGCAGAAACACACCATTGTAAAGCAATTATACTCCAATAAAGATGTTAAAGAAAAAAAAAGAAATTTAAACCCTTCAAAAAAAAAAAAAAAGATGCCTTGTATCTCTGAGGTTTGTAGATGAAAAAGAAATGCTACTACTTGCCCAGGGTCTGGCAATCCTGGCTTCAAACCCTGACCTTATAGAGAACAGGGTCTAGGACTTTTAGCAAAGATAATGAGCACAAAAAACCAGACAATTCATAAGAGAAACAGAAACTAGTAAATATTATAAGCAAAGACATGAAAAAAAGTTCATCTTTGCCAATAATCAAAGAAATGCTCATTAAGGCAACCAGTTCTTTTTTCATTTATGAAAGTGGCAAAATATGAATAAGGTAAATATCTGATCCTAGGAAGAGTAAGGAAAATGTTTGTTTTCTCTTGTATAATGAAGGTGACAGTGAAAATGAGAAAAGAAAACATCAAGGAATAAAAATGACAATATTGTGTTAGGAAGCATAGTTTTTTAGTTCTTGACAGGATTAAATAAATTGTCCACTATTTGGGGAAAAAATTATTATATTAAACAGATTCCCATGTATGTAGTACTCATAGTAGTGGAAGATAGGAAGGCAATGTAGTGTTTCTGTAATAGTGGAATGGTTGAGTAAGTCACAGTTGATTCACTGAATTGACCGTTACATACAACTGTTAAAATTATGTTTTCAAAAACCATATAGGAACTATGATATACATTAATTTTAACTGAAAAAAGGTAAAAAATATAATGAATACTTTGATATGACAAAGATACTTGCACATGAAACCTACCATGACATTGGGTATAAAACAATTAACCAGTGAAGCCCTTGAGCTGTGGCTTTTGGAGAGTCATTCAATGGTAGAATGCAAAAGACCCCAACGTTCTGCACAATGGGGATGTGTTTTCATATCAGCCTCTCTCTACTAATGTTACTGTAAAGCACTACTTTTATTCCAAAGCTTCAGCAGAATGCTGATGATGCCAGAGACCACACAGAGATAATGCTCTCAGTTTAAGGAGACAGAGTTGCTGTTTCATCCAGCCATTAACAGATGGGCAAGACACCAGCAAGTTACACTGCATGTGGTAGGAGAGCCAAGTATTGTGGGCATGGCTAGAAAACAAAAAGGCTGAAGTTTGAGCAAAGATTAAGAACTGAAGGATAAAGACTTGAAAAAAAAGGTGAAAAAATAAAAAGCAACAAGTCATAAAGGTTTATTTTCTTGATAGAGGTGTGATACTCATTATATGCTGATCAGGAATGTTTATTTACCTAGAAACATGAAAAATTTTCTAATTTAATTTCATTATTTATTGGACTTTAAGGATTTGTTAAATTTGGAGAATGATGTCACTTATAAAAATCTTTGATTCCTTAGATGTAAAACATGAATTTTCAATTCAAAAGTAGTGTTTAACATAAGCAAATAAAGAACTTTACACTTCCAAAAAAAAAAAAAAACCTTGAAGCAAAGCTGAGCAGTTCAGTGAAAAAAATTCCAACACACGGCCCCAAAGGACATCTCCATTACATAGAAAAAGATGAATCCAGACAAAACAGTATTTTTCATTAGTTACTCTGATTAGGAGTTAACACCTGTTTTGTAGTGAAGATGAAGCTGGTACCTGAGGATTGTACCTATAGGTAGATACAAGTGAGATGCATCTCTGGAGAGTAAATTTCCTGAATGAAAGGATTTGTTGTGTTTTGGATGGAGGTGATGTGAATTGTACAGACAGGGGAGAACTGTTGCATGTGTGTGCATATGTGTGTGTGCACATGAACACATGTCTTCTTTTTAAGCATAGAATGCAGAAGACCAAGATGTGGGTTTGAAGAAGGATAAGCCTCTGCTTGAGCAGATGGGAGATTAGAACTACTACGTTTTGGCATATATGAAGGGTCATATATGGTGTTTTTCCCCACATTTGGAAAAATTGGGGCGTACTGATTTCAAAGGTTTGGAATGTAAACATCCCAACATACATAGCTTTTGTTTCAGTTATTTAGTGCTTCACAACAAATACCCCTTACAAGAATAACACTTATTTTGCCCGTAAATCTACAATTGGAGTAGAGCTTGGGAAAGTTTGGCTCCTACGAGCACCACCTTGAAGTAGCTCCAAGGCTAAGGGCTGTAAACATCTTTATATGTCTGGTTTGGTGAAGGCTTCAGCTCAGTTTCCTCTCCACATGGTCTGTCAACAGAGGCTAGTTTGGACTTTCTCACAGAACAGTGTCTGCCTTGCCCAGAGAGTGAGTGTCCCAGAGAGAACGAGAAATTCAGAGGGAGAAGGAGATTCAAAGAGAGAGAAAGATATTCAGAGAGGGGGAGAAATCCAGAGAGAGAGAGATTCAGAGAGAGGGAGAGAGAGAGCAAGAACAGAGAAAAAGAGAAGACCAAGTCAGAGTCACATTGCTGTTTGTGACCTAGCCAGGGAAGTCATAGTATTACTTATACTGCATTCTCTTAGGTTGGCCAAAAAGTTAATTAAGGCGGTTGTGAAACTCAGCTCCTGATGGAGGAGTGTCAGCGCCACACTGTAAGAAAAATATGTGGGATCAGATAAATATTAGTGCTTCCATCTTTGAAAAATATCATCTACCACAGTTCATTCTCTGGCTTCCATAATTCCACCTCTCTCATATCCAAAATACACTCATTTCTCTCCCCCAAGACCCTCAAGCCTCATCTCAGTAAGACATCGTTTCAAATTCAGGTTCATAGCATCCAGATACTGTATAGTTGCCAATGAGGCTCCTCGGGTTAAATTTCTCAAGGACAGCTCTTCAAGTTAAATTTTTTTAGATCTGAAGATCTGTGAGCTAAAAAGGCAAGTTATATGCCCTTTACACACCGAACATACAGTGGTAGAGCAGGTATCCGTTAACTGCTCTGGAGCTGCCTGTTCAAAGAAGAGAAAAAGGGAGGCACACAGTAGTAACTGCTCCAATTCTGAAATCCAGTTGGACAATGATATCAGTTACCAAATTAGAACCCTGTCCTACTGCCATGATTCTCCATGATTCTCTTTTCCACCCTCTGACCCACTGCTTTTGCCCTCTAAATCATCCTTTTTTTCCATGAGAAGTGACAGGTGTTTGTAGCTGTGTAGTTTACCCAGAGTACATTCTGACAGAGGTAATTTGAATATCCAAAGGTCTATTTTCATTCTGTATTATCTTTATCTCTTTCAGTCCAAAGTGATAGAATTCTTTTTACACTTTGTGAATCTGTTATGAATCAATCTATGATCCTCTCTAATAGACAAAGAGCCACATCCACAAACCTGTTCAAGAACAGTTGTTGTTGTTGTTTTTCCTACTTTAGACTTTTTAAGTCAGCTGTGTGGTATGGCCCTTATAGGGTCTTTTGTTTAATGGAAAGATTCTTTAAGTCATGCCTATTCTGATTGAATGACTCTCTAAGACACTACCTTATATCTTTCTGAGGACTTTATAAGGCATAATTTAGTCCCACCCTGGATTTTATCATTGCTCTGAAGCTTTTTTTTTTCTTTTTTTAATTTTGGAGCTACGAAACTGAGAATGAGAGAGAGCTGTATTTTTAAACCCAGTAAGCCCTGGTCCCTTTATATTTAATAGTTATTTCTTCAGCTTGCCTCTCTCTTTTGCATTTTATTATAGGCAGATAAAAGAAGCCAGAAAACACCTTTAATCCTTTGCCTGGAAATCTCTCTAGTGAGACCATACAGTTCATTACGTACATTTTTTACTTTCCACATTATAACAAATAACAGTGTTGCTAAACTTCCTGAAACTAGTTAAAGGATCCCCTTTCCTTCAGTTTTCAAGAGTATTTTCTTTCTTTTAAGTCTTCACCAGTAGCCTCTAAAAGGGCCATTATGCTTCTTGTAGGTTCTTCCAGATACCGTCTAATCAATCACTTAGTCACAAAGCTACTATCAGAGTTTTAGGTTTTGTTTATGGCAGCATACAACATCCAGGTCCCAATATGTGTACCAGTTAGCTAGTGCTGCATAACAAACCAACCCCAAACTTAGAGACTTAGAACAATAACATTTAATCAGGGCATGAATCTGCAATCTGTGCAGGGCTCAAATCCCGCCTCCACTCTCTCAGCTGGGCAACTCAAGGCCGGCAAGCTGGGATATACCATAGGCTTGCTCACTCTTAAGTCTGGCATAGGATTTTGGCTGTCAGCTGGGGCCTCAACTTCTCTCCATGTAGTCTCTCAACATGGGCTAGTCTGAGTTTTCTCATGGCATGGTGACTGGCTTCCCACAGAACAAGCATCCCGAGAGAGAGGGGGCCAGACAGAAACTGTTTTGCCTTTTACAACCTGTCCTTGATTGTCATGCAATGTCACATCTGTCTACAATTTTATCAGTTGTGCTAGTCAGAAAGTTCTACCCAGGTTCAATGGAAAGGAAGATAGACTAAACCAGCTAATGCAAGGGTATCAATATTGCACTTTAAGAGGAGTGTGTGTAACGGAATATAAATTTGTGTAGCCATCTTGGGGAAATGCAAAATGGACAGTTGTTACTATAGATTATGGGCTTAGTCATTCTGAATACATCATTTTGTATTCTTCATATACCATGTCATTATTATAACAATTCTTAAACCAGGTGGGCCCAATTAAGTAGAATAAAAATTCTAGTTTGGTCAAAATCCTTACTGAATGCTTAATCAGGCTTAACTTTGAATGTGTAACATATTGTACTCAGAACGTAAAAATAAAGTTTGAAGAATGCTTTCATCAAAAGTTTGATAAAGGGACATATCATCCAGGTTTATGAGTCCCTCTTCTCTGGTAACTATTCCTGAAACAGTGGGGAATCTCTCCCATCCCCATCAGCCATGTCTATATTATATTACTTGGCACCATCAGGCAGCTCTGATTGGTTAAGAACTGGGCACCACATCCATGATGAGCTGATTGGATTGTGAGCTGAATCATATTTATATTAACAGTTGGACAGAAATTTGGTGAACTCCTGATATCAAAGACTCTGGGTTAGATAAGCAGTAGCTTACCTACATGATGTTTGATTCACTACTTTTTTGGATTCCATGAGACAACAGAATATAATTCCAAAAGTTTCTATTCATACTTAAACTAGTTACAATCACTTAATGTTGTTTGAAACAAAATGATCTCTCTATATGTGTGTGTGTATATATATGTATATAATAAATACATGTACAGCTATGTACATATATAATATGTATATATATTTAATAACAGGTAGAAACCAAATATATAATTAAAACTGAGTAGTCCAAATCTTATTATAGACATAAAAAATTACATGTGCATAAAGCTTTATCATTATTTGGAGGCTGTCAAGTTGGCAAATTAATTGATATCCTGCCAGAGAGAGTGAGGTTCCTATAACTTTGGATAGCAAATCTGATCTAAAAATGCCTTAAATGGATTCATACTCCAACTACTATCGAGTGACCGACAGTTGAACTGTGTGACTTCCTTGACAACTTCATTCACCCCCAGGAAATCTTTCCCTATATTTTCTCAGCTGTGTTTCAAAATCAAGCCTGTTTTACTTTTACTTAAATAAACACCATTATCAAAAGGTACCATAACACCTGCTCTGATTTTTCTCATGGTTACTGGCAATTGAAAGGTTCACTGTACATTTTAGAGGCTCATCTCTTGTAGGGAATGACAATATTGCAGGCAACTTATTTTGCTTTTAAATTTGACATTATTGTATAGTAGCAAAGAGAGCATGCACTTTGGAATTAGATGAAGGGTATAACATTAACCAGGTTTGTGACCTTTGCCAAAGTCCTTAAATTTTGTAGACTTCATATACATACAATCTGATATTATCAGTGTCAACATATCAAGGTTGGTGAGTGAATTAAATGCAATAAAAGGTGAAATAATCTAGCTAATACCTTTTGTAGTGTAATCACTCACTAAAATTTAGCTTCATGACCCCCCTCCCTCCTTTCTTTGTTCTCTTTCTCCCTGGTCCTAGAAACAAAAATAAGATTTGATTCTTCACCTTTGGAAGCACACTGTGACTTTGCTTTGCTTCCTTGAGTTGGGGGTTGGGGGGTGGTGGGTTGGTAAACAGACATAGAATCTAGGAAATGATATAAAGGAGAAATGAACAAAAAGTTTATGAACTCAGAAGTGGAGAATATTTTAAATACCCAAAAAACTACAAAAAAATGTCCATTTAAGTTAAAACTTATATAATGAATATGAGTTTTTCTGGTTAAGAGTGAGGCTGGATGAGGGTGGAACCCCTGTGAAGGATCTAGCTTCAATCCAGCTTTTAATCTCTGTGTAGATCAAAGATCTGAAGAGGCTTTAGTGCATTGCTCTCTACTTCTTTAGAAAGAAAAAGCTAAGCAAACTTCTTTTTGATTAAAAAAATAAAAAAGAAAGGAAAGGGTCCAGTAGTAGTTAACTCTACTTCTACTTTAGCATGTATTTCAGAAGTAAAGCATCTTTAATTTATATGTCTCTATTTTTATTCCAAGAAGACAGATTTTCATAGCATCTTTCTACTCGTAGGGCACCCAAAGGGTTTTGTTTATAAAAATCAATAAGCCCAATGCTCTTTGGTGTTTGTTTTTTTTTTTAAACCAATCTATTTCATCTTTCACTGTCTGCTGAAGGAAACCATGTATCTTCCAGCAAGCAGTTGGATTGTGTCAATTCTTTGTGGTCCATTATCAGCCAGCCAAGATTCAAGGTCGCTGTTTTAGAGTATCTGCTTCCTGGCAGAGCTCCCTGTACCTGCCGAGGGCTCTTCAAGTTGTAAATGGGCACAGACTATTTCGGGCTGTATGAAAGGCAATTTATCACCCTGCCCAACACTCCCCATCTAGTCTTGCCTTGCGTCTGATTGTTTGGCATTTTCAGCAGGTGAATGGCGCTCCTCACTTTCTCTGGTCTTCTCTGAAGGTAGGATTTTTCAGATGGTTGGGATTATCTACTATAAAGGAGTCAACTTCTGCCAAGGATTAGGTAACAAGTCACTTCCCTGAATGTCAGGACACTAAGAAATAACACACATTGATTTCCTAATTCAAACACATTGATATAAATTTCATAAATATTATGTATTAATATAATTAAAACTTCCCTGGGCTTTTGGTTCATTCTGTTTTACCTTTTTATATCGTTTTGACTGTTTATTTATTATTTCTGCTTCTATTTTTAATCACTGGATTGGCCTAGTCTAGTTTTTAAATTAAAAGTTCAGTTTATTTGTTTCCAAAATTTCTTATTTTTCTAATATTTTATTTTAAGGCTATATGTTATTCAATGTTTACTGTTTTTTTAAAAAATATCTAGGTGTTGCCTTTGCTATAAGTTTTGAATAGTAATTTCTAACTTTACATTTTCTCTAACTCAATTGTTCTCTGTAACTGTGGGTTTTATGTATGCATATGTTTTACTTTTCAGTGAGTGCAATCATTCGCTTCTATTTTGTTGTTAATTCTTAATTGTATTGTGTTTTGTTTAATGGATATAGATTGCATTATATCAGCTTCTTGTAATTTGTTGAGATTTCCTTTGGGTCCTAATTCATAATCAATATTTGTGAATGTTTCATTTGTGTTTTTTAAAAAGCACAGTTTTGTGAAATTCAAAGTAACATAGTTATTTGCTCAAATAAATTTCTTTTATTCTTCAAATTCACAAAACAATGTGCAATTTCTATTGAATTCAAATTCTGTTTGTTCATTTTATTATTCAATATACTTACACTTATTTTGATCTACTTATCTGTTCTGTCATTTTTGAGAGAGGTGTAATAAACTCTCTCACTAGGTTTGTAGCTTTGTCAATTTGTCCTCCATGGCTAATCATGTTTCTTTTATATATTTCAAGCAATTCTGCTGGGTACATAAATATTATTGAATATAATAATTTCATGGTGGATTGTTCCTTTTATCAGAATGAAAAAATATTTTTTATGCTTTTAAATCTTTTCATCTTGAATTCTACTTGATCCTGCTTGCTTTATTTTGTTGGCATTTAAAAATCTGTTTCTACTACATGAATTTTATTCACTCATCTTGGTAATGATTATTCACATATTTGGGTATTCTCCATCCTTTCAGCAATTTATATTTATTCTGAGTTCTAATTACTCCTTCCTCCCACTTTTTGGATTTTTGTGTACATCTTTATTACATTTTCTCCAAGGACTTTTTGTTGTTTCCCTTCCTCTAATGATCTGCAAGTTATTAATTCTATTTCCATTTTTCAAGTGTTTCCCCTTAGGTGTTAACACATGTACTTAAAGTTATATTTGTCAAACAAAACCTTGCTAGCATTAATCCATATCTATATCACCCTCCTCCCACCAACCTTTTAAATTCCTTATTCAAAAAGAAAAATAACCCCACATATCCTTTTATTTTCTCTACCGGATATGAGGTTTTGCATTGGTTGAATGTGGTTTCTGTCTGACATGGTACAGATTTTTCTTAACTAGTTGGTGATTGTATTTCTGAATGTATTTTTGTATTTGAGAGTTACTTGGATTGATAGGGGGCACTTGTGAGTCTATGTAGTGTTCCTAGGGGAGAGCTGGGATGTACCACATCTTCGTGTTGATTTCTGGGATAGTCCCACCATGTTGACATCAGTGCCCAAACTCACTGCTCGTGCCCCTAGTGAGGCTGATTTGTGACTTTGCATATGCTGCACAGGACAGATGGATTGCATGGATGTCAAAAAGCTGGTGTAGCTGGGTGTTGCTAATTATACTGTCTCTGTAGGGACACTGGAGCCCCTTCTATTCCCAGAATTGTCCATTATCAGGCTTGGAGAGAGTCTAGAAACACCTTCACCATTTTAGCAATCTTCTTTTGTGCCTGCTTTTGCTGGTGGTTTCTTTCTTGCCTTTTTTTTTTTTTTCTTTTTTAATATAAGAGTAACAGTTTTATGTGTACAGGTATTTGTTTACTTTCTACCAATAATAACCTTTTATGTTTTCAGTGGCTTTTTGGATTTACTGTATTTCTTTTCCACTTTTTTGTTGTTGATGTGTTACTTCTGCTCTTCTTGTTAGGTTTGGTTTAGTTGGTTTTCATCTAATATTCTCTACCATGTGAAGCCATTTATGGTGGGAGTGGGATAAGGGGGTGGCATAAAGCTCATCCTGCCATCTCGAAATATGAAAATTTCTTTTTTGCTAGGAAATTATCCATTTTTACCTGTCATATTCATGGTGTTAAACTTAATAATTTAAAAAAAAAGATTTCCATGCTCAAAGAGTTCAAACTCCAATAATAAAACATTCAGGTTACTAGAACCACTGAAATATGTGATGCCTGCCATAAAAAAAAAAAGTCTGCAAAAACACACTATGGGAATGGGACCATGGAGACTACAGAACACAGGAGTGTCACCAGAAGGATACATAGGTGTCTCGCAATAGGCAGAGAGGCCAAAGGCACTTCAGATGGATGGAAGAATCTGTACAGTGCCACAGACACCTGAGAGAAAGAGGTGACTTGGTGAACTGTAGTTTCTCAGAGCAAATCTGTCAGAATCTTAGAGGGAGTGGGAGGAGGTGAGGCTGAAAAGGTGGACAAGAGCCCAATCACAAGGGACCTTTGTGTCCTTCCAAGGTGCTTAGCCTACAGATATTGAAGTGTTATAAACAGAGAAGGTCCAAAGTGCCCCAGAAAGGGGCTAGCCCAGGAATTAGGAAAATAGGAGAATCTTTCAAACTTCAAGGTAGGAAAAAACAAAGGTCTGCAAAATGGAGCTCAAAGAATGGATTAAAGAGATTCTCAGGAAGTAGAATTTTAGGACTTATAAATAATAGAATATGAAAAGTAAGTGGGAGGATTCCAACTTTCTGCCTTGAGCATGTGCCAGGCCTGGACTGGAGAGAGAACTTAAAGGAGGTAAATATTTGGAGATAGATGAAACACACTGTCATAGTCAAGATACTCATATGTTTGTTAGTGGTTTATCTCATCACCCCTCACCAGAGAGGTGACTGACAGGGAGGGGACAAGTCTGACAACAGAGTCCTAGGAAATCCCAAACTTTAAATGTCTGTCAGGTGGAGGAAGGGAATCCTTGTAAGACTGACTGAGGAATAACCAGAACTTACAAGTGGATTTGACTCAGTGGTGTCTCAGGATCCAGGGCAGGACCAAATTCACAGTGAGTGAGTGGTCAGTTACTAAAATCAAAGGTAAAATAATATTCGAATAATGAGGGGTGGAGTGGGATGGGGAAGGAAAAATCTTAGTTAAATATTTATTAGCCTGACACACTCCCAGAATATTCAAGAATATGTCAGTCATTTGACTGCAGTCTTCTCTTTGGTAGTTTTGCTTCATAATTTATGTTTTTCTGTATAATAAAGGTATTTTTATTAACAGTCAAAAAATAAATAAATAAAATAAATCTAATTTGTTTGTATTTGGGCTTATACCTCCCATGTCATTCCTAATGTTTTGTATTGTTCTAGCCTCTCTTTTTCTCCTAAACTGACCACCTTGTTGGGAATTTATTTATTTTACTATTCTTGGAGGAAAAGGGAGTTTGTTAATTGTTCTCTCTCACCATTTAGTTGCTTTCTATTACTTCAATTTTTGTTCTTAATCTTGTATTGTTTAATTTTTTTAATTTTTTCTATATTTTGTAGGCAAATACTCAATGTATTTTTTATTGTTTTATTAATAATAAAAAATGCCATTATAAATTTCCTATAGGTAAACGTGTTGTTATATGATATATATTTTAGTGTGTGGTTTTCTCCTTTTCGTAAAGTTTTAAGTTCAATTATGATATCCTTTTTGCTTCAGAGATTATTTAAGAACAGTGTCTTAGTTAATTTTTATTTAATTTTAAGTTTGACAGTTTTGCAAATTTATGAGCAATGAAGGAGGCTAATAAGGTCTCAACTTTTTGAAATTTTGAATAGTATTTAATTTTGTAAATGCAAAACAATATAAAGTCTATATAAGAAAATTATCTTTGTAAAAATCCATCAAATCAAATATTTTATTATCTAAACCTTCTTTATCTATGTACATATATAGTCTACTTATCAGTTTTTTTCATCCTGATAAATTTTATTAATATCTTCCTCTGTTATTTCATATTATCAAGTCTATCTTCTACAGTATTTACTTTATGTACTTGGTTTCCATTTTGCTTTTTCATAAAGAAATATATTTTCATAATTCTTTACACATAAGACCTTTTTTCTTCCTGTATGATGTGTTTGGCTTTGCATTTAGCCTTGGCTACTTTCATTGTATTACACTGGTTTGACGTATCTTTGCTAGAGTATTTAATTTCAAATTTTTCCTTGGTAGCTTTCATTGAGCATACTACTTTAAAATATCAAAGTGTGTGTGTGTATGTGTATTTATGTGTACTATTGTGAAAATCAACATCATGACAGAGGATATCAATTCATTTGTGTTTATTGTGCTGGCTAACATACATGGTCTTATTTCTTCCATTCTAATTTGTATTTTCTGTTTATTAAACTGTCTGCTATTTGTTGTTGTTATTTGTTCATTTTCTTTTCCTTCTTTTTCCTGCCTTACACCATTTTCTCTTCCAACATCCCCATTAATTTTGAATATATATTTTTAAATTACCTTAAATATTACCCTCTCAAATATTAACTTGCCTTGTTTTATCAATTAATATGTCAATGGTTAAATAATGATTATATAGTTCTAACAAAAGATTTTATTCACTCATTCCTACTTCTCTTTACCCCACCTTCACAAAAATGAAAATTTTGATAAAGTTCAGCATCCATTTCTGATAAAAACCCTCCAGAAAGTGGGCATAGAGGGAACATACATCAACATAATAAAGGCCCAATATGACAAACCCACAGCTAACATTATACTCAATGATGAAAAGCTGAAAGCATTTCCTCTAAGATCAGGAACAAAATAAGGATGCCCACTCTCACCACTTTTCTTCAACCTAGTTTTAGAAGTCCTAGTCACAGAAATCAGAAAAGAAAAAAATAAAATAAAAGGAATCCAAATTGGAAAGGAAGAAGTAAAACTGTCACTGTTTGCAGATGACATGATACTATACATTGAAAATCCTGAAGATGCCACCAGAAAACTACCAGAGCTCATCAATGAATTCAGTAAAGTTGCAGGAAAAAAAATTAATATACAGAAATCTGTTGCATTTCCGTACACTAACAACGAACTGTCAGAAAGAGAAATTAAGGAAATGATCCCATTTACCATCGCATCAAAAAGAACAAAATACCTAGGAATAAACCTACCTTCTTATATCCTCCCTCCCTCCACCAACAATATATCCTATGTATCTTCCCTCCTTCAGCGTCTCCCTCTCATGTCTCTCTTCCCCATTATCTTTCTCTCCATTAGACTTTTCCCCTTTCCTTCTTTTCTGTTATCCCATTTTTTATCCACCATTCCATATTTTCTATTTTCCATATCCTTCTTCCTTAGAGGGAGGTGGAAGTCAGAAGGGAGAAGAAAGCAGTGTAAAATTATCCAAGTTCTCCTGTTGTACACTTATCTTTTTAGAAAGGAATTTCACTGAGCTCCACCACTTGCCTTGAGAAATCAATGAACATAAACAACATTCCAGCAAAGATTCTACAGAATAATAGGAACAATGCATGGTTCAGAGTAACCCAGCCACAAGAAAGCCTGAGTTCAGCTGCAATTCACTTGCATCTACTGACTCTTGATCTTACTGGAAGTGCTACTCCATTAAGGAGTTTCTCAGATGGAGCTCTTAAAATGAAAAGATTTCTCTCAAAAGGCACAACTCCATGAAGAACAACCGAATACACAGGACTGAAATTCTGCAAGTTTCCTTTAATTAAAAAATATAGTAAATATGAAGACTGTACAAGAAGCCAAATAGGGTAAACAAAAAGCCAAGATATGCTAAATTGAATGCTAACTGTTGGGAAATTGCAGCCAAGTGTTACCTTTAATTGTGAAATCCTGTACAAATTTTAAATAACATTTGGCTTTTGGTCAAGGGATCAATCTGGGTTGAAGAGCTCAGTTTACGTTTTCATGCTTCCTATTTTTGCTATTTCCCAGCACTTTGAAGAACTGTAGAAGTGTCATGCCTTGGAGAGGACTCTTGAGCAAGATACTAGATACGGCACATTCCTCAACTGTCTATGAAGGTTAGAAAAGGAAAATAACTGAAATGGATCATATTTTAATTTATATTTTGTGACCCAAGCCATATATGGAGTAAGAGAGAAGGATACCCATGACAGGTTTTACCCATAATCACAGAGCAGAGAGTGAAGAGGAAATCAGGAGGATATGACAGACTGGAGCAAAGCAGTGTTGAAAGTAGACATTCAAGAAGGGAACTCGGATTTGTAAAACAGGTAGTGGGAGATCAAGGGACAATTAGAATTAATTCTGCTGAAAAGTGTTCCCAAGTGGGTGGGTTTTGAGTCACATTAAATTTAAAGGTGGTGTTAGTGATTCCCACTGGGAGAGTTTTTAAGGGACCACTGGGAAGTCTAGCTAGGCATGATGAATATCTGGTCTCTAGCTTTGCCCTTGAAGATGAAACCATGTTTGTGAAGCATCAGTTACACTTAGAATAAAATCTATACTCCTGACTATGACCCTTCATGACCTGTCCCTTTCTATTCTTCGAGCTTCATCCTATACCATTAAGACACTATTCATGACACTTCCACCATATCGGCCTTCTTTCTGTTTCAAAAGCACAGTAATCTGAAATCACATATTGATTCATTTGTTTGTATCTTCTCACACTCACCTGGAGTTTAAACACCAATGATTTCCAATTTAACCTAAGCTCTCTCTAATGTCCATGATAAAGTGGTGAATAAAAACAGAACAGACCATTTTTCTGCCCTCATGCAGTTCACCTTCTAGTTCGGGAAAACAGAAAATGAACAAATAGGCAGATAAGATAATTCTAGATAGGGAAAAGAGTTAAGAAAATAAATTGGGGTAATGGAGTAGAAAGTGGTTAGGGAGAGCATCTTCTTTGGCTAAGCTGGTCAGAGAAGCTCTCTTTGAGGAGATATTTTAACTTACACCTTACTGATGAGTATTTTTTAATTAGCTTCAGTGTGTGTTCAGTCATACTGAAGAGTTTCACACCCATGTCAAAGACTGAACTGGCATCTTCCTCCCTACCCCGGATTCTTCTGTAAGTCTCAGTAATGTCACTATGCGATTCACCTCCCAACCAGAAATCTTCCATTCCTCGCTTTCCTTCACTTGCAACATTTACTTGTCTGCTAAATACTCTTGAGTCTACCTCCAAAATAGCTCAGTGACCCTCAACATCTATTGTCAGGACATAGGACCACAGTACCTGGGCACCTGCTCAGTACCCTGTAAGCACCCCAAGGGCAGAAAACATTTCTACTTTCTTCAATACTGTATCTCCAGGGTCTTGTGTAGTGCCTGGCACAGGATAGGCTTCAACGTATCTTTCTTTTTGACCCAAAGAACAATCTGATTATGGAAATTACCTTAATTGCATTCCTGTATTCTATAGGATAAAAGCTAAACTATTTATGAACAAACCCCAGCTTGTCCATCTTCACCTTAACAACAACTAGCTCCAGTTACTCTGAACTAGCTGTTTCTATGCATGCCCTACTCTTTCACAATCTGACTTCTTTTAACTCCTGCTGTGTTGAATGCCTAGTTCATATGAGGAAAAAAGTATCTTGAGAATGCAGTTGAAATACAGTCTCCTTTATGGAGACCTTCTTGAATCCATAACTGTATTCCCATATCTCTAGCTATTCTAACACCTTTAACTGTGTATTGTCATTATCTTCTTGCAATGCTCTCTCACTTATTGTGAATTGCTCAAGACAAGAATTTTGATACCTCCCATTGCTAGCTGCCCAACATTTATCACAGTGCGAGGCACAAAAGTAGGTGTGCAATAAATGCTAATTGAAAAGAGAACATAGGCTTTTGCTGCTTTGTTTCTAACAATGAAGGTCATAGACCATTGACCCAGTGGATCTATGCCTTCAATAAATCTTTGGCTAGAGAAACACTAATTATTAACAGCTAATAGGAATCAAAATAATCAGTCACATAGTATCCCCAAAGGTGTCTTGAATATCTTCATTTGTATGTTGCTTATATGTATAGAGTGATTATATTTTTCCATCACTGAGATCAAAGAAAGGTTTCTCATATCATATCAAAATTAGTTGTGTTAATACACACACAGACACACACACACCAGCTGGCCTTAATTTTGGATTTATTTTTTGATATCAAAGACCAAATATTTCCTATATTACACAAACCATTTCAAAGTAGATTTAAAAGTTTAGAGCTAATTTGCTCACTTGTTTTTATGACGCAAGTGTGACTCTGATTGTCAAATATGATGTTAAGGGCAAAAAAAAAGAACATTATATTCTAATCTAACTTAAGACAATCCACGCAAAACTATTTTTTTCGGACTTCCCTGGTGGCGCAGTGGTTAAGAATCCACCTGCCAATGCAGGGAACACGGATTCGATCCCTGGTCATTGAAGATCCCACATGCCGCGGAGCAACTAAGCCCATGTGCCACAACTACTGAGCCTGCGCTCTAGAGACTGCGAGCCACAACTACTGAGCCCGTGTGCCACAACTACTGAAGCCCACGCACCTAAAGCCCCTGCTCTGCAACAAGAGAAGCCACCGCAATGAGAAGCCCATGCACTGAAACGAAGAATAGCCCCCACTCGCCGCAAATAGAGAAAGCCTGCATGCAGCAACGAAGACCCAACGTGGCCAAAAATAAATAAATAAATAAATAAATTTAAAAAAAATCTTTTAAAAAGACACTTTTTTTCAAGCTTACCTTAACCAACCTAATTCCTTATTTATCTACCATAAAAAAAAATGACTTATTCTCCAAATAGAAGGCTACTTTAAAACACACACACTATAATAATAAAATTTAATTCTGTGTATGCCAGTTTGTTCATCTCTAAAGTAGGACTAATACCTCATGCATATCCAGCTTGTTTTTTTTAATGAGGGTTAAGAGAGTTAACATATATAAATATGTTAAAATAGGCCTTAGCACTTATTAAAAATGCTGTATAAATTTTAGCAATAATTAATGGTAGCAGTAATGCTAATCATAGTTGTAAACACTAATGCGTCTCATGCACTATTTGAATTCATTTACATATGCTAATTACAAGTGTTAATTATTTTACAAAGTTATTTAATCCTTTCAACAACTTACTGAGGTAGGTATTAATACATGCTCCTTTTCATAAAAGGGGAAAATGAGGCTAAAAGGTGTGAATTAAAGGGACTTTCTGAATTAAAGACATGAAAAGGCACTTTCTCATGGTTAGAAAGTGCTAAAACGACCTCAACCCATGCAAGTCTCTTTCTGGAACTTTTTGCTTGTCCATCCATTTGCATTGTCTCTCAGAACAGACAAGACTGGGCTTTTAGAACTGAACCTCCCATTCGTTGAAACCTCATTATGCTTATTGGTTTTACTCTCCAAATAATTAATATTACATAATCATAACTCCTACAATTAGTAATATGTATATTTCACATGTATTTTATAATATATATGTATCTATCACTATGTAAGCATAATTATTACAATAAATAACAGAATAAACTGTAAATGTAAAATTTGTAAATAGATATTACATTAGATGGTATAAAATTATAAATTAAAACAATGAGATAAAGATGAAATAATCAATGTTTACATTTTAATATTTTTCACATAGTAAATATTCTCATTAATAATAAAGTTTTAATAGTGACAATGTGTTTGAATATGCATCATTATTTTTGAATAATATTTATTTCACCCTTGGTGATATAGAAATTCCAAAGTCTGGTTCTAAGTTTAGTTCATTTTGATTCTTGGTTTAATGGCTATAGTATCTGAAAAAGATGGCTCACAAAGATTCATGAATCTAAATGAAAATGTCATCATCGGCTGTGCATAGTTAATTATAGTATCATTTTTCATTCCAAATAGGGGTTAGTTTTTGCAGAAATTGGACTTTTATATTGAATATTTCCACAATTCTTGAAGTCAATCAGCAGTCTCTACACACTAATGAGAAGATATTTCACTTTGTTATTTTAACACATTTGCTCTACACCCATTGAACTTTTATATTTGGAAAATTTCTGAACATGTAAAAATTTCAATTCTGAGTTTTGTGTGTGTATGCCAATGTTCAGACATAATAGATTTTATGACTTTATTTCATTTCTTTAATTGGCTTATTAGCTATTTACTTTGTGTTTTTAGTGGTTGTTTTGGGATTTACAACATGCATCTTTAATTTAGCACAATCCACCTGCAAGTAACATTATAGCTCTTCACATGTTGTGTAAGAATCTTATGCAATCCACTTCTGTTTTCCCTCCGCTGGACTTTCTGCTATTGTCATCATACATTCTACTTCTACACATGTTATAAACTACATAACACATTTGCTTTGCTTTAAATAGTCAATTATCTTATAAAGAGATTTTTATAAAAAAATTATTTTATGTTTATCCATATATTTGACCATTTCCAGTGGTATTATTTTATGTAGATCTGATTTCCATCTTATATGATTTTTTCCTTCTGTCAGAAGGACTTCCTTTAATATTTCTTAATAGTGTAGGTCTGCTGCTCATAAATTCTTTCAGCTTCTTTATGCCCCCAAAAAATCTTTATTGTACCTTCATCATTGCAGACTATCTTATTGGGCATGGAATTCTAGGTTGATGTTTGTTTGTTTGTTTGTTTGTTCTTTCAGTTCTTTAAAGATATTTCTCCACTGTCGTCTGCCTTAAATTATTTATAAAGAGAAGTCTATTGTATTTTTTTCCTTCTTTTAAGGTTCATGTTTTTGTGTCTTATCTAAGAAATTGCTGCCTGATGTAGGTCACTAAGATAGAGGTGTAAACCCTACACCTATATACATTTTGGAAGAAAACATGGGAGAAAATTTTGTGACCTGGATTTCCTTTGCCTTTCAAGCCATTACTAGTCAGATAAATTAGGAGAAGGGTATTAGTAACACAAATATCTTTATCCAGAATATATAGAGAATATTTAAATCTAAATAAAACAAGCAAATATAAAAAGAAGAATTTTAAAAATCAGGCCAAAGATATTAATAGAAATTTTACCAAAGAAGATATATGAAGAGTAAATAAGCAAGAGAAGTGATTAACAGTGTCATTAAACATTAGGAAGAGCCTCATCCACCAGAGGGCAGACAGCAGAAGCAAGAAGAACAACAATCCTACAGCCTGTGGAACAAAAACCACATTCACAGAAAGATAGACAAGATGAAAAGGCAGAGGGCTATGTACCAGATGAAGGAACAAGGTAAAACCCCAGAAAAACAACTAAATGAAATGGAGATAGGCAATCTTCCAGAAAAAGAATTCAGAATAATGATAGTGAAGATGATCCAGGACCTCGGAAAAAGAATGGAGGCAAAGATCGAGAAGATGCAAGAAATGTTTCACAAAGATCTAGAAGAATTAAAGAACAAACAAACAGAGATGAACAATACAATAACTGAAATGAAAAATACACTAGAAGGAATCCATAGCAGAATAACAGAGGGAGAAGAACGGATCAGTGACCTGGAAGACAGAATGGTGGAATTCAATGCTGTGGAACAGAATAAAGAAAAAAGAATGAAAAAAAATAAAGACGGCCTAAGAGACCTCTGGGACAACATCAAATGCAACAACATTCGCATTATAGGGGTCCCAGAAGGAGAAGAGAGAGAGAAAGGACCCGAGAAAATATTTGAAGAGATTATAGTCGAAAACTTCCCTAACATGGGAAAGGAAATAGCCACCCAAGTCCAGAAAGCGCAGAGAGTCCCATACAGGATAAACCCAAGGAGAAACACGCAGAGACACATAGTAATCAAATTAGCAAAAATTAAAGACAAAGAAAAATTATTGAAAGCAGAAAGGGAAAAACGACAAATAACATACAAAAAAACTCCCATAAGGTTAACAGCTGATTTCTCAGCAGAAACACTACAAGCCAGAAGGGAGTGGCATAATATACTTAAAGTGATGAAAGGGAAGAACCTACAATCAAGATTACTCTACCCAGCAAGGATCTCATTCAGATTCAACGGAGAAATCAAAAGCTTTACAAACAAGCAAAAGCTAAGAGAATTCAGCACCACCAAACCAGCTCTACAAGAAATGCTAAAGGAACTTCTCTAAGTGGGAAACACAAGAGGAGAAAAGGACCTACAAAAACAAACCCAAAACAATTAAGACAATAGTAATAGGAACATACATATCGATAATTACCTTAAACATGAATGGATTAAATGCTCCAAACAAAAGACACAGGCTTCCTGAATGGATACAAAAACAAGACCCATATATATGCAGTCTACAAGAGACCCACTTCAGACCCAGGGACACATACAGACTGAAAGTGAGGGGATGGAAAAAGATATGCCATGCAAATGGAAATCAAAAGAAAGCTGGAGTAGCTATACTCATATCAGATAAAATAGACTTTTAAATAAAGAATGTTACAAGAGACAAGGAAGGACACTACAAAATGATCAAGAGATCAGTCCAAGAAGAAGATAGAACAATTATAAATATATATGCACCCAACATAGGAGCACCTCCATACATAAGGCAACTGCTAACAGCTATAAAAGAGGAAATCAACACTAACACAATAATAGTGGGGGACTTTAACACCTCACTTACACCAATGGACAGATCATCCAAACAGAAAATTAACAAGGAAACACAAGCTTTAAATGATACAATATACCAGAAAGATTTAATTGATATTTATAGGACATTCCATCCAAACACAGCAGATTACACTTTCTTCTCAAGTGCACACGTAAGATTCTCCAGGATAGATCACATCTTGGGTCACAAGTCAACCCTCAGTAAATTTAAGAAAATTGAAATCATATCAAGCATCTTTTCTGACCACAACGCTATGAGATAAGAAATCAATTACAGGGGAAAAAAAGTAAAAAACAAAAACACATGGAGGCTAAACACTATGTTACTAAATAACCAAGAGATCACTGAAGAAATCAAAAAGGAAATCAACAAATATCTAGAGACAAATCACAATGAAAACACAACAATCCAAAACCTATGAGATGCAGCAAAAGCATTTCTAAGAGGGAAGTTTATAGCTATACAAGCCTACCTCAAGAAACAAGAAAAATCTCAAATAAACAATCTAAACGTACACCTAAAGGAACTAGAGAAAGAAGAACAAACAAAACTCAAAGTCAGCAGAAGGAGAGAAATCATAAAGATCAGAGCAGAAATAAATGAAATAGAAACAAAGAAAACAATAGCAAAAATCAATAAAACTAAAAGCTGGTTCTTTGAGAAGATAAACAAAATTGATAAACCATTAGCCAGACTCATCAAGAAAAAGAAAGAGAGGACTCAAATCAATAAAATTAGAAATGAAAAAGGAGAAGTTACAACAGACATCGCAGAAATACAAAGCATCCTAAGAGACTACTACAAGCAACTCTATGCCAATAAAATGGACAACCTGGAAGAAATGGACAAATTCTTAGAAAGGTATAACCTTCCAAGACTGAAACAGGAAGAAATAGAAAATATGAACAGAACAATCACAAGGAATGAAATTGAAACTGTGATTAAAAATCTTCCAACAAAGAAAAGTCCAGGACCAGATGGCTTCACAGGTGAATTCTATCAAACATTTAGAGAAGAGCTAACACTCATCCTTCTCAAACTCTTCCAAATATTTGCAAAGGAAAACTCCCAAACTCATTCTATGAGGTCACCATCACCCTGATACCAAAACCAGACAAAGATACTACAAAAAAAGAAAATTACAGACCAGTATCACTGATGAATATAGATGCAAAAATCCTCAACAAAATACGAGCAAACAGAATCCAACAACACATTAAAAGGATCATACACCATGATCAAGTGGGATTCATCCCAGAGATGCAAGGATTCTTCAATATATGCTAATCAATCAATGTGATACACCATATTAACAAATTGAAGAATAAAAACCATATGATCATCTCAATAGATGCAGAAAAAGCTTTTGACAAAATTCAACACCCATTTATGATAAAAACTCTCCAGAAAGGGGGCATGGAGGAACCTACCTCAACATAATACAGGCCATATATGACAAACCCACAGCAAACATCATTCTCGATGGTGAAAAACTGAAACCGTTTCCTCTAAGATCAGGAACAAGACAAGGATGTCCACTCTCACCACTATTATTCAACATAGTTTTGGAAGTCATAGCCACGGCAATCAGAGAAGAAAAAGAAATAAAAGGAATACAAATTGGAAAAGAAGAAGTAAAACTGTCACTGTTTGCAGATGACATGATACTATACATAGAGAATCCTAAAGATGCCACCAGAAAACTACTAGAGCTAACAATGAATTTGGTCAAGTTGCAGGATACTAAATTAAAGCACAGAAATCTCTTGCATTCCTATACACTAATGATGAAAAATCTGAAAGAGAAATTAAGGAAACACTCCCATTTACCACTGCAACAAAAAGAATACAATACCTAGGAATAAACCTACTTAGGGAGACAAAAGACCTGTATGTAGAAAACTACAAGACACTGATGAAAGAAATAAAAGATGATACCAACAGATGGAGAGATATACCATGTTCTTAGATTGGAAGAAACAATATTGTGAAAATGACTATACTACCGAAAGCAATCTACAGATTCAATGCAATCCCTATCAAATTACCAATGGCATTTTTTGCTGAACTAGAACAAAAAATCTTAAAATTTGTATGGAGACACAAAAGACCCCAAATAGCCAAAGCAGTCTTGAGGAAAAAAAAGAGCTGGAGGAATCAGACTCCCTGACTTCAGACTCTACTACAAAGCTAGAGTAATCAAGACAATATGGTACTGGCACAAAAAGAGAAGTATAGATCAATGGAACAGGATAGAAAGCCCAGAGATAAGCCCACACACCTATAGTCAACTAATCTATGACAAAGGAGGCAAGGATATACAATGGAGAAAAGATAGTCTCTTCAATAAGTGGTGCTGGGAAAACTGGACAGCTATGTGTAAAAGAATGAAATTAGAACACTCCCTAACACCATACACAAAAATAAACTCAAAATGGATTAGAGACCTAAATGTAAGACTGGGCACTATAAAACTCTTAGAGGAAAACATAGGGAGAACACTTTTTGACATAAATTACAGCAAGATCTTTTTTGATCCACCTCCTAGAGTAATGGAAATAAAAACAAAAATAAACAAATGAGACCTAATGAAACTTAAAAGCTTTTGCACAGCAAAGGAAATGATAAACAAGATGAAAAGACAACCCTCAAAATGGGAGAAAATATTTGCAAATGAATCATCAGACAAAGGATTAATCTCCAAAATATATAAACAGCTCATGCAGCTCAATATTAAAAAAACAAACAACCCAATCCAAAAATGGGCAGAAGACCTAAATAGACATTTCTCCAAAGAAGACATACAGATGGCCAAGGAGCACATGAAAAGCTGCTCAACATCACTAATTATTAGAGAAATGCAAATCAAAACTACAGTGAGGTATCACCTCACACCAGTTAGAATGGGCATCATCAGAAAATCTACAAACCACAAATGCTGGAGAGGGTGTGGAGAAAAGGCAACCCTCTTGCACTGTTGGTGGGAATGTAAATTGATACAGCTACTATGGAGAACAGTATGGAGGTTCCTTAAAGAACTAACAATAGAATTACCATATTACCCAGCAATCCCACTACTGGGCATATACCCAGAGAAAACCATAATTCAGAAAGACACATGCACCCCAATGTTCATTGCAGCACTATTTACAATAGCCAGGTCATGGAAGCAACCTAAATGCCCATCGACAGACAAATGGATAAAGAAGATATGGTACATATATACAATGGAATATTACTCAGCCATAAAAAGGAACGAAATTGGGTCTTTTTTAGATACATGGATGGATCTAGAGACTGTCATACAGCGTGAAGGAAGTCAGAAAGAGAAAAACAAATATCATACATTAACACATATACGTGGAACCTAGAAAATGGTGCAGATGGACCGGTTTGTAGAGCAGAAATTGAGACACAGAAGTAGAGAAAAAATGAATGGACACCAAGGGGGGAAAGCGGTGGGAGGTGGGGGTGGTGGTATGATGAATTGGGAGATTGGGATTGACATGTATACACTGATGTGTATAAAGTGGATGACTAATAAGAGAAAATAAATAAATAAAAAATAAACAAAACAAAACCAAAGAAGCTGACTTTGCTCTAGGCAACACAGTTAAGATATTGCAGAACTGGGATGCAAATCCCATGTCATCTGGTGCCATATCCAGTGTGCTTTGCCCCCCATGTATTATATATCCTTCATATGGTCAATTAAATTTACTAAGCTCAAATACATGATGTAGTTCAATTAGACCCAAGATACCATTAACAGAAAAAAAATATTAGGAATATTCAAATTATGACCATAATGAGACACTGCTACTACACAGTCACTAAAAATGCTGAACTTAAAAAGAATCACAATACCACATGCTGGTGATATCTGGAGTAACTGGCACTCTCATATGCTGCTAATGGAAATACAAGTTGAGAAGTCCTTATAAAGTTAATTATGCACTTATAATAGTAGACTCAGGAATTCTACTCCCAGATATTTATCCAAGATAAAAGAAAACTTGTGTCCACACAAAAGCTTGCAGGCAAAAGTTTATAGAAGCTTTATCAAAAATAACCCCAAGCTGGGGACTTCCCTGGTGGTGCAGTGGTTAAGAATCCGCCTGCCAATGCAGGGGACAGGGGTTCGATCCCTGGTCCAGGAAAATCCCACATGCTGCGGAGCAACTAAGCCCATGCACCACAACTACTGAGCCTGTGCTCTAGAGCCCGTGAGCCACAGCTACTGAAGCCCGTGAGCCATAACTACTAAAGCCCACGCGCCTAGATCCCATGCTTTGCAACAAGAGAAGCCACTGCAATGAGAAGCCCACGCACTGCAACAAAGAGTAGCCCCTGCTCGCCTCAACTAGAGAAAAGCCTGTGCGCAGCAACGAAGACCCAACGCAGCCAAAATAATTAATTAATTAATTAATTAATTTTTTAAAAACCCCAAACTGAAATGACTCAAATTTCCATTCAAGTGGTAGGTGCATAAACACATTGTGGCATATCCACATAATAAAAAGAAATGGACTAATGACTTGCAATCACATGACTATCTCTCAAAAGCATTATTTTAAATGAAAGAAGCCAATACGAAGAAATAATTTAAAAGAAAATGATAAAAATTAATTTGCTGATATCAAACTCAGAAGAGAGAGAGTATGTGACTGGAGGGGAAAAAAATGAAGATCTAGTTTCTGAAATGTCTTCCAGTTTGGGTCACATGTAATAAAGAGTCTGACTCCATTTTTGATGTTTGATTGCTGATTGCTTTTAAGCATCACCCCTCCTCTTCTCTTTCTGCCTCACATCTGGGCAAGCAAATAAGAAAGCCCAGATGTAGCCTCAGTTTGAACCAGTGGGAAGTTCATACCATGCAGCTCTGGCTTACAGGCAGCAACACTCATCCTGGTCCAAATTCCTAACCACCATAAAAACCCTAAGCCAATCTCCTTTCTCTGCTCTCTCAGTCCATTTTGGACTTGCTTGGGAAACCCACCTTGCTCTCGCCATAAACCTTCATCATGTGAGTAATAAATCTTTACATACTTTCTTGGTGTGTGTTTTTGGTGTTATCAGGTTTGACATTTGTACCAATTTTTTTGGTGGGTGGGGAAGCCAGACCATTTCTGTGGGATTACCAAAACATGACATTACAAATTCACAAGTTAAAAAGCTCTTTGAATTCCAAGCAGGTTTAAAACACGCACACACACGCACACACACTCCTAAGAACATCAGTTAGCGTGCTGAAACAAAAACAAAAAAGAGAGAGACAGAAAGAGAGAAGATCTTAAAGGCAACAAGGGAAAAAACACAGCCTTCAGAGGTATAATGATTTGAATTATCACTGCCTTCTTATCAAAAACTACAGAGTTCAGAAGACAGTGAAAACACATCTTCAAATTAATGAGAGAAAAATAATCTCAATCCAGAATTCTGTATCCTTAATTCTATATCTATATCTTTAAGAGAGAGTGAAAAATAAGTACATTTTTAGATAAAGGAAAATTAAGAAAATCCTTTGTCCCCAAACTATAAGAAATGCCACAACTTGGAGGAGGGTGCTATCAGCATTTAGTGTTTAGAACACAAGGACGCACCTAAGCATTCTACAATGCACAAGACAGCCCAAAGCAACGAAAAATTATCCAGTCCAAAATGTCAAGAGTGGAAAAGCTGAGTATCACTAAGTTAAAATATTTGTGACAATGTAGTTCTGACATAAGAATTGACAAATAGATCAATGAAATAGACCAAAGGCACTCAGTTAAGTTAGGTCACAGATCTAAATGTAAAAGTTCACACTGAGTATATTTTAATGGAAAACACAGGAGAACCTATTTGTGATATATGAATATCCTTAGGTTACAGAAAGTAATAACACCTAATGAAACTGATAAATTTGACTTCATTGTTATTTTAAAAAACACTGCTCATCAACACTAAAACACTGTTTAGTTTATAGGGAAGCCCAGTCTGGAGGGAAATTAAACAGCATGCTTCTAAATATCCTATTGATCAAACAAAAGAGAACAATCGGAAAATATATTTAACTGAATGATAATGAAAATACAACATGTTTGCATCAGTGAGATACAGCTAGAGCAGTGCTTAAAGGGACATTTATGGCTTTAAACACCTGTATTAGAAAGAAGGAAGGTCTCAAATTATTGACCTAAACTTCAGCCTTATGAAACTAGAGAAATAGGAGAAAAGTAAATACAAAGAAAGCAGAAGGAAATAATATTATGTGGAAAATCAATGAAATAAAATACAGAAAAGCAAAGAAGAATATCCATAAAACCAAAAGTTCTTTCTCTGAAAATATAAACAAAATGGATAAGCCTTTACCGAAATGGCCAAACTAAAAAGAGAGAGGAGACAAATTATCAAAAATCAGGACTGGAAGAAAAACTATCACCACCAATTAAACTTTTAAAGTTTTTTAAAGGGGTCATTATAAATTACCATATCAACAAATTAGACAACTTAGATGAAATAAAAATTGACACAAATTATCAAAACTGATTCAAGGCACCCCATGCTCCGCAACCAGAGGAGACACCGCAATGAGAAGCCCGCACACCGCAACGAGGAGTAGCCCCCGCTCGCCGCAACTAGAGAAAAGCCCACGTGCAGCAACGAACACGCAATGCAGCCAAAAATTAATTAATTACTGCCTATTAATTAATTTAAAAAAAAGAATCTAACAGAGCAGAAACCAAAAAATTAAAAAAAAACAAAACTTGACTCAAGGAGAAACAGAGATGAGGGAGATCACTGGTTCATATATAAAAAACAAGTGTATTTATATATTAACAAAGGACAATTTGAATATTAAATTTTGAAAAAATCCTATTTACAGCAGCATTATAAAGAATAAAAATCCATAGGAAAAAATGAACAATTTCTTGTACACTGAAAACTATAAACATTGCTGATAGAATTTAAAGGAGAGCTAAATAAATTAAGTCATTCCATGTTTATAGATTGGAAGACTCAATATTGTGAATATGGTGATTCTACCCAAATCAATCTATGGATTCAATACAGTCCCCATAAAATCTAGCAGCCTTTTTGTGAAAAATTGACAAGTTGATTGCGGAATTTATGTGGAAATGCAAAGGACCCAAAATTGCCAAAGCAGTTTAGAAAAAAATAAATCTTGGATGCATAAAATAGATTCTACTAAAATGGCCTAAATTGATACTGAATTTGTTCACACATACACACTTTTGTAACAAAGAGGCATACAAAAGAAAACAAATTCATGTCCAAACCGTGTGATTGAATAGGTGTTTGTTGAGAATCTAGTATATGTCAGTTATTCTTCTAGGTGCTAGAGTTACAGCAGTGAACCAAACAGACAAGATCCTCAGAGCAAAGAGATGAAAGATAAATAACAGCTATGTCAGATTGTGATAAGAACAATGTAGAAAACTGAAGCGGAGCAAGAGAGATGGGATATTATTTAAATAGGATTGTCTGCGAAAGTCTCACTTATAAAGAGATATGTGCGAACAGAATTGAATAAAATGAGAAAAGGAGCCATTGAAATATGTGTGTGTGGAAGAGAAGTACTCCAGGCAGAGGGAGTAGATGAAAATTCCCAGTGGTGATAGTCTGCTTCCAGCAGATGAAGAACAGGAAGAGATCCCAGCCGCTCAAGCCGAGCAAGCAAGGAAACGGGCAGATAGGACATGAAGAGGGCATAATATACTTCCTAAAGTGTGGTTCAATCAACCTCTGAGAATGAGTTTCAGAGAACATAAAAAGTAACCTGGACACAATATTTAATTCAGGTAATCTAAATTCAATGGCTTTCAAAGCTGAAACCCACGAATTTCCATTGTGTTTGGCTTTATGAGAGTTAGGTTACTGGATAGGGGATTCTCAACTTGGATTTTATCAGAGAACTCAGGAGTGTCCAGGCACTGCTCGTAAGAAAGGAACATCCTGGTCAAGAGTCCAACACTTCCTGGCCCCCTTGGAGTCTCTGACCAGTACGGGAGATGGTAAGATAAGCCCCCAAAGCTTGATGATACAGGCCATGAAGAATACCTAGACTTGTTTTATTGCTCCATTTTTTAAGTGGACTTTTTGCTTTACATGCAGTTAGCTTGCAGGGAGAAAATGCTTTAGGTATTTAACATAGCATTGTCCTCTTGGCAGTGCCGTTTCTCATTGTAAATAGTAATCCATTGGTATCTCTGTCTCTGTGAGTTTGGTTAATGTGAGTGTGATTATATTCTAGTATTTTGTTGGAAATTGTTTACCCAGCATCTATTCCCCTCTCCTAATCGTTCTGTTTTTTATTCATGTGTTCTCCTTTTCCGGACACCTCATTCCGAGCCCTGCTCCAGGGGCTTGGGTCTAATTGGCTACTCACCATACATCTGCCCCTTGCATGGATTGTGTGGGAGAAGTATAGGAATGCAAGCCTAAGATAATACCCACATTTATTGCTGGCACATAGTAATTAGTTCAGAAACAAGCAAGGGACCCACTTCAGTACAATGAGACACAGGGGATGTATCTGGGAGGGGAGAGGAGTTATTTTTGAAAAGCTTCCTCAGTGGTAAAAAGAGTCACGAGAAATTGTTTCATTCCTTAGCTGGGTGTTGTCATATGCAGAAGCGAGGCTTGGAATTGCATTAGCAAGTTTCCCTCCAATATCAAGTGGACACCAAGAGGAAAGCAAATGCAAGAGAATGGTAGAGATACGAGCCACGGTCCTAATGAACAGAGCAGTTACCTGCCAATAAATCTGCTTCATGATATTAGCCAGTTTGAATTTTTATTTTTCCTGTTTTCTGTTGCTGAAAGCATTCCAAAAGATACAGGCTCTGATAAAATCAAGTTTCTAGGATTGCAGAAGTGAGTGCTTCACACTGGAACATAGTGACTCTACCATGTGATTTTTCCCTTGTGCAATTTTCTATGGTTGCCTCCCAACATACCTAAATTAGCAAAACAAGGTTCAAGTGATAAAAAAAAAGTTTAAAGTCAATTCTGACAAGACTCTGGGGAACCAGGCACAGTTGTACATTGCTTTGGGCACAGCAAATTGGTTCCATCTTTCTAAGGAGAAATCTGTTGCTATGTAATAAGACTTCTAAAATTGTTCACAGTTTTGACCCAGAAATTCTACTTCTGTGTTTATATCCCAAAGAAATTCTCCTGGATACAATAAACAAAAATTTATGTACTCATAGAAATACAATTGAAAATAGAAAAAAAAAAAACTGGTAAATAATCCAATTACCAAGCAAATGGAGAGCTTGATAAATCTCAACATGAAGAAACACTATGTTGCCTTTCCAAATAAGAAATATTAGGACTATCTCCAACTTGGAATGAATATGAAATAAAGTGGAATGAAAATAGTAGAAGACAAAAGGATAAGACCATATTATTTTCTAGGACATTAGCCCTCTTCCTATGCTCATAAACTATCAGATCAAATCATCTTCTTCAGATGTGGGGAAGTTACTCCGCTACACACACACACACACACACACACACACACACACACACACACACACTCACAATAGAGTGTGGAGCACAGCAGATCAGCAAAAAAACACCTGAATGAATAAGGTATTCACTGGTCGTAAGTTTGGTGGACATAAGCATGGCAATGGCTAGCATGTAACTGGGTGAATATGGTGGGGTTCCTTTGGATTGGGGGTCAAGGGAACAACTTGTCTGAGGAAGATATATTTAAACTGAGATTTGAAGAATGAAAGAAGCCTTTAAAAGAGCTAGGAGAAGAGATTGTATGTAGGGCCATCAACAAACGTGATGGCCTGAGGTGAGGAAGGTTTATCATGTTCCAGGAACAGAAAAAGGGCCAGTGTTGCAGAAGCATGTGCTGCTCCAGGATGAGATTGACACATGATGACCTTTGAGATGAGGTCAGGGGACATATCATGCAAGGCCTTCCCTGCCAAGGTAGAGAACTGGATTTATACTGAGTGTAATGGAAGCCACTAAATGGTTCTGAGCAGGGAAGGGGAATGATCAGAATCTTTTTTTTTTTTTTTTCCTGGGTTGCACCACGCAGCTTGTGGGATCTTTGTTTCCCGACCAGGGATTATTGAACGCTGACCATGACAATGAAAGCACCAAGTCCTAACTACTGGACCGCCAGGGAACTCCCAGATTCATTTTTTAAAGGGATCAATCACTCTTCTTGCTGTGAAGGGAGTGTGTTATGGGGGCCCATGTATGAAAGCAAGGAGATGGTAAGGAGGCCATAGTCCCAGTGAAACATGGTGGTTTAGACCAGAGTAGTAGCAAGGATGCCTAGAGCAGCAGAGGTATGTTTTGGAGGTAGTATCAATAAGACATATGAATGGATTCAAGATGGGAGAGCACAGGAGACTCACCAAGGCCAGATCCCAGGAATGTGGACTGGACTTCCTGCTACTTCACGACAGGTGCAGAGCATGGAGTCTAGGGCACATTCCTAGTGAGTGATCCCATGTGATCTCCACATGGATAGGATGCAAAGCATAAACCAAGATGTCAAGCTAACTGAGTCTGGAACTGGGGAGTCAAAGCCTGGATGAACAGGAAAATCATGGAGCCTTTGAGCCATGATTAAGGACCTGCAGTCACTTTGTCTGTGGTTCCTGCTGCAGTGAGCAGAGACACAGGTTGAGGAAAGTTGTTTGTCCTTGGATTGAGGTCCTTGCTTCTGACTGCAACTCCCACCTTTGTGCTGAAAACTTCCAAATCTACACCTCCAGCCCAGATCTCTCTGAAGACCTGGATTAGACAACATTCTCCTGGACATCTTTATCTGGCTGCCCTACTGGCATCTGATAATCTACATGTACCAAAGAGAATTAGCATCTTCTCTTATCTTACCCCCCACTATTCCTCCTGTGGACCCCACTTCATTTAACAGGGTTGTCTTGCACTGTTAGATTTGTTTGCTTGTTTGTTTGTTTGTTTGTTTCAAAGAATACTCATGTCTGATGAGCTTGTCTGTTAAGGCCATTGCTTATCTCTCTGTGAAGTCCTCCCTGATCTCAGGTCTTTTCTAGGAAGTAGTAGTCATTCTTTCCCATTTCCCATCATGAAAATTTACATCTCTTTGTTACCCCACCACCACATTTTAATAGTTATCTGTAGACTATCTTTACCAGCATCATTCATCTCTGTAGTCCCAGAACCTGATAAATGACTGAGATACATTAGATATTAGATGTTCAGCACCTATTTGGTGAATTAACAGGTGTATGCTGATTTATCCACTAGCAGACAAGGCCATGAGTCAGAAAAGAAACATCATGTTCAGAACATCACACTGGCAGAAATAGAGCATTCTGGGAATTGAGCTGCCCAAGAAGGATCTGGAAGAGGCACTTACTGCAGACTCCTTATCACGTGCTATGTGGATCCATCCCAGGGCACTTCTCAACCGGAGCAGTAGAACTACAGATGTGTGGGTGTCCTGCCAAAGCCAGGGCCCTTTGTTACAGAACTAAATACACACCTGGCCCAGGAGTCAGAGAAGCAGAAGGAAGCTCCAGGGGAAGGTGAAGCAGCTGAAGGCCCAGCTGCAGCCTCACGCCCACAAGGTGAGTCAGCTGATCAAGCAATGTCTGTGAGCTTCAGGATGTCCGCTGCTTCCTTTCTGCCTCCACATCTAAGCATCTCCCTGTGGTTGACTCAGGCCAAAAACACAGAGGAAAGGGGACTTAGGGAAGCGTAGTTCACTAGCCAAGCTGACACCTTGTTACAAAGCCACCACACCCAGGAAAGTTGATGCTGGAGTTAAAGAAGAGGATCTTAGAAGCTCTGAGTTTGCGTCACTCTTATCGGAGCTAGATTCCTGATGCATCTAAATGATGTTGGATTTCCTGAGACAATTCCACAGTTAACTCACCTCTCTTAATAAGAGGCAGTCAAATCCTGAGCCTCAGCTGTAACAGCCTCTACTGGTCCTTTTAAACCGAGACACGGGCTCAAGGTGAAGTTGGACATAGCCCTTCCTCCTAAGATGGAAAATTGAAGGCCTGCCAGCCCTGGCTCAGAGAACAATCCAGTGCTCCAAAGACTGTGGAACAGGAATAGCAAGTCCAATCCTGTCACTAGGTTTTGCTTTACTATATGCACACTGAGGATTGCTTCATTGATTAATGATAGGTAGGTAGATGCATGGATGGATTCATGTCTAATTATTTGTATAACACATAGTATCTACAATATAAAAACAAAATAATTGCTCACAATTTCAACCATTCTAAGTTCAGAATTTCTCCTGAGTATCTTCACACAGAGACCATATGTGATAAAATCAACAGTCCTCAGCAACATTCTGACAGAATTCACAATAATACATTTCACAGAGCTATTCCTTATGGTGTCCTTCAACTTAATCAAATGGTACCACGCAAAAGCACAGTTTAATAAAGTGGTTTATAGGCGCCCAGTATGATGTACTTGAGCTGGAACAACATTTTAATATACTAAATGGTGTGTTACTGCTTTTCTTGATGGTATTTTTTATTCCCTGGCCCTCCCCAGTGAAACCTCAGAGAAGGGTTATTAGATCCTTTTAAAGCTTTAAAAACCCTAATCCTGAGAGGACACACGGCATCATAAAGGAAAAAAAAAAAAAAAAAAAAGACCATGTTGGGGCAGAACACGGCTCCACCCTCAGCCACATGCTAGACAAAGTTCCCCAGAGCACAGAGAGCAAAGAGGCCAAGAGGGACATGGCATGGAGCAGAGGCTGATAAATTTGAGGTTGAGGTGACCAAACCTCAAGGGAATAAAGAGGCAGAAAAGGAAAAAGTTAATCAGTCTGAACAGGCTAGGACATGCTACAGTAACACACAACCTCCAAATCACAGAAGCTTCAAATAGCAAAGGTTTATATCTATTTTTTATATATGCCTGTCAAGGGTTATTTGGAGAACTCTGCTCATTTCAGTTATTCAGAGACCCGGGCAGACCGAGCAGCTACCATCTTCAATGTGGCCAGCTGCTTGTCAGAGGAAGAGAAATCACTGTTCTCAAACTGAAGATTAAATACTCCAACCAAGCTGATATATAGCCCATCTACTCAAAACTCACTGGCCAGAGGTGGCCATATGGCCCTGCCCAGCCTCAAGGGTCCAGAGGTGCCATTCTACGTGTGCCTAGAAAGGGAAGTATCTTGTCTGTGAGCAGCACTGATGACAAGCCCAGGCATCAAGAAATGCCCTGGCCTCCATCTGAATGAGCAGCGTGAAAGCACATGCATTTCAAAAATTTATGGTATACCCATTCAGTAAGATACTGTACAGATTTTAAGTTAAGGTTTAGAATATTTAGTTATGGGAAAGGAAGACCCTCTCCTCTTTCTGCCTCTATGAAACCACACCTTCATACTGCCTTCCACCCTGACCCCACCAGCCTCTCCTTTTTCTGCCCCTTCATTGACTTTTCCTTCTCTTACCAACTGTAGAACTTCTTCCAGGGTCTCTGCTGATCTTTTGTATATATACCCTATTCTCCAACACCAATGCCAAGGCTGGTTTGATAGCAATATTCTACCTTCAAATCCCCAGTCTAGACCTATCCTCTCCAGATGAACAGATCTAACTGACTACTTAAAACCTTCACTTGGATGTTTCACAGCATCTCAAATAATAACAAATGCCCAAAATGGATCTCTTGACTTTTCCATACTCACCTCCCCCAAAAGAAAGTGACTCAAATGTAGTCCTCTCCCAACCTGATCCACATTAGTAACTATCATATCCTTTTAGAAACCTTGAGGATATAACTGACCACTCACATCCAAGTCAGTAGCATAGATAGTTGATCTATTCCCAAAGTATCTCTCAGAGGCATGTACTTTTCTCCATCTCTGATGGTACCGAGCCAGGCCAAGCTACTGTGGCATGTTGCCTGCACCACTGCAATAGCTTCCTAGTTATCAGTCTCTCTGCTTCTGATGTGCCCCTTCACTATGTTCTCCACACAGCAGCCATGTCTTAAAACAATTTATAAGATTATATAATAAACTCTCTTGCTTTAAATCCATTTGTGGCTTTCAGCCTTACTTAAATTAAAATCCTCCCGTGGCTCACAAGGCCCTGGCCTCCCCCTCCAGCTTGACCGTGTATTCCTCCACCTGGAACACTCTTCTGGCTGTCCCATTCTCAAACAGCTCTCAGGTGTCAGATCACCTGGCTCCAGAACCCCCGCTCCCGTCCTGCTAGGCTCTGTGCCATCACCTCGTTCCCATCAGAATACTTGATCGTGAGGTCTAATCTTGAGTTTACAGGATGCTGTATCCTTCTACACACTGTCAGCTCCAGAAGGGAATGGAAACTGTTGATGCCACTGCATCCCCAGGCCTAAGAAGGGGCCTGTACAAAGGAGGTGTTAATATGTGCTTTATGTATGAGTTATTAATTAACGCTACTAATCAGATTTCTAAATGGTACCATTCCATTATAATGGTCAAACAAGAAGTACTAAATGAGTATGTATGGGTGTGTGTGGGTTGGGGGAGGGGTGTGTGTGTGTGTGTGTGTGTAAAAAGATTGGAAGGATTTAAACCAAAATCTTAACATTGGTATTGCTGAGTAAGGTATGTGGATTATTTAAATTTTTTTCTATTTCCCAAAGGTTCTACAATGCATATATTTTTTGAATAATAAGAAAAAAAATCTTTTTTAAAGGCCTCAAATTTAAATGGAAGTTTTCAGTAGGCAGGGGTGACCTAGCTGATCTCTGGAGGTCGTTGGTAAATGCTCTGGTTCCTGAGAATTCCTGTCTCAAGCAGACATAATGAGCATATCCTTGAGTTTGGCCAATTGGTTGATTTTAATTTGCTCAGGAGTGAATCCTCTTCCCCTCACATTTCCGTCTTACTAAGGCAAAGAGGTGCTGGCCTTCTGCTTCTCTCTCATTTGGGCTTTTTCTTATCTCTTGCAGTAACTGAAGAAAGTTAAGCCACGATCAGAGGACAGAAAGGAGATAAAGCTTTGAGCTTAATTCAACCTGCGTTTGAACAAGCTGGATACGCCCCACCTGGCTGATTACAGACGACTGCCAGTCCCGCCCGGCTTCCTCCCACGGAGCTCCTCAGCTCTCCACCTGCAGGAGCTGTTCTGTCCTAATTCCCGGGGCAGATGGCAGGGCACCAAGTCTCCCTCCCTGAGGACTGACCTAGAACACGGAGATTCAATGCTGATGGCCTGACTCCTTCTTTTTCAGCAGGAAGCAGGGAAGGTGCCCTGAGGGCCAGGTCAGCCCCAGCTTCACACTTCCAGTTTCATCATGGGCACTTACCCCCATGTTAATTATACCAGGAATGTTTGAAGTTCTCTGCCAGGCTGCCACATGTGACCATGTTACTTTTTTGAATGCTTGCTTCTTCTTGTAATATGCATAAACTTCTCCCTGTTCTTGACCAAATTAAAATGCTTTTCATGCTTAGGGCTCATTTCCAGAACCACCCCCGTGGGAAGCTTCCTGGGTGCTCTCTTAGGTATCCTCCCAGTCCTTCCTGTATGCCCAGCTCACTTTGTCCTGGACCAGTGGGGATAGCGGGCTTTCTCCCAGACGCACTAGCACTTGCACAGAAAACTCAGCCACCAACTAATAAAGAAACATCACGCCCCCCCCCCCAGCCTCGCACAAGGTTGCTCTGCAATGTGCACAGCTCCTCCGTCATCTCCCTGGAGTTCCACTCCCTAACTCTCCACCCTCTTTCCAGTATTTGGAGTATCTCGTTCCCAACATCAGCTTTGGCCCATCAGATCTGGGGGATTGTTTGGACTTGGTGGATATGACTCCCAACTAGACACTCAGCGGTATTTGCTCTCCAGAGTTTGGAATTACACACTGGCTGACAGAAGCTCTCTGTTAAAACCAATATTCTCCCCCTCTCTCTTGGCCAGAGGGGGGAAATTTGGCACCCGGTGAATTTTATCTGTTTACATTTTTGATTCCTCCAACACACTAAGTTCCCCAAGGGCAAAGACCTGTCCCCATGGTTTGTGTATCCCATGCTGGGCAGAGAACTTTGCAGCTGACAGAAGAAGGTTAGGGAATATTTGGCTACATTGAGGAGCAAAAGGGAGTTGACAGTCCCTAGAGTCCTTGAACCCAGAGGCTGGCCCTGAGTCTCTGTATGGGACCTCGCACTCTGAGAGGTCATCTGCTTCACCACCATGATCCTGTGCAGAATGGAGCCCCTTTGCAGGGCCCTGCAGGGCCCTGTGCCTGGCCTCATGGAAGTGGACGTTTGTCTTGGTCCCAGTGCTAAGATACCATCCACCACAATGTATGCATGTGCATGTGTGCGTGTGGTGTGCATGTGTGTGTGTGTGCGCACACGCGCATGGGAAAGGTGGGAACTGAGGATGGAATCCCAGGTTTCCTGCCTAGACCCTAGTTATTGGATGCCTGCATTTTAACCTGTACACACCTGTGGGCTCTCCCCTCACTTTTTCCCTCTAAATCCCCAATGTTAACTGCATTCCTGGAGCTAAAGATCATCATGCACGGACTTCTATTTTTTTAGCATCCTCATCCTCTTTACTAAGTTATTTTCAGTATTAAGCATACGGTAATAATGACCAGAAATTAAAAAAAATATAGACAGTGAAAATTTTATATTGAATGTCAATTAATTATGAATTTCTGGAGATAATAAAATAATCATGTTTCACTGTTTTAAAATTTAAACACAAACTCTAACTGAAGTAAATTGAATTCTGTTTGTCTTTAACATTCCCTTTAATTTCTAATCAGTCATTTAAATGAAGGTGTATGAAGTAAACACAGGGGTTGGAGACATGAACTCTACCAGATACAAGCCTTCAATGATTCCAAACTTTTAAGAACTTACTCTTGGAATGACCATGTGTAGCTAAGTCCTCCCGTGCAGGGGCCAAATGTATAACCCATATTCGTGTAAACTAATTCCAATGTTAAATATAATGTTTATTAATGTAGAAGTAATAAAAATTCAACAACTAGAGCAACTGCTTAGAACTCAGATCACAAAAATATCTTTCAGGGGGAGAAAATGTTATTACTGAAGTTTTTTAGAATTTCTGGAACATGAGAATATTATTGTTATGGACTGAATTGCATCCCCTCAAAATTCATATGTTGAAGTCCTAACCCACAGCACCTTGGAATATGACTATATTTGGAAATAGGAACTTTAAAGAGGTAATTAAGTTAAAATGAAAAATTTAGAGTGGGGCCCTAATTCAACCTTACTGGTGTCCTTATAAGAGGAAACGTGGACACACAAAGGAGACCCCAGGGATGCGTGCACACAGAGGAAAGACCATGTGGGAACACAGCAAGAAGATATCATCTACAAACCAAGGGGGCGAGGCATCAGACCAACCAACCCAGTCAACACCTTGATCTTGGACCTCCAGCCTCTAGAACTGTGAGAAAATAACTTTCTGTTGTTTAAGCCACCCAATCTGTGGTATTTGCTATGGCAGCTCTAGCAAACTAATACAGATATAAAGCAGATTAGTATTTAGAAAGTTTCAGTATTGTTTCTAAATTCTCTGCAGGCAAGGCAGCCCCTCATTTCTACACCAAGGATGGACTAGGGCACCTAGCTGACAAGGGTGACTGCGCATCTTCTCCCTGCAGGGCTTGCCCAGGGTCCTTCCAGACTGAACTGACAGCTCTAGTGCCAGGCAATGCTCCCCCCCTACTGCAGGATACCATGATTCCCTGAGAAAGCCTAAAAGATGACTGGCACATGCAGGTGTTCCAGGGTAGAAATCCACCGCAGTCACAGAGGCCAGGAAAGATGTTTCCCAGGAGACACCAGTCCAAGGATCACAGCGGCTCGGAAGGCCGTTCCATGGAAGATGCAGGGACCCCAGAACCACAGGCAGACACTTGACAGATCCACAGGGGTCACAGAAGCAAAAACAGAATTTTCTACAGAGATGTGTCATGTCTACAGCCTTAGAGACATGGACTGATGTTGCAGAGAAAATGCCCATCTCTGCAATCACAGGAACACGTAGGGATTTCTCTCAGATCCAACCCTGGACAGGGAACGTGACAGGAGTGATCTTTAGACACAGGTGGGTATTTCAGAAAATACATTCTGGCCTGGAGATCAAAGAGGCCCAGCAAATGTTTCTAAAGATGTCCTGCAGAGATGACCCCCAAAGCTCAGGAAAATGACAACCCTATGTCAGATAAAGGAGCAGGGAGACCCCAGAAAGCAAGCCTCCTAGAGCCTCAATCTAGATGCCTGTCCCTGTATCTCCCCTCTTAGCCTAGTACCCAACTCCTCATCTGCCAAGAGATGGGGTGTGAGGCCTTGCAAGTTTCCCTGCCCTCTGCCAAAAGAGCTCAGGATGCAGACACAGCTTCTGGGTATATTTGGGGATGCTATCCTCATGTCACTGTGCATACATTGGAAGAAAGGAGCATTGTCACAGGGCGCGGTGCTGAGGACATTTCATGAAAAATAAAGGTTTACTGAGGACAGATAAAGCCCAGCAAAGCACTCCAAGGTTGAAAGGGCCAGAGAGAGACACTTTGCAGCCTTCAACACATTCCCTGCTTTCTCTCCTAAGCAAGTGAATACTTCTCTAAAACTGAATAGGGTTAGGAATTGTAAGTAGTGACCCAAGTAAGGACTGGCTGCTGAGAAAAGCAAAGGACAGAAAGTTAAAGCCACAGTCTATCCAGGGGTGAGAGTTGGACGACAGGGTGAGCTCACAGCCTCTCTCTCTCTTTTTCTCTTATTCCCAATGCTATAGCCATTCGCATCCACACTCACCCACTCCCTCTCTCTCCCTGTCTCAAACCACCACCACCCCCCCACCCAGTACCCAACTCAGAGTCACTCTCTTATTCTCACTGTCGCTCTCTTTCTCCCTTTCCAGTGCTGCGGTAGCAATAACCACATTTACAGTCTGGGTCATTATGCTGCCCCGGGGGATCCCACTGCTGAGCTCTTTTTGGCTGGGAGTTACTTGGGAGAGGCAAGCAGCCCAAAGGGAGCGCAGACAGTCTGCAGTGACAGATCGGTAGCAGTTTCTTTGCTGAGCGTGCTCCCTCAGAGCATCTGTGGGCAAGCTCGGGAGGGGCCGGCAGCGGGGAGGAGAGCGGGGTTTCAGCTGCAGTAAATGCTAAGTATTGGAAATTTCTATTCCAGTCCCCCTGGCCTCTATTCGTCCTACCTGCAGGGGTATATAAAGGGTGTGGTGGTGGGAGCAGTTACCCCTCTGGGGAGAAGGATTTTGTCACTGACACTGAGTTTGGGAACACAGTGGTAATAAAAACCAGATCAACTTTCAGTCAATTTTAGTATTGTTTTTAAATTCCCTGAAGACAGCTTCCTCCCTTGCTGTGTACAGCCAGGGCGGACTTCCACATGGCTCCACCTTCGATACCTGGGCATCACTGACCTTGCTCACTAGTAAACATAGCCAAGCCTAGATCCTAAAGTCCTAGTGGTCTTAGGATCAGACCACTTAGATTGGCACATCCTCCCCCTAAGCTGTGACTCAATGGGGGAACTGCAAAAATAGAGGTGTCGCATGAACAAGGGGAGAAGCTAAGAGCTCATCTTCCTCATAGTATTATAAAAATCCTTCAGAAAAGCAAAAACACCTTAGGGCCAACAGAGATTTCTGGTGGACCCGGAGTTCTCACTATGGTAGCAAATGTGGTTTGGGGGGTAATGCTGGTTTTCAAACCTTCATAGATGTTCCTCTACTTCTAGACCATTTCACTTGGCTTTTCCCCTCAGGACCAGTAAAGAATCTGCCATATGGGTCCTTAGGGTCTCACCCTGTTCCTCAGGGGGCCTGTCCTTCGCAAAAGAAAAGAAATCATAAAAACAGAGAATTGGAGGTGGTTGAAAGGACTCTGAAATAAAAGAAAGGAGATCCAGTTTCTAATCCTGGCTCTCCATTTCACTGACTGGGTGACTATGGGAATTGTCTACTTTCCTCTTAGCTTCAAAGATATGGGGACATAAATACTTGCTTAAATCATCAGCAAGTGAGAAAATAATCGATGGAACATATTTAGAAATTTATACCAATTAACAAAATCACTATCATCATCATCACCATCATCATCATCATACAAGATTCAGAATATTAAAATTAGTATACTTTGAGAAACCAAACTAAATTTTCTGAGTCCAATCTCCATAATGTAGCCACGAGGAAAACTGAGCAAGAGAATTTAGTCCAAAACATGGAATATGGAGTCAGAAAGACAAGAACTCAAATCACGATCTATTAATCGTATAGTATCATAATATTACTACACTTGGCATCAGTTGCCAAATTCGCGTAAGGAAAATAAGTCTTTTTTCACAACAGTGACATAAAGAAATGAAATTGGAGTAATTATATCTCTTGTGGTAGCATCGAGATTTTTCTCTTTCATGTAGTTTAAGGTGGGATTGTTCCCAGTCCATCTACCAGAGACAGTCAGAGGGACCAAGCCTAAACCAATCACTGCTGTTTATATCCTAGGTCATAATGACTGGATCAAGTATGGACATATAACCTGACTTGACCCAATAAGCAGTGCATCCAAAACTTTCAGTGAGAAAGAGACTCTCCCCTTCTTCCTTCTGTTGTTTCTGGGAGGTTGATACTCTATAAGCTCGGAACTATGACTACCATCTTGCCACCTCAAATGGAGAGCCTACCTGAGTGTGGAGGTAATACAAGGAAAACAGAGCTGGGAGATGAGATATGTGTTTTGAATGATCTCACAGATTCAGCCATCCTAAGTCAGCTCTTCTCTGGTATTTTCAGCTATATGTACTATTGCTTCCCAACTATTTAAAAGTTAAGATATTTTAGATTGGATTTCTCTTAATTGCAACAGAAAGAGAAATAACTAATGAAGTAACTAGAATTAGAAGTAGACTGTTGAAAGGGATAACGCCTAATATAGTATTGGTTGTATCACTGGAAGATCATGGGAACCCCTCCATCACCTGATGGAAAGTTGTCTACTCATATCATGCAGATGTGAACAATTCAGGCTCACTTACATCCTGGGAATTAGGATATACACCTACACAGGCTAGAGGGTTAAGTGATCTCATGAGAAAAAAATAAATTGCAAGACATTAGCCTCTGTGTCTCTCAGTCTTCAGTAAGGTTACATTTGTTTTGAATATCTTAGAGAAGAAACCAAAATGGAAACCATTAAGCTCAGGCACAAGAACACTGAAGGCTAAAGCTTAGGAGGCAGAAACCCCTAGTGAAAGCTTTATATTCAAGTAGTTACATGGAGAGAGGACTGGGAAAAGCAGGTACAAGTCTGAAGTGGCTCAATTCCTAAGTCTGATGTTGCTCAACTTGCAGCCTCCATGCCTACCTGGGGCGGTGGCGGGGGGGGTCCCCAAACGTTTCCCTGCTCGGTTATCTGCTGAAGTGCTTTCTAGACAGGCATTTTTCTAAATCCCAGTTGATGAAAGTTTTGTCTTCAACATTGCCACCTTAGCAGACACACATTATACAGATACACACCATTCTGGGGTCCACTCAGGACCCATGGAAACAGATCAAGACAAGTACAGGGAGCTCATTCCCTTTCAGGAATTCAGCCAGGGGGTCACCAGGGAGTTGTGCTGAACTCCCATGTGCCACAGACATTCAGTCTAAATCACTGATGAATTTGAAATACAGGCAGTTGAAGTAAGTTTACTGCAGCATCCAGGGAGAGGAGAAAACAAAAAAGTCCAGTAAAAGGCAATATAGTTACAGGTTCAGTCACGGCCAATCTTGAAGACAAACCAGATTAAGTGTTCTGATGCAACGAAGGAGATTTTTTGAAGGACTTTACTAAATATGGAGAAACAATGACTGACATCTGCCACATTTTTATCTTCTGAAATTTGGTTGCAATGGAAAGTTGGCTCCCAGGATAAGCAAGTAGAACTACCTAGAATCCTGGCTTTTGGCCACTTACTATTGTCCATGTGATTTGCGAGTCTGTTTACCACCACTACTCCCAGTTGAGTTGCTTCTTCCATTATGAGATGGTACATAACAGATCACATGGCAGACCTAGATCTATGCCTTTTCTCAGCCCAACCCCGGGACTGGTCAACAGAGAGGATTAAGGGGGAACATTAGTAGCTGGGCTCCGGTCCTTGAAGGTGTGAGCATAATCTCTGCTTAGCTTTTTCAGAGAGCTGAGGGCAAGAGTTGCACAGATTGCTGTGCAGTTCCCTTCTTGCCTCCTTGCTTCCCAAGTCTGAGGCCACACCATGGGATGGGTCAGAGGTCTGTGTTTCTTCCCTTGTGGTCTGTGCAGGGCCATATCACAAGTCGTTCCCCACCCCCACCCCCCAAAAAAATTGTTATACTGCACCTTTGTTTGTTTTTAATCCATTTCTCTTTGAGGGGAAAAGTAACCTTAGAAACATTTGCTTTCAGTGCCAGTGGGATCAAGGAAAATCACTCAGCACACGTTCATCTTCCTTTCATCTCTGTTTAGCTTTGGAGGACTAAACCAGCTTCGTCCAAGATTGCAGGAGCCAGGCCTGGACTCCAGGTGCTCTTGATTACTAGCTCAGTGCAGTTTGCATAGTGTTGTCATGACCTCCCGCTATGACTGTCTTTAAGAACAATGCTTATGTAGGGTCAGGCTGCTCCCCATCAGGAAGAAGTTCCACTCATGCTCTCCAGGCAAGGAGGAGCCTGGACTCGGGACCTGTGCTAAGTCTCTGGGTCAACAGAGGGGACTGGACATCAGGCCCAGTCAATTGATGTATCTGAAGCTGAGGGGACAATCTGAGTGGACTACAGAGGGAGAAATCAACCCCAGACCCCAATCCTGAAAGGCTCATCAAAAAAGGGAAATCTTGCTGCTGATAGTAGTTTCTAGAGAAATCCAACAGGGGTCAGTGGATCCTTTGATGCTTTCATTCACTTTCATCTGTGAAGTGAAGGAGACCCCTTTGGTTACCATGGAAACAGCTGTGTGAAGCCGAAGAGTAGATAGCACACTTAAACTCAGTTTAAATGCAAATTCTACAGGTAATTAAGAGGCAAACCACAGTAAGAACATTACAGGAGATATATAGTCACTAGAAAGCTAATAAATGCCTGCCTTGAAATGGATATAATGAAAAATTTGACAGTTTGTCTCAGCAAGAGATTCCGTCTCTATAAAACCTCCGCTGTTTCTCTCTTCCCTCCAGTTTTGGAAACTGTCATTCTAGGGGTGTCTTTTTTTTTTTTTTTTTTTTTTTTTAAAGAATAAAAAACTAAGATTTGCAATGGTTTAAAAAAAAAACGCTTCTCATTAGCAGGTGTCTCCTATCTTCCCCAGAGCCCTCACTGGAGCCTTTCATAAGCTGGAGTTCCATCGACATTTCAGCTTAAATTTTCCTGTTGCTGCTGAAGAATCAATTGGTTTGAAGGGGAATTTTTTTCTTCTTTCTGTTTTCCCACAGACTTGTTCGTTGGTGTAAACACGCACGTGGGCTCCTCAGTGAAGAGGCCCTAGATGTTCAGCTCACCTGTCCCGACAGCGCCTCCAGCGCCTCCATAGGCCTTGGGTACCAAGTACCAGGCTTGGCAGGCTCATCTCAATAAGCTCAAGTGAGAGAGGAGGAGAGGGTCCAATCAGGGCATGTTGGGGCTGGGAATGGAAACTTTCCCAACTTGCTCCCCTCCAGATGAATGGTCTGAATTAGGGCTGAAATGGCAGCACGCCCGGCCTGTGTGGCTCTACTTGAAAAAAACAGCAGCTCCTTAATTAGGGTTTCATTGCCTTTTGATGCCTACACACCTAAGGAGGGGCACTTGACTCCGAGTGGAAGGGGCTGTGATTGCTGAGAGACCAGCTCTCAGCACGTCGGCTCCCACCCCTACGCCCGCTTTGCACAGGTGTGAGTCTTGCTTCTCCTGAGGCCTCTCCCAGTGGAGACCTTGGCCAGTTTCTGCCTCACTGTTGTTAAATCCACATTTTAAATTTCATGTATTGGAGCTGGCCACTTTTAGAGTCAAATTGAAGAGGTTGGGTTTTTAGAGTTGAGTATGATTGTAGGGATGGAGAGGAGTGCTTTTTTTTTTTTTTAAACTCCCTGCTTAGCAATCTCATTATTTATATCTGCATAATTAAAATTAAAAAGGAATCATAGGAACTAAGAGCTGGAAGAGATATTGGAGTTTATCTAGCCTATGGTTTCTTAATTTGGGACCCATATATTAGTGTCAAGGTAATCATAAACACCTTGCAAAGGAGGAGGCTGCCTACTGCTGATATCAGGAGCTAAAATAAATTTGTAACATTAAAAAAAATTAAGGGGCTTCCCTGGTGGCGCAGTGGTTGAGAATCTGCCTGCCAATGCAGGGGACACGGGTTCAAGCCCTGGTCTGGGAAGATCCCACATGCTGCGGAGCAGCTAGGCCCGTGAGCCACAACTACTGAGCCTGCGCGTCTGGAGCCTGTGCTCCACAACAAGAGAGGCCGCGATGGTGAGAGGCCCGCGCACCGCGATGAAGAGTGGCCCCCACTTGCCGCAACTAGAGAAAGCCCTCGCACAGAAACTAAGACCCAACACAGCCATAAATTAATTAATTAATTAATTTTTAAAAAATACTATTACCAAAATAAGAAAGACATCTGTAATGTAGTTATATAAGTGCTTCTTTAAAAAAAAAAAAATTAAGAAGGTGAAGAACAAATGCTATGTTATGACATTTAGTGCAAACAGGTGGTCCCTGCTTGTGAACTCTTGGATGAATGAATGACTCAAACCATGTGATTGGGGCTTCACTAGTCCTCTAAAGACACTTTTTGTCTAGTGCCATCTCATCTCTCCTCACCCTTATCAGGCAGAAAAATGAATAAATACATTAGTAAATGAAAAGAGAAAAGGAAAACAAAATGACAAATAAGCAAGAAAACTAGAAATATGGATTTTGCTTTGGCATATCATGGATGCCCTTCTATGATCATGACTGTTTGGGACAAAAATCTTCTCATCCACAGGGCACACTGTGACTGGGAGAGTCCACATGGCAAATTGATGGACGAAAGACCCTAAGTGAAATATTCAGAGCTGGCCCCAGCAAAGATGTTTCCGTCCCCCCAAGTACCAAACAATGTCTTGAATTGACAGATCTCACAACCATGTGTACAGTGAGGTTTCCCACCCATGTTAGGCCACGGGTACTGGGAAAAGAAGCATCCTTGGATGGAGCTGCAAATGCACCCCAGGGGAATCAGAGCTCCCCCAGCTGGAGCCTCCAGTCTGTCTCCAAAATCAGGGGGGCATGCTCACCACTTCTACACACCCCAGAGCCTGGCTTGGAATTTCTTTTCTCAACTTTTTGACCCTTTTCCTAATATGACCCCAAATACTTTAATCACCCTTGAAACAAATAAACGGTTCCCCATTTACTTGATATCTGTGTAATCCAAGAGGCATGAGCACATACTGAGTCTCCTGCTTCCTAGAGCCAGTCCCCTCTAGGGCATGGCTGTATAGTCCAGCCACCATCATCTGTGCAAGTAGTGGGATGCCTGCCTTAAAGATCCTTTTAGGAAGAAAAATGAACTGGTAATGCATCTGAAAGTGTAAAAAACAGTTCCAAGTAAGTAATGACAGTGGAAGTTAAGGAATAATGACAACTTATGACAAGCCTTAATGACAGAGGAACATCCTAAACCCAGCCTGCCTGTAATCCAGTTCCAGGATGAGGATGGAATAGCCAGTGAAGGAGCTTCGATTTGGGAGGATGGGGGTGTGTGAAGGCTCTTACTTCCTTGCCCCTGAACGACCCACCAAGCCCTAACGGTAAAGGGCCTTGACCCAAAACCAGGTAAAGCAAATGGAGAGAAAATGGACACTGTGTCATCTGTGCAGGTGAGAGGTAAGTTAACCTGTGAGAGATGTTTCTAGGAAGAGTGGCTTAGAAACCAATGAAACTCCTAAACCTCATTCAAGCATAGATCTCTCAACCTCACCTCTACTTCAGTCTTGTCACCTGCCAGATGGGGACACTTATTTGTCAGTTTGTTTTATGGACCAAATAAAATAACACAGGTAGAGACTTGACCCCAGTACCTAATACTCACTTAAGTACTCAATAGAGGGCAGTTCATCTCTTCCTCTACTTAGATCTCTTGAAATACCCCCACTAAAGAGCACGGGAAAGCAGTAATTGGGAAGGATTGCTTTTTTGACTAAGAAGACCCTCTCTGGAGGCTCCAATTATGTTAAGAGGGTTTTTATTTTTTATGACAAAAATTAATTTTCAATTACCTCTATTTGAAGATAAACTGGTGAAAGAATTCCGAAGAGATGGCAGAAAAAGATGAATAACAAGGAATCTATTCCCCCTAATGCTCATCATTATTACTGTTAAATCATCTAATTCAAGGAGTTTTCAACAGCAACAGCAGTAGCGGCAGCAATTACAGGTAATAACAAGGGCTCCCAGGAATGGAAGGCACATGACATTTTCCTTTCATCTACGCTGCTCCCACAGCATCAGAGGACTGTCTCTGTGTCCAACCACGCCTCATCGTTGTAGTTAAACCTGCTTCTGTACCTGGTCTGTGCTACCACCGACAGTCTAGGAGACCATCTAAAAACACCTGAGCCCCTGGCGCAGGTGTCAGAAGCAGCTCCCACCCCTCGTCCATCTGTGATCTGAGTAGAGTTCCCAGTGCAGCCAGACAGTGATGATGTCTCTGAGGCTTTCTCCTTGAGGCTTCCAGAACCATCTCTCCAGCCCCAGTCCTGGGAAGTACCCTATGCTTCCAGCCACACTAGACAGGAGAGTGGAAGCACTCAAGCTTCCACCTGCTACTTTCTGCATCTGTGTCAAGGTGAGGCACTGTCAGCCCTGAGGTGTAGGAGAAAGAGAAAACTGCATCCTCTCCCACTCACTGACTTCTCTTTTAGGACTAGAACCATGCAGGCTGGGAACAAGCTTTCAAGCAGCTCCTTAAGACCATTAGGGAAGGATGAAGATCAGCACATCACACAAAGTACAAAATCCTGGCACTTGTCAACAAAATGTGAATGCACGGGCAATGCAACCAACCAAATAAAAATGAGATTGAAATAATTAGAATGTGGCTTTGCAGAGAACCAAATGCTGGCATAAAAGATAAACTTAAGGAAAACAGTTCACAGACAAGCCCCTCACACTCTAAAGATCCCCATCCTTCGTGTTCCCTGGTATGGTGGGCAGGCCTCCATTAAAGCCCTGTTGTTCTGGGGATTTGTGCACATGTGTTTTCACTATTAAGATCCTAAACACCAACAATAACCTTAGTTATTGTAATGGACTGAATGTTTGTGTCCCAACAAAATTCCTATGTGGAAACTCTAGTTCAAATGTGATGGTATTTGGAAGTGGGACCCTTGGGAGGTAAGTAGATTATGAGGGTGGAGCCCTCATGAATGAGATTAGTGTCAGTATAAGAAGAGACCAGAGAGCTAGCTAGCTCTGCTCTCCACCATGTGAGGTTACAAGGAGAAGATGGCCATCTGCAAACCAGGAAGTGAGCCCTCACCAGACACAGGAACTTCCTTAATCTTGGATGTTCCAGTCTCCAGAACTGTGAGAAATAATGTTTGGTGTTTATGCCACCCAGTCTATGGTAATTTGTTATAGCAGCCCAAACTAAGATAGTTATCTTTGAATCTCTAGCATCTGGTAGTGCCCCTAGTGGGTATGGATGTTTGGGACTGTTTATTGAGTAAATGAACAAATTCCTGACTAAATAAATGAGTTAGAAAATGAATGACAAGACAGAACATGGAAATCTAGCCCCCAAATGGTCAGTATTACCAAGGATGAATATCAATAATTACAGATCTAATAGAAGAAAACTTTGTAGAACTGCCAAGAAAATACTAAAAAGATCTGAGGTAAGAAATGGAGAGGGAGCATTACATGCTGGACAAAGTTAATAATAAGAAAATATGCCAAGGCATATCCTAGGGGGAGGAGGGAAAAGCTTCCAATTTCAAAGATAAAGAAAGACTCCTGCAAGCTTTCAAGCCAAAAAAAAAAAAAAAAAATCTTACATGCCATTCTTCAAAAAGATCCTTTGACTTACAAGAATAAAACCCTGAGTGTTCCTAATTCAAAGAAGAAAATGGAGCAGCTGATCTTACAGACAGAGAAGGTTCTGAGAAGAGATTGTCTTTGTTTTGGCATAACCCGTTACCCCTGGGAATCATGGTCCTCTCCCACAGGACCTGCATCTTCAAAGGCTCCAGGCAGAGTGGCTGAGAACCAGCTGTCTCTGCCTTTGTGGAAGGAGCGGGGGCCTCAATGCACCTCGTCACAGCTCTGGAGTCTGGACTCCCACTGAGTTGCCCATTGCCCCAGGGAGGACAGAGAGAGGAACCACAGGGCCCATGACTGTGCAGAAACAGTTAACATCACAGGTCTCCACTGTGATCCTTGAAAAGGCCTGTTTGCAAGGTTGGACCTTGACCAGTGTCTGGGAACTTAGATTTCAGGAAAGTTCCCACCATAACCAGGTAAGAGTGGCTCACTGTGCCTAAGCTGTTTGTGTGAACAATGTGGTGTGTGCTGAACAGCTGCTTTTCTTCTGGGAGTCTGGAATTTGGGTACAATCCAGGCAGAGCCTGCCTATGGGATCAGTAAAAACTACTCTTTACTAAGTCTCTAATGAGCTTCCCTGGTTGGCAACTCTTCACACATGTTGCTTGGGGGATGAAGTGTATCCTGTTTGATTCCAATGGGCAAGGACTCTATAAGCTTGAGGCTGGTCTCCCCCAGACCTTGCCTTTTGCGCCTCTTCCCTTTGCTGAGTGTGCTTAGTTTCCTTTCCTCATAATAAATTATAGCCATGAGTAGAACTATGTGCTAGTCCTGTAGTCCTCCTAGCATATTCAGTCCCAAATCCCTGATCTATCTACTCTAATAGATATGAATTATCTATTCATATGAATTGATCTAATAATTGTCTCCATCCAGGCAAATATAAGAAACTTCTAGAGTAACTTTTCATGAAATTCTACAGGCAGGCAGACAGGCTGCAGAGCAGCATGGTAAGTGATAGGGGAACCAGGAAAAGGCAACCTCTGGGTCCCAGGGCTATTACGCAAGATATTTGGCAAGAGCGAGACCTGGAGATGATTCCTGAATGCTCCACCAACACGTCAGACAGATGCTTAACATTCTTCCTGAGCACCCCGGTGTCCTGCCGGGTTCTTGCCCATTCCTGCTGGGATGATAAAGAGCTTTATTGACCCTCTAAAGCACAGACATTTTTTTTCCAGCTGTGCCATCTGCTTGTTTTTCTTTTTACAGGCAGGTAGCAGAAAGACTCATCTGTTGAGACATAGATGGGGCAGTGTGTGTGTGTTGCAGGGGACCGGTCTGTGTGTGTTTGTGTTCATCTGCTTATGTGATGGGCAGAGCAGTTGCAGGGTGGGTGTGGGAGGGGAAGAACATAGGAGAAGCTTTCTGAGACACATGGAAAGATTAAGCCTCGGTTGTTGCCTGAAGTGCACGTACACCAGTGCCAAGAACGGTCAGCATCGGCCTGCTCCTGCCCCATCACCCCGCTAGGACTTCCCTACTGGGTTAGCTTTGCTCCAGTTCTAAGAGAAAAACCAAGGGAAGCCCCTGAAATCACCAGAAGTGGGATTCTGCATACTCATGCTTTTGCAAGTCAAAGCCGGGTGCCTCTGAGATAAGAAAACACTGTTGCCCTTGGGATGGTCAAAGACACAGTACCCAACTTTCTCAATCGACCGGCCATTATAACTTGTTACTTTGTGAGAATAGCTGCTGTCAATATCTGCCCAACGATGGGGATTGAAGGACCATTTTATCTTAGAAATCTAATATTACAGATTCAAGAGACAGTCTATGCCCAGGGTTTGCCTGTATAATCTGAAGCATCTCTGAAATATTCAAATTATTGATTTATACAATAATAGGTACTCAATTATGGTAATTGCTTTTCTATAGGTCTACAAGGAAAGACAGTTCTTTGACCTTCTTTTAATTGATAGCAAATATTATTGAACATTTACTGCATATCCAGGCCTTCTGCTGATCCTCGTTAGGTAGTTCTCCAAAGAACTGACACTCAGAGAGTACTGTAATGGTTACAGCAATTAAGTGGAATGGTCATGGGTGGACCGCAAGTAAACCAGACTGCAAATCTGTGTTTCTTCCCCTAGAGCAGAATTTCTAATCCTCAGCACTGCTGACATTTTGGGCCAGATAATGCTTTGTGTGGGAACAGTCTGTGCCTTGTAGGGTGTTTAGTGGCATCCTTGGCCTCTACCATGATACGACAGTAGAAGCATCTCTCTAGTTAAGACAATCAAAAAATTCCCAGAGGTCACCAAGTATCCTCAAGGAAGGGAGGTAAGCTCTACACCCCTCCTCTATCCCTACCTTACTGAGAGCCCTATAACAAGTCACCTCTAGAGCCTTGTTACTCAAAGTGTGGTCCAGGGACCAGCAGCTTCAGCATCAGTATCCCCTAAGAGCTTATTAAAAATGCAGAATCTCATGCCTCTTCTCAGTCCTACTGAATCAGAATGTGCATTTCCACAAGATCTCCAACGTGATCCCAGTGCACATTAAAGTTTGAGAAGTGCTGTTCCAAGGTATCTTGTAGTCAGTTGTTCCCCCAGATTTTCCTGGACAAATTCAGTCTCTGAAAGTGAGATTCCTAGCAGAATGCTCATAGATTGAATTATACTCTTTCAATTCAAAGACTGAAAGATTTTTGTCAAAAGATCATAAATTTTTAAACTACCCTTGGTTACCACAGTATTTTTCTAAAAGTAACCACCCTGGGACAGGGTAAGTAGGGCCCTAAGCTTTAATCAATGTATCCATTCATTTATTAATTATTGTCAAGAAAGTTTACTGCACAGGGCACTAGAGACATGGGGTGTACAGTAGCCTGCGCTGCCATCTGGAAGTCCAGCCACACTCCACGATGCCCAGCATGAATCTCAGTTGCTGGATGCAGATATTTCTCTGCTTTTCTTTGGCCTCAGCCCGTTGTTCATAGTCTACGCATTTCTGAGAGTGCAATCTGGATTCATTGTATCTGCCAGAACCTTCCGTGCAGGAATCTTGACTTTGTCTATTAATCTGCTTGAAACGCACGGTAAGGGCCAGCCAATAACTTTAAGGTCAATGACTGTCTGATTCACAAAGAGAAAGGTTTAGTCCACCATCCACTGCTCTAGAAAAGTGCTGGGGAGGGCTTGGGTTTGGAAATCAGGGCTGTTCTCTTTCCCCTACCAATAATTTGACAGCAACATGTTGAGCCTGGTAACTTCACTATCTATTAATGCCAGATTATTTAAAAATTTTAAAATGACACTTAAAGAGAAGGAAACAACGCCCTTAGCATCATAAGGCCACTGTTACCCTTTCTACAGCATTTAGGACAAAGATGAGGCTAGATGGTCTTCAGAATACAATTTACTCTCATAAAAAAATTAATATTTTCAGGCACAGCCCATGCTGTGGGCTTAGAAGGCCCCCTGACCACTACCAAATTTCCTGTCCAGAGCTCATTTAGACTCAACAGAACTGAGACAAGAGACCATTCTCTCCCTGCCACGGAAAGAAACTGAGCAGACTAAATTCTGAGGCTCTGGAACTTACAGGCCATAAGAGGACCTGAAGACGAGAAAGAATTACTGTCATGAACCGGAGGGACAGTGTGTGTCAGGGCCATGGGAGACAGAGCACTAGACAGGGAGGGCTGCAAGGAAGGGAGATACGGGTAGAGAAGAGAAAACGGGAGATCCAGGGAAGGACGGGGCATTTCAGGGTGATGGCAGCGAAGGTTTCTGTCCCTTGGGAAGTTCAAGGCAGAATACAGACACAACACTCACCTTGCATGGCCATGCAAACATTTCACTACATGAACTGGGTGTGGAGAAAAGGGAACCCTCCTACACTGTCGGTGGGAATGTAAATTGGTTCAGCCACTGTGGAGAACACTATGGAGGTTTCTTAAAAAACTAAAATGAGAACTACCATACGACCCAGCGATCCCACTCCTGGGCATATATCTGGAAAAGACGAAAACTCTAATTCGAAAAAATACCTGCACCCAATGTCTGTAGCAGCACTATTTACAATAGCCAAGACATGGAAGCAACCTAAGTGTCCATCAACAGATGAATGGATAAAGAAGATGTGGTACATCTATACAATGAAATATTACTCATCCATACAAAAGAATGAAATAATGCCATTTGCAGCTACATCGATGGACCTAGAGATTATCATACTCAGTGAAGTAAGTCAGACAGAGAAAGACAAATATATGATATCACTTATATGTGGAACCTAAAAAAAGGATACAAATGAACTTATTTACAAAACAGAAAGACTCATAGACATAGAAAACAAACTTACGGTTACCAAAGGGGAAAGGGTGGGAGAGGGATAAATTGGGAGTTTGGGATTAACATATACACACTACTATATCTAAAATAGATAACTAATAAGGACCTACTGTATAGCACAGGGAACTATACTCAGTATCCTGTAATAACCTATAATGGAAAAGAATCTGAAAGAGAATATATACCTTTAGCATTTGAGCTAGACTTTCAGAGGTAGTTAGGAATGTGTTGGGTGGAGAAAAGGACAAAGGGCCTCCAGGCAGTAGAGGCAGCATATACAAAGGCACAGAGGTATGAGAAGACTATGGGGGCTGAGGAAGCAGTGAGTGACAATGAAGAGCTATAGCACAGGGCCTAGGGGAAATAGTGGGTGACATGTCTGTAAAGTACATATAGTTATGATATCCTAAATAATAAGTCACTCTGGGAGTAAAGTGAAGGATGAACTAGAGGCAGGGAGACAAATAGGATGCTATTCAAATAATCTCGGGGAGTCGGCGGGGGGGGCCCTGGGAAAAGACAGTGGCGAAACAAGCTAGAGCTTCGAGAGACATTTCTGAGATTAGAGCAGTCTTATCTATGACAGCAAGGTTATCAGTGGTTAAAGAGAAAGAGGAGGTGAGAATGCCCCGTAAGACTATTACATTGATTTAACTGAAATTTGACAAAAAAGGGGACTACAATCCACCCCCCCCCATATTAATAGGACTTTAGGTCTGCAAGTGGGAAAGTCTACGGGATTTTGCCTCCGTTAATGACGAGGCTGTTTGCCCGCCAGAATCTAGAATGTTCTTCTCAGTCAAAGAAGATGCCAATATTTTGGAGAAACCAGCAAAGGAATGATTCATCTCTCCATAGAAGAGTCCTGGGTTCTGATATGCTATATGCTATTCCACCAGATCTGGGGACAATTGTCATAAAATGACACTTTTTTTTTTTGAGAACTGTCATGGGATATTTAATGTCAACTCTGTCCCCTCTTTATGCTTACGATGTCAACTGGGTCTGACATGGACTTCTTGGGTGGTCAATATTTATGAAGTCAGGCCAAGTCATCCAGCTGCAAAAGCAAAGCAAGCTGAGCAGTGAGGGAAGGCTGGATTCCATTCCATTTGGGTCTTTTGTGCCACAGCTGTTGTCCTATCTACACGAAGGCTGCTGGCAAGAAGCATCCCCAAACACTCGGTTGCAAGGTTGTAAATTTCAGCGAGTCTATTCAATATTCATGTAATTACCCTGGAAAGCACATTTGACATTTCATAAATACAGCAGAATATTTAGCATTTGTCTCTCTCTCTCTCTCTCTCTCTCTCTCTCTCTCTCTCTCTCTCTCCTACCTAAGCCTACATGGAGAAATAATCTGCAGGGATCCCTGCTGTCTGAAATGGCAGCAGTTATTGAATCCATAAATTTGATGGATCAAAGTCTTCCTTCTTCATGCCTTTCGTAATTTACAAATGGAAGTGAGACCATATAAATGAGGTAGCCTGATGTCCTTCTGCATGGAGCTTTGCCTGCATCTCCAGTCCCTTAGGTTTGGGTGTCTTCCCCAAAGTGAGATGTACAAACCCACAAGTCCCAAGCAGACTGGAGACCTGGGTGTGAGGCCCCCAGATGCCCAGGCAGCAGTAGGCAGTGCTGATTTCTGCCTGTGCTCCAGCTCCAGAGCCACTGAACACAAATTCAATTTCCCAAGGACTCTGGGACTGTGCAGATAGATTGAGAGGACGTTGGTGCCCTGCACACAGCACTCCCACTGCACACACACACTCAGGAATACAAACTGCAGCTCTCTGGCAGCTCACCTATGAGCATATCACTGAGGGAAGAAAGACACCTTGTACTAACCAAGCCCAGCCTTCTGTGAGCCAGCACCAAAGACAGGACTTCTGTATGAGAAAAGCCCATCTCATGGTTGGCTGGTGGTGCTCCAAATGCAGACTGGCTCCTCTCGCCAGGCTGGGAAGTGGGTGTCTCTCCTCCACGCCTGACGTGGAGTGATGACCTTCTCCACCACCAACAGGCTAATGAAGATCACAGAGTGCATGTCCGCAGTCTAGGTGTTTTTTCCCCAAAGGAAGCAACAGAAGTATTTTGTCATATGTGAGGCAATAAGATCAGCAGACCAGAGGGATATTTTCAGAGCTATGAACTATCTTGACTTGTTTAAGTATTAGAGGTGAATTCTTACTATATAAAATGTGTAATATATATTTATATATATATACACACACACATATACAATTTGTATATGTGTGTGTGCTATGTATTATGTATTAGATGTATATACATATATGTCTAATGTTATGGGTGTGTCTAAGAATAAGTTGATGTATGCTTACACATGTGTATGTTTACATATAAACATACATGTGTATGTGAATGGTTATAAACGTTAATACTATCCATGGATGTGTATAAAATCATTGTGTATGTTGGTATTTACGGTTATATGTTCTTGTATATATACAAAGATGTATGTGTACAGAAATACAAGTATGCATGCATATGAATGAGCATGTGTGCACGTGGGTCTAGGTACATATAGTTGAATAATAATTTATATTTTGTTTAAATTTATATATGGCTAAATATGTGGTGGGCACTTAGTTTCTTACATATTTTATCTCAGTTTATTTTCACATCACCATTGAAAGTCTATAATTATTTTCATTTTATTGAAGCAGAAAGTGAACATCAAAGATATAGAAAGATTTGTCCAGTATCACAGAGGTAGCAAGAGGCGAAGCTGGGATTACATCTTAAATCCCTGGTCTGACACACTGTAGATGCAGTGTACCCGATGCATGTGTGTGTGAGATATATAATCTCCATGCATGTTGTGTAGGGGTTTGTGTGTGTGTACGTGTGTATGTGCATGTGTGTGTGAAAGGCGTCCCCTGCACAGGGGTCTCTGTGTACAGAGAGCCCTTGACAATTGCATGCAGATAGGCTTCCCCTACGTGCCCACGTAAACAAAACCACCTCTGATAATTTCTCTTTCTCAAAGCCCTTCCTTCACCGAGCAGTCTCCACAGGATGATCGTCCACCTGTGGCCCCTTGGCCCTTTTAAGTGCTGCTACTGCAACAGCAAAAGCAGGAACCAGGTGTAGGACCAGTTCCTTTGGCAAAGCCACCCCGACTCCTCCAGCACATCTGGAGGCCTGCAGAGCCAGGGTTAGGAGGGCCTGGGATGCCAAGGAATGAGCTCTGGTGACAGAGTAGCCCTGTCAGCTTGCTCCTATTCATGAAGAAAGGGGCTAAGCCTTCAGGTTAAACTGTGATTCCCACCCTGAAGTGGTTATGAGGTTCCGGGCAAGTCACTAATTGTAAAATGGGGACCACCACATCTCCTACCCAAAGTGGCTGACAGGAGAAAGTGAGATAAGGGCAGAGTGTCTGGCATGAGGCCGTGCAGACGTGGTACTCTAAAAGCCAGTGCCCTCTCCTTGTGGAGGAGACGCTCTAAATGGCAGCAGTTCTGCCCAACAGGCAGGAGGGTATTTTCCTATTAATCTGACTTCTTTGAAACTAGTCCATTTCAAAAGTGAGAATCCACTTCCCTGCCACCTGCCTCCACTCCCAGGTACAGATGATCGGAAGGGAGGGAGATTCCCAAACCGGCAGCTGATCCACAGGGACAAACTAGTGAGATTCGGGCTCCTGGGAATCTGAACTCAGGTGAGAGGTGCCAGCCTCCGGGGAACATTTGACTGGAGAACCCGCCCCCAGGTTATCTAGAGCAAGGCTGGGGATCCCATGCATGCTGGGGTGGAGGAAAGAAAGACAAAATGCAGCTGGAAGAAACAGAATCAAGAGACCACTTGACTTCCCAGTTCTGTGCTTGTTCCTGGCTCCATGCCTTGCCTTGGGTTCCTTGAGTTAACTGTAATTTCCTTCCAGAAGAGCCCCCCTTTTGTTCCTGATATTTGGAGTGGGTTTCTGTCCCTTACTACTCAGTGATGCCTGAATAAAAAAAAAAAAAACACGCAGTCATTTCTCAGGCACTACGAGTTTTAGAACGTTTCTCTCATTCTCTCCTGCTGTTAGTGGAGACACGTCAGGTCTTGGCGGCCCTATGCTCTGGTACCATCTATTTCATGGGCTTAGTGAATAAGAGGCTGTAGATAAACTTGAAAGGTCAAGACGCCCTCATATCACTGAGCAAGAAAAATGGCTATGAAAATTAAATATATAGTTAAGGATCCCAAATTTAAAATATTCTCAAAATCTACCCTCCTCATTTCTCCTGAAGATGCAATAGCTGCATGCTGTGTTCGAAAAAGACCTCATGCCTGCAAAGATCATGGGTGACATACGACATACGTGTGAACGCAACTGACAGCCAGTGTCTCTCTGTTCTATAATATATAAATAAAATAGGTTCAAAAGTTCTGCAGTTTAATACTGCCTCCACATTTTTGTGACTTCCTGGAGGCTTTTGTGTTTACGTCACCTAATTTCTACTCTATTTTGATACCTTACCACTTATTTCTGCCTTGGGCTGACCTCAACTTGGAACTCAGCCCCTGTTCCTTCATTTCTCACAAACACCATTTGTGCAGGCTGTTTGGCGGTGCAGCCACTTTTCCTGAAGAGGCAAGACAGCACCGCAGAGCCAGCAGCCGAAAAGCGAGTGACAGACAGCTCAAGTGACAGACAGCTTGTCCTCTTCTCTTCTCAGCAGCCTGGAAACCTCCTCCTCACCTTCCACTATCTCCCTGGCAGCTCCGTGCTCCCTTCCTCCTCACCCTCTCTCCTGGTTCTGCCCTGCCCTGCATCTCCCCTCCCGCTTCTTGTTCATCTCTTCCATCCACACTTCCTGAAACCCCTGGCACTTCCCTCCCGAGAGCCTCCACGTGAACTTCTCCACGTTTCCCCAGATCAAAACACAGGCCCTGCGTGGCCCAATTCCTTCCCACAGGCCTTTCCCTCTGCCTGGAATAACCGACCTTTTCAACTGTCAAATTCCCCCTCATCCTTCTAATTGCAACCCAAATATCGCCTTCTCTGCGACTTCTCCCCGATTCCCTGGACCAAGAAGGAATTATATGCTTCTTCCCCTGAGCTCCCTCAGACCTATGTTCTCATCTGCAGAACAACTGCCCCCCTCACCCCTCACTGTTTACCCTCCTTTCCCCCTTACAGCTAGTGAGCCTTTCACGGAGGAGCCAGCTCTCTTCCATCCCAGTATCTCTGCATATTTTGCAGCCGGCAAATTATTGCTGCTCTGCAAGTGTGATTTAAATGGAAGTATAAATGGACAGCAGGGGCTATGTATTTAGTGCTTACTCTATGACAGGCAGTGTTCTAAGCGTCATACATGCGCCATCTCATTTAACTACCTGTGTGTACTTCCTCATCGGGACACTATAAATATTATGGGGTATTTTACTTACATGTGAGCATCCTGAGGCTCATCAGTGTTAAAGGGCTTATGCAAGATCACTCAAGTAGAAAGTGCTGGAGCCGAAATCTGAACCCACCCATGGCTCCTAACAATTATGCTGGACTCTAAGAAATGAACATTTCGTTTGAGGAAGTAGAGGGGAAGGTGATGAAGGCGTTCTTTATAGACCATGAATTCAGATTCACTTAATCACTAGGGGGCTGTGTTGACACTGTCCTGGAATCAAAGTATACAAGGGAACTGTGCTTACTATAGCCGGGACTGTTGGGCTCTCTGGCGTCAAGCAGCTTTGGTGGGAATTCCTGATCCATCTTTCAACTGGGGTAGAAAGGATCTATTATAAATACTCAGGACTCCATAAAAGACAGCCATTTTAAATTTCACTGCTGTGTAATACAATGTGGGAGAAAGGCACACACACATGCACACAGGTACACACGTGCACATACACACAATAATTACATTAGGCCTGATAAGTGCTACAAGCCCTGCAGGCTCATGTGAGGCCACCAGTTGTTATAGGAACTTGGGGTGTGCCTTGGCCATCCAGGCAAGTACCCTAGTGCTTTGGCTATAGCCATGGAACAGAAGGCACAACAAGGACACGGAACCATGACCATGGCCCTTGGGCCCTGTTGGATTGGCCAGTTTGGGAGAAAGTGGACCCTTTCCCTAACACTTTAATGTCATTTGAATTGTGTTCTCTTTGCCAAAAGAAGTGCCAGCCTCTTTGCTAAAATCAAACTCTAAAGGCCTCATAAAAAGATCCCAGCTCCATATGCCAATTCTGACACAAGGAAAATGAGAAGCATGTGCAAATACAGTTTATTGGAGCCCATGGAAACAAAGGTTTACCGCTCTCATTTGTTATTAGAATCATCATACAGGAGCCTGTATATAGATCTTCTCTTATGAACACATGGGGAGAATATAAGTGTGTACATGAGAGTACATACAAGAGAGGGGATGCTTCTCTGGGCAAATTTGAGCATGTTTTTGAGGTTTTTCTAGAAAGTACTGATACTATGAATATCTGGCTGTATCAGTCAGCAATTGCTGCATAACAAACCACACCAAAATCAATAATTTAAATGACAACTGTGTCTTATTTCTCAGGAGTCAACAGGATGGCAGGGTGGTTAGCTGATCTCAGCTGGGCTTGTTCATGCATCTGTGGTCAGCCGGCCAGCTGGCTGAGACTTGCCAGTCTAGGACGGCCTCAGCTGCAATGACTCTGTCCTGCACCATGTGGTTTTTCATCTTCCAGCTGGTTAGTCCAGGCTTGCTCTCATGGGGGCAGTAAGAGTCCATGAGACAAAGTGGAAGCATACAAGGGCTCCTGAGACTTGCAACTGACACACCATCACTCTGTCACTTTCTTTTCGCCAAAACAAGCCCCAAGGCCAGCTCAGAATCCAGGGTAGGGAAGGGAGTGATGGGGAGTGATCTCTTGATGGGGAGAACTGCAAAGTCATGTTACTGCAGAGCCAAGTTACCATACTATTCACTGGGGACAGGGTGAGTGGGTTAACTACCATTTGCTGAGCATTTAAGATGCACTGTTACCCAGTTATACTATCCTCACTTTTATGAGACTCAGAGAAGTTAAGTAACTTGGCTAAGACCACAGAGCTGGAAATTAGGAGAGATGAGGTTTGAAGCAAGTTTTACTTGACTCTAAAGCCTGTGCTTTCTCCATTTCCCCAAAGGGACCTGATGGCACTCTACACTCTGCAATATTGATGTGAAGAAGTGACTGTGCTTGGTTCTGGGTGTTTCTGAGGGATGTGTGACAGGAGAGAGGATCAGCCTAGGTTCTGGGGAACAGACAGTGTCCAAGCAAACAGGCTGGCACAGTGGAAAGAAAAATGGTTTTAGAATTAGAAACCCCTGGGTCTTAACAGCTATAAATCTCTTTCCTCGTTTGGAAGATGTGAAAGCAAATACTCCCTCACAAGGCTGTGTGAAGAATAGATATGCTCTGGAATACCTGGTTTCAGGTGCAGGCTCCACCACTGGCTGGGTGTTTGACCTCAGACAGGTCGCTCTGCTCCCTGAAGCCTCAGTCTCTTCAACTATAGAAATGTGCATAATAAAGACCCTTGCTTCCTAGGGTTATTGTGCAGATTAAACCACTTAACATCTGCAAAACACTTAGAATACCTGGTAGCAGGTATGTAATCATGGTATGTAATAATCAACATGCAAATATGCACATATATCTATGGTGACAGAGAGTTAGAAGGGGTCAGACAATGTCAGTGAGCTAAGCCCTATAAAGGGCCTGGTGAAGAAGGGCCAGCCTTAAGAGTATCTCATAAATGATGCAGGCATCTTTAGGGTATGAGCAGACTGAAAGGGCGGATGATCCAAATCAGATCTCGAGACAGATCCTGACCTCAAGCCCTCTTTAAGGAGGCAGTGCTTCTGCCTAGCTCAGGGGGCAGTGATGAGCGTTGGCTTCAAAGCTGTACAATGTGGACAGGCTTGGAGATACCTTGTCCCTCTGAGGGATATTAACTGTCATGTTCCTTGGAGGTACACAGCTCAGGGGGCTGACTATGCATAGTGTTGAAAACTAGAAGAAATAAAGTATCATTAGGGAGGAGAAGGATCATTTCACATTCCTACATACACACTTACACATTTCTAACTGGGCACTTGGTTTTATTTGAGGGGAAAAAAATGGAAAGAGGTAATGTTATGGGCTGAATTGTGCCCCGCCCACCAAATTCAGATGTTGAGGTCCTAAACCCTAGCACTTCAGAATGTAGCTGTATTTGGAGACAGGGCTTTTAAAGAGGTAATTAAGTTAAAATGAGGTCATATGGGTGAGCCCTATCCCAATATGAAGAGTGTCCTTAGAGAAGAGGATGTTAGGACACAGACACACGCTGAGGGAAGACCATGTGAGGACTCAGGGAGAAGATAGCTATCCCCAAACAAGGAGAGGGGCCTCAGAAGAAACCAAGCCCGCTGACACCGTGATCTCACTTCTAGCCTCCAGAACTGTGAGAAAATTAATTTCTGGTTTTTAAGCCACTCGGTCTGTGGTACTTTGTTACGGCAGCCCTAGCAAACTAATATGGTCAATTACTGGCCATGAACTCTATACCAAGTTTCAGTGAAGAATCTGGGACTCCCAGGTGCAGCCTGCTTTTCCCAGGTTGGGAGAACGGTGGGTCCCTGACCAAAGGGGCAGAGGGTCTGGCCCAGAGAACTGTGGGGAAAAGGCTGGGCTGCAGGCACATTTCCATCCACCTCACCCTGTGCAGCCCTTCTGATGCAGCCACCCTGTTCCTGCCAGCAGAACCTTGTTTCTTGGCTCCTCCCCGGGTCTGTGCTTGTGGTCAGCCTTTGGCTTCAGCCTGTCCCATGGATTTTTCACTCCAGTATCAGTCCTGCCCCTCCCAACCCTGCCTTCCTTCTTTTCTCCCACTGGACACAGCAGATCTGACAGGGACAGACTGTGGGTTACTCGCTGCTCTGCCCCTCTCTGGCTTCTGGCCTGAATAAACATGCAGATGGAACGTTATGTGCACGTCCGTAATACCTGCTGGTTCTGCAGGGTCCCTTGGCTTGTAACTCACTTCACATTAACATGAACAAGTTGACATTTTTAAGGTTAATGATCCAGCTGCATGTAAGACAGGCGGGGTTTGAAATCAAACAGCTCCTATGAACTGGAAGCCTGTGAAACAGCCTTTATTATGCTGCTCAGGAGCCTCTGAGAAAACTAACTTGTCCTTTGGCACCAATACAACCATCTAGGACCCGTGTCCTCCATCTAATTTGCACTTGGAAAAATTTTCCCCAAGTCTTCTCACTTCAGCAAGAGTCTCATGTTTTTTTAAAATGATGTGCCTCGTGACCCAACTTGTTGCAGCTGCTGAAGGTGAGCTAGGGACTTGCTGAAACTGAAGAATATAAATAAATTGCTCTACAAAGGATGGTCTGCAGCGGACAACAAAAAGGAATTACGCTGAGTTAAGACAAAGATAAAATACATACGTATTTTTGACCAATTACAATTAAAATTGGAATCTTTTCAATCACATCACAAGCTGCAAATCATCAGTTTTCTCATTTCTCCTTAATGTTACGGGGTTGTGAAATGTGAGCGTCTCTTACACACGTCTCCCCCCCCTGCCGTCTATGGAGAGCCAGTCGCCCTTCCTGTCTCTGAGGTGCGTCCTGAGTCCATGCAGCACCCCGATAACGAAATAACCATGCCGCGCTGAGTTCTGTAAAAGGCCAAGTCTTCCTATGCCTGGCCTCAGCTAACCATCTACTCCTTCTTAATGTAAAGGAGTATGCTGAATTTTACCTCCATATTTGATTTTCTATGCTTTCCTTGTGTAAGTTGCTTTCCTAAATAAAAAAATAACACACAGTAGTTCCAACACATTTAAAAATGCAAAGTTCTAAAAATAAAAATATTGGTATTACAACTTCTCCCCACCTCCCAGTCCCACTAAATTGAATTAATCAGCGTTAACAGTGGCTCTGTGTGCATTCTTTCTCATCTTTCTCTCTGATAGTATGAAGATATATATATGCATGTACAAATGCTATTTTTCATCTATATTGTTGTACAAAAGTGTAAGGATACTATACACACGGTTCTGCACCCTGAGTTTTTTACATGTAGTAATCCATCACAGCCATCCCACATACATGTACCTCCTTCTTCCTTTTTAACAGCAGCATAAAATTTCATAGTAAGAATGTTCTGCTGCTTATTCAACCATCCCCCTTCTGGTAGATGTTTAGATTGTTGTATCTTCAAGCTTTTTTGTGCGTTGGATACTTTAAACATTGCTGTGATAAACATCCTTCTACATATATGTTTGTATTATCAACTACCAGAAGGTCAAAATATATAGTTATTTTCAATTGCACTTAATACCCTGATAATTACTTTCCTAGAAAGTTAAAGCAATTTACAGTTCCATCAGCAACTGTGTGTTTCCTTGTACCTAAACTCATTCAGATATTATCCAGCTAGGCAGTGTATCAAAATGTGGGAATTTCTGATATATTCAGGAAATTAATTATTAATGTCATGTACAATTTGTATTTCCATCTCTGAATGCTTCTAAATTTTCTTTTAACTTAAAAGAATGGTGATAGTCTATGCAACTATCCTAGCTTTCGTATTTGTTAAGGTAGTTTTAACTTAAGCTAGTTTTACTTGTATTCTTTCACTTGCAATTGAAAGAGACCTAACTAATGCATTATGTAGTTTGCTATATATAGTATACATATTTGTAATATATAGTTTGAGTTTTCTTCTCTAAAATGTACCTCCATCCAACAATTCTACAATTATTCTCCTAAATTTTCACCTAGAATTTTTGTTTCCTAGGTGGTTTTTCTTTTGGCATATTGGGTTAGATATTAGTACCCTAGTAGTTTAAGATTTTCTCTAGAGCGGGAAGGCATTGGGCATATTTTCAGGTCTGTATGACCCTCAATGCCCTGTACTCTGTATTTCACATAAGAAAGGCTCAGGAAACATTTGTGGGGAAAAAAAGAAAGGAGGAGAGATGAAAGGAAGGAAGGGAGGAAGGGAGGAAGGAAGGGAGGGAGGGAGGGAGGGAGGGAGGGAGGAAGGAAGGAAGGAAGGAAGGAAGGAAGGAAGGAAGGAAGGAAGGAAAAGAGGGAGAAAGGGAGGGAAGGAAAGAGAAAAAAAGGAAGAAAATAAGTCAAGTTGAAAAGAAGGAAGGAAAGATGGAAACATGTCTCTAATCCTTTAGGAAAAAAAAAACAAAACTATTTTTTTCTATATTACCAAAGATGGTGATGTTAGTCCCTAAGTCTATCATAACCTTTATATTCGTTAAATTTGGAGGGCAGCCTCTACGGATGATGACTATTCTTCTATATTCTCACTTCTCTTTTCAAAAGTTCTAACATGAGAGTCGGGCATATTTGAGTTTAAAATCCTAACTGTACACTTATTAGCTGGTTTGCCTTGGAAGAGTCGCCTAGCATCTCTGGGCTTGTTCCCGTCAATGTAAAATGCAGCTTACTTCATCACCCTTTAGAGGTTATCCGTGAAACTAAAATGGAATTATAGAGGCAAAGGGCTGATCCAAAGGATGCAGCAAAGACAAACCCATGGCAACTTTGTTCATTCTTCCCGACCCCACCCCCGCCCCAATTTCTTTTGATGCCGATTCTAGCACAGACATTTCCAGAAAGAGAAAACATCAGAGCCTGCGGAGGTTCCCACACACCTGCCTGCCCTCTCTCCTTTTAGGAGATGTTTATTGGAGCCTACAGTGTGGCCAGGTACCAAGCTGCTCCCTCCATGTCATGGACTGTCATCTAGGATTTACATTCCTTTAATTTTTCTGGATCACAGAGCTCCTTGAGGAATTGGTGAATGTTTTGGATCCTTAGGATATAAAACTTCTCAAACTATGTGCATGCAATTCAGGTATCAGAGACGCCCCATATGAGCTCATCCTTAGACCTCAGTTAAGGAAAGTGGTGGACATCAAGAGAATCTAGTCCCTGCATCTTCCATGTTTACAACAAAACACAAGCTTCCATGGCAGCGGTGTGTCCCATCAGCCAGCATCTGTCCCATCAGCACCCCACATCTGAACTGTAGGGCCTCATCCCACAAGGTGAGTGCTAATGCCTGTGCTGGGCCTGGCAGAGAGGACCACCTGCTCTCCATCAGCCAGGACCAGATGGAGGATTCTGTCTGGGGCAGGCGGGGAAGGGAAGTGCCCAGGGAGTTTCACATGGTCTCTTTTTTGCTGACTCAGAACATTTTCAATTAGTCAGAGAAAATGCCAAGTGACTATCTCTCTTAAGTGACTATCTTATTTAAAGCCCACTACAACCTTGAGAGGGAGGCTGTTGTTCTTTATTCAAGATTATGGATGTGTGGGGTTAAGATAGAATGTGACTTGATCAAGGTGACATCAATGGAAGGACAAATCAGAAACCAAATCCATACCCAAGTCACCAAATTTGGTGGTTTAGCTTCACCGCTGTGGAAACATCCCAACCAGCCTCTCCACACTCAGGCATGCACCCTGCTGTCTGTTCTCCCTACCTCACTGGAACAGAAGCCACAGAACATAGTGGCTAAAGGAATGGGCTTTAGAGTCACACTCAAGCCCTAGTTATTTAACGTCTTTGGGCCTCAGTTTCCTCATCTGAAAAGTAGGGATAATAAGACCTACATTATTAAGTTGTTGTGATTGCTAGATGCAATGATGTATAGATCACTTAGCAGAGTCCCCATAAAAGTGTAAGTGTTTAACATAGTTAAACCACCATCATCATCATTATCACCACTGTAGACCCCCTATGCTCAGAAGACCAATCATCCCAGCTTCTTGTGCTAATCGGCCACAAAGCACCATGAACCTCCATGGCTTCATGCACCACAAGTTTAGGAAGGAGATGATCTCGCTCCAGGCTCCTGTCAGTGACCCCACACTGGCATATCAGCCCTTGAGACTGTGACCATTATGATTAGTTAGCAGGTCGCACAGCAATGGTTGGAAATCGGAATTCACAATATGGCAGAGAAGGCCATTCCTGGGAAACCAGAAATTGCACACACATGAGTGAAATTGAGTTAAAAAATCAGGAGGAGCAAGTAGGTATCAGAGACAAGATCTAGGTACTCAGACACACAGCAGCCAAAACAACAGCACAAACCTCCACAGCGCTTGCAATGTGCAGTCCACTCCCGTGGCATCACGCATTATCTTAGAGATACAACTAACCGCAGCCCTGGGTCTGCAAAGCCTCTGAATCTTTTTCAGATGGATAAAATCCCTGGCAAAACAAGACGCAGGGGAAAGTTTTGAATCCATATAATATATCGCTGCCTTTACCACAAACACTTGATTCAACAGAACTGGTTTTGTGTGCTTACTCCTTGCCCTGGGGATAGAACATGAACAAGGGTTGAAGGCCCTGCTCTCGTGGACTTGCCCATTAGTGGGAGAGATGGATGTCAACAGGTAGAAACATAAATAAGTAATAGAAGTTCAGCAAATGGTAAGCTCTACAGATAAAATATAACAGGCAAATGAGATGGAGAAGCCTACAGGAATAGGGGCTTGTTCAGAATGTGGAGGGGGCAGTGTGTGGCCACTGGGAAGATGAAAACTATTGTTATCCAAATCCTGTGTGCATGGGATAAGGTCACACAAAAACAGGGCCGTGTGTGTGTGTGTGTGTGTGTTTGTGTGTGTGTAGGAGTTCCATAATTTATTGGTCAGAATCTATTAGTGTCATCAAGGGTGGCCCAGGAACAGAGCTTCTGGCTGGGGGGGGAAAAGAGCCAGATAATGATGCCAGATTGCAGGCACCCCCTCCCAGGGGATGGCACTACGAGCAAGCCAGTGACGGCCGGCCGGCCCCTGCATTCAAGGATGCTGCTGCCACCGCTGCCTCTGCGGCTGCCTGGACTGCAGTTTCACGTGTGTGGGGCTGGCTGGGAACTAAGGGACCCTTTTCGCATTAAAGCACAACGGTCTATCCTGTTCTCCTGTTAGGTCATAAACAAAACAGCATTGATCTCAGAAGATGGGCGTCTCTGGCTTTGGTGTGAGCAAAGTGCCTGAGGACAGATGATTGTAACTGCACAGGGTAACTGAGAATAGAGAAGTACGGCCACCTCAATAGACCAGGGAGTGTTCTGGAGAGGAGCAACGGGCAGCCTTCAGTGCGCTCCGGGAAGCGACAGGAAAACAGCCAGGACGCAACATCTGGTGAGGTCAGAGCCCGGTTCAGGTGCCTCAGAGCCTTTGTTCTTCCTCACTAATTACGCTCCTGCTGGTGTCACAGATGAGAGGAGGTGCTAGGACCGTGGGCTCAGGAAGCACAGATTAACAAGCGCACATTCACATGCAAGCACAAGAAAAGCAATTAGGAAAGGCCAGCAGGCAACCCACTTGGCCTTCAACTTCCTCTCTCACTGCCTTCCCAGGATCTGGGACAGATTTTCCTGTTTCCTGTGAACTGAATCGCAGGCAGCTCCATGGATTCTCGAAAGCTATGAAAAAGGACACATGGACCCTTCCAGACCCTTCTATGAGAGCAAGAATGCCACCTGGAGTGCATGGCTGAGATTCCAGGGAAGGGATTCCTAAAAGTGTGAGCTAACATTTATGGCTCAATGTGATTCTTTTCTAGGAAAAAATTTCACAAATTTCATGTTGTCTCAAAAGGGCCTATGACCCTAAATATCTTAAAGAGGCATAGCCATTACAGATTCACTGGGCCCAATGAGATCTAGAGCCTGTGAATCACCTCTCAGAGGAGGAATCTTTCTATTGAAGGCACGTGAAGTAAAGAAGGGCAAAGGACACCAACACTGGGCCAGCCACTGGGCCAGCTGCTTCACACCCGGTATTCACTCAATTGTTCCTTTAGCTGCAAGGTTGCATTACTTTCCCCAATTCACAGATGAGGGAACTTAGGCTCCAAGCAGTTGAGCAGGTTGCAGAGGATGGACCACACTACGACAGGATTTGGACCCAGAGTTTTCTGATTCCAAACCTTGCTTTTCCCACCGCATCACAGTGATTCTTTCATATAACTGGTGCAGAGGAGTTGGACCTCAGGGAATGACCACACCAACGCACCAGGTCCATTCAGGCCACCCCCAACTAGCTCACATGAAGGTCTGCCCTCTCCTTAAAGGAACCTTTGGGCCTTGAAGTTCTAGCATGGGCTCCTGACTCATTGCGGGTCCTTTTGGAACCTGCAAGTGACTGGATGGATCAGTGAGTAATGATCTCTTGCTGGCATAAGATTTTAGCACAAGAAACCGAAAAAGCAGAGCTTTCATCCCATTCAAATCCCCATTTCACAGATGAGGAGTTGGGGGCAGAACTGGCAAATAACCTACCAAAGTCATGCATGTTTCTGGTGCCTACTCTCGGCCAGGCTGGAAGGGAGATCCAGCCTTGACCATGACAAGAAGGGCTCCTTCCTTTTTGTATACTTCCCTTCTCACACCACTTCATGGCTCTGGGACAAGTCTAGAAGGCCTTGTTTCACAGTTCAGGTAGTTCAGGTGTTACCCCTACCCCTATCCCTAAGGTACTGTGGACAGAACATGGCTTTGAAGTCAAGTCAGTCTGGATTGAATTCCTCCCTGCCAAGGCTGAGCTATGTGACCTTGGGCAAATGTCTTAATTTCTCTGAGATGTTCAGTCTCTTCCTATAGAAAATGGGGGGAAAATATTCATCTTACACAGTAGTTGTGTAATAGAGCATATAGAGCATCCAGTAGGTGCTCCATACATGTTAAATATCTCTTCTTGTACTCCTGCATTACATGCAGCTGCAGCTGAGTCAGCAGGGCTGACCAGGACTCAGAGAGACCACACTGCTGGCCCCAGGTAGAATTCCTAGCCCTTGGGCTGGTCACATGCTCTTCCTTTGCCAGCTGTTCCCTAAGAGGAACCAATTTCACACTTCCAGAGAGATCCACACTCCAAATTGTGTTTGTTTTAAAATAATGAATAGTGGCATTATTATCCCCACCGCTCTCCAGGGCACTCTGGGCTGAATGTATTCCTTTTGCATTAGCAGAGCTTCACTGTAGCAGATAAACGGACCAGTGCCTGAGCTGAATGCACTGAAGAAAGGACAGCCCACCCCGCCTGTCTTCCATCTCTCTCTCTCTCTCTCTCTCTCTCTCTCTGTGAAACCTTCCCAGGAGGCTGCCTGCAAGGCTTCTGCTGCCTGGGGAAGCAGTCAAAGTTTTCGGCAAGTTCCAAGAGCACTGGGCAGACAAAAAAGGAGGGGACAGCCAGGTCTCTGTCAACCCTGGCTTCTCCCTGACTCTCAGGTGACAGCCCACAGTGGGTGGAAGTATTGAGGAAGCCCTAAAGGAACTGAAGGAAGGGCAAATAGTATCTTTCATAAAACAAACCAACAAAAATGTTGCCTGTGCGTTGAACACCAGAGAAACTCAAATTGCTCAAATGCATGACAATGACAAGATGTGGCCAGTTCCAGAGATGTCAGTGATGGAATCCCTGCTCAGAGAAATCCCAGGCCAGACGAGTTCTGGTTCAGCCATGTTGCTTCCTGATAGTAAGTGAAGATGTGCTGACGATCATCACAAGACTTCTGCTGCTTTTAGGAGCTACAACTACTGAGCCCACGTGCCACAACTACTGAAGTCTGCGCGCCTAGAGCCCCTGCTCCGCAACGAGAAGCCACTTCAATGAGAAGCCCGTGCACTGCAACAAAGACCCAACGCAGCCAAAAATAAATAAATAAATAAAGTTTTTAAAAATCAACATTAAAAAAATATCTGACATCATAGACTGATTTGAAACTATTGTGAAAAATAAAAATCTTCCAGCTTAAAAAAAAAAAAATAGACTAGTGCCAAATTGGGAAGATTTGGGAATGCCAAACAAAGAAAAACATTATTATGTATGCGAGGGGAGTGTTTGAGAAGGCACTGACTTGCTCGGTCTGAGATGTGCTGGGGCACCGACCCCACTAGGTAACTTGGGTGTAGGACAGATTGGAGGACACCAAGGCTGGATGCAGAAGGTTGGTCAAACAGAAAACAGTAAAGAAGAAAAATAACATAGACAGTGGGAGGGGGAGGAAGGGGCAGCTGCAAAAAAAACATTATGAGGTTAGCATCAAAGCACACTGGCACCCAGACATCAAGGTGGGGTGCAGAAGGAGAAACCAAATACATCTCTATAATTTCTCGACTGTCTTTCTAGGAAGATGTTTATGCCATTCATCAAGATAGAGCAGGGTTATTGCGGGGGGGTATATTTCAGTTATAAAATTAAGTTGCTACAGGACATCCAAATTGAGATGCTACATTTGATATCTAGAAGAATGATCTGATCTGAGAAATCACAAGGTGATGGGTTTTTAAAAGGAGTGAAAAGTGAGACAAGAGGTTGTAGTCTGGGGCCAGTTAAGGGTTTGAGAAGTCTGGCATAAAGTAGCTCTGGTTTGGGAATGGTTCTTTGGATTGCCCAATGAATACAATGGTGAATGTTGAGGGAGAAGTGAGGAAGGAGGGCTCTAGTAGTGAAACTGGTTTAGAACTAAGTAACCAGGGTTTTAGATGTGTCTTTTGCTAGATGCTGAAATACTCTGAGATAAAAGCAGAGGGAAGGGATAAATGTCCCTGGATTAAAGGGTAAAGTTGCCTGGAGGACCAAGCCCTTCTCAGTTTGGAGTTCACTCATCTCTCTGGATCCAGTTCACTGTTCCTTGCTTTGGGAATGAGAATATATTAGTTTCCTACGGCTGCTAGAAAAAATTCCCTCAAACTTAGTGGATTAAAATAATACAAAATTATTATTTTACACTTCTGGAGGTCAGAAGTCTGAAATAAGTCTTATAGGGGCAAAATCAAGAGGTTGGTAGGGTTATATTCCCTCGGGAGGCTCTAGAGGAGAATCCATTTCCTTGCCTTTTCCAACTGGTAGAAACTGCCAACATTCCTTGGGTCATGGCCCCTTTCCTCCATCTTCAAGGATAACACAAGTGGAATATTCCATTTGCACCATGGCCAAAGTGTGGAGTTTGGCAAATGTGTGGATACTGCATAGAAAATTAAAGACACAGGCTCAGTGTGTATAGGTATTCTGTTTCCTGATGGCCAGCTGAATTCTGATCCAAATGAGGCCTAACATTTTGGAAGGCAGGGTCATGTGGTCACAGACACGGCTGTGCAGCCAGGCCAGTTTGGGCTTCATAGCCATGCCCTACCGCTCACCAAACTTCAGCAAATCAATTACTCTCTCTGACCCCAGTTTACTTCCTCATATAATTAAGATGATAAATTCTAGTTTCCAGAATTTCCCTGAATGTGCAATTAGAGAACATATTTAAATCACCAGGTACTTAGAAAGTGCTCAAGAAATCTTAGTTTTCCTCTTCATTCCAGCTTCCCTAACTAGCTTAGACTCAGTCTAGTTCTTTTGCAAAATGTGCTAACATGTTTTTAATTCTCGGTAATTTCCTTAAACTTCAGGGTTGGATCTAAAGATTATTATTGTCTCCTTCAGTTGTCCCAGGGGGACGGTTGTGTTTTAATGGAATCACATTCTTCCACTGAGCCTGCCCTGAAGGGCTGTAACTGGGGGCGGCCATCAGCCCTGGCTGTTCCTCGTGCGACCTTGGGGAAGAAGGAGGGCACGTGGTTCCCTTGGGAATCAGATGATGTGAGGCCAGCCTGAACGTGGCTTACTGTCAGCAAGTGTGCCACCAGCATCCATCCTCTCCCCACAGACCAAACGTGCCACAGCGGGAAAGGATTCCTACAGAACCATGCAGGCCCTTGGGTAAAAAGCTGATCCCAGTACCCTTCAGTGCTCATTACAATGAGGGAAATTAGAGCTGGGAGGGTCCCACAGGGTGTCCAGAACTTCCTTCTCCCCTTCCTAAAAAGGGTCACTCCCACAAGCAGCCTGCGATGATAGCTTCTGAGAAATACACAGAATAACAAATTTTATCAAGAAAAAGTCCATTTCAAGGAGTCCAGCTTCAGTTCTCTTCCCTGATTTCTTCCATCACTCTCTGCTATTTAGCTGAGTCACCTGAAAGAGGTCAAAGTAGATGCTGGGATGACTTCTGACTTATGAGGGCAGACATCTAGCCCCAGACCACAAAACCCAGAGAAAGATATAACTAAGTCACCGTTGCTTATGGAGAATCTAGTCCTCCAATATGCCTGGGGCTCCTGCTTTCTGCAACTTTCTGAGCATCAGAGAACATCAGGAGATGCTCTTAGGCAGCTGTTCTCACAGTGGGGTTCCCAGGCCTACAGCATCAGAGTCACTGGAGAATTTGTTCAAAATGCAAATTCTTGGGACCCAGTATAACCTAATGGGTTCAAAGTCCTGAGGGAGAAGCCAAGCTGTGTTTTAACAAGCCTTCCAGATGATTCTTAGGCATGTTCAACTTTGAGAACCACTGGTCTAGAAATCCTAGCTCTTTGCAAAGCCGCTAGGACCCTGGTGGGTGGGGGCTGAAGTGAGGAAAGGGAAAAGTTGTCCAGGAAAGTACACAGAGAGAAAGATGAGACCTTATCGGTGACTGAGGACTGAATGACCCAGGACAGATCAGTGGCTAAACCTACCCTGAAGCCCACTAATCACAGCTCTAACCACAAAGATCTCAGAAAGGAGATAATGCTGACAGTCTGGTCCTAAGTCACAATTAATTTCTTAGCATACTTAGCACTCGGTTTGGGGATGATAATCATGACGCAAAATCACGCTTGTGATGACCCTCACCTTTTCTCAATACTGCATTAACCAGATCATACAGGGGAAGATGGAAAATCCTAACCAGCCTACCTGAGGTTTACTTGGGTTTTCCCTTTGACTGATATTTGTTTCAGTTCTTTCTGCCTCCATTTCTTTCGGTTTTAGCTAAGTCAAGAGACTACAATATCTTCATTTAAGAAACCAAGGGCCTTTTACCTATTTTATATCTTCTCTTACTTCCTTAATTAATTAAAATTAATATTATTCTTTTAATATCCACTATGTCCTTGGCATTTCACTACGCCAGTAACACACATTATCCCACGTAATGCCCAGACAACCCTGTAAGGTAGTTACTTTATTCAATTTTTTAAATGAAGCAACTGAGGCTCCAGGAAGGTAAGTTATTTGAATAAGGAGCATACCTACTATAGAATGGAACTGTAAGTGATCCTGCCCCTCACAACTTCTCTCTCCATATTTGGTTCCAAAACATGAGCTTAGTTTTTATATTGGGAAATTTATTATATGCACAAGGATAAAGAAAGAAATGATGTAAGTATGCTGCATTCGATAGGAAAGCCTAGTTTATGCTGCAGTAACAAACACCTACATCTCAGTAGCTTAGCACATAAACTATAGTTCTCACTCACACAAAGTCCACTGCAGGTCCAGAGATTCTCCAGGGCACCCCCTCACAGCAGGAAGACATCTAAGACTTAAGAGGTCTAAGCAGTCTCTGTCTCAACATGAAGCCAACATAACAGGAGAAGATAAGTGCCAGAAAGACCACGTTGTATCTTTCCCTTCCTCAGCCTGGAAGTGATGTGCATCACTCACATTTCATTGGCTGAAACTGATGCCATGGGATTCCCTAATGGCAAGGGGCTAAGAATTGCTGTGTTCCTATGTACCCAGGAAGAGGAAAAGGTTTGGTCAACACAGATGTAGTCTTTGGTAAATATGGTTTAAAGAAAACAATAAAATGATGATGTATATACCTACCACTCAAGAAACAAATAGGAGGAGGGAGTCAAGATGGTGTACTAGGAGGGCGTGGAATTCACGTCTCCTCACAACTAGGGCACCTACCAGGCACTGGTGGGGGACCACGGACACCTAAGGGGATGGGGGGAACCCCCAGAGACCAGGTAGGACGTGGGGCGTGGGGGGAGTGAAGGGGGAGGAGAAGTGGAGGCTGGAGGGGACTGGCACCCCTGAGGGGTGGCTGGGGGAGGGGAAGGGATCCCACGTCTGAAGGGGGAAATTGGGGAACCACTGGGAGGGCAGAGGATCAAAAGGGAGCATGGTCAGGTTTCCCTTGCTCACTTGGGCCCCCAGGAACCTGCTGAGATCCCGGGCCTGATCCTCTGCCCACTGAGGCCCCCTCCAGGCACGTGGGTCCTGAAGGAGTGGGAGGGAGGGAAGGGGGAGCAAAAGTGAAGGCCGGATCTCTGGGACCAGCACCCCTGAGGGGTGGCTGGGGGAGGGGAGGAGTTCCTACACCCAGTGGTAGCCACCCACGGTTAGAGGTCCAGCAGGGACGGGGGAGACCCTGGGGGAGATGGCGGGGGAGGGGCATGAAGGAACAGAAGGGAACGGGGCCAGTGCTTTCCCTGTCCACTCAGGCACCGGGAAGCCTGTTGGGCTCCTGGGCCTAATCCTCTGCCCTCGGAGCCTCCCTCCTGCTGCACAGAGCCCAAGCCCCGCCCCTACACCCACACCCAGGGCCCCACCTCTATGCTCGGAGACCCCCTCCAACCAGCGGCGCCTAAACCCTACCCACACACCCTCACTCAGGCCCCTACCTCCAAACTCCGGAACTCCACACTCCAGAGGCCCTCCTTTCCACGTGCTGCCTCTCCCTTTCTGTGCAGGTCCTAAGCAGAGGCCCTGCCTCACACTCAAACATCACACCCCCACCCACCTAGATCCCGCCCCACCCTAAACCCCGCCCCTGCCTAAGTTCCACCTCTACCTAAACTTTGCCCACATAGCCAAGGGTTTTTTTTGTTCTTTGTTTTGTTGGGGTTTTTTTCTTCTCTTTTCTTTTTTCCTCTTTTAGATTGAGGTTCTGTTTTACCTTGTTGACTCATTGTTGTTGATACTTTTATATTTTTATTTTTCCTAATAAATCTTCTATTTTTCTAACTTTATTTTATTCTTTATACTTTGTTAGTGATCTCTCCTTTTGGCTTGTTCCCCCCTCCCCCCTTTTTTTTCATTTTTCTGTTGTGGTTTTATTTTATCTTGTTGCAGTTGTTTCAATTATAGTTTTATTTTTCCTAATATATTTTTTATCTTTCTAATTTTATTTTGTTTTTTATTCTTTGATATTGTACTGCTCCTTTTTTTCTTTCTTTCTTCCTTTTTTTTTTTTTTTTTACCATGCCACAAAGCTTGCAGGAACTTGGTTCCTAGGCTGGAGGTCGGGCTCGAGCTCCTGTGGTAGGGGCTCCAAGTCCAAACCTCTGGACTAACAGAGAACCTCAGACCCCAGGCAATATCAATCAGAGTGAGGCCTCCCAGAGGTCCTCATCTCAGCACCAAGACCCAGCTCTATCCAATTGCCTGCAAACTCCAGTGCTGGATGTCTCAGGCCAAACAACCAGTAAGACAGGAATACAGCACCACACATCAAAAAAAAATTAAACGACAAAAAAAAAACGTTACAGACGAAGGAGCAGGGTAAAAACCTACAAGACCAAATAAATGAAGATGAAATAGGCAACCAATCTGAAAAAGAATTCAGAGTAATGATAGTAAAGATGATCCAAAATCTCAGAAACAGAATGGAGAAAATACAAGAAACATTTAACAAGGATCTAGAAGAACTAAAGAGCAAACAAACAGTGATGAACAACACAATTAATGAAATTACAAATACTCTAGAAGAAATCAATAACAGAATAACTGAAGCAGAAGAATGGATAAATAAGCTGAAAGATAAAATGGTGGAAATAACTGCCAGGGAGCAGAATAAAGAAAAAAAGAATGAAAAGAATTGAGGACAGTCTCAGAGACCTCTGGGATAACATTAAATGCACCAACATTCAAATTATAGGGGTCCCAGAAGAAGAAGAGAAAAAGAAAGGGTCTGAGGAAATATTTGAAGAGATTATAGTCAAAAACTTCCCTAACATGGGAAAGGAAACAGTCAATCAAGTCCAGGAAGCACAGAGAGTACCATACAGGATAAACCTAAAGAGAAACACGTCAAGACACATATTAATCAAACTATCAAAAATTAAATACAAAGAAAAAATATTAAAAGCAGCAAGGGAAAAGCAACAAATAACATATAAGGGAATCCCCATAAGGTTAACAGCTGATCTTTCAGCAGAAACTCTGCAAGCCAGAAGGGAGTGGCAGGACATATTTAAAGTGATGAAGGGGAAAAACCTACAACCAAGATTACTGTACCCAGCAAGGATCTCATTCAGATTTGATGGAGAACTTAAAACCTTTACAGACAAGCAAAAGTTAAGAGAATTCAGCACCACCAAACCAGCTTTACAACAAATGCTAAAGGAACTTCTCTAGGCAGGAAACACAAGAGAAGGAAAAGACCTACAAAAACAAACCCAAAACAATTAAGAAAATGGTAATAGTAACATACATATTGATAATTACCTTAAATGTAAATGGATTAAATTCTCCAACAAAAGACAGACTGGCTGAATGGATACAAAGACAAGACCTGGGGCTTCCCTGGTGGCGCAGTGGTTGAGAGTCTGCCTGCCGATGCAGGGGACACGGGTTCGAGCCCTGGTCCGGGAGGATCCCACATGCCACGGAGCAATTGGGCCCATGAGCCACAACTACTGAGCCTGTACGTCTGGAGCCTGTGCTCCCAACAAGAGAGGCCGCAATAGTGAGAGGCCCACGCACCACGATGAAGAGTGGCCCCTGCTTGCCGCAACTAGAGAAAGCCCTTCCACAGAAACGAAGACCCAACACAGCCAAAAATAAATAAATTAATAAAAAAAAAAAAAAAAAACAAGACCTGTACATACGCTGTCTACAAGAAACCCACTTCAGACCTAGGGACACATACAGACTGAAAGTGAGGGGATGGAAAAAGATATTCCATGCAAATGGAAATAAAAAAAAGTTGGAGTAGCAATTCTCATATCAGACAAAACAGACTTTAAAATAAAGACTATTACAAGAGACAAAGAAGGACACTACATAATGATCAAGGGATCAATCCAAGAAGAAGATATAACAATTATAAATATTTATGCACCCAACATAGGAGCACCTCAATACATAAGGCAAATGCTAACAGCCATAAAAGGGGAAATCAACAGTAACATAATAATAGTAGGGGAGTTTAACACCCCACTTTCACCAATGGACAGATCATGCAAAATGAAAATAAATAAGGAAACACAAGCTTTAAATGACACATTAAACAAGAGGGACTTAATTGATATTTATAGGACATTCCATCCAAAAACAACAGAATACACTTTCTTCTCAAGTGCTCATGAAACATTCTCCAGGATAGATCATATCTGGGGTCACAAATCAAGCCTTGGTAAATTTAAGTGAGAGAGTGGCATGGACATATATATACACTACGAAATATAAAATCGATAGCTAGTGGGAAGCAGCTGCATAGCACAGGGAGATCAGCTCGGTGCTTTGTGACCACCTAGAGGGGTGGGATAGGGAGGGTGGGAGGGAGGTGCAAGAGAGAGGGGATATGGGGTTGTGCATATGCATATAGCTGATTCACTTTGTTATATAGCAGAAACTAACACAACACTGTAAAGCAATTATACTCCAATAAAGATGTTAAAAAAAAAAAAAAGAAACAAATAGACTTTTACAGTACCATAGAAGTCCATATGGGCCCTACTCCATTTCATCAACCTCCCAAAGGAAAACACTACCTTAAATTTTGTGTTAACCATTCCCTTTCTCTTTTTTATAGATTCTAACACTTGCTAAAATATATACATAGAGAGAATGTCTCTTCTTGAACTTTATACACATAGAATCATAAAGTGTATATTCTTCAGTTTTGACTTAATATTATGTTTTTGAGATTTATTCACACTGAAACCTATAACTCTAATTCATTTATTTTCATTGCTTCCCACTATTGTACTGTGCGAATAAACCAATATTTATTTATCTGTTCTACTGTTGATGTACATATAGATTGTTTCCATTTATTTGTTATCATGAATGATACTGATACGAGCATTTGTATATGTATCTTAGCATAAACTTTCTCAAGTATTTTAGAGTATATATTGCTGAAATGATTTGCTAAGCTATACGGTATTCTCACTTTCAATTTCACCAGAAAATGACAAACTGTTTACCCATAAATGGAGCTGAACAATAGCCAGTGTTGATGAGGATGAGTATCAATGGAGATTCTCACCTACTTTCAACAGGAGCATATATTGATAAAACCACTTTGGAAAACAGGATAGAAATAGTTCCTTGACAAGAGGCAATAGTGTTTGGGATAAAATGTTAGTGAATAAGGCATTCCATAAATCTATGGATGGTGATGCTGGCAAAAATATTAGGATATTAAGGCAAGTCCATATCTAAAGCAAAAGGCTTTCTACTGAGTACAAATACATTCATGATAGAAAGCCTATTCATGATGGAGGAGGTCATTGAAATTAACCCACCACTAGGTAGACAACTGATTCCCCTGTAGAATGTGGTTGTACTGGAAGCTCAGTATTGGTCTCTATCATTAGCAGGTAGACACATAAAATAAAAGATGGATAAGTAAGTTTTGGTCAGGGGAAACCTACATTGTTTAGCCCACATGTAATCTTTCATCCCTGCTACTCTGGTTACTTTATTCTTGAGTCCTGCGAACAAGTACTTTATTGACTGAGGAAAGTGGTCAACTACAGCCAGGATTTTGTAATTTTGTCACCCTGATTATTAAAAGACCCCTCTACAAAGGATTACCTTTGGTGTACATTCACACAAACGAAACAAAAATCCTCCATTTTGAGAGAGCTTTCCATATACAAGGATACCTTGAAGATATTGGGGGTTTGGTTCCAGACCACTGCAATAAGGCAAATATCACAATAAAGCAAGTTACACAAATTTTCTGTTTTCCCAGTGCATGTAAAAGTCATGTTTACACTCTCCTGTAGTGTATTATGCATGCAATAGCATTTTGTCTAAAAAACAAATTTACACACCTTAACTAAGAAATAACCTATTGCTAAAAAAAAAGTTAGCCATCATCTGACAATGCAGGGTTGCCACAAAAGTTTAATTTGTAAAAAATGCAATATCTGCAAAGCACAATAATGTGATGCCCAACAAAACAAGGCACACCTGCACGTCTTTTCCAGACTCCTTGTCACTAATCCTCAAATCTTGTCATTCCAAATTTCTAACCAATAGATATAACATTAGCCATTGCCCATGAAGCAGTGTACATCTATACCTCTGACTATTTCTTCTTTCAAAGTGAGAAAACAAATTCAATGCCCAAAGATTTGCCCAATGAGAGAATATATTTTCCCCACTGTAATTTATGGCTACTCCTGATTGGGGTGATAAAAACTGGTTGATATGGGCACATTATCAGAACCATCTGTAAATAGGAATAAAAAACTTTTTTTTTTTATTCCTCTTAGGTTGAAAACATGAGTTGAAAGAAATGTGTCAACACAAAACAGGTAAATGCCATGGAAATTTGAATTACTTCATTCAACTCACTTGATTTTTTTCAGGACCTGGGGCAAAAGATTACAGTTTAGACACACAATAGATCACCTAAATCTTGGAGGAAAAGCTGGAGAGGGAATTCCTTTAGAAAATTAAGACACTCAAAAGCAACATATGCATGACTGGATGCATGCTCAGAAAATACCTGAGAAGACCCTGAACTTCCACCACTGGCTGATATTTATGCTCAGTGAAAGCAGTTTGACTAAGTGTTGAAGGAGTGGCCCAACAGAGAACCAATCCAGAAAGTCTAGGAGAAGTGGTTTTGTTTTGTCATTTTTGTTTTATTTTTAGTTTCTGGCATTTGAGAAAATTTCTGTCAAAACACTGACAGAAGCTAAAGAAACAAGGACTTCAGGGACCACACACAACACAGAATATAGTTTGTGCAAAAATAGCCTGGAAAAATCATTAAACAAATAGATAATTGCAGCCTCCAACAATCAAAAATAGAAAACCCTAGAAAAGGAGGAGAATCTGATTTCCAATGTTACCGCATTATAATATTGTTTAATATAAAATATTTAAATGTTCAGTTTTCAACAACAAAAAAATATCACAGAGATAAAAAGAAACAGTAAAGGATGCTCCATTCAAAGAAAATAAATAAATAAATTGACAGAAACCATCCCAGAGGAAGTTCAGATATTGGACTTACTAGGAAAAAGAAAAGTCATTTTAAAGTGACTGTCTTAAATATTATCAAAAAGCTAAGGAAACTATGTACAAATAAAGGAACCAAATGGAAATTCTGGAGTTGGAAAGTACAATAACTGAAGTAAAAATTTCATTAGAGGGGTTGAACAGTAGATTTTAGCAGGCAGGAAAAAAAAAAAAAAAGAATCAATGAACCTGTAATTGATTTTAACCAGTCTGAGGAGCAGAAAGAAAATAGAATAAATAAGTTAAGAGAACTTAAGGAATCTGTGGGGCACCATCAAGCAGACCAGGTTATGTATTAAGGGAGTCCCAGAAATAAAAGAGAGAAAGAAAGGAGGAGAACAAATATTTGAAAAAAATCATAGCCAAAAACCTTCCAAATTTGATGAAAGATATTAATTTACAAACCCACAAAGCTTCATGATGTCTAAGTAGAACAAATTCAAATAGATCCACACTGAGACAATTGTCATCAAATTGTCAAAAGACAAGACAAAAGGAATCTTGAAAACAACAAGAGAAAAACAATTTACCATGTACAAGAAATCTTTAATAAGAATAATAACCCATTTTACAAAAGAAAATATAGATGCCAGAAGGATGGCATATTCAAAGAACTAAAAGAAAAGCAAAACTTAAAACCAAGAATTCTAATCTGGCAAAATGATCTTTCAAAAATGAAGGAGAAATTAAGGCATTCCCAGATAAATCAAAGCTGAGGAAAGACCCACCCTACATGACACACTATAAAAGGCCTTCAGTTTGAAATGAAAGGACAGTAGACAGTAACTCAAAGTTGTACAATGAAACAAATATTTCTGTAAAAACTGTAATCAAAATACATAAACTATAGTCAAGATACACAAAGTAACTGAATTACAGAATCATTGTGACAAAAATGTTGACTACAAAAATTCAGCGTGGTGACACATGCTTTCACTGTTGCTTAACATCAGTCAAATTTTAGAAATGTTTCAGCTTTTGAAGAACTACTTTGTAAATTGACTAAAATGCCCTACAACGGTATTAATCATGTTAAAATGAATTTTCTAAATCTACCATGCATTTTATTAAAAATCAGCTGTAAAACTTTAATCAGTATACTCAAAACTTGGGGTACCAAAAAAATCCAGCCTTTGTGCTTTCAGCAAATTGAGACTTGAAAGCAAAGCTTGCAAACAGGAAGGCATTTAAATTTAATCCTGTAAAAGTGAACGTGAAGCTGAACAAATTAAACAAAGAGAATTCAAATGATGTTGAAGATTTAATTTTTAAATTCTGTAATTACTCTTTCAAATATCTCAACTGTGGGAAGAATCTTTTGATAGAGCTCCTATTTTTATTTCAGTAAATTGATATTCAATGCCAGAGAAGAATGAAATTGAAATGGTCTCTGGTTTTACAGTATCTACATTTGGTGAAACACTCAAAAGAATTTGATGAGATTTTAGTTGTAAAAATATTTTTCAAAGAACGATAAACTTGTTTGAAGCAAAATAACAGTCCTGTGGAAATACAGATATCAATTTTATTACAAAAAATAGAATTATGAATAACTTCCATTTAGACTACTAAATGTAAACATTATCTTTGTAATTACCAAGTATCTCAGCACTTATACAGTACTTTTTCTTTTAAAAATATTATGGTCAACAGAGAATGATTAATTGAAATGTCATAACTTGAAAATTATTAATCATAACATGCAACCTGGAAGTAAGTTTCGAACAGTTTTATTTGAAAAAATAAGATCACAATAAAAAATACAGTCTTAAAAATACCAGTGAGGGGACTTCCCTGGTGGTGCAGTGGTTAAGAGTCCACCTGCCAATGCAGGGCACATGGGTTCGATCCCTGGTCCGGGAAGATCCCACATGCCACGGAGCAACTAAACCCATACGCCACAACTACTGAGCCTGTGCTCTAGAGCCTGAGAGCCACAACTATTCAGCCCGTGTGCCACAACTACTGAAGCCTGCATGCCTAGAGCCCATACTCCACAACAAGAGAAGCCACTGCAATAAGAAGCCCGAGCACCGCAACAAAGAGTAGCCCCCGCTCGCCGCAACTAGAGAAAGCTCACGCACAGCAACAAAGACCCAATGCAACCAAAAATAAAAATAAATAAATAAATAAATTTATTTTTAAAAAAATACCAGTGAGCTACACAAGGCTACAAAATTGATTAAGATACATAAGTGTATGCCAAGACTGTATTATTTTGTTTAATGTTTTTAATTTCAGATAATCAATATAAATTTTTAAATGTTGTTTTAAGGTTCATAGAAATACATCATTATTTTGTCTTAGAAATAATTATGGAAAGCTTTATTTAAAAGAACAATTTGGGCTTCCCTGGTGGCGCAGTGGTTGAGAATCTGTCTGCCAATGCAGGGGACACGGGTTCGATCCCTGGTCTGGGAAGATCCCACACGCCACAACTACTGGGCCCGTGAGCCACAACTACTGAGCCTGCGCGTCTGGAGCCTGTGCTCCACAACAAGAGAGGCCGCGATAGCGAGAGGCCCGCGCACCGCGATAAAGAGTGGCCCCCGCTCGCCACAACTAGAGAAAGCCCTTGCACAGAAACGAAGACCTAACACAGCCAAAAAAATAAAATAAAAAATTAATTAATTTTAAAAAATAAAAAATAAAAAAAAATAAAAGAACAATTTTATACATCTACAAATAAATCAGTTGTTGATCAGTATAGAAATATTTCCAAATGATATAATTATAATTCAATAAATTATATGGTCAGCCTAGCCATCACCCTCCACGATTCCTGACCTTAAGCTAGTAGTCATAGGTGGCAAAGATGGATCATACGTTATCTCCATGACCAGCTAAACAAATACAAATAAACATAGAGTATGAGATACATAGCTTGGGGGTTGAAAGAATGGATCCTGGGGCCATGCCATTGGAATCTGTGGCCCCAGAACTGCCACTTTCTAACTGTGTGAGCTTGCTTCAATTTCCTCATCTGTAAATGAAAGTAACAGTCCCAGCCTTGTGACAATCAAATGAGTCAGTATACGTAAAGCACTTATAGCAGTGTATAGCACATTGTAAGAACACAGCCCTGCTGCTCTTAGTTCTGCAATCTAACTACATTGTTACAGCTTCATTACAGTTCTCTGCTGTCCTTAATTTCCTTTGCATTCATATTGATGCCCCTAAGTCCCTTGTTTCCAGAAACGGGAGCTGCCACTATCCAGCAGCTTGAATTCCACTAACTTCCTTCCCTTCCTTATATCCCTAGGTTTTTTTCAGTTGCTCTAATCCCTTCCATATTTCAGCCTGCCTGTGGCAAACCAACCTCAATTCCTGACTTTCTCTTTGCTTGGCTTGCCAAATCTGTGTCTCAACAGTGGCATATCAGCAGTGAGGAGACTCCTGAGCCCAATCTGCCAACAGATGAGGCAGTGATATGAATGAATCAAAACTCCCAGATGGGATTTTCAAAGGCTCAAAGGGAAATTATGATGGGTTTCTCCTGCCACTGATCCTCAGACTAGAAAACGACAGATTCTTGGATGGTATTGTCTTCAACAAGACTTCCAGGTTCCGGTCTAGCAGTCCTCTTGTTTTGTTTGAATCCATGGGCTGCACTAATTACTGAGATGGCTTCATGTTTCATATGCCAAAGAGCATCTTTTATTTGTTTGGATTTAGGATTCTAGCAAAAGGAAAACAAGAATGGCTTTTAGCCCAGGGATGCATTTGTAAAAAGATGAAGCAAACAAAAAGAGCAGAAAAATGACTGGCCAGCAGTTCCAAACAAATGCTTCCCTTTAATAACATTTGCTAGTAAAACAGGATGGTTGTGTTTGGCTCTCAAGGCAAGAAGAGCTAAGTGTTTTTAGCCAAATTCTCATCTGAATTAGAGAGGTTAAGCTTTTCTGGGTGCCTAGAAGTGAATTCTCATTCACTCTGCAAGTTCCCCAGGCCCCTGGGTCTAGGTAATTGAATCACAATTGGCGCTCAATTTTATAAAGGCTGAGGTCGTAAAATGATAGAAGCATAGAGTGTTTCTCCAGTTATAGAATTCTGGGAACTCCAGTAACAAATTCTTTCTTGTCTCTTGCTACATTTTCCTGACATGACTGTTTTATCTGTGTTGAAATGTATTCACCTTGTGGCTAAGAATTAGCAAACTTCTCTGCTCTCCCTTATGCTGGATCCCTGTTCTCCACTGGCGATGACCCTCCTACTCTCCCCTCCTAATACTTGGCTTGAAGCTCAGACTCTGGTCTTCCACCAGCGTCAGGCATTGGCCATATTACTTTCCAGTTTCCTGTTCCGATGCTCCATCTCTTCGGTCCGTATGTATGAATCCACCCAACTAGATTAGGATACAAAAGTCAGGCAAGTTTCTCTCTCGCATCTCCCAAAGTCCCCTTAAGCAGAGGGCCACAAGCAGGGCTGCCAAGTGCTCTTTTTAATCTAATGTTTGGGGCTCAATCTGCCTTATACTCAACAAGCTAGACTAGTCAATCCTAGTCCTAGTACCAAGCTTGCATGTAAGATCTCCCTTTTGCTTTGATCATTCCTTCAACAATCATTTCCTAAGAACCCACCTGGTGCCATGCTCCAAGGTAGAAGCTAAGTGTATAGATATAAACGATATTGTCCCAGTTTGTACTAGTTTCGTAGGCTTCAGTATTTGCTTAAGCAATAGAAATTTATTCTCTCTCAGTTCTGGAGGTCAGACCTTCAAAATTAGGATATAAGCAGTGTTGGTTCCTTCTCGAGGCTCTGAAGGAAATCTGTTCCATGCCCCTCTCCTAGAATCTGGTTGTCGTTGGCAATCCTTGGCATTCCTTGACTTGCAAATTCATCACTTTAGTTTCTACCTATGTCATCATAGAGTCTTCTGCTCTGTGTGTCTCTGTGTCTTTATATGGTTTTCTTACAAGAATACCAGTTTTTAGATTTGGAGTCCATCCTAATCCAATATGACCTCATCTTAAGTTAACCAGTTATATCTGCAAAGACTATTTCCAAATAAGTCACGTTCTGAGGATCCAAATGGATATGAATTTTGAGACAACACTATTCAACCTAGGACACTGTCCTTAAGGAACTCACAGTCTAGTGGTAGATTGAGATAATTAAGGAAGAAATTACCACCCAGTTTGATGTGAGCTGTGATAGAGATAAAGTAGGATACTATAATAGCATGGAGGAGGAACATCCTACTAGCTTGGTATTAAGGAAAATTTCTCTAAATAGTTATATTCTTAAATGAGAATGGAAAGAAAAATAGAAATAGGATAAAACAGGACAATTTGGAAAGGTTATCAGGAAATACTAATGCCCCTATAGACAATGGTGATCATGTGCCTAAAGTAGCACCAAATTTCAGGTTTGTCTAATGTTCACTAGTAATATTCAATAGTCCCAAAGCAAGATAAATGAAGGCAGATGTTTGTATTTATCCAGCCTCATGGAATCATTTAGGGACACAGGGAGAGAGGAGATGAGGGTATTGGCCAGAACGCTCTATATAAAAAAAGGTGAATCTGAAAGCTCATTGATATGGGAGAACATAGAAAAGCAAAGGTCTGTTGTCTTAACAAACTGAAGGATTAAATGAAGGGCCTAAATTACAGAAGGCACAGAAGTTTACGTTCAGAGAGTAGTAAGATCCAGAAATGGGAAGATCCCAGGTGCAAAGATGTCAGATGGATATTTCTGCACGTGACCAGGAGTGAAAGCAGATATTAGGGTAAAGAAAGACTGTGCACCAGGTGGCCAAGTCACTCAAATTGTGATGAGTGACTAAACAGATGGTGAAAAGAGGGCAGGGGAAAGTTTTATTGCTGGGCATCATAAGCTTCAAACAATAACCATTATAACTGCTAACATTTATTAAGCACTTTCTGTGAGCCAGGAACTAATACATATATAATATTAACTTAATCCTCAAAATGTCCCTATGGGGGATATACTGCTCTTCTCCCCAGTTTATAAATGAGCACTGAAAGGTCAAATAAACTTTCAGTAAGCAGTACAGCAGAATTTTCTTCCAGGCCATCTGATTGTTTGTTGTGCACATTTAACCCCTGCTGTAAATGAGAGGCTGGGTTTAAGTGAGTGTAGAGTGATAGTTAGAAGAGGTGCCTAGGAGGAAAAGGATGAAGAAGCTGACTTCCTACCTTAAAATAAGCATCTGCTAAAAAGGATTACCAGAAATCAGTGTCTATAGGGGATATGGAATCTTAGTTTTATCAGGTAGAGGGAAGATTCAGTCAGGATGATGATGGCATGTGCTGATTTAACATTGAGTGAGATCTTAAAGGCCCCAGAGTTTGAGGAAGGACAACAGTGCAAAGCTGGATTTTGGAAACAGAGGAACTCTAAAATAACATGGGGTTAAGGAAAGGCTTGTGTTTTATGACAGAATAAAGAGTAGCGTGGACATGAGGCAGGACGGTTGGTTATTTTTAAGATTTCACATAAGACAACTTGGATGGTCAAGATCTTCAGGAAGCTTTCTGGACCCACTATCTACCTGCAAGCTCTGGAAGATAATCTATTTGTTTTTCAACAGTACTACACTATTTATTTTCTGTTGCATCCCTGTCTCTAATGAAACTGTTGTTTACATTAAACTACAAACTCCTTAAGGGCATACTGCCTACCTTCTTTTCATTTGCTCTGCCTGTGTTCAATGAAGAATCTGAGTTTTTCTTTCAACCAGTGGTGTGCCTGAGCTATGGTCACCATACCAAGTACCTCTTGATACTCAAGAGGGATCTCAGGGTATCTTCGGCAGGATTTCTGTCACTTATGAGTCAATAGGAAGGGCCAATTATTCCCTGAGTAATTTCCAAAACTAAGATTATGAACCCTCACAGTTCATCTACTTGAAATTAGTCTTCATAGATAAAAGTATAACATCAATTATGAATAAATATTAATTTAGAAAATGCAAACCCAGGGGCTCTCCTTTATTTATTAAAAGAGATAAAATATTTTTACATGACGATGAAAATGTAGGTTTTTGTGTTCTATTACATACATAAATATTGTGTTCTATATCTCATTTTGTTTGAATAATATGACTCACAGAAAGAGCAGTATTCAGAAAGCAATGATATGTTACATTCAAAGAAATGAAGGAAAACAATGGTCAAACTAAAAGTCTATACCCAGAAAAAGTATTCACTAATAAAGAAGGTAAAATAAAAATATTCTGAGACAAATAAAAACTAAAAATATGTCTCTAAGAAATCTTTAAAAACAAGATTAAAGAAAATCATTCTGGCAGATTAAAAAAAATGATCCAGGAGGGAAGAGAGGGGCAGAAACAAATGCAGAGTAATGAAAAAGAAAATATGTAGGTAAAATAAGTGCACTTTTATATTGACTATATAAAAACCATAAGAGGGGCTGTGAAGTGGCATCTAATAGTGATTTTGATTTGCATTTTCCTGGTAACTAATGATGTCAAGAATCTTTTCAGGTACTTATTGGCCATTTGTATATCTACTTTAGAGAAATATTTATTCAGATCCTTGCCCATTTTTTAATTGGGATATTTACTTTTTGTTGAATTGTAAAAGTTCTTTATATATTCTGGATATTAAATCCTTATCTGATATATGATTTCCCAATATTTTCTCCCATTTGGGGGTTGTCTTTTCACTTTCTTGATACTATCCTTTCATTCAAAAAGGTTTTTAATTTTAATGAAGTCCAATTTATATATTTGTTCTCTTGTCATTCATGCTTTGAGTGTCATATCTAAGGAACTATTGCCTAATCCAAGACTGTGAAGAGTTATATCTGTTTACTTGTAAGAATTTTATACGTTTAGCTTTTATATTTTGGTCTTTGATCCATTTCAAGTTATTTTTTTATATGGTGTAAGGTAGTAGTCCAACTTTATTCTTTTGCGTGCAGTTATTGAGTTGGCCCAGCATCGTTTGTTAAAAACAAAACAAACAATTGTCCTTTTCCCCATTAAATTGCCTTGGCAGCCTTATTGAAAATCAATTGACCACTAATAAATGTGATTATTTATGGACTCCAAATTCTATTCCATGGATCTACATGTCTATCTTTGTATTAGTATCACCATAGAGACTTGATTACCATAGATTCGTAGTAAGTTTTGAAATTCAGAAATATGAGTCTTCCAACTTTGCTCACCACAGTCAAGATTATTTTGAGTATTCTGGTCTCTTGCATTTCCATATGAATTTTAGGGTCGTCTTGTTAATTTCTGCAAAGAGAGGCAGTTGGAATGTTGATAAGGATGATACTGACTCTAGATAAATTGGAGGAGTATTTCCATTTTAATGATATTAAGTCTTCTAATCTATGAACAAAGGATGCCTTTCCATTTATTTAAGTCTTTTTCATTTTATTTTTTTTTCGGGGCAGGGGAGGTGGCAATATTTTGTAATTTTTTTTTTTGGCAGCACCATGGGGCTTTTGGGATCTTAGTTCCCTGACCAGGGATCGAAACCAGGCCCATGGCAGTGAAAGCACCGAGTCCTAACCACTGGACTGCCAGGGAATTCTCAATATTTTGTAGTTTTAAGTGTACTACTTTTACTCTTCTTTGTTAAATTTAATCCTATTATTTAATATTTGTGATACTCTTGTAAATGGAATTGCTTTCTTAATTTCATTTTTGGATTGTTATTTCCTACCATATAGGAATACAACTGATATTTATGTATTGACTTTCTATCTTACAATTTTGCTGAACTTATTAGTTCTAATAGGCATTTTTCATTGATTGTTTAGAGGTTTCTACATTTAAGACCATGTCGTCAACAAAGATAGTTTTACTTCTTCCTTTCCAGTTCAGATGCCATTTATTTAACCTTGCCACAACCATTAATACAATGATGAACAGAAGTAGCAAGAACATCCTTGCTTGCTCATGATTTCACAGGGAGAGCTTTCAGTCTTTCACTATTAAGTGTGATGTTCACCATCAGTTTTTCACAAATAACTTTTATCAGGTGGAGTTAATTCCCTTCTGTTCCTAGTTTGCTATATGTTTTTATGATGGAAGGGTGTTGCATTTTTTCAAATGCTTTTTATGCTTCTTTTGAGATGAGCTTGTGTTTTTTCACTTTCATTCTATTAGTATGGTGTACTACATTGATTTATTTGCGTATTTGAACCAACCTTGCATCTTCTGGGTTAAATGTCGTTTGGTCATGGTGTACAATCCTTTTTAATATGCTGCTGGATTCAGTTTGCTAGTATTTTTAAAGAGGATTTTTACATTTTTGTAAGGGATAGTATTCTTTACTTTGTTTTCTTGTATATATTTTATGATTTTGCTCTCAGGGCAATGCTGGCCTCATGTAAGAAGTTAGGAAGTGTACCTTCCTCTTCTATTTTTATGAAGAGTTTGTGAAGAACTGGTATTAATTCATCTTTAAATGTTTGATAAAATTCACCAGTGAAGCCATGTGGTCCTAGGCTTTTCTTTGTGGTGAATTTTTTTGATTTTTAATTCAATCTCTTATTTTTCGTCTATTTAGATTGTCTATTTTGTCTTGAATCAGTTTTGATCATTTGTGTCTTTCTGGGAATTTGTCTACTTCACCTAGGTTATCTAATTTGTTGGCATACAATTGTTTCTTTACAATCCCTTTTTTCTGTAAGATTGTTAATAATGTCCCCTCTTTCATAGTAATATTCCCTTTTTCATGGATGTATTAAAAGGTCGTAAGAGCCAGCCTGAAGGGCTCCTATTAGCCAATTGTCAGACAAATTGAGCACCAAAATATTTAAATGGAGTAAGAAATCATGAGGCATACTAATATAACTAAATAAATGAATAAATTAATAAATATGGGAGAACAGGCACTCTTCCTTACAGGAGCATGCCAACTAACTATAGAGGGATGATAAAGTTAGAAAATCTTCATTGATCCTAAACCAGTGATTTAACACTTAATGGGGAAAAGTATATTTATATGGTCTCAAAGTATCTCCCCACAAATTATTTATTATAAGAGGAGAAAATAGTAATTTCACAGTGGAGAAGCCTGGTAAACACTATATTACCAAGTGATCAAAGTTAATATCACTAATACTGAGGATATCTGGAATCACGTGATTCTTGATTTGATACATTGAAGAGAATACAACACTCCTATTATTTCCAAACAACAAAAACAAGAACATGAAAATAACCACAAGGAGACATCAGACAAACACAAACTGATAGGCATTCTACAATGGGCTTGGACTCTTCAAAAACATCAAGGTCAACAAACATGAAGAAAACCTCAGGAACTATTCCATATTAAAGCGGAATGAAGATTCATGACAATGAAATGCATTGCAAGGTCTTCAATTAGATACTGAACTAGAGAAGAAAACTATATAAAGTTTATTGTGGAACAAGTGAACATGTCACTTAACCATTCTGTGTCTCATTTTCCTCAACTGCCAAATGGGGGTAAACCTATGCATCTCCTAAAGCTATTAGTGTATGAAGTGAGATATCATTGTAAAATATACGTTCAGACACCATAAATGTTTAATATCTGCTTATTGAAAATTTCCTTATCTTCTATAACCCTCTTATTCCACTCCATGATTTATTTTTACCTAGTGGTTAGGTTCATCCTGCCAATTTAGTCTATATTTACCACTTAATTATAGCCTTAGGGTCACTTTTGCAACTGTCCTACCAGTGTCAGGTTGTAACAACTTTGCTTCTGGCTTTTCCTTCTAGGTATTACCACAAGATGTGCAGCTCTGATACCACTGTTTCCAAATTGATCCAGATCCTCAGGCTATACCTTTTGATAATATTAGAATTGTATCTCCCTCTCCTACCTACCTAGAGTGTGTGTGTCTGAGTGTGTTTGTGTGCATGCACACATTCAAGACTTCTGATATTAGGCAAATTTGTTCTCAAATGTCAAATGTCACTTTCTCATTAATATCTTCTCAAACTACATTTATTATGATGATTTTTTTTTTTTTTTTTGGCTGTGAGTATCTTAGTTCCCCGACCAGGGATCGAACCCCGGCCCATGACAGTGAAGGAGCCGGGTCTTAACCACTGGACTGCCAGGGAATTCCCCCTCAAACTGCATTTAAAAAGGCAATCCACTACCACCTAGCAACCTCTAGCCGTTTTAATTTTTCTTTATTCTCCCTCATAGTACTTTTCACACTTCAACATGCTATATGTGTTTACTTGGTTGTTTGGAGTATCTTCTGTCTCCCTTCGCTGGAATGTAACCTCTGTGAAGGCAAGCTATTTCGGCAGTATTTTCACTGATATATCTTCAGCATCTACAATAGTGCCTGACGCTTGATAGATACCTGAGAGTATTTGTGAATAAATGAAATTTTCTCATTTGTTGGGCAGGTGCACTTGTGCTGCCTTTGATGGAAACTGAGAGCCATCCATATGGCAGCCACTGTGGGAACCCATGTTCCTTCATTGCGCTGAACGGTACTTCTCAAACTGGGCTTCACAAACAAAAACTCAGAATTTCATGTGGAATTTAAAAGACTTGGCAAAAATTCTTTAAGGTCTTATTTGAGCCAAAGAATTATAGATATAACAACAAACATTTGGGGCTATGAGGAATATAAGGAAATGAAACATGCCAGAGGAGTTTCTGTCTTACAAAACTGCTTTTGCTTGTTACCAAGAGAAAAGGGACCACAAGACAGTCTCCATTCTGACGCCAGGAACAAAAGGGAAATAGCAAGTAAAGCGATTTTAAATGTGGGTGATAGTCAGTGAGGAGAAGAAGGAAGTCTCAAATTAGACCTGAAGATTGATGTAGGGTGTCACCGCAACAATTTTCTAAATATTTCAAAATGAGCAATATCTTAAATGCTTACTTGGAAAGAAAAGTATGAAGAGCTGATTGTTTTTCAGGATAAGGAAACTCTCATTCATAATCTCACAATTAAACTCTTGTTGGGAGATTTCTCCCATTGCAGGGAGGTTCATGTATCATACATACACCACACAATTGGAACAGACTCACTAGAAGGACTGACATTCTGGTGCTGCTTACACCAAGAATATTCATCCTTTTTCCCCCCATTTTCTACTTTATCTACAAGCCTCTGGAGAGCATTAGGCCCCCATTCTCATCTTTGATTTACAACAAGCAGTATGACTCTAAATTAAACTCTGTACTGTGGTCCAGGAAAAAAAAAAACTGGAAATATGAGAAACATCCTTGTGTTTTCGAAGTCTTGGTGCGTGGGGCAGACACTGTGATTCTTACGTGATCGTGTGAGCTGTTCACAGATGTGGAGAATAACAGGTTTAAAGATGGATAACTCAACTTTGGAGGTGCTAGCAACGTGCACTGTGTGTTGCACCTTCCTTGGTGTTCTCTGTTGGGCAATATGTCTGGACTTAATGTGGAACAGGAAACAGAATCATGGGTAAACCATTTGCCAAGGGCAAAACTTGACCTTAAAATTTAATTTAATTAGCTGCCCATTCTAATCCATTTCAGATTCTCCTGGGTGGAGGAGCTGATCTGAGCTTCCACCTCTAATCAAGAGAGACATCAAGAAAGCAAAGACAGGTCGGCTCTGAAAAGTCATAGACCTCCTCAAAAATGACAACTATAGTCTTGACAGACTGTAGACTCCACATCCAATATATCAAGATTAATATTTTGGAGAATGTTAGAAGAGATCCAGTATTTCCCTGTGTTCACTTTGTCCATACAAAGGGGAACTTTATTTAACTCTCCAGAAGGAGAAAATACTGGAGTAAATACTTTCGGCTCTTCTCTGCACTCCTGAATTTTCTTTCTGTGTGCAGTTAGAGTCCAGGATGCTCACTGGCTTAGAGGGAGCACTGAATTGGCTGCAATACTTGAATCATATCACCCCTGCTCTCACTTCCTGATACCTGGGTCTTTTATATGGACATTGATGGTTTTCTCATCTCATGCACTGAAACCAGGGCGTGTCTCTGCCCCTCACCCCCTCCTCCTTCATAGCAGAGAAAACTGGTGCCCTTATTTTGGTTTTAATTAACTGGAACCTCTATATATAAGGTTTACAGGTGCATCCTGGAAACACATTAGTCATATAGATATTCATGCTTTTTGCTTTTGTTCTGTTAGAACTCCAGAGAGATGGAGAGAGTCTCTTAGTCACTCCCTCCCATCTTCAACAGAAGAAATTCCATAATTCAAGCTTTCAGATATTCCAAATCAAATTTAGGTCTGCAACAGTATTTTAATATAGAAACACATCCCCATAGATCAGCTTTGTCTTCTATCAAAGATAGAATGGGGAGAGTGAGAGAAGACCTAAGAAAGAGCTGGGAGAAGGGAAGGGGTGGGGCATCAGAAAACCTCCTTTTTTTAAGCTGGTAATGCTGCCTAGTCCCGGCTGGGCCAGCCCTGGAAGGAGGTGTGTGGGCTGGCTGTAGAATTAATTGAATTTCACAACTTGCCTCACATTCCTGCTGACACAAAGTGCCTTGCAAGGAGGGAAGCAACACAGGAGGCCAACACAATGGCAAGACCAAGGCTGGGCACTGCTGTTGAGTCTTTCTTTATGCAACTCCTGGCACAAAATAGCTTGCCTGTTAGCACCCCAGCCGAGAGCTCCTACAGGCAAGGGAGGAAGAAGTGTGCCGTCTCTAAGATACAGGCTGCCCTCTGCTCCAAGATGAAGCCAGCGACCTGCGGTAGCCCTTCCCCTCTCAGGACTATAGAGGCCTCACTTGTAGAGAAGGCATTCTGACTACATGAATTTTAAGTTCCTCCCAGCTGTGACACTCTATTTATCTAAGGATCTGAGGATCAACTCAAGACCTCCTTCAGCATCAGTCCCCCGTCCCCATTAATGTGCAGAATCTGACTCAGGGCATAACCTTCCTGCCTCATTTCTCCACCTAGATATGAACCAAGGGCAGGACACAGCACCGCACCAGGCATCATATGAGTCTCTACACAGGTTACCATATGCCATCTTTACAAAAATAATGTAAAAGCTGCATGAGGAGTCCTATTTTACTATTAAGGAGACAAAGGCTCAAAGAAATTAGAGGACTTACCCAATGCAAAAAAATCGTAGGAAAAAGAGCTAAAATTAAAATTCAAACTATAAACTCCAAAGCCAGGGGCTGTTCCCACAGAACAATTTTACCTACATGAAACCTGAATTGTTTCTGTGACCGTTCCCATTACATCCTTACTAAATACATGTTTATTAATGAACGTCTGTCTAAAGGAAAATATGATTTATTAGGTTAAATATATTAAAGTGTTTGATCAGTGAGCAGAAACATTATTGCTAATAACATTTCTTGTGAACAAATTCTGACTTCTTCAAGTAATATTTCTAAGAATATTTTGCACGACCTTCATTTATTCATGGTTTCATGCATTTATAAAATGGCACCTACTAGGTGTTAGGCACCGTGGCAGGGGTGGGTCTAAAGAAGAAACAATCCCTGAATACATAGCACATACTGTTTTGTGGGAGGACAGCTTACATTAAATGAATATGAAGTCACAACGGGGATGTGTGCTGTGAGAGAAGTTTGCCCTGGGAGCTGAGAGTGTGTACTGGAGAGTCAGGTCAAGCTTTCCTGCACGCCTGGTGGCTCAGGTGCGATTTACAGGATGTGCAGGCATTAACCAGGTGGAAGGGGCCAAGGGTAGAATCACTCTATGCAGCAGACAGCACGTGCAGAGGTGCACATGATGTAGGAAGGAGCAGGATCTTCTGCAGGAATGGAAAGAAAGCTGCCGAGGCTGAGGTGAGCCTGTGGGGATGCTGAGGTCCACAGCTCACTAAGGAAGAGATGGTTTTCTGAGACTCGTATCTGCAAACCTTGCTGCACTTACACTCATCTCAACCTCCTTCAAGACCCTTTTCTGAGGAGCTCCTTCTTTTCAAGGCTGATCCCTTCATTCATGTTCTGCAGCTCACTCCCACCACCTTCAAGGGTGTCATGTTTTGTCACTTTCTCTGGGTTCAACCTCACTGATGTCCCTTTCCCTTCTGCAGGATTATCATTAGTATACAAACGTACTGTAGTATCTTCTATCTTAAAAAACAACTGCATTGATACCCACATTCCCTTAGCATCTGCCATGATGCTTCTCTTTTTCTTTTTATAGACGAAATTCTTTATAAAGTTGTCTTCATAAGCAGTTTCTCACCTCTCATTCTCAATCTCTCTCTCACACACACACAGATGTGCAATTTTTAAATTAGTAAATATAACACACATTTACAAAAGACAGAAACCAATGAATTGTCACACTGGTCAATAAAAGAACAATAGAACAGTGTCAGCACCTTAGGAGCCCCTTCATTTGCTCTTCCAGATTCTTCTCTAAACTCCAAAGTTAACTATTCTTAATTTACTTAAGCACCTTTTAATTTTGCTTTGTAATTTTACCACCTATGCTTGCATCCTTAAATGCTATACTTTATCTTGCCTGATGTTTTAATCTTATGACCATATGGTGTGAAGTAATTTGGATCTAGTTTCTTTGGATCAACATCACGTTTGTGAGAGTCATATTGCACAAAGCAATTTATACATTTTCATTGTTAAAAAGTCTTCCATTAAATGAACATGCCTCTTTATCCATTCTATTTTTGATAGACATTGGATTGTTTACAGTTTGGGGCTCTTACGAATAATGCTGCTATGAGCATCCTTGTACTTGTACATGTCTATTGGTACATACCAATAGATGTAAAAGTGAGAGATCACAGGCTTTATGTATCTTCAACTTTCATAGATAATTCACTAATAGTGTTTTCCAAAACACTTACACCAACTTACACTCCCACTAGTAGTCTATGAGAGATTTTTTTTTTTTTGTCCCTGTCATATTTGTCAGCACTTAGAAATATTAGTCTTTTTTTTTTTTCTCTTAGTTGTTCTGGTGAGAGCAATGTTGTATTAAATTGTGATTAAAATTATTACATTTTCTGATTACTATCAAAAAGTTGAGCACTTTTATAAATATTATATTAATGGCCAATTGGACAGACATCTTGGTAAAATGTTCAGTTCTCTTGCCCATTTTTCTGTTGGGTGGTCTATTATTTCTTCTTAATGAAATAGTTATAGATTCTGTATACATGGTTTTATTGGTTATATGGGCTTAAAATATCTTCTTTTACTCTGTAGCTTGTTTTTTTTTCCTTTATTAATAGTCTTTTTTAAACAAAAGTGCTTAACTTTAATATAGTTTCATTTTTCAATTTTTTCCTCTATATTTACATATATTTATGTCATTCAGAAAGCTTTTCCTACACCAAGATCATGAGCATATTTTCATATACTATCATCTGGAAGTTTCAGTGTTTTGCAATCCATATAGACTTTGAAAATCCATATTTACAGCCCCCTTGAAATTTATTTTTGTGTTAGGTACAAGATAGGAGTCAAATTTCATTTTTGTCCACTTGGATATCCAACTGACTCAGCAACATTTATTATTTGCTGTATTTCTATTCCTACTGCTTTGTAATTCTTCCTTTTAAAACAAGTGACTATTTATGAGTAGGTATGAATCTGGGCTGTTTACCATTTTTGTGGTGTACCTGTATAATTTATAAAATATCCTACTGCATTATATATGATATTTGCAACAAAATCCTTTACAGATATTCTTTATCAGATCAAGGCAATTCCCTTTTATTCCTTGGTTGCTAAAGACATCAAAGATGAATGGATGTTAAATTTTATCAACATCTTTGCATCTTTCGCAATGGTAATATAATTGTTCTTCCTTATTTTGTTCCTGTGGTAAATCACATTATTTAATTTTTTAATATTTAAACTAATCATCCCACCAAAAATTAATCTAACATGGCCATGAAGCTTTACACTATATACAGATACATATAATTATTATATATATAATTATATATATACTTTATACTATATATATATATATAATTGTACTATGTATATGTATAATGGGCTCTGTTTGCAAAAATGTGTTAGGCTTTCTGGCTCTATCTTCAGGAGTGAGATTGTCCTCTATTTTTCATTTACATAATACACTTGTCAGATTGTGATATTAAGGTTATTCTGGTCACACAAAACAAAGAGAGTAGTGATCTTTATGTTCCTACTCTGAGGGAAAATGCTGTATTTTCCAAATCTCAGAAAGAAAACTTTCACTTTTCACCATTACTTTTTCCTAAATATTGGCAGAATCTTCCAAGGATATGTCATCTGGGTATATACTTTGCTGGAAAATTTTAAATTCCAGATTCAACTTCTTTAACACTTACTCTTCAATCTTCTCCTTTCATCAATTTTAGTATTTTCTTTTTCTAGATATTTCTTTAGTCTACATTTTCAAATTTATTGTCAAAGTGCCATTCATCATATAATTTCACTATCTTTTTTTTTTTTTTTTTCACTATCTATCTTGTGTCCTTAGCATCTATACTGATATTTCCTTTTCATTCCTAAGAATGAATATTTGAGTCCTCTTTCTTTTTTTCTGGTCAGGGCCTTAACAATTTTATTAGTCTTGTCAAGGAACAACTTTTACATTTTATCCCCTCCCTGCATGTTTTCAATTTCACTTATTTTCTGTTTTTATATCTTTATGGTTTCCTTCTCTAAGTTTTACCTGAGTTTAATTTATTTTACTTTTTCTAACTTTCTGAGATACATGCTTAGGTCACTAATTTTTCAGCTTTTATTCTTTTATTATATTCACATTTAAGGTTATAGATTTTGTTCTAAGATTGTTTGCTTACATTCCAAAAATTTTGATAAAAATTTTCGCTATTATTCAGTTCAAATATTTTCCAATTTTATTCAATATTTATCTTGATACATGGGTATTTAGAACAGTGCTCCTTAATTTTTAGACAAATCGGAATTTCCTGGTTATCTTTTTGTTATTGAGTTCTAGCTTAATATCACTGTGTTCAGTGAGCCTACTCTGTAGAATTTCAATCCTTTGAAATTTGTTGAAATTCCCTTTACCACCCAGCATGTGGTCAATGTTGGTAAATGTTCCATGTATACTTGAAAAAATAATGTTTATTCTGTGTTTGTTGGGTGCAATGTTCTATATATAACCTATTCTGTCAAATTTGCTAATCATTTTATTCAAATCTTTTATATCCTTACTTCGTCTTTTATCAGTTACTGAGAGAAGAGTGTTAAAATTTCTAGATTAGATTTAGATTAGTCTATTTCTCTTTGGACTTCTGTCAATCTTTGCATGAAATTCAAAGCTCTGTTATCAGGAGCATGTATATTGGAATTGATAATTAAGCTGTTAGCATTATGAAATGTCTCTAACTAGATATCTCAGAACTAACCGATTTCTTGAACTCCGGACTTATACATCCAACTGCCCACTCAACAGCTCCAGTTGATGGTCTAGTGGGAATCTCAAATATTACATACCTGAAACAGAAGTCCCCATTTTCCCTCTTAAATTCATTCTTCCTCTAGATTTCCCTCTTTCAAAAAATAGAACTATTCCTCCAGTTACTCAAATCATAAACTTAAGAAATACTTCATGATTTCTCCTTTTGCCCCAAATTGGCTGGGCTAAGTCAAGGTGTTGGCCAAGCTATATTCCTTCTGGAGGCTCTAGGGGAGAATTTGCTTCTGTCTTTTCCAGCTTTTAGGTACCACTTGCATTCCTTGGCTTGTGGTCCTTTCCTTCATTTTCAAATCCAGTAGACTACTCAAATCTCTTTCCAACACTGACACTCCCTCTTATAAAGACTCTTGTGAACATAATGGGCCCATCCAGATAATCCAAGATAATCTTCCCAACTCAAGATGCTTAACTTAATCACATATACAAGGTTCCATTTTCTATGTAAGGTATGGGAATTAGTTCCTGGGCATCTTTGAGGGTCCATTATTCTGCCTACCACAGTGGGTGTGAAAGCTAAGACAATATAAGAGCTAGGCAAATAAATTACTTTCTCCATGAACAAATATTTATAGAGGCTCTGTTGGGTTCATGACACCATGTGTTGTGAATAGCAACTCTAGAAGATGATTTGAAGTCTTTTCAGCTTTAAATTCACACCTCTCCAAACTTCCTCACAATTTGCTTCACCAAACAGAATGAGCAGATATCCTTCCTGGCTCAGGCTTAGATCAACACTGTTCCCTCCCTGACTTCTCTCTCCTTTTTCCCATGCTCTGATTCCTCTATTTCAATCATATGGTAGCACTGTCTGGAGAGTGTTACTTAGGAAAAGATAATGGGGGTCTTAGAATCAAACATGTTAATATTGCTTATTGACCTTAAATCATATCAAGACTATCAACTTAGAGGCATTTGATATTTTTTACATAGAAATACAGAAATTTTTTGTCTCTTCCCTTGTCTTCTGTAGAACTAGACATATTTTCTCTATCTCCTTTGTAGGCTCAACGTTCTCAATGTCATCACTGAAACTTATAAAGCCTTGGTCCTTGATCCCTTTCTTTTCTCACTTTATCTTCTCTCTTTAAGCAGTAATACCTTTTCCCAATATTTAAATTAAATCTAGATGCAGAAGACTACAAAATTTGCTCTGATACTAACCAACTTCTGATGTAATAGATCTAAGTAAAGAACTAGTTTTAAGTGAAAGAAGGTACTGTGGATTATAACACTGGAATAACTGGCATAAACCTGACTGTCTGAAGCAAAATAGAACACATGCGGTCACCACAGGTATAACAATCTCCTACTTGATTTCTCCACTTGGATGTCCCTAACATATCTCAGACTCAGTATCTTCAATTTTAAACTTACAATCTTCCCTGCCAATAAGCAATCTCTTTCATTGTTCCCTATCTTAGGGAATGGCATAAACATTCAGTTGCATAAAGAAAAAACCCAATTATCATTCTTTACACCTGTTTCTCCCTGTCATCAATGTTTCTCTCCATTTTCATCACCACTAAGTCAAGGGGGCATCAATTATTATGTGCAGCAGCCTTCATGTATCCATGCATTCATTCTTGTTTTCCTTAGAATCACTCTATACACAACAGCCAAGTTAATATTTTTAAAATGTAAAAAGATCATGTCAAACCAATCCCAATCTTACTCTCTGTAAAATTTTCTCCACTATTAAAATAAATACCAAAACCTTTAAAAGGACTCCAAGCCATTTGTTGGTTCACTTATTTAACAGATATCTGTTGACTGCTTGCCCTGTAGTAAGCATTATTCAAAGCACTGCAGGTATAAAGCAAACACAGGTCCTCTTTTCACGGGCTAATTTTCTACTGGGGAGGCAAAAAAGAGAGAGAGAAAAAGAAAAAGACATATAAAATAACTCGAAGGCATAATGACAAGAATGGGAACACACAAAGGAATGAGATATTTAAGGAAATAAGTGGATAGGTAAGAATAGGGTGGAAAATCCGAGTATAGGTAAGAATGTGTGCAAATATCCCATGTTGGAAAAGGCTATGGGAAGTTGAAAGATGTAGTAGAATGTAGTACAAGAAAGGGAAAACAATGCAAAACATGGTAGAAGACATGAAGGCTTGGTCATGTGTAGCTTTGAAGGCCATGGGAGAAAGACCTAAAATTTGAGGTAGGTAGAATAATGGAGTCTCAAAGAGGCCCTCAAACCAGTTCCCAAACCTGTGAATATGATCTTACATGGAAAACGACCCACTTAGGACTTCTGACCTCCAGAAAAGTAAAAGAAAAGGTCTGTGCTGTTTTAAGTCACTAAGTTTGTGGTAATTTATTACAAGAGCAATATGAAACTAAAATATCCAGACACCCAGGAGTGTAAACTGATGTGTACTTTTTCATGCTCTGCAATCACAAGCAATCACTCTTTTTGGGAAACACTTTCCAAGTGCCCATATCCCTGAATGTTAACTGGGACTTCGCCTTAGAAATCTAGGCAAATATTTACACATACATTTAGATTTTTTTTAAAGCAAGCAAGGAAATTTTTATTCCACAAAAGTTACTGATTTGAATCATGTAGCCAGGCATTGCTAAATTAACAATAGAACCCGAGTCCCCTTACATCCCCATCAGTGCTCTTTTTTTTCTACTGGCCTTTATTTATTGAACTTGTGTACACGTCATCTGCAAACAGTGATGGCTTTACTTCTTCTTCTCAATTTGGATTCCTTTTATTTCTTTTTCTTCTCTGATTGCTGTGGCTAAAACTTCCAAAACTATGTTGAATAATAGTGGTGAGAGTGGACAACCTTGTCTTGTTCCTGATCTTAGAGGAAATGGTTTCAGTTTTTCACCATTGAGAACGATGTTGTCTGTGGGTTTGTCATATATGGCCTTTATTATGTTGAGGTAAGTTCCCTCTATGCCTACTTTCTGGAGGGTTTTTATCATAAATGGGTGTTGAATTTTGTCAAAAGCTTTTTCTGCATCTATTCAGATGATCATATGGTTTTTCTCCTTCAATTTGTTAATATGGTTTATCACATTGATTGATTTGCATATATTGAAGAATCCTTGCATTCCAGGGATAAGCCCCACTTGATCATGGTGTATGATCCTTTTAATGTGCTGTTGGATTCTGTTTGCTAGTATTTTGTTGAGAATTTTTGCATCTATGTTCATCAGTGATATTGGCCTGTAGTTTTCTTTTTTTGTGACATCTTTGTCTGGTTTTGGTATCAGGGTGATGGTGGCCTCGTAGAATGAGTTTGGGAGTGTTCCTCCTTCTGCTATGTTTTGGAAGAGTTTGAGAAGGATAGGTGTTAGCTCTTCTCTAAATGTTTGATAGAATTCGCCTGTGAAGCCATCTGGTCCTGGGCTTTTGTTTGTTGGAAGATTTTTAATCACTGTCTCAATTTCAGTGCTTGTGATTGGTCTGTTTATATTTTCTATTTCTTCCTGGTTCAGTCTCAGAAGGTTGTGCTTTTCTAAGAATTTGTCCATTTCTTCCAGGTTGTCCATTTCATTGGCATATAGTTGCTTGTAGTAATCTCTCATGATCCTTTGTATTTCTGCAGTGTCAGTTGTTACTTCTCCATTTCTAATTCTATTGATTTGAGTCTTCTCTCCTTTTTTCTTGATGAGTCTGGCTAATGGTTTATCAATTTTGTTTATCTTCTCAAAGAACCAGCTTTTAGGTTTATTGATCTTTGCTCTCATTTCCTTAATTTCTTTTTCATTTATTTCTGATCTGATCTTTATGATTTCTTTCCTTCTGCTAACTTTGGGGTTTTTTTGTTCTTCTTTCTCTAATTGAACTTGTGTATATTATTCTATATCAACTAAGCCCAATTCAATTTGAAAAGAATGTTTCATTCCTTTTTAGAACTACTGATTTATAATTTATATTATAGAGTAAAACTTAATAGTTAAAAAGTATAGTTGATAAAAAAGATAAATTTCTACTCATTCGTTTATTCATTCATTTAATCCATAATCAATTTATTTATTTATTCATTAATCAATAAATTATTGAGTGGCTAGGATATACCAGATACTGTTATAGAGATTGGATATGGTGTTGACTAGGAAAGACAAGAGGTCTATTATTACAGAATTTTCATTCTAGAAGGAGAAAACAAACAATAAAGACCCCAAATAAATAATAAAATGACAAGTACTGATAATGGCTATATTGTGAAAGAAAGTGCTGGAGGATAGGGTGGTCATAAGGGGCCCTATGCAGAGACGATATTTAAGCTTACATCTGAGCAAAAAGCAGAATCCAGCCACAGGAGAAGAGCATTCAAGGTAGAGGGAATATCAAGTGATATAAGGTGCTAAGTTATCACATGGATTTAATATGCACTACAGAATGCAATGCACTGGGTAAGACAGACTTGGTTATAAATTATGGTTTTACTGACAAATGGATATGTCATCATAAGCAAGTCACTAATCTGAGACTCAATTTCTTTATCTCTAAGATGGGATAATAAAACATACTCCATTGAGTTGTGGTAAAGATTAAATTAGATAAAATTTGTGGAAGTGCTTAGCATAGAGCAGAGAGACAATGTGTTTTAGACTCTTTTTCTTTGAAAGAGAAGGCACATAATGCTTACTCTGGTACAATTCTTTATTTCAAAGACATGCTCCGAAAAGACTCAAAGAGACATAGGGGAGTGGAGCCAGAGGAGAAGACCCAAGGAAACCACAACCTATTTGCAGTGAGAGGAGAGATTAAATGCTGAGGTTAGGTGGCAGTCATTCAGGGCTAAGGAACCATTTTCACTCCAGAAGAGACAGAACATCGGGATGTAAAATGGTGGCAGAGAATAGTGGGTCGTGCTGATCAGGTGGTCAGCATCACAGACAAAAAATGAATAATCTAGATAGCATCCAACTCTTGTTCATCAGCTTTAGAACAACATCTTCCAGTTGATTGTTTTCTCAAACCAGCTAATTAAAAATGTTTTTGTCCAGTGAGAGATCATGATTGACGACACCATCTCTTAAAACTATAACTGTTAAACAGCGTGTTTCCTTTATTCTAACATTTGCACTTATAATGAATGAAATGTCATCACTCTGTGAAATTATCTAAGCAAAACCTGTGTATGTTGCAATGCCCTCTCTCTCCTCTCTGGGATAATAAGCAACAAGCCCTCACTAGTGAGCAGGCTGAGGTCAGCCATCGCAGAACTGGGGCTGAGAGCTTAATACCAAGAGCTCACAAGGGTACATGTCAAGCATACTTAGGAGGCACAGTAGATCCTAGGAGGAGTGCCCAGAGCAGATCCCTAGAGGAGGCAGAGAGACCCAGACTCCAAGGGAGCAATGAGGATATTATTAAACATCTGTCATGTGCCAGATTCTCCACAGGGAATTATTGAGAATGCAAAATTCAGCCAGAAATGCTATCTTTTTTTAAAGATCAGACTTCTTTATCTCATGATCGTTGCTCAACAAATACAATCTATCTTTCATTCCTACCACTCACTGAAACTGACCTCCCCAATACCAAATAGAGTATTTATGTCTCAGACTCCTACAAGTTCAAGTCCTTGACCTTCTTACCATATTTCTCTCTTGAGTAATTATGATAAACAAAATACCATCTTCTTGCTGCTGTTTTTCTGTTCTGTACTGGTCTCCATTCTCAGGTCTTTGCCCTTGCCTGCCCGAGATATGTTGGTCTCTTGAGATGATTTTTGAGTCTCTTCCATTCTTTCTGCATGTTCCTTCTGGTAATTCCAACCCTGCCCGTGGAACCAGCTACCAAGCAAATGTGGAACACTCTTTCTGGTAGGAATGTTTGTGCCAACTCAAAATTCACAGGCACGTTCTTGCCATACAGTTATTAGATTTTCACATGAAGAAGCTCATACACATGCACGACAGATATGTTTAGTAACTGGATGGCATGATGATTATTTACTATTCATTAAGTAGAAGTGGATCATCATAAAGGTCTTCATCCTCATCGTTTTCATGCTGAGTAGGCTGAGCAGGAGGAGGAGGAGGAGGGGTTGGTCGTGCTGTGTCAGGGGCGGCAGAAGTGGAAGAGGTGGAGGAGGTGTAAGGGAGGCGGGCGAGGCAGGCACACTTGGTGTAACTTTATGGAAATATATGGTAATTTCTGTCTGACTTTTTTGCTTTTTTATTTCTTCAAAAATGTTTCTATATGGTGCCAATCCTTCTTCCACCATTTGCTTTAGTTTCAATGCCCACATCATAGAAGGGTTCATGTCCTAAAAGAAGCCAAAAGAAACATCTTTAATAGTTGGAACCCTTCTGCCAGATTGTCTAATGTCAGTTTGTTTTCTGGCGCTGCTTCTTCTACATCTTCCTCATCATCTGGCACTGGTTCAGAAGCACTCATCTCCATCAAGCTGTCTTCTGTTAATTCCTCTGGTGTGGTGTCTATTAGTTTTTGAATTTCTCCAAGATCCATATCTTGAAACCCTTCTCCTCTCCCCTACTCTTTTTGGCATATCCACAATCTCTTTCATGATTTCCTTGATTGGCTCAGTAGTTAATCCTGTGAAGTCATGTACAACTTCTGGACACAGTTTTCTCCATGAGAAATTTATTGTTTCAGGCTTCATGGCTTTCGCGGCTTTTTCTGTAACAACGATGGCATCTTCATTGGTGTAATCCTTCCAGACTTTCACGATGTTCCCTCTACCAGGGTTCTCTTTTATACAGTTGACAATCCTTCCAATACAGTACTATATTACAGTATAATGAGCCTAAAAGGTCCTTATGTCCCCCTTATCTGAAGGCTGAATTAGAGACACTGTGTTTGGGGGCAAGTAGGCCACACTGACACCTTCGGTGTTGAATTCATGGAGCTCTGGGTGACCAGAGGCTTTGTTCAGTATCAAAAGAACTATAAAATGCAGTCCCTTACTGACAAGATACTTCCTGACTTCAGGGACAAAGTATTCATGGAACAAATCCAGAAAAGGGGTTCTTGTTGTCCAGGCCTTCTTGTTGTACAACCAAGAATGGCAGCTGGTGTTTATCTTTTCCCTTCAAGTCTCGAGGGTTAGCAGCTTTATAGATAAAGGTAGTCCTGATTATAAACCCAACAGTATTTGCACAAAACAATGGGTTTAGTCTATCCCTTCCTGCCTTAAATCTTGGTACTTGCTTCTCTTCCTTACTGATAATAGCCTTTGTGGCATTTTTTTTTTTCCAGAATAGGGCATGTTTGTCTGCATTAAAAACCTGTTCAGGCAGATATCTTTTCTCCTCAGTAATTTTCTTAAAGGCATCTGGGAACTCGTCTCCTGCCTCCTGGTCAGCAGAAGCTGCTTCTCCTGTAATCTTGACATTTTTTAAGTTAAACCTCTTCAGCAATTATCAAACCATCCTTTGCTGGCATTAAATTCCCTAGCTTTAGATCCCTTACCTTCCTCTTGCTTGAAGTTGTTATATAATGACTTTGATTTTTCTTGAATCGTATTAGAGTCTATAGGTATGCATTTATTACAGAAATCCTGCACCCACATAAAAGCTGCATTTTCATTATGAGATAAAAAGGTATTTCACAAAAAGTGCAAGGTGTAGCTGCAGCGACAGCTTCACGAATTTCCTTTTCTCTTTTTACAATGGTCCATTTGCTGGATTCATTTATCTTGAAATGGTGGGTAACCTCAGCTGCAGACCTCAATCTATGGTGTACATTAAGCAATTCAACTTTTTCTTGTAATGTCATGACTTTGCTTCTTGGAAGCACTTTTAGCATCACTAGTGGCACTTCGTATGGGTCCCATGGTGTTATTCAAGGTTTATGGTATTGCACTAAACACGATGAAAAATACACAAGAACTGCAAGAGATCACTTTTTATTATGACACACAATTTACTGGAGAGACAAACTGCTCACTCAAAGATAATTAGCATCACACAGTGTTTTAAGCGGATACTCACAACACTTAAGCTCACAGCAACAGCAACAGGAGGTGGCTATGAGATTACTACAGTAGGACAGTATTACTACAGTTAATTTTATGCAGTTATGAGTTAATGCTGCACCTTTACATTTGTTTACATATCTCTCAACTGCAAATGGCACCATGTATGGTCTGTAAGTGTTTGTGTGCACAAGTTTTGGTAAATTTTAACTTTTTATAATAGATTTGTGTATATTTTATGATAGTAAGTGGTAAAAATAGACTAATATCTACATATATTTTATGCATTCAGGACATACCTAACTTTTTTCTTAATTTTTTCAGTATTTTTAGGCTACCCGGTTCATCTGTGAGTTTTTTCAATTTGTCGCAAATCTCCAAAAAAACATTTCCAATATATTTATTGAAAAAAATCCAAGTGGACCTACGCAGTTCAAATCCCTGTTGTTCAAGGGTCAACCATATATATATATATATATATACACACACACACACACACATATATATATATATATACACATTTATATATTTCATTCTTTTAGTTTTCCATTTTTCTATTAAGTTGAGTGATATATATTTAAGTCGTGCTTACATTTACATTTCAGTTCACAGAACACCAGAAGCCACATCTAGAAGTAAAAGGGAAGATGGTAGATCACTGGAGATGTGAGACTTTCAGATGGGTACAGTGAATAACAGGACATTGTGTTGCCCCTTCTGTCTCATGAAGTTGCTGTTGTATGCAAGTTAAATAAAGGCAGAAGTTGAGAATCAATGTTGAGTAGCAGAAAAGTAGGCTGTGCTAGTCTAACATCTGTTTGCTTTTAGACCTATTCTCTGACCAGAGTCCAGAAAGGAAGAAATGTGAGGGCATGGAAGCAGGATTAGCAAGAAGCAGAACCATGGACAGAGGAGAAAAGTTTTCAACAGTAGGAGGAGGACTGAAGAAAACTCCAGGGTTGTAATTTCGGTAACTCTGTCAGGCCTGTAGCAGACTGCCAACAACGAAAGGAGCAATGGTGAGTATTTCAGGCCAGCCAGAAGATTTAGCCCCCTCTCTAAAACTATGACAGACACTCTAAGCCGAATAGATTTGCAACACCAGAAAGAAGCATGGTGCATGACATGATAAAACAGAGAAGCCCGAGCACAACAGTGTGCTGTGGTCAGAGAGAGGGGTCATCACACTGGGGTGAAGAAAGCATGGACTTTGGGAGCTTCCCTGATGGCGCAGGGGTTGAGAATCTGCCTGCCAAAGCAGGGGACACGGGTTCGAGCCCTGGTCTGGGAAGATCCCACATGCCGCGGAGCAACTAGGCCCGTGAGCCATAATTACTGAGCCTGCGCGTCTGGAGCCTGTGCTCCGCAACAAGAGAGGCTGCGATAATGAGAGGCCCGCGCACCGCGATGAAGAGTGGCCCCCGCTTGCCGCAACTGGAGAAAGCCCTCGCACAGAAACGAAGACCCAACGCAGCCATAAATTAATTAATTAATTAAAAAAAAAAAAAAAGAAGCATGGACTTTGGAGTCAGGTAGGTCTAGAGCTGAGTGTAGAAACAATCACTCTGTAGTGGCTTGCCTTATTTGCCTGGATCTTGACTTACAATTACATGAGAATATTGTGAGTTCAAATGAGGGTGTGACTACAGTGCCACGGCTGGCTCATGACATTTAAACAAAGGTGGGAGTTGGCTTGATTAGTAATGGCAGTGAGAGGACTGCCTTGGCAAGACACAGGCCCCTTCCTCTTGAAACCCAGGCACTTAGGAACAAAGAGAGAGTGATGAGGAGCTAGAGGTGAAAAAGGGAGAAGCTGAAGAACGGATGTGGGCTGACAGAGGAGGATCAAAACAGCAATAACTAATGGAGAGAAGTTCAGAAGCAAAGTTAGTTTCATTTAAAGGCAAACTGTAGCCCCAGGGTATGCGCTGATGGACTGCTACCAAATGATATCAAATTCACCGAAAATATCAAATTAAACACTTGAGAGGGGGAAAAAAAAAAACAAAGGAAACTATCCTACTGTTTTGAAGGCAACTGGCTTCCTCATACTATTGAGTGAGCAGCTGCCAACCCAAGCATGTGAAATAGATGGGGGGAAAAAAGAAAGATCTGAAAAAGCGGCAGAGAGAATAACACTAAATAGTACTGGGCAGTCAGAACGATGAAATACGCTTGATGAGCCTGGAACTCGGGAGGCGGCTGGCCTGGGACTTTCCCACTCTATGATGGAAGCTACATCCATGGCCAGAAGGATTCCTGTGCACTGAAGTTGTGTTGTAGAGAATGTTATTAGTGCTAAGAAATAGGAAAATCCCCCAGAGCAACTACCCAGTCTTCACAAATGGTTCAACAAAAAGAATTTCAAACTCCCTTTCACACAGACATTGATAACACCCACTGTGCTCTTTGCAATGATTCCACTACAAAGTCACAGCATTTGGCATACACAGAGTTCTGCCAATGGCAAACAGAGCTTCCACTGTTTGCCCTGGCCTGTACCCCTGCAGGGAGGAGGGAGGACTTAGAGAAAGCCACTGGCCTCAAGAGCACACTGTCTAGAAGGAAAACATGATTACACACACACACACAAACACACACACACACACACACACACACAGATATATATATGAAAAAGTAGAAATTGATAGGACCACTGAAGAAAAAGGGAGATGGTACCATCTCCTGGTACATTTCAGGTTGCCTAGAGTTGCTCTTTGTAGACTCATCCTGAGAGGCTGTTTTCTTTGTTTGGTGTTTTATTTGTCTTCTCTCTAAGCTCACTCCTTGCAATCTAGTGGCTTCATGATTTTATCCATATGGCCCCTGCATCATCCAGTCCTTAAACAGATTTTATATTGGTGGCTTGGGGCTCCATCCTGGACTGATATTGCAAATCACAGGTCCAGCACTATGTTAGCAAGGGAGGGCAAATTCTAAGTGAACTTGAAAAATCTTTCTTCAGCCAAGGCATGCACGGCTTATATAAACCACGCCTCAGGACAGGGCCCATAGTATCTTTTTCAGCCTTCTTTACCAGGTGCAAGAACGCTGTGCTTGCCTTTGTCTCATGCAGTGTGCTGGCACGGGACCCCCACCCCATGCAGAGTCCATTTGGTTCCCATTACCCCCAGATGTCACACTCACTCCAGGCTGCTTCTGCTTGCTTCCAGACGTATTGCCCAGCAGGCCTGTGACTACAGCTCTGCTCACCACAGAGGGCTTCAGTTATGCTCTGGGCCCCTGAGAGGTTCCTCTTGCTTGTGAGCACAGCTCACCCATCACTGATGTGTTTAAAGCAAAAGGGAGGTTCACAGCATGAACTCCCAATGCCATTCTGATCTGTCATCTATGTCATCTCATTTAATCTCCACGATATTCTGGGAAGGTCAGGAACACCATAAATCAGAGACTAGATTTCATACAAAAATTATTAGAATAAAAAAATCCACAGGCAGTCGGTTATGCCAAAAGAAGTAGGAGTTAATATCTATATTTTACCAGATGAATAAATTGGCTCTAAAAGTTATGACCAAGACCAAGACCAAGACTCTAGTAATAGAACAGAAATGTGACTCCGTATCTTTTGGGATCCAAGGCCTGTAGACAATGTTGCTTTAGTGGTTAAGGAGAGCTGGAGTTCCTTTCAGTCAAGTGCACAAGATTCTTTAAAAAAAAAAAAAAAAGTAAGGACTGAGACTTTTTAGACAGTGGGAACCTATATGGGCAAAGTTTTAGAAATCAGAAATACCAAGTACATTTCCAGAAAGGTCAGTCCTCCAATGTAAAGCATTCTTCCCTCCAGTTATCAGTGAATTAATCCATCTACCCCCTCAATTCCAATAAATTTGCAACCTTTATTGAGTATTACTATGTACCAACCACTAGGTACTGAGAATGCAAGGGATGAATAAAATCTTGCCCTAACAGAAAAGGATCCCACAGACTAGTAAGAGAAAGAGATATCTTAATAAAAATATTCATTACTATCTATCCCTTAAAATTTTATGATGGCTAAATGACCAGGCTATATTAGAAGCACACAGAAGGATATTATCAGTACTCCTTAGAAGCAAAGAAAGGTTTCCTAGAGGAGTTGATATTTGAGTGGGTTCCTGAAAGATGTATAGAATTGCAAGGGGTGCAGAGGATGAGGGCTGTGGGCATTCTGGGTTGAGGGAATAGCAGGTGCAGAGGCCAAAGTGTAAAGCACACAATACTACTTTCAGGACTTGCAAGTGGTCTCTTTGGTCAGATCCCCTCCCCGCCCTCCTCCCCAGGTGCAAAGACTGAGCAGGGGTGGAGATGAATAGGAATGGGTTGAGCAGTTTGGAACTGTCTCCCTTTCTACTGACCCCCAGCTGAAGCTGCAGTTCAGGGGCCTTTAGGAATCAACAGGTCAGAAGCAGGTGAAGCACTGGGGCTGACGGTGCCATGTTGCTTCTCTCCAGTCCCAGGCTTGTCTCATCCAAGAGCATTCCCTGAGCTACGTGTGCCTGATACCTGACACTGAAACAGAAACACTCATTTCTCCCACGGCCCATCCCTGTGTCTACAGAGCGTCCCAGTTACTGCCTTGTTATCCTCTTCCCAGGTAAGGCAGCCCACGCAGACGTGCCTTGTAAAGAATGATTTCACACTACCAAGCTGTCAAAACACAGTATTTTTATCCCAGAGACTTGCCATACAAACAGCAAGCCAGCTGACCTGCTTTGCTCCAGGGCCAAAGGTGAGGGAAGAATGTGCAGGGGTTAGCGGGGGAGTGGGGATGAGAAGGATTTGGGAAGGGAGCTGGAGGTGAGATGGGGCTGGAGTGGTGAGGGCAGTTTCTAAGCTGGCTGCCTCTTCCTTCTGTTTCTCTGTTTGTTTTCAAATTCTTCCCATTATCTGACTTCACATCCAGCACATCCTCCAATACCTATGATGACTATTTCTAAATACCTATTTTTTTTTTTTTTGGTCACTTTTCTTTCAATCCAATTCAATGAACGTTTACCCAGCTCCATCCCCAATCCAGGAACTATGCTAAAACTTGCAGCTTAAAAGGAAATAAGGCATGAACTCCATTCTCATGGAGCTCACAATCTAATGAGGAAGAACACCGCACAAAGCACCATATTAATAAAGAATTAAGCCCCGGGGGCTGGGGGGGATGTAGAAAAACGAGCCTGGAGGACCAGGGCAAGACTTAGAGGAGGTGCTTCCTGAACTGGATATTTAAAGATAAGCGGGAAGTATATTTAGTATTAATAGCATTGTCGATAATGATAAATGCTCTCAATAGACCTGCCATGAAATGTTTATGGGCAATAACACTGCATCAACGTAAATATAACAACCGCTATAATATGAGGGGAAATTAATGGAACTATCATCAAGTTGGGAAACTAATCCAATTCTCTAAATCTTTTACAGATCAAATAAACAAGAATAAATGGGTTTCAGGGAAACTGAATAATACAGTAAATAAAGTTTATTTGCCAGATGTATATATTTTGTACTATCTTTTTAAATGACCATAGGATATCGGGGCGGGGAAAAAACCATAATACTACAATCGATACACACTGACTCAATACAATCTAAAAGATGAAATTATATTAAAGTAAGACATAAATTAAAATTAATACCTTTACAGGCCTTTGTATATGTCAATAAAACAAACAACATTCTGATAAATTTAACTAAGGACTAAAAGAGAAAATTCATCAACATTGGGAATGAGAACGAGGGCCCAACGACAGATGCAACTGACTAATATTTTAAGGAGTTTTGTATCTAGGTTCATGAAGGTATTTGTCTGTTGTTTTCTATTTCAATAGGTGTGTCTGGTTTGGGAATCTGGACAATGCTGGATTTATAAAATGAGGTAGGCAACATCTCCTCCCCCTCTATTTTCTGTAAGGGTTGTATGAGACTGGACTGCTTTCTCCCTTGAATATTTGGTAGCATTCCTTGGTGAAACCACGTAAGGCTGGAATTTGTTTGTGTCTCCTGTAAGGAGCATAGGGTTGGATCTTGCTTTTTTTCAGTTGAAAAGCTCTGACTTTTAATTAGTGTTTAGTCCTTTTACATTCTTCTATGGGACTATTCCTGTGGTTGGTTGAAGTCTACAATCTTGCTGTTTGTTTTCCATTTGGCAAGAGGAATAATCTAATTTTTTTCCATTTGTGTCTTCTGGTTTTGTTCTTCTTTTGTGCTTTTCTTGCCTTTTTTTCTCGTTGGGGGGTGTTGGGGGGATTACTCATATACAAGAATCTCTTTTGGGACTTCCCTGGCAGTCCAGTGGTTAAGACTCTGCACTTCCAATGCAGGGGCCATGGGTTCAATCCCTGGTTGGGGAACTAAGATCTCACATGCCACGCAGCACGGCCAAATTAAAATAAATAAATAAAAATCTCTTTTATTTCCTCTATTAACTTCTTAGCAAGACATCTTTTGTTATTTTGTTAGTAGTTGCTCCAGGGCTAACTAGCTGTATTTTTCACTTTCAATCTAGTTAGGTTAATATTGTACCATGTCACACCTGAGGGATCCACTACTGATGTTACAATGTTCCACTTCACTCTTCACACCTCCCACTTAGCATCTTTCAAACAGAATAACTAAAGAACAGTATTATTTTATGTATACAATCCCCTTCTGTAGTGTCATGGTGTTTTTCTAAATACATGATAAATTCTACTTTATGATGTTACTTGTTTTATTTTAAAATCAGTTAATATTTATAGAAATTACTAGGAGGAAAAAATGTCTTTTATGTTTAAGTGTTTATTTTCCACTTCCGTTGCCTTTCTTTACTTCCTAGATATCTGAGTTTCTCTCTGATATCATTTCCTTTTTGGTTTCAGGATTTCTTCTATTGCAGGCATATTGGCAACAAATTCTCTCACCTTTTGTTCTACCATAAGATTTCTGTATTAAACTCTCACTTTTGAAAGTTGTTTTTAGTTTATATAGCCTTCCCGTGGACCGACCCTGCCACCAAGACCCCAGCACTATAAAGAGGTCATTCCATTGCATTCTGGTCTTCTGTCTTCCTGATAAGAAGTCAGTGGTCAGTCTCATCTTTGTTCCCATGTACACAACACACCTTTTTTCACTGGATGCTTTCAAGCTTGTATCTTTAGCTTGGTCTCCAGTAGTCTGCCTATGATGTGAAATATAATAACTGAAAAGTTATAAAATGTGATGAAAAACACTGACTTACAGGTACAAGAACCTCAATGAACTACAAGCAGGATAAATACAAGGAAAACCACTTCCATGCATATCATAATGTGTACATTACAACCCTAGTGCTTATTTATCTTACAACTAGAAGTTTGTAACTTTTGATTGCCTACATCCAAGTCTACCACCTCCAACCCCTGCCTCTGGTAACCACAAATCTGTTCTCTTTTTCTATGACTTTCTATGGGTTTGTTGTTGGTGTTTTTTGTTTGTTTGGTTGGCTTTTTAGATTCCACATATTAGTCAATTATACAGCAATTGTCTTTCTCTGCCTGACTTATTTCACTTAGCATAATGCCCTCAGGGTCCATCTGTGTTATCACAAATGGCAGGATTTCTTTCTTTCATAGATAGATAAATAGATAGAACATTTCCTTTTTCCATTCATCCATTGATGGACACTTAGGTTGTTTCTATGTCTTAGCTATTATAGATAATTTTGCTATGAACACGGGGTTGCAGATATCTCTTTGACAGAGTGATTTGGTTTCCTTTGGATATATTCCCAGAACTGGAATTGCTGGATCATATGGTAGTTCTATTTTTTAATTTTTTGAGGAACCTCCATACTGTTTTCTGTTTCCATATTGGTTGTACCAATTTACATTCCCACCAAGAGTGCACAAGGGTTCCCCTTTCTCCATGTCCTCGCTAGAATTTATTATCTCTTGTCTTTTTGATGCCATTCTAGCAGGCATGAAGTGATATTTCATCATGGTTTTGATTTTCTTTGCTAATGGTATTGAGTATCAATCTGCATGTGGAACCCAAAGCAATTGGAGTCAAAAAAAGACTTGTGAATATTAGAAAGAAGGAAGCGTACTAACTAAAATGACTTTACAAGGGAATTAACTGGCCCCTTCTTTTCTTGGCAGGATAGTTTAGTAGTCAAGGTGCTGCACTCCAAAGTCAACACACCCTGAGTAGAATCCTGGTTTGTCACTAACTTGCTCCGCCAGCTCGGTAACTCAACCCCTCTAAGTCTCAGTAGCAATGAGGTGTGTAATTCACATAAAGCACTTTGCTCAGGGCCTAGCAACCAAGTAGGAGCTTAGTAAATGTGAGCTATTATCTTTTTTTTAAACGCTTCTGCAATGAGATTTTATTTTGTGTATAACAAGAAAGTCTACAAAAAAACAAATATTGCAAAAAAGGAATGAAGCCTGAAGAATCTTAAAATTCAGAATTGGCTATAATCCTGTCTGCTGCAACCCCCTCCCTCTTGCTTGAACCCCTTTCCATCCAGGTTTCACCTTTCTGATGTCACTGAATCTGAAAGATAGCAGTAATTACAAAGGAAACACTGGGGAATTGCACAGAGAAGAAAATGCAGTCATCGGCAGAGTCCTGATCAGAAACTGGGTCCCTTCTATGCCATTCCCTCTGCCAACTGGCCTGTGAACTAGGTGAGGGTACTGTCCTTGCTCACCCCCTTGTCCTCAGTACCTAGTCTGTGGCTTGGGGATCAATAAATTTTGTTCGGGAAAGCAAGGAGGGGAGGATTCATGGGAAGAAGGGAAGGAGGAGGGGCAAGTAGAAGAAGTTTGCACAGACCCGTTGAATTCCTTTCCCTTTCTTCTTTGGTAGCAGTTTTTTTTTTTTTTAATTTATTTTTATTTATGGCTGTGTTGGGTCTTCATTTCTGTGCGAGGGCTTTTCTCTAGTTGCGGCAAGTGGGGGCCACTCTTCATCGCGGTGCGCGGGCCTCTCACTATCGTGGCCTGTCTTGTTGCGGAGCACAGGCTCCAGACGCGCAGGCTCAGTAGTTGTGGCTCACGGGCCTAGTTGCTCCGCGGCATGTGGGATCTTCCCAGACCAGGGCTCGAACCCGTGTCCCCTGCATTGGCAGGCAGATTCTCAACCACTGCGCCACCAGGGAAGCCCGGTAGCAGTTCTTAAAATAACCTACACCTATGACCCATGAAACTGGGAAAGAAATCACATCAGAGGTAATCTGATTTTGCTCTGAGTTGGGAGCAATTGAGAGACTGTTCCAAGTTGGGGAAATTAAATGTGCTCTGTCAGATTTTACAGGTACAGCTTTCGGACAGGCTTGGCTTTAAAGCAAGGCTTGTGGAAGTTTCTGGAAAGTGTTTAGGCTCAGATTTTCTCTCAGTCCTCCAACATGAGGAGAACCACACCTCAGTGGGTCTGTTTCTTTGTTCCCCCTCTCCTTCACCATGCAGACCTCTTGCGACTGACGAAGGGCCTTTCCATCAGAAGTCAGAGCGCTCGGCAATTACTCAAGGTGTTTGAGTTGTCTCATGATGACAGAATCATCCTGAACTGTTTAGATAAATTAGGTCATTGGGCAAAACTGAAGTTCATAGCAGATGAGGTTCCCAAGAAGGTGCTTAAAAGAAAAGTCACAGGCTTTGCTGTGGTGAAATGGATCCAGCCCTGTGCTCTGTTTTGCTAAGGTCTAAGTGTGCGTGTGTGTGTGTCTGTGTGTGTGTGTGTGACAGAGAGAGACAGAGAGAGTGAGTTAGTGTGTATGTCAGGGGGTGGGAAGAGCAACAAGAAGAAGAGCAGCAGCAGAAGATTCTAAACCTCTCCCTCCCCTTCTCGTCCATATTCTACGCACTGTTCTAGACCATTATGGTCAGGGCATGCCTAGTGTTACTCTCATGAACTGAAGCCTGCACTCAGCTGTGCTGGGAATGAAAACTCTTCCCTTGATGGTCTTACAACCCCTCGAATAAAACAGCTCCCAAACTGCTGGAATAGATCAAGTCCTGTTTAGACCCATTAGTGAGCCATAAAGAAGGCAGAGATCCATGGGCATTGAACTGGTTAAACGAGTGTTCACTGAACCTGGAAACAGTCTGGACAAGCAGAAAGTAGTGAAAAGGAGGGGGAGCCTAGAGGTTGAACCTGAACAATGTGTGCTTGTGGGTGGGAGGTTGCGGGGAGTGAAGAGCAGGTGGGCTGCAGCAGAGCTCCGAGAAAGGGGGCAGCAAGACAGAGGCAGGTAAAGAAAGGCTGGTGGAGAAGGGGAGGCAGAGGAGAGAAGGACCGATCTGGGTTCCCAACTCTTTAGATTTTAGAGTCACTCTGCATGTTGGAACATTTTTTTCTTTAAACTTGTATGGCACAGTGACAAATGTTTCAGAAATGCACTTTCATTTAATTCTTTCCATAGCCCTGGATGGCAAGTATTATTACTCCCATTTTACAAATAAGGAAACAAAGAAGTTTGAAAGATATTAAGAAACATATGTATGGTCTACCATAAAACTTGTGCTCACTTTCTTTCTTTCTTTCCTTCTTTTTTTCTTTTCTTCCTTCCTTCCTCCTTCCTTCCTTCCTTTTCTTTCTTTCTCTCTCTCTCTCTCCCTCCCTCCCTCTCTCTCTCTCTTTCTCTCTTTCTCTCTTTCTTTCTTTCTTTCTTATCACAACCTCTGCCCTGGAAAATCCCTCCTGCTGGTAATCTGCTTCTCATTTGAGCAGCCTGACCCATTCTATGAAGCATGAATATTCACCTGGGGGTCTGTGAGATCCCCTCTTACTCTCAAGTTCTAAACATCTCAGAAGGAACAAGGGGAGAAGACCCAGTTAAAATGTATCACAAAAAGATACAAATAGAAGTTCATTCTTGTGCCCCACAAAACTGATTTGTGGTTTTCTCTATGCTAGAGCATGATCATTTGAATGCTGAAATTGTCCCTTCCAGTCCCACTTGGGCCAATAACTGTGTGATTTGCAGTTTCCTTAACATCTCCAAGCTTCAATTTCTACATCAGGCAAATGGGAATAATTGTACTGACTTTAAAAACTATATTAAGGATCAAGTGAAATGACCTTTCCATTTCTTTGTATAAGGAAGGCAACAACCCCTTCCTCCCAATGGCTGATCTCCAGGAATCTGGGTGGGTCTGTTGCTAACAAAAAAGCAGCCCCATTCCGGTGGATTCTGCTGGCCCAATTCTCTATAAAGTAGAAAAGAATTCACAAATACCTGCTATCCCTCAAGTCTCCAAGAGAGATGAACAGTTTTTGCAGGCACAATTCCAGTGAGATTGGATGACTGAGAGCTTATTCAGAATTCAGAGTCACCTTTGAATTATTGGGCAATGCCCATGCACTCTGGGGTTGGTCCCCACTAGGAGTGTCTCCAAATGGCAGACATCACAAAGAGCAAAGATGTTCAGAATGCCCAGGTACTTACATCTGAAGGAGGAAGCCAGGCCAACAATGTCACAGGCCCTCACGTACCACTAGAAGTCTAGCAACGGCTGAATCATAAATGAATCAGGAATGATCATTTGGAGTCATTTGCAGGTGGCAACCTCCACCCACATTCTGCCCCAGGTTGGGGATACAGAGTTCTGTCCAACATCAATGGAGAATGTTATGGACTGAATGTTTGTGTCCCCCCAAACTCATATGTTGAAATTCTAACTCTCAATGAGTTGGTATTAGGAGGTGGAGCCTTTTGGAGGTGATTAAGTCATGAGGGTGGGACCCTCATAAATGGAATTAGTGCCCTTACAAAAGAGACCCCAAAGAGCTCTCTTGCCCCTTCTGCCATATGAAGATACAGTGAGAAGATAGCTATTTATGAACCAGGAAGTGGGTTCTAACCAGATACTGTAAATATATTTGGTAGAACCTGCTGGTACCTTACTCTTGGACTTCCCAGTCTCCAGAACTGTAAGAAATACATTTCTGTTGTTTATGAGTTGTGCATCAGTGCTCATTTGTTATAACAGCCCAAATTAAGATAGAGAACATCATTGCCTTTGGAAGAGGCAAAAGAACAGACAGTTCTAAACTCCAGCCATCTTTTCTATACTCAGAACAGTGGAGCTGAAAAGAAATAGCTTTGTGTGTGAAGAGGAGTTAAAGAAGGAAAGACGTCATCCAGAAATCTTTTCCTCTTGGAGCGTTTCCACTGACAGGAGTGTAGGAAGAGTGAGGCTGTGAAGAAGCAGGGAGGTGGGCTGGGGACCAGAGCAAGCAAGGAGACCCACACAGAATGTTCAGCTATTAGACCCAGAAAACTGTGCATGTAAGACCAACGGAGGCAAGCCTTCAAGAGAACTGCTGGAAAGCCTTATAAGAGCCCCTCTTTGCATCCTAAGAAGACTACTGTCCTCCCAACAGTGAGGGGGATTGGTTGGGCTCAGGCTGTGGTGAGGGTAGGTCATGGTAACAGCTATGTGCAGGAATTGCACTAACCTGGAACGTATATTATCTCATTCAATTTCACACTAATAATGAGAAAAGGTGAAGAGGCTTCAAGGTCAGAGAATGACCTGAAATCTGTAAGCATTGAATAAACATTATTTGAATGGATAAACAGAATTGTTCTTGGTTGGGGCTAAGGCTCAGACACTTGCCAGGTTACAACTTAATTCTGTGCTCAAGTCCAAATTCACATGGAGGCTGGGTCAGGGCTTAGTGAGCCTGGGGACAAGTCCAGTTTGTGACTAAGATTAATGCTTAGTCTAGGGGCTGGGCTCCATCTGAGGCCAGGTTCAGATCAAACTGCAGACTTAACAGATTTGTGCTTCAGGATCTTCTTTCCACCACTTGGATCCTATCCTGCAGGCTTGGGATTCATTCCTATCCCCAAACCTTTCCCTCACTCACCTCTGTGTTGACTGTCAATATCACTGTGCCCACGACCTTTCCCACATGTGTCCTTCCTCCTTGCAGACCATGGGCTGCCTGGGGTCCTCAGCATAATGCCCTGCCTCATGCCCAATATAAACAAGGCTCTGCTCCAAAATGGCAATGCCAGGATTACACAAGTTGCTACTGGGTGATACAGGGTTCTGCCTCCTATACAGCCCATGCTATTCTCACATCTTCTGCAAGGAAATGTGTCCCAAGACATGTGACTTTGAACAACAAAACACAACCTTGGGGGTGGGGAAGAACCCACAACTAAGTCACAATTTAATTTCAGCTCAACTTAACTACAATTAAATTGCCAGATAATTAAAATGGACCAAAAAGGCAAACTTGGGTGGGTCTTTGTACCCAGTCCACCTTCTGCATATCTCATGACCTACCAGGATGGAGAGGACGGCTGGAGGCACCAAGGGCTGGGCTTCCCACATCACTGGTTCCTTCCTCTGTTGGCTTCTTTCCATTTCCTTCCCTGAAGACACACAAACAGAAACCAAAGCTACCGTGACCCAAATGTGTAACATACGGTGCAATTAGTAAAAGTGCATTTAGAACCAAATTGGTCCTCCACTGCTACTTTTCTGATAATGAGAGGGAGGAAAGCCTGGGAAAACAACTGCGAAGCAAATAGCAGGGACACGGCTTGAACTTCCCAGAGGAGGAAGGCTCCGAAGATGGGCTCAGTGTCCCGATCCAGGGCCATGTCTTGAAGAAGACACCTGTAAAACTTTCTTTCCAGAAAACAGCATTTCTGGAAGGCGACTTGGCAATATGTAACCAAAGTCTTAAAAATGTCTAAAACCATTGCTCTAGTAATTTCACTCCTAGGAATTTATTATAAGGAAATCACAGAAAACGTAAACCAAGATTTATTCCAACGTTGATCCTAAGAGTGAAAACTTGAAAATAACTTAGAAAGAACAGAAATCTGAGAATAGTTCAGGAAATTATGATGGGAACAAGCAATGGAAAATCATGCAACCATCAAAAACAATGTTTACAAAGAAGCCCTAGTAACACAGGGAGATGCTTCTAACAAAATTTTCAACCAATTGCAACACATAAATCTGAAAATGCAGTGTGAGCTCAACTGTTTTATCAGCCAGTTGATATCTTCATCTGGCTTAAAAACTCATTGTAAATACATAAAAATTGTAAATAGTGGTCATTGCTAGATTTTGAGCTCTGAGTGAGTTAAACAGTTCTTTTGTTATTTTAAGTATCTTGCAAATGACTCGTAAAAGATATACAATGCTTTGATAATCTGAGGGGAAAAAAATGCATCCTGTGGGATAAAAAATGCATCTACTCCCCTGCCACATCACACCCTTCTTCCATACCAAGTAAGGCTGCTTTTGAGACAAAAGGCCCTGGCTTTTTTCTCTATTACCAATGCCTTCCCCAGCTCCCAGGAAGAGGATCTAATGTCCCATAATGCAGATTCTCTTAGGTTCTCCAGTAACTGCTCTTTTCCTTTCACAGGGCCAGCTCAGCTGCTTATGCAAAGCCGTTGTTTGCACGGTTGTCAGAGCAAGCAAGATGAGGATCAGGTGGCAAAAATCCCCTTTTGAAAGTGGCTGTTATCTCAAAAAGGGAAATGCAGATGGGGCCATATGTCCAATCTCCTAATACCTTGCTACTCAGACTGTAGTCCCTGCATCCGCACTATCAGCATTTGCCCAGGAGCTCGTCAGAAATGCAAATTTCTGGGCCTCATCCCGGACCTACTGAATAGGAATCTGCATTTTAACAAGATCGCCAGGTGATTCTGTGCACAATAAATTTTGAGAAGTGCTGTCTATAACATATGTTTATAGCAACCTGGTGTAACCAAATAAGCACAAGATCATGAGCTGGGATACCTGATCTATGGTACCTGCCGCAGGGGAGGAAAAAAAACGTTTCCCTCTATCCATCTTAGGTTCATTGGCTGGCACCCTATAAATTAGACTGCCAAAAGACAGAATAACAAGGGAAAAACAGAAGTTTATCAACATGTGCATCGCCCATACACATGAGAATACCTAGAGATGAGTAACTCAAAGGGCTGGTTAGAACTTGAGCTTATATAGCACCTTAACAAAAGAACAGTAAATTTTTAGAGAAGTGACATGACAAAAAAAAAAGGACTTTGAGCTTCTAGGGTTGGCAAATTATGGAAAAGCAAACATGTGGGGAAACTAATGGTAGTTAAGGGCTAGTTTTAGCAAGGTTTATCATCTAGATTCCTCTGGTGCTGTCTCTGGGCTGATAAGGGTCTAGAGTTATCCCTCTTGATTAACTTCTGTCCCTTCTGGTGGAGTGGGAACACCTTTACAAATGTATGACCTGCTTTTAGGCAAATAGGGGAAATGCAGAGAGCTTTTCTTATGTCTGCTTCTTCTCAATTGCCTTCAGTTCAGAATGCCAAAGTGACTTATTTTGGGGTGGTATATTTTGCTACCCTTCACAGTTTTGTAACCAAAAAGTAGCATGGCCTTAAAAAGCTTGATGCTTCTGACTAAAGGATATTTAAATTTCAGTTTCTATCTCTGAAAAATGGGAATAATAAAATCTCTCCATGGTAGGGTTTGAGAGTATTGAATTGGGCAGCACAAAACTTCTAGGATACTGCCTAGAACAATTAAGTATTAAATAATCTTTATCATCATTATTATGATTATACATGACAGTTATAAGGATCAAATGAGATAATGAATACTGAAGGCTGCTACAGATGTAAGAGATTCTTAGGCAGATGTGAAGAGAAATTATTTTTACAGATGTTAGGAAGCATTCTTATCCAGAGAGCCAACTGTGAAATGATTACTGGGAAAAAAGCCAGTTATAGGGTTACTGGAGAGTTTGGATTACTGGGGCCTGAGCTCACAGAGAGAACAAGGAGGGTAGGAGCCAGCAGAGTGGAATCAAGGTTCCATAGACTCACAGCTTCCCGCACTGTTCTCAGTTCCTTCCCACTCAGGGAGGAGAAGAAAAGATTCCCTTATTAGGAGAGTGAAGGGAGTTTCAGTGAATCCACCCTCTTAAATCCCTGGCACCATTACCCAACAATCCACTCATCCCTGAGGCTGCTGGTGAGTAATCTTTGCAAATTTTTTTCCATTTTCAAATGTTAGGAGGCTCTGCCTTGATGCCCTTGAATGAGGCAGAAGAAAATGTCTAGGCATTACACAGGCCTCATCAGCTCTCAAGCAAAGTGGCCAACTGCCTTGGACAGGGAAATTGACACAGGAAAAGCTTTCAGAAATGGTTCAAATCAATTCAGCCTTGAAGAAAAGCATCAGGAAGATGTCCTTAGAAGGGGGATTTGAGCTTAAAAGTAAGAACAGAACTGGCCCAAGTTGGGAAAAGTGGACAAAGATAAGCTAGGGGGGTGGATATGAAGATGGGTGTCAGGAAGTAGGGATGAAAACTTGGGGAAAGGGGTAACTAGTGTTCTCCCTTTAGACTTGGTTCTTGACAATTTGAATATAATTTCAATTGTATGAATCAGAATCCTCGCAGAGAAGTCAATAATGAAGCAAATTGACTCTAATAAACTTGGTTCTTAAAATTCCAAGTTCCTGACAATGCCACAGGGACCAGATGGGACCCAGTTTGGTGTTGCCCAGTGCTACACCCAAGGGACACTACAAACATGCATCTTTCCTGATCTTCCTCTGACATTGCACTTGGGTTCACACCTTCCTCTCGCTGCAAACAAGCACGCTTTCTCTGGGCCTCCATCACACCCCTCTTACTGCTCTCCCTCTGATCATTGTTATTTGGTCAGCCCCAAGCTGGCCTGGTGTCTCCTAGAGTTTCATTATCTGTTTTCTCATAGGTCTTAAACTCAAATACCTAGAGAGTCAGGGAAGGAGGATGAACGTGTTAATGAATCAGGCATAATAGGGAGTGGTGTAGAGCATGGAAAACTGGAAATTAGATGTTCTGCTAAAAAGGATTCAGGTTTCTTTTTCTGAAACCATTGTGCAGGCCAGGTTTGTCCATCCCCAACACTGGGCATTATCTCTCCCAAATGTCCATCCCCAGCACTTAAGTCAGGATCCCACCACGTCTCAAAAAGGAAAAAAACGGTTGCATTTCTGAGGTCAGAGAGGTCCAGAGGAGCCAAACGGTGCATCAGGAGCTGTGGTGCAGGCATTTGTCCGATATTTCTCCACTCTCTTTGGACCTTTGGCTGGACTATTTCAGGCCCCATCCTGCTTTTATTTTGATCTCAGTTGGGCCTCCTGGGCTTCCTGGCAATGGCAGTTGATCCAGGAACACCTACTCCCAAAGTCACATGCATGAAGATGGCCCCAGTGCTCCCCATCACATCCTTCTGGACTGTCATTTCAGCCAGCGGATGGTTTCACATAAGCTCAGTCTCACCTTACAGGGACAGTGTTCCACTTCAAGCAGAAGCCAGGCATCTGTCAGCTTTGCTTCTCAGCCAGGACCTTGTCAGACACCATGGTTATCTGCTCAGCCCACGTGCAAGCCCAGCCAGAAGTACAAGGGAATTAGGCTGACCTTCCCAACTCCTTCTCATGCTTCGTTTCTACACACCAGTCAGCCACGTCTGAGTTTCTCAATATATCCCTTAGAATATCACTCTCAAAAGCATACGCTTCGTCCTTCATTGCTTTCCTTATCCACCTGGCTCAGTCCTACTCATTTTTCACAATCCTCCTCATTTTTTCACTCCTCTAGAAAGCCTTTCATCATCCCTTTATCCCCTTCTTCCACCCATGTTAGGTCTCTTCTCTGTGTTTGCATTTTCCTTTGAGTCTTGCCAACATACCATTTTTTTTCTTGTAATTAATAATTTCTTCTGTCTCTCTCACTTATATTGGGAGCTCTGTGAAAGACAGAAGACTTGTCCATCACCTCTGTATCTTCATTCCAGTGTGTGACAAACAGCTGGCACTAAGCAAACATATGTTGAATGAATGAATTAGTGGTTTGCAGTTATGTTCAGGATCCTACTGCCACCACATAGATCATTTTGCATAAAAGTACCAAAATTAGTAAATAGTTTTGGGGAATTTATTTGCTACATAGAAATCATTCAATAAATGCTGAACTCTTATTTGAACTAAAAAAAAATCACTCGAGAGAGTGAGGAAAATGAATATAAATGTGACAAACCTGATCATAAGAGTCTTAATGACTTAATGAGTCAGAGAGTGGGTGAGTATATGACTGACTGCTTCACAGAACTCATGGGGTTATGAGAAAGAGCCAGAGTTAGCTAGAGACCAATATTAGTAATTTAAGAAATGCTTATAAGATGCCTACTTTATACCAGGTGAAGTATTTAGTAACGCTGAGCTTATATGATGAACTACCACAGCATTCACCAAGCTGTAATTATGGTGAAAGTAAAGGAATGCTTAGTTGGTTTGGATAACTTTTAAAACCTTTAGCATCCTGAAGGTAAAATTTGAGTTCAGGGCAATAAGATATCCTGGCAATGAATGGCCCCTAGTTCCACCATAGGTCCTTTAAAGGTAATTGTGAAAATTATTAGGACTAACCACAATTTTGTTGAGATTATATATATTATATATGTATAATATATATATAGGAGGAGGAAGTGTCTAAGCACTTAGGAAACTTTTAGTCAAAATGTTGAATTTGTTGCTACCTGGTCAGAGTCCTAAGGTCACTGTTACAAAGATAGAATTGATATTGCCCTAGTGTTGCTTTTGTAACTTCTCTTAATCATCTGTCCACTTCTGCAAATGTCTGGAGAGGCAGCTTTTTAAAATAAAAATGGCAGGGGCTTGGGAACCAAACTGAGTCTGCCCTTTATTTAAATGTTTGTAAGGTTGCGCTAACTGGTTTTCCTCTTGGAACCTTGGTTTATTTACCCGAAACATGGGAGCAAAGCTGTATACCCTGCAGAATTGAATGAGATAATAAAAGTCAAGTGGGCCTGGCCCAGTGACAAAGATTCTTTGGTTGACCAAACTTTATTCAGGTTCCTAAACCTTCTCTTGGGTACATGTATGCACTTCTTTGTAAAATCCAGTTTTAGCAAGAACCCTGTTAAGTCAGTTTAGCAAGAATTCCCCCATCCTTGATATCTGATCACGCTCATCCTTGATATTGGACCAAGTTCTTCATCCTGCATCATCCATCCCCCTGGTAATGTCTGATTACTCTAGCCTGCCTTCCGCAGGAATCCTATGAGATCAGTTTAACCAGAACCTCCTTTACTCCTGATGTTTCTTCTTAGTAATTTTCCATCCAGCAACCCCACCCTGTTCCTTGGCTATAAATTACCACCTGCCCATCTGTTTTCAGAGTTGAGCCCAATCTCTCTCCTGCTGCTGCAAAACCCCATTCAAGTTGTTCCATGGCAATCATCCTCAGTAAAGTCTGCCCTACCATCTTTAACAAGTGTCATTGAATTTTTTTTTCTCTTACCAGTCCCTAGGAGTGGGAGCCTGACAAAGTTTCCCTTTTTCCTTTCCCCAGAATCAAGATCCCTGCTCCTCTGCTCTAAATTTCAGTGTTAGAAAGAAGTACGTGGCAAAATAGTTTGGAGCAAAGGACCCAAGGGCAAGAATTCCTTGTCTCTCTTTGTACTTCTAAGGTCTCTGGAGCCGCACAGTTTCTTGCTTGCACTAAATATGACTTGAATAAGAAGGGCAGGTGTCCTGGAGAGAACTGGAGATCCTGGAATTTTTGCTTTCATTTATGTAAAATGAAAATATTTGAAATGCCTGTGTAAATGTCCATTTTTTATTATTATAATCTCATTCTTTATCTTCATTTTTGATTGCTATTTAATCAGCAATAGCTTGGAAAACTTCAGCTTTTAGTTTCTTCCTCTGTTAAGCAAGTAATGATCTGTAAACAAACACTTAAATAAGTGCTACTTAAAGGGACCTCTAAATCCTTTTGTAATATAAAGAATTCTTTTATAGTGCAAATGAGTTCACCTTCTAATTTAGTTTTTGAGAGTAGGATATTCAGTAACTCCATTTACCTCTTCTGTTTAGAATTTAATTACACATGAAGGAGTAGGTATTAGCCTTCCACTGCTGCTGTAATAAATTACCACAGATTAGCAGCATAAAACAAAAGTTTTTTATTAGCTCACACTTCTAGAGGTCAGAAGACAGGGAGGCCTCTTCTAGGTTCTAAATTCTGGTTCTCACAAAGCAAAAGGGAGGTGTGACCTAGCTGGGGCTTTTTTGGAGTTTCTGGAAAGACTCCACTCCCAAGTTCATTTAGGTTGTCAGCCAAATTCCATCCTGGCTGTCAGTAAGAAGTGCTCTCTGCTCCCAGAAGCCACCTAGATTCCTCTGCATCTCACATGATCCTCTGTATCTTCATATTAGCAGTGGTGCATCAGTCCTTCTCACTCTTCCAGCTCTGAATTTTTCTTCTGTGTTCTCTTCTGTGCTTTAGGGGCTCATGCGATTAGATTAGCTCCACCCAAATAATCTTCCTTTTTCTTGGTCAAGTGTGCTATATAAGATAACATAGCCACGGGAATAATATCTCTTCATGTTCACAGGTTCCAGGACTAGGGTGTAGAATCTTGAGTGTTTATCTAGAATTCTGCCCACCACAGGTACACCTCTACAGAAAAAAAGGTTTCCCACTCTGTTTCCTCTTCTGTCGTCTCTTGAATGTTCTTGAAGGGGATACCTCACATCACTTGACAAGAAAGACTGGGAGACCGAATAGAAGTGAGCACAGTATCACTGGCAGAGTGAGAAGTCAAATCAAAACAGAGATTGCTCGACAATTTTCTGAAGTTAACATCATTGAAAAATTGAAGCTTCTGAGATGGAGCCAAACCCAAGTTCTGAAGCATGTGGCTAAGACTGAGGAGGAATATACATAAACTCAAAGTTTCCTTGTGTTAAAAAGAATAATCCTGTTGAGCCTGATGATTTAGCTAGATTCTTTGAGGTGCTAGATTATATATCTAATGCCTGGCAATACCCTTTGATTGCAGTAGGTACTCAATGTTTGTCCATCAACTATTAGATTAACAAAACCAGGACTAGAGTTAACAGATACGGAAAAGACTGATAAGTAAGAAAGTTCTTAATCAAAACTAGGTGTTTTTGTACCAGTACCATATAGTTGTGATTACTATAGTTTTGTACTATAGTTTGAAATCAGAGGGCATGATACCTCCAGCTTTGCTCGTCTTTGTTAAGATTGCTTTTGTTATTTGGGATCTTCTATGCTTCCATACAGATTTTAGAATTATCTTTTTCCAGTTCTGTGAAAAACCCCATTGGTATTCTGATAGGGACTGCATTGAATCTGTAGCTTGCTTTGGGTACTAACTGGACATTTTAACAATATTAATTATTCTAATCCACTAGCATGAAATACTTTCTATTTATTTGTGTTGTCTTCAATTTCTTTCAACAATTTCTTATATTTTTCAGATTATAGGTCTTTCACCTCCTTGGTTAAATGTATTCTTAGGTATTTTATTCTTTTTGATGCAACTGTAAATGGGGTTAATTTCTTAAGTTCTGTTTCTGATAGACATGTGTCAAGTGCTGGAAATCATGTGATCGTGTGAGAGAGTTTGGTCAGATTGAGAGTTACAGCCGAGGCACTGTCCCTGTTATGCATGAGAAGTGCTCTATTGTCTCCTGGAAACTCCCGACTTCATCTGAGCCTGCTCTGGAAAGATGATGGAATTAAAACAGGAAGATTTAAACTAGCAACAGCAAGTAGGTTTATCTAAGGGATATATGAGCTCCATATTATTCAAAATATATAACATTTGGTCTTACATAGGATTTGGGGTAAGATAGTGATTTCAGCACAGGAATCTAACTGTCTCTATCTCCATTAATTTCATTAGAAAGACTGATAGATAATAAAAATGGAGAAAAATATTTTTATCAGGCCCAGGTTGCAGTCAAAAGTGAAAAATAAACTTGAAGGATTTCTAAATTATACCTTATTTTCATCCAGGGGAAAATAAAGAGGCGTGCCTGAAACTCCAGAGAGGCATCAAGTAGGCTGGTAAAGCAGAGGCAATGAGAGAATTGGTTCATAAACAAACTTCAAAATGTAAATTTGACAAAATTTTCTTGGCTGATTGGAATTTGCAGATGTCAAGTGAAAGATGGGGGATCGGTTGTAGAATTCTGTCATGAATCTAGCACAAGAAGGAGAAGAGCGAAGAAAGCCTCCTACACCCACGAAGGGAACACAGCCGTCCTCCTGAGACCGGAGTGTGTCCCATGAGGGAGGTGAGAAAACCCTGATGGAGCTCCACTCCCCAGTCACCATGAGGATGAGGGGCAAGCCTGCAAGGCAGGACTGGCCTCAGGCAGCTCCTCCTCCTCTGTTCCTTTTTGACCTAAACAGGCAGTATTTGAAAGTAACTGAACTGAGTGCCCCCAGGCTTGTGAGCTTGGAGAAAGTGGCCAGTGCAGCCAACCTGGGCTCTTCCCTGATAGAGTGAAGATCAACACAGCAAAAGGAGCTCTCACTTGACCCTCCACTTGCTAAGTGTGCCCCAACTCAGGGCCTTTGCATGTGCTGTTCTCTCGTACTCAATACTCTTCCCCAGGTATTTACACGGCTCCCCTTTTCAGTTCATCAAGGTCTCTGCACAAAGGCCACATCTTCAGGCTACACTTCTCTGACCAATCCATTAAAAATATCCATCTCTTTATGTTTCATCTCCTTACCCAACTTTAGTCTCCTTCTTAGACACTACATTATGCATTTATGTATTCACCTGTTGTCTTTTCTGTAACACGTTATGAGTTCAGTCCTCTATACCCCAATGCTTAGATCAGTGTTGGTTATAGAGATAATCAATAAACATGAGTTAGCTCGACCCTCCTTTTCTCATTCCCCATCCTCTCTCACAACTATAGAATCTCATTTCAAAAGATATGAGAATCAGGGTCTTCAGAACTGAAGAAGTCAAGCCATCCATGCTATTACAGGCATCACCACCTTCCCTTGTTCAATCCACATCAAGATTTCATGCTCCATCCACATCTTTCTTTGTGTCCTGACTGCATGGAGCTTCTCGAGCTCTGCATCCCTTTATACTGCCAGGAGGAAGCAGGAGTAATAGATTGCTCCCAGAACTGCCTGCCCCATCGTTGAGCCTCCAGCTCAAGCTCCCCAGTAAGTGCCCGAGTGCGGCAGTAAGCTCTGCAGCCGATGGCTGATATCATCATAGACACCAGGTAAGCTTTATGAGCCTTTATGGCACTCAATACATAATAAATGACGATATACTGCCAGATGTTTACTGTATGACTGCCACTGTGATGAACTGTTCAGGAGAAAGTAACAACCATGAGCAAATAGAAAAGCAAACAAAGAAACAATCTGTTGTGCTGCGCCTACAAATAAATCTAGGAACACAGAGAGATTCATCAGGGGTTGAAATGTTTTGTTGACAAAGCCACAGGGATAATAGGTGCGTTTAAATGTGCCTTTCTGTGCACAGCTTCCCTGGGGCATGCTAGCCCACCTTTCTCCAGCTCTCACAGTCACATGAAGGCAGAGCGGGCCACCTGGGGTTAGGGAGAAGGCATGCACTGATCCCTTGTCATCCCTTGTGACCTGAGGCAATGACTCAGAAGTTTTACGTCCGGGGAAGCTGGTTTCATTCCGACTCCGGAAGGCCAGGAGTTGGGTGCTCAGACATGAGCAATAATGGGGTGTTTGGTCCTTTAACAGACCCTAGTCACTATATATATCTTGGGCTATAATTCCTTCTTTTTAAATTCCTGTACTTGTTAGAGGGACTCGAGGGGAGGCGCCACTATTTCATAGTTTTTGTCCCAGTAAAGGAATATTGCTGGATGTCTGAATGCATAATAGCAGCAAAACACACAGTGCCAAAGACTGAATTCTGTTAACAACTGATGGATCTACTGTATGTTTCCATTTATAGAATAACCTTGAAATGACCAAAAATTATAATGATGGAGAGCAAATCAGTGGTCGCCCAGGTTAGGGTTGAAGCGGGGTATGACTCTTCAGAGGTAGCGTGAAAGAGTTTCTTTGTAGTGATGGAAGAGTTCCATATCTTCATTGTGGTGGTGGTAACACAAGTTCATACACGTGTTGAAATTTCATAGTACTATGCACCACCACCAAAAACAACAACAACAAAAACCTGATGAAAACCAAATAAGGTCTGTAGTTTAATTGATAGTATCATGCCACTGCCAATGTCCTGGTTTTGAAATGCACTATGATATGTAAAATGTTATCACTGGGGAAAGCACTATGATATGTAAAATGTTAACGCTGGGTGAAGCACATGCAGAAACTCTCTGTATTATTTTTGCAGCTTCTGTTCTTTTATGTGGAGTAACTGTACTTCCCGTGTCTCTCCCACTGCTGTGACCACTATACCTGGAGGAACTGTTTTAGGACTCTGAAGAGTAAGTAGTAGCAAGTGGATCAGGAAAGAATACCAGAATTCCAAAGACCATCAAATTGGTGGTGAGTTTACATGCTTTTTCCTCCAGTATCCTTTGGCCTGAATTTAATTCAAACCAAAACCTAAAGGTGACCATCAGCTCAGAGAGACCTCCAGGTTCCCAGTTCTGGCTCTGGAGCTGGAAAGGGAACTCTGAAATCTCAAGAGAATGTGGAAATTCCCAGGTTTTGTTTTTATTAATTTGTTTATTTTCTTTCCTCTGGTATCTCATGCCCAGCCCCTAAGCAGTAACACAGTGATAGTTGCAAAGGCCTCTCCAGTCAGTGGGGTTGGCGTCCTAAGAGTGTGGAGTGAATCACCATTTTTTTTTTTCATGTTCTCCTTCCACTTGACCCGAGACATAGCTGCAGTCTTAGAAGTTCAGGGGAGGGCGGGGCAAATTAAGCCACAGCACTTTGTCTGGAGGACAAAAAAGAAGAGTGCCAGGGGCCCTTTGGAATCTGTTAAGAATGGATATATTGTACCTTGGAGACTGTGAAAAGGCAGTATTGATATATACTGAGAAAACAACCGTATTAAGTTGTTTAAGAACTAGTCTTCAAGCCACACACACGTGGACCTGATTCTACTGAGCGCACAAAACATTTAGAGAACTGAAGTAACACACAGATCATTGTCTAGGCCCTGGACTGACCGCAGGGTGGCACATATCTGGGGCAAATCTGAGTGGTCCTGCAAGACACTGAACACTGAACTGAGACTGGATTCACAGTTCACAGAAGGCAAGCTGAAACTTGTAGTCTGAAGCTATCCAGGTCAATTGACTACTAAAAGAACAATACCAACATTTTCCATAGAAGAAGTACATGATATAATATTCAAAATACCAGGAAACAATCCAAAGTTATTTCTCTTCTGAAAAACCAGGAAACTCTCAATTTGCATGGAAAAGATAATTAACAGGTACAAATGCCAATATGACACTGATGCAGAACTACCTGATAAGGACTATTCAGCAGCTATTATGAAATGGTCCAAGAAGCAAAAATAAATATTCCAAAAAATGGAAAAACAGAAAGTCAGCAAAGAAATAGAATATATAAAGAAGAAACAAATAGAAATGTTAGAACTGAAAAATATAATAACCAAACTTAAAAACTCCCTGGATAGGCTCAATAGCAACAACAGAGAGAAAAAAAAAGATTCAAAAAAATAAACAGAAACCCAGGGACCTGTGTGACAATAACACAATATTTAACATTTATGTTATTGGAATTCTAGAACTGGAGGAGAAAAAGTACAGTTTGAAAAAAGTATTTGAAGAAGAAATGGCTGAAAACTTTCCAATTTCATCAAAAGACATAAACCTATAGAGCCAACATCAATGAAACTTAACCAGGAAACCCCCAAACAACTCCATACTCAAACACATCATAATCAAACTGCTAAAAATGAAAAACAAAAAGAAAATTATAAAAGCATCAGAGAAAACCAACACATTACCTTTAAAGAAATTGATTTTGAATGACTACAGATCTCTCATCAGAAAGCATGAAGGCCAGAAAGCAACGCCACAACATTTTTAAACTGATGAAGGAAAGATCTATTGACCAGGAATTCTGTAGACAGTAAAAATATCCTCTGGATACAAAATGAAATAAAGACATTCCCTCATGAAAGAAAATTAAAACAATTTGTTGTTAGCAGATTTGCAGACAAGGAATTGTGGACCAAAGTTTTTCAGACAAAAAGGAACTGATACCAGAAGGAAACTTGGAACATCAGGAATGAAGGAAGAGCCACAGAAATGGTAAATAACTTGGGGGATGTGATAGACTATTCTTTTCTTCTCAATTTTTAAAATATATTCAGTTGTTGAAAATAAAAAATATATATATCATTGTGTGATGAGGTTTTTAATGTAATTGTAATATGTAAGACAACTATAAAATAAAAGAGGGAGACTAAAAGGACCTATATGATGATAAATTTCTAAATTCCACTTGATGAGGTAAAATTATTAGGAGTCAATGAAAGATAAAGTATGTGTATTGCGACTGTGAGAACAGCCACTAACAATCTATGTAAATAGATAAGTTAAAATGTAATAAAAATGTAAAATTCACCCAGTGAATGCAAGAAGGGAGAAACAGAAATGAAAAAATAGAGGAAACAGTCAGAAAACAGGCAACAAAATATTAGACCTAAATCTAAATCTATCAATAATTATACTACATGCATTGGTCTAAACACAGCAATTACATGAAAATATCAATAGTTTTATTTGTTTGTTTGTTTTGCCATTTGCAGCAACATGGATGGACTTGGAGTACATTATGCTAAGTAAAATAAGTCAGACAGGGAAAGACATATACTGTATGATATCACATATATGGAATGTAAAAAATACAACAAAAGTGCATATAACAAAAAAGAAGCAGACATATATATAGATAACAAACTAGTGGTTACCAGTAGGGAGACAGAAGGGGGAGGGGCAATATAGGAGTAGGGGATAAAGAGATACAAACTATTATGTATGAAATAAGCTACAAGGATATATTGTACAACACAGGGAATATAGTCAATATTTTATAATAACTATAAATGGAGTATAACTCTTGAAATTGTGAATCCATATATTGTACACCTGTAACATATAATACTGTACATTAGCTATACTTCAATTTAAAAAAATAACCCAATTATGTGCTCTCTACAACAAACTCACTTCAAATGTAACAAAATAGGTAAATTAAAAATAAAAGGGTGGGCAATTATGTCCCATGCAAAGGTTAATCCAAAGAGAGCTGAAGTGGCTATGTTAATATCAGACAAAGAAGACTTCAGAGCACAGAAAATTACCAGGGATTAAGAGAATCATTGCATATTAATCAATTATTCAATTCACAAAAAAAGAAATAACAATCCTACATGCATATGCATGTAGGAACAGAGCTTCAATATGCAAAAACTGACAGAAATTAAAGGAGAAATAAAAACATCCACAATTATATTTAGAGAATTCAACATACATCACTCAGTAATGGTTAGAAGTAGCAGACAGACTATTAACAAGGATATTGAGGAACTGAAAAAAAAAATCAACCAACTGATCTAATTGGTGTTTACAGAACACTCCACCCAACAACAGCAGAATGTACATTCTTTTAAAGTCCACATGGATCATTCACCAAGATTGTCGATATTTTGGTCATAAAACAAACTTTAACAAATTTAAAATAATTAAATCCTGCAAATTATGTTCCCAGATCTTAATGGAATTAAATTAGAAATCAATAATGGATAACTAGAAAATCCTCAAACACCTGGCTATCAAACAACACACTTCTAAATAATCTGTGGGTCAAAGAGAAGTCCTGAAGTAAATTAGAAAAAAATTTGAACTTAAAGAAAATAAAAATACCAAGATATTAAGAGTTGTGGGGTGCAGTTTAAGCAGTGTATGCAGTGATATTCATAGCAAAAAATGCTTTTATTAGAAAATAAGAAAGGTCTCAAATCAATAATTCATGATTCTAAGTTTAGAACTGAGAAAAAGAAAAATGAAATAGAAACCTAAAACAGCATAAGGAACAAGATAATAAAGAGTAAACTTCAATAAAATTAAAAGCCAAAAAATAAAAATCAATGTAATCAAATGTTGGTTCTTTAAAAAGATGAATACAATTGATAAATCTCTATCAGACTTATAAAGCAAAAAGAGAGAAGACACAAATTGCCAACTGCAGAAATAAAAGAAGAAATTTCACTAAAGATACTACAGATATTAAAAGGATAATACGTGAATATTCTGCCCAACTCTGTGCAATCTAGTCCACAATTTATGTGAAATGGTGCAGCTCTTTGAAAACTTTACCCAAATTCACACAAGATGAAATAAATTAAACAGTCTTATAAATATTAAAGAAATGAAATTTTTGGTTTAAACATCTTCTGAAAAAGAAATCCCCAAGCCCAGATGGTTTCACAGGTGAATCATGTCAGATATTTAAAGAAATAATACCAATTGTACAAAATGTCTCTCAGATAATAGAAGAAAACATATCTGAAGTCACTTTATGAAACTTTCATCACCCTGTGCCAAAAGATTGTAGGAAAAAGGAAAACTACAGACCAATATCCCTCATGAAAAATTGCAAAAATCATAACAAAATAATACCAAACTACATGAAGTGATATATTCACAGTCAACACTGCAACCAAGTGAGATTTATCCCAAGAGAATAAAGCTGTTTCGATATTTTAAAAACAATCAATGTGATCTACCATATTCAAAGTCCAAAGAAGAAAAAGTAAATTAACAGATCAATTGATGAAGGAAAAGAATTTGACAAAATTCAATATCCATTCATGATAAAACCTAGGACTATAAAGGAACTTCCTTAACAAACAAACAAAGGGCATCAAAAAAACAAAAACAAAAACAAAAATCATACAGCTAATATCATACTTACTAGTGAAAGACTGAATGCTTTCTTCTTAAGATTGGGAAAGATAAGGATGTCATTTTTCTTACTTTTATTCAGCTTAGTATTGGAAGTTTCAGCCAGTGCAACAAACAAGAAACAAATTATTTTAAGAAATAGACTAGAAATGAAGAAATAAAACTGTCTCTATTCACAGATGACTGCTTGCCTACATAGAAAATCCCAGAGGATAAAAAATTTTTATAAACCAAACATAAATCCTTCTAGAAATTATAATAAATAAGTTTAGCAAGGTTGCAGAACATAAAAATAATCAATCCTTTTTCTATATACTAACAATGTAAAATTAAAAACGGAAATTAAATCAATACCATTTATAATAGTTCTAAGAAAATAATGAGATACTTTGGTATAAATATTTTTAAAAAATCAAGTATAGGATTTATATACCAAAAACTACAAATCACTGATGAAAGAAATTAGCAAAGACCTAAATAAATGGAGATATTCCCAATGTGATAATATTTGAAGGTGGGACCTTTGGGAGGTAATAAGGTCATGGAGGTGGAGCCCTCATAAATGGGATTAGTGTCTTTATAAGAAGTATGAGTTATATGATCTCTCGCTCAGCCTTGTAGGGATAGAGCAAGAAGATAGCTAATTACCAGCCAGGAAATGGGCTATCATCTGACACTGGATCTGCCAATACCTTAATCTTGGATTTCCCAGCTTCCAGCACTATGAGAAATAAAACTTTTTTGTTTAAGCCACTCAGTCTATGTATGTTTATTATAGTAGCCCAACTGACTAAGACACATGTTTACAGATTAGAAGATTCAACATAGTAAAGACATTAATTCTTCCCAACTTGATCTGTAAATGAATGTAATACTGACCAAAATTTCAGCAAAACATATTGTAGATTTAGACAAGCTGATTCTAAAATTTATATGAAAAGGTAAAGAAACTTGAATAGCTATAACAATTTTGATCAAGTATAAAACATTTGGAGAAATCACACTGTCCAAATTTAAGACTTGCTATAAGTCTATAGTAATCAAGACATTGTGATATTGGTGAAGGAATAAACACATATATCAGTGAAACAGAATAGAGTGTCTAGAAATAGACCCTCACAAATATGGCAAATTGATATTTGACAAAGCTGCAAAAGTAACTGAAGAGAGAAAAGACAGCCTTTTTCAACAAATGGTGTTAGAACAATCTGATATATGTAGACAAAAAAATAAACCTTAACCTACATCTCATATCTTATATAAAAATTAATTCAGAATTGCTTATACATCTAAATATATAATGCAAAACTATAAATATTTTAGTAGAAAATCTTCGTAACCTAGGGCTATACAAAGAATTAGAATTCTCAGACATGATACCAAAAACCTGAGACATAAAAATTATATATTTTTGATAAATTGAACCATCAAATTTAACAACTTTTGCTCTGCACAAGGCACTATCAGAAGAATGAAAAAGCAAGCTACCGATTGGGGGAATATGTTTATAAATCACATATCTGACAAAGGACTTCTACCCATAATAATAAAGAACTTTCAAAACACACAGTGAGAAAATAAACAACACATTTTTTTTAAATGGGCAAAATATGTTGACAGACACTTCACCAAAGATGTATGGATGGCAAATAATCACATGAAAAGGTATTCAACATGATTAGCTAGTGAATGCAAATTAAAATCATGATGCAACAAAACTGCCATCTATTGAATGTCTTAACTAAAAATTTCTGATGATACCAAGTGCTAGAGAAGGAGTGGAACAGCTGGATCTCTCATACATTTCTGGTGGGAATATAAAATCATGCAGCCACTATAGAAAATTGGTCAGTAGTTTCTTCTAGAGTTAATCATGTACTTATTATGGCCCAGCAATTTCACTCCTAGGCATTGAACCTCAAGAAGTGAAAACTTATGTTCATGTACACAAAACCTGTACATGGATATTTATAGCAGCTTTACTCTTAATCACCAAACACTGAAAATAACCCAAATATCTCTCAAATAGGGAATGAATAAGCAAGTGGTGCTACATCCACACCATGGAATATCCTTCAGCCATAATAAGGAACAACCATTAATACTCATTAAAAAAAGGATGATTCTCCAAAAGCATTATGCTGACTGATAGAAGCCAATCTCAAAAGGATGTATATCACATGATTTCATTCATTTGACATTCACAAAAAGGCAAAACTACTGTGTTGGAAAACAGATTAGTGGTTGCCAGAGGTTGTGAGTAGGTAGGAAATGTGAGTATAAAGAGAAAACATAAGGAAGTTCTTCTTTTTTTTTGAGTGATGGAATTGTTCCATATGCTGATTATTGTGGTGGTTACATAAATCTATACATGTATTAAAATTCATAGAAACGACATTAATCAGGACAGTGTGGTATTGGCAAAAGAACAGACAAATAAATCAATGGAACGGAATAGAGACCCCAGAAATTGACCTACACAAATAGGGCTTATCAAACTTTGACAAAGCAGCAAAGGAAATTTAATGGGGAAAAGACAGTCTTTTCAACAAATGTTGATGGAACAACTGGACATCCACATACAAAAAAAATTTATCTTGACACAGACCTTACACTTTTCACAAAATTTAATTGAAAATGGACTATAGATTCAAATATAAATGCAAAATTATAAAACTTCTAGGAGTAAACATGGGAGAAAATCTAGGTGTCCTTGGGTTTGGCACTGACTTTGTAATACAGTACGAAGGCACACTCCATGGAAGAAAAAATTGATAAGCTGGGCTTCATTAAAAAGAAAAACATCTATCCTAAGAAATACACTTTTAAGAGAATGAAAAAACAAGCCACAGACTGGGACAAAATAGTTGCCAAATGCATATCTGATAAAGCACTACTATCCAAAATATATGAAGAGCTCTTAAAACTCAAAAATAAGAAAACATACAGCTCAATTAAAATGGGTAAAGGGTCCAAACAAACATCTCACCAAAGAAGATAATCAAATGGCAAATAATCATATGAAAAGATGTAACACATCACATATCATTAGGTAATGGCAAATTAAAATAACAATGATAAACCACTACACACCAATTAGAATAGTTAACATCCAGAACACTGACAACATCATAAGCTAGTGAAGACTCGGCGCAACAGGAATTCTCAATCATTGCTTGTGGAAATGCAAAATGGTACAGCTGCTTTGGAAGAAGAGTCTAGCAGTATCTTCCAAAGCTAAACACAGTCTTACCATACAATCCAGCAATATCTCTCCTTGCAGGTCCACACAAAAATCTACATAGTAATTTCATAACTGCCAAGCCTTGGAAGCAACCAAAATGTCCTTCAGTAGGTGAATGGATAAATAAAATGCTACATCCAGATAATGGAATATTATTTAGCACTGAAAAGAAATGAGCTATCAAGCCACAAAAAGACATGAAGGAACCTTAAATGCACATTACTAAGTGAAAGAAATCAGTCTGAAAGGGCCAGCTATATAATTCCAGCTATATGACATTCTGAACTGGCAAAACTACAGTGACTAATAAGATCAATGGTTTATAGGGATTGAGGGGAAAGGAGGGATGAATAGGTAGAGGGAAGGGGATGTTTAGGACAGTGAAGATACTCTGTATGATAATACAACGGTGGATATATGTCATTATACATTAGTTAAAACCCAACACCAAACGTCAACTATAAAGAAAACTATGACCTTTGGGTGATTATGATGTGTCAATGGAGACTGATTGATCGTAACAAACTACCACTCTGGTGCAAGGTGTTGATAGAAGGGGAGGTTGTGCATGTATAGGGGCAGGGGGTATATGGGAACTTCCTCTCGATTTTGCTGTGAACCTAAAACTACCCTAAAAAATAAAGTCTAGGAGTTACTCAGTTTTCCTGGGTCTCTCCCACGTATGCAGGAGTTGCACATGTTATTACACTTGTTTGGTTTTCTCCTGTTAAAAAGAAACAAAAAACCCCACAAAAGTCTATTAAAAAAAGAACAGTTATTTACCTCCCAAACTAATAATGCAATAAGAGCAAATATTCATTTGGTGCTTACTGTGGATAGTGGAAATATGATATTGATATTGGTCAAAACCTATAGAACTATACAACACAGAGCGAGTCTAAATGTAAACTATGGGATTTAGTCAATAATAATGTATCAATATGGGTTCATCAATTATAACAAATGTACCACATTAATATAAGTTGTTAATAACTGTGTACAGAATATGGGGTAGAAAGGTAGTATATGGGAACTCTTGGTAATACCTGCTCAACTTTTCTGAAAAGCTAAAACTGCTCTAAAAAATATACTCCATTAGCTAAAAAGTCACAGAACTGTACACTGGAAGAAAAAAATCTATTTTACTGTATTGATCATTTTAAAAACTGAAAATAAAAGCAACCTAGGTGTACAACACAGGGGAAAGTTTATACGTGCCTATAAGCAAATCTGCTCAGTCATCATTCAACAAATATTTATTTAGAGCCTCATGGATTTATGAAATTAAACATCTACTCAGAGTACTAGCATTTATTCTTCCTTTTCTTTCACTCAATTAATTAGTGTCAATTAATCTCCATCTTGTGAGACTCTCCAGTCCTGTGGAGCTTTTTCCATTTTTCATGGCTTAGATTTTCTGGCTGATCATTTTCTCCACTTTCTTGCCATTATCTTTGCCTCTCTTGTCCTTTTGCCAAACCCACCTGGCTACTGTGAGACCATTCAACTACTTTCCTTCTTCACCTGCGGACATAGGACACTAAACACTGCTGGAGAAAACTCCCAAAGCACACCCTTGGGAGGGTGGTCATTGTAGCATCTCTGATTTCAAGGAAGTTCCCAGCACTACTCAGTATTGATGTTATATTTGTGTGTTTGAGATCTTCTTCCATAACGGTAATTTTCAACCTTCTCCACTTTTCTTAAATATCTGACTCTACCACCCTGCTTTCCCTCAGCAGTTGGCATTTCACTAAAAATGCATTAGGAGTCAGCACATGAGATCTACCAGAAATTCCCACTACTAAATTGATAAATGTAGCCTCATCCAAAATCATTGTTCCTTCTTTCTGCCTATTAAAGTGGAAGCCTTATCCTTCAGGTCTGCTCTTTCCTCCTGGGTACCTCATCCTATTAATTACTCCTCTCTCTGTTATCGTTCAATTATTTTCAAAGTATCCCTTTCTACAAGATTTCTCCCAAAAGCATTTACACTTTATCAAATCTTTTCCAGTTTTGAAAAAAAAAACCTGTTCAGATAAACATTAGAGCTTCTATCTCGTTCTCTCTTCTTATTGATAACCATTGACTGTCATTGAGATACTTCCTCACTTTTCACTCACTTCTTAATTCAAGTCATCTGACTCTTTTCCATAAAAAAATGTACTGAAAAAGGTATTAATGAACTGTTTGGATGCCAAATCTAATGGGCACTTTTTATCTGTATTTTCCTTGATCTCTTCTCAGCACTTAAAATTTTCTTCCGTTGGTTTCTCTGATTTAATGCTCTTATTCTATTGCTCATTTCTGTTTGTTTGCTTGCTCCTTTATAACCTCTGTTGTCAACTTTTATTCTTTTATCTTTCACCTAAATGATGGTCTTCATACTCAATATATGGTCCCTGGACAACCTCTTTTATTCCTATACATTCAATTAGGAATCTTAACTCCAGTGTAATTCTCTTTCCTGAATTTCAGTTTTATAATCAACCAACCTCCTACTAGTCTCCTCTACTTATATTTCCCAAAGTGTCACAAAATTAAAATAAAAACTGAATTCATTATCCTCTCTTTTCCAGTAATCTCTGTCTTAATTTTCCATTCAATCAGCCAAGTCTGAATTCTGGGTCATCCCTAACATATTCCTCTCTTTAACTGCTCATATCCAATCAGTTCCTAAACCCTGTTGGTTTTACCACCTAAATATCTCTTGAATGCTACACATTTTTCTCCAATGTCAATCACAACACAAGTAAACCCACCATCATATCTCATATGAATTATACATCTAGTCCTTTAACTTGTCTCTTGCCTTCAGTTTTGTCCACCTCTGGTGTCTTTTTTTATATAGCAACCAGAGTTATCTTTCTCAAGCAAGGTTCTAATTAAATCATTCCTCTGCTTAAAATACTTCAATGACTCCTCTTGTGTTCAAACTAAAATTTTGTCTCCTTAGCAGAGCTGACAATCTTCCACAATTTGACCCCATCCTGATTCAGCTCTCACCACTTCCCGTTCACACTCTACTTTCCAATCAACCTGAACTATGTGCACTTCCCACAGCTCGCTGTTCTATCTCATGTCTCCAGGTCTTGGAGAATGGTGCCCCCACTCCCCCCTCTCCACGGAATGCTCTGGAACTCTTTACTACCACACTAGCTTCTATTTATCCTTTATTACTCAGCTAAGATACCACCTTCTCTAGATATCTGTTTCTGGGATAAGTGCAGCCACAATACTCCACATTTACTTCTATCACATCCCTAGTCATGTTATGTTATAACGGTTGGTTACTTGCCTGATCTCATGCTACCGGAACTTCTCGAGGGCAAATTTAAAATTCCCCCCCCTTTTTTTTTTTCTCTTTTTGCTGTGCCATGCGGCTTGTGGGAACTTAGTTCCCCAACCAGGGATCAGGGATCGAACCTGTGTTCCCTGCGGTGGAAGTGCAGTCCTAACCACTGGGCCGCCAGGGAATTCCCAAAATTCTGTGTCTTACTGATCTCTGTGTTCCTGATGTCTAACCCTGTAGACAACCAAGAAGTGTTTAAACAAAACAAAACAAGAAATGTTTAAAGAAGGAAGTTAGAAAATCAAGAAGGAGGGAAGGGAGGGAGGACTACTCATGTACATGCCCTCTAAGGTCCCAGCTATGTAAAGCTGCAGAAATACTAACAGGTATTTTGTTCCTGGCATGGGATTATGGGTAATTCCTCCCTAGTTTTGAAACACTGTTTTTAATGTTGTTACATTGCTTCTATAATTAAAACAAAACTAATTTGTGTTCTGCAGATGCCTGACAGGGAGTGCTGCTGTGGCAGAGACTTCTCTGTGTTCTCTTAAAGTTATGTCTTCTTCATGGCACACACCCAAACTGGATTCCTTAGCCTCTCTCTCTGTTACTGTAGCCATGGGATCAAGTTCCAGCACAGAGAATGCAGTGCTGTGTGCCACTTCAATGCTTAGTCTCAAAATATCCTCCCACAGTGAACTCGGTTCTCTCTTCCTGTCTGGAAGGTGACCAGAAAGAACTTCAAGAACCTCAAAAAGGGAAGAACCACAAGATGGAAGAATCCTGGGTTCTTAAGTGATGGCCTGGAAAGCCACCCAACCAAAATCCCTCAACTGGACTTTACCTGAGTGAGAAATTTGTTTCTATTGCAGTAAATCACCAAGGTTTGAGAATTTATATATATACATCTATATGGCAGTTAAGCTAAAGTAATACTCTTGGTAAAGAGCTTAATATGGTCCCAACTAGAATCTGAGATGACCTTGATTTATAAATGGCTTGTTCTAGGGCACATGAAAAACGAGCACCAAACTTGACTCTTACAGCTCTGAAATGATGAAATTTTAAATTGGTTATATATATATATATATCCTACATGAACTGTTTGAGTTTAAGGAGATAATAGAGATGTTATTGGCCATCCTCTCCATATTTACACATGAGAATCCTGAGGTGCAGAAAGGGAAAGGCTAGTCCGGTGTGGCTGAGTTGTCTTGCTTTCAAGTCTCCTAACTCATACATGAGAATGTCCTGTTTGGAACAGCTGGGTCTCCACTGATTGTCCAGGACGACACATGTGCTCTGGGTGTCTAAATGCAGTCCTCTCCCTCAAACCCCCATGGGCATTCCTCCTGAAACTGCCCCTGTGGTTGAGAAGGATCACTTTCTCAGACAGAGGAGAACAGTTCTCTGACCAAGAGCATACAACCAGCTGCACTCCCCTGATAGAACCTTTAGAACCACCATTCTTCAGCTCAGAATATTTCTGTTATCTTGGTGTCACAATGAACTTCCTAAATCAGATACAAAAAAAAAAAAAGCATAAATTTTGAGGTAAGAATGAACTAATTTTGCTACATCACATTTAAGAATTCTTATTCAACAAAGGATGCTGTAGATTTTGTTATCTGATGACAGCCTAGGAGAAGATGGTGGAAAAACAGAATCCCTCATCCACTTCTGGTAGAAGTGTAAAATGAGATGTTATTTGGATCTATCTGATTGAGAGCTATCTGGGTATACTTAGTGAAATTACATATGTGCACATTCTATGATCCAGCAATACATGAAGAAAACTCCAACACAGGTCTACAAGAGAACAGGTAAAATGGTGGAAGGGAGCCACTGCTAGAAGAATGAAAGCAAAATGTGAGGGATAAATACTGGACTGCACTGCAGCATTCAGAAACACTTAAGATCTGCATAGAGCAACACAGGTAGTATTAAGAACAACACAAAACAAATCCGGAGGGAAAAAAGTATAAAACAAAGCAATGTTGGTGTGCATGTGCTATATATGTAAACTTAAATACATAGGAAACAGCATAAAATACATTTTTCTTTTTTATCAAGAAAGTTTTTGGGCATACAGATGTATGCACAATATAACAAAAAGCCCATATACCTGCCACTCAGCTTAAGAAATAAAACATTACATTTAAAATTCTAAGGAATTTTAGCTAAGGACAATTCTCCAGAGAAGGGGCAACTGGGAATGTTACAAGTCAACATTCATGGCAGTTAAGGGATGCAGCAGGCTACCAACATTATCTATTACAATATTATCATTTTTCAGAATGAATATATACCCCCCAAACATGTAGATTTCACACATTATGACAAGTGTTGAGAAAAAGAAATGAAGTTAGGGATGGGTAAAGTAAAAACTTAAATGCATATTACTAAATGAACAGTCATCAGGAAAGGCTACATACTGTATGATTCCAACTATATGATATCTTGGAAAAGGCAAAACTATGGAGACAGAAGAAAGACCAGTGGTTGCCCAGGGAAAGGGGAAAGGGAGGGATAAACAGGCAGAGAACAGAGGATTTTTAGGGCAGTGAAAATACTCTGCATGATACATACCATTGTCCATTTGTCCAAACCCATAAAATGTACAACACCAAGAGTGTTGTCGGGGCTTCCCTGGTGGCGCAGTGGTTGAGAATCTGCCTGCTAATGCAGGGGACACGGGTTCGAGCCCTGGTCTGGGAAGATCCCACATGCCGCGGAGCAACTAGGCCTGTGAGCCACAACTACTGAGCCTGCACGTCTGGAGCCTGTGCTCTGCAACAACAGAGGCCGCGATAGTGAGAGGCCTGCGCACCGCGATGAAGAGTGGCCCCCATTTGCCACAAATAGAGAAAGCCCTTGCACAGAAACGAAGACCCAACACAGCCAAAAAAAATTTTTTAATAAAAAAAATTTAAAAAAGAGTGTTGTCAACTATGGACTTTGGGTGACTATGATGTGCCAGTGTAGGTTCATCAGTTATAACAAATGCACCACTCTGGTGACAGATGTTGATAATGAGGAAGACCACGAATGTTTGTGGGCAAGAGCTCTAATGGGAAATCTCTGTAACCTCCTCTCAATTTTCCTGTGAATCTAAAACTGCTTTAAAAAAAAATACAGTAAAAGCAAAAACAAAAACTGAAAGGGTTTTTTTACTGGATAATTGAATGTGAAGTTCAAGTCACGCACATCTCTGAGTCCGAGATACAGTAAAAGATTGATATAAATAAATACAGTAAGCAATAAATACACAATCTCTTCCCCAACAACACACTTACCCTTTAAAAACATTGATTTGCCAAAACTGAGGAAGCCCTGTGAACAGTCAAGGTCTATAATTTAGGTGATTTTTGGTGAGCTTTTGTAACTCTCTACTAATAAGCCTGTGTTCAGGCATTCTTCAATTGTAGCTCTTAACTGCAAACTTTGGAACACTCTAAATTAGGGGTGAGTGATGCCAAATTCACTAAAACCCAATACATACTGATGGACTGAATTTTATTTCTCACTGTAGAATTATTTTCAACCTCAAATCTCATATATATTTGCATTCTGAAGAAGCATAAGCTTTGTGTTCTGATTTATTTATGCTTAATTCCACAGGCAATTTTTTGCCAAGACTTGTTTGATATCTAAGAAGACTTGGGAGTGATATTTTTCTATGCTGGCTATCTTGCAAGCAGAATAAGATGCATGTTACACAGTTCATCCATTTTGTCTTTTTTCCTGGCCATCCAAATGCATTCTTACATTTCCATATTCTCCCCACTTATACTGCCACCTCTAACCACCTCACTTGAAACATACAGATTAATCAGATTCCAGTCTAACTTTTATAAAGCTCACCTAGAATCAAGTTAGGCAAGATGATGAAAGAGTTAGCAGGAATCTCTATCCCAATGGAGTATCTATCTATTCCAAAATTTAAAGGAAAAGAAAACCCAGAAACAATGTATAAAATTAAGCAGAATAATGAGCCCTATAGGTGTCACTACAGAAGCCATAACATGACAGACTGAGGCTTCAGAGGGAAGATTTGGCATCTCAGTGCTGTCTCAGAAACAGATCACTTGGCTTTGGGCCCAAATGAGTCAAGGAGGGCCAGTGAGGCCGGGTTCAGAATCAGAATCATGGGAGGATTGTACCTGGTTGATAGGATAAAGAGAACGCCTGCACTGCCCCCACCCCCCAGCCCCCAGAACCCTAGGAAATGACAGCTTCTGTCTAGGACTTTGGGTGGGCAAAAATGTCTTCTAGGTCTCCCATGGAAATTTAATTCGTAAGTTTATTTCATGTGTGGAAATAAAGTCAGAATTTTCTCTACTCAGGATGGTAATTCACAAATGAGAAAAACAACAGTAAAATGTAGTTTCCAGCTGTTGAAAACTCTTAGGCTGTCTGGCAAAACTAAATGCAAAGCAATCCAGATTAACTATTATACAGTTTGGGTGTATAAGAAAGATGTTTAGGGACTTCCCTGGTGGCACAGTGGTTAAGAATCCACCTGCCAATGCAGGGGACATGGGTTCAATCCCTGGTCCAGGAAGATCCCACATGCTGCGGAGCAACTGAGCCTGTGTGCCACAACTACTGAGTCCCTGTTCTGCAGCTGCTGAAGCCCGCATGCCTAGAGCCCGTGCTCCACAAGAGAAGCCACCGCAATGAGAAGACCATGCACCACAATGAAGGGTAGCCCCCGCTTGCCACAACTAGAGGGAAAAGCCCGAGTGCAGCAACAAAGACCAAATGCAGCCAAAAACTAAATATATTTTTTAAAAATTTATTTAAAAAAAAAAAAGATGTCTATAGACAAAACAGTCTCTCCTGAAGATGTGCTTACATAAAATAAGAGAATGATCCACCATGAGGGAGAGTCAGAAGACAGCAAAAAGCAGATTAAGTCCAAAAAGGAAGCACAAAGGAAATATACGAAGAAAATCAATATGCTAAGAAAAGAGACAAATTAAACAGAAAACAAAAATATAACAGAAAGGACTGACGAAAACAAAACTTGGTTCTTTAAAGAGTAAAAGATTGATTAAAAAAATTAACAGTAATGATGAAAAAAAAGAAAGAAAAAATTTCCAAAATCAGGAAGGAAGAGGAGGAGATCACATTTAAAATTAAAGGTATTATGATCAACTTTTTGATAATAAATTTTATAATTTAGATGCAATAAACAAATCTCAGAAAAATCATAATTCACTAAAACTGGCATAGGAATAAGAGAAAATATAAATAGTCCTTTTCTATCAAGGAAATTGTATCCTTTTTTTTAAAAAAAAAAAAAGAACTCCTCACAAATGAAATGGTAGTCCCATATTGCTTCATAGGGAAAGTCCGGTAAACTTTTAGGGTAGAAAAACACCAAGCTTATAGAAATCTTTCCAGAAAATGGAAAAAGAGGGAGCATCCGCCATTTCATTTTATGAAAACAGAATGAACTTGGTTTTAAAACAAAGTGGAGACATTATAAGGAAGGAAACGTACTGGCCAATCCTACTTAAATGAAACTTTTAAAAGATAATATTTGCAAAAACACGCAGCAATACATAAAAATGATAACATAAAATGTGGTTGGTTTATCATTCAAAAATCAATCAGTGTAATATGACTCACTACCAGAACAGAGGAGAGAAACGTTATTTCAATAGATGCCCTAGGTATCACGTGATAAAATTCAAGCTCTACTGATGACAAAAATTAAAAACTACTAGCAAACCCAGAATATAAAGCTTTGCCTTAATCCTCAAAGAATAAAAACCTGATGATATTTAGCAACTAATATGTTCCCTCTTACTCCTTCTTTTCAACATTGTAGGACAAGGGAAAGAAAACACATGTATAAGGATCAAAAAGTAAGGAATAAAGCTGTAATTATTTTTAGATGATATCTAAATTACAAATATAATTTCCAATAGCAAATATAATGAAAAATAGAACAGCAAAATAAAGCGCATGCTAGTCATCCAATGGAATATTATTCAGCCATAAAAATGAATGAACTAAGGCTTTACATAAAAAACGATTGTTGACTCTTACAAATATAGCATTGAGTAGGTAACCCAGACACAAAAGAATGTCTGTATGATTTCACCTATAAAATTTCAAAAGCCTGCATGACTTATCAGTGATGGTAAAAACCTGGATAGTGGTTATATTCCAGGAGAAAAGGAATATAATAATTGAGAGGGGACATGAGGGAGTCTTAGGGGTTTCTATTTACATTTTATTTCTTGGATAATGTAGTGATCACACAAATGGATTCATTTATAATTAATCACTAGGCTATATTCTTATCATTTTTATACTTTTCTGTATTATAGTCAACTTTAAATTTTTTTAAGTTTACAATCCAACAAAGTACAGAACAATTTTTAGAATGCTACCTTTTGTGTAAGAAAGGATGGGAAATTAAGATCTATATACTTATATTATCTAACCTATCTAGATACACACATACACACACTTGCTTATTTTTGAAAAAGAAACACTGAAAAAATAAACAAGAAGCAAAGTACAACTGTTAATTTTAAAAGGAGAAAAGAATTAAAACAAAAATTCTCACATTATACTTTTTATATGCTTTTGGTTTTGAACCAAGTAAATGTTTTTCATATTTAAAAATAGACTTTAAAAAGTAATCCCCAAAATGAAAAATCAACTGAAACAGACTTACTCCTCCTGTTAGTATTAGAAAGTTGCAAGAAATCATTGTTCTTATTCTACCAACCAAAACAAGCTGGTTATGCAATAAAATTATAGCTTTAAACAATCCCATCAGAAACTTCAGAATGCAAATGCACTAAATTCCAGAAAAGGATAAACACATTATAGGATAAAAGAAACTGATGGCTCATGGAGAACTGTGAAGAGGAAAAATCCATCATGGATGAGGTTTAGGAGAACATAAAAACACTTTTAATACACTTGCCATGGCCCTGAGTGGGCTTGCATTACGATCTGAAATTCTGAGCTACCTCAGCTACAAAGTCTTCCTCACCCACCAACTCTTTCCCATGGATCTTCACTGAACGTTCAGGAGTACCATGTGAAAGGCTGGATACAGGGCAAGAGCTGAGAGAGATCCCAGTGAGGTGCATGGACCCTCCCCCAAGTGCAAGGCAAATACCCTCCAAAAGCAGAGGTAGGAAGGGAACTGAGAGAAACTGATCAATCAAGGCAAACTGGGTTTGCCACAACTGGACAGCTGAGGGCAGAGCAGGAGAGCTGAGGGAAATTACAGTTGGGTATTTATACATTCCTCTCTGAGTAACTGATAGAGTAAGTACACAAAAATTGGTAGAAGACAAGATTTGAAAAATGCTATCATGCAACTTGACCTAACTGGCATTTATAGAACACCTCCCTTCAAAACCACAGTATACTTATTATTTTCAGTGGCATGTGGAAGAGTCACCAAGACAGACCAATATTCTAGGTCATAAGACAAGTTTTGATTAATATGAAACAGTGGAATCATGCAGAGTATATTATCTGGCTAAAAGTATTTTAAATTAGAAATCAACATCATTAGGATATCCAGAAAATCCCCAAATATTTGGCAATTTAGTAATACCGCTTTAAATAATTCATGAGTCAAAGAAAAAATCAGAAAGAAAATTAAAAAGCATTTTGAAGTTAGTGATAATGAAAACCCAACATATCTAACTGTGTGGGTTATGGCTAAAGAGGTGCTTAGACAGCATTAAATAGCTTTAAATGATTATATTAGAAAAGAAGGAAGGGCTGAAACCAATTACCTTAAGAAGCTAAAAAAGATCGAATTACACCAAAAATAAGCAGAAGGAAAAACGAATATCAGTAGTCAATAAAATAGAAAAATGACAAATACAAAAAAATTGATGTCAGTACTTTGAAAACAGTAATAAAATTAATCAAAATCTAACAAGATTGGTTAAGATAAAAAGAAAACACAAATTGCCAACATCAGGAATGAAAGAGAGAACATCATTATAGATCTATTAACATTAAAGTGATATACATATGGAATCTAAAAAAAAAAAATGGTTTTTTTTTTTAAACATCTTTATTGAAGTATAATTGCCTTACAATGGTGTGTTAGCTTCTGCTTTATAACAAAGTGAATCAGTTATACACATACAATATGTTCCCATATCTCTTCCCTCTTGCATCTCCCTCCCTCCCACCCTCCCCATCCCACCGCTCTAGGTGGTCACAAAGCACCGAGCTGATCTCCCTGTGCTATGTGGCTGCTTCCCACTAGCTATCTATTTTACATTGGTAGTGTATATATGTCCATGACACTCTCTTACCCTGTCACATGTCACCCCACCCCCTCCCCATATCCTCAAGTCCATTCTCTAGTAGGTCTGTGTCTTTATTCCCGTCTTGCCACTAGGTTCTTCATGGCTTTTTTTTTTTTTTTTCCTTAGATTCCGTATATATGTGTTAGCATACTGTATTTGTTTTTCTCTTTCTGACTTACTTCACTCTGTATGACAGACTCTAAATGAAATGGTTTTGAAGAACCTAGGGGCAGGACAGGAATAAAGACTTGAGGACACGGGGAGGGGCAAGGGTAAGCTGGGACGAAGTGAGAGAGTGGATTGACATATATACACTACCAAATGTAAAACAGATAGCTAGTGGGAAGCAGCTGCATAGCACAGGGAGATCAGCTTGGTGCTTTGTGACCACGTAGAGGGGTGGGATAGGGAGGGTGGGAGGGAGACGCAAGAGGGAGGGGATAAGGGGATATATGTATACGTATAGCTGATTCACTTTGTTGTATAGCTGATTCACTTTGTTATAGAGCAGCAGCTAACACAACAATGTAAAGCAATTATACTCCAATAAAGATGTTAAAAAAATAAATAAAGTGATAATAAGGGAATAGTATGAAGAACTTTGACAATAAATTCTTTAACATAGCTTAAAAGAACAAACCCTTGAAAAGTAGAACTTAAGGTTAACAGAAGCAGAAATAGAAAATCTAAAAGTCACAATATCTACTAAAAATGAAATTTATAATAAAAAAATCATTCCACAAAGAAAATTCCAAGTCCACATGACTTCATAACAATTCAATGAAACATTAAGAGAGATAATGCAAATTCTACACAAACTTTTTAGAATATACAGGAGAAAGGGGCAATTTCTTACACATTTCATTAAACTGACATAATACTGATATAAATATCTTACAAAAACATTAGAAGGAAAACAATTACAGATCAATATTCCTCATGAACACGGACACAAAATACTTAATAAAATATCAGCATATCTTTTCCAGCAGTCAATAAAAAGAATAATAAATCATCAAAAGGAATTTATCTCAGGAATGCAAAGTTGTTTTAACATGTGAAAGTCAAGCAATGTAATTTACCACATCAACAGAATGATGAGAAAAAGAAATGATCACCTCAGTAAATACAGTAAAGCATTTGATTAAATTTACCACTTCGTCATGATAATAACTCTCAGGAAACCAAGAACAGAAGAGAAATTCCTCATTCTGATAAAATACATTTATACAATGAAAACAAAAAACCCACTATTGCTAACACCATGCTTAACTGTGAAATACTGAATGCCTTTCCACCAAGATCAGGAAGAAGGCAAAAATATCTGCTCCTAATTTATATTCAACATTATACTGGAAGTCCAAACTAGTAAAGAATAAAGGAAGGAAGGAAGGAAGGAAGGAAGGAAGGAAGGGAGGGAGGGAGGGAGGGAGGGAGGGAGGGAGGGAGGTTAGGGGAAAAGGAAAATAAAGATTGGAAAAGAGGTAAAATTGTTACCTGTTATCATTTTCAGATAATGATTGTATATGTAGAAACCCCTATGGAATCTACTAAAAAAACTACTAGAAGCAAGAATTAAATATACAAAAACTAAATATAATTCTAATACTAGCAAATCAAAATTGACAAGTAAAATTTATACAACAGTAATGCAATACCACCACCAATTATCATAAACATATTTAGGAGGAAATTAACAAATAATATGCTGGTCTTTTATACTAAAAACTACAAAATAAGGCAGAAAGTAATTAAAGACCAAAAAAAGAGATAGAAAGGTATAAAGATAGACAATAAAGGTATCTATCATATTCATATACTAGAAAACTCAACTTCGTTAAGATGTCAGTTCTTTCCAAATGATATAGACTCAATGCAATCCCAATCAAAGTCACATCAGGCTTTCATTATTTATTTATCTACTTACTTTAGAAATTGATAATATTATTCTAAAATCAGTGTAGAAAACAAAGGACCTAGAATAACTAAAACAACCCTGAGAAAGAATAATACAGTTGGAGGATTTGCAATACCTAATTTGAAAATCACAGAAATCATCAGAGTGTGTTCTGGGGGGTAAAGATAGACAAACAGATCAATAGATTAGAAAGTCCAGAAATGGAGCCAATAAATTATTTGATTTTTGATAAAGTCACTGTAATAGGTATCTATTGCTGTGTAACAAATTGCCACAAAACTTAGCAGCTCAAAGTAACAAACCTTTATTATCTCACAATTTTTGTAGGTTAGGAATCCAGGCACAGCTCAGCTGGAATGCAATCAAGGTGTGGCTGGGACTATATCCCTCTCAAGGTGCTACTGGAAAAGGATATGATTCAAGCTCACTCATGCGGCTGTGGCCAAGATTCAGTTCTTAGCAGGTTGTTGGACCGAGGACCTCAGTTCTTTAGTATTAGCTATTGGACTCCAGTTCCTGACCGCACTGGCCTCTCCAAAGGGGAGCTTATAGCACTGCAACTTGCTTCAACAGTGCAAGTGAGGCGAGTGAGGGGGAGGGAGGAAGAGAGAGAGGGAGGAAAGGGCTAACTATGTTTAGCGCTTTTGCATCACTTCACTGATCATTCTGATATCATTTTTGTGATGTTTCTGTCCAATTTTTCTACTCTTTTTTCATTAAGTTGTTAGTGCTCTTCATGTATTAAAAAAAAGTCAAATTCATAGAAGCAGAGAGTAGAAGAGTGGTTGTAAGTGGCTGGAGGTGGGGGAAGTAAGGAGAGCTTGGTTAAAGGGTGCAACTTTCAGTTATAAGATGAATAAGGTGTGAAGATGTAATGTATAATATGGTGACTACATTGATAACACTGTACTGTATAATTGAAATTTACAAAGTGAGTAGAACTTAAGTGTTAACAACAACAACAGGTAAATACGTGAAGGAATGGAAGTGTTAATTCATTGCAGGGAGTCCTTTCACAATTTGTAAGTATATCAAAACATCACGTTATACACTTTAAATATCTTACAATTTTATTTATCAGTTATACTTCAATAAAAATTATTTAAAAAGTTAAAATATCACCTCTAAAAAATTGATAGTGTAGGCCTGTTTCTGGACTCTCTGTTCTCTTCCATTGATCCATCTGTCTACCCTTATGCCAAAAACTCACTATTTTGATAAATGTAGCTTTATATTGTCTTGAAATCATAAAGTTTAATTCCTCTGTATTTGCTCATATTTTTCAAGATTTTTGTGGCTGTAGATCAGCTTCTAAATTTCTACAAAACACCAGCTGAGATTATGATTAGAATTACCTTAAGCTTACAGATCAATTTGGAAAAACTGACATCACAAAATGTGGAGACTTCTAATTCATAAACATATTATATCTTGCCATTTATTTAGGCCTTCTTTAATTTCTTTCAGCTATGCATTAAATTTTTTAGTGCATGACTTTCATTATATCTGTTACTTTTAAATAAATTATCCTTTATCTTTATTCCATACACCATTTTCTAATTATTTGCTGCTATGATGTAGAAATCAAATGGTTTTTGTATACTGCTCAGGTATCCTGCTATCTTACTAAATTAATTACTGTCTAAGTTGGGTTTTTTATAGATCTCTCTGGATTTTTTAATGTAAAAATCACGTTATCTATGAACACAGATAATTCACCTTTTTTATTTTACCAAGTATTTATGCTTTTTATTTTTTACTTCTTGCCTTATTGTGCTGGCTGGGACTGCCGGTACAATGCTAAATAGAAATGATAAGATCAGACATCTTTGCCTTGATCTAAATCACAGGATGACAATGTAAAATATTTTATTGTGGAGTATACTGTTAGGTGTAGTTTTTCATGACTTTTTTCATATTGAGGAATTGTTTTTCTATTTCTAGTTTTCTGAGGTTTCACAACATGAATGGGTTTTAAATTTCATCAAATTATTTTTAGGCATCAATAACTACAATCAGGGAGAAGATATTTGCAAATCCTGTATCTAAGAGCTTAATATCCAGAATATATAAAGAACTCCTTCAATTCAACAACAACAAAAAAACAAACAACCCAATTCAAAAACGGGCAGAGGACTTGAACAGACAGTTCTCCAAAGAAGATACACAAATGGCCAGCAAAAGCACATGGAAAGATGCTCAACATCACTAATCATTAAGGAAATGCAAATCAAAACACAGTGAGATACCACCTCAAACCCATTTGGATGGCTATTATCAAAAAATGGAAAATACATATTAGTGAGGTTGTGAAGAAATTGGAACCCTCATACATTGCTGGTACGAATGTAAAACGGTGTACCCACTGTTATCGACATGCTGTATTATTTCATTTGTTTTCACTTTACCCTGTCTTTTTTTGATCTTCTATTATTCTTTTCCTGTTTTTTTGTTTAAATCTTTTTCTTTTTTTTAGTAATTGATTTTAATGTCTCTATTAGCATTTAGCTATACGTCTTTGTATTCCATTTAGTGATTGCTCTAGGAATTACATTAAGAATCTTTAAAAGTTAATATTATACCACTTTACCATAAGTATATGGATCTTCCTATAGCATAGTTTCATTTTTTTCTTGTCCTTTGCAACTTTTTTGGTCATATCTATGTAATATAATACTGCATTATACACCTACACCTTTAATAATTGATAAGGGACTGGGCAGTGATATTTGTTACTGTGTGAATTTCTTTTTTCCCCAAAAAAAATTCACCCAAAGGTTTTTGCATCAATTGGTAATATTTGCTTGAATAAATTTTTACATTAGAGGTTGAAAATTTGTGATTTTCAAATTCTACATTGATTAGTTGTCATTTTTGCGCCTCCCCCCCCCCCCTTTAGAAACATCTCTGCAGAAACTGAAAGCTAATGAATAAGAATTAGAAGATTATCATTTCAAAGATCTACATCTGCCAGGCCATTTGCCCTTTTGAAATGTCCCCTGTAATGTGAGAGTGCTAGGTATGAGGCCAGTCTGACTGGAGTTTCCTTTATCAGAGCAAGATGGTGGCTTCAGGCCTCCATGAAGTTCCAAGAGCCATCACTCAGGGGTCTCCCATGGAGCTGGTTCTGGAAAGGGACTTTCCTTATTAATTAAGTCAGAAATAATTAATTTCCAGTGGAGACATGTCGGCTTCTGGGTTGCAGTGGATTAAGGTGTGTCTCTCCACCTGATTAAATGGTTACCAACCATCTACAGTAAAAACAGATTTCATACCCAAAGCCATCTTTTCTTTTCTGAGCTGATTATCTTCTTTCAAGCCAAGAAGAAATAATTCCAAACAAGCACTCTTGGGTAGACCGCAACAGATCCTATTTCATTTTATCTCTGCCTTATTTGCTTGGAATGGCCAACTCTCTCCTTAATAGAAATTAAGAGGAGTGGTTATTTTTCTTCTTAAAAAAATAGTTTCAGGTCAAAAAGGTCAGCTCTTTTGAGAACCATCCAGCACCCTGTACCTCAGACACTTCAAGCCAGAATAACATCATTCCCAGGCATTCTTCTCAGTAGAAGGGCCTCACTGGGGTAGTGGGGCTCCTAACACTGGATTTTTCACAAACCCCACTGGCAAGGAAATTCCTTCAGTTGTATCTAACCCCATCTCTACTGTCTGGTTCTCAAATGTAACTCTACTACATTCCAGTCATATAACTTGGGACAAGTGACTTAGTGCCTCATTAATTCATTTTTTTCTTATCTATAAGACAAAGAAAACAATAATAATATTACAAATGAGCATTAAAGGAGACATTGTAGTTCCAGCATGGGTTCAGAGAGAATGCTCCATGATTTTAGTTCCTTGTCCCTTTTTCTCTAATGCTCATTATAGCCAGGTCTCACAGTAACCACACACAAGAAGAATCCCTCTCCCTACTTTATATTTAAGGACACTGAGGTTGAGAGAGATAATTGATTACAGTGACAAGAACTTAGCTGCCCTACCATCCTTCCTGTTGCTTTTCCTGAGCCTCTCCTGGAATCTGCATTGATGACTCATTTCCTATTCATTCCAGACACAGGGATTTCCTAGAAGTAGGGTTTGCAATGAAAAACGAAGACAGTTCTAGGGAAACTGGTTGGTTAAGCACCCTAAATCCCCACTCCTGGACTTAACTGCCATTTCTGTTGTATTGACTTTATTCCTGCTGAGGAAATATCACTTTGACTCTACCAGTTATCCTAATGAAATCCTTCTTCTGCCAGAACCTCTGGGACCCTCATATACTACATCCTGATACCATCCTTGTGTCTTCTTTATCCTCATCTGTCTTCTCACTTAATTTTAAGTTGTTTAAGCCAAAGAGAAATATGGATATCACCCCTGCATTTTGGCGATCTCCAATCAGACTCAAAACTAATATACCTTGATCTCTGATCTTCTTGAAACTTTGCCAGGATGTTTCTTTTGGGCATAATAGGTACCCATTAGCCCCAGTAATTCTCATCATCACCTTCCCAATAGGCCTTGGGCCCCTGGACACCCAGTGCCCTGCTCTAACTTGCTAGAATATCTCACCTTGGTCCTGGATGTTCCCCATGTATTTGGTCTTGCAAGCTACAAATACATAGTCCTTTATGTAATTTGCTTAAATTTCCAGTAAGCCCTGAAAAAAAAATTTTAAAAACACATATGTACACAAAGGGAAACAAAACAAAAGACAAAAACACTAACAGTTCACTAAGCATGTGAGCCTTAGATCTCATAACACCTGCATTTATATCCCAGTTTCACCACTTTGTGTGATCTTAGACAAGGCACTTAATTCTTTGAGTCTGGTTCCCCTTGCTGTAAGATGGAGTAATAATTAAATGATTAGATATCACTAATGGCACTTAGAACAGTACCGGGCACACAGTAAGCACTTATTAACTGCTAGCTTCCTTTCTTCTCTTAAGCTAGGAATCATAGTTTATCTTCCCCAGGTCTTTCAGCCTGTGTTAAGCACCCAGACTTGTGGGCTTTAATGGATCACGCACAGGACCATAGGACCCTGAAGATGCTGACATGGTCTGTGTCTGCAGAGGCAGCACGTAAGTGCCATCTTGCAGGAGCCAGATTCTCTCCATCTTCTATGCAGGACACGTGGTAACCAAACACTTCTGGGAAGTAACCAGGGTCACTCTCAAGCCCACCTGAGTCCTCACTGACTAAACAGTGCTGAATGCACACATGGGCACTAATTGAATAAAGCTTTCTTGGAATCAATATGGCTTGACTCCAAACAAGATGACTATTTAAATAAGCAAAAGAAAATGCTAACAACTGGCCTCTGCTGTTTGTCTCCTAATTATGAGCATATTTGGCTGACTCAGAACCAATTTTATGTGCAGAAACCAAACAATTAAAAAGGTCTCATTACTAAAACCTGGGCATCCTTTTAATGCAAATCAAACACTGTGATATACACAGAATGACTACAAGCAAACAAAGCTGAACTTGTCTGCACACATATTTCCGGTTGCAAGGTCCCAACTGGGTTGAGTCTTGGGCTGCCTTGGCAAAGTGCCTTGTGTGAGGCGGGGGAAGCCAAGAGCACCATCTCCAGCCTACAGCTGTGGCACCCCTGTTGGTAATGGAGACAAAGCAAGAATATTGTTATTCACCCTTCTTATACCCTGGTCTCAAGTCTTTTCCACTCCGAAATTCTGCCCCTCTGCACATCTTCAGCCACTCACAGTCACACCACACCCTGAGGTCACATCATGATCACCATAAAGTTAAGAATATAAATATCCACCTACTTCTAGAAGGCCTACCATGGTCTACACTGTGCTAAGTGCTTCACATGCATTAGCACATTTAATTCCTGCTAGAAGCTTTTGACATAGGAACTATTATTATCTCTATTTTACAGATTAAGCAATTGCGTTGTAAGTTCACACAGTTAATATCTAAGAGACAAGATTTATGCACAGGTGTGTCTACCGTCAAAGTATATATTTTTATCGGTTTCACACTGCTTCTTTGCTGCAATCTCTAATTTAATCTTTCAGTGTCTGACTACAGTTTCTCTCTTCATCTGACTCAGCAGAACTGCCCTAACTTAAGCCTCATGGAGAATTCCAGTCTCAGAATCCTGCTGTATGTTTCCAGCCCATCAACCTCAGTCCAGCTTCACTTCCTTCCCTATCAACCTCCTTGCTGTTGTCAGTCATTTCAGCTACATGACTACAAGTCATTCCAACTTCCTCCACTCCCCTGATCCCTTAATCTTTCTCAGCACTGACTCTGATGATGTCCAGACCTGGATTAGTACAACCACCTGTTTTTCCCTTGGCTGGTCTGGGGATGCGGAGTGCCACTGACTTGAATGGAGTACACATGTATGAACTCAGCTGTCTTGAGCTTCCTGTCTCACTCTAAATCCTTTATCCTGCTCAAGCTGACTGCCTTTCCTGTTCCCCGCAGCGATGACCCTCAGTCTTGTCTTCATCGCCAGGCACTCCACTAGGCTCCTGCCCTCACTTTCTCTGCTGAGGAGTAAGTGGTCTGTGTCACTGAGAAAACTGAGATCATTAAGCATGAACTCCTTCATCTTTGCTCTGAAATCCCCTTTCTTGCCCCATTTCTGTCCCCCACCTGTCCCTCAGATTTCAAATATCCTGGTTTTCAGCAGGACTCCACTTTGTCAAAAATCTCCGTGGATCATGCCTTGCCATTAAGTGTCCGCTGTGTCTTTATGTTTATCATCAATCATTCCGTTCACTCCCAAGTCCCCTGCTATCTTCCCGTGGCCACTCTGGAAAGACTAAATCTATAATTCCACTCCATTCCTCATCTTAATTGAAATGTGCACCTTCTAATAGTGTTTATCACACCCTCCTTCTGAAACTTCCTCCTTCTGTGACTTCTGTGATAACACATTTATAATCTTAGCCAGTTCCCCCCTCCACTGAATACATTTTATCTACATATATGACTACAAATACCATCTATAAGCTAATGATTCCAAAACCAATTTCCCAAGTCCGGACCTCAACTTAACACTGGAGATCTGCACTTATATAGCAAAAATTATATGTCAAAGAGTAAACCCAACTTTCTCCTCCTAAAATTGCTTTTGTGATCTCCTTTTTTGTTAATGGCATTAACATTAATCATACTGCTTAAGGTCAAAACTTAAGAATGACAATTTACTTTTTTTATCAGTTACTCCCATACATATGCCCAATTCAATATTAAGTCTCATTGATTTAATCTCATTCATTCATCCTACAGTATTTATTTTTAATCCTTTGTGTGTGAAGTAAATAATTCCAGCTCTAGCAATGCATGACTCCAGGGACATCCTATATTTTGTGTAACACAGTGACTCTGTGAGGTATTGGGCTACACAGGGGATATAAGGATAAGCAGTAAATGACATTCTCTGCCTTCATGCATCTGAAAATCTAACGGAGGGGTCTGGGCATAAATACTTTAAGCATCAAATAAATAAAACACTGCAAAGATGATTCAGGAAATGATGATTGAACCAGGAATTGAAGGAAGAGGAAAAGATAAAGAGTTGAATGGAAGAGGATAAACAGACTCAGGCAGAGACATGCAGGCAAATCCCCTGGGGCAGAAGCACCATGGAGCAACCTTGTTACTGAAAGGCCAGTGTGGCTGATGCAGAAACTGGGAGAAAATAGTACAAAATGAGACTGAAGGTTAGAGGAGAAGCTGACCAAACAGAGCTTTAGACTACGTAACTAAATCATGTTTCTGTTCTGAGTGCTGGCAAGACAATGGAGGCATCTACAGATTTTGAGCATGAAGTGTATGTGTGTGTGTGTGTGAGAGAGATACAGAGAGACAGAGAGAGAGACAGAGATAGAGAAACAGAGAAAGACAGAGACAGAGAGAGAGAGAGAGACAGAGAGGCAGAGAAAGACAGGGAATCTAAGTTAAATTTTGAAAAAACTACTCCAGCTACTGTGTGGCAACCAGCTTGACAAGGAGCAAGAGTAGACATTGGCAATGTTTAGGGAGCTATGGCAATAGCCATGACAGGAGAGATGTGGTGGTGCCTCAGATCAGGGTGAGGGCAGTGGGACTGCAGACAAGATATGCTTGTGAGTTCTTTGGGAGGTAAAATCAACAGTACACAGTGATGTACAGAATGTGGAAGATAAAGAAAAAGATTCCTATATAGTTTTCTGACTTTTATAATTGGATGGATCATGGTACCATTCACTGACTCAGAGAACAGGGGAAGAGGATTAAGAATATGGGGTACTGCTAAGGAGATCTTGATTTCAGTTCGGGACATATTGGCTTGCAGAGACTTTCAGCCTTCCAAGAGAGATCATACAAGTATGAAACTCAGAGGAGAGATAAGGCTGGATATAAATGTGTGAGCTATCTATAAAGATAATAACTGAAGTCATGGTATAAATGAAAACGCCCAGGGTAGTTTTCTGTCTTGGTAGACTATCCGGGGAGAAAACTTGAAAGATCTGAGAAGAGAGCATGTGACTCAGCTCTGAGAATAGCATTTACTGGTAGGGTAGAAGAGAATGAGCTCAGAAAATAAAGAAATGGCAAGAGAAGAGAAAAACCAGGAGAGTGCTGCCTCACAGAAGCTAAGGGCAGAGAGTGACTTTCAGAGCCAAAAGGTGCTGACAGTTCAAGAAACATGATATACAGTAGAGCCACTTGGAGGTGCAATTATGGGAACAAAACCCACATTGGAATGGTTGAATGGTAGATAGGAGACAGAAAAATAAGGACATTTTCTTTTGAGAAATTCAAAGAAAGAAGAGGGGAGCCAGAGGGAATGTGAGACCAAGAAATGACTTGTACACAATTAAAAGCCAGCAGAAAAATCTAGTTACAGGAGGAATCTATGTAAAAGGGAAAGGAAAGACAATCTACATTTTAATGCTCCTAGGGAAGCAGGAGTGGATGGGATCTAGTGTTCAGTAGGAGGTTTGGCCTTAGCTCCCAGATGGGAAAGCTCCTCTGTTATAGCAATAAAAAAAAGGGGGTGAGATTGGGGGCAGTGAGTTCCCTGGGTTTTCTATTTTGTCTCATATATCCCAGACATGGAGCTGAAGGAGCAGGCAACCTAGGAACACTAATAGGCACAGACAAAAACAGCTTCAGTAAAACCCTGCTCTCTCTAAGCAAAGGACCAGGAAGTGGATAGTCTATCAAGACAGAAAACTATGGACAATAACTGTTCCACTATTATGAAACATAACAGAAAAAAATTGTGGCTCCACCTCTACCCATGCCAACAAAAGCAAAGTGGGGAGTCTAGACTTCTACCATTGTCAGATTGTAACAAAGCACCTCTCCTCCCACCAGGGTGTTAACAGAAAAGTCCAAGTAGGGAACAAAAGAAAAATGTTACCTTTCTCCCTAATAACTGGGAGGTATTCAAGGAGACCTGGTAGAGAGTCAGGACTTTCAGGACTGCCCAACAGTAATGAGGCAACCCCCACCATGGTGTCAGTGAAGCTGAAACTTCCACCTCCACCCAAAAGTAACAGAGTCCTCCAATGTCGGATGTCATTGGAGGCCAAGCGCTGAACTTGAATTTCTACTCCTATATGAAAGTAGCCAGGCAGTGCCTATACCTTCTCCTACCAGAGCAGTATCAGTGAGAGGAAGCCAGCTAAAGCAAAAGGTTTAAATAAAAACCAGAGCTTTATAGCATAATACACCAAATGTCTAGATTTCCACTGAAAAGCATGCATTATACCAAGAACCAGGAAACTGTATGGAATAAGATGATCAGTAGGAGTCAACACTGAGAAGACAGAGATGTTAGAATTACCTGACAAGGGTTTAAAGCCAGTATCATTAAAAAATGCTTCAATGAGCTATTAGCACTGAGCTGGAAATAAATTTTTAAAAATGAGAAAAAGAAAAAGAAAGTCTCAGCCAAGAAATAGAAAATCTCAACAAAGAAATAGAAGATATAACTAAAACCCAAATGGAAATTTTAGAGCTGAGAAATACAATAACAGAGGTTAAAAAAAACAAACAAACAAAGAAGCCTCAATGGTGGGCTAAACAGCAGAAAGTAGGGATCAGAGGAAATCAATGGACATAAAGACAGAACAATAACAATTACCCAATCTGAACAAAGGAAAGAAAATAGACTGCAATAAAAATAAACAGAGCCTCAAGGACCAGCGGGACATCATAAAAATATATGACATTCATGTCACCGGAGTCCCAGAAGAGAGAAGAAAAGACAGGATTGAAATAGTACTTGAAGAAATAATGGCTAAAAACTTTCCAAATTTCACAAAAGACATAAACCTATACGTTCAAGAAGCTGACTGAATTTCAAACAGGATAAATCAAAGAAATCCAGATAAAGACACACCATAGTCAAACATATGAAAACTAAAGACAAAAAAAATATATTGAAATTAGCAAGAGACCAAGATCCCCTTACCTAGAAAGGAAAACCAACTGGGATAACAGTGAGTTTCTCATCAGAAACCATGGAGGCCAAAAGGCCATGTATTCAGCAAAAATATCCTTCAGGAATGGAGACAAAATTGGGACACTTTCAGATAAAATAAAACTGAGAGAATTTGTCATCAACAGATTTACCCTAAAAGAATGACTAAGGAAGTTCTCTAAACAGAAAGAAGATAATAAAAGAAGGAATCCCAGGAAATAAGGAAGGAAGAAAGAACATGTAAGCCCAAGTACTGGCAATAGACTTCCCTTCTTCTCTTGAGTTTACTAACGGATGAAGCAGTTATAACAGTCTGATGTGGTTCTAAATGTATGGAAAGAAAATATTTAAGATAATTATACTACAAACAGGAAAAGTAAAATAATGGAAAGGGATGTAAGGTTATAGTAACATTTCATACTAGTTGATAAAAGGACAATACCAATAGACAGTGATGTTATGTACATGTAATATAATACCTACAGCAACCATTAAGAAAACTATGCAAAGAAATGCACTCAAAAATGCTATATAGGAGATTGGTCCAAGATGGCAGAGTAGAAGGCTGTGCTCTCACTCCCTCTTGCAAGAACACCAGAATCACAACAACTGCTGAACAATCATCGAAAGGAATACACTGGAACTCACCAAAAAAGATACCCCACATCCAAAGACAAAGGAGAAGCCACAATGACATGGTAGGAGGGGAGCAATCACAATAAAATCAAATCCCATAACTGCTGGGTGGGTGTCTCACAAACTGGAAAACACTTATACCACAGAAGGCCACCCACTGGAGTGAAGGTTCTGAACCCCACGTCAGGCTTCCCAATCTGGGGGTCCAGCAACAGGAGGAGGAATTCCTAGAGAATCAGACTTTGAAGGCTAGTGGGATTTGATTGCAGGACTTTGACAGGACTGGGGAAAACAGAGACTCCACTCTTGGAGGGCACACGCAAAGTAGTGTGCTCATCAGAACCCAGGGGAAGGAGCAGTGACCCCATAGGAGATTGAACCAGACCTACCTGCTAGTGTTGGAGAGTCTCCTGCAGAGACAGGGGGTGGCTCTGTCTCACCGTGAGGACACGCACACTGGCAGCAGAAGTTCTGGGAAGTACTCCTTGGCATGAGCCCTCCCAGAGTCTGCCATTAGCCCCACCAAAGAGCCTGGGTAGACTCCAGTGTTGGGTCGCCTCAGGCCAAACAACCAACAGGGAGGGAACCCAGCCCCACCTATCAGCAGACAAGGGGATTAAAGTTTTACTGAGCTATGCCCACCAAAGCAACAGCCAGTTCTACTCACCACCAGTCCCTCCCATCAGGAAAATTGCACAAGCCTCTTAGATAGCCTCATCCACCAGAGGGAAGACAGCAGAAGCAAGAAGAACTACAATCCTGCAGCCTGTGGAACAAAAACCACATTCAAAGAAAGATAGACAAGATGAAAAGGTAGAGGGCTATGTACCAGACAAAGGAACAAGATAAAATCCCAGAAAAACAACTAAATGAAGTGGAGATAGACAATCTTCCAGAAAGAGAATTCAGAATAATAATAGTGAAGATGATCCAGGACCTCGGAAAAAGAATGGAGGCAAAGATCGAGAAGATGCAAGAAATGTTTAACAAAGATCTAGAAGAATTAATGAACAAACAAAAAGAGATGAACAACACAATAAATTAAATGAAAAATACAGTAGAAGGAATCAATAGCAGAATAACTGAGGCAGAAGAACGGAGAAGTGACCTGGAAGACAGAATGGTGGAATTCACTGCCATGGAACAGAATAAAGAAAAAAGAATGAAAGGAAATGAAGACAGCCTAAGAGACCTCTGGGACAACATTAAACGCAACAACATTCACATTATAGGGGTCCCAGAAGGAGAAGAGAGAGAGGACCTGAGAAAATATTTGAAGAGATTATAGTCAAAAACTTCCCTAACATGGGAAAGGAAATAGCCACCCAAGTCCAGGAAGTGCAGAGTCCCATACAGGATAAACCCAAGGAGAAACACGCCGAGACACATAGTAATCAAAATGGCAAAAATTAAAGACAAAGAAAAATTATTGAAAGCAGCAAGGGAAAAACGACAAATAACACACAAGGGAATTCCCATAAGGTTAACAGCTGATTTCTCAGCAGAAACTCTACAAGCCAGAAGGGAGTGGCATGATATACTTAAAGTGATGAAAGGGAAGAACCTACAACCAAGATTACTCTACCCAGCAAGGATCTCATTCAGATTCAATGGAGAAATCAAAAGCTTTACAGACAAGCAAAAGCTAAGAGAATTCAGCACCACCAAACCAGCTCTACAAAAAATGCTAAAGGAACTTCTCTAAGTGGGAAACACAAGAGAAGAAAAGGACCTACAAAAACAAACCCAAAACAATTAAGAAAATGGTCATAGGAACATACATATCGATAATTACCTTAAACGTGAATGGATTAAATGCTCCAACCAAAAGACACAGGTTTGCTGAATGGATACATATATACGCTGTCTACAAGAGACCCACTTCAGACCTAGGGACACATTCAGACTGAAAGTGAGGGGATGGAAAAAGATATTCCATTCAAATAGAAATCAAAAGAAACCTGGAGTAGCAATACTCATTCATATCAGATAGTATAGATTTTAAAATAAAGAATGTTACATGAGACAAGGAAGGACACTACATAATGATCAAGGGATCAATCCAAGAAGAAGATATAACAATTATAAATATATATGCACCCAACATAGGAGCACCTCAATACATAAGGCAACTGCTAACAGCTATAAAAGAGGAAATCAACAGTAACACTTTAATAGTGGGGGACTTTAACACCTCACTTACACCAATGGACAGATCATCCAAACAGAAAACTAATAAGGAAGCACAAGCTTTAAATGACACAATAGACCACATAGATTTAACTGATATTTATAGGACATTCCATCCAAAAACAGCAGATTACACGTTCTTCTCAAGTGCGCACGGAACATTCTCCAGGATAGATCACATCTTGGGTCACAAATCAAGCCTCAGTAAATTTAAGAAAACTAAAATCATATCAAGCATCTTTTCTGACCACAACGCTATGAGATTAGAAATCAATTACAGGGGAAAAAAAGTAAAAAAAAAAAAACACATGGAGGCTAAACAATACGTTACTAAATAACCAAGAGATCACTGAAGAAATCAAAGAGGAAATCAAAATATACCTAAAAAAAAAAAAAAAAATATATATATATATATATATACACACATATATATATACCTAGAGACAAATGATAATGGAAACACGACGATCCAAAACCCATGGGATGCAGCAAAAGCAATTGTAAGGGAAGTTTATGGCTATACAAGCCTACCTCAAGAAACAAGAAAAATCTCAAATAAACAATCTAACCTTACACCTAAAGGAACTAGAGAAAGAAGAACAAACAAAACCCAAAGTTAGCAGAAGGGAAGAAATCATAAAGATCAGAGCAGAAATAAATGAAATAGAAACAAAGAAAACAATAGCAAAAATCAATAAAACTAAAAGCTGGTTCTTTGAGAAGATAAACAAAATTGATAAACCTTTGGCCATACTCATCAAGAAAAAGAGGGAGAGGACTCAAATCAATAAAATTAGAAATGAAAAAGGAGAAGTTACAACAGACACTGCAGAAATACAAAGCATCCTAAGAGACTACTACAAGCAACTCTATGCCAATACAATGGACAACCTGGAAGAAATGGACAAATTCTTAGAAAGGTATAACCTTCCAAGACTGAACCAGGAAGAAATAGGAAATATGAATAGACCAATCACAAGTAATGAAATTGGAACTGTGATTAAAAAGTTTCCAACAAACAAAAGTCCAGGACCAGATGACTTCACAGGTGAATTCTATCAAACATTTAGAGAAGAGCTAACACCAATCCTTCTCAAACTCTTCCAAAAACTTGCAGGGGAAGGAACACTCCCAAACTCATTTTATGAGGCCACCATCACCCTGATACCAAAACCAGACAAAGATACTACAATAAAAGAAAATTACAGACTGATATCACTGATGAATATAGATGCAAAAATCCTCAACAAAATACTAGCAAACAGAATCCAACAGCACATTAAAAGGATTATACACCATGATCAAGTGGGATTTATCCCAGGGATGCAAGGATTCTTCAATATATGCAAATCAATCAATGTGATACACCATATGAACAAATTGAAGAATAAAAACCATATGATCATCTCAATAGATGCAGAAAAAGCTTTTGACAAAATTCAACACCCATTTATGATAAAAACTCTCCAGAGTGTGGGCATAGAGGGAATCTACCTCAACATAATAAAGGCCATAGACGACAAACCCACAGCACACATCATTCTCAATGGTGAAAAACTGAAAGCATTTCCACTAAGATCAGGAAGAAGACAAGGATGTCCACTCTTGCCACTATTATTCAACATAGTTTTGGAAGTCATAGCCATGGCAATCAGAGAAGAAAAAGAAAGAAAAGGAATATAAATTGGAAAAGAAAACGTAAAACTGTCACTGTTTGCAGATGACATGATACTATACAAAGAGAATCCTAAAGATGCTACCAGAAAACTATGAGAGCTAATCAATGAATTTGGTAAAGTTGCAGGATACAAAATTAATACACAGAAATCTCTTGCATTCCTATACACTAATGATGAAAAATCTGAAAGAGAAATTAAGGAAACACTCCCATTTACCATTGCAACAAAAAGAATAAAATACCTAGGAATAAACCTACCTAGGGAGACAAAAGACCTGTATGCAGAAAACTATAAGACACTGTTGAAAGAAATTAAAGATGATACCAACAGATGGAGAGATACACCATGTTCTTGGACTGGAAGAATCAATATTGTGAAAATGACTATACTACCCAAAGCAATCTACAGATTCAATGCAATCCCTATCAAATTACCAATGGCATTTTTTACAGAACTAGAACAAAAAATATTAAAATTTGTATGGAGACACAAAAGACCCCAAAGAGCCAAAGCAGTCTTGTGGGGAAAAAACGGAGCTGGAGGAATCAGACTCCCTAACTTCAGACTATACTACAAAGCTACAGTAATCAAGACAATATGGTACTGGCACAGAAATAGAAATATAGATCAATGGAACAGGATAGAAAGTCCAGAGATAAACCCACACACCTATGGTCAACTCATGTACGACAAAGGAGGCAAGGATATACAATGGAGAAAAGACAGCATCTTCAATAACTGGTGCTGGGAAAACTGGACAGCTACATGTAAGAGAATGAAATTAGAACACTCCCTAACACCATACACAAAAATAAACTCAAAATGGATTAGAGACCTAAATGTAAGACCGGGCACTATAAAACTCTTAGAGGAAAACATAGGGAGAACACTTTTTGACATAAATTACAGCAAGATCTTTTTTGATCCACCTCCTAGAGTAATGGAAATAAAAACAAAAATAAACAAATGAGACCTAATGAAACTTAAAAGCTTTTTCAAAGCAAAGGAAACTACAAACAAGAGGAAAAGACAAGCCTCAGAATGAGAAAAAATATTTGCAAACAAATCAACGAACAAACGATTAATCTCCAAAATACATAAACAGCTCATGCAGCTCAATATTAAAAAAACAAACAACCCAATCCAAAAATGGGCAGAAGACCTAAATAGACATTTCTCCAAAGAGGACATACAGATGGCCAAGAGGCACATGAAAAGCTGCTCAACATCACTAATTATTAGAGAAATGCAAATCAAAACTACAATGAGGTATCACCTCACACCAGTTAGAATAGGCATCATCAGAAAATCCACAAACAACAAATGCTGGAGAGGGTTTGGAGAAAAGGGAACCCTCTTGCACTGTTGGTGGGAATGTAAATTGATACAGCCACTATGGGGAACAGTATGGAGATTCCTTAAAAATCTAAAAATAGAATTACCATATGATCCAGCAATCCCACTACTGGGCATATACCCAGAGAAAACCATAATTCAAAAAGACACATGCACCCCAGTGTTCACTGCAGCACTATTTACAATAGCCAGGTCATGGAAGCAACCTAAATGCCTATCGACAGACGAATGGATAAAGAAGATGTGGTACATATATACAATGGAATATTACTCAGCCATAAAAAGGAATGAAATTGGGTCATTTGCAGAGACGTAGATGAATCTAGAAACTGTCATACAGAGTGAAGTAAGTCAGAAAGAGAAAAACAAATATCGCATATTAATGCATTAATGTGGAACCTAGAAAAATGGTACAGATGAACAGTTTTGCAGGGCAGAAATTGAGACACAGATGTAGAGAACAAATGTATGGAGGCCAAGGGGGGAAAGCAGCAGCGGATGGGTGTGGTGGTGTGATCAATTGGGAGATTGGGATTGACATGTATACACTGATGTGTATAAAATGGATGACTAATAAGAACCTGCTGTACAAAAAAATAAATAAAATTAAATTTAAAAATTAACAAAAAAATATGCTGTATAAAAATGGAAATGTAACTTGAAAAAAAGCTGCCATAATCCATAGGAAAGCAGGAAAAAGTAAAAGGAAACAAAGAAATGGAAAAGAGAGAGAGAAGAAAGAGAAAAAGAAATGACAGACTTAAGCCCTAGCAAATGTATAATTATAATAAAGGACAAATACTTGCAGAGTAGATTTTAAAATATAATCCAATTATATGCTGTTTATTTTTTTTTAAGCTACAAAAATAATGATGTAGGCAAGTTGAGGGTAAAAGAATGGAAAAGTTATATCATGTATACATTAATCAAAGGAAAGCAGGAGTGCATATATCACTATCAGATAAAGTAGATTCAGAGCAAAGAAATTTATTACCAGAGACAGACAGGGACATAATATGATTTAGAAAGGATCAATCCACCAGGAAGACATAGAAATCCTAAAGGTATGTGTGTATTCACAAAAAAATAGAGCTGCAACATATGTGAAGAAAAACTGATAGAATTGAAAGGAAAAATAGACAATCCACAATTACAGTTGTAGACTCTAATATGCCCCTCTCCACAATCAATACAACAACTAAACAAAAAAATCAGCAAGGAAATGGAAGAACCTAAAAAGATGGTCAATCCACAAGATTTAATCAACATGTATAGAACACCTCCCCCAACAACAGCAGAATGCACATTATTTTCAAGTTCTTGTAAAACATATATCATGATAGACCATAAAAATATGTTGGGCCATAAAATAATCTTCGACACATTTTTAAAAATTGAAACCATACAGTGTGTTCTTTGACTACAATGGAGTCAAACTAGAAATCAATAATGTAAATATAACAAGAAAATCTCCAAACACTTCGAAACTAAATAATATACTTCTAAATAACCAAAGATTCAAGAGAAAATCTCTAGCAAAATTTTTAAAAAATTCATTGAATTGGAAAATCAAAATTTGTGAGACACAGAGAAAGCAGTACTAAGAGAAAAAAATTAACACTAAATACACACACTAGAAAGAAGAAAAGTCTCAAAACAATACAAGCCTACACCTCAAGACCCCAGAGGGGGGAAAAAACCCCACAACAATCAACAGGAAGGAAACAACAAAGAAAATAACAGAAATAAATAACATTGCATACAGAAAAACAGATAATCAGTGAAACCAAGATCTGGTTCTTTGAAAGGATCAATAAAACTGACAAATCTCTAGCAACACTGACAAAAATGAAAAGACACAAATTACCAATATCAGGAATAAAACCGAAGATATCACTACAGACCCTGTTAACTTCAAAAGGATAAAAAGGGAATAATACAAATAACTCTACAAAACATAATTTGACAACTTCGGTGTAATGGATCAATTCCTCAAAAAGCAAAAATTATTACAATTCATCCAATATGAAACATAATTTTAATGGACAATTAATGAAATTGAATTTTTTTCCTTTTTTTTTGGCTGCCTTGGGTCTTCGTTGCTGTGTGCAGGCTTTCTCTAGTTGCGGTGAGCAGGGGATACTCTTTGTTGCAGTGCGCGGGCTTCTCATTGCGGTGGCTTCTCTTGTTGCGGAGCACAGGCTCTAGGCACGCGGGCTTCAGTAGTTGTGGTGCGTGGGCTTCAGTAGTTGTGGCACGTGGGCTCAGTAGTGTGGCTCGCAGGCTCTAGAGCACAGGCTCAGTAGTTGTGGCACACGGGCTTAGTTGCACCGTGGCATGTGGGAACTTCCCAGACCAGGGCTCGAACTTGTGTCCCCTGCATTGGCAGGCAGATTCTTAACCACTGAGCCACCAGGGAAGTCTTGAAATTGATTTTTTAATTTAACTATCACCCCCCAAAAATGCAGACCCAGAAGATTTCACTGATGAATTCTATCAAATATTTAAGATGAATTAATACCCATTGTACACAATCACTCCCAGAAAGCAGTACTAATTAATTTTATGAAGCTACTGTTACCTGATACCAAGACAAGACATAGACAGAACCAAAACCAAAACCAAAAACAAAAAACAAAAACCTACAGGTATATTTATCCCTTAAAGATAGATACAAAATCCTTAAAAATATATTAGTAGATAAAATTCAGCAATGTATAGAAAGAATTATACTATTACGAGTGAGGTTTTTCCTGGGATTTAAGGATAGATCAGTATTTGAAAATCAATGCAATCTACCATATTAAATAGTTAAAGGGGAAAAAAAAATCATGCACTCACTTGAGTCAAGGCAGAAAAAGCATTTGGTTAAATTCAACACCCATGACAAAAAAACTCAGGAAGGAGATTGGCCAAGATGGTAGAAAGACCCTAGCTCACCTCCTCCCAGGAACACACCAAAATTGAGACAGGAAGACAAGAGCACAACCATTTTGGAAAAGGGGAATGGCCTTGGGCAAAACAGGCCTTGCAAGCTAAAGAGCAAAGGCCTTGAGGGCCTGAGTCCCAGAGACAAAAACCATGCTTGCAGGAATAAAAGATTACTTTATCTCTGCTACACTAACAAGTACACTTAGTTGCCAAGAGACAGGTTCAACTATAAATTTTAACCTTATCTGTTCCTGTGCTTTCCTGCAGAAAATTTTCATGCATTTCTTTCTGCTCATAGAAATGCTCCCTATTCCTGACATCCACCATGGAGCCACCTGCTGCTGATCACACAAGTGTGAGGATTTAGGGAAATTATCAGTGATCATGACACAAACCCTCCCCCTCTAGTTATAAAAGCAACTCGCCCCTTCTACTTGGGGAGCTGGCACTTTTTTTTTTCTGCCTTCTCTTTTGTGCATCTGCCATCTCTTTTAGTAAAAAGCTTTGCTTGCCTAAGAGTCTTGTGGAAGTGATATTTATTTCTACGATGTTGCTGTCCAAGAATCTGGAAAGGGCCCGGTAACATAACCACAACTATCTGCCAAGCAGACATCAATGAAAAAGACCAGAATCTACCAGAAAAGATCTTTTATAACTAAAGACACAAAGGACCCACAATGAGACCAGTAGGAAGGGTGGACTCCAGATATAATCAAGTCCCATATCCCCAGGTGGGCGACCCACAAACTGGAGAATAAGTACAGTGCAGAGGTTCTCCCACAGGAATGAGAATTCTGAGCCCCACATTGGGCTCCTCAGCCTGGGAGTCCTGCACCGGCAAGACGAGCCCCCAGAGCATTTGGCTTTGAAGGCCAGCTGGGCTTAATTTTGGGAGCCCCAGAGGGGCCGGGGGCGGGGTGGGGGGGGATAAGCGGGTGTAAATAGAGATTTCACTCTTAAAGGGCGCACACAAAACCTCACGTGCACCAGGACCCAGGACAAAAGCAGTAATTTGATAGGCGCCTGGGCTGGACCTACCTGCTGGTCCAGGAGAGTCTCCCAGGAGAAAGAGAGGGCGGCTCACGCTGGAGACAAAGACGCTGGCGGCAGCCATACTTGGGAACATTCTTCCGCGTGAAAGCCGGTGCTGGCTGCATTTTCGTGGGCTCCTCCCTTTAGCTCATTAGCTCTAAGACCTGGCGCCACCCAACAGCCTGTAGGTGCCAGTGCCGGGACACCTCAGGCCAAACAACTAACTGGGCAGGGACACAGCCGTAGGCATCAGCTGACGGGCTGCCTAAAGACTTCCAGGCTTGACCACCTTGGGACACGCCCCTAGATACAGCCCAGCCTACCAGAGGGCCAAGAGTCAGCTCCGCCCACCAGTGGGTGGGCAACAGCCCCAGAGTTTTCTGGATCCTGACTCCACCCACCCGTGAGCCGGCACTAGCCCCGGGGCTCCCTGGCGTTCTGCAGTCAGGCCCCTCACGACCAGGCTCCACCAACCAGCAGCCGGCAGCATCCCCGCAAGGTAGGACCTAGCAACCAACCAACCGGACTAGGGGCCACCCAAGCCCACCAGACCACCCACATAGTCAGCCTATCACAACAGAAGCCCGTACTCGGGGCTTCCCTGGTGGCGCAGTGGTTGCGAATCTGCCTGCCAATGCAGGGGACATGGGTTCGAGCCCTGGTCTGGGAAGATCCCACATGCCGCGGAGCAACTAGGCCCGTGAGCCACAACTAGGCCCGTGAGCCACAACTACTGAGCCTGCGCGTCTGGAGCCTGTGCTCCGCAACAAGAGAGGCTGCGATAGTGAGAGGCCTGTGCACCGTGATGAAGAGTGGCCTCCGCTTGCCGCAACTAGAGAAAGCCCTCGCACAGAAACGAAGACCCAACACAGCCAAAAGTAAAAATAAATAAATAAATAAAATTAAAAAAAAAAAAGAAGGCCGTACTCAGCCCTTTTAGGGGGACTCCCTAGAGCATATAGCTCCGGTGACGAGAGGGAATGGGCCGCTAGGACGCATAGGACATCTACAGAAGGCCACTTCTTCAAGGTCAAGAAACGTAACTAACCTACCACATACATAAAAATACAAAAACACTCAGGAAAACAGGGATAGAGAGAAACTTTTCCCACTTGATAAAGAACATCTACCAAAAAAATCTACACCTAACATTATACTTAATGGTAAAAAAATAAACCAGGAACAAAGAAAGAATGCCCATAGAGATGGCAGTTTCTTATAAAACCAACATATAGCTATCATAGCAACTGCAACCCAGCAATTGCACTCCTGGATTTTTAGCCCATAAAAATGAATACTTACGTTCACATTAAAATCTGTACATGTGTGTCTGTATAGCAGGTTTATTTGTAACAGGCAAAAACTGGGAGCACTCAGATGTCCTTCAATGGGTGAATGGTTAAAATAACAGTGGTATATCCATTGCTGAGTCATGAACTCAGCAATAAAAAGTATCAAATATTAATACACAAAACAACTTGGAAGAATCTCTAGAGAATTATGCTGAGTGATGAAAGCCAATCCCTAAAAGTTTCATACGGCATTATTCCACATATGTAACATTCTTGAAATGACAAAATTGTGGAAATGGAGAAAAGATTAGTGGTTGCCAGGAGCTAAGAAGAGGCAGAGGAAAGTGGATGTGGCTACAAAAGGACAATATGAAGAGTCCTGCGATGGTGAAAATGTGTTCTATTTTGGCTGTACTGATGTCCGTATCCTGGGTGTGATGTTGTACTATAGTTTTGCAAGATGTCACCATTAGAGGAAACTGACTAAAGGGTCATTGGATCTCTTTGTATTATTTCTAACAACTACATAGTCTATAATTATATCAAAAAAAATTTTTTTTTTTTTTTAGAAATTCACGTTCTTTTATTTATTTATTTATGACTGTGTTGGGTCTTCGTTTCTGTGCGAGGGCTTTCTCTAGTTGTGGCAAGTGGGGACCACTCTTCATCGCGGTGCGCGGGCCTCTCACCATCGTGGCCTCTCTTGTTGTGGAGCACAGGCTCCAGACGCGCAGGCTCAGTAATTGTGGCTCACGGGCCCAGTTGCTCCGTGGCATGTGGGATCTTCCCAGACCAGGGCTCGAACCCGTGTCCCCTGCATTGGCAGGCAGATTCTCAACCACTGCGCCACCAGGGAAGCCCCTCAAAAAAATTTTAAGTTTAATTTTAAAAATGTTGAGTGAGGGGAGAGGAGGCATGTTCATGCATTTCTAAAATGTGAACAGTTTCTGGGGAAAATGAAGATTGAATTGGTCAGATGGTCCTAGTAGAATTTTCAGGTCTCCTTGAGACTGGTGATCATGAATTTATAAGGACAGCAATCTGCTCTGCTGTGAAGCTTACGTCACCTGTGCTTCACTGTCTGGGTGTAGGAATAGAGAAAACAGGTGGTTGGGTTTATTCAGGGTACAGGTGTCACTGAACAGGTGCAACAATAATAAGAAATGAAGGATAATGTTTCTCAAATCCATCTCTGTCCTTTCCACCCTCCCCTGCTGCTGCCTCAGCTCAGAATCCTGTTCTCACTCTCTGAGCTATGGCCAGCACCTCCTCAGGACCCTGCTACCTTTTGTTCCCATCCTACCACTTCAGCCACTGCTAGAGAGAGCCTTAGGAAAAAGTCAACACCCCCAGGGCTGACTTTTAACTGCTTAAGTTCCCTGGTGGCTCCTCATTACCTGGGAAGCACTTTATCAGAAGTGCAAACTGCTCTGGCCCTCCAGAGCTTACCCCTGACTGCCTCTTCCAGGCCCTCCACCAGTTCCCAGTTCCCAGCCACAAATAACTCAGCATCCCCACATCCATGATAGCTAGAGTGACCACATAATGTACCCCTCTAATTGAAGTGTATTAGTAACTCTGTTAGAACAATAAGCATAAACTGGGACAGTCTCTGGCAGATGAGGATGTAAGGTCATCCTCATTATAGTCCCACCACAGTAGACTTTGATATCTCCGTAGGAATTTCTATGCATCTCTCCATCCCCAGAAGAACATGGTGCCCTGCACGTTCTTGTGTTTGATAAATGTTTACCACCTCTCCTGGCCCTTGTCAAAAATATATGTAGAATTAAAATAATACAAGGTGGGAAATAAAATAATAAATTGATTTAAAGTGTTTTAAGGTGCTGACTTTGTCTTGGACATGGTAAAAATACATATTTATATCTTTAGGGTAATTCCTTTAAGAATTTAGAGGATATAAGACTGTATAACCAACGTGCTAGCAGAGACAAAGATATTGAATGACAAAGCATTATTTTGACTACAAAGTAGGCCAAAAAAGAAGATAATTAACATAGAACAAGAGGGACAAATAGAAAAATAAATAAATAAATAAGATTGTAGATCTAACCCAAATGAATCAGTACATTGAATGCAAATGGACTAATTACTACAATTAAAGATTCTAAGAAATATACCAAATTAAACACAGACCCCCCCACACACACATTTACACAGAACTTTAATCTGCTTACAGATGTCACACCTTAAATATAAGCGCACAGAAAAGTTGAAAGTAAGGAATGGAGAGGTGTCAATTTTCCCCAGATTTATTTCTGGATTCAATGCAGTTTCAATCAAAATGTTAAGAGGAATTTTGTGGAAAATAGGATAGTGATTCTAAAACTGATGTGTAAATGCAAAGGACTGACTTAAATTACCAATTATCACAACTGATTACAAGGCTGCAGTAATCAAGGCAGTGTGATCTTAGTGAAAATGGACAGATAGGCCATCAGAACAGAATATGAAGACAGGCCAACACATACAAGCTCACTTGATTTATGATAAACGTGACACTGCAATGGTGATGGCAACGGGACTTTTTTCCAATGCGTGGTGCTGGAATAATCAAATATCTGTGTTTTTTAAAATGTATTTTAAAATACATTTCTCGAAAGTTAAGTCCAGGAGGATTGTAGATGTAAATGTGAAAACCAAACTGTCCCTGGCCTGGGTTAGGTAAAGCTTTCAGAAACAGGACAAGTTGAGCACTGAGGGTAAAAGAAAAGTTGATACATGAACCTACATTTAAATTAAGAACTTCTGTTCAACAAAAGATACCAGAAAGAGAGTGAAAAGGCAAGTCACAGTGTGGAAGAAGAGAGGCATTTCACAAGAGCAGATATTCAGACAAGCATATGTAAAGGCTCAGTCTCATTAGTCAACAGGAACATGCAAATGAAATCCACAGTTTGGTATACTACATTCCCACTAGAATGACTGCAATTAAAATATCTGAAAGCACTACTGTTGGTGAGGATTTACAATACTTGCAACTCTCAAACATCACAGGTAAAGTGCAGAAATCCGCACAACTGTTTCTGAAAACTTTTTAGCAGTATCTACATAAAGTCCAACTGATGCTTATCTTTGAACCAGCACTCCAACAGAAAGGCATACATAAATTTGCCTAAAATCATGAACAAAAAAATGTTCATAGGGACACTATTTGTAATAACATCAAATGAAAACAAACCAAAAGTCTATCAACAGTAGACTGCATAAATTGTGATATTCAGATAATTAAATCCTCTATAGCAATGAAAATGAACTTCACATAGAAATGTAGAGAAATCTCTAAAGCCAATGTTGAATGAAAAAAAAAAAAGCCAGGCCAAAAAAAGGATAATTAATTCTATCTGTACGTATTTCAAAAATATATGAAATTAATCAGTGGCTATAGAACTGGGAGGCGTGGTTACCTTTGGGCTTCCAGACGTGTCCATTGGGAAGGTGGCAACGTTCTATTCCTGCTTTGGCCAGTGGCTACACGAGAGTGCTCACCTTGTTAAAAATGAATCAAGCTGTACGCTTATCATTTGTGCACTTTTCTGGTGTATTTTATAATTCTTTTAAAAAGTATATTTTCAAACAGTGCCCTTGTAGTCAGTTGAGCCCTTTGTGACCATATTTCCTACACTAACGATGTTCATCACTGACTAAGTACTTGCTATGTACTAGCCAGTGACGCTGGTACTAGACGTTTTATTCCAAGTTTTATTATTTCATCCTTTGAGACGGGATTGCTGCCCTCAGTGTATAGATCTCACAGATGTGGAAGCTGATACTCAGGGGGGTTAAGTGACTTGCTCATGGTCATATAGCAAGAAAATAGCAGAATTTGACTTCAAAAACATGCTTTTCTGATTGCAATTCACTGCCTCCTCTGTAGTTCCCCACCTCAGCATTATTTGGGAATCCATTCAGAAGAGTGGTCTCCAACAACTGGAGTTTTGAGGGATACAGTCACTCTGCCTCAGCTGTGAAAAGGGAAACGAGTGTTTTCTCCACAAATGTCACATACTCTGCTCTGCCTAGCTCACCCACAAGCTTGCAATCTGTGATGGCTGAGCCCCAGATCTGGGAAAGTGGCCCTCTGCCTGACGGTATCTCACGTCTACATCGTCTGAACATGCGGGGCAATCTAGGGTGGAAAGAACACAGCTTTTATCTAGGCTGACAGACTAGCTGGACCACCTTGAGCAAACCACTTAATTATTCTGAGTCTCTTTCACCTCATTTGTCAGAAAGTGATTTCTTGATTTTCCAAGGTAAGAAATGAGTTAATTCTCCTAGAACATGATAGGCATATATTCCACGTGACTCCCCTTTTTCCTCCTCTGGATCCCTGCTCTGTGCCTCAGGAGGCTGGCTAGTGTGAACTGTCTTGGTGGGCTCCCTGCCCTCTGCTCTTGGGATTAGCAGATTAGGAGGTGGGAGGACCAATGAAGTCAGAGTCTGTGTTCCCCGCTCTGGCTCCTTGTGGGGTCATCCCTTGGAGATGGACTCAGGCAGCCCGTTCCACACCTCCTCTCTCCCAGTTAGAAGACATGCTTTCTCCTCCTGTCCTTTCAGGCCATGAGGGGGTAAGAGTGTGCTGCTCTTTCTAACTACAGTCTTCTCCACTATCCTTGTGGCTTTCACGACCCGCGTACATCTTTCTGAATGGTCCCCCTCCTCAAATTCCTCAGCTTCAATGTGCCCTGTCTTTCCTACTGGGCAGGATCCTTACTGATCTGGTAGCCTGCTTTTCTCCTGAATCGAGAGGCACCTTCTACCTGAGGTAACATAGCTTGTCCAGATGCTGATCAAAGAAGATTCATCCACTGTGAGCTTCACACCTAAGGTAGTGGCAGAAACTGAAAAGCAGGTACAGACAGAGTAAATGTAAAATGATCTCAGCACACATACTCATGCATCTATTTTTTTCATAAGACACAAGGGAGTTAGGTCCTACCTCAGAAGAAAAGAGCCATCACCCCAGGAAGCCCCTGAAGATCTGGGGTTTTATGGAATACGTGACTATGGACCTCACCCCTGAAACTATATTCCCCAGGACTCAGTGCCTCTACAGCTTTGGAGGCTGGTCCTCCCCAGAGCCTGCTTCTTCTCTCATCTGCATTTCATTATGAGCACATATAGAAGTCAGGGCACTGACTGAACAGCTCCCAATCAATTCATGCCACTCTAAGTGAGCCAGGCTGCTTTTCATTTGCTTTCTGGGAACCATCAGAATTATTACCTGAGCGGGTCTTGGAAACGGGTGAAGGCTGCAGCCACTGTCAGCTCCCAGCGGGATAGGGCTGGGGCATAGGGCAAGTGTCCCAGTCCTAGGGGTGAAAATGGAAATGTTGCTTTTCTTTGACCTGGAAGGCAACTTTGCCTGCTGCCCAAGCTGAAAGGAAGTGTTCCATATGTGAACACTGTGAATGAGATGCTTGGCTCAGCTCCGAGGCTGAGCAGTTCCCACTGAGAAGTGGGATGATGTAGGTATGCAAATCACCCCAAGAGCTGCCATTTATGAGACTTTATTTGTGCAGATGCCTTATCACTGATCCTCACAACCGATCAGGACTCAGGACCCATTTTACAGGTGAAGGGACACAACAGGGGCTTGGAGATAATAGTGATGGGACCAGGGATACTCATCTGGTGAGTGACAAAGGCCAGACTTTAAGCCAGATCCGTTTGATCCTCAGTTTGTACTTATTATATGAATGTTAAGCCATGCTGCCTTCCATAGAGGTTCATTTGGCTCTACCTTAATGCAGAAGAAAGTAATTTGACCTCCATGAAGCAAAGGTAAGCATGGCCTTGCTTGTCAGCCTCTGCGTAGGTTCGACAGGAGACAGGTATCAGAAGAGGGGAGCTTATGAACTGGAAAAACGTCATTCTAGCCGTCTTAGGTCACAGACAGCTCTACGCATTTAGTCTCCTCACCTTAAATCCAGGATCACAGAGCTGAAAGGTCCAGAAACAAAATGAAAATCCAGGTCTTGCTTATTTTAGTGACACTCAGCAGTTGCCTAGCTTGAGGTCTAAGGGACACTGATCCCTTCTCCCCATTCCATCCCCCAAGGAGCCAGGCATAGGCAAATACATGTTGATATGTCCCAGGCCCTGTGCTAACAGTTTCAATGTAAAGTGTTAATACTTGGTCATGAGTAAGAGCGTGGGCTCTGCACTCAGATTGCCTGGATGTCACATCCCTGCTCCACCAGGTAAGCAAGTCACTGAACTCTGAGCATCATTTTCCTCGTTAGCTACAATGCGCGATAATAACAGGAACAAATGAGATGATACAGAGAAAGCTTTGGCACGTAGCAAACACTCAAAAACTTCCAGCTATCCATATGGTTACTAAGTATGGAATTCTCACAAAAGACAATGAGACAGATATTATCATCATCAATATATGAATAAAGCAGTGAGACTCAAAGAAGTAAAAAACAGCAACAACAACAACAAAAAACCCACTGTACTCAAGATGTCACAACCAATACGTGCCAGAAGTAGGATTCTAGCCCACACTTGGCCAGTTTCAATAGCTGTTCCTTCGCCTTGTCTGGACCACCTTCCTGTGCACCAGGATTACAGCATCAGCACCGCCCCATGGCCCCTGCATCCTGCAGTTTCTAGTGTGCCCTGCCAGTGGGACTTCTCAGCCTCAGGGTTAAAGTCCCAAGGGTCCTAGCCACAGTGAATTTCCCACACTCTTTCCTCTGGCTACAGTTCTGTAATTCTTTCCCCCCTCAGACAGGTACCAACTTGCCATCACACCTAAACACTGGCATTGGGAGAGTGGGACACAAGGGCTTGCCTGAATTCCATCTCTTACAGGCAGTGTCTTAGAGTTTTTATGAGATAATTTTTAAGAATATCCTAGAAGATACGGACCTTGTTTCTGAAAAGCATGCACACACACACAAAGTAACTCAACAATTTGACAAACAATTTTTAGAAGGTTGTCAGGCACCTCTGAGATCTATCCAGGGACTTCAGGGGAGGAATTCCTGCTCTGGGGAGAATCCTAAAGTGCTGTAGAGCACAAGTCAGCCCTGGAGCTTCCCTTGGCCTGATATACAGTTTGCTTTCTGTAGAAGGAGGGGCTTTTGGGAGAAGAGATACCCTCGGGAAGCAGCCCATCTTCTGAGTGAATCTGGCAGACTCTGATTCCCTGCCTGGTTAAGGGCTCTTTAAAGGAGCAGGTACCTGGCCTAGACTCTGTGGATAGTAATAACCCTGTTAGCCCAGGCTAGCCACGTCCACAGCAGGGGTGCAAGAGCAGATACTCACCAACACACCTGAGGCCACTGGAGAGGAAGCAGCAGATGCAGAAGCTGAGGGAGCTGGTGGGGCTGTCTCCACCATACCTTGGGACAGAGAAGGCCAGCACGGGTCCAGCGGCTGAGAGACAGCAGGTGTGCTCCCTACCGAGGGAGAGCCAGCTGTGTTGGCAGGAACACGTGCTATGAACTCAGACAGACAAGGAACTATGCATCCCAGCACTATCACTTACCAGCTTTGGGACCATGCCTTTTTGAGTCTCATCTTCCCTTTCCACAAATTTTGGATAATAATTTTTACTTCGCAGCGCTGATCTGAGAATGAAAGGGCATTTGTATGCAAGGGGTAGAGTACAGTCCCTGGAACACTCTACAGGCAGACCTCGTTTTATTGTATTTCACTTCACTTTATTGCACTTTGCAGATATTGCATTAGCTATAAATTAAAAGTTTGTGGCATCCCTGTGTCAAACACGTCTGTTGGCACCATTTTCCCAACAGCATTTGCTTACTTCGTGTCTCTGTGTCACATTTTGGTAATTCTCACAATATTTCAAATTTTGTCATCATTATTGTATTTGTTAGAGTGATCTGTGATCAGTGATCTTTGATGTCACTATTGCACTTTGATGTTATGACTCCCTGAAAGCTCAGATGATGGTTAGCATTTTTTAGCAATAAAGTATTTTAAATTGAGGTATGTACATTGTTTTCTTAGACATAATGCTATTGCACATTTAGTAGACTACAATATAGTGTAAACATAACTTTTATATACAATGGGAAATTCGTGTGACTTGTTTTATTGTGATATTCACTTTATTGCAGTGCTCTGGGACCAAACCTGCAGTATCTCTGAGGTCTGCCTATAGCTCATGTCTATTCTTATGTGGAAACAATTAGATGCCTTGGAGAATGCTTGAGATTTCTTTGCATATTTCAAGGATTTGGGTTGAAAATCCGAAGGATTTCAAAATAATGGTTTGGTTACAGTTCACTGCACACCGGGCCACCTGGCCAGAGAGAGGCCACTTTGCAGGAAATGCATCTCCCGCCACAGCGGCTGATTGCAGAACACCACTTGGCTGATGGTTGCATTGAGACTGCGCACTGGGCAGAAAAGCTCTGAAATAGCCTCTTTCTTCCCTGGACTCTGTTTCCTAGATCTGAGGAGCAGGACCTGCTTCCATGACCTAAGTGCATTGCTGTGTGCTTTTAAACTCTATATGCCTGCGCCTGCAACGGTGAGTGTGTGTGCATGGACCTCAGTGTCCGTGCATGAGCATGTGTATATGTGTACGTGTGCCTGTGTACCCTTGTTGTGTTTGTTGGTAAGTCTCAGTGTGTTGGTGGCTATTTTGTTTCCCTCTGAGCTTGGATACTTGGTTGTCCCTAGCAACTGTATGCTTGAATCTGCCAGCAACTGAGCCCTCCCAGAGACACATTTGATTGCTCACCCTGGTGCTCCCTCTTCCAGATCCTGGCCATTGACCATTGCAAATTTCTGTAGCAAGAGTTTTCTTCTTGCTGTGGAGAGACCCTCTCCTTTCTCTGGAGCTCAGCACCCAATATCAAGTTCAGAGGTGAAAATGAAAGCTAGAGGGAGGGTCTGATATCATTGACAATTGTCCCTTCCTCCCTTATAGGAGGTATTAGCTTACCTGATTTATCTGGAACGTGTGCACTTCTCTCATAAATAATCCCTCTGACTATATACCAATGGGAGGGAAAAAAAGACAGTAATTAAAGTTATTGGCACAGGAAATTGTTACCTATCTGAAGTTTCCTGGTATGAAGGGTAAGAGTAATAAGGATCAAGCATAATTTCATTTATTAAAAGCAACTAATGGTATGAAATAAAATAATATTTTAGATGTAAAACATGTCACATTAGGAACAGAAATTCTGTCTCTTTTATTGTGCTCATAACCAGGGAAGGTCAGTTAAAATATTTTGAAATTTTATCTAATCTTGTGTTGCCAAAGCTAGGAGAGCAAAACAAAGCTTTTGTTAAGACATAGATGCTAATTCATGAGCGCTCACCTGTGGGAGTGAAAGGTGAGTTTTTCTAGACAGTTTCCTGCAATGAAGGCAGAGGCCCGTGTGTAAGTAACCCCTTAGTCTTGGAAGCATATTGTCACACAGAGACCCAGGTTCTCCATGGGACCTTGCCCATCCCTATGATGATAAAATGAGAAGGCATAGACCAGAGGAACGGAATATTCCTTCCATGTGATCATGTGGTCAGTGGTCAGTGGTCTTTTCTTCCTTTGTGTGTCAGTGGTCAGTGGTCTTTTCTTCCTTTATGTGTCCTTTGTCTTCTTTCAGCACTTGAAAAGACAAGATTAAATATGGAATTCATTTCACCTTGGCAAGATTTAGAAGGATCTAGAATTTAGGAACTGGGCAGTTTTTTCTTAAGAAAATAGAACCCTTTGGGATTCCTGTCTAGATCCGTCTGTCTGTCCAGATGACCTGGGAATGCCTAAGGGTTCTCTGCCTCCCCCCTCCCAGCCTTTGGAGCCTGCACCCAACATTGGAGAAGCCTCTCATTGGTGGGGGGATAGAAGGGCAAGGGCCAGACAGGCTCCTTTCAGTGCCTAAGAGTTGAAAACTTGATCATGAAGACCAAATTCCTCAGGTCAGTCCTCTTTGGCCCAAGTCTGGCAGTGGAGCTGTTTCTCCTGCAAAGGCCTAAAAGTCAGAGGGGAACCTTGTGATGCAAAAGATAGGTCTGGAGAGCATATGAATCTGGAGGTCCAGGGCCCAGGCTGGTGATCCTGGGGCCATAGAGATGACTGGGCACATGGATGTTCACTGGAAAATGGTACCCACAGACCCTCTGAGGGCCAAATATTGAGAAGCCAAGCTGTGGGCCCTCAAAGAATGACAGACCCTTAGCCCGAAGGCCAAAGCACAAGGAAGCAACTTCTCCAAGGTCAGAGTGGATGTAGAAATGAGAGAAGAAACAAAGGCACCCAACTCTTAAAAGGATGTTCATTCCACAAGGCCATGGGAACACTTCCCTATGGAGTGTGGCCCAATTTTCTCCAAGGAGTTTCCCAAGAAATCACATATCACAGGAAGCTGTTAGGTTAACCAAAGATTAAGATGACTTCTCAGCCTGCTCTCACATTGCTCCCCAGTCGGTGTGAGGGTACTCTGTATACACACTGGGTGAGGAGTGCATGCCTCCACCCCTAGGCGTGTCTGAGTCCCACTTGGCCAACGAAGTTTCACTCACAACAGTCCACGCCAATGGGACAGAATCCAGCTGCTGCCCAGGAACAAGCAGATAGCATTCCTTCCCCCACAGAAGAAGAGGATAGGGAGCAAAGTCAAGTTTTATTATTAAACAACTTTAATCCAAATGCTGATTATTATTTGCAGTGTCTGAAGGCACAAAATATACCTAAAATGTATGGAATAGTCTAAACAGAGTTATAAATCCAAAGAGCAAAGCGTGAAAAAAAGATACATTCTGAGCTGACACAGAAATCTGAGTTGGGAAGAATTTTTTGCTAGATAATTTGCTTGGATATCAATCATTTCCCCTCATGCCAAGGATAGGAAATTTTAAAAAATAACATAAACATGGCGAAGAATAACACCATGAGGTGTTAATATTTTTTTATCAGCAAAATACCTTTCCCTCAAAGATCCACTTGCTCTCATCCTCTCTCTCTCTCTCTCTCTCTCTCTCTCACACACACACACACACACACACACACACACAATCTCTCACCTCTCCCTGACACCCATTCAAAGCAAACTGTCCAAGAAGATACCCATGGTATACCCCAGAAGACAGGTCATTTCAGGGAGAAAAACAAAAACAAAAAATGAAAAAAAACAGACTTGGGTGTGAGATAAGGCAGTGAGACCAGAATTTGATTAAAAAAATAGAGAAATATATATGACAACTTGACCATCCAGGGCAGGACCCCTCAAAGTGCTGATGGAAAGAAAATGAACCCCGTCCTCCCTCAGGGTAACCATTGCCCACCTAAGCTTCACCATGTGCGTGCACCCAGGTCTGGGCTCTACACGCTGTGATTGGAGAAGCGTCAGTGGATCTCCTTGGTAGCATGAATATCAGGCCATTCTCAGAATCCACAGATAAATAACATAATTATAAACACTGTCCTCCCCAGAGTGTTTTTAGCTGACTGTGTGATGCAGCCGCTCCTTACTGCTCAATCATGCCACGCGGGACTTTGGGAAAGAAATCAATCCCAAGCTAGTTATCACCCTCATAAATACATCTCTGGAGTAACTCCATAGTGCTATAGGAGAGGCAATCAATAGGACTCTGTATTTCTCCACGACCACAGATCCGAGCTCTTAGCCCCCTGATTACTGCTGGGAGAGGGAGCCCCACCCTTTTTGGTGCCAGAGGTAGGCACCACATTCTGGCAGGTTAGGAAAGCAGAATCACCTTCGTCTTCAGAAGAAGAGCTTGAAGGTACAGCTCACAGTACTCGAATTACTCTGCCCCTAGTGTTTTGCTTTGTTTTTGTTTTTTCCCTCTCTGGTTCTCTAGTTTAATTGCCCCAAAAAGGGCAATGGAGGGAGGCAGGGCTGTCAGGTTGTCTTCGGCTTAAGAAACAGAGTTTCCTAGCAGGTTCACCAGCTCAAGGATAGGCCTGAGGATCTCAGAAACTATATGATGCCATCAGCCAGGAGGGCCCCTGCTATGGGCCACATCACAGCTTGAGGGTTTCTGGTCTGGAGAAGGTGGCAAAGCAGGGTATGAGGGCTCATGCTGGGTTCCGGCCCTGTTTGGCAGACTGCCTGCAGTGTTTAAGACCCAGAGACATTCTTTTACTTTTGGGGCTACTTCCCTGGGGCCTGGGAATTACTTGTCTCCACATCACACACAGTTACGCTGTTCTTTCTCTCAGAGCCGAGGCTTCCTCTTACCTGAACCAACATGATCCCTTTGATCTACTCTGGGCACTCCCATCACCTACAGCACTGGTCTGCTCACCTGGCGTACCTCCCTCCACTCCTCCAACAGGATCCTTTTACCTGAAACCACGGGTCTCACATCCAAGGGAATGTTCTCCCCCTACCTGGCTTCTCATCCCCCCCACCTCACCTGGTCCACACATCACACCTCCCATCTCCCTATCCCCACAGACAAGGCCAAGCCCACCTCTGCCCAGTCTCCAGAGGAAATGATGGGACCTACCCTCCTTCTCCCAGATTCCATCACTTGTTGATTCTTCCAACTAGGAAAAGAAAGTAAAAAACAAGGCCAACAGGATAACCCTAGAGCATGTCGGCCTCAGGGCCCTCAGAGTCGGTTGCATTGGCCTGGGTGCTTCTCCTGGGTCCACAGCACACCGTGACATGCAGTGGGGTGACCAACAGGACTGTCCTGTGTCCCGGGAGCCTCCTCAGTCCCAGGCTGACTGGCACAGTTGATCACCCTACAGCACAGGGACCCAGGGGTCGGACCAGCACTGACTTGAGGCTCACCTTTTATCTACCCGAGAGGACTAAGGGGAACCGAGGGCCAGGAGCGGAGGAACATGGCAGGAAACCATGGGACAGGGCAGCAAGCAGCAATTGGGGCTCCTCTAAAGGGACCGGCTGCTTACCTTCCGCTCTCCGCCAGCAGGGGGCGTCCTTATCTGATCGCCCCTCCTGCCCTCGCCCTCAGAAAGGCCCAGGAACAGGGGGCTTCTTTGGCACTTCAGAATGATCACAAGTAATTTGCCTTTTTATTCATATAGAACAAAATTTACAAAGTCATTCATACAGTTTTTGTGGTTTTTTTTTTTTTACTGACTTCGAAAATTGGGAATATTCAAAATACACTTTTACCCCACTCCATTCTGTCATTATTTACACATATATACAAGAAAAATGAAAGAGTCTCTGTGTGTGTGTGTGTGCACGTGTGCGTGTGGTTTATGTTGTTTTCTGGTATTAAAAAGCTCTGCTGGTCGGGTGGGTGGATGGGTGGGCAGGAGGGCAGGCGGTGCGATCAGATGGAGGTGCCGTGGGAGGTGTCCAAGGCCTCCGGAAGGACGCCTCCAGGCACGGGCTGGAAGGACATGGGGATGGGGGTCTTCACGGGGCTCTGGCGGAACAGCCCCCCGTTGGGCGACCTGTGTTTGCACTGCATGGAGGGCATGGTGGCCGAACTGCTCAGTGGCAGAGGCAGGTTGCTGCTGGGCCCTGACGAGAGTGTCCGGCTGGTGCCGTGGCTGCTTTGCTCCGGCAAGAAGGTGCTGACCGAGAGCTGCGTGTTCTGATACTCCCGCGCCGGCTCCAAGGCCTGGCTGGGAGCCAGGCCCCCCATCTCCAGGGCCGAGAGCTCAATGGACGCTGGGGAAATCTGCTTGTGAGCAATGTCTTCATCCATTAGACTGTTCATACGCCGATGGACCTGCTCCAGATTCACTTCTTTGTCCTGCAGGGAGAGCACAGGAGGGTCAGGCCAAGCCCTAACAGGAGCCCCAACTGGCTTTCTGAAAACTCTGGGAGGCTGGAGACCCCAGGCCTGTTCAGCCTGCTGGGCAGTGGGTGAGCATGCCTCCATTTCTCCCACCTCCCCTCAACTGCATGGCCAGCCCTGCTACCTGGGGTACCAGTAGCCTGGGACACTGCCCCCAGGTAGCAAAGACCCAGCAAGCAGGACTTGGCAGCATCTGCCACCCGCCCCCACCCCCCCGCCCGCGCTCTGCTTAGAACGACTGTCACACCCAGAGGCAAGCCTTGGGAGAAGATGCTTTGAACAACTGGCAGAAACAGCAGCAGGAGTCCCATGGGAATAAACGGGAATGGTCCTTGAGCTCCTAACGTGCCCCATGGATTTGCCATTTAGTGCTCATAATGCTCAAAAGACCTGGTGGGATCAACCCCACCTTAGGCAAAAGGAGGCTTGGGTTCAGGAAGGTCGATGGCCTCCCAGATTCATAACCTCAGTGAGTGGCACAGGCAGCACAGGAAGCCTGGAGCATTCAAAATCTCCAGAGATGCCAGGGAGGGGGCATGTCCCCGTCTGGAGTCTCACGGGGCTGGGGTCCTGGATGAGGATGGGGGGTGGGATGGTGAGGGAAGAGACTTCCCAGGGGTCAGCTGACTTTTCCGCTATCATGAGGGTTTGAGGCTGCCAAGATAGGTGACCCTCACACACCTGACTCTTTCTCCATATGGTGAACGGCATCAAGGAAATTGTTTTGTTTGTTCAATTATCTATTTGCTTAAGAAAAGAAGCAGAACAAATATCACTGATATTTTGTCTACAGTGTCAGAATAAATCAAAGAGGCCAAACTACTTGAAAGCTCCTTAAAGAAAAAGACCATGTAATCTACTTCCTCAGTTTCTCCCCAGTGACCTGGGGTACAAAACCAGGTGTCCATGGAAGAGCCATGCTAGCCCTTCAATGAGGTGTTAGAAGTTGCAGACCTATTTTCAGGAGTATTAGTGCGGATGTGCCAGGCAAGGTTATTCCCACTGCCTTTGCTTCCCTGTTGTCAAACTGCATGAGCAATACCAAGTCAAAGCTCTGCTCCAAGACACAGCATCACAGGCTGTCTAATGTCAACATCCATATAGCAGAGAGAGAAACCTGTCCCCTGCCCACCTTGTAGGGTTGTTAGAAATATCACAAAATGTAAAAGCCCTGAATGTACTTTCAAAAGAAAAAAGAAGGAGACACACAAATCCAAGGGCCATTCCAGTGGCTGCTTTGGGCTCCTCTGAGGCTAGTGGGAGAGGATATTCCCCAGGAAGAGGCAACCCTCAATAACTGGCGTGAGCTCCCCTCTCATAGGAGAGTACATGGGGTTGGTTAAGTTTCATCCCATTAAGTCTCATCCCAGCCTTTCTCAGCAAGGAAGCTGTCTCTGCAGTCCACTCCATGCTCCCAATGCACCCTGGCATGGAGAAGGCAGGACCACTGCTCTCTCCACAACTTTGTTGAGTTCATGACTAGCATACAGGACTTCGCTTCTGGCGGGACACCTGCTATCTTCCCCAGAACCTTTCCCAGAACAAGAAGACTGACAACACCCATACAACAATGAGGAACTCATTCAAGGCCAAGAGGAAACATGAGGATAAGAAATCCAACTGGTTTGAGGGTGGAAGGCACTATGGGAAGTGGGTCATGTCATAATGGAAGCCACATCAGAAATCGTTGACATGGCCCCATGGGCAGAGCCAAGTTTCCAGTGATCCGAAGCCCCAGCTCAGCAGAGCTCAGCTCACCGTTGCTGGGAGACTAGCTCCAAGTTAGGGACACCTCTGGGTGGCAAGTACGACGGGTGAAATTAGGGGAAGTGGCTAGAGAGTACCAGGCCTTTACTTAGACTAAACATGGTGCATACAATGTCTTTCACTGGCTCCTTCAACAGTTTGTAAAATGTTTAGCAAACTAAATCCAAGTTCTCTTCTTAATTATGTTACAGCATGGTTGATCCAGCTCTGTGCAACCTTGCTCTTTTCCCTGTATCATTTATATGCTTTGTTTCTATTCTTGAATATTAAACTATTTTTAATAGTTGTTAAACTGTTATATTAGGCACTGGCTGTTTTACTGCTATCAAGCATCTATTCTACCTTCCCAAGAAGACCATGATTCATTTTCCTTGGGGGAATCACTTTTTCCCCACTGGATGACAGTTTGGCAGTGCCCTGCCTACCTGTAGCCAAAAGGCAGGACCATGACCCAGGTAAGGACAAGAGAACTGGATCTGAATCCTGAACAAAGAGATAAAGAGATAGAAGGTGGTTGATGGTCCATCCATGACAGCGGTAGTGCTTCAAGAAACTTTCTACTCTGGGACCACCTCCTCGATTTTGCCTCCCAGCCCTCCAAACAAGCCTTGACTTCTGCCAGCATGCTTCTCCAGCCTTCTCATGGCTGCTGTGAGCTCCTGATAAGCTTCTGATGCACTGTTTCATGTGTGTCAGCCAAAGTCAATGCCACAGCTGTGTTGGTAAATATTTGTATCTGTGGGCTATTTTCATTTCAAAATACATGAAGGGCAGAAGACAGGTACCAGAAAGACTGGAAGCTGGAGAAATTGAAGGAGAATTTCAGACACTTTTGGAGCTTAATAATATAAACTTCCCTTCTCTCTGCATCCAGCCAAGCTCGAAGAATGGACAAGCCAAGGGCTGGCAGAGCCTTTAGCCTAAAGAAAAACTGATGACCCAGTGAGTGGTCCTGGGATCACTGGAAGAACTAGTTAGTTGCATAATCTTGCCTTTTTCTCCTTTCTATTTTCTTTTCAGGGCTGTAAGAATCCTTTTGAGGACAGAAATAAGTAGTTTAAGAGTAGACTAATTTGGAGTGGGAGGTGAGTGTCTTGGTCCCAGCTGTGTTCACTCTGGATTCTAGCAGTTAAAGGAGAGGGCTTGGCCCCCTTTTTCATAGTCAATGGAACACTTGGCCAGGACAAGTGTTCAGATGCTCCCCATGTTTTTGGGGTTGACAGGTACAGAATGAGAACTTCCTGCCAAAGAAGGCCAGAGGGAGACAGAGAGTTGAGAGTGGGAGCAAAGTGAAAGGAGCCCTCTTACCTAATGCCAGGGAAACAGACATAAGGAAAGCATTGTGGGAAGACCAACCAACCAAAATCTTCTGGAGAAATGGGAGCAAAAGAGGTCACCCTTTTGATGAAATCCTTCACCAGTGAAGGACAAGGGAGAGGAGGTTTGGGGGCAGTATTATAAAAGTGATAGGGCACAGGCATAATTATATAATAATCTAGCATAATTATCACAGTTCTGAGGGGTTGACCAGGTAATATCAAAGCATCTAGAATAAAGACCATCCCAGAGTGTGGATGTGGAGACAATCCGATACCCTAGAGTGAGGATTTTTGGAGGCAAGAACTTGAATAAATAGCATTTTTGTGTTTTTTGTGTTTTTTTTAACATCTTTTCTTCCACTTATTATTAGCAGTTGACATGAGGTGGAGAAGAAGGAGGATGAAATTTGGAGCCAAAGCTTGAGATTTGAGTCTGGCTTCTGCTAAGACACACAATCTATCTGGGCCTCCATTCTCTCCCCTATAACATGGCAGTTGTACTAAAATCTGCTTCCTAGGAGCCAGGTAAAGATCAGGGAAGATGGTGAATATAAAAGCAAATGTTGTGATAATTGTACAAATATTTAACAATGTTAATAATATTTGCTGCTATTCATAAGATTGAAAAATATTTCCCAAATCTTGCATACCCGACTCCTGAGGCCTTTCTAAGATGGGTTTCTTTTTTAATTTTTATTGTATCATTCCCTATGTCATTTTTAAAAAAATTTATTGTAATTTTTTATACAGCAGGTTCTTATTAGATAACTATTTTATACATATTAGTGTATATATGTCAATCCCAATCTCCCAATTCATCACACCACCACCCCACCTCCACTTACCTCCCTTGGTGTCCATACGTTTGTTCTCTACATCCGTGTCTCTATTTCTGCCTTGCAAACCAGTTCATTGGTACCATTTTTCTAGATTCCACATATATGAGTTAATATACGATATTTGTTTTTCTCTTTCTGACTTACTTCACTCTGTATGACAGTCTCTAGGCCCATCCACGTCTCTACAAACGACCCAATTTCGTTCCTTTTTAGGCTGAGTAATATTCCATCGTATATGTGTACCACATCTTCTTTATCTATTCGTCTGTCAATGGACATTTAGGTTGCTTCCATGTCCTGGCTATTGTAAATAGAGCTGCAATGAACATTTTGGTGCATAACTCTTTTTGAATTATGGTTTTCTCAGGGTATATGCCCAGTAGTGGGATTGCTGGGTCATATGGTAATTCTATTTTTAGTTTTTTAAGGAATCTCCATACTGTTCCCCATAGTGGCTGTATCAATATACATTCCCACCAACAGTGCAGGAGGGTTCCCTTTTCTCCACACCCTCTCCAGCATTTGTTGTTTGTAGATTTTCTGATGACGCCCATTCTAACTGGTGTGAGGTGATACCTCATTGTAGTTTTGATTTGCATTTCTCTAATAATTAGTGATGTTGAGCAGCTTTTCATGTGCCTCTTGGGCATCTGTATGTCTTCTTTGGAGAAATGTCTATTTAGGTCTTCTGCCCATTTTTGGATTGGGTTGTTTTTTTAATATTGAGCTGCATGAGCTGTTTATGTATTTTGGAGATTAATCGTTTGTCCATGGATTTGTTTGCAAATATTTTTTCCCATTCTGAGGGTTGTCTTTTCCTCTTGTTTGTAGTTTCCTTTGCTTTGCAAAAGCTTTTAAGTTTCATTATGTCCCATTTGTTTATTTTTGTTTTTATTTCCATTACTCTAGGAAGTGGATCAAAAAAGATCTTGCTGTGATTTATGTCAAAGAGTGTTCTTCTTATGTTTTACTCTAAGAGTTTTATAGTGTCCGGTCTTACATTTAGGTCTCTAATCCATTTTGACTTTATTTTTGTGTATGGTGTTAGGGACTGTTCTAATTTCATTCTTTTACATGTAGCTGTCCAGTTTTCCCAGCACCACTTATTGAAGATGCTGTCTTTTCTCCATTGTATATCCTTGCCTCCTTTGTCATAGATGAGTTGACCATAGGTGCGTGGGTTTATCTCTGGGCTTTCTATCCTGTTCCATTGATCTATATTTCTGTTTTTGTGCCAGTACCATATTGTCTTGATTACTGTAGCTTTGTAGTATAGTCTGAAGTCAGGGAGTCTGATTCCTCCAGCCCCGTTTTTTTCCCTCAAGACTGCTTTGGCTATTGGGGTCTTTTGTGTCTCCATACAAATTTTAAGATTTTTTGTTCTAGTTCAGCAAAAAATGCCATTGGTAATTTGATAGGGATTGCATCGTATAGTCATTTTCACAATATTAATTCTTCCAATCCAAGAACAAGATGTATCTCTCCATCTGTTGGTATCATCTTAAATTTCTTTCAACAGTGTCTTGTAGTTTTCTGCATACAGGTCTTTTGTCTCCCAAGGTAGGTTTATTCCTAGGTATTTTATTCTTTTTGTTGCAATGGTAAATGGGAGTGTTTACTTCATTTCTCTTTCAGATTTTTCATCATTAGTGTATAGGAATGCAAGAGATTTCTGTGCATTAATTTTGTATCCTGCAACTTTATGAAATTCATTGATTAGCTCTAGTAGTTTTCTGGTGGCATCTTTAGGATTCTCTATGTATAGTATCACGTCATCTGCAAACAGTGACAGTTTTACTTCTTCTTTTCCAATTTGTATTCCTTTTATTTCTTTTTCTTCTCTGATTGCCATGGCTAGGACTTCCAAAACTATGTTTAATAACAGTGGTGAGAGTGGACATCTTTGTCTTGTTCCTGATCTTAGAGGAAATGCTTTCAGTTTTTCACCATTGAGAATGATGTTTGATGTGGGTTTGTCGTCTATGGCCTTTATTATGTTGAGGTAGAGTCCCTCTATGCCCACACTCTGGAGAGTTTTTATCATAAATGGGTGTTGAATTTTGTCAAAAGCTTTTTCTGCATCTATTGAGATGATCATATAGTTTTTACTCTTCAATTTGTTCATGTGGTGTATCACATTGATTGATTTGTGAATATTGAAGAATCCTTGCATCCCTGGGATAAATCCCACTTGATCAGGGTGTATAATCCTTTTAATTATATGATGGTGGCCTCATAGAATGAGTTTGGGAGTGTTCCTTCCCCTGCAAGTTTTTGGAAGAGTTTGAGAAGGATGGGTGTTAGCTCTTCTCTAAATGTTTGATAGAATTCACCTGTGACACCGTCTGGTCCTGGACTTTTGTTTGCTGGAAACTTTTTATCACAGTTTCAATTTCATTACTTGTGATTGGTCTGTTCATATTTTCTATTTCTTCCTGGTTCAGTCTTGGAAGGTTATACCTTTCTAAGCATTTGTCCATTTCTTCCAGGTTGTCCATTTTATTGGCATAGAGTTGCTTGTAGTAGTCTCCTAGGATGCTTTGTATTTCTGTGGTGTCCATTGTAATTTCTCCTTTTTCATTTCTAATTTTATTGATTTGAGTCCTCTCTCTCTCTTTCTTGATGAGTCTGGCTAAAGGTTTATCAATTTTGTTTATCTTCTCAAAGAACCAGCTATTAGTTTTATTGATTTTTACTATTGTTTTGTTTCTATTTCATTTATTTCTGCTCTGATCTTTATGATTTCTTCCCTTCTACTAACTTTGGGTTTTGTTTGTTCTTCTTTCTCTAGCTCCTTTAGCTGTAAGGTTAGATTGTTTATTTGAGATTTTTCTCGTTCCTTGAGGTAGGCTCGTATTGCTATAAATTTTCCTCTTAGAACTGCTTTTGTGGCATCCCATAGGTTTTGGATCATTGTGTTTTCATTGTTATTTGTCTCTAGGTATTTTTTGATTTCCTCTTTGATTTCTTCAGTGACCTCTTGGTTATTTAGTAACGTATCGTTTAGCCTCCATGTTTTTGTGTTTTTTACGTTTTCTTCCCTGTAATTGATTTCTAATCTCACAGAGTTGTGGTCAGAAAAGATGCCTGATATGATTTCAATTTTCTTAAATTTACCAAGGCTTGATTTGTGACCCAAGATGTGAATCCTGGAGAATGCTCCATGTGCACTTGAGAAGAAAGTGTAATCTGCTGTTTTTGGATGGAATGTCCTATAAATATCAATTAAATCTATCTGGTCTATTGTGTCATTTAAAGCTTGTGTTAGCTTATTAATTTTCTGTCTGGATGTTCTGTCCACTGATGTAAGTAAGGTGTTAGAGTCCCCCACAATTACTGTGTTACTGCCAATTTCCTCTTTTATAGATGTTAGCATTTGCCTTATGTATTGAGGTGCTCCTATTTTGGGTGCATATTTATTTAAACTGTTATATCTTCTTCTTGGATTGATCCCTTGATCGTAATGGAGTGTCCTTTCTTGTCTCTTATAACATTCTTTATCTTAAAGTCTATTTTATCTGATATGAGTATTGCTACTCCAGCTTTCTTTTGATTTCCATTTGTATGGAATATCTTTTTCCATCCCTGCACTTTCAGTCTGTATGTGTCCCTAGGTCTGAAGTGGGTCTCTTGTAGACAGCCTATAGACGGGTCTTGTTTTTGTATCCATTCAACAAGCCTGTGTCATTTGGTTGGAGCATTTATTCCATTCACACTTAAGGTGATTATCGATATGCATGTTCCTATTACCATTTTCTAATTGTTTTGGGTTTGTTTTTGTAGGTCCTTTTCTTCTCCTGTGTTTCCCACTTAGAGAAGTTCCTTTAGCATTTGTTGTAGAGCTGGTTTGGTGGTGTTGAATTCTCTTAGCTTTTGCTTGTCTGTAAAGCTTTTGATTTATCCATCGAATCTGAATGAGATCCTTGCCAGGTAGAGTAATCTTGGTTGTAGGTTCTTTCCTTTCATCACTTTAAATATATTGTGCCACTCCCTTCTGTATTGTAGCGTTTCTGCTGAGAAATCAGCTGTTAACCTTATGGGAGTTCCCATGTATGTTATTTGTCATTTTTCCCTTCTTGCTTTTAATAATTTTTCTTTGTCTTTAATTATTGTCAATTTGATTACTTGATTTGATTACTTCATGGACTTGGGTGGCTATTTCCTTTCCCATGTTAGGGAAGTTTTCGACTATAATCTCTTCAAATATTTTCTCAGGTCCTTTCTCTCTCTCTTCTCCTTCTGGGACTCCTATAATGAGAATGTTGGTGCACTTAATGTTGTCCCAGAGGTCTCTTAGAGTGTCTGCATTTCTTTTCATTGTTTTTTCTTTATTCTGTTCCATGGCAGTGAATTCCACCATTCTGTTTTCCAGGTCCCTTCTCTGTCCTTCTGCCTTAGTTATTCTGCTATTGATTCCTTCTAGTGTATTTTTCATTTCAGTTATTGTATTGTTCATCTCTGTTTGTTTGTTCTTTAATTCTTCTAGGTCTTTGTTAAATATTTCTTGCATCTTCTCAATCTTTGCCTCAATTATTTTTCCGAGGTCCTGGATCATCTTCACTATCATTATTCTGAATTCTTTTTCTGGAAGGTTGCCTATCGCCACTTCATTTAGTTGTTTTTTGGGGGTTTCACCTTGTTCCTTCATCTGGTACATAGTCCTCTGCCTTTTCATTTTGTCTGTCTTTTTGTGAATGTGGTTTTCGTTCCACAGGCTGCAGGATTGTAGTTCTTCTTGCTTCTGCTGTCTGCCCTCTGGTGGATGAGGCTATCTAAGAGGCTTGTGCAAGCTTCCTGATGGGATGAACTGGGGATGGGTAGAGCTGGGTGTTGCTCTGGTGGGCAGAGCTCAGTAAAACTTTAATCTGCTTGTCTGCTAATGGGTGGGGCTGGGTTCCCTCCCTGTTGGTTGTTTGGCCAGAGGCAACCTAGCACTGGAGCCTACCCAGCTCTTTGGTGTGGTTAATGGTGTACTCCAGGAGGGCTCACGCTAAGGAGTACTTCCCAGAACTTCCACTGCCAGTGTCCTTGTCCCCGTGGTGAGCCACAGCCATCCCCCACCTCTTCAGGAGACCCTCCAACACTAGCAGATAGGTCTGGTTCAGTCTCCTGTGGGGTCACTGCTCCTTCCCCTGAGTCCTGATGCACACACTACTTTGTGTGTGCCCTCCAAGAGTGGTGTCTCTGTTTCCCCTAGTACTGTTGAATTCCTGCCATGAAATCCTTCTAGCCGTCAAAGTCTGATTCTCTGGGAATTCCTACGCCTGTTGCTGGACCCCCAGCTTGGGAAGCCTGACGTGGGGCTCAGAACCTTCACTCCAGTGGGTGGACTTCTGTCCAGTTTGTGAGTCACCCACCCAGTGGTTATGGGATTTGATTTTATTGTGATTGTGCCCCTCATACTGTGTCACTGCAGCTTCTCCTTTGTCTTTGGATGTGGGGTATCTTTTTTGGTGAGTTCCAGTGTCTTCCTGTCAATGATTGTCCAGCAGTTAGTTGTGATTCCGGTGTTCTCGCAAGAGGGAGTGAGAGCACGTCCTTCTACTCTGCCATCTTGAACCAATCTAAGATGGCTTTCTTAAGTGCAGTCTTTTCCTGAGACGGCTACCTGCTCTCCTCCGCCTGGAAGGCCTCTCTCTGATCTTTTCCTCCAATAAACAGCATTTTTAAATCCATATTTTTTTCTTGCCTCCAATTAAGGACAAATTAATTAGTTCCAAGAAGGTCTGCAAAGCTGTGCAGTGGGTCTCAATTCATTAGCCTGTAACCTCTCCTCATCGGGACACAGAGAAAATGTCCATACCCACTGAACAAACTTTCCAAGGAGACCTTCCTACTCCAAATGGCAGTCAAGAAACCCATCCTCTCAACACCAGTGGGACCTCATTCTATTCAAAATCTATTACTGCTGGTCGATCCAACACAAAATCAAACCTGGGAAGAAGAGGGTGCCATCATGAGCTTCCTACATTGGTTGTTTAACTGCACAAGAAAATGAGTAGAACTAAGCCAAATACCTCCTTATCCTCTCTGAAAAACACATGCAGCCCATTTCTGAGTCTCCCAATATGTCCCATTAGGTGTCTGTTCAGGGGGCCAGAGCTGAAGTGCAGAGGATTGGAACAAACCACCTTCTTTGGAAACTCTGGAAACACTGTCTTCTTGGATCAGATTGAGCACACATCGAGTCATTTCTGGTGGCCCCCTATCCAAGGAAATAGGAGGCAGACATAATCCACCTGCTCAAGGAAAGAGGCAGGAGTGATTTGAATAATTATCTATATTTTAGACAAAATGGGGCATTCTATTATGTTATGCAAATTCAAATAATGGACTTTTTTATGTGCACTACATCAGTTTACATCCTCATTATATCGAGGTTTCAGTGTTCAACCAGGTAATGACAGCTGTGGAAAGAGACTTGGAAGATTGCTGCTGCATTCATTAATTTACTGTAAGTAACTGACCTAGTTAAACAGCCCTGAATATGACATAAAATTCATTGGTGGCATTTATCCATGAATCCGGCTGAATTCCAGTTCTGTGTTTCTTACCTCATATCATACATGACAACCTATGCACCAACAAAGGTTACTGGAGACCCTCTCCCAGCTATTGTCTTGCAGAGGAATAAAGTTCTGTAACTGAGCCTCTGTTCACCAACATGGAAATAAAACACTGTACTGGAAAACGGTAATTAACTAAACTATCATCTATGCAACAGCCAGTTCCAGGTGGGACTGATTACAACTGACTTTGTTTGGAGTCCAATGGCTCCTACTTTAAGTTAGGCAGGAACAAAATGGAATGAGGGACTTCTCACCTGATGTGGATGGTTGTAGGAGGTGATCTTCTATTACTGCAGACCAACCAGGTAGTAAATAAGACCCAACTGGCTGGGAGACAACCATCAACGTGATCTTCTAAAGTGTTGCTCCAAAGAATTGCTCCAACCCAAAGAGCTGGGCTGGGGATCTGAGAGTAACAGCCGGGTATGAGCAAAGAAGCTGAACTTTAAGCCAATGAAGTGGTCTCAGGGGACGAGATGGGTAGTATTTCAGAACATTAGAGAAAGAGTTCTGATGAGCTTATTTGCAGATTTTGTAGGGGCAGACAAGGAAAAGAGGGAGCTAACAGACACCTCCCATCATACGTGGTAGCAGCAGGTACACACGGGGTGGAGAGACTTGCTCACGGTTACACAATTCTATGGTAAGTGGAGCACCAGGATGACAGCCCTTGTCTACCCAGTTCCAAAACCTGAGCTCTTTTCCACTCATTTTCCCCTTGGCATGATGGTGTAGACCACTGGTTTTCATCCTTGACAGGATATCAGAAGCACATGGGGAGCTTCTAGAAATTACAGTTGTCCAGATCTGCTTAATATGACCCTTTGGGGAATGGAGCCCAAGCATCTGTATTTCTAAAAAGCTCCAGAATGAATCACCTCTGATGTGCAGCCAGAACTGAAAGCCATTGATTCAGCTGCAATAGTTCCACAACAATTTAACATTAATAATATTTTCTTTATAGGATCCTAGACTGGTTCATTCATTCGATAAACACTTTCGAGCTTCTACTACCAGAGGAGCTAATGTTCTTCATGAAGCATCCATCTTGGTCCCTGGCACACAGAAGGTGCTCAATAGTTTGTATTCATCACCCCTTAATGAGAGGTCCCACCGTTCCAGAAACTGAGCAAAGTGATAGGAATGCAGAGGTGGAGAAGAGCCAACAGACTCAAAGCAGAGATAGGCAGGTAAACCATTAGTGGCAATTTGGAATCCCACCCAACACTCAATCCTGCGTGTTTACACAGGGAGGTAAGAAGGCCCGTGGAGATGGGCAAGGGAGGTTTTACAGAGCGGGGTGACGTCTGAGCTGGTTTTGAGATACACACTGGTGTATGATAAGTGTTCAGTGCCTTCTTACTGAAAGGCCCTGAGTGAAGGGCTGAAACACACACTCACTGTCTTTACCCTCGTGCCCAGGGATTTGATATCAGCAGTGTAGCCACTGGGCCAGGATCAGTTTTCAGCAGAAGCTCTGAACCCCTCTGGGTTAGGACTAACCCCTCTGGGGTTCAGAGGATGTAAATGCCTAGCTAGGAGCCAGGATCCTGGTTCAGGGAAAGGATCACTGGTCTACACTCTTCATCCACAAACCATCTGGAAAGGCTAAGTAGGAACCCCTGCTCCTGCACACTCCTGATGTAAGGCCCAGTGGCAGACACATCATTCCTATCCCAGTTCTGCCCTTGCTATTTCTGAGTCCTGTTTCTCCAGGGATAGGGATACCTTCCTCAAATGTTGTTGAAGAGAATCAGGAGAGTTAAGAAGATAACAAGGGAACATGAGAATCATGTGGGGGCCTTGGAAAAAACAAAAAAAGACTCAGGTTCAGCTCTGAATCCATGGGGTGGGGCCTGGGAATCCGTATTTCTAACAGTGCTGCAGAGCCAGATTCCAGGCCTGGTTTGGGAAGGCTTCTTAATCTCTCCCCATCTGAGAAGCAACAACAGTGGTGGTGGTGATGACTATGACAATGACAATGACCAGACCAGCTGCCACGTTGTGAGCTGGCCTATGGAGAGGCCCATGTGCAAAGATGTCAGTGATGGCCTCTGGCCAACAGCCAGTGAGGACATGAGGTCTTCAGCCCAATGGCCCATAAGGAACTGAATCCTGACCACAAAAACAACCATGTGAGTGAGCTTGGAAGTGGATCTGTCCCCAGTATAGCCTTCAGATGAGATCCCAGCCCTGGTCAATAACTTGATTACATCCTTGTGAGAGACCTTGAGACAGAAGACCCAGCTAAGCTATGCTTCCATTTCCGACCCAAACTCTGAAATAATAAATAGTTTACGTTTTAAGAAAAAAAAAAAAAGAAGATAACATGTACTTTTCCTGGCACAGAGAAGGTGCCCTAAGATGTGATTCCTCTTCCTGCACCCCTTTCTGCCCATCACAAGGTCCTTGGGAGGGAGCAGCCCCTTGGCCACCATTCAACAAGAGCGTTCCCATGGGTCAGCTGCTACTTAAGGCAATTTACACACCGTCCCTTGTTGAACCTCAGAGTGACTCTGTGGGGTTAGCATAAATGAAGAAGGCAAAGGTGCAGGAGAGAAAGTCTCTACATGGAGTTGAAGAAACATCGGAGGATGGAGGCAGGGAAAGGTGTACATTTGAGGGGAGTGTCCTTAGCAACAAATCTCCCATGGAGCACAGGAGTGTGCTGTGGGTGTTCGCAGACAGAAGCTGGACCACTGGCCAGAAGAGAGGGGCTTGGCTGCTGCTTCACCCCTGCTGCCTGGCCATCCCAGACTCTGTCAGCCCCTGACAGAGGAAGCAGAGACTGGGGGAGGGCAGGCAAGGCAGGAAGCAACAAGAATTCCAAGCTCCCAGCCTAGTGACAAACGATTCATCCCTCACTTCTCATGTCATCTCGCATTTGTGCAGTTCTCATCTTTATTTCATGAATATTTTATTCTCAGAGCAATGACTCCACTTTCCCCATAAATCTAGAGGATGGCTCTTTACAGCAACTGCAGAGCGGGGTGCACTCACCTGCATTGGGTAACTACATAATCGTCTGATTCCTTAGAAAAAATATGACCTCAAATCCACATGAATATTAAGAGGTTGAACGCACATTACTACTCCTCCTGAAGTAGGTGTCTAAACTCTGAAGACGTCGCAGCATAAGCTGTTAAATACGACTTAGGACTCCACCCAAAGACAGGTTTCTGGCTTTTAAGAAATATGGCCAGTGTCCCCAAATGAAGCATTCTAAGCTCAAGCAGACACTCTCACCTAATTGCAAATGCTGCTCCATAAAATACAGGCAACCAGTAATACAAAGCGGTTCTCGATTAAATACCATCATTATTTGTCAAAGGTTTTCAATACATGCTTCTAAAATCTGTTGTTTCAACCCCTTTCCTAGCTCCTATTCCCTATGTGATGAGGTATAAACCCCTTGGCCTGGCATCTAAGTCCTTCAGAGCAAGTCCCTGCTTTGCACTCCAGCCTCCTCTACTCCCATCTCCTTGCTGATGCCCCAGAGCCCCAGGAGGTGTGATGACTTTGTCTACCCTGTGCTGGTCACCCTGCCCCAAAGCAAGCTCCAATCTCCTCCAGCTCGAGGATTAGTACCAATCCTTCAACACTCAGTTCCAACAAACCCAAGCCCCAGGAACTCTCCACTAACCAGTATCCCTACCCTCTGTGACCCCACCATGCCCCGGCTGGGCTGGGTGCCCCTGAGCCCTTGATGGAAACTGTGGCTCATTCCAGGGTGGCCCTGATCAACTGATGACGGAGACCGCTTGGCTGACCCCTCTGCCATGTCTGCCCATGTAGAGCTAAGCTCCCTAAGGACAGGAACTGTGTCCTTACAGGCGTACTTACTAAAGAAATGAGGAAAGGAAGGGAGAAATTTCATTTGAAAAGCAGAAACCTATAAAAACAGGAAAAAGATGGAACAGTTCTTCCTTTTACCGTGTAACACCCAAAAGGGCTGGAGGACAGGCAGCTACTATGTTTTATTCAACCCACCTCTACATCAACTCTCATTCCTATCTGGAAGCAGGCTGGCATCCCCAGGCAGAAAGTTCCACATTTTCTAAGCAGGAATACTGTATTTCATTCTCTTGTGCCTGAGATCCTGGGCTTATGTAGAAGCCAAAAAGGAAGCTAGGAGGCTTTCCAGGCAAGAATGGAGCTGTTCCTCTCAGCAAGGTCATCCCTTGGTCTCCTGGTCTTTCTCTCTTTGGGCCTCTGTCTTCTATGTCTCTCCAGTGATCCCCCCCACCTCTCTCAAACACATACACAGCCCCTGTGACAATTCATTCTGGGCTGTCCAGGCTGGACCTGGCGCTAGATACTGAACCAGGGGATGTGAAGAGACAAGGACTGGAAGCAACAAGGATGGACTCACAAAGGACATTCTGGGTCTGAGCCTGTGTCCCCTGATCTCCACACTGCCCACAGCGCCCAGAATGGTGCCTACGTGACAGTGCAATGCCCACCCAGCTGGAAAAGCTGTCCTCCTCCCCTAATCAAAGGGACATTTGTATAGAGGAACATTTGCTGTAAACTTCATTGAAGATTTTCCAGTAGCAAAAGAAGCTTGGCAATCTTGAGAAAGAAAAACGGAGCTGGAGGAATCAGGCTCCCTGACTTCACACTATACTACAAAGCTACAGTAATCAAGACAGTATGGTACTGGCACAAAAACAGAAATATAGATCAATGGAACAGGATAGAAAGTCCAGAGATAAACCCACGCACATATGGTCACCTTATCTTTGATAAAGGAGGCAAGAATATAAGGCAAGAATATACAGTGGAGAAAAGACAGCCTCTTCAATAAGTGGTGCTGGCAAAACTGGACAGCTACATGTAAAAGAATGAAATTAGAACAGTCCCTAACACCATACACAAAAATAAACTCAAAATGGATTCAAGACCTAAATGTAAGGCCAGACACCATCAAACTCTTAGAGGAAAACATAGGAAGAACACTCTATGACATAAATCACAGCAAGACCCAGCTCCTAGAGAAATGGAAATAAAAACAAAAATAAACAAATGGGACCTAATGAAACTTAAAAGCTTTTGCACAGCAAAGGAAACCATAAACCAGACGAAAAGACCACCCTCAGAATGGAAGAAAATATTTGCAAATGAAGCAACTGACAAAGGATTAATCTCCAAAACATACAAGCAACTCATGCAGCTCAATATCAAAAAAACAAACAACCCAATCCAAAAATGGGCAGAAGACCTAAATAGACATTTCTCCAAAGAAGATATACAGATTGCCAACAAACCCATGAAAGAATGCTCAACATCATTAATCATTAGAGAAATGCAAATCAAAACTACAATGAGATATCATCTCACACCGGTCAGAATGGCCATCATCAAAAAATCTAGAAACAATAAATGCTGGAGAGGGTGTGGAGAAAAGGGAACCCTCTTGCACTGTTGGTGGGAATGTAAATTGATATAGCCACTATGGAGAACACTATGGAGGTTCCTTAAAAAACTAAAAATAGAATTACCATACGACCCAGCAATCCCACTACTGGGCATATACCCTGAGAAAACCATAATTCAAAAAGAGTCATGTACCAAAATGTTCATTGCAGCTCTATTTACAATAGCCAGGACATGGAAGCAACCTATGTGTCCATCGACAGATGAATGGATAAACATGTGGCACACATATACAATGGGATATTACTCAACCATAAAAAGGAACGAAACTGAGTTATTTGTAGTGAGGTGGATGAACCTAGAGACTGTCATACAGAGTGAAGTAAGTCAGAAAGAGAAAAACAAATATCGTATATTAACACATATATGTGGAATCTAAAAAAAAAAAAAAGAAAAAAAAATGGTCAGAAGAACCTAGGAGCAAGACGGGAATAAAGATGCAGACCAACTAGAGAATGGACTTGATGATACAGGGAAGGGGAAGGGTAAGCTGGGATAAAGTGAGAGAGTGGCATGGACATATATACACTACCAAACGTAAAATAGATAGCTAGTGGGAAGCAGCCGCATAGCACAGGGAGATCAGCTCAGTGCTTTGTGACCACCTAGAGGGGTGGGAATAGGGAGGGTGAGAGGGAGGGAGATGCAAGAGGGAAGAGATATGGGGACATATGTATATGTACAACTGATTCACTTTGTTATAAAGCAGAAATTGACAATTGACACACCATTGTAAAGCAATTATACTCCAATAAAGATGTTAAAAAAAAAAAAAGAAGCTTGGGACGGGACCATTAACTGTTCCTGTCAGTGGGTTTTCCTCAAATCTCTTCCTTCCTCCTCTCATATGGCCCAGGGGTGACAGGAGACCCCTGAGTCTGTGGGAGACTCCAGCCTTGCATGGCCTTACATGAAGGTATACAGATAGCATGAGAGGAAGATGGAGGTCCTCAGAATATTTCAGACATGCTGAGTCAAACAGCAAGCTCTTTCCAGCAAAATCTAAGCGTGATGACAGAGAGCTCACTGCCTGGTATGAATGGAGGGTCCGTCCTCACTCCCAGTCATGTCAGGGGCTCTGTTACAGACTGATGTATGGGGCTGTGGTCAGCCAGCCTTTCCAGGCTGCAGAGATGGTGGCCATGGTGATGCTGCCTCTTTGAATGCTGGTTCTGGTTACTTTAGTGCTTCTTGTTTGAAATTTACCCCTGTTTGCATCAACATAATCTTTAAGTGGAGCTATGATTCAAGAATTAGCTGAGGTATATGTATCAGGTAGTGACAGCCCTACAGTGCAGTGGCTGGGCTTGTGCTACAGTGCCTGTGTGCAGGTTTCGACCAGGAGAGCATCATTACCAAATGACGCTCCTTGCCACCCTTCCCTAGAGGCATTGGCTCCAGGAGAACTTCATGAAGACTCTACAGACAAGAAAAAAAAAATCGAGCTTGAAGATGTGCAAAACCCAAAGAACAGGAAGTGTGGAGGGCAGAATCAGCTTGTAGTTGGTACCCATGGGGAAGGAAATGTGCCCAGAACCTACAGTCAGAACAGAGCCACAGTGGTCCCTGTGCTGGGTGTGCCTGGAGGGGCGTGGGCAAGGCTGGGCCCTGCAAGGAGGAGGAAGAGAGGGAGCACGGATGATGGGGGCGGGGGCCGGTCCTCCCTCCCATGCTGGGGAAGCAGGGCCCATGACCATTGATGAACCAAAGAGAACCAGGAAGGAATGCGGTTTCCTCTCTTACCCTACAGCTGGTCTCTCCAGGTCAGGGTGGAGGCACATGGGCGGGGCAGGGTAGGGAAGGCGCTGTTCATGCTGTACCCGCTCTATAGATAAATACACGGCTTTAGTGGCCATTGCTGGAGCCTTGGCACTTGCTCAAGCATGACAACATTCCTTACATTTGTTATCTGGCTTTCAAGGCAAAATAAAACAATGATACCATCCCCCCTATAAAACATTGCTGTCTCCAGACAAGTGGCTTGGATAAATACTAACTGGAAGAAAACCGCCCGCCGAGTGGCCCAGTGGGACTCTCCTGCCTCTAGGCTGCAGAAAGGAGAAGTAGGGCCCAGGGCACGGACCTCTTTGGGGGTCTCCTGGTGGCACCGGTTGCTGTTCCACCACAACTCCAGGGCGGCCACCAGGCAGGCGAGGAGGAGGCCAATGGCCAAGATGCAGAAGACCCCGGCGAAACTGTGCAGCTTGAGGGACTTGCCATCCGCCTGGGCGCTGGCATGGCTGGTAAGGTCGCAGCGGCCCGTGTGCGGCCACCACTTCTGCTTGAGCACATCCAGGTCCCCAGTGTCCTGAAGCTCCAGGATCCTGCAAGATACAATCCACATGAGCCACAGCCCTGGCCTCACTGACACAGCCATGGGGGCCCTGGCCCCTTCCCCACCATGCCGGCCCCTCCACAGACACGCTGAACCATCATAGTGGCTCTCTGCCTCAGCTTTTCCCTCCCAACCCATTGTCCACTCTGCAGGCAAAGCACCCTTCTCAAAACACTGCTCAGATTTTGTCACTTTCCTCCTCAAAGCCTTGATGTCCTCTCCCACCCTGTCCCACTGCCCATGGATGAAGTCCAACAGCAAAGCACATAAGGACCCTTGACATGGGATCCTGGGGCAAGCTCTGAGGATAAAATCAGGAAATACAGAAATGCATGATGCAATCACTCAGACTGTGGACCCACAGAAAGGCTTTCTTTCAAATGTCAATAACTATATCCTAAGTCTCTCCCACTAGGATTCATCAAATCACTCATTCATTCATTCATTGATTTGAGGAGCATCTGCATTGTGCCAAGTATGATGTTCAACACTGCTGAGAGCATGGTCCAGAGCAGGGGTCCCCAACCCCTGGGCCATGGACTGGTAGTGGTCCGTGGCCTGTTAGGAACCCGGCCCCACGGCAGGAGGTTAGTGGCGGGTGAGTGAGTGAAGCTTCATCTGTATTTACAGCCGCTCCCCATCGCTCGCATTACCGCCTGAGCTCTGCCTCCTGTCAGCATTATGGTGAGTCGTAAAATTATTTCATTATATATTACAATGTAATAATAATAGAAATAAAGTGCACAATAAGTAATGCACTTGAATCATCCCGAAACCACCCCCGCCGACCCTGGTCCATGGAAGACTTGTCTTCCGTGAAACTGGTCCCTGATGCCAAAAAGGTTGGGGAGTGCTGGTCTAGAGATACTTACCCGGACACTGAAACAATTAGAGCAATCAACGTGGAGTCAGAAGCTGTGATCAATACAACGAGATGAAAGTAGAAGTGCTAAGAAAGGCGCCCATTGGGAGGGTGGCCTGGACTGGAGAGTGAGGGGAGACCTCATCAAGGAGGTGAAAGGTAAGCATAAAATAGCTCACAGGGGTTTAGCACACCTATGTGCCAGGAAATCGCCTAAGTGCTTGACAGTGTTTAATTCTCATGTCAATCCTTTGAGAAGGCTACTTCCATGGTCCCATTTTTATAGAGAAGGATATTGAGGCACAGAGAGGTGAAATATCTTGCCAAGGTCATTTTGTGGTTGGCAAGGACAGCATTCAACAGGTTAGAGGAAGAGCCTTCCTGAGACTAGAACCATGGTTGAAAGTCTTGTCTAGGGTGAGTGTATGAGAAGCTAAAATGTGGCAAGTGAGGCTGTAGATGGTGGCTGAGGAGGAGGAGGAGGATGTGAGTTGAAGTTAATGAAACAGGCACACCCAAGAATGTGGGCTCTGAGAAGGTACGAGAAGGAGCCTGGCTTTTATCCTGCTCACAGAGGTGGGGCAACCCCCCTGCTCCCGTATTCCCCAGGTCGGTGTCTGGATGGCAGTTTTCCTTTGTTGTAGTATTTCATGGACTCTTCCTGTAATCCAGGGGTCTGGACAGTGAACCAGTGGTAGCTGGCGGCCCCCGGGCTCCTCACACCCAAGCTTTTTTATTTGTGGAGGCAGGGCTCTTTTGGCCTGGTCCATGGTCATCTGTTCAGTTGACAACACCCACGGTGGCCTCTCTGAGCCCTCTGGGTATGCACAGTTCAAGAGCAGTGGTTCTTGATGGTCAGGAGAAGTTCATGGCCAACTGGCCACTTGAGCAGACTCTGCCCTGGACCTGCATTGCAGGCCAGCTGTGACCACAGGCTGAAGCTGAGCTCAGTAACAATCATGGGCTGTGACTGTGGAGAGGGAGGGAGAGAGCCCAGAGGGGGTGCCCTGCCCTGTCAGCATCTAGGGGCCAGCGTAGCGTGGCATCTCGCCGGCTGGGTACAGCCTGGCTCTGTGCAAAGAATCTGCACCAATCCCAGCTGGGTGTCCTCGGACAAGTGACTCGCCCCTACTAAGCTTGGCTTCCTCATCATTGCAAGATTGACCCATGATTACCGCTAGCTGAGTAGATCCTTTGGATCTCCATGGCTTCCCCTGAGCAAGCACAATGGCCAGCACAACTTGAGCCATCAATGGATATTTGTTGCATCGATAATGTACGAATGTATGAACTGAATCATGAAAACTAACCTCAACTAAAATGGCTGTGGTGAGATAATGAGATAATGTCGGCTAAGTGGCCAGCGCACAAGTCAGCACAAAAGACTTAGAATTCAGCTTGGTCATTGAGATAAAGGCATGATTTACACAGGCATTTGGGGTCGCACTTGGTATGCCATAGGTCTCTTCTGTGGCACATGCCGTGATTAACTGGGCAGCTGCAGGGTCCCACTACCTCCAAGTGGCTCTGGACGTGTTAGGGAAGCTGCATGTCTGTACGTCCACTGGCTCATGCTGAGTGGCCGTTATGTAAGTCTCTACTGGCAGTTCCGAGTAGGCTGGGCCTCCTGGCAGTTACAGGAACCCCAGGGCTAGGTATGCAGGACCTCAGGGCATTCAAGAGGACTCGTGGTTGGGCTACTGGCTCACCATGGAGAAGCAGCAGAGTTTTTTATTTATTGCCGCAGATTCTGCTCTGATGGACACCAGTCAAACCCAGACTCTGCCATCACACTAGCCATGTTAGGAAACCTCTCAACTTTACCTTTTGTATCACTAAAATCTGAGACCATAACAAAGGTGAGAAAGGCTGGGACCTGGGACCCTTTAGCGGAGTGCTTGCACTCGTACCTGGACAAATGTCTGCTGGAGCAACAGAACACAAAGAAACTGTAACGGACTGAAAACAACTGCATGCATGTGCAGTCGGGGCAATTATGAAGAGTAAGATACAAAAGGGCCACAAACGAACTGCTGCTTCTAAGTTTCAGGGAGCAAAAGCAGGGTACTGCAAACGATCCCTGCACACAGCACCACCACGGGGGTGGGCAGACCACCTAAGCCAGCCCTCCAGCCAGACCCACCCATCCGCCCCCACCCTTACCCCGTTTAAGGTACAAGCTTGCCCCCCTCCCCACCCTTGGGGAGTGAGCAAGGGACCTTTGTCTTGTTTTTGCTCCCTCCTGCTGTAGCACGAGTCCCAGTGAAGCCTTGCCTGAATTCCTTGTCTGGCCTCTTATCAATTTCTATTGATTCAGGAGTCCAAGGACCCAGGTCGGTAACAAAAGCACCTACCTCACAGAATTATCACAACCAAATGAAAAGCGGGAACATGTGGGACCACTCAGCTCACGAGCTAGCAAGCAAGAAGAGCTCCTTAAATCTGGTCAGTATGGCACCACACTCTGGCGCCATACTGACCAGCAGTCCTATCCATCCAATATGGACACAAGCTGCCTTTTATTGAGGACACAGTAGGGACTGATCATTTTACACTGTTTTAATCCTCACAATAGCCTGCAAAGTAGTTCTTATGTCTACAGATGGAAGACCTGAGGCTCAGAATCTAGACGGCTTGCCACCAGTTGCAATTAGCAAGTGGCATAGCTGCTCTTCAGAGCTGGGTCATGCTGACCCGGGAGGCCACGCTCTCTCCAGAACACCAAGCTGCTAAGCGCAGTCAGCCTCCTCTCTGAGGGTCAGCTCCAGCCTAGGGGATGGTGAGACTCCAACAAGAGCGGGGCCAGAGGGCCGGATGCCCACTCTTCCGCTCGTTAACTGCAGGAGGCTTCATTTTGCTGACGCTTCCCTTCTTCCTGCTCCTTATAATTGTATGCATTTTTATGCCCAATATTATTCCAGGAAGAATGTGAGGCAATTTACAGGAAAACATAGAATAAAATAAAAACAAACAAGCCAATCCAAAAGGAAATTTAAATATGTAAGCAACAGAGGAAAGATAAAACGAGTCACGGGCACAAAATGACTCCTGGAATGAGGCTAAACTAATGCACACCATAATAATCTCTACTCCTGCCTATGAGTAAGCCAGAACGATAATAGCCACTTCCTGAAGCCAGTTGTTCTATTTTCCAGACAGATATAATTGCAGGTGCTTTCCTTTAGTCAATAGTCATGCAGGCTGCTACATAGTAGGTGCTCTATAAACGGCTATTAAGTTGCTTAACATTTGCTGAATGCCTACTCTGCACGCCATGGTCCATAAAAGGGCTATGGCACTCAACCGCAGTCCCACACACACACGTAAGTTGTAGCCTAAAGACCCAGTCCTCTGCCAAAACAAGGGAACATATCCGTATTCAAGGAAATAAGTTGAGTCCCTGGGACTCAGGGAAGGAAGGCTACAGCAGTTCCAGATAAGACTGGCATCTGCTATTTACACAGGATTCTCTTTCTGTCAGTGGCATGCGGCATTGCTTCCTGGACCTGCCCCCTTCCTCCTCTCAGGCATGACCCAGTTAGGGGCAGCCCACAGTTCTGCATACATCATATAATGGAGCCTCTTAAAGAACCGCTGGCAGCAGAAAGTTGGAAACCTGAAGTCTTGAGTGTTCCCCCCAAGTAGGTACCCATGTGTCCAGGTAGGGGAGGTGGGGGGATGCTTCCAGCCCAGGAAAGGCTAAAACATAGAGACCAATGACAATACTTCAGGAGGCCAGCACAGCCTACTGGGGACATTTACTTACAGTCCTAGAGCATGTGGCCTTCTGATGAAAGCAAAGGGTAATTAATCACTTCCTGCCAGAATAGCACAGAAACTGGACTAGCCACTTTCATTCATGTTCGTTGAAAGATCCAGCCAAGAACCAGGCTCTCTCCTCTCTCCAGTGTGTTCAGCAGACTTTCAGGGGATCTCTGAGCGGTTTGAGTGCACGGGGACCCTAAGCTTTCCACACTGGGGACGCTGTGCTTCTGTGAGCACTGTGTTGGGGCACATTAGCTGTCTTGGTGGTGCTGCTGCTGCTGCGTTCGTCCCACAAGCTCCCTTACCGTCTGTTTCAGAGAGGTGCTCACAGGTTGATGGCCTGGGGAATGCCCTCAGCATCCTGTCTCAGAAAACCAAGTAGGGTAAACCTCGAGAACACCACTGTCTTATATACCCTGGAGAGAAGCCATCCCTTCTTCATGCCTTTAATCCGAGCAATTGATAAATCACTACTCCTCCTTCTCTCGTGTCATCCCTCTCTGCTCCAGGGAGCAAAGGGAGGCATGGATGTATACTTGATTAAATTCTACAGAAAACCCCAAAGCCTCATTGAACTTAATTAGTTCTACCCCTTTTCCCAGTTCTGCAAACAAGCCACTGAATGAATGAGTTGCAGGCCCTCCTCCTAGGCCTCTCCCTGATGGGGTTTAGGCTCAGGTGCTCGTGATCAGAAGAGCCCAGTCAACATCTGGGAGGTGGGAGGAGGGACGCAGTAGGGCTCAGAGATCCGATAGCAACATGGGCACAGCACTGGGGCTCAGGGGATCTGCCTTCTCCTCCCAACTCCGCCAGTAGCTGGCTGAGCTGCCCTCAGCACACATTACCCTGAGCTTCAGGATGTGAAATGAATGATCTTTAACAATTCTCACCCCTCCAGGTGGACGCCCCTCAGTGCTGGAAAGCATGTGTTCATCAGGTAACAGGGCGCTGCCCCTAAGCCTCAGCGCCATGCCGGCCTTTTCACCGGGACACTTCCACCACAGTTTGGATTTTGGTGGACCAAGGCAGAGCTCTAGTTCTGCTCCTTCACCCACCAGGATGTCACCCCACAGACATGTATGAGTGGTGGGCTTAGACATCCTTGGGAACAAGAGCCCCTGTTAGCAGGCTGGCTGCTGGGAAAAGGCCACTGAGCTCACCCATGCTGTTCACCTCCATCCTCTCTGTGAGGCCAGGTAACCTGGTCAAGGACTAAGGTAAGTTCCTGTGGGGAAGCGAGAAATGGGGGTGGGATGATGAGAGATTATCTTCCTCAAGGAGGCCGACCAGGTGTCCAGACTGAGCACTTGGAAACTCAATCATGCCCAGGAGTCCAGAGAAGATCAAGTCCAAAGGATGGACTTGCACCAGAAAATCACCTGGGAAGCTAAAGAGGCCAATGCAAACTAGACACACATATCAATTTCTGGTGGACAGGGTCCACGTGTCTTTGCTTAGGCCAGAACACTCCTGTCTACACAGTGTTTCCCCCCACTCTCCCCCAACACACCCCATCGCTAGTATTAATTACCAGGAGCTGATCCGGAAAGGATGGGGAGGAGGTGGGCAGTGAGGGCCAGGTCCCTGTCCTGCCCCAGCGGGTAGCATCTGCTCCCTCAGCCCCTGTGCAGGTGAATATGGAGTCAATCTGCTTCTCTGGCCCCAGTTTTTCACGTCTCCACACTGACTCTTCCCACCCAGCATTTATCTTAGGAAGTTATTATTGGGCCCTTGCCAGATCCAGTTAATCTTTCATTTAATTTTAAATTACTAGGCCCGTCTGGCTAACTCCTACTCTACCTTCAGGCCTCAGGTGTCACCTCCTCTGGGAAGTCCTCCCTGGTCTTCTGGGTCTGGTCAGATGCCCTTCTTTGTCCTCCTCCACCCCCAGAATATCCTCTCTGTCTCACTGACTGCCCTGTGCTGACATCGCCTACTCACATCACAGCTCCCACTGAGACTATGCAGCTTCATGGGAAGGTTACACATACTTCCTCTTTTTTATCCCAGGACCCGGCACAGGACTAGTTGGGGACAGGGGTGGAGAGCAGCATGTACTGGTACATAGTCGGCACTGAGGAAAACGTGATGAATAAACAAGTTTGTGTTGGCTCTCATCTCTTGAAGGCTGGTTAAACCCCAACTGGAGCACGGGGGCTGCCAGCGTGTTCTCACTGACCGAGCCTACCTCTGAGAGAAGAGGTCCCTGTAGGGGCTGCCGTGCTGCAGGGCGATCCCATAGCCCTTGCTGCTAACGCTGTTGCCAGTGACAGTCACGGAGCAGTCGTCATCTGTCAGGGCTGCGTACTCCACCACGGCCACATCCCACAGAAAGGCGTAGTTCCCCTTCTTTGCCTGAAACACCAAAATCACCATGAAGTCAGGCAGACCTGGCCTCCCGTATTATTTTCGAGCAGGGAGGCCTCTCAGTGGTGGGATTTGAGGGACCCTTCTAAATGGTCCTCCTGCCCAACCAGCCGGCACAGCAACCTCTCCTAGCTTCTGGTCTGCAGATTCCACCCCGGGTTGATGCCGCTCACTGTGGTTAGACATAGAAGGATGTGATGCTGCATCTAGGAGGCCCCAGAGCTGCGCATCTCACAGAGAGGTGGGCAAGATGAGCTATACGTGGCCTCTGAGCTAGCCTCCTGGTCACAGTGGCATGGACCTGTTTCTCAGAGTAGTGAGCTCACCTTGGAGAGTGCAGAAAGTCTGACCCCAAGGAATTGAGATTTTCTGATCAGAGATTTAGGGGGAGGCATAATAGTATCCATTTAATGTTTCTACTTAGAGCTTGACTGAGCCCTGCTTAAGGCGAACATGGGAGACGGCCCTAGGATCAGTGCCCCTGAGTGGCTGAGACTTAATATCTAAGTCGTGAACTTGCTATGCCTGGGGAAGAAGCCATTAAGGACAGGGTCCTGACTGTTATGGTGCCAAGCCAGGATTCTGCCACTTCCCTTTCACTGCCCACACAAGAGTGTGCACACACAAACACACATGCACATACATAAGCATACACACATTTATATGCACACACATATATGTGCATACATGTGCACAAACACACGCACATGCATCTACATGGAGGAGGCTTCTGGTGTCAGTGTTTCTATATCCATGCAATGGTGGCAAACTATTCCATCAGAATTTGCCTGTGGCCACAGCTGAAGTCCCACTCCATCACACCCATCCATAGCAGACATTCAGTTCTATCCTGAGCCATAATCCTGACTTGGCCTGGAGTTTAGGCACTCGGAAGTAATGTGAGCTGCTTCGATTTTTGGAAGAAGATGCAAACTAGACATTGTCACTCGGCCAGCTTAAAATAGAGCATGATGTTCTTAATGCAGCCAAGAGCCTGGTTTTAATTCTCTAGTGAACACACAGACACCTCATGCTTTCTTCTCTCCTACCACAGCTCACACTAGATGCTGGAGGACCCCAGTCTGGGGCAGTGGCAGGGCTGAAACATCACAGGTAACAACAGGCCAAGCTGGCAAGCTACAAGCTTTGTGGCACTGTCAGCAGGGCTGTTATTCCCTTTTCCTGCCTTTATTCAGTTGTCTTTGTGTCCACTGAGAATCTCTGGAGAATGCCATAGCTGCTTAGATGAAGCTCATCACGATATTGCTTCTTTTGGGACCCTAGGTGTCCATGGGCCAAGCTGGCTTATTTTTTCATCAGGAGTTTTCCATCCGAAGGATTTGTGGGTAGAGCATGGCCTCCCCCTGCCAGGAATAGACTGCTCCTAGCCATTCACACAATTTTACCCGACGACCTTGTAAGAAATGACATAGACCATACCACCCATTGACATTCACCTCAGGGAACAATCCAAATATTACCTCAGAGCCTCTTTCCTTGGCCAAGTCAATTTCAGGAGTCCCTAAAGGCCGTTGACCCAGGTTGCAAAATTACACTCATCTCTCTCCCTCCACAAGGGAAGATAACAGTCTTTGAAATTTTTTCCTGCTGGCAAACACGTTTTCTCATGAAAAGATATAAATTTTCCACCTCTTAGTAACCGAGTTTCTCAGCAAAATGTTGACTTATGACCTAATATTTGGCTTCTGTCCAACTCTGGAGCATTTCATACCCGTGCTTGCAATTCAACATGACAATCAGACATTGTTATTTGCACAATTTCAAAAGGGCAGGTCATGTTGAAGAAAGAATTAAGATCAAGTTCATTTCTACGTTTCAAGTGATGTTCCAAGAAGGAGAAAGAAATAAGCTGGCCCACCTCGAGTGGAAACCGGCTCTGACAAAAGCCTGGCATGGCCATTTTAATGGGGCACTTGGATCCGTCAAGCCACAGGCATCTGTGGCTCCAGTTTGGGCTAAGTGACAGGTGAGCACAGATCCATGAAGGAAGCTGCATTTATAGTCCCGCTGCCTAAGCTGAGAAGGCAGAAAACATATGGAAGGCATGCTGGCAATGTCTCAGCTGCAAATCCCTGCTAACCAGGAAGGCAGTCAGGAAAAGAGGAGAAAAGAGAAGTTCTCCTTCTTGAGTTGCTGAATGACCCCAGACACTCATCTCCCTATTTGTAAACAGGGACTACATTTACTACCATAGCTCTTATGTCTGCTTCAAGAAGCATGTGGCTGGCCCCTATCTACCTGACGATGCCAGAACAGGGAAGACCTGGAGAGGCTGGCTGATATGCCACCTCTTATATGTGGGCTAACTCAGAAACTGCAATTGCAATGGAGCTCTAGCCTTATAAAATACTCCCCATCCCCAACGTCCCTTCCTCACTTCCTCAGCATCCCACGGCTTCCTGGGTCCTCTTCTCTTAGCCTCATGCTGAGTAAAATGCACCACCAAAACCTTCCCTGGGCTTCCCAAGTTCATCAGTTTCCAGCACAACTTCCTGGACCTTACAGATGTCTCCCCAATCTTCCTGGTATGTCGCAGCCCCTGTATGAGACAGAAAGCTTCTTAGGTAGGACCATATTCTCAGGAACACTTTGGATGCCAGTATCAGAAGCCCAAACATGCCATCCACCATGGCTATACCCCCTCTATATAGACCCTCTTCTTGCTCCAGGCAGAATGAACGCCCCATAACCTCCCCACAGTTATAACTCTTCCTTATAGGATCAGAACCAATTTTCCATGCAGCCCCTAATAATTATGTGTCCACCTTCTTATTCTGTGCTGCTTATCCAAAAGTTCTGGCTTCTCCATATGTGGGAGATGCCAGATACATCAAAAATCTGCCTCCAAGAGATCCAAGAATTTCCTCTCTTTCTCTCCCCTCCTGTCATAGGCTCATCCTCTGCCTTTCTTGAGTCTGAGCATCTCTCCCATTCTGCTCTTGGCTCAGCTCCTTCCTCTGTAGCTCAGCTTCTTGCCTCGTCTCTACTTCCATTGAGAAGGCATTTCTACGCCTCTCCCTCTACCCTCCACCCCCTCAACTCTATGCCAGAGATCTCGCACACTTTGGGACATCTGTCATTTCCTATTTATATTAACTACTTCTTTTTGCTGAGGATTTTTTTCCAGTCTCTTGGGAAGACAGACTATTGGCAGGAATCTAGCCTCTTCTCAACTGTGTGCCATCGGCTGCTCCTCACAGAGAAAGAAGGGTGAACCAGACACCTTCCTGCAGGAAACTGGGAATGCTTTGGCTAAATGGCACAACAGAGCTCTAGAGTGGCTATTTTGCCACTGTTCATACCAACTCATCCTTTCTTATGTCTCCCAGTCCTATCCTTTCTTATGTCTCCCAGTCCTGTCCTTTCCCTACTTCCCAGGGGGCTGAGGGGAGTTAAGGAGGATGTTATGTGAGATCAGGAGCAATAGGCAGTGAGCTGTTTACAAACAGATTATTGACATTTATTTCATAAAGTCTAAAAGATGAAAGTGGTACCATAGATTTGTGTTCTGCATTAAAACAAGAACAAAAACTGGATTTCACCTCTTTAATGAGTTAAATTACCTTGATCTGGCTGGCCCATTTATAATATTAAATGTATTCCTAACTTCTAATCATTGACTTACTATGCATCAATGCCTTGGAATGCGGCTGTTGGAAAGTTAGGCTGGAGACAAGGCTGGTAGATTCAGCCAAGCCTTCCCCGAGCCTTTGGCTCTATGCAGAAGGTGGGCACAGTGACCCAGAGAGCCCTTCAGAGCTAGCTCTGGGGTCCTGGGATTCCAGCCCAAGATCCTTCCAGGAGCTATGAAGGCATTTTTTAGCTCATCTAAGACAGTGGAGGTTTGACAGTTAACATAGCCTAGGAATATAATTTCCTACTTCCACAGTTTGTTTTTAATTGATCATATCCAGTGTTAGTGAGGCTGTGACAAAGTGGGCGTGATCCTTCGTGGCCATAGGCATCACAGAATGACACAACACTTCGGAAAGTAATGCAGCATCCATAACATGAACATCTAAAACTGCTCATACCCTTTGCCTAGCAAATTAAGAATTTAACCTAAAAAGTAAACCAAACGTATCGATGTATCTTAATGACATGACAGGCATTTTAAATCTAATGTTGACTATAAAGTAAGCATGGGACAGTTTAAATATTTAATTTAGGGAAATAATTTAATAAATTATGGTTCACTAATACGATATGGTTTTATGCAACCAATAGTAATTATAAAGACTATGCAGAAACATAGAAATGTATATATACATATTATATACATATGTATATACACATAGAAATATATACATATTATCTATGTAAATTAGTAGAAAACAATGGGATGGATACACTATTATTACTGTTCTGTATACATGTGAAATGTAATACGCCAAAAGCTGAACAGGAATATTACATAATGGAGTGGGATTAGTGATGATTCTTAGGACAAGTTAATTAAAATATTTTCTTTAATCTTGTTACACAATCTATGCTATCACACACTACATAGGTACCAGATCCGACCTCTGTACCAGATTCAATCTCCATTGCCCTGTGTGCTCTTGGCTCCTAAAGGCGCCTTTGCCCATCAACAGAGCACAAAAGTCTGTCAGAGCTCTCTGGTTTCCCAGGGCACTGGCTCCCTGACACTACTCAAACACCTGGGAAAGTCTCCCTTACATCCCTGGCCTGCATCTAAACATGTGGCTTCATTTCTCTCTCTCCTTTTCCTTAAAAAAAAAAAAAAAAGAAAAAAAGAAAAGGCATTTGGTTCACACATAAAAGAAGAGATGTGAGGACTCTGGGGAAAGGAGGAAAGAACAGCTTTGACATCGCATAAAATGTCAAAGAAAATGTCCAGCTGGCATCTCAGGATGCCAGGAGAGCAGCAGGTAGACAGACCACTCCTAGTTTGTCTCCCAGGAAGCATCTTAGCAAACAGAATCCAAGCCCATCCCTGAAGTCCACTCCCTACCGAGTCCACCCACACGCCGGTGCACTGCTACAAATGGAAAGGGATTGAGACCACGGGGCTGCCTGACCCCAGTGCTTAAAGCATCCTCCCTAACATCTGGGGGAACACGATCAGCCTACTTTGCTGGAGGAAGGCTGGGCACCATAAACAGAGTCACAAGTGAGCCGGGATATTGGATGGCTCATCGCCATTGCTCCACACTGGTAATAAAATGAGATTGCATTGCCCTTCATTGCACCACTGATATGGCCCTTCCCAGGACTCACTTGGAGCACAAACTTTCCAAGACAACAGCCTTGGAGGCAAGAACTTCGTAATGCTCTTCTACTCCATCCTAGCTGCTTTTAGAAAGGGACAAGCAACCACGCTATCCCCCCAAACAAGAATGCAGGTACTACAAACATCAAACACAAATACTATCAGAAAAGACGTGCTAAAGGAAATCAGGTGTCTGCATTGCCAGGTACAGGGTAGGTGTGAAGTACCTGCTGGATGCCGAGTTGTCAGATACATGATTCCTTTTCTATCCATGGTATAATTCTGAGGGGCTGAACATTAATCCCATTTTACAGATGAAGAAACTGAGACTCAGAAAAATGAAGTGACTTGTCCCAAATAAACCCAGATGGTGAGTAGTGGAGCCAGGTCAATCTGGAGAAAGACAGTCATTGCCATTCCCATGGGTTCTATCACCAACAGCATTCCCCTGGGAAGTGCTCAGAGGGTGAGGGCACCATAGCAGTTTCCCCAGCCCTCCCTTCATGAGTCCAAGCATGGCAAGGGGAAGAGCACAGGTTTCTTTGGCTCCAGTGACTGTCCTCCTCCAGCTTTACAGAGGTGGTTTGTGGAACAGCTGAAATGCGGGGAGAGGGAGGACACAGGGGCCTGTGCTGTCTGTGGATGGGGATGTTAGGGTATCAGGGACACCTTGGAAACCTGATGCAGCCTCATGGGCATTAACCATCCAGGGACACGCTCATTGTCTCTCCTTGCATCCACCCTTCACCCCAACAAAGCAGAGCTCAGCATCCCAAATCTTAGCTCCTACGCTCATGTTCACGAAATGGCCACACATCACCACAGGTATCCTGAATCCTGGCTACAGTGATACTTTATTATGCACTACGCCAAATCAAAAGATGCAACAGCAAGACCCAGATTATCTATGGAGAAAAGGACAATTTTACAGTCTGCTGGTAGGAGTGTGTGCTGGCATGATATTTCTGGAATGGCAATTTGGTGGGGAGAATCAAATGCTTTTAAAATGTGCATATGTAGCAATCCTACCCTTAGGGATTCATTCTAAGGAATTATTCCCTTTCAGAGAAGATGTTTGTACAAAGATTCTCAGGGCAATATTGTTTAAACTAGCAAGAATTGGAAACCATCTAAATGCTCCCCAATTGAGAATCAGCTAGGTAAATGATGTGTTAGATGATGGAATATTATGTTACTGCTACTATGGTGTTTTAAAAGAGCGTTCCCTGCTAAGGGAAACAACTGTCCATGATGAAGAAGAGCCAGCCTGGGTTCTGAAATCCAACCGTATAGATACGAATCCCAACTCCACTGCTTGCTGGCTGTGTGAGTACCGACAAGATGCTTAACATCTCTGAACCTCAGTTCTCCTGGATGTAAAATGGTCCATACTTCAGAGAGTTCTGATGATGATTAAATCCCTCAGTAAATGTAACATGCTTAGGGTTTTGCCTGGCATGTGGTGAGCACTAAATAAATGATAACCAGTATTATATTGTTTAGTGAAAAAGAACCTGTTACAAGAGAGTACTTACATTGTGATATCTTTTTAAAATTATCATGCAAGAACTTTATGAAGAATCAAAACCAGGTACCAAATACTATCTTTGGGTGATGCCATCATGGGTGACTTCTGCTGGTTTCTTTCAGTCTCCTGTGCCCCCATGTTTTCTGCAACTCAGCAAGCATTTCTTCTGTGACTGCAGCTGCCCAAGAGGGTAGTTTTAGTGATTCAGCCTCCTTCACAGAGCACAGTGTAGAGAAAAGAGCAGGATTCTGAACGAAGACAGACACACGGCCACATTCCAGCTCTCTGGTGAACCTACAGACTTGGGGCTTGAAATGAACCTATATAGACTTGGGGCTTGAGGATGAAATTACAGGACACAATGCACCGTGCCTGGCACACAGTGAGGACCCAACACAAGTTCCTTCTTCTCTGTCTGGCATTCCCCAGCTCGATTCAGAAGATCGATACCTCAGCTGTCATTGAAACATCTTTCCTCCCACCCACTCCCCTCCTGCCAACCATTCCTCCACCCTGACCAAGTCAGCAACATGCTCTGTGTGTGGGGGGCGTGTGTGTGAGTGTGTGTACGTGTGTGCCCATGAGGATGTGTGTGCATGAATGTATGCATGTGTGGAAGTGTGTGTGTATGAGTGTGAGCACCACAGCCCCCAGGGAAGCAGAAGAGAGGTGAACTCAGGTACGAAGCACCTGGAGACCACACGAGGTTCAGGAAAAGGAGACCTTCAGCTGGAAAGAAGAAGCCTACATCTCTTCGGTCCCTCAGAACAGTGGAAAGAGGCCTCCAAAATGATGTGAAAATGTAAGGCAGACAATCAACGGGACCCTCGGAAGTGTTCACATGCCCTCCTCAGGAGGATGTAAGGAAACCTGCCAAGCAAGGAGCGAAAGAGAATGACCCTTCACCTGGATCAGCCCCTGGACCAGCACAAGCAAGCAAAGCCAGGTGGGCTCAGTGGGATGGGGTACGGCAGCTGGGCTCTCCCATGGGTAGTGCAACAGCTGTTTTCCTGAAGCGTCCACAGGGTACAAAATCAATTTGGCTCCTGGCTTCAGACCAGAGTGAACAAGATGGAGCTGACAATGAGATAACCCAACTAAAGGGGTGGCAAGAACATCTGGTAGGGGGATGTCGTGTGTGTGTGTGTGTGTGTATGGCCACGAGCACAGGCCTGAGCCCTGAAGTTTTGTCATGGTGGTTGGTCCCAGGGAGGCCCGTTACCTGGGCAAGAGGACAGAGATGATAGAGACATCCCAAGGCTACAGCAGCAGAGAACAGTTCCTGACGGCCAGGCAGTAGGTCTGCAAAACTATTTCTGCAAATGATTACCTGCCCTATCCTGGTACTCCTGTGTCCTAGAGGAACAGAGTCAGTAGTGAGAAGCAGAGCAAGTGGTATAGAGTGGCAAGTCATTTTTCAGGCCACCAATGCCATTACCTTCTCTTTGATTCCTTAATTTCCTTTACAGAATCTTCAATTTCATTTCATAGAAAGTATGGCATGGTATGTGGGTGAGAGCAAGGGCCTGGAGACGGGGAGACCAGGTCTTCCCCTAGTGTCCTTAGCCAGCCACCTGAACCCTCTGAGCCTGAGTAACCTCTTCTAGAAGACAGGAGTAGCGAGCCCCGCCCACCGCTTAGGCTTATCACAGGAAGAGACAACACAGAAAGTGTCTGATTCATTGAAGGAACTCAAACAATAAGACACTATCCTTATGATCATGATAATCATCACCGGCATCATCCTTATAGCTTTAAGTTCAGATCCTAATTGAAATGCAGTTGCCTTGGGGAAAATAACACTTGAAATTGTCCTCAGTCATCCAGCCTGGTAATTTAGAAAGTCTGTTAGACGGGGTCACAGTCTTGCCCCAGTTACTGACTCACTACTGATTAGTAAAAATGGAAGATGAGCCCAGACAGTTCTTAAGATCTTCTCCAGCTTTAACATCCTCCAAGTTTATAATATAGACCAGTTGTTCTCAAAGAATGTTCCCTAGACCAGCAGCCTCAGCATCACTGGAGAAATACAAATTCTCAGGCTCTATTCCAGACCCAGTGAAAAGAAGACCCTGGGAGTAGAGCCCAACAATCTGTCTTAATAATCTCTCCAGGTGCGCCTGATGTGTGCTAAAGTTGGGATTCAATGATAGAGACCTCTCTGTCAATGAATTTCTGATCTTCTCTTCAGAGTAGGTTTAGGAAGGAAAAGAGTATTACGGCTCTAGGATCTTGAGTCGGGGCAGCAAATGGAGGAGGGAATAGCACAGGGTTGAGACCAGGGCTATTGAAAACAAACATTAAAGGAAAGTCACACTTCACATCTTCTTCCTGAAAGTCACTCTACTTGGTGCTTTCCCATCCATTCTCCTATTAGAAAGTTCAGGCTGAACTTCCACAGTACAAACTGTGTCCATTTTCCAAGGAAATGGAGACGCAAAAAGGACTTTGCCCAAGACCCCAGAAGCAGCTATTCCGGCAGAGCTTGAATGTCTCCCCAGGTCTCCTTGACTGCAAATGGCCTTTCCTTCTCCCACATCAAAAGTTCAACATCAGTAGCCCCGAAGAGCCACACAGAGCTCCCTGAGCAGCTGGCTGTCATCACACTGCCAGATTCTGGACAAGCTTTGCTAATGATGTCTGCCTCCAGCACCTTACCTTATGGAGGCTTCATAGCTGCTTTCCCTTTTAGGGCCTCTGGCACTCTGGGGAGAAAGAATCTTATTTAGTGAACCAAGTACTGTCTCAGTGGGAGAAGCTTTCTCACATCTCCAAGGGAGAAGAAGCTGGTTTGGTACAATGGAAAAAAGAAAGGCCCTAATTTGGAAGAATCAATGGCTCCTTCCTCAAAAGTCTGAAACTGTATACCGTCAGCAAAACTAGGGGCCATAAACAACCTTCTCAGCTGGGCAAAGGGACACATTGATTTTCAATGATTTGTCAAAAGTTTAAACTGTCCAAAGACCATGATAAACAACAATCTAATCTGAGTTATTCCATGGGAAAGATTAAGAATGATCTAAAAAAAGGGTAATTTGGTTTGCTTAGATACAAGATAGATTAGGAAGAGACAAGAATACAGAATGAGAAATACCCATGTAGGAAAGGGAAACAACCTAAGAATACATGAACCCAGCAATCACAGAGGACAGGCATCCATGTGGTCAAACATTCCACGAAGAAGCACAGGGATAGGGCTTCGCAGATACTCCCAGCACGCGTGCACATGCGCGTGCACACACACACGCCCGCGCACACACGGAAGGATGTGAGCCCCATGCGTGTCCTTTTCACCGCCCTAGCATGATGTCTGGCATACAGCTGGTGCTGAATAAATATGTATAAAGTGATGAGTGCAGAACTGAAGGGCTGAATACTAGAATCTGAGAAGCCTGGGGACTTGAATCAAAGCAAGCTGGGCTGGCTATGTCCTGTTTGCCCCTCCAAGTCTGCCTTCCACCCTTTTCCATCCTGTGCTCTCCTCCAGAGCCTGATTTCATGGATAGTATCAATGGTTACCTTTGGTCTCTGGCTAAGAGTCACTTCCTAAGATTCAGGAATAAATCAAATACTGATACTATTAAAGCAACAATCATACCAATAAGCACTATTCATTCAAGCATACGTTCTCAAACTTGAGAGGGAGTGAGAAACCCCTGGAGGGCATGTTCAAATACAGATGATTAACCTCTCCCCAACTCCCCTCCTCCAGCTTCTGATTCATTAGGTCTAAAGTAGGGCCCACAAGTTTCATTTCTAACACGTTCCTGGATGATGTTGATGCTACTGGTGCAAAGACCACCCCTGGAGAACGACTGTGTTAAAACACACTCTACAAGGCATTGCACTCATCCATTCACATCACCTCTACTCTTTACAATACATCTGAGAAGACCTGGTATTATTATTCCTATTTTTCAGATGAGATAACTTTGTTTAGGAGTAAGTTTTTTTTTTAATACATCTTTATCAGAGTATAATTGCTTCACAATGCTGTGTTAGTTTCTGTTGCACAACAAAGTGAATCAGCCTTGCCCAAGATGTCACCTCTGGCACAAGATGGGTACAAGAATCAAACCCAATTCTTTTTTTTTTAACTTTTTATTTTATATTGGAGTATAGTTGATTAACAATGTTGTGTTAGTTTCAGGTGTACAGCAAAGTGATTCAGTTATACATGTACATGTATCTATTTTTTTTCAAATTCTTTTCCCATTTAGGTTTTTACATAATATTGAGCAGAATTCTCTGTGCTATACAGTAGGTCCTTCTTGGTTATCCATTTTAAATATAGCATGTCAATCCCAAACACCCTAACTATCCCTCCCCCCTGCCCCTGCCCCCCACCCCGGTAACCATAAGTTCATTCTCTAAGTCTGTGAGTCTGTTTCTCAAACCCAATTCTTGTTAACTCAAATCCCACCCTTTAGTCACTACGCTACGTGGCCTTCACTGAGCACTTGACTCCATTGAGACAAAGTTCAAGTGAGACTCACGAAACTACACCCTGAGGCCAGCGTAGCTTTGCCATCTGCAGCCAGATCCTCTCAGTGTTTCTGTAGCCATAACGGGTTGTTGGAACCTGGCAACCTGGCCTATGCAGGAAGGAGAAAGAAGCAGTAAAGCTGCATGTGATCACGATTCATATTAAAGACTATCCCTTAATGTGTGCAGAGACCATCCCTGTGGGGCTTATGTTGAAGAGCCCCATTTTCTAATCCCATTTGTAGCTAAGGATTCCTTTATGGCCCTTGCTAAAATGTCAGCCTTGAGAGAGAGAGAGAGAGCTCTCACAATAGCCTTTCACTCTTTGAGGAGCCACACAAGAGGTCATGTCCTGACCAAAAAGATCCAGATGGACTCCCATCCCTCACAGAACGAGCTCTGAGCTCTACCTGTCAGGATGTACGGCTCTGTAAAGTCAAAGAATCTGCAAGATGCGCCACTAGAGGGGCCTGCAGGGTCACGGCCCTGATAGAAGCCCACCTCATGGTCCAGGGATGCTGGACACTCACTAGAAAGTGTAGTGATGCCTGCTCATCACTTCCCGACATAACCAGCTGAGGTCTGAGATCCGAGCTGCATGGATAGGTTCAAAACCTTTCAATGTGAAGATTCTTAGTGTTAGAAATACCAAATCTCACTGCTGAGCATTTTCTTTACCAGGCTCCTTCGCCATTCCTGTTTCCTTTATCTGACCCTTAGGAAGCATTGTTTTCTGAGCTCTTACTGTTCTTATAACTCTTCCTGATTTGAGTTAATCCACCTCTCATCTCTCTCTCTCTGTTTCTCTGCCTTTGTCCACCTGTTTGTGTGTGTGTGTAAAACACACACACACGGTAAAATTTTTAAATGTAGGGTTCAAAGCCAATCTTAATACCTCTATGTTGGAGAGTAAAGGGACTCTTTACTAGAGGTTCCCATCCCAGTGGAAACAACTACTTATACCCAAATAGGTTTTTTTGTTGTTGTTTTTAAAATTGAGGTATAGTTGATTTGCAATATCGTGTTAGTTTCGGGTGTACAGCATAGTGACTTGGTTTTTTGTTTGGTTTTTGAAGATTATATTCCATTATAGGTTACTACAAGATATTGGGTATAATTCCCTGTGCTATACAGTAAATCCTTGCTGCTTATGTATTTTATGTATAGTAGTTTGTATCTGTTAATCCCATACTCTTAATTTGTCCCTCCCTGACTCCCTCTCCCCTTTGGCAACCATATGTTTGTTTATGTCTGTGACTCTGTTTCTGTTTTGTATATACATTCATTTGTACTGTTTTTTACATACCACATATAAGTCATATCATACAGTACTTGTCTCTAACTTATTTCACTAAGCGTAATATTCTCTAGGTCCCTCCATGTTGTTACAAGTGGCAATATTTCATTCTTTTTTATAGCTGAGTAATATTCCATTATATATATATATATATATATATATATATATATATCTCACATCATCTTAAACAGTCATCTCATGATGGGCACTCAGGTTGATTCCATGTCTTGACTAGTGTAATACTGCTGCTACGAACACTGGGGTGCATGCATCTTTTCAACTTAGAGTTTCATTTTTTCTGGGTATATACTCAGGGGTGAAATTTCTGGATCATATGGTAGTGCTAATTTTAGTTTTCAAGAAACATGCATACTGTTTTCCATAGTGACTGCACCAATTTACATTCCCACCAACAGTGTTCAAGGGTTCCTTTTTCTCTTCATCCTCTTCAATATTTCTCACTTGTAGACTTTTTGATGATGGCCATTTTGACAGCTGTGAGGTGATATCTCGTTGTTTTGATTAGCATTTCTCTAATAATTAGCAATGTTAAGCATCTTTTCATGTGCCTATTGGCCATCTGCATGTCTTCTTTGGAAAAATGTCTATTTAGATCTTCTGCCCATTTTTTGACTGGGTTGTTTGTTTTTTAAATATTGAGTTGTATGAGCTGTTTGTATATTTTGGATCTTAATCCCTTGTCAGTCACAAATATTTCCTTATTGATGATGACAATGATGATGGTGATAGTAATAATAATAAACACATGGATGGTAGAAAGAGTGTGATAATCTTCAGGCAAATTGTTTAACCACTCTGAGTTTTACGTTCCTTATTTTCAAAATGGAAATATCACAAAATGCCCTCAATGGTAAAGATAAAGTATATGAACACAATAGCACGCATAATAATTTCTTAATAAATGTTATTTTCCTTCCCCTCTTTCTCCCTGCTTGTTCCTGGACAAACAACATTATACCAACAAAATGGAAATAAAAATAAGCTAAACAAAAACTGCCAATGATCTGACTGACACAATAAATCAAAATTGTTCTCACCAGCTACTGCTTCTTGATTTTAATGTAATCAAAGAACATAACAATTCAGTTCAAAATACAAAAACTTAAATCATAAAACCCAAAGCCATAATACTCAGTGGAACAAACAGAATGGAATCAGCCCACAATTATAGACAGCACTAAGGTGAAGTGTATCAGACTTGGGTAAAAAGCAAATTATGGGGCAGAGGAAATCTGAAGAATAAAATCAGATTTAAGGGAAGTGAATGTCCTCCCACACTTCTAATGAGGAGTTTGAAAATAAAGTTAGCATGATGGCACAGATATTGGTTTGATTCCAAAGCTTACCCTACCAAATTATAAAAATCGCAAAAGAAAGTAATTGAAGAATTCATAATAAGATTTGCTTGGCAATGCTCAAAACCCAAAGCAAAGTAATTTAATAAGGGAGGCACAGTGAGGGTTTTCCTTGACCTTAGCACTGTATTATCCCAAACCAATCATCATCAAACAAAGTTAAGCTGTAGGGCATTATGAAGGGGCCAACGTAGTCAACTGCATGGAAACCTGCTCCAGGAGACTGACTAAGTCCCCTGCCCTCCCCGCCCTTCCTCATCCCTTCTTGCCCCCTCTGCAACTAGATTCCAGCAATCCTGCTCATTCTTCTTGAAGAAAGATGCACATGGATGCATTTCTGAATACTCTCATTTCTTATTCACTGAACATTTATTTTGTTTGATTTTTGAAAGGATAAAAGGTTTTGGATGTCCATGTTCATTGCCCTGTGCTTACCTCTGCTCTAGGCCCTGGGGACAAACAAACGAATAAGAGACAGGCCCAACCCTGTGGAGGCTCAGAGTCTAGTCAGGATGTGACAGAGCAGGGCACTGAGGATGGGGGTGACATCTGATGAATCTGCACTCTGGGATGCATAGGGTGTTAAGGGAGCCCCTGGTCCTGCCCTGAGAAACGAGAAGCTCCAGCAGGGGGTCAGGAAGAGTGAACACTTCTGCTGAGGCTGGAGAGATAATCAAGAATCAGCCTGGCCAACAAAGAAAAGGAAGGCTTTCCAAGCAGCACGTACCCAGGTGTATAAAGGTGAGGAGAGGGGAAGGAACTGCTCAGGTTTCCTGTGATGAAGACACTAGGTAAGTGGCAGCAGGAGCTGAGGCTTCATTTTGATCATGCATCTCTTCCATTTTTGCACAGTGTCACCAGGTAATGACACAGGCGCTGGAGTGAGAAAAGTACTGAGTTCAAACCCTGGGTCCGATATTGACTCAAGCTTGATTTTCAGCAAGTCCCTTGCCCTCCTTAAACTCTAGTTTCCTAATTAATAAACGAGTTGTCTAGAAGCACAGCTGAGCTAATTAATGCACGGGAGAAACTTATCCTCACCCCTGATCCATCCGAGGGCTCTCTAACAGTAGCCATTGCGATTAAATTAACCTCCTGATTGTCCAAACATTGATGCAAGGCCCCAAAGGAAGGAAGGAAAACTCTGGGCAAAGTAACACAAATCTTTTATTTTTGAAATAACATACTGTCCCAAACCAGCCTTCATCTTCACTTTGACCTTACAGCAAGTCTAACTCAATTTTATCAGGAAAGTATCAAGCCCACTCTTACATATTAACTGAGCTCACCACTAGTAAATGAGTTGACGAATGAATAAAAAACCTATATATTTCAAACATCAAATCATTGCATAAATACACATTTGAGGAAGGGGTTTTTAGGTGCATCCATTTTATTATTAAACAAAGGTAGGTGTCTAACCATGATCTTATTCAGTTTCCTCAAATTGCCAAAATTCATGAATTTTGCCTAATGTAGGCCAAGGAAAAAGTGAGTTGAAAAGAAAGAGATTTCTTCTCCACTTCAGTCCCCGGAATAATAAAGCAAAATAAAGTTAAAATTCATATGTACCTATATAAAGAGAAAGAGAAAGAAACTTTAAAAAATCACTATAAAGGATTTGAGAAAAGTAGAAAAATACCAATTCATTAAAAGGCTTTTCCTACTAAAGATAAATCCACAAGGATTTAATAAGAAAACAAAAACAAAAACAAAAAACAACACTGAAGCCTGAGTATTCTTTTGATCCCAAAGATAGAATGTAATTTATTCAAAGCCCTGCTTTTGGCAATACTCAGGAATATTTTGTTGAGAGCTTTAAATGTTTATATCCTTTTCTGACACCATATTTCTACTTTTGAGAATTTGACCTGAAGAAATAAATATAGCTACTGAAAAACCATGAGGCACGAAGATGTTCATTATAATGTTATTTGTATTTGTGAAAAACTGGAATTGACCCAAATGACAATCAAGAAGGAAATGTTTAATTTTACATCTATTTGATAAATATTAAGTAGCCACTAAAATGATTTTTAAAGTTTTACAACAGTGTTAAAAAAGTACAGGATAAAACATATTTTCTCTAACATCATAATTACGTAAAACATTTGCAGAGATTCAAAAAAGACTCCCCAGAAATACCCATAAGAATTCCTAGAGCCTTATTTAGGTGGTGAAAAAAATATGTTTAACTGGTTCTTTTCTGCTTATTTTTAGAAATAGTCTAAACTTTTAAAAATGGTGACATATATTTATTTAAATGACATACACATTTAAATTATAAATGTATAACCTAAGATTTCCTCTCAAAACGTCTTATTTTAAACGTTGTCATGGATTGGGGGCTATTTAACCTGAGTGCCCTTGGAGTTGAGTTGGACCACAGATTTAAAGCATGTGAAGAAGGCTCAGGTATATTACAGGGTCAAGACAGCCAGAACTCAGCCTGAGACCCAGAGAAGGGATTCTGTAGACAGCAATTGTTAAACAGGGAAAATACCACTGCTGTCATTCTCCTACAAGGAAACTATACATTTAGTAGAAATAAAAATGAAGTTTTGTTCACATGGCATTCCACTGTCTTTTCTGCCTCTCTGGTTTCCCTTATTTTTCTGTGTATTTTATTTCCTGCTTGTCAGTTTTCTCTCACATTCTCACATTTGTATCTTCAAAACTGAAAAGGAATTGAGGCATTTAGATTGTAAAATGTAGGTACATGACAGGACTACCTTAGGAAGCTTTCCTCGACCTCACTAAGCAGAATAAATCCCCAATTTCTGTTCTCATACCCTTTTCCACACTAAATCACAGCCATTTGTTGTCCTCCAGAACTCAATAGGGATACCTGAAGAAAAAGACTGAGTCTGATGCTTTATATTTTGAGCTGATGATAATGAAAGCACAACATATAAAAATTCATGGAATTCAGCTAAAACAGTACTTAGAGGGAAATGTATAGCTTTAAATACTTATATTAGGAAAGAAAACAGGAGTAAAATCAATGATCTAAGTTTCAACATTAAGAAGCGAGAAGAGGTAAGAGCAAATTGAAACCAAAGTAAATAGAAGTAAGAAAAAAATAACAAAAAAACTGAAATCAATAAGATATAACAACAATCGAGAAAATCAATAATATCAAAAGTTGATGTTTTAAAAGGAAAAACTATGTTCATGTATTAAAAAACTCAATAGTGTAAAGATATCATTTTCCCCCAAATGATCTATAGATTCAATGTAATAGCTATCAAAATCTCAAGCTTTCTTGAGGAAATTGACAAGATGATTATAAAAATTAAACGGAAGTACAAAAGTTCTAGAATTGACCAAATAATCTTGTAAGAGAAGAACAAAGTTGAAAGTGCTACGTGATTTAAGGAATTATTATAAAGCTGTAGTGATCAAGACTTTTTTTATTGGCATAAGAATAGATATATAGATCAATGGAATGGAATGGAGAATCCAGAAACAGACCAACACATATATGTCCAGTTGATTTTCAATCAAAGCACCTAGTCATTTGTTAACTAAATACAAGTCTTTTAAATAAATGGTGCTAGGTCAATTGGATAGACACATGGGGAAAAAAAAGTGAATCTGGACTACTTCTTCATTCCATATACAAAAACTAATTTGAGAATGCAATGTAGACATAAATGTAAAACTTCTAGAAGAAAACTTGGAACTTTGAGGTAGGCAAAACTTTCTTAGGACACAAGAATTATTAACTGCAAAAGAAAAGAAAAATTGATATATGGGGCTTTATCAAAATTAAAATTTTCTACTCTCCAAAAGACATCATTAAGAAAATGAATGGGCAAATTACAGACTGGGAATTATATCTGGAGTACTTATATTTGATCAAGGACTTATATCCAGAATATATTTTAAAAAACTCATCTAAATCAACAATGAAAAGATGAAGTGCCAAGTAAAAATTTAAAAAGGACTTGAGCACACCCCTCTCCAAGGAAGCAACATGGATGCCGAATAAGCACATTAAAGTGCTGGACATTATTAGCCACCAAAGGAATGCAAATTAAAACAATGAGATAACCTCACAGCCACTTAATTGTTTACTGTCCCAAAGGCTGACAACACTAAATGTTGGTTAGGATGTCCAGCAACTGGAACTTACAAGCACATAAGTAGGATATCACTAGTGGGATTGTAAAATAGAATAATCACATTGGAGGTGGTCAGGCGGTTTTTTACAGAGGTAAACATACATCTGCCCAATGACCCAGAAAATTCACTCTATCGTATTTAGCAAAGAGAAATGGAAATATATATCCACAAAATTTTGTACAAAAATGATCATACTGCCTTATTCATAATAGCTCTAAATTGGCAACAAGTGAAATGTATGTCAACTGGAGAATGGATAAACAAATTAAGGTTTGTTAATATAATGGAATACTACTCAAAGGAAAATAAAAGAAGAAAGAACTCAGTACTGATATCTACAACTTCATGGTTAAATCTCATAGATATTTGTTGGGTGAAAGAAACTAAACACAAATATACATATTTTATATTATTCAATTTATATGAATTCCAAGAACAGTAAATTTAATCTGTGGTACCAGAAATTCATAAGTGGTTGCTTCTGAGGTTAGGGAGAGACGTTTCTAGAAAGTGACATGAGAAAACTTTTCAAGGTGATGGAAATGTTCTACACAGTTGGCCCTCTGTATCTGTGGGTTCTGCACTGAGAATTCAACCAACTGTGGATGAAAAATATAAAAAACAATTCCAGAAAATTCCAAACAAAAAAACCTGAATTTGTTGCGTGCATGCTGGCACTGATTTGCTGGCATTTACATTGTATTTACAACTATTTGCATAGCACTTACATTGTATCAGATATTGTAAGTAATTTTATAATGATTGATGATTATTTAAAGTACACAGAAGGATGCTTATAGGTTATATGCAAATACTCCACCATTTTATATAAGGAATTTGAGCATCCATGGATTTTGGTATCTGCAGTGTCCTGGAACCAATCCCCCTCAGATACTGAGGGATGACTCTATCTTCTTTTGGGTGGTGATTACGCAGTTGTACATAATAGTCTAAATCCATGAGATAAACATTTAATATAAGTGCATTTTATTGTTTGTCAACTATGCCTCATAAAAAGACTAAGTGTTATTTATCTTTATATTTTTATTATGTTCTTTTCCTAATATATAGTAGGTGCTAAGGCATTTTGCTGACATCTACCCAATGTCAACCTTGTACTGCAATCTGCACTGGACATTTTCCATTTTTGCAGTGGTAAACTCAACTCATCTGGGCAGGCTTGTCTCAGTCTCACAGATAGCTCAGAGATGTGAATTCTCTTGACCAAAGCCACAGATTAAATGTGATTGAAAGTGGAACTTAAATTCACATATCCAAGCTCTTAGGAGGAAGCTATTCAAATTACATTTATTGAATGGATGAATAAGTGAATAAATGAAGGAATAAAGAGAAGAGACCATCCAACTTGCAAAAAGGATATAGTGCCTTTTGACTATTTACAATAGCTAGGACAAGGAAGCAACCTAAATGTCCATCAACAGAGGAATGGATAAAGAAGATGTGGTACATATATACAATGGAATATTACTCAGCCTTAAAAAAGAATGAAATAATGCTATTTGCAGCAACATGGATGGATCTAGAGATTGTCATACTGAGTGAAGTAAGTCAGACAGAGAAAGACAAATATCATATGGCATCACTTATATGTGGCATCTAAAAAAAAAGGGTATAAGTGAACTTATCTACAAAACAGAAATAGAGTTACAGATGTAGAAAACAAAGTTATGGTTACTGGGGGTAAGATGTGGGGAGGGATAAATTGGGATACTGGGATTGACATATACATACTACTATATATAAAATAGATAACTAATAAGGACCTACTGTATAGCATAGAGACTCTACTCAATACTCTGTAATGGCCTATATGGGAAAAGAATCTCTAAAAAAGTGGATATATATATATATGTATAACTGATTCACTTTGCTGTACATCTGAAACTAACACAACATTGTAAATCAACTATACTCCAATAAAATTTTTTTTTAAAAAAGGATATAGTGCCTTTTGAGCAAGAATGAAAGAATAGAGATGAATGGGGAATTCTCTGGTGGTCCAGTGATTAGGACTCGACGCTTTCATTGCCGAGAACCCAGGTTCAATGCCTGGTCAGAACTAAGAAAGATCCCACAAGCTGCACAGTGTGGCCAAAAAAACAAAAAAAAACAATAGAGATGAATGATTATCCAACGTCTGTGAGTGTCTGAGAAGGAAGGAGGCATGTAGAATCCCCAAGGTGCACTGACTTAGCAGCAGAAAAAGGACAAAATATGTGTCTTGGAGCATGCCTACAAAGCCCACTGCTGCTACAGAGAACAGCATTGTTGGTTTCCACTGCACAGGGCTGCCTAGTTTGTACCAGTCCTTTTTCTGGGGGGTCAGACCTGCATCAAAGGATCCCTTTCATCAACTTGACCAAACCTTCCTGATCACCGAACCTAGCATCCCCAAGATATAAAGGAGTGCCATCCCATGTAAGCCTCTTCCCACTCCTCAGTAAGGACTTCCAGTATGCCATGGAAGCAGGATGCTTCCTCACTTTGCTCCCTCCAAATGGAGGGCACTGTGGGGCATCAGAGTTCCTGATCCTCCCATGGAAGACTGTAGTCCTTCTGGGGACCACCTTTTCTGCCACAAGGTATGGTCCCTGGCACTCAGCAGGGAGTGTGTACAATGAGAGCATCCTTTGTCACAGAGCAGAGAGCCAGGGCAAGGAATGAAGGCAGGTGCTGACTGGTGATACCCACACTCAATCCGGCGCCAGGGCAAGCATTAGATCAGTGTGGAAATAAATAAGATTTGTGGGCCCGTTTTCTTCCTGCATTTGCATTCACACTTTATGACCTCAGCGATACTTACTGAGTGGAAAAAACAACCTTCTGTTACAACTGCTTGATTCCAAAGTGACTTCCATCTGAAAAATACTATCTCCAGCCACAGGGTCTGAAACAAGCTACTTGTCTATTTATTCAAAGAGCCCAATGAGCTGTGAAGATTGACATTTAAACTATTAAGCTGTATTCTATTTGACAATGTTATTAAATATTAGGTTTGATTTATGGAAAGACTTAATAAATTGGCAGCCTGGGTTAGCCCTGACACTGCACAGAAATTGGGTTATGCTGGATGTTACTTCATAGAGTTGATCAAGCTAAGGAAAAATTTAAAAAGTCTTACCAACAACATTAAAGTCAGATTCCATGTGACAAAGCTATTATCATACAAATTCGAACCACTTGCCAGCTCAATTCTGCATCCCAGAGTTTCTCTAATTGATATTTTTAACAATTGGGAAATCAAAAGATAAAATCACAGACTTAAATAACCTTTGCTATGTCACATGGAAAGAGAGCTAAGGCTTTTAAACATGCGAGCCAGGCATATATCTTGCTACTTTGGTGTAAAAGAGGAAGGGAAATAGAAGCACAAGTAAACAGTATGCAAGGGGCTGCAGACACATTGGGTATAGAAATGGGGATGTAACCCCATGGGAAGAGGCAAGGTTGAAGTAAGACATGACTGTGCCATGGCTTACTCACGTCCGCGTGACCTTGAACAAGCTACTTAATCTCCCTGAGGGTCAGTCCCATTTCTACATGATGGAGACAGTAATAATCAAGTAGTTCTGTTTAGGATGAAAAGAACAATATATGTAGATCATTTGGCAGAGCGCCTGGTACACAGTGACTGCTCAGTAGATTTCAGGGGGGAATTAGGCCAGGTCAGGAGTGAGGCTGGGTCCCAGTATAGTGAGGGCAAAGACTGTGGGCCATGAGAGGTAGGCCTGAAAAGAACAAGAAAGGACAAAGCCTATATGCTACTAGATGGTACGGAACTTAGGTGATGGCATAGAGCTAGATGATGTATCCCTGCATGTGTTGACGTGCTATTAGATGACATAAAGCCAGAGGAGGAACTACCTGCTAGATGTGCTTATATACTCTAGTAGGTAGTTTTATAGAGCTTATTAGATGATAAGCTACTGGATATGTCTGTAAGTTATCAGATGGCGTTGACCGATGGGCAGTATCCCTGGAGCACCCACGGCTCTGGGCTAGGGATCCTCAGAACTTTTTCTACGAAGGGCCAGGTAAGAAATATTTTAGGCTTTGGAGACCACATGGTCTCTGCCACAACTACTCAACTCTACTGAAGTAGCAGAAAAGCAGCCATAGACAGTATGTAAATGACCGAGCGTGTGTTCCAATAAAAGTTTATTTGTAAAAGCAGGTGGTGGGCCAGATTTAGCCCATGGACCATAGTTTGTGGACCCTTGCTCTAGTCTGCCTCAGGCCTGACAAGTACAGGTGGCTGAGAGAAATGAAGGCAGCCTCTTTCTATTCTCCAAGGACCAGCAGGACCTCTTTCCTAAGAGGCGGGTATCAAGAGACAAGGGACTATAAAGCTATTTACCTCATCCCTCCCATCAAGGAATTCACAGACGGTAACCTACTCACTGATGGCACCAACTACACCCCTGATTTATGTGTCTCTGCTCAGTCAGACAACAAACAGATGATTCATTCAGGGACAATTCAGTATTTATTGAGAATTACTGGGCACCAGGCAGGTTTGCTCTAAAAACTGCACACTGTGGGCTTTTAATAAATAAATAAAACTTCCCTCCGCTTCCAAATTCCTTTCTGCTTTCTTCGCCAGGGCCCAGAAAGGGCTGCCCCCTCCTTATCTGAGTGATGGCTGGCATGAAGGAGTAGGTCACAGCAGTGGGGGCAACCATGACATAATTCCTTTCTCTGGTTCTGATACTGTGCAAAAGTGATCACCTCTTGCTAAGCAATTTCCCACCTAAATTGGTTTCAAGTCATTAAAAGCTGCAGCACTCCCAAGGAAAAAAATAATAGCAGCTCTCTGAGGTTGCTTTCAACACCAAGCTCCTTGACTTTAGCAGCAATTAGACATTGTTCCACTACCAAGCACTCTCTGGAAATGGAGCCAGGGTCACCAAAGAGTAACTGGAAATTAGAAGTTGCAGCATCCTCCTCTTGCTAAAGCAGTTTCCTCTGATATCCCTTGGGGGCATGCAGTCCTCACCTTTGCCAGGCTGCCTGCATTGCACCCACGCGGGTTCTGCCTGGGATTCGGAGAAGCCCCTCCTCCCTGAATATCAAGATCATGTCCATATTTCCCAATATGCTGGATTTTTCCTTACAGTTTCTGGATTCAGGATATGACCCTCACTCAGGGCACAGCCATCCCCAGTCTGGTGTGCTTCGGGCTGGGGATTCATAAGGTATTTGAAGTCAAAACCTGGGGGATGAGGAGCAATTCCATAGGGGGCAGGGGACAGGAAGAGTTTCGGATAAGCATGTAAATACAGTAGCCACCCAAACAGGCACATGCAGAAGGAAGGTTTGAGAGTGGAATCTGAGCTCTCCTTGCAGTAAAAAATGTAGTGCACTCCACTTTCTGACAGTACTATAAACTCACTTATATGACACTAGTTATAAAACCCTTAACATTTGCCGAGTGCTGACAGTCAGGTTTTTTTCTTAAAGATCCAAGTGCAAGAGGGAGATCTGTGACCCCAAAGCTGGCTTGGGGTTTATAAAATGAAGGTGTCATAAAAGTGACACATCCTCTGTACTGGAAAAAGATTAGATTCTGTACCATGAAGCTTTAGGCATTTATAAAGAACCCCTTTTTTGCATCTTCCACCACTTACTTTTTTAACATTGTTTTATTCATGCGTAAGACCCTAAATATCACCAGAGGGTGATGATTTCTAAGGTGCCAACTATGGACTAGGAGTAAATAGGATGATGGGGAGATATTTCTCTAACAACCCATTTCCAGGTTTATCGTGCTCCAGAGGGCGTTACTGGTGGCGTTGGCCTTCTTGAGGAACACCAGGAGTAGGCCTGCACCTGGGCACCCGCAAGGAGGGAAGCGGCTGGTGTGTCTTAAAGGTCTTAAATCAAACTCTGCCTGGCTGGCCTGGAATTATTTATTTGAAAGAGTAGGTAGGTGCAAAGAATGAGATTAATCACAACCCGTGGTTCAGGACACACGTCCTTTTGTCTAGGAACGGCCCTATTTTAAAATTAACTTATTAATTATTTATTTTAATGAGAAATGAAAAATTAAAAAAAAACAAAAAGGAAAGACTGACTATAAAGCTAACACTGACCCTGACTTAGAGCCAACAATACGCTTCTCTCCTTCCTCTTGCTCTGTCTCTCCCATCTGTAGTAACCCCTACCCTGAGTCTTATATTTTATCATTACTTTGGATGTGTGTATGCCTGTGTTTAAAAGGGTGTTATGTTGAATGTTATTTTCTATTAGTTGACCTATATGAAATTGCCTTTAATGCTCTTTTTTTTTACTCAATATTATTCAGCTAAGATTCATCCATACTATTACATGAAGCTGTGGTTCATTCATTTCATTGCAGGTCTTATTTTTTAACTTGTTAATGCTCATTTGGATTGTTTCCAGGGTTCTGGCTCTATAAGCAATGCTACCATGGTCTTTCTTATCCCTGAGGTGCTGCAGGAGTTTGTTTTGGGTGGATGTATAGGAGTGGAATTGCTGAGTCATAGGGTATGCAAATGTTCCATTTTCTACTAGAATGACAAACTTGTTTCCAAAGTGTCTGTACTGAGTACACTACCACCAGCAATTAACCCCCTGTTACTCCCATCCTTTCTACCACCTCTCATTTGGGGCAAGTCTAATTGAGGTAAAGTGAGTGATATATCTTTATGGTCTTGATTTTCCTTTTCTGGAAACACTAATGACTTTGAACATCTCTTCATATGATTATCAGCCATATGTGGTGCCTCTTCTGTGAAAGTCCTGTACAAGTCTTTAGCCCATTTTTCTATTAAATTGTTTGAGCTTTTCTTATTAATTTTTAAAAGTTCTTCATATAACATCTATATAGGATATTAATCCTATATTGATTGTATGCATTGTAAATATCCACTCGTAGTGTGTGACTTGCCTTTTTATTTTCTTTAAAGTGCCTTGTAATGAATAGAAGTTTGATAAAGTCAAAAGCTGCTATCTTTTCTTTTCTAAGTTCTTTTTGTAGCCTTGTTGCAATGAATCTTCATAAGCATCCAGTTTGAATGGGAGTATTGGCTCTCTGTGAGAGACAAGGAAATCAGAGAAGGGAAACTCGAAGGCCATTTGGCCCAAGCCTTATATTCATAAAAGGTCTTAAATCAACTTTGTATTCATTATCTCCAAATGAGGTCACCTACAGCCACAAAGATCCACTGTCAGGGATGAAAGAAGACCCAGCAGCTCAAGGTCAGGGCGCCATATTTCTCTGTGCACGAGGATGTAAGAGGTTTTAATAAACCTTGTGAGCATGGGAATAGCACATTTATGTTGCATTCTATTATTTTTGTCAAGATATCACCTGGTTAAATATAAACATTCCAAATCTACCATAATGTGTACTTTTAAATGTTTTAAGTGTGTAAAGGGAACCCGAAACAGGAAGTTGCCCAGGCCTCTCTCAACACTGAGAGGTTCCCGACAGGGAGAGTGGTGTGCTCAGTTTTATGTCATTGGTGAGCTGTGGGACTGGGATTCACAGCCAAACGTGCCAGGCCCCAGAGCCCAGACACTCTCTGCTGCTCAACTTCGCTCAACGACAGGGAGAAACCACCCCAAGCCAACTGCCCTGTGAGCACACGTGCCCCGGGGGCTCCCACGCCACGCAAAGCACTGCCTTCAGGGGCCAGGGCCTATCGCTTCTGAAGCAGGACTCTGGCTCTGCCTCTCTCCTTGGACCCATCTGGGGCTCTCCTGAGAGGGGCTGGCAAACTGCTGAGGACTCTTCTCACCGTGAAGAGCAAGGTGGCGGGCCCTAGTGGCCCCTAAGCTTTCTGCAGACTGCCCCCTTATATCCACCGCCCTCTGCAGTAAGGCTAAGGGATGGCCAAACGGCTGGGGATGTAGAACACGGGTATGTGCGTACATGAATATGTGTGTGCATTAGTGTGTGTGAGTAGTGGGAGCGTGTGCATGAGTGACTTTGTGTGAGAGCCTGTGAGAAGGTTCTGCAGAGGTAGAACTGATGGGTAGGGAAAGGCAGGACACACTGAGGCAGGCTGGACAGGTGTGTGCATGCATGTGGGTATGTGTGTGAAGGTTCCACAGAGGTGGTGGGGCAGGTTGAATAGGGAACAGAAGGGAAGAGATGCTGAGCGAGACAGGCTGGACAGCTGGTCTACCCAGAGAGGCAGTAGTGCTGGCCACGGTGCACACCTTTCTTGCATCATTCACTAATGACCAAGAGATAGTAGCCTCTGCATGTGAGGGTCATTGGGAAGAAGGTGCCACCACCAGCAACATCCTGATGACACCTGCCTTCATCCCACCACCTTCCTCCTCACGGACCTTCAAGGGTTCTGCAGCACATGGCAGATAAATACCAAACCCCTCAGTCTAGAACCCCAAGCATCAAAATTAACGAGGAGTGGGCTTCCCTGGTGGCGCAGTGGTTGAGAATCTGTCTGCCAATGCAGGGGACACGGGTTCGAGCCCTGGTCTGGGAAGATCCCACATGCCACGGAGCAACTCGGCCCGTGAGCCACAATTACTGAGCCTGCGCGTCTGGAGCCTGTGCTCGGCAACGAGAGGCCGCGACAGTGAGAGGCCCGCGCACTGCGATGAAAAGTGGCCCCCACTTGCCGCAACTAGAGAAAGCCCTCGCACAGAAACGAAGACCCAACACAGCCATACATACATACATACATACATACATACATAAAAAGAATGTAAGCAGACAAGAATAGCATTAAAAAAATAAAAAATAAAAAAAAATTAAAAAAAAAATTAACGAGGAGTGTAACCCACGGCTCTGATTCTCATCTGTACAATGGGATAATCATGATTAATTCGGGTCACTGTGGAAATTCACTGTAATAAATGAGCAAAGTCTAACCCACTGCTGAAGAATGTATTAACCTTTTTCTGCCCCTCCTCCTCCCATTCAGCCTCCATCCCGGGCTTGCTGTTCTTACCACCATCTCCCAAGCACACCTCTGCTCCACAGCTGGATCTTGCAGTGTGCCCAGCCTCCCCTGAGCCTGTCTCCCCACTCCCTCTACCTCTCACCTGGTCCTCTGCGTCTGCTTTTGCCACGTGTTCTCACCTGGGGCGGGGAGTCCCCTCTGCGCCACCATCCTCTGAGCCCAGGAGGAGGGAGGTCCATGTCTTGGGCTTAACCTGTCTGCTCTTCCCTGACCCTTTGGAAACTTAGAAAGGCCATAAGGACCAGCCCCTTTGCTTCTCCGGCCAAAAATGGGCGTCTACCTAAAGAATGTGTGCCTCTTTACCTGATACCCACATGCTTATGAGAAGTGTCTATCTAGGCTGCTAACATGGATCACCTTGCAGGTGACAGGGATACTCAAAGGAGATGCCTCTGGGAAGGTATCTCCTTCCCCAAGGATGACAGTCCCCGTGGCCCCTGTCACAGCACACACATGCCCAGGTGGCCAGCTCTCGCCTACCTTCCTGATGCCTTCTGAAGGGCTGGACACGCAGTTGTCAGCCCCTCCATTCTTGCTGATGGTCCGCCAGAGCTCAGCAAATGTGCTGTCTTGCTCTAGAGGGTTGGTGCCCTTGGCTCGGAAGTACTCGTACACAGCAGAATCCCGGACGGTGCCGTAAGACATCTCCACTTGTTTGGACAGGTCCTGGAACGTCCTGAAATACAAAATGGCCATGAAACATGGGTACATGTTGCAACTTGCAGGGACACACATGGGCTACAAGGCCCTCCTGAGGTCGGAGCCTGGCTGTGGCCACCGTCCACATCCTTCACTGCCAACCCCCAGCAGTATGAGTCCCTCAGTCTGGAGCACCACTCGCCAGGGCCTCATTCTATCCCAGTTACGTTCCCTCAGTGTAGATTAATTCAATAATGTCACTGAACACCTAAAACCAGGTTCTGTGCTGAGCCTGAAGGACAAAAGGATGAGAAAGACATGATTCCTGCCCTCAAGGAGCTTAGAGTCTAGCTGTAGAAACATATAGACAGACAGTCACAATATGAAAGAGTCAGGGCAACATGGGAGGCTGTACACTGAAGGTCTCCAACTCAAATTCCTGCAGAAGCACAGGAAAGAGAGACACGTTGGCAAGACTGACGATGGTAACTGGTCTCTGACACTCAGAGATGGCGTGGGGCAGACACACACTCAGAGGTTGTGTCAGTGAAGAGGCATGTTCCCTCCAAAGCTTGCAGCTGTTCTGGAGTTCCACCCAATTGTTGCCTTTTAAGAATCTCCGCCCAGTTTGTTTTTCAATAAAGAAATCTGGGTTTGTACATGAAATCTCTTGACTTTGAAGTGTTGACAGTTATTCAAAAGGTGATGAAGATAAAACAAAGCACTTCTGAGAGCCTCAGTCTGTTGTACATGGAGGAGAAGCAAGTAGCTCAGGCCAGGTGCATGATGCAGGGAGGGGTACATCAGGTAGGTCCACCAGCTGTCCAGGAGCAGATGTCTGAGCTGGGGGCAGAGGAACAGTGCCTTCCTTGGGGTAGAAGGAAGAGTCACATCAGGAAGGACCAACTGGCATAAAGTTTTCACTTGTCCCGAGATGAGCAGTACCTGACTCTGTGTGCTGAGAGGACAGAACTGCAAAACACAAAAAGCTCAAGGGTGAGCCAGCCTCTCTCTGCAGGCTCCAACCTGATCCCTCTTTATTTCTCTTCTGGGAATCTGTCTCTCCTTTGAATCAACCAGAATCATCATCCCCACCTCTCACTGAGTCACCGTTCCCACAAAGAGATCCAGTCATTTCCACCTGATCTACACAACCCTCCATCTTCTGATCTCATCTTCCCCTGTTGCTCCTGCATCCACAGGACCCCAAAGCCAAGGCTGAAATGAGAAATCCTACACAGTCCCCATTTATGGCACCAAACCATGGAGCTCCCTCTTCCTGGAATCCCTTTATCTTACTCATCCACCTGATACACTTCTGCAAACACCCTGAAGTTCCAGCTGCCGCCTTTCCCTGTGGGAAGACATCGCCATCCTCCGCCTCCCTGACCACCTCTATACCCTGCATGGCTTCTATGGAAGTAAGATCTCACTGTGATTGCAGGGAGCAGCACAGCAGAATGGGTAAAGCAGGGGCTCTGGAATCCAACTACCTGCCTTGCCTCTCAGCTCCACCAGCACTAACACTATGGGCCTGGGCAAGTTAGCTGACCTCTCTGTGCCTCAGTTCCCAAATGTTTAAAAGAATAGGGCTAGAAGCAGAGCCTGTAGCAGAGGCTGCTGTGAAGATGAAATGAGGTGATATGTGTTCAACTCTTAGAGCAGTGACTGATGTAAACTCAGTGCCTGGTAACTAGTAGCAATACTTCTGTGCTATTATGATATGGCTGGGTCCTCAGTAGATGGAGCCAAAGTAGCCCAGTATTTGCATCCTCAGCACTAGACCCAGGGCAGTTGCCAGCCTACACAGCCTGTACACAGAGGAACTAGCAATGGACGCTTCCTCCTGTTTTGGAGACACACTCCATGGAATTCCTTCAGGCCCTGCTACACGGCCCAGAAACAGAGCTCAGTATTCGTTTCAATACATTACAGATGAAAGAAGACACAAAATAACAAATTTGATGAAGAAATCTTTCTAATTATTGTTCATTATTTATATCTAATTGAAGCAAGATGTTCCTTTGCTTAAAGGGCCCCAAGGGTTTTAACTCTGTCGTAATCTGCCTGTAATGAAAGGAAGAGGGATCTTTTTTTCCCCCCGCATTTTTTATTTTTCTCATGGTAATACAAACAAACACAAGGCTTTGATGAATGGGAAACATCAGGATGAATTACACAGTTGAGTCTAAATACTGAACAGCTCTAAATTACTACAGTTTCCATGAGTCTGGAATGAATGCGTAACGGCCAAGGAGTTCAGCACTACTGTTTCATCCCCATGTTTGAAATGTAGATTTCCTCTCTCCTCTTGGTATTTATTCACAACGGAGCTCCTGGCAGGAGGCTCGGGGAGCGTCTCTGGAATGCAAGCAGGCAGCCCAAATGTTAATGGCTTCATGTCCATTTCTGTCCCCTTAGAGGTCACTGTTCCCATCCCCAAACACCACTGTCATCTTTGCTGTGCCAGCCCCCTGGCCTCCATCCATCACCTCCTGCAGCCATGAGTCTGTGTAGAGGGATCTTTCCCATCTTAAAGGCACATTGCTTCTTTCAAGGAAGGTCTCCAAGCTCATTAATACACAGTAAGTACTACCATCATATTTCAGAGTGACTAAACCTAAGGCTCTTTGGAATCTGGCGGGAGGGCCCGACTACTCATGGACCAAAGCTGTCATCTCCCTGGGGCACTCATCCTCTTGTCCGAGTGCCCAGCTTTGGAAGGGACATGGAAGGAGGAATAAAGAACAGCCAGCCATCCAGGCTCTAAGCCATCAGTCAGCAGAAGACAGATGTTCCCATCAGATAAGACGCCCATCCGAACAAGCAAGGGAGGCTTAGCCTGGAGAAGGCTGCACTAGAAGCACACTTAATTGAGCATGTGTCCCAGAACAGTCTCTTCAGCAACAACTGCTAGCAACTGTCCAAGCACCCTCACCACAGAGATGGAGGAGATCTTCCTGTCACAGGTGGTGTCTCTATAAACCAAAATCATGCATGATGCAACTGGCTGAAGTCGTTCAACCAGGTGTCTCATCCACAGTTAGCTAGCTAGCTAGCTAGTTAGTTAGTTGGTACTAGGTAAGGCACAGAGGCACATAGGCAAGGAATGGATGGTGGGCCTCATCAAGGGGTTTATAGTGACGGGTGATGAGTGGTCAGAGAAGTAAACCAACAGTAACTAAACAATGTGAGAGGGACTAAAGCAGAGTTCTGCATGAGGGGTCCCGGAAGCACACAGGAGAAGCACCTAGCCTGTTGGCCAGAGCTGAAGAAAGGATTTCTAGAAAAGGAAGCCTGCCTGGGTCTGGATTGACTAATTAAGTGTCCTGTGCAGGCATGCAGACTTAGCAGCTGACACCCAGCTCTGTGCTCGGCTGCCTATCTCCTTACTTCACCTTTTAGTAACGATGAGTGTTACAATCCTCCCACGGCAAAGCTTAGCCTCTCTTCCATGCTTTCCACTGAGCCAGTATCTTTTACTCAACTGAACCCTATTGAAACTGGGTTTGGGACCAATAGGAGCTGCTTCTCTGCATCTCCTGGCCTGGATGGCTGATTTGGGGATCTTCCCTAGCTGAAAGCACAGCTGACTCCTGTGAGCACGTCAGACTGTTTCACAAAAGAACTCTGTAAGCATCCCTTGCCTCTGAGAGCAGTTTCCTCCAATTAAACAGGCACCTTCTGGAAGTCCCACAATGGCTCCTTCAGCTGTGGCCAAGGACAGTCTACCCAGCCTGGCACCACCTCCCTCCCTCTCCGTACCTTTCTCCATAAATCAATCTTACTATTTCCCAGGTACATTTTCATTAACAAAGAGATAAATTGTTTGCAGCATGAGAAAAAATCAATAACACAGAATGTATAAATACGTCTTTGCACGTTACAGAAATACATTGGCAATGAAGATAAATACATTTGCAACAAGAGGAGAATCAATATACAGTATATGTAAAACAGATTTCAACAACTGTGGGGTTGCCATCGTCACGGGTCTGATAAATCTAAATCCCAAAGCCCTGTTATTCTTGCCTAAGGAGAAAAGGAATGGGAATTCCCTGGTGGGCCAGTGGTTAGGACTCTGTGCTTCCACTGAAGGGAGCACGGCTTCCATCCCTGGTCAGGGAACTAAGATCACACATGTTGCGATGCGGCCAAAAAGAAAAAAAGAGAGAGTGAGAGAAAAGGAACTAGTGGAGTACCCCAAAAGATACAGGCAGGTGGAGGTGCTCATCCTTGTAATCTGAAGCTGTCGTAACTACAGCCCACAGATGCCTTTGCTATCATTCTAGCAGCCTCACTTTTCTTTTTCTTATTAATTAATTAATTTTATTTATTTATTTTTGGCTGAGTTGGGTCTTCGTTGCTACACATGGGCTTTCTCTAGCTGCGGCAAGCGGAGGCTAGTCTTTGTTGCAGTGTGCGGGCTTCTCATTGCGGTGGCTTCTCCTGTTGCAGAGCATGGGCTCTAGGCGCACCGGTTTCACTAGTTGTGGCCCGTGGGCTCAGTAGTTGTGGCGCACGGGCTTAGTTGCATGTGGGATCTTCCCGGACCAGGGCTCGAACCCATGTCCCCTGCATTGGCAGGCGGATTCCTAACCACTGAGCCACCAGGGAAGCCCCCTCACTTTTCTCTCTCGTGTCTGACTTGACAAGAATGGTGCTGTGCCAATCAGTTGGGATTGCCTGGTCAGGTTTCCACAGCCTCCTTCCGGGACGTTTGGGTACCAGAGCTGCCCATTTCCCTGCCCTTCCTGAGCTTCTTCCCAGGGCTCCCCCTGTGCTTCCAGTCTCACTAATCCTTCTCCCATGCAGTGGCTCCAACCCAGGGCTCTGCCACGTTTCCCATTCTCTCCACCCCAGACCTGGGTTCTTCAAGGCGAACAGGACCTCAGGTGAAGGCTGAGACACTCCAAGATGCTTCTCAGCCTTGGGCCCTGACAGGCAACTCAGGGTCTTCATTCTTCCCTTCATCCAATGAAAAAAAAATCCTATTTCCTGAGCATCTGCTTCTGTCAAGCACTGTTCTAGGTCTAAGGATATGAGCAACGCAAAGTTCCCACTCTTGTGGAGTTTGCATGATGGAGGTGGGAGAGAGAAACAAACATATGAGCAACAAACAAAAGAACCAATAATTACAAAATGCTGGGGTCAGCAAATTTTCTGGGAAGGGACAGAGAGCACGTACGTAGGCAATAAGGGCCACATACCACTCTGTTGCATATTCCTTGATTCTGTGTTTTGGGGTTTTTTTTTTTAGAACATTGTAAAATGTTTCAAAAAAAGAAAAACAATCTTAGCTTGCAGGCTGCAGGAAAATAGGCTGCTAGCCAGATGTGGCCTGTGGGGACGTAGTCAGCCGACTGCCGATGTCATGTTTCCAGTGATGAAAAGTGTTACGAAGAGTAATAAAGCAAAGTAAGGGTTACAGAAAATGATGGAGGAAGTGATTATATGAAGTATGCAGGGGGGTGTTTTAGCCATCAGAGCTGACATCGAGGGCGTGTGTTTCTTCACTACTTCTTGAGCGGGTCTGGGAGGAGGTGAGAGTAGAGACTGCTGAGGGCAGGGCTTAGACCTGGAGACGCTTGCCTTCCAAGGAGCAGAGGCCGGCAGGCCCGAAGCTCATCAGCCTCTCTCCCTTGGAATGACCCCCTTAACGTGGACCAGGGACCCCCCCGGGAGGCTGCGGCAGGCAATGTTGGATATTACACGGGGCTCCTTTGTATCCACAGGCTGTCATCTGAGTGACTGCAGATTAGAATTCCAGCTTAGGAAACTGTCAGGTTAACACTGTATGAGGACACTTATACACGGGATGAGGGTCACGTGGCAGGAAAATGCCTCTTTGTAGGACATAGGAGGCCAGGAAGCCCTTTTTCAAAAGTGTGCCCCACGTGCCAGTCACAGAGGGCCCGGTGGGTACCGGGTACCCAGCTGATGTGTGCTCACTCCCTCCCCCAATCTTCCCTCCACATTCTTTTCCCTCCAAATCCCATTTCTTTGATTACTATTGAAAATCAAAGATGCCCAAAGTACGCTAAGGAAAAAAAAAAAAACCTCAATGCATTTGTATGTAGTATATTTCCATTCTTATAAAGAGTAACCATTAATAAATGTATGTAAATATAGGGACAAAAACAGGAGGAATGTGCACTGAACAGTAGTGAGACTTCCACTTTTTACAAATGTATTTCTGTACAATTTGCATTTTTTATTATATTGTAAACACAAGTGTGATCTGAATGACTTAACAAATCCTCCTGCTGCCCAAGTGTCAGTTCTGGGCCTTGGGAATTTAGCTCTGTGCTATTCTGTCTCCTCCACGTCCACCCCCTCCACCAACCGCCCCTGCAGCCAAGATCCGCTTGGAAGAAAGAGGCCTCTCTCCTGCCCCACTACACTCGTGCCCCGCTGACTGTAGGGAGAGGGCTCCAAGGGGCTGTGATAGTTGCATCTTCCGTCCCTGGAGCAAGACAAACATGCCCGTATTAACCCCAAGGGGGCTGAGCCATCCTGGGCATCCAGGGCCCGTCAGGACCAAGGTTCCCTCACCAAAGCAGGCTGGAGTTTCCCTTACTTGCACATTTTCTGCTTGGATTCAGCCCAGCTCAGGTGCCCTTGGTTGCCAAAGCAGATGGGGGTGGCTAAACAGGAGTTTCTGAAAGAAGGGCATATGCATCACATGTTTGTGATTTGCTAAATGCAGTCTAGACCCTGGAAGTGAGCAAGGCTCAGTAATAGGTGCTGAAGGATCAGTAATAGGTGCTAATAGTAATAGGTGCTCAGTAATAGGTGCTGAAGGATCACCTCGGTCAGGCCAGATAACTCTGGGCCAGGTACCGAGCCCAGGCCCTGGCATGTGGCAGAGGTTGAATATCCACATCTTTCACTGGGTCTAATCCGGGGACCGCCAATACCATTGGCAAAGGGTGCTCAGCCCATGGAGACTTCTGCACTCCGGTTTTACCTCCTCCAGCCTCTTCTCAGACTACCCTGCTCTCGGGTGTTAGCCTGGTGGATGTCCTGCTCTCTTAGGCCTCTGAACCTTCACTCAGGCTCATTGTCTGTTCCCCACACAGTTCCCTGCCTTCATGTGACTAAAACCCACCCTCCTTCCAGGAATCAGCTCAGCTGTCATCTCCAGTAGAGAGAGTGGATTCCCCCCTGGGCCCATGCCCCCTCTATGTGCTCCCCGCTTAGTCTATCCTATCCTACCTCCTGGACTTCACGTGGCTATTGACATGCCTGTTTCCCGCACCTTGACAGTGGGCTCCCTCAGGGCCGGACTCGGTGTACATCTCTGGATCCCTGTCACCCCTCATATGGTCTGACAGACAGTGGGTGCTGAGTTCATGCTTTCTGGAAGAATCAAGTCTAGTTTAAAAACAACTCTGTGTTTACAGCTGAATATGGCTGGAGAAAATCCAACTTGGAGACTAGCACAGTGATGGGCCTAACTTTAGAATCATGACCACTAACCTCAAGTGACCCCTAACGCTGCCTGGCAATCTAAATTCTCCTGTTCAATTCACCCTCCCACTCTCTTAGATGACTCTCAGATAAGGACCCTACTTCCAATTTCCTAAGAGAGTAGAAGTAATCAGTAGAGAAATTTGCCTCTCTATAAAGAACTTCCTTTTCAAAAATCATCAAATACCTGCTTTTCAAAACACTGGCTTTGCCTTTGCTCCTATTTATTTCTAACTCTGTCTTCTGGATCCCAGACTTTCTTGCTTTCTCAAGTACGTTGCCCTTCCAGTTGTCATCTTTATCTCCCACATCATGAAATTGCTTCTCTCTACAGGTCATTTCCATCAGCATACAAACACATACATCTTCTACCTTTTAAAAAAAAATCCTGCTTTGAATTCCCATCCTCCTCCAACCACTCTCCAGTTCTTCTAGGGAGCTGTCTATGGTCACTGCCTCCATTACTCTCTTCCCATTTCTCATGAACCTAGCTTAAGTTTTCATCCCACCACTCAACTGAAGTGGCTTCTGTCAAGGTCATTAATGATCTCTCAAACACAGTGGCCCATTCCCAGTCTTCACTTTACTCCCACCCACCAGCATTTATTTGACAAACTTGATCAATCTGTCCCTCCCTCACTTGGCTGCTGGGACAGCACTCTTTCTTAGTTCTCCCACCTTGCAGGCACCTCCCTATCCATCTCCTTTCTAGTTCTTGCTCTCTTTTCAGACTCTGAATCTTGGGGTGTCCCGGGTTCAATCCACAGATTCCTTCTCTTCTCTGGTGAGCCCCCTTCTCCACGATCTGGTCAAGTCAACTGGCTGTAGATACATCTATACACTGATGACTCCAATGGACCACCCCAGCCCTGATCCACCCCGCTGACTTTAGGCAGCTGCCCCCTGACATCTCCATTTGGATGGCTATTAGGTCCCTACACCAATCATGTTCAAATCCAAGTTCTTGAATCGCAAACCCCCAAACCTACCACCAAACCTCTATTTTTAGTTCATCCACCTCGGTCAAATGCTGCTCTATTTTTGACATGCTGTAGCCAAAAGCCATGGGGTCACTACTGATTCCTCTCTCTTGCATATTTTACATACAATCTCAGCATGTTTGATATCTTCTGCCATCAAGATAGATGCAGAATCACATCGCTTCTCATTACGTTCATGATGAACCAGTCTGTGTCTTACCTGGATATTGAGATCATCTCCCCAGTGGTTTTCTTGCTTCCACCTTTAACTCTATAGTCTGTTACTTGGGGGATAAGTAGGGTATCCTTTCAAAATCTAAGTCAGATCATGTGACCTCATTGCTAGAAACCCTCCAATTGCTTCTCACCTCTCTAGGAAACACCCCCAATCCTCACATGGCCTGAAAGGTCACACACAATCTGGACCCAATACCTCTGCTCTCACCACACTGGCTGCTCTGCCTTCCTGCCTTGGGGGTTCTGCAGCTGTTTTTTTCCATGTGATATACTCTTCCCTCACATCTCTAATTGGCTCATTCCCTCAGTGCTTTGGGAACATCAAATGTCACCTTCTCCATGAGACCTTCGTTGACAACCCTCTATAAAATACCACCCTCTTTAAATTATATGATAAAAACAAAGAAATATATAACAGGCTGTTTCATAGCAGTTCTCCCCCTAGAATGGGACTTGTCTGGTTTATTACAATGTCACCAGTGCCTACACCTGCATGACCAATCATCCTAGTTTGCACAGGACAGAGAGGTTTCCTGGGATACAGGACTCTCAGTGCTAAAACCAGGGAAGTTCCAGCCAAATTGTGGTAATATCCCCCCCTACCTACAACAGTGCCTGGCACATAGTAGATGCTCTAGTAAACATGGGTTATTAGGTGCATGAATAATATATTAACGAATTAGCCTTTTTCTCACTTTCCCATTATCTAGGTTGGATATTCTGTTGGAAAGGTCTTGGGTTGACCAGTGTCCTTTCAGGACAAGCGTGGGCCGGTCATCTGCAGAGAAGCAAGCATACTGATGGCTTGGGGAGTTTGAATGGAAGAGCTGTAGCCTTGGGCCAGGAGGTGCAGCACAGAGCTACACGGTCATAGCCAGGCCAGGAACAAATCACCAAGAAGCCCAGGGATCAGGCTGGGTTCTCCACGGGCTTCCTTCTCAGGGTCTGGAAGCTTCAGGATCAAGCTTTCTTACGGATCTGAGGAAATCAGCACTGGCTGAGAGTCTCCTCCTGGGTCTGAATCCCCAGCAGCTGCTGTCTGCCTCCCTAGCTCCCATGCCCCTCCTACTCGGTGGGAGCCCCACACAAACAGCTCCACCAGGCGGCAATACCACCATGCCAAGAACACGACTGGCTCCCAGCTCTCCGCACCCACAAATATTTGCTGCCACAAATCCATACAAAAGCAGGATGCACCATTAACCTTTAATATATCAGTGCTAGGGCTCTTAATCCATTATGAGGCTGTCATAAATGTGACTGAAATGCAAATCATAGCAGCAGCCCTCCGGGAGGGTGTGAAGGTGCCTTCACTGTCTCCTGGCACAGCCTGCATCCTCTGTGCTCTGGAGAAACAGCCGGAGTCTCCTCTCTCCCTGCTGGCTTTTGTTTTCACCCTCTTCCCCTCCCTCTGCTCCTTCTTTCCAGATGTCTGACTGAGCCCCTCTATTACGTCAGCTTCCCTGGCATGCAGTCACTTGATATGCTAGAAGAAAGCTACAATAATGTTAACTTCCAGACACTGTGCTAAGACTTCATTGGTATTGCTTCATTTAACCTTGGCCATAATTTCATGAAGTTATTATTATCCCTCCATTTTACAGATGAAGAAATCAAGGCTCAAGGAGATTAAGCAACTATGGAAGGCCACAGAAGCAGCAAGTAGAAGAGCCATCTCCCCACTCAGGACTGGCTTGATCCAAAAACCCACACATTCGATCACCATTCTACAGTGATGTTAGGCAGCCCATAGCTAAGTGTGGAGGATTAACAAGTAAGCAGACGATCAAAAATATCGTGCAGAATATATTGCTAGAAATAAGCTCAGAGTCATTAGGACACGATGTTGAACCTATCCCAGCTTGGCAGATGAGAGACTGAGGGTGGGGATAAGGAGACAGGGTTAGCAGGAAAGGCGGGGCTTAAGTTGAGACTTAAGGAGAAAGCGGAAATTGACATTGGAGGGGAATAAAAGATGTTCTGTGCAAAGGTGATAGTATTTTCAAACCATGGATGTCTTGAGAGCAAAACCTCCTGGGAACTACTAATGGTTTACTACAAGGGAGCAGAAATGGTAAGTAACCAAGAAGCACTAAGGATAGGATTGAGGAAATAATTATTCATAAAATACTTATAGGCTAGTATAACGGGATGGAAAAGCAAAAATGATGGTGTTCCCTGGACAATTACAGGGTCCAAGCATGTGGGAGATGAGCAGGTGGGCACGTCCTGTACAATGGGCAGTAGGGAAGGTACTGCAGAAAGCTATCACACGTGTTTTAGAAGGCAGGGCTGAGGAGTCACAGTGAGCCCACGTGCTTGCACGTGAGTGTGCATGCACGCCTGTGCACATGTGTTCAGGGCCTGGATGTGTGCATGTATGTGTGTGCATGGAAGGACTCCAGGGCAGAAAGAAGAGAGGAAAGAGGGAGAGTTGTATAGCTGGAGGGCTGGGACACTCAGATTAAGGGATGTCATTTGCTATGACAAATGTTAAAATAAATGAGCAGGTATGGGTTCTTCGGTAGCGGAATGGTGACCTCATAGGAGGCAGATATGTATGACGGGGAAACCAACCAAAGCATCTAGTGCAGGGATCATAGCACATGACACATCTTGCCCACTTGAGTGTGTTTATGGGCCTGGGCAGTTAGCACTCCTTGCGCAAAAAATCGGAGACTCAGGCCCTTGTCACATGGGGAAGCTGGAGAGAAAATACTAGCGCATGTGAGTCTGCTATTGAACAATACAAACCCAGCTGTAATTAAACGTGAAGCTACAAGATGTTAGCCATTCTGAATCAGTCTGCAGAATAATCACTTAACAAGGATATGGACGCCGATGGAGAGGTTAGGGAAGGGAGGTGGGAGGACAGAGGTATGTTCTGATACTGATGAGCCTTGCTTGGTTCAGGGATGGAGGGGGACCTACTTTGTGCCAGGTGCTACATGAGGGTCAGCTCATTTCATCTACGGAAACACACTTCGTGACAAGTTATTCGACCCCTTCCTAGATGAGGAAATGATGACGTCTTTAGGGCTAGTCCCATGCCAGGGCCAGGTTGAGCTTGCTGGTCTGTCTGATCCCGAGCTTTCCCAGGCCTGTATCTCTGAGATGCCTGAGAGTTCTTCCCAAACGAGCTCCAACTGGGGGTGATGTCCCTGCTGTGCACCATTCAGTTACAGCTGGTTTTCTCTTGGACAAAAGGCTCTTCTAGCACCATTAGCAATGCCAGGTGCCAGCCACACCACCCCAGAAGTCCCACCAGCCAAACGGCCTTGATCTGACACTCTCTCTGGCTAGTGACAGAGGCTGTCTGCTTCACTCCCCAGGCAGGCACCGTCGGAAGCTGCCAGTGCCCGAGCAGAGGAACACTGCCTACAGCTGCAGCACCGGGATGCTGGCAGAACTACACATGGTCCTGCTTTTTGTTCTCTAAGATGATTATTCATCCCATTAACTTCTTAGGGTTTGGGCAAAACACTCAGGACAACTCTGCAGTGTCCAACAGGAGACTGTCTGATGGGAGCAAAACACCCAGCTGTGGAACACTAGATAAAGGACCCCAGAGAAATTTCTGGAAAAGTTTCTGCAGCCTGGTGGACAAAGAGGAGGATTCTGGCACTTGGTGGGGGGGGGGGCATCCAAATATACGCACGCCTTCCTTGTGCTATCTCCGCTTTTACTGGATCCTCCTAATAGCTCAGGATGGAAGTTACCACAGTCCTCATTCTCAGGGCCCTGTGAGGCCAACTAACTTCTGCAAGAATTAGAGACTTGCGCCAACTTACCCAAGACCATGTAGCATCAGCACTAGAGCTGAGCATGTACATCTGTCTGTTCTGGCTGCAAAGCCTGGCTCTACACCTTGACGTGGTACCTCCTGAGAAACAGGAGCAAGTTAGGGAAGCAACATGGGCTAGTTTGGTGAGTCTGGGAGGTCTGGGACCTGGGTTCTGGGCTCTGCCTAGAGAACACGGCACCTCCCTGCTCTGAGGGGCACCCGTCCTGGGGGGACAGTGCAGGGCAGGGGTCCAGGGCTTCAGTGCTGGAGTCAGACTGTGGTTGTGAGTATCACGCTACACTGCTAGCTCTGTGGCCTTGGATAAGATGCTCAACCTCTCTGTGCCTCGGTTTCCTCATCTACACAACAGGGCTACTCACAAGATTGAGTGAATTCAGGAAAAGCCCTGAGAATAGTGCTGGACCCTGGGACACACTTGATCAATGGTTGCTTCAGTTTCCCTAACTATTCAATGAGAAAACGAGGCTGTGTCATGGTTATAAACTGCCAGTCCTCAGGACAGGTCCAGGAGTGGCTGGATTGGTCCAGCGTGGTGTTTGTGTTAAATTTGAATGCTTTTAACGTGGGCATGTGATTTCTGGGTCATCACAAGCTCCGGTGCTCTCAGACCCTCATGGACACTCTCTACCCAGCCCTGTAAACATTCGTGACTGAAACCCCTGGACAAGATGCTCTCTTAGATCTCCCCCGACCGTGATATCTCATGAGTCTATGGCCTGGGCTGGAACTCAAAACCTCATCTTATTTAGGATTCTCTCTTCTGACAAAGCAGCAGCGCCATGGACTGTTTTCTGTGAAAACTGGAATCTCATTTTCCAGTGTCTGTCAGGGCTCAGAGCTACCGAGGGGAGGACCCCACAAAGAACAGACTTCTAGCGATTAAAATCCAGTTTGTCCAGATGCCAGGAGACTTGCGCCTATGGGAAGCTGGCAGCGCCTCCCCAGAAGCAGGGGTCTCGGGAGCTTGTCTCCAAGTCACACCAAGGCTGTGGCCACAACCCACCTAATGGGGCAAAGCAAATTAACCACCTTCAAAGGCATCTGCTCAGGCCTCTGTGGGCTTCCCTGACTCTTAGCAGCATAATATTGCCCCCACGGTGCCTAGGGATGAAAGAAAAATGCACAAAAACCAGCCACAAACCCAAAGCGAAGCCAACCCCTTCCTCGATGTAGCAGGGAGGGTTGATGGTAAATTTTAGGAAGATGCTGGCTGTCATCTTCAAGAGAAATGAGCATTCCATGGGAACCTTCAAAGGACTGTGTTGTTCAAAGATGGGGTGCCCTGTGTCTGCCACCCTTCCAGATTGCTGTGTCTGTCAAAATCAAGGCTCTGCCTCAAATGTCTCCCTCCTGCCATGTTCACAGGCCATCCACATTCACAGCCACCTCCCGTGTCTCCTGGGATTCAGGACCTAGAGCACCAGGGCCAGGCTGTTCCTGGATCTTTATACCCAGATCACAAGAGTCACTAAGTAGACAGTGCACTTCCATTTGATTGAGCGGATGAAGGATGTATAAGCACACATCTCTGCTGCCTCAGCCATGCTTTTCTCTCTTTTTCTTCTCTTCTGGAGGCTCTGCAATAGTCACTTGACCTTGATGTGCAGCAGAACAGGAACACAGAAGTCAGGTCTCAGTAAGGAGCTCCTAGCTGGGAGTCAAAGATCACAGCCTGAGAGCTCACATGTAAGAGCCTTCAGCAAGAAGAGTCACACTGTGTAAAGAACACCTACTATGTGTCAGGCACCTGTCAAATCCTCATGAAACCCAAGACAGCTAAATATGAACATCTCAATTTTCCTATGAGGAAGCCAAGGCATATGAAATAGGTGACTTATGTGGTCCTGCAGCCAGTAGGGGTGTGAGCAAAGATTTCCTAGCGGTGTCTGACTCCAAAATGCTCTTCTCTTGGAATTAGAGGATTACTTTGAGGCTACACTTCGACTCACAATCTATGTTTTCAGTTTTTTAATCTCTTGTAATGTCTGAAGGTATTCATGTTTTATCATCCTGCATGGGCTGAGGAAGCATTTCAAAGTCCCAGCCAACCTTAGCTGTTCTTGGGGACCCAAGGGATGAGTTCTGTCTCTTTACTGAGAGCCGAGCTTGAAGCTGTAGCCATGGGTACCTTGGAGATGGTGGTGGCAGAGATAATAGAACCTGAGGTTTCATTTCCCCAAAGGAAATGAAACTCAGGAGGGCACAATAGGTCCCCTCTCAACTTGGAGGCTTTCCTGTCAGCTTTTCAGCATGAATACCTTATTAAGTGCTGTATGCCAGTGAAGAGCATTGGCTTTGGTTCAAACAAGCTTACATTTGAACCCAGGCCCTGATACATACCAGCTGTGTGAACTGGTTTTCTGCCTCGGTTTCCTCATCTGCAATAATAGTTCAATATGGTAACAAACAAATGATAAAATTTATGTAAAGCACTTAGGCAACTTCTGGCACATTATTGTACAACTCCCTCTTTCTCCAGTAAATGATATGCATCGATGCTGTCATTCCAATTATTATTAGTGTTGTTGCTGAAGTATATTCCCTTACAGAGTCAGGGAAATAGGTATGACTGATATTTCAATAGACTCCTCTATTATACACTCCAGTTTCCTTTCCACACAAGAAAACTCCAGCAGCCCCAGGGTCATACCTGGGCAGTGACCAGCCCAGGACATGCACTCAAAGCCCTGGGGCTCAGGATGAAAGATGTCAACACACAGATCCAAAGGTCTCTAAAGAGCCATCCAGTCCACACTCCTACCTTCCCCTGTTTCTTCCCATGGCTGTAAAGGGTTAACATGGTAATGAAAGCATGAGATCCTAGTTCTTATGATATTAATTAAAGTGAAAACTACAGATGGTGTTTAATAACAACTTCATCCCAGCAGGTTCCAGGCACTTTACCTAAATCAAACATATCATAAAGTTGGCATGAGAATCACAGAGCTTGGCCCTGGCACATCTAGCCAGGGACACATGTCCTCACCTGGAGTGAAAGTAACAAACCATCTCTATTACTTACACAGATGTGGCCTTAAGTGGCTTGACAGTCTGATTCTACCCTACGACCTCCTGGAGCCAAAAATAAAGGAGTATTGATTGCAAAGATTAATAACGGAGCTCAAGAAGGATAATGATGCAAAACACCTTTTTCTCTCCCTTCGTGATATAAACGCCTGCCACCCCTGCAACCTAATTTTGTCACCCAGCACACGGGAGTGTATTAATTAAAGTGACACCAAGGACAGGAAAATCTGAGCTCTGGGGGTGTGACTGGAAATACATAAATATGCATCTCCAGGCTGTCTCAGGAAGAGAGGCACGTTGCCAGGCAAGATCAGCATAATTCCACCGAGGGGAGGGGGGAGAGGAGTGCACACAGCTCACCCCTGGAGGTCATGGCTCCGGTTCTCCCAAATAGCTCCCGAAACCAGACAGAGAAACTAGACCAAGAGTGACTATCTGATATCCCACCTCTTTTGTAGAGAACTAGGCCATCACTTTTGTAAACATCCCTTGATAAGGCCTGGGGATTAGCTCATATTTAATGGATAGTTATTATGTGCTGGATTTTCACAATATACTGACACAGAGTGGTGTCAATTTGGATGAGGAAACTGAGGCCCAGTATGGCTAGTCAACGGCTCAGCAGAATTCAAGACCATGTTTGATTAAAATCACCGCCCTGCACTGTTCTGATCAAACAGGAGGTATCAGAGGCCAGGGTACAATGAGAAGGCTCTGTCCAGGGGACCAGTCCTGGGATAGGCCTTCTGATGGGACATCCCTCCAGGGTCAGAGCCTCCCTCCGCAAGACCATGGCCTGCTGTTTCCGCTCCCAACAGCAGAGGTTACACTGGGACTTGGACTTCCCAGCCAGGGAAGCTCTTCTCCCCAGGGAGGGGCAGGTACTAGCAACTCTCCATGGACAAGTTAGAGATTTAGTTGGGGTTAACTTGTAAGGCATGAGGAGATGGTGGATGATTTTAGAGACTCCATGTTTGCATTGCATTATTTAGGTCAATTTCACTGTAGTCAGTAAATCAGTTTTAGTAGTCGTCTGTGCTGTATGCCCTGATTTCAGATACTATAGGAGATGTGACCTCACCTCATCCTGAGCTCCCTTACTATAATTACCTGTTGGGCATCTCCACATGGACATCCATGAGCATCTAAAACTTATGGTCCCAACTGCTCCTCCCCTGTACACTTCACATCAGGTCAGGCATCACCAGCCACCCAGGCCCTGGAGCCAGGACCTGGGCTGTCCTGCTTCCTCACTTCAGCCTTCCTCCCATCTGTCATATCCCAACAGGCATGTTCAAGTTGACCTCCTCAATCTTTCTCAGATTTCCCTCCTCCTCCAATAGCACTGCTGCCCTAGTTCAGGAAAATACAGAGAATGTTCACTGGGCTGTAAGGAGAAGAGAACTAAGCAGAAGCAGAGAGGAGCAGACAGAATGAGCTTAGTCTCATTAAGAGCAGGAAAGTAGAGTAGATTCCACCCCTGGCATCCTTCTGTGATCCCCATGTTACGGGGGAAGGCATCCTGATACGCAACACTTCTTTTTCTTTAACCAAAGTCTTGTATTATATATCTCATATTATCTTGCTTGTTCCCCTAATAAGCTGTTATTTTAAAAAAGAAGAAGAAGAAAGGCAAATAAGAGAAGATTATTGAGTGCTTACTATGTACAGAGCACTGTTCTGAGTATTTGCAGAACAACCCTTTTAGGTAGGGCCTATTATTATTCTCAATTTACAGAAGGGGAATTCGGGGCCCAGAAGGTTAATTAAGTTGCCCAAAGTCATGCCTCCATTAAATATTGGGTCCCAGGTGTGAGTTCAGGCAATATGGCTCCCTAGCCTGCATTCCTTCCATGCTTTAAGCTCCATGAGAACATTCCACAGGTCTGCCTTCTTCCCCAGTAGGTCTCAGAACTGAGCACAGTGCCTGGAACATAGTAGGTAATCAATAAAGATCTGGTGAGTGGATGGGTCCAGACTGTCCTGCTGCAGTGCGTGTCATCACTCTAGGCCCTGATAATGGTTCCTGCTCCTGGCTCCCTCTGCTCCCCTCGGCTCCTGGCTCCACTGCCTGACTTGGCTTCCCTCCCCTACAAGAAATGGCACCTCCTCCTTCCCCACCTCTCCATCCATTCAGGCTGAGCCAGTGCTCTCGCCGGGAGGGCACCCACCATCCCCACAGTCCCCCGAGCAACAGGCAGAGGCGAGCTCCCCAACGATCACACACATCTCACCAGCTGAGTTCTCCCCATGTTCAGAGGCAAAGCCCATGCCAAGATGCTGTATGTTTTGACCACTGTTATTATGATATAAAGCACATTAGCCACGTGAGGGCATCAGGCACACGTGCACATCCCACAGCTTGCCAGACACAGGAGTCAGGAATGTTCTGACACAGAGGCGCCAGGAGTAATCCTAAGGAGGGAAATGCACCAACAGCCCTGCCTTTCTCAGCCAAAAGCAGAGAGGGGAGTAGAAGAAGGCAGGCAATGCACAAAGAGATCAGATTCCCTTCCCTTCAGGGTGTGAGCAACAGAGTACGTGGCTCGGATGTGCGTGCGTGTGTGTGTGTGTGTGTGTACCTGTGTGGCCACCTCTGAGTGGGTGTGTGCGAGCTGATGTGTGCCCTCCCAACGTGGAGCTCTGCAGTGGAGGGAAGAAAACATGTCTTTTCTTGACCCTAATCTGAAGCCTGTTTTGCTTAGTGGGCTGGGTCAAGAGAAGCCACTTCTGAGATGTTCTGCTACTGTGTCAGACCAGGGTAGCAGCTAAGTTGTTGATAGGCTTGCAAACTGTTGGAATGAGAAGGAACTTTAGAAATCTTGTAAAATCCCTGCATTTTATAGAAAAAGAAAGTGAGGCCCAGTAAGGACATTCTTCCAAGGACACACAGCTGTTGAGTTTGCCAGGACTCCCAGAAGCCTATGCAGTAGACTTTGCACAGTGCCCGAGGGGCTGCTATAAAACCTGCCACTGCTTTAAGGTAGACCTTATCCCACGTTTCAGCAGCAGAGTAAGACAAGGCTCCTAAGAAAGGCCACCAATATTCACATTCAATGTGGCACATCCAAGTCGCATTGGTCAATGCCTTCTCAACTGCTCAGGACTCTTCCTGTGAGTCCAGAAGCCAAGTCATGACAATGCGAGTGTGCTCTAAGGGGTCCAGAGCTCGGGAGGCCAGAGGGAAAAGCAGTGACCCAGAGGACACACGGGAAACCACAGAGGCTTTGCACTGATGAAGTCAGGTGTTTGGAAAGCATCATTCAAGTCAGGAATGCCCTTGATTCCCCCCGAGCATGATACAGGGCTAATCACAGGATTCCCCACTCCAGGCCTGAGCAAGCATGAGGCCCTAACCAAGTTCGACTCCATGTCCCTGGCCAAGGGGTATTTCATGGCCATAATCTGAAGCCAGGATATGGTCTTCTCCTACGGCTCTAGGTGGGAGGGTGGGGTGAGTACAAGTGGAGGACAGTAGGAAGTCTATTGATTGAGGACCACTATGTGCCAGGCACTGTGCAGAGCCCTTTGCTGATGGCATCTCCTTCCACAATCACAGAACTTTTGGGAAGTCAGTGCTATCTCACAGAGGAGGGACCTGGGGTTCTGAGAAGACTCCCAGTGCTTCTCTACGGGACGTGAGGAAAGACATGAAAGGCAAATGATTTCCAATGTGGACAAGTCAGCTGCAGAATATAAAAAACAAAACACATCCACATACAACCATGCTCACACTTCCCTGAGCCTCTAGCTTCACCCTCCCTCCACTCCTCTACCCCTCTGGTATGGCTCCCAACCCATTTTCCATCCCAGGCTTCTTCCTGCATATCCAGTTTGACCACCCAGCCTTACCCCTCATGGCGTCCTACCTCAGCCCTGCTTCGTGGGTCCTGATTTTACCCATCCTTAGATCAAGCTGTCTAAGACAGGACTGCAGACTCCCACCTCCTAGAACACACTCTGCTGTGATTTGGCTTACAGTGAGAGATACTGGCAAAATTGTGGCATAAAAAATGGATTTTGTTTCCTGTAAAAATGTGATGAAAATATTTTTATCAAGTTAGCTAATCATATTCTCTTTCTCATCTTTTTTTTAGGAGATAAATATTTTCGATTTTTTTAAAAAACAAAGTTCATTAGTAAAATACATTTGGGAAAGGCTGAACACTGTGGCTCCCTCCTGGAGATTTACGATGCACAATAACATAGTGAAGACTCTGACACGTCCTCTAAAAGAAAACTGTTAACTTTATTTAGCCCAACTTTTTCAATGTTAGGAAAATAAAGTTACTATGAATTCACTTTTGGAAATGTTGGTGTATAGACTATCCAAAGACCAGAAGGTTCCAAAATGGGTATCAAATGCTGAATCAGAATCAAGACTTGTATCAGAAACAGAGCATTCGGGACTTTTTTTTTCCCCTTTACAAGCCCTTGTATTTCCATCTTGAGATTAACTGAAGAAACTCTGCTCCTTGAGAAAGGGAGACGACTAAGGATGACACCTCAGAAAAAGAGCTAAAAACAATATCAGAAGTTAAGGACCTAAGCACAAAGTAACATAAAGATATAGTCTTCTGGGGTCTAAAGACAAAACTGAGGACAACTCAAGAGCACAAAAAGCACATGTGAATCCCCTGCAACTTCACTTTCTGCTCTCACCCATCAGTCAATGGGCTCTCCCATCTCCCTGGATCAGTACACCACCACTTCCTGGAAACTGCCGTATCCCTGGCCATCCACGTTGATAATGCCCTGTTTTACCTTTTCTCTTTCATCTCTGATTGCAAACCCTCTGTCACCTCCTCCATTTCCTCTGCCTCATCTCACCCACTTATAGATTGTTTGCTGTTTCTCCCTTACCCCTCCAGCCCTCTTACTCTCATGGGGTTATAGCAAGTGCCTCCATGATGCCAAAATATGGCCCTTCCACCCTGAGAACTCCATCAATCAAACTTCTTCCAAAACCAGCTCTTCCTCTTGACTTCTCTATTTCCTCTGAGGACACTGTCATCATTTAATCCCCTAAACACAAAGTCTTAGGACTATTTACTAATCCTTTCTTTTTCTCCATTTGCCATATTTAACCAATAGAATTCTACTGCCATCCCTCTTCTTTTTCATTCCTGCTGCTACCCTTTTAGTTCAGTTTCTTTCCCAGTCACCCAATTTTTGTAGTATTCTTGTCACAGGCCTCCACTATCCCAATCTCTCACTGCTTGAGTCCAGCTACAAATTCCTCTCAGATCTCTCTTCTTAATCTATAAATCCATTTTTAAAACCCGGCTTATGCTAAAAATTGTTACTTTTCTTTCCCACATCTCTACCTGTCCTACTTGATGAGATTTCCTTTCTGCTCCCTTCCATGAACCCTTCCACGAACCCTTCCACACTGGATGTGTGAGTTGGCCCTTTTCTCTGCGCCTCTTCTCTGGCTCATTTGCCCAATAATTACCAAACTGTGGGCTAGTCTGTTCTCCCCCCATACCTACCTAGAGGAAAAAAATCAGCATCTTTCTCCATTTGATTCTAGATGTCCCTCAGAAAGCCTCCCACAGACCAGGTACCCAGGAAATGGATATTAAGTAGAAATTAAATAAAAGAGAACAGCTTTAGCATATTCTGCTGCACAGCTCAAAGTTCAAGAAATACAAATTATAAAAGTCCTATTCCACAGATTGATGGGTTATAAAAGCTTATACGTTATATCTCATAAGACATTTTATAATACTCCAGGAATTAGCACACTGATTGATCAAGATGACTATCCTATAAAATTAACTGCAGTTATTTTTCCTCATTTTAAAAATGAGGAAACAGGATTCTGAGTGGTTAAGGGTTATTCCAAATCACAGAGCTGGTACTGTATGGAACCCTATCATCTATCCTTTTTGCTACATCAGTTATCACAAGAGAAGTTAGGAGATGACACTGTAGATTTTTTTCAAGTGCCACATAAATCCATCCACAGTAGAGACAAATGGATTAGCTACTATGACACAGCCAGTGTATATCCATAAGAAGCTCACTCATTATTAATGTAAATCGTAACCAAAGACACACTACATCCTTCATCCCAAGAGGGGATAAATGTAGAGACAAACTCTATTCATGGAGTTTGAACTCAGACATGTAGAGAATCGTTCTGCCTAAACTGATATATTCCATTGGAGTTTATTGAAAATTATCTTTTAAAGCTCATTTCCGGGTTCATGTTCAATGCTCTATCCATGGCTTTACAGCTGTTTCAGAGAAGATAAGAGACCGTCCATCAGGCTCAATGCTGCTGTTTTGTGTCATTTCCTCTTAGGAAAATTGTGTCATTTCCTCTTAGGAAAACTATCTCAGGGAAAGTTTTCAGAAATTATTCACACTATGAGAGGGTCCAGAAAGGATCTAATGTCAGTGTCTACCCTGGGGCAGCACATACATGAGAGCCTGGCGAGGAGGGAGTGATGAGGTACATTAGGGCTGGCAACTGACCAGCATGGACAGTCTGGAATGTAACTGCCCTCCTCCTCCATCCCTTCGCCTCCACCCCAGTTTCTCCCCAGTTCGGGGACAATGAAGAACTCAACCTGGGGCAAAACAATGCAGAAGGAGCTCGACCTTAGAGCAGGGACGCATGACAACTACTCGCGGGGAAGGCTGCTTTGAGGAATCACATTGTATGTGTGTCATTTAGGGGGCTCCCTGACCTGCTCCTGCAGACTATAGCTCAAGATCCTTAAGGGAGATGTCTGAGAAAATGACAAAGCAAGTTAATTAAAATGTGTTAATGTGGTGGAAAATCAGCCCCATCTCTCTTTCCATCTTTATCTCTCCCAAACAGAGGGAGGTCACAAACACGATGAAGCCAGCATTCAAACTTCAGGGATAAGAAGAAGAATGCCCTCTCACCGTCCAGCAGGGCCCCTGGTATAAAAATGCTGTACAGCCTGGTATGACACTAACCCGCAAAGGCAAAATTGGATGTGTCAGCTTCAGGTGTGCATGAGAGAGACAGGATTGGTTCTTGACCTGTGACGCAGAGTCAGAGGCCAGGGATGGAGTCTGTGTCAGGGGACCACAGGCAGGAGCTGTGAGCATTCCAGGCAGCCCAAGAGGGCCGGGAACTGCAGGGGAAGTGACAATTAGGAAGTGAAGGTCCACAGCTAGGCCCCAAGTTCAGAATCCTGGGCTTGGTCAAAGAGCATTTGGCAAATTCTGCCTCCTGCCCTGCCTCTCCCCATGTGGTTTTTCACTAAAAAGGCTGTGCAGTGCCACGGGGACAGCTAAGCTGGAGGGTTTTCATAGCAGCAAAGAACACAGGTATAATCTGAGTACCTGCTCATGGAAGGGAGGTCTGCCAGACCTGCACGGGATACGGTTGGTGCCCTGCCTAGATCCCTTTTTGCAAGGATGTAGCCACCCCTCCTGTGAGTGTTGGATGCTAATGGCAAAGGAGCTTTGCCCTCCACGGAGGGGAGCTCCCTCCCCTACAGATTACCCCCTCCTATCTCCTCTGCAGGGCGCAGCTCACAGCCCAAAACTGAATGATGTGGGGCTGAAAAAGGCCAGCCCTTTTGCCTGAGGATAGGACCATATCTGTGGGGTAGCTCCTACCAGAGCTCTTGTAGGATCAGTCTGGAGCTAGTTTCCGGCTGATATCGCATCCTTTCTTAGCAAATTTTCCCTGCCTGACTCTATTTCTCTCATTCTGCTTCTCTTGAGATTCTCCCCTCTCACCCCCGATCCCCTAAAACATTTGTGGAAGGTTCCTTGGCTCAGGCTCTGTTTGTAGGGATCCCAACTAGGGGCGAGAGGCCTGGAGCTTTGGGGTCAAATACACCATAAGGAAGATGCAGACTCCAGCAAGCCTCTCCCAGCCCCAGGCTGGCAGATGGAAGCTGAGAAGCACATACTTCCGAGGTACAGAAAGCTATGAGGCACAGAACTGAGAACGTCGTTAAGCACCCATTAAATCCTGGAGGTCTGACTTGATTGATAAAACTCCATATTTTCATACGGCTGGCTCTCTGCACACCTGCATTTCTGCTCTCCCCTAAGTCCTCAGGAGCCAGGCTCTGCAAGGACAATTAATTTCACGTGCTCACCAGATTGAAGCACAATTAGTCACTGAGTTTGCCATTAGTTAATGGCAGCCAGAACCATCAGAACCATCATTTTTCTGTTTGGGGAAGGAATAAAATAAATAAGGCCTAAGAGAAAACCTGATCCACAGTGGCTGCTGGTTGCAGACAAGCTGAGAAACCAATTCTTCAGCCCCCATGTTTGGACTGCACATTCCAAGCTGTGCTGATGATTCTGGACTGTGTGACTTTGATCATCTCAGAGCAGGACTTTCTGACCCACCCCGCCCAAAACAGTCAGGGTCACTCGCTGTTAAGCCTGGAAGCTATTTCTAGAACAAATTCTCATAAGCCAAAATGTTCAACAGGACAAGAGATCAAGTGGGACTAGGGCAGGTAAGTTTTAATTAAGACCAAGGTCAGGTGTGATGGCTGCAGGCAGACCAAGACTCCCCAGGCAGCCAGTCTTCCCAGCAAAATGTGGCGAGCAAGCGGGAGGAAGAGGGTCTGCTTGCCTGAGTCACCCCTGTGACTTGGAGGTGGCGGGAAAATGGGGATCAGAGATCAGTATGTTCCTGAATGCCTCAAGAATCGGGGATTTAAAAAGAGGGAAAGAAAAGAGAGGCGGTAATCCCAATGGAGGACCTACCATGTGCTAGGTGCATTCATATGGTGATCTCTATTAACCTTTTCAACAGGCTTATGGAGAAGGAATTCATTTTTCTAGCTAATAGCCCAAGGAAACAGAGCTGAGAAGATACCAACCTATATCAGTTGAGTACCAAAGTCAAGGTGATTTCCACCCACCACGGTTCTACTCTCAATATTTTTCTGGTATCCGAGTTGGATAGGGCCTTCCCTGGAGAGAATGGAGTTTTGAGTCTGAACCTGAGTCTCCCCTAGGAAGTAGTGTTTATGAGCTGAGCCATGAATGAAAAGTAGAATGTTGGAGGTATATAACCTGCAAGAACATTTCAGGGAGTAGGAATAGCATGAGTGATGATGGGTAATGAATGAACAGTAAGGTCCTACTGTACAGCACAGAGAACTATATTCAATATCTTATGATAAACCATAATGGAAAAAAATAGTTAAAAAAAGAATATATATATATGTGTGTGTGTGTGTGTGTGTGTGTGTGTGTGTGTACATATACGTATAACTGAATCATTTTCCTGTACAGCAGTAATTAAAACAACACTGTAAGTCAACTATACTTCAATTAAAAATTAAAAAAGGACATGACGCATTTTGCAGATTGGTGAGATTAGAGAGAAGTGAGCTCATAGAGCTGCATCTTGAGATACATACAAAAAATAAGAAACTCCAAAGAATGATGGTGCCAGAGCCCCCTCAGACACCAAAAACACCACACTGGAGTCTATAGAAGGGCTTTAAAATAGGAAATGTGCAGGCAGCATGCTGTTTCTCATTCTTTAGTTACATGGCACTCAGAGGCCAAGAATCCTGTTTCTCCACCACCAGCCCCCTGCCCCCCAACTTTAAGTTGGCCAGAGCTGAGGCAAGGCCTGGGATGGGCTTCCTGGCAAAAGTGGGGTAGTCACTAATGAGCCTTTCAATTGAGGCCTCACTGGGGCAGGAGGTTCAGGGCCCTGTTGGGTGCCAATCCACCCCAGGAGGAAACCTCAGCTTGGATGATTCAGCAGAGAAGTATTTTTTCTTATTGATGTCCTGAAGGGAAGGATCAAAGAGTGGACATAATGCACTCATTTCTACTTCTCCACCAGCCTCCTTCAAACATGTTCAAAGACAATTATGGCCCCAGGCTTCCCTTTTGCCCTTTCTCAAGCCCTAAGAGCAGAAATCGTAAACTGGGAAGAGTGGACTTCTAGAAGGATCAATACCCAAACATGAGCTTCTTCGACAGGTTGTGTCCGTGGAGAGGTCTTATCACCTCAAATGGTCTTTGCATCTTTATTCTCTGGTTCCTTTGTCCACCTGAATCTCACCTTTAATCTCATTTTCTCTAGTCTTCTTAGAGACTAGACCCCTTGATCAGTCCCTCTTTCTCTTACCCCTGGTTACTCTCATTCTAGAAGCACAACCAGGTCTGCCTTATCTGAAAAAAATAACTACAACATCCAAATCTCCCCAGACAGTTCCTCTCCCGACCCCAACCCTACCACCATCACCTCTGCAAGCTACAGCCTTCTCTCCCTTTCCTCTTACTGTTAAAATTCTCAGTAACAATATATCCTCACTTCTTCAAGTTCGGTTTATACTCCTTGAAATTTAAATTACACCCTTAGCATGCAACTAAATTTCTCTATCTATGGATAAAGGAGAGGGAGTTATACTCAGCTAAGTCCCACCCTATATGTTAACATGCATCATTATAGGTAATCTACACCTGCCATAAGAGAAAACAGGCTCTCAAAGAGTGCTGATGACCTAATTTGTCATTTAACCCAGCATTTGTGCTAGTCTCTCGTGCCCCATCACATCTAGAGACAGGACATCTTCCTGGTGGCAAGAAGGCCTAACTGCCATGGCAGCGATTCTCAGTGGTGGTGGTGGCATAGTTTCAACCCCCGCCCACAGGATTCTGAAATCAACCCCGGACCAACTGCCTCCCCTCTGCTGCTGCATCCCCACAATGCTTGCTCCTTGGAACACCATGCCAATCCAGCTCCTCGAGCCTCCCCCGCACCTCCCTAACCACAGATCTCCCTCCTCTTCCTTGGCCATACCCTACACGCAACTCCTGTCCAAGGTCCGTCCATGCCCTCCTGGTTATACAATCTACAGTATCTCCACTGAGAATTCGTTAACGTCCACAATGATGAGTGCATTTCCTGGCAGGGAGCTCTGAAAGCTCTGGGTTTAGCAGTCTTTACTTGTCTCAGACCAGCAGGTATACATTTCCAGCTGTTCCTCAACCCATCCTAGGGGGATCTGGGAAGGCCTCCTGGAGGAGGTAACAACTGAACTGAGTCTTCAGGGGCAGGTAGAGACATAAGTTCCCTGGAGAAGCAGGAGAGCAGATTCTGCCAGGCAGGAGAAGGATGCAGAACAGGGGATGCAGAGCCAGTAAGCCCCCAGTCTGCTAGGGAAATGTGTCACTGGTGGGGTTAGGGAAGTGCATGAGGCAAAAATGTTTCCAGAGAAATGACAGCTAGCTGAAAAGAAAATGAAAGAGAATCCAGCAAGGCAGCAAGTGTCCATAAATTAATTTCAGGATACAAAGACAATCCACCTGCCGGAGTCACTGCGGTGATATTAACATACTCCAGTCCCTGTCACTGAGGCAGCCCCAGTCCCTGTAAGGAGTAGCATGAGAGTGTTGAGCAGGCAACGATGGTGATGGCCTAGGGAGGGGGTAGTGGGTCAGTGTGGGTGGTTATAGAAGGAGTCACGTGGCTCTGGGAGGGCAGCTTGGGTTCTACTGCATCTGCCCTAACCTTGATCACATCAGGCCACATGGTGGCCTACACCACCAACCCGTTCCTCCTTTCTCTGCCCAAGCCTGGTCCTCTGGCCATTCCACAGAGGTCCTGGAACTCCCAATAATATTGCAGGGTCACTGTGAGAGTAAGTGTGCACGGAGTGGGAGGAGGGTGTAGAGTATGACAAGGAAACTAGGCAGCAGGAAGCTCCAGAAAGGCCAAGCTTAATACCTTTCGCCCTCCTCTTCAGGCCACGCCCCAACAGCACGCACATTCTGCCAGTCACCCTCTGCTGTATCTTCTTTCACTGGTGCTTCTTCCACTAGAGCTGCCCCCTGGAGATAATACCCTCATCCCTTCCTTAGCCCAGGAACTCACAACTTCTCTCTCCAATATGTTCACACAAACGCATCTCCCAAATGTGTCACCATGATCACGGCTGACTCCTGATTGAAACCCTCATTCTCCAAGTCATTAACTGTAAAAATTCTTGATCTCATGTGCAGGGCCCTCCATCCAAGAACCTGGCCCAACCTCAGGTCCAAGTTTATTCCCCTGGCTCCCCTATGAGCCCTGTTCTCCACCTAATCTGAACCCAGGAAGAGAGAAAAGGAGCACTTAGGGAATTATCTGGATACCTCCTTGGTGTCCAGCAGTGCATGCAACACTTCCAAATGCATTAGCTTCTTAAAAAAAAAAAAAAAATCCGAACAACCCTCATAAAGCAGATATTAGTATTTTCATTTATTTCTGGAAAAAGAAAAAAGAAAGAAAACTAGAACCAGAAAAGTTAAGTTGTGCAAGGTTTATTGATTTCCAGAGCAAGGACTCAGGCCTTTGTCTGACAGCCTCCACAGCTTTGCTCCTTTCACTCCAACCTGATGCTTCCCCAGAATACTCTCTAAATTCCCACCTCTGCTTTTACCCAACATGCATTGCCTCTTTACCTGGAATGCCCCGCTTACCATCACTTTCTAAATCTTACACCTCCTTCACAACCCAGCTCCTTTCCTGCCACCTCAGCTGAAAATAATTATTTCCTCCACAGTGCCTTTGGCCCACGCATCTGACACATCGCTCTGGGTTGTTCTGCTGGCATTTCTGCTTCTCTCTTATTTCCCATGTCAAACAGCAATGTCTCTAATGAAGGGTCCTTTCCAAGGACGACAGTATATGCCCCCACTCTGCCCACACATTGTCAGCACAGTGTTTAGGCAGAGCTGATGCTCAACTAGAGTTGAATGAATGTCAGGGTTCCCCAGGCAATTCATTCAAAAGCACCCTCTCAGTGTACTTCCTGGAAGAGCTTACACACTAGCAAACACGGAGAGAGCATCCCATCCCCTCTCTTATCATGGCCTGGAGTATTTTTTACGTGAAAGCAGCAGTAGAGAGCAACAGGTCCTGGATGATGACGACAGGAAAGACAGACTTACCTTCTCAGAACCAGCAGGCTTCTCTGTAGCAAGAGACAAGGGTTCCAACCAAGGCCTTGAAGATGTGGGGAAATGGTAATGAGTCAATATAAGAAGGCTATGGGAGGAAGCTCAGGACCACAGAGCTTTCATGAGCTGTCAGGTAACAGTGGGCAAGGCTCTTAATTTCTGAGATCCTCTATTTCCTCTTCAGTGAAATGGGAATAGTACGGCACCCACCTCCCAGAGAGTTGGGATGATAATGAGATTATGAGACATAATGACATTATGTTTATAACACATTTACTAAAGGGTTTAGTACACAGTGGTTGTACAGCATTTATGGACTATGGTTGGCAGAATGAATGCCCAACAACAGGCTCCGAAAAAATAAGCAAGTAAATAAATAAAAAAAATAAAAAGCCCTGAATTGTAGAGTGTGCCGATTTCTATGGTATGATACTCCCACCATGGCCAATTTCAAGCTAAAAACATGATGTCACCAAACTATGACTTAGTCAACTCCAGCATACCACCGCGTGTGGCTCACAAAAAAAAAAAACAAAAAAAAAAAAACAGGGTTAATTCCATGTGCCACTCTCTCCACCTCCCTGTAAATAAAGACAGACTTCTCTGCTAGGTGAAAAAGGAAACAACTACGACTTCCAACTGGGGTATGGAGAGAAGACTGAGACCTCAGGCACCCCCAACAGAGGCTGAGCATGCACTGAGCCTGCCTGCATGCCCTCAGCAGCATAGACTTGACTGGGTGGAGTGCCTGGGGTGTGGCCAAGCTCATGCAATGTAGGCACCTGGAGAGAATCACAAGCTTGCCTGTTCTGAGAATTCTCTTCAAATGCACAAGAGCCTCCTTTTGGCATCCATCTCCAGGGAAGATGGCTCATGGCCAGACAACTTTTCGGTTGTGGTCATTTCTCAATTTCCAAGGATATGAAGAACATCCTGCATTTTCCTTCATGATTAATTTTGTTTCATTTCTCAGTTTGCCTCAACCAGTCTGGTAAAGCAACCTCTTCTTATAATCAGTACTTAAGAGATACTCAGTTCCTATGGCAACATGTCAGACTAGTAGCTCTCACATCCAGCTCACGACCACTCCCAAATAAACAGCAATTCCAACAGAGATCCCATTTGTCTCTGCCTGAAACCTACTCAACATCAGAGACCTCACTTTATAGAAAATTCTAGAGGCTTGTTGTAGGCATGCAGAAGGAAAATAGGGAAACAAAATTTCACTGGACAAAAGTGAAAATGAGCTTCTACAGAGATGTTTTTAGGGATGTGTGAGTGCCAGAGTAGACAGGGTGAGCTCCAAGTCTCTCTCAATAACAATATACAAATCTGATTGGAGAGGTGATCTCTAGACCTTAAGAGAGGAATTTTTGAAATTTTTGATCTGACAAAGAAAATATGAGCTAATCGTCACAATATTGTTTAGAGCCCTTAGTGAAGACTTGACATGGGGCATAGGAAGTGTCCTGAGGACTGGTAATCTGAGACATGGTGCTGTGGAACATACAAAGCCATGATATCTACTCTAAAGCAAACATCTTTCCTCCTTTCCTCCTTACGAGCAGCAGAAAATTGCCATGCAATCCTTGGGATTCCAGCTTTTTATGGTTATTGGTCATGAACAAATACTTGAAACACAGCACTGAAGATGTCTAGTAAAATCTGACAGGAGAAAAAATTGAAAACTTAAATAGTCCTACAAGTATTAGAGAAACTAAACCCATATTTTGAAACCTTCCTGCATTGAAAATTCTTGGCCCAGTTAGCTTCACTAGTGTGCTACCAAATACTGAAGAACTAAATATTTCCAGTCTTCAACAGACTCTTGCAGATAATAGCCAACAAAAGTTTCTTCCTGTAATCAAGTGTCTAAATGCTCATTAAACCTATTTCCTCTTACTGGACACAATGGAAAACTACATTTTCTAGCCTTCCTGGCAGTTAGACTGGGGCCACGTGCTAGATTCAAATTAATGGCATATGGGCATAAATTATGTATAAAAATTCTAGACCAGACCATAAAACCTGAGCCCATATACTCTTTCCCCTTCCATGGAAACCTCAGGAACCACACATTTAAGATGAGAGCCTTATAGTATGCCCAGATTTTGGACCCTTAATCATCCCCATGCCAAAAGGAGTCTCCTGAACTATTCTAGACTATAATGCATCCAAAGTGAATTGTATTAAGGCATTTTGGCATTTAACTGTTATCACAATATAGCACAGATTAACCTGACAGATACTCATACCCCTAACCCAAGGGCTTATGAAACCCAAGTTATGAAACTAGCATAACTTTCACAACAAAATCTGACAAAGATAGTACGAGAATGGAAATTAGAGGCCAAACTTAATCACAAATATAGATGTAAAAATCCTAAACAAAATATCAGGAAAATGAATACAGCAATATATATTTTAAAAGATAAACATGGTAACTTAATTGGGTTTCTTTTATAAATGCAAAGTTGGTTTAGCATTAGAAATATCAATGTAATTTACCATGTTAGCATAATAAAGCAGAAAAAAAAACCTATGATCATCTTCATAGATGTAGAAAAAGCATTTAATAAAAATATAATATCCATTCATCTTAAGAAAAAACAAAAACTCTCAGCTTCATCAGAATGAAGGAATTTCTTAATCATATTTATCTGGAAAACATATCAAACATCATTCTAAATGGCAAAATACTGAAAGCTTCCCTTTTGAGACAAGAAACAAGATGAGTAGTATTAGTGAGCTCAGGCTGCCATAACAAAATAACAAAAACTGGTGGTTTAAACAACAGAAATATGTTTTCTCACAGTTTTGGAGGCTGGAAGTCTGAGATCACGGTTGAGTTCTTGGGGGGGACAATTCAGTCCATAGCACTCCATCCCTGGCCTGCCAAAATCATGTCCTTATTGCAGTCCAAATACATTGATTCCATCCCAGTAGCCCCCAAAGTCTTAACTCACTTCAACATCAATTCTAAAGTCCGAAGTCTCATCTAAATATCTAAATCAGATGAGAATGATAATTGAGATACAATTCATCCTGAGGCAAAATTTGTCTCCAGCTGTGAATCTATGAAATCAGACACGTTATGTGTTTCCAAAATATAAATGGTAGGACAGGCATAGGATAGACACTCCTATTCTAAAGGGAGAAACTGGAAGGAAGTAAGGCATGACAGGTCCCAAACAAGTTCAAAACCTAGCTAAGGTAAATTCCACTAGATCTTAAGGCTGGAGAATTATCCTCTTTGGTCAAATACCCTGCCTTCCGCTGGGTTGCCACCCTCAAGGCTCTGTAGGGCCACTCCTCCCCCTTGGCTCTCTGAAGACCCTGCACATGAGGCTCTCTGGAGAGGGCAGCTCCACCCCTGAGGCACTGGGCAGAGTGATCTTAACCCACTGAAACCAGAGAGGTGGGCCCCACCCTTTGAAATCAGGGCAAAACCAAATTTGCCCCTGGGCCTATGGTGGGAGTGGCAGCCCTGAAGATATCTGTATCACCTTCCTGGAAATTCTTCCCTTTTCTTGGAGAATAGCATATGTTCACAGCCAAATAAATCTATGGTCCAGGTCTATCGAATCCAAAGGTTCAAGTGACTTCCTGCCCTCCATCCCACTTTCTCTGACTCCTTTAGTTCAAACTGGAAATGTCTTTGTTGGTGTTAATCCCACTCTACTCCCGGATTTTGCAGAGATGGCTGATTAAGTCCACGAGGCACACCTGGGTTCTCTTTATTAAATGATTACTCTTTATTAAATGGCTGTTCAGCCAAACCATTAGTGTTCTCTTCAGAACACGATTTCTCATTTTTTGCAATATGGATAGGCTGAGAATTTCCCAAATATTCAACTTCTGGTTCCTTTTTGCTTAACAATTCCTCCTTCAGTTCATCTCTCCTTTCACCTTTTACCGTAATGAGTCAGGAGAAAGCAAGCTGCTCCTCTGACACTTAGAAATCTCCTCAGCTAAATATCTAATTTCCTTGTCTGCGAGTTCTACCTTCCACAAAACACTAGAATATAGTCAAGTTCTTTGCCACTTTATAGCAAGGATTGTACTTCTTACAGTTTCCAGTAACATGACCCTATTTCCATCAGAGACCTCACCAGAATTTCCCTCAAAATCCATATTACTAGCACACACCTTAAAACCCTCCAGTCTCTATCCATTACCAGCTCCAATGTGGCTTCCACACGTTTGTTTAGGTATCTGTTACAGTAGCACCCCACTTTAGCACCAACATCTGTATTAGTCAGCTCAGACTACCGAAACAAAATACCACAGACTGGATGGTTTGAAAAACAGAAATATATTTTCTCACAATTCTGGAGGCTGGAGGTCCAAGATCAGGGTGCCAGCATGGTCAGGTTCAGCTGAGAGATCTCCTCTGGCTTGCGGACGGCCACCTTCTCACTGTGTCCTCACATGTCAGAGAGATAGAGAGAGAGAGAAAAATCTCTCTTCCTCTTCTTATAAGGCCACAGTCCTATCGGATTACAGCCCCATCCTTATGATCTCATTTATCCTACTAACTCCTAGAGACCCTATCTCCAGATACAGTCACATTGGAGGTTAGGGCTTCAACATATGAATTCTGGGGAGACACATTTCCGTCCACAGCATCCACTACCATTGTTTTTATTCAACATTATGTTGGAGGTCCTATTTAGTGCATTAAATGAAAGGAGAATGAAACTCTAAGGAACTGAACAAATAAACAAAATCCTGATTTTTCACAAATGATATGATTTTGTACATAGAAATTCTAAAAAGACTCTATAGTTAAATTACTAGAATTATGACTGCTCTGAAAAGCAATTACATTTAAAATAAATAAACTAAATTATTTTTCTACATATTAGCAACATAAATATTCAAGATAAAGTTAAAAATTATAAGATACCATTTAAAATGGCATCAAAATTTCAAACACCAAGTAATAAATCTAACAAAAGGTGTTTATGTCTTTGTCACAAAAACATTATTGAGAGAAATTAAATTGAAAGAAAGAATATTTATATAAATGGAGAGACTACCATTTACATGAGTTGGAATATCCAATATTGAAGAAAAAAATTAAAATAAATAAATAATAAATGGAAAGAGAGATATACCATGCTCATGAATAGAAAAACTCATGCCAAAAAGGGGCCAATTATCTCAAAATTTATCTACAAATATATTATAATTTTGTTTTGGGGAAATATAAGAAGCTTATTTTAAAATGTTTTGAAAGAATTATGCTTCAAGGCAGTTTTGGAGAAGAAAAACAAAGATGAGTGTGGCAATTACAAAAGTATACAGTGCATAGGGGCAGACAAATAGACCATTCAAAGAGAAAGAAAGCCCAGACAGGGTCTCAGGGACATACAAAGCCTGTTTATGTGATAAAAGAGGCACTGGCAACAGTGGCGCTTGTCCAAACCCACAGAACTTTATAGGAGAAAGAGTGGTAGAATATAAATTATATAAATTGTGATACAGGACTCTAACTGTAATACAAATGTATCACATAACCTCTGAAAGGTATGGGGAAGAATAAGCTTACCCAGGTAACTTTGGCAAACAATGTTTTACTGAAAGGTGTAAGGCTAAGGACAAAAGGTAGTGTTCATAAATGCTGTGTTCTAGTTGGTAAATTTGTCTCTCGTGGAATAATGAGATCAATTCTGAAACCGGTTCATGTATTCACTGGGATTGAAAAAATAAGTAAATGAATGATAGATAGTGGGACCCAGGTTTCTGACTGTTGGAGAGGGAAATTACAGAGAAGCAAAGGGAGAAAACTAGAATGTAACATGTGACACTGAATTAGAAGCAGAGACAACACTATGAATTCATGTGTAACTTAGTAAAGATACAGATGAACAGATAAAGAAACAATTACAGACACATGGGTTAGTGAACAGATAGAGAGATGATAGACAGATACATAGACAGACAGATAATTTCCTAGCTCTAACCTCTGAGAGGGTCTAAAAGCAGTGATGCCCCAGTAGCAATGAGCACAGCTAGAACCTGTATGTTAGATTCCAATACCATTCTTAAACAAAAGAAGCCAGGCTCCTTGGATAAATGGCTGATTCTAGGGCTGGGGCAGGATATCGTGGAAAAGATGATTGTGAAAAATCCGGTAGTGTCAGAAAGCAAAGAAGTGCTAAAATATAAAAGAATGGGGGTATGCCACAGGAGCCAACCCAAAACAGCTCCCAATGGCCAAAGCTAAAATAATTTGAGTAACAGAATAAATGCAGTAGTATTGGGTTATCATTTGAAGCATAAAATATTCATGAGTCCATACTAATATAAATTAATAACTGAATAAATAAATAAATAGGGAGAGAAGGGATGAATTTCCCTTAGAGAAAAACTCCAAATAGCTTATGTAGATATTCACTCCTCCAGAAAGTGGAACTTATCCTCTCAACCCTCAGTGTGGGCTGTGCTTAATGACTCGTTTCTCAAGTACAGAGTACAGAAAAGATGAAAATGTAACTTCACATTAGAGAAACCTGGCAAACACTACCTTGGCCAGGTGAACAAGGCTAACATCACCAGTCATGAATAATGTCCATAGAATGTAAATGATATGATGATATAATGTCATGAGAAGGACATTTCTTCTCTATGGTCTTCCTCACAAAAACCCACGGGGAAAAAAAAAAAAAGCAAGCAAACCCCAACTGAGGAACATTCTACAAATTATCTGTTATACAATAATACAACACTCCTCAAAAACTGCCAAGGTCATGAAAAACAAGGAAAGTCTGAATAACAGTCACAGACTAAGGAGACATGATAAATAAGTGTAACATGGGATCCTGGATGGAATCCCAGAAAAGACGAATGACACTGGGGAAAACTAGTGAAATCCAAACAAACTGTGGCATTTAGTTAATAGTAATTTAAATAGTAATAGTAAATGCTGGATTTTAGTCATGACAAATATACCATCATAATATGAGGTGTTACCATAGGTGAAACTGGGTGAGAAGTATACAGAAATTCTCTGTACTATTTGCTCAACTTTTCTGTAAATATCAACTATTCTAAAATAAAATGTTTATTCAAAAGAATCACAGGGGAAAGCCTGGGTTTTTCCAATAAACGGTGCTGTAAAAATAGTTTATTCACATGGGTTAAATGATATTCTCAAAACCAAATTCAAGATGAATAAAAAAATCTATATGTGAAAAATCAATGTCATACAATGTTTAATACAAATTATATGACTTGGAGTTAGGTGTGATATATTAAAATAACACACAAACAGAACAAACCCTAAAGGGATAACTGATAAAGTTGACTATGTTAATATTAAAATCTTCTTCACAATAAAAGATACTGTAAAAAAAATAAAATATAAGCCCAGACAGGAAGAAAATAGTTGTATACACATAACAGATAAATGTAAGCTTAGTATGAATAAAACTAATAATCCAATTGAATAAAAGCAAAAGCAAGAAGTATGAAAAGGAAATGTGCAAAAAAATAAGCTTCAGTGGAAATAAACTCACGAAAAAATGCTTAGCCTCACTTGTAATCAGGAAACTGCAAATTAATATAGTCATAAAATATCATGTCAGACTCATAAGATCTTCAAAAGTGAAAAGTGTGAAATCATCAAATATTCAGAACATTAACAAACAATGGGTATTTTCTTTCACAGTTATTGAGAATGCAAATTTGCAAAACCACATTAGAGAGCAATTTGGCAATATCTAATAAAATCAAACAGGCCTGTACCAATGAGCCAGAAATTCTAGTTCAAGGTCTATATCCCAAGAAACATATCCATGTGTTCACAAAACACATATAAAAATGCACAAGGCAGGGCTGTCAATACTGGCAAAATATTGGAAATAATCCAATGTCAGCAGGGAGATAAGTAAAGATACATGCTTGTATAATTAAAATATACTCCACTATATAGTATCTAAATAAATGGACTAGACCTTTATGTATAAAATATCGACTGTAGGGACTTTCCTGGTGCTGCAGTGGTTAAGAATCCACTTGCCAGTGCAGGGGAAAACAGGTTCGATCCCTGGTCGGGGAAGATCCCACATGCCACGGAGCAACTAAGCCCGCATGCCACAACTACTGAGCCCGCGAACCACAACTAGTGAAGCCAGCGCGCCTAGAGCCCGTGCTCCACGACAAGAGAAGCCACCGCAATGAGAAGCCCGCGCACCGCAACTAGAGAAAGCCTGTGCGCAGCAACGAAGACCCAACACAGCCAAAAATAAATTAATTTAAAAAAATATTGATTGTAAAGCGCAATATATAGAAGACCTTCTACTGTACATAGATTATATGCTACAATACTACCTATATATATTTGAAGGTATTAAAAATATTACACTGAATATTTTAAATATATAGATATAAATATATTAAGATATTAAAAGAGATAGTAAATATATTAAAATAATCCTGTATTTTATTTATAGATGCATATTATATAGGGTAAAATTTTATTTATATATATGTAAACGCAACACACTCTGAATTCATGTCAGAAAATGCCTCTGGGTAGAATAAAAGGTAATGAAACTGGGAATAGGTTCAAATGTGTGTTCAGCTGTGTCTATAAGATTTTATTCCAAAAACACAATTTGAAGCAAATGGATTAAGTAACATTTGCTACATGTGGGTGGTGGGGCAAAAGTCTTTGTTATATTATTTTTAATTTTTTTTTCACAATTTAAATGTTTTGTACAAAACCCAAGATAACTAATGAGATGTGAACTATGCTACAAATGCAAATATTGAGCAAACCCTGAATTCATGTACTTATAGAACTAATATTTGTAAATTCTGGGTTATGGTCGTTACAGAAAAGGCATGCAAATGTCATAATTTTTTACCATGTATGTAAATACAATAACTAGTAAAAAAAAAAATGAAAGTAATGCTCAGGGAAATGGGGAGAATATCTGTGTATGGTATTTCTCTTTTTTCCGTAGTAGAGATTCAAATAATTGAAGCAGGTGGTTATGAAGTATTTGGATTCCTTCAGTTTTTCAGATATGATTTTATAACTACAAAGAATAATTTAGGAACTAATATTTCCTGCTATAAATAAATATTTATCAAATTTCAGCAGTATCTTTAGTTCTACTTTTTTCATTTTTCTTCAAGGTCAAGAAAAAATAAATGTAAAAATGTAATGATTTTACCAAAAATAAATTTGATCATATGATCCCATTGTTTCCTAGATTACCTCTCTATATCCATAAATATGCAGAACCAGACACCTACAATTATTTTCTCCAAATGGAAATATTCATTATTTTAGGGGAAGGGGAAGGATTTTGGTGATTGTTAGTATTTTTTACTTGAATTTTTATGGTAAGAATAAGAAATATTTATAAAAAAGAATACAACCACTATTATTTTAAGACTCATGAAGCAATGACAATGAAGTACCACATGCCAGAAGAGGACAGCGTGACAAGGAATTTTAAAGAAAGGAATACCAACTAAATTGGAAAAGTTCAAGAACAATTCAAGGAAGAAAAGACTTTAACCAGACCTGGAAGAGTACAGTGTCACAAAGAACGGAAGGATGGAATGTGTGTTGGGTAGTGGGGGAAACTAACTTGAAAATGACTGGTTCACTGACAGTGAAATGACTGTATTCAAAAATACAGTAATATTTAAACACTAAACTATTTAAATATTAAACATTTAAAATATTAAAATACTATGTAGGAAATACAGTATAGTAATGATACAATTTCAATAGAGGGAGTTGGCCATTAATATTGATATGTGTAAAGCCCTGGGAAAGCATAGGAAAATGGGATTGTTCAGAGTCTGGTAGATCACAGAAGGACTCACAGAGGATGGAGTACTTGAGTAGATTCTCAAATAGAAAATTATGAATTTTCCAGGAAGATGAGGGCTAATATTCCATGATGGAAAAAAAATGCAAAAGGACAGAAAGGAGACAACTTGTGATTAAAACGTGTGTGAGGAGAAATGGAGAAGGGTGAGGCTGCAAAGGCAGGCAAGGATAACGTTCTTGCCTTCGGTACTTTCTGGAAGAGCTTATATCTAGCAGAAAATCACTAATAGACTCTTTCTTGGAGTGGGGTGGAAATGGGAAATAACATGATCAAATTTGTCTTTTAAAAAGATGGTCAGAAGGAAATGGATGAAAGAAAAGCAGAAAAGATGGGTTTAAACACTTCCAAAGGCTGGGAGGAAGACATCCAGGTTTGTGAGCCCCTTCTCTAACAGTACAGTGAAGAGAGGAAGATTTTGAGAAATAATAATGAGGCAGACAATCTATAGGTGGCAAATGATTTCCTGTGGGAAATGGGGACAGGCTGGGTTAAGGATGACTGAGTGACCTGGTGGATGGGGATGCTCTTCAACGAATGAATAATGTTGGTGGGATAGTTTGGGGGCTGAGCTAATGAGCTCAGGGTTGAACAAGTTGACTTTAAGTGCCTGGCCTGGACTGGGGCCACAGATGTCACATCTTCCCGCATTTGGTGGTAATTGAAGCCTTCAGGATGGATGAGATTGGCTGTGAAGGTCAGGAGAATGAGCAGAGCAGTGAGCTGAATGTGTAAGCCTGGAAATACACCCAGTCAGGCATCCCCTAGACTGTCCTGTATATAAGTGGCTGATTATTTTTAGGTAGCCTGTCAGATTTCATTTATCCAGCTTGCTGGTTTCAGCACTTTGTTCCATGTTGTTGATACCATTTAGAGTCTTGATTCTATCAGTCAACATATTAACCATCCTAAGATGCGTCCGCTGAAAATGGTTTCTAGCTAGCACGCACTAGTCTCCCAACTTCCTAGTAAAATAACCATAGAAAGGATAAAATGTCACATGATCACTCAAAACTTAACAACTCTCTAAAATAGAAAATGTGCTGTTCCTTTGCAAACATTTCTGGAACTGGTACAGAAAGCCTAAGAAGAAAACAGCCAGAAGTGAAAAGTCAACAGGATGAGATGTAAAGGAAAATGGTTTATAAAATAAAGAATTGCAAGTGAAAAATTGTAATTGCTCAAATAAAACCCATGTTGACAGTAGAGAACACAGAATAAATTGTATGAATGACACACTTCAAAAGTTGGCTCTGAATCCAGAGTAAAAGAATAAAGAAATGGAAGGAAAATGAAAATAAATTGATGATAGTTGCAGAGGCAAAAGACCAGAGCACCACCCTCAGAATAGAGTAGTTCCTAAGATACACGTAAAATGTATAGTAGAAGTAATAGCCAAAGTTGTACTTTAAAAAAAATCCTCAAATACAACAAAACAACAAAATATAGGAGAAGGAAAGTTGAAAGAGTTTATCACATTCAAAGGGAAACCCATGAAAAGAAACCTACAATACTTGTACACATACTAACAAAAATCTGTCAAAAATACCCTACAATTCAAGCTTAAGAATGGAAAGCAGGACAGATCCAAAGGAAGAAAAATAAAGCTGGTCATTCATCTCATGTGGAATCTACATGCTAGAGAATATAAACTTGGGTCCACTGAGTTATCCTTCATATCTAAAGAACCAGAAATGAAACATATCTGCAGAAATGAAGGAGTTTTGAAAAGAAAATGCCTAGAGTCTGTTGTTAAAACACCTACCAAAAACATCAACCAATCAAGAGTTAAATTCACACTAAGAACATCAACCAATCAAGGGTTAAATTGACATTAAGAACCTAAACAGGAAAACCGTATATAAAATGATTTTCAGATTTTCCAAAAAAATAGTCAGCAGGAGCAATACTCTACCTTTCAAAATTATCTTAAAGAGAAAGATTTTAATAAACCATACCTATTTGAACTGGCCGTGAATTAAATCTGCAATAAAATAAGTATATATTGAAATATGCAGTCTTATATTTTTGTACTTTGATTTGTGCACTTGTCTTTAATGAATATGTATTTTTAATAATCGACTTTGTATAAAACATATTATATGTCCTTGAAATTTTATATCATCTGGGAAATTGATCAGTATGTCTTTGATATCTTAATGTTAAGACTTTAATGATTATTGAACACAGTGGTTCCAAGGTCAGAAATTTATGCCTCTCGACTAGGCAAGCATCTGCCAAGTTAAATCAAATATTATTTAATTAATGGTTTGGGACATTTTTAAAACCAATTACAAATCTATTTAACTATAAACCACATTTTCCCTCTTATTCACAAGATTACTATGTAAGAGCATCAAATGTATTGCTTAAATCAATATATAATATGTTTATACCATTATTCTATTTTGCCAGTCTAATAAGCCTATCAGAAACAAACAAAAACGAATTGAAAGAGGTTAGCCTAACCCAATATGATTTGTTCTTGGGGAATTGGTACCACCTCCTAGGAATCACTTTTTTGTTTCTAAGTATTTACAAATCTCTTTTCAACTAAATCATTCATAAATTTTGCCATGGTTGCACATCAAATTCACTAGCATATCAAATAAAAAATTCAACTGCTTTCCAAAAGGTTAGATATTTAAACATCATCAATAATCTGACACTATCCTCATTTTTAAATATTATAAGCTGTACATTTGCATATATATCTGCAATTTTCTAATGTCTTGGGATGGTTATCCAATTGAATCTGGAAGCAAGATTTAAAAGGCATCAGGGAAAAATGATTTATTTATTTATCGAGGACCAACTGAATGCCAACACCAGGCTGGATCTTATAAAGTTCAATTTAATTAACTGACATAACACAGCATTGAACTGGTAGGTTTGTGTCTATTTTGGAAATGAGAAAGCTAAGGCTCTGATCCATGAAGTGACCATCTAAAATCACACAGACAGCAACCACTATGCTAGCACAGTGTTCGAATGCCATGATTTTTATATTGCAGCAGTGATTTTGCTTCACTTTTTCATCCATTCATACCACCCAGTATTCCTTAAGCGCTGGCATTCTCTTTCCTTGTGACAGTTTTAAAATCAAAACTAGAGCTTAGAAATTAATTCTGACTAAACTTTACATTTGTTTTCTTCAGCATTTTTCCCAATTTAAGCTAATTCTGTAACTTGGCCCTACCTGCATGTGTTTTCTTTTTCTTTTTTTAAAATTTATTTATTTTAACTTATTTATTTTTGGCTGTGTTGGGTCTTCTTGCTGCACGCGGGCCTTCTCTAGTTGCAGCAAGTGGGGGCTACTCTTCGTTGCAGTGCGTGGGCTTCTCATTGCAGTGGCTTCTCTTGTTGTGGAGCACGGGCTTTAGTAGTTGTGGCTCACGGGCTCAGTAGCTGTGGCTCGCGGGCTCTAGAGTGCAGGCTCTTTAGTTATGGTGCACAGGCATAGTTGCTCCACAGCATGTGGGATCTTCCCGGACCAGGGATCAAACCCATGTCCCCTGCAGTGGCAGGTGGATTCTTAACGACTGCACCACCAGGGAAGTCTCATGTGTTTTCAAGTAGATGTGCCTGTTTTGTTTTATAACCCTGTGCATTATCTCTCAGCTTCTGTACTTGTCTTTTAGCCACCTGACCCCATGGGAGATGCCATGGGCATCGGCTTGCTGTCCCTTCCTCACTGGGATCATTTGTGATTAGACAACTACCATTTTATTATTTAAAGACCTGACCAGCTAGAGGGGTGGGATAGGGAGGGTGGGAGGGAGGGAGATGCAAGAGGGAAGAGATATAGAAACATATGTATATGTATAACTGATTCACTTTGTTATAAAGCAGAAGCTAACACACCATTGTAAAGCAATTATACTCCAATAAAAATGTTAAAAAAAATAGCATTAGGGCAATAATAAACATTATAAATAAATACAAAAGAAAAAAAAAAAGACCTTCCCTTCTGAAATTTCTTGTAATCTGAGATAACTGCCAAGTTATGCCTAGCTCTTTTTCTATTTCAGGTCTATTATAATAGATTTCAATAAGACAGTTTCTCTTTCCCCAAAACTTCTCATTACTTGCATTATCAACACATTATTTTCTTTCTATAATAATTAAAATGTGAACAGATCCACATGGCCCCAAATTTGCCATAAATATGCTGGTTGTTTTCCAAGACACTTGACCTGGGCTTGTTAGAAGACAGTTACTGAACACCAAGAACACCCAGGTTGGCTGGAAGATGGATGGTTCCATAGTCACTGAACACCAAGAGCAACGACCAACTCATTGAAACTACTTCGTTTCCACTTCAGAGGATACTGGAATCGGGGTCCCATTGTACACTGGGTGGTCTCACTTCAAATTGTCACTGTATCCCTCTCGCTCTCAGTAGCACTTGATATAGCCTCACTGGTACCCAAATGTCCCACATGATACTATACAAGCCCAATGAGGAGCTCATTCTCAGCAACAGATATTCTTCTTCCTGGTTTCACCAGCAGCCCCATTTTTGCTACTTTCTCTCTACATTCAACCATTTCTTCCTCCAGCTTTCAAATGCTCATTTTTGTTATTGTTTATTTTCCTACTGACTCTAGGTTACCTGAGTCTGTCAAGTTCTCTAGTCCATTCATTCATGCACCTGTCTAACCCTACTAAGTTCTAGCTAAGTACAAAACCCTTTACTTAGGATGGAGAATCCTAATATGACTCTTTTTACCCTCAAAGAGCTCATGGTCTAATAAAGGAGATAACTTATAACTGAACAGTAATAATTCAGTTTAATAAGTCTGATGATAGAAACACAAAGAGAACAAATAAATCAACAGTTAAAATTCAATTTAAGAAGTTCTATATGGAAAAAAAATAAGGGAAGGAAAACCATACAAGATTGAAAAAAAAAAAAACCTGCATCTTAAAAAAGTTCAACTCTTACACTAGCTAAGTACTGGAAGTACATATATCGAGATACCCATCATGACTTAGCAATTTGAGGCAAAACGGAATATACATGTAGTTATAAAGTTGAGTCTGGAAGGGTGGCTAAGGTCAAGTGAAGATTCTATGCTAAAGAAGCTGAATTGTTAACCTGAAATGTATGGGGAACCACTGGAAATTTAAAAGCAAGGAACTGACTTGATCAGAATTTATTTTACAAAGATGTTTCTGATGGCTATACAGAGAAAGGTTTGAAGGAGTTCTTCAAGAAAGAAAAAAGAAAGTCAGAAGGCTGCTGTAATAAACTAAGCAGTCATCAGGACCTGGATATGGCAGAAAGAATACATAAATGACACCTATTTGAGAGATTTAGGAGGTAGAATGGATATGATCTATTTACAAAATAGTCTGGAGAGTATGGAACAGGTAGGTTTTTAGAATGACCCCAGTTTCTGCTTAGTTAAAAATAATATTCAAAAAGGAAGAGGACAGGATGAATAGAGAACAGGGAATTTTTAGCACAGTAAAGCTGTTTCGTATGCTACTATGATACTGGATACGCATCATTATACATTTATCAAAATCTATGTAATGCACAATACATGAATGAGCCCTAGGTAAACTATGACCTGCAGTTAATAATCATGTAACAATGTTGGCTCATCAAATGTACCACATTACTGTAAAATATTAATAATAGGGGAAATTAGCGGGGTGGGTATATGGAAACTCCCCATACTTTCCACTCAATTTTCCTGTAAACCTAAAGCCATTCAAAAAACTAGTCTATTTTTTTAGAAAAAATAGAAGGTGTGAGAAATACCAGTTCGAGGTCTCCCAGCACCTTGGGTATGCCACTTTAAGGTAGCCATAGAGAAGGATCAGCTTCTTGAACAGTCTACACAGTAAGCCTGAGGAAGCCCTATCTCTACACTTGCTTAGGATCCCAACATCTGCTTCAGAGGACTGGGTTCCAAGCCTTTCACGTTTCTTTCACAGCATGATGACGTAGTTCTACATGCGACAGGAGAGAAGCGGGCATGCATCCCATCACAGGAGTGGCACAATCTGTTTGCCCCTTATGAACCCAGCTTTCCTGAATTATATCAATTTTGCTCATATATTGCGCATTCATAAGCCTGAGCCTGAATACAAATTCTACAGCCAATTTGTGCCTATGGATGATTTATCACAGCCATAAAAATCTGGAGCTTTTCAATTCGTGAATCTCATGGTTCCAATGTGAAACAGTACACAGACTGCAAGCTGCATTTCATGTGATTCTAATGGATCCATGAATACAGGAGCAATAGAGGAATAAAAAGAATGATTTAAAAAAATCAAAAAATGTGGAAAATCTCCAATGTGACCTTTAGAAAAAGGTGTTCTAGCAACACTTTGCCCAGCAGGAGACCAACACATATATCCAATAGAAGACTTTGCCCTCAAGATAAAAATAAATAATCAGAGAAAAACAAACAAAAAGCAAAGCCAACTCCTTCTTTGCATACAGATCTATAAATGGAGTGTGACCCAAAAAACAAGGAGCACAGAATACATGACTTCAGAGTTTAGGAGTGACATTCCTGATTCCCAGCTATTGCAGACACACTTCTAGGGATATGCAGCTCATCACCTCCCAAGGTCATTTACTAAACTTCAGACAGGTCTGACGCCAGGAAGGGACTTTTTGTTGTTGAGCTAAACTCTGTATCTTGAATTGTTCTACCCAAAGTTCCTCATTTTCTATATATGAACCAAAAAGAACAAGTCTTCCTTCAAAACTTAATGCATCCATTTAACATATATTGGGCATACATAGTGAGTGGTATGGACTGAATGTTGTATTCCACTCAGCCCTCCCCAAATTCACAAGTTGAAGCCCTTATCTCTGATGTGATGGTATTTCAAGGTGGGCCTTTGGGAGGTAATTAGGTTTAGATAAGGTCATGAGGGTGGAGCCCCCATGATGGGATTAGTGACCTTATAAGAAAAAGAGAGACCAGTGCTCCCTCTCTCTCCACCATGTGAGGACCCAGCAGAGAGAAGGAGGCCATCTGCAAGCCAGGAAGAGGACTCTCACCAAGAACCAAACCTGCTGGCACCGGGATCTTGGACTTCCCAGCCCCCAGAACTATGAGAAATAAATTCCTATTGTTTAAGCCATCCAGTCTATGGTATTTTGTTATGGCAGCTGAGCTGTGCCAGGCATTGTGCTAAGCATTGGTTATACAATGGAGGACAAACAAACTCAGTCCCTGGATCCATGGAGTTTAATATCTAGAATGACGGATGCATTATAACAAAAGTAAACACATAAACTCATGTGACAATTACTAAGAAAGAAAAGTACTAAAGTATATGAAAGAGAAAAATAGAAAAGGGTGATTTAAATTGAGGAATATCCAGGAAGGCCACTGTGAGGAGGTGACATTTGAGTAGAGACTTGAGAAATGAGTCAGTGTTGGTTGGGTCAAAAGCATAGAAGAGTGTTCCAAAAATAACTAGCTTAGTGAAGGCCACAGAGCAGAAAACTAACTGTGATCTTTGAGGAACATAGCCAGGGAAGCAAGAGCACTGAGAAATGAGAATAAATACAGTTAGACAGAGGGCATGCAGAATGCCCCTACAGCTCTGTAGAAAGTCTTGAAATCAAGTAGTGCTGGTCTTCCAACTTTGTTCTTTTTCAAAATTCTGTTCCCCATTCTAGAGCCTTTGAATATATATATATAATCTTTTCCAGTTCTATTTTTTAAAAGTCTGCTGGAATTTTAATGGGGATTGCATTGACTCTACAGCTCAGTTAGGACGATTTGCCATCTCAACATATTGAGTATTCCAATCCATGAATATTGGATATCTCTCCATTTATTTAGATCTTTAATTTCTCTTGGTGACATTTTCCACTAAATTTTCTGCTAAAGGTATAACTTATACATTTAAAAAAAAAAGTATTCCTAAGAATTTATACTTTTGGTACTATTATAATTTTTTAAAATTTGTTTTCCAGTTGTTGGTTATTAGTATGTAAAAATACAATTGATTTTTGCATAGGGACTTTGTTTCTGGCAGCCTATGAAGATTTATTTATTAGATTTAATTTTATTAGAAGACTTTTAGGATTTTTCACAAAGCTAATCATGTCATCAGAAAACAGACAGTGTTACTTCTCCCTCTCAAGTCTGTACATCCATCTTTCATTTCTTTTATTGCTTGTTGGTCAGACATGGACCCACAATATGATGTTGGGGAAAAAGCATCGCTAAGTATGTTGTTAGTAGTCAGTTCTCTGTGCTGTTATCAGGGTGTGGAAGTTTCCTTTTATGTATTTATTTATTAATCATGAATGGGTGGTTAATTTTGTCAGATGCTTTTCTGTATCATTTGAGATGATCATGTGAATTTTGTCCTTTATTTTGTTAATGTGGTGAATCACATTAATTGGTTCTCAAATACTGAAACAAACTTGTATCCCAGGGATAAGACTACACTGGAATATGATGTATTATCCTGTTTATGTATTGCTAGATTCAATCTCCTACCATTTTGTTGAGGATGTTTACATCTAAGTTCATGGGGGATATTGGGCAGTGATTTTCTTGTCTTGTAATATCTTTTTTGGTTTTTGGTATCAGAATTATGCCAGTTTCATTAAATGAATTAAAAAACATTTTCTCCTCTATTTTCTGAAAAAGTTTATGATTAGTGTCATTTATTTGAGTGTTGGCTAGAACTCACCAGCGATGCCATCTGGGCCTGGAATTTCATTTGTAGTGAGGCTTACAAATCCAATATATTTAATAGATAATTAATATTCAGATTTTCTGTCTCTTTTTAAATCAGTTTTTATAAGATGTGTTTTTAAAGAAATGTATCCATTTCATTTAAGTTGTTGAATTTACTGGCATAAAGTTGTTCATAATATTGTCTTGTTATTCATTTAATGTCTAAAAGATCTATAGTGAAATCCCCACTTTCATTCGTGATATTAATAATTTCAGTTTTCTCTCATTTTTCTTGATTATTCTTGTTTGGGGTTTATTAACTTTATTAAACTTATCAAACAACCAACTTTTGACTTTGCTACTTTTCTATGTTGTTATACATAATCTATGTCTTTCTTTAAAATTACTTTGAGTTTAGCCTGTTCTTATTTTTTTTTTATCTTTTCTGAGAGGGAAACTAAGAATCTCAAATTTTAGCATTTTCTGTCCCTTATATAGGCATTTAAAGCTATAAACTTTCCTTTAAGCATTATTTTACCTGCATTCCACAAATTTTGATATATTGTGTTTTCATTATTGCTTACTTAGAAATATTTTTTATATTTCTTTTATGATTCTTTTCTTTGACCCATAGGTTTAGAATTATGTTATTTAAATTTCAGTGGGGATTTTCTAGATTTTTTTTTTTTTTTTTGCTTTCTACTTTAACTCAATTATAGTGATAGAACATACTTGGTAAGATTTTATTCTTTTGAACTTGATTGAGATTTAACTCTATGGCCCAATGAATGATGCATCTTGGTGGATGCATACTTGAAAAGAATGTGTATTCTGCAATTGTTGGGTGTAGTGTCCTATAAATGTCAATTACATCAAGTTGGTTGATAGCATTTTTTAGATCTTCTATAGCCTTGTTAGTCTTTTGCTTACTTGTTATGTAAATTTCTAAGAGAATGAAATTAAAATTTGGACTATATTAGATTTTTCTATTTCTCCCATTAGATTTGTCAAATTTTATATCATAAACTTTGATGCTTCGTTATAAAGTACAAACATATTTAGAATTGCCTTTTTGGTGAAACTGTTTCTTTTATCATTATGTAAGGTCTCCCTTTACCCCTTGTAATACTCTATGGCATAAATTCTACTTTGTCTAATGTTGAGATAGCCTTACAAGCTTTCTTATGCTTATTATTTGCATGGTATATCTTTTCCCTTCTTTCTCAATCTACCTGTGCCTTTATGTTTAAAATGCTTGTAAACAGCCTATTTTTCCAGTTTTCCAGTTGTTAATGATGGGAGGTCTACTCAGATAACTGTTATTCCATCATGGCATGTAGAGTAAGTCCCACATTCTTTTTCTTGGTACCATTAATATGCACCATCTTTCTTTTACAGTTTGTGGTGCCCCGAAGGCAGGAACTGATGTATATAGCTCTATTAAAATGCATTTGTTAGTTGAAACCAATCGCTTCAGGCTGTTAGAATTTCATAGATCATTTTTGTCTAATTGGAGGCAGTGCTTTTCAAACTTTAATGTGAACAAAAATTATTTGGAGACCTACTTAGATAAAAATTCTGATTCATGAGATCTGAGATAAGGCCTAGGATTTATGCCAGCAATGTTGGTCTGTGTGCCACACTTTGAATAGCACGGATGTGTAAGACTTGCTAGCTCACAAAGAGTCATCCAGGTCTTCTATGTCACAGGGCACTAACTTGAATGACTTGATGTTGAAAGATGAGTATGTGAAAGTGTGAAGCTATCAGGTGTAATAAAACAGAGGATGGTGGGACCAGAGGCAACCTGAAGAGTGCTAGCACCACCAAAGTCATTCAAATTTAAATATTTAAAACACTATGCTACCAAAAAACCCCACAAACTTGGGAAGTAAATTCAGGTCACATCCAACTGTTTATGATTCCTGTTCAATGTCTTTATCCATAAGTTAACTTTAAAAATGGAATCTTCACATCCAAATTGATGATGATCCATGTGTAAAAAGCCTTTAAGTTCAGTTTGCAAAGAGCAATTGATCCACCTTGGGTTTGGCCATGACTTCTTAGATATAACACCAATAGCATGATCAATTAAAAATATGTTAAGTTGGCTTTATTTGGCCTAATACATATCTAGTGCTGCCCTGCTCATATTTTTTCCCATTTTATCCACAAAGATATCTTAAAACTTACATACATAGGTCTTCATAAAATCCATACATCTCTCTCTCTCTTTATATACATATATAAAATAAATCTATACATTATAAAATTTGTAAATATATATATATATACACATACATATGTATTTATTTATCATAAGGCTTTCACTTATCAATATGTATTTAAGGTTCCTCCATGTTTTTCCATGGCTTGATAGTTCCTTTCTTTTTAGCACTGGTATTCCATTACCTGGATGTACTCCAGTTTACTTATACTTTACCTCTTTAAGGACATCTTAGTTGTTGCCACATTTTGACAATTTAAGAAAACTGCTATAAAAAATTCACATGCAGGCTTTCATGTGGATATGGAGAAAGAGGAATGGGAGGGAGGAGGAGGAAGGATTAAACTAGAGGGAGGAAGAGGAAGGACAGAAAGCATAGGAGGGAGAGGAGGAAGAGAAGGGAAAGGGAAGGAGGAAGGGGAAGATGATGGAAACGGGGGGGAGAGAAAGAGGGGAGAACAGAGAACAGAGTAAGAAGGGGAAGAGAAGTAGAGAAAGAGGAGGTGAATGGGGTATACTTATGCTTCTCTGTAGCATTACATACAAGAAGAGCAAGGGAACAAATTCTATAGAATTCAGGCAATGGAGCAACTTCTATAGAATAGTAAGGGGAGAAGTTGTGACACAAGAATATTACACTCAGATAAGTTCAATTCATGTGTAAATAGAACAGAAAAAGATTCGCAGATATGCTGTCCCAGAAAATATACCACTCTTGCTAGATATATTGCTCAAAGAGCTATTCTAGTAGAGTAAAAATGCATTAAAATAAAGAAATGAATGATGGCTAAATCATAGAATAAAGAGGTAGTCAACAAGCACTGAAACATTTTGAACATAGAATTCAGTGCAAATAATGACTATAAATATGGATGAGATAAAACAAAAGAATGCAAATGCCAAATATGTATCTTAGAGAAACCGTAGAAGATTTAAAAACATAACAAAAGAAAAAAATCAGAGTAAACTGAGTCTAAAATCTCAGATTCTATCAACCAAAAAAATGACTGAGTAGGTGGAAGAAGAGGAAAAAAAGATATCCCACTATCCTCTTACATAGGAAGAGATATGAATACATGGTTTCACTCTTGATTCTGAAAGAGAAATAGCAGTGCATGCAAATTGAAGCCTAAAGGAAACCACTGGAGGTTAAAAGAGGATGCTTAATTTCTAGTGGGGGGGAAGGTGGTGGGAGAAACACAGTAATAACAATGGTAACTAAATGTTAAACTTTATGAAAATAATTAAGAATGCATAAAAATCATGTAAACATGATAGCAGTAAGAACAAATGTATTTATATCATAATACCTGTCAACTGTATTTTAACAAATTAGATAGTCTACCTAGATAAAATGGACAAATTTCTATAAATGCACAACCTACTAAGACTGAATCATGAAGAAACAATATCTGAATAGACCTATAACTAGTAAGGAGATCTAATCAGGATCTAATCAGAAAAGCCCAGGACCAGATAGCTTCACTGTGGACTTCTACAATTTAAAGAAGAATAAACACCAGGACTTCCTTGGTGGCTCAGTGGTTAAGAATCCACCTGCCAATGCAGGGGACATGGGTTCAATCCCTGGTCTGAGAAGATCCCACATGCCATGGAGCAACTAAGTCCGTGTGCCACAACTACTGAGCCTGTGCTCTAGAGCCCACAAGCCACAACTATTGAAGCCAGCATGCTGTGCTCCACAACAAGAGAAGCCACTGCAATGAGAAGCCCGCGCACTGCAACGCAGAGTAGCCCCTGCTCTCTGCAACTAGAGAAAGCCCACGTGCAACAAAGAAGACCCAATGCAGCCAAATAAATAAATAAATAATTTTTAAAAAGAAGAAGAAACACCAATCTTCATCAAACTCTTACCAAAAAAATTCAAGAAGAGGGAATACTTCCTAATTCATTTTATGAGGCCAGCATTACCTTGATACTAAAGTCCAAAAAAGACACTACAAAAAAAGAAAACTACAAACCAATATTCCTAATGAATGTTGATGCAAAAATTCTCAGTGAAATACTTACAAACTGAATTCAACAGCATATTAAAAGGATTATGTACCATGACCAAGAAGGATTTATTCCTGGAATGCAAGAATGGTTCAACATAAAAAATTTTATCAATGTAATATAGCACATTAACAGAATGAAGATACAAACCACATTATCATCTCAATGCAGGAAAAGCATTTGAAAAAATCCAGCACCCTTTCATAATAAAAACTCAAGCTAGGAATAAAAGGAAACAACCATAACGTAACAATGGTTGAGAAACCCAAAGCTAACATCATACTCAATGGTGAAAGACTGAAAGACTTTTCTCTAAAATTAGGAACAAGACAAGGATATCTTCTTTTACCACGTAGTACTCAACATAGTACTAGAAATCACAGTTAGACAATTAGGTAAGAAAAAGAAATAACTGGAAATAAATTGGAAAGGAAGAAGTAGAAGTATCTCTGTTGTCAGACATGACCTTATACACAGAAAATGCTAAAATTAGACAGACACATATGCACACACACACACAAAACTATTAGAACTAACAAATTAATTAAGCAATGTTTCAGGATACAAAAATCAATGCACAAAACCCAGCTGCATTTCTATACATTCACAATGAGCAGTCTGAAAGGGAAATTACAAAAACAATTCCAATTACAATAATATCAAAAAGAATAAAATACTGAAGAAAAAAAAAAGGCAAAAGGCATGTACACCAAAAACTAAAAATTTTGGAAAAAGAATTTAAAACACAAATAAATGGAATGAATCCTGTATTCATGGATTGGAAGACTTAATATTGTTATGATGTCAATACTACCTAAAGCAATCTATAAATTCAATGCAACCTCTATCAAAATTCCAATGATGGGGCTTCCCTGGTGGTGCAGTGGTTGAGAGTCTGCCTGCCAATGCAGGGGACACGGGTTCGAGCCCTGGTCTGGGAGGATCCCACATGCCGCGGAGCAACTGGGCCCGTGAGCCACAATTACTGAGCCTGCGTGTCTGGAGCCTGTGCTCCGCAACAAGAGAGGCCGCGATAGTGAGAGGCCCGCGCACCGCGATGAAGAGTGGCCCCCCGCTTGCCACAACTGGAGAAAGCCCTCGCACAGAAACGAAGACCCAACACAGCCATAAATAAATAAATTTAAAAAAAATTCCAATGATGTTTTCTGCAGAAATAGAAAATTCCACCCTAAAATTCATATGGAATCTCAAGGGACGCCAAACAGCCAAAACAATCTTGATAAAGAACAAAGTTGGAGATCTCAAACTTCTGAATTTAAAATGTACTACAAGCCACAGTAATCAAAACAGTGAGGAACTGGCGTGATGACAGACATACAAACAAATGGAATAGAATAGACAACATAGAAATACTGTCCCATAAGTGGTCAAATGATTTTCAACAATGGTGTCAAGATTTCTTTGTTATGACAACAAAAGCAAAGGCAATGACAACAACAAAGAAATAGATAATTTGGACTTCATCAAAATTAAAAAAAAACAAATTCTGCATCCAAGGACACTATCAGCAGGAAGAAAAGGCAACCCATGGAATGGGAGAAAGTATTTGCAAATCACATATCTCGTAAGGGATTAATATCCAGAATACAAAAATCTCCTACAACTCAGTAGCAAACAAACAAAAACAACTCAATTAAAAATGGGCAAAGGGGGCTTCCCTGGTGGCGCAGTGGTTGAGAATCTGCCTGCCAATGCAGGGGACACGGGTTCGAGCTCTGGTCTGGGAGGATCCCACATGCCGCGGAGCGGCTAGGCCCATGTGCCACAACTGCTGAGCCTGCGCATCTGGAGCCTGTGCTCCGCAACAAGAGAGGCCCCCGCAGTGAGAGGCCTGCGCACCGCGATGAAGAGTGGCCCCCGCTTGCCGCAACTAGGGAGAGCCCTCGCACAGAAACGAAGACCCAACACAACCATAAATAAATAAATAAATAATTTTAAAAAAAAAAATGGGCAAAGGACTTGAATAGAAATTTCTATAAAGAAGGTATACAAATGGAAAATAAACACATGAAAATAAGCTCAACATCTCTAATCACGAGGGAAATGCAAATCAAAACCAAAATGAGATCACTTCATACTCATTAGGATAGCTATTACAAAAATAAAAACAAAAAGCCAAAATAAAAACAAGTGTTGGTGAGGATTTAAAGAAATTGGAATCCTTGTGTCTTGCTGGTGGGAATGTGAAATGGTGCAGCTACTGTGGAATAAGGTAAGGTAGTTCCTCAACGTTATTAAACATAAAATTTCCATATGATCCAGCAATTCCACTTCTGACTATATACCCAAAAATATTGAAAGCAGGGACTTGAACAGCTATTTTTATGCCTATATTTATAGCAGCATTATTAAATAATAGCCAAAAGAAGGAAGCAACCCATGTTCCTGGACAGATGACTAGATCAATAAAATGTGGCATATACATACAATGAAATGTTATTCATCCTTAAAAAGCAAGGAAATTCTGACACATACGACAAAATGGTGAACCTTGAAGACATGCTAAGTGAAATAAACCAGTCATAAAAAGACAAAAACTGTATTATTTCACTTATATGAGGTACCTAGAGAGTCAAATTGATAGAGACAGAAAATAGAATGGTGGTTTCCAGGGTCTGGGGAAGAGGGGAATAAAGAATATTGTATATATATTTGCAAGATGACGTGATCTAGAGATAGTAGTGATATTTGCAGAACACTGTGATTATACTTAATGACACTGAACTGTACACTTAAAATGATTAAAATGATAAAATTTATGTTATGTATATTTTACCACAATTTTAAAAACAAAGATAAAAAAACAACAAACATGCATTTTAATAATATATTCTAATATCTAGGTAAATTTGTTGTTTTAAAAAAATGAAGTTTATTCAGTAAGTAAAATACCAAAAAATAACAATTTAAAAACTAACTTGAGAAGACTATCCATTGAATAAATTGGAAAAAAAACTAATTATCTCCTAAAAAGGAAGGGGTCAGACAGCTTCGAAAATGAGTTGTTGGGGCAGGGATGCAGTGGAACAGAATAATATAGGAGCAAAGTTTTTGTACACTATTAAAATAAGGTAGTATTAATCCAAGTTAAATTGCTATAAACTAAGATATTAATTGTAATGCCTAGGGTAACCACTAAGAATATAACTCAAAAAATATATAGTAAAAGAAACATTAAGGTAATTAAAATGGTATGCAAAACATATCTACTTGGGCTTCCCTGGTGGCGCAGTGGTTGAGAATCTGCCTGCCAATGCAGGGGACACGGGTTCGAGCCCTGGTCTGGGAAGATCCCACATGCCGTGGAGCAACTGGGCCTGTGAGCCACAATTACTGAGCCTGCGCGTCTGGAGCCTGTGCTCCGCAACAAGAGAGGCCGCGACAGTGAGAGGCCCGCGCACCGCGATGAAGAGTGGCCCCCGCTTGCCACAACTAGAGAAAGCCCTCGCACAGAAACGAAGACCCAACACAGCCATAAATAAATAAAAATAAATAAATAAATTTATAAAAAAAAAAAAAAAAAACATATCTACTTAACACAAAATAAGGCAGTAATGGAGAAAATGAACAAAAAAGATGTAAGACATATATAAAATGAATAGCAAAATGGGAGAAGTGAAGTCTTCTTTATCACTAATTACATTAAATATATAAATGGATTAAACTTTCTGATTACAATGTAGACAGTGGTAGATTGAATTAAAAACCACAATTCAACTATTTGCTGTGTAGAAGCTACTCACTTTAGATTCAGAGACAGACAGATTGAAATGATATAAAAGGATAGAAAAAATATTCTGTACAAACAATAATCAAAAGAGAAGTGGAGTGGCTATGCTAATGATCAGAAAAAGTAGACTTTAAAACAAAAATTTTATGAGACACAAAGAACATTAAATAATGATAAAACAGCCATCAATAAGAATATATAACGATTACAATTATAAACATATACACATGTAACACATGAAGAGAAATTGATAAAATTGAAGGGAGAAAGAGGCAGGTCTACAAAAATAGTTGGAGACTTCAATATCCCACTTTCAGTAATTGATAGAACAACAAGGCAGAAGATCAACAAGTAAATGAAAACATGAACAACACTATAAACCAACTAGACTTGATGAAACAGACAATATGAATTGCCCTATAGCTATGAAAAATTTAATTCACAATCTAAAAGCTCCAAAAATATGAAATCTCCATGCCTGGATGGTTTCCCTGGAGAATAATGCCAAACACTTAAAGATGAATTAACAGCAATTTTACATAATCTCTTCCAAAAAATAGAAGATGATTTCCTAAATCACTTTATGAGGCCAGTGTTACCCTGATATCAAAACCAGACAAAGACACTACAAATAAAAGTACAAACCAATATTTCTTCTAAGTTTAGATGCAAAAATCCTCAACCAGAATATCAGTGAACAGAATTCAACAATATATGAAAAGAATCATAGACCATGACAAAGTGAGATTCATTCAAGATATACATTTGAAAAAACAATCAATTTAATCTACCATATTAATAAGTTAGAGAAGAAAAAGCATATAATTATGGCAAGTAATGTAAAAAAAGCATTTGGCAAAATCCAGTACCCATTCATGATAAATATTCTCAGCAAATCATGACCTTTTGGCTTAAAGCAATTATAACTATAATTAATGCAATTCCTGTCAAAACCACAGAATTTTTTTATATAGCCATAGACAAACTTATTCTAAAATTTGTATGGAAAATGCAGGTCCCAGAATAGTTAAAACAATCTTGACAAAGAACAATAAAATGGGAGGAATCACTATGCTCAGTATTAAGGCTTACTGTGCAGCCACAGTAATCAAGACAGTGTGCTATTGGCAAAGGAATCAGCACACAGATCAATGGAATGAATAGAGAACCCAGAAATAGACCCACATAAATATGTTCAACTGATTTCGGACAAACTTAAATAGCAATTAAATTAATAAGTGGTGCTATAGCAATTGGACATCCATAGCCAAAAAAAAAAAAAAAAAAAGAGAACTCAAACTTCACACCTTATACAAAAATTAACTCAAAACTGATTGTGGACCAAAATGTAAAATGTAAAACTAAAAAACTTCTAGAAAAACAAGCAAACAAACAAACAATCCCAGATTATCTTCAGGGTCTAGGGCTAGGCAAAGAGTTAGACTTGATACCGAAAGCATGATCCACAAAAGAATAAATTTATAAATTAGACCTCATAAGAATTAAAAACTCCTCTTTGTGAAAGACCTTGATAAGAGGTTGATAAAACAAACTTCAGAGTGGGGGAAAATATTTGCAAACCACACATCTGGCAAGAAACCAGTGTCTAAAATATATAAAGAACTTTCAAAACTCAACATTAACAATCCAGTGAGAAAATGGGCAAAACACACAAAGAGGTATTTCATCGAAGAGAATACACAGATAGCAATAAGCACATGAAAAGGTATTCAATATAATTAGTTGTTAGGGAAACACAAAACCACAATGAGCTATCTCACCATGCCTATCAGAATAGTAAAATAAAAAATAGTGACAACACTAAATATTGGCAAAGATGCAAAGAAACTGGATCATTCCTGCATTACTAGTAATGTAAAATGGTACAGTCACTAGAAAGCAGTTTGATCGTTTTTTTAATAAAACAACATGCTATTACCACAGATGCAGCAATTACATTCTTGGATATGTATCACATATTAATAAAAACACGTTCACACAAAAACCTACACACAAATGTTCACAGTGGCTTTATTCATAATTGCCCAAAACTGGAAACAACCCAGATGTCCTTCAATGGGTGGATTGTTAAATAAACTGTGTTACACTGGCTTCTACCAAGCAAAAAGAAGCAATGAACTATTAATACACATAACAATTTGAATGAATCTCCAGAGAATTATACTGAAAGAAAAAGTCAATCCCAAAAGTGTGATTCAATTTATATAACATACTTGAAACAACAAAATTTTAGAGATGGAGAACACATTAGTGTTTTCCAGGTGTTAAGAACAGGACTGGAGGGGAAGAAGTGCAAAGGAGGTGAGTGTGGTTATAAAAGAACAATACAAATCTACACATACGATAAGATTGTGTAGAATAAAATGCACACACACACACACACACACACACATAGAAATGAGGGCAAGTACAAATGAGAAATCTGAATAGAATCAGTCAATTGTATCAACATTAATATCCTGGTTTTGCAAAATGTTACCATTGGGGCAAACTTGTTAAAAGATATTATGAGATCTCTCTGCATTACTAATTATAATTGCATGTGAATCTATAATTATCTCAATAAAATGTCAATTAAAATAAAGACTACATAATGTCATTCTGAATTCTGAATCCTAATCAAGGAATCTAACCTCTTTCAAATAGGCAGTTGGGAGCTATAGAAGCTGGTCGAGTATGGATGACTTGATTATAGGGCTATGGATCAAAAGAATCAATATGATGATAGTAAGTATGATGAATTAAAGGAGAAATTACTGAAGGCAGGGACACAGAAAACCATAATCAGGGATCAAGTAAGAGGTGATACTGAAGAGGGTATTGCACCCAAGGAAGTACGACTATATCTTTGCCTTTGGTCAGTTCAGCGATGACATATCTAACAGACATTCACTTTGTCCAAGCTCTTTTGTAATTCACACAGTATGTGAGAATCTGACTATAAAGCAAACGCATTTCCAAGTTATTTCACTATGTTGAACTAATTCTTTTATGCCATATTTTTAACATTTTGGTTAAAATGAAACATTTTTAGTCCTTGGTTTCAATAATTTTACAATTTTGTAACTGTAAGTGACAAATTTTCTAATCACTGTGATAACTGGCATGTTTCTAAAAACAATTTTTAGATGTTTGAAGACTGGAAAAATATATTAGACTTGTGGTTTTAATTAATTTTAATTAAATGTTTAAAAATTTTGATTAAATAAGTTGGTAATCAATATTGAAAGGTCTGAGGACTTTTACTTTGTTAATTTTTAATGTTTTGACTGATTAGTCTTATAAGCAGAATTTAAATGTTCAAAGAACTATTATTTAATGAATTTATACACTGTTTAATTGTGCATGAAATAAAACACAACAGGAGTGATGCTCCTCATGCATTAAAGATTACTGTCATCAAATTGCAGATCTGGAATCTAAGTCCTTCTCTGCCTCCTTGACACCAGGCTGCCCTGGCTAGGTTTGCATCCTCTCTTTACAGCCTTCTGGAAGGAGTAATGGATCTTACCTTATGGGGTTATCCATCCTGGACACCGTGAGGAAGGCAGCAAGATTGGCTGTGTAGGAGGAGCACACGATGAGGGTGAAGAGCCACCAGCTGCCCATCACGATTCGCATGGCCATGGAGTTCGCTGAGGATTCACCACCTGCAGGAGGCAGGCAAAGGGGATTGGTCCTGGGCTTCTGCTCTTGCTTGCATCTCCAGAGAAATTCTCTGCCCTGCGGCCAGGCATAGGGAACCACCCCTGGTGGTGAGCTGGGGATCAGGAAGGTGACTGCCGGCTGGTTATGGTGGGCTCTGACAATTCTGGGGAAAAAATGCCAGGACCACCAATCTTGGAAAGGGATGGCAGACCACAAAATACGGAAAAGCTAGGATTGGCATTTTCAGTGACAGGATGTTTGTCAAAATGCCAACAGTAGAGTTCCGAATATCGAAATCTTCTAGTTAGAAGATTCTACCTCACTGTGTTGAGAACTTTCAGGGCTGCAACCCTATGTAATGTCCCTTTCCATTTTAAATTCACATGGAACAGTCTCAGGAATTCTGTAAATGTAAAATTACCTCCTACCTGGAGGATTTCCTGGCTTTCTTTTAAGAAATGAGATGCACCATATCACTTTTATTATTACTCAGCCCTCACTAGATGACCTTTTTTTTTTTCCTATGATTTTCAGAAATCACTGCATGTGGCTTGTAGTCAGAAGCTGCCTCTTTGAGGCCAATTGTTTCTCCTTGGTCCCTTAGGTGGTAGCAGAAGAAAACTCCTCACTGACTATTCTTATATAACCTCTCAAGCAAGTAATGCATACATTTGCCATGGTGCAAATAAGGCTAGGACTCACATTAGGAACTTTGCAATTTGTTGTTTCCAGTCAAAACTGCACAATCCTGTAACTCCCCAAGTGCTATCCAGACTTCTCAGAGACAGGAGACTTTGTATCTCAAGAATGGCTGGAGTACCTCTTAGATGATTGCAAAACAATTTTGATTTTTTATCCCATTAAGACTTCAAATTTAAACAAGATAGAGTTTCATCTGACAACCCTGTCTGCATAACAATCAATCTAATGTAGGAGGCAAGGAAAGTGCAAAGCAGAACTCGGAGGTTAATTTTATCTAAAGTGGAAAATCAGGACTTGAAGTTAAGTTCCCTGTTGTCATCTCATTTAGTTCCTATCTGGTATTACTCAGAGAAACTGGGAGCAGCATGACATTAGGACTACCTTAGAGATTAAATAAGATTGCATTTCAAATGACTTTGGCAAAACGCATCCAAGAACTTTGCCAACGGACAAGTTCTTCCAAGCCCCTGGGGCTCTTCCAACATTGAGAAACCAGGAGGGTACCTTGCTGTACGAAGGCTCCGTAGACGATCCAGATGGCACTGTTTAAGGTGGCAGAAGCAGATGGCCTGGGCTGGGCAGCACTCTGAGCCCTCACGGCCTGTATCCGGTTCAACACAAATATCAGCACGCCAACCACAGGGATGGCTGCTGCAATGCAGGCCCACACGGCAAAATCAAAAGGAGCAAAAAGGGAGAAGATGCTGATTTTCTCCTCGGGCTTCTTGATGAGGATCCCCACCGAGTAGTCCATGTACCGCTTGCTGAAGTCCACCACACTCTCCCTCTCTGGGGTGATGGTGATGGCGGAGATGGCTAGGTCCGCTCTCTGAAAGGCAAACCCATCTCATCAGACAGCAGTCCTCAGTTTACCACTGGGTTCTACCCTGGGTCAAGGCCTGTCCTCTGCCCTTTGTTGGGTTGTTCAGTTCAGAGGAAATGGATTCGAGAGTTGACACCTCGTGACTTTGAATGTTGTAAGGAAAATCCAGCACTAAGGTGTCTGTTATTACCTCTTTCACCTTACAAATTTCTCTCCCAAACCCTAAAAGCTCCTGGAAACCACTTCTGGAGGAAAGAGTCTATAACCATCTTCATTCCTGTGTGAATTACAGTTTTTCTTCATTTTCTTAACAGTCCCCTTAGTGAACTATCTCCTTTCTTTTGTTGGTATTTCCCTCTTACCGCCCACCCCCATCCCCGCCCCAACTCCCTTCTATCTTCTTCTGGCCTTATCTACATCCTTCCTATACTTCAAGGCCACAGGGACACTCCATTTTTCCATCAAACCTCTCCAAACGTCATTAGCCCACACAAGTATCTCTCTTCTCTAAAACACTTTAGAAGTTATATGATGAGTATACAACTACCTTGAATCTCATTAGTGTATCAGGCCTAGATTGTTTTATATGCAGACTTTATGCCAGAGAGTAACATCCTCCAAGAAGAAAGGGGTCATCCACTTCCTTTGATCTTCTGCCTGCCTTAACTCATGGCTTCTCAGACAGATGGGCTGCTTTGTCCTTTAGTAAAGCCAAGCTGTGAAGGGGTTCTCTGGGCATCCTGTGCTGCGACCTCAGAAGTACCTCCCAAGATTTTTGCTTTCCAAGATGAGCTTAATTTTAAAATAGACAAAGAGGGCTTCCCTGCTGGTGCAGTGGTTAAGAATCCACCTGCCAATGCAGGGGACACGGGTTCGAGCCCTGGTCTGGGAAGATCCCACATGCCACGGAGCAACTAAGCCCGTGCTCCACAACTACTGAGCCTGCGCTTTAGAGCCCGCAAGCCACAGCTCCTGAAGTCCAGGTGCCTAGAGCCTGTGCTCTGCAACAAGAGAAGCCACCACAATGAGAAGCCCGTGCACCGCAATGAAGAGTAGCCCCCGCTCACCGCAACTAGAGAAAGCCCACGAGCAGCAACAAAGACCCAAAGCAGCCAAAAATAAATAAATAAAATAAATAAATTAAAAATACCTTTAAAAATAAATAGACAAAGACCCATTAATAGTCTCATGCTCTACTAACTGAGCTAGTTGGGCACCCAAGACCCCATTAAGATGGAACTAGATTGTGAGGTTAAAGCTGCCAAGACTGGTGGAGACTAGGATCCTTATGCCTAGGTGGATGTTAACATAAGAGCCTTAAAATGTACAGTGATCATCTCTATCTTGGCTCTGGGGTCTCTTAAGTAGGAGGCATCGTCAGAGCTAGGTTTATTTTAGAATGACCGGTTGCGACAGCTGATCCAAACTACATATTCAAATTGGGGAAAACTATATAGAAGGATTTTATCAGGTCCAATATGCGGGCTAGAGGGGCAAATATACTGACTTCTAAACTGTGAAATCCAACAACATACCTAGAGTAAAGAGAAAAAATGGTGGAGGTGACCGTGTCAGAGATCTCAGACTTGCCACATTTGCATCTCTGGTTCTTGCTTCTCTTCTCAGAAACCCACGATCCAGGGAGGTTTTCTGGTTTTTTTGGTTTATTTGTTTGTCTGTTTTGTTTTTGTTTTGTTTAAGTTTGGAGCATATTTAATGACAGAGGAAGAAATCTAGGGGATCAGGATAGGTTAACAACATAGGATGGAGGGAAACTAATTTATGAAACCAGGTCCAGAGGAGGCACAAGAGAGTTGACTCGTGATGCTGGTGGAGGGGTGAGCTGTAACAGGAGGAAAAACACTCCCCCTACCCCGAAACTGGAGGCGAGGGCACGTGTCTGCAGATATGAACTTCATAGGAAGTTGAAGTAGAATCTCATGCCCAGATGTCTCCATTTCTTTCCCTAATATAGGAGCACTTTGTTTTCTAATTTAAGATAGAAGATTATTAGGTTGCTTGAGGAGAAAGATAAAGTTTTGAAACAGTCTCTAAGGAATGTAGCCAAGGGGTCCAATAAAGGACATGTTAAGGAACTGTCCCGAAGGCCCAGTTGAGTTGGGAGGCCACACATTGTTCATACATCCATCTGGACAAATTTGTGATTTTCTCCTCTAATTGCATACAGCAAGCTGGGTGTCAGAGTCAGAGGGTAGATAATAGAACCAGGTCAGGGTTTCAATGTAACAAGAAATCAAGAATAATTTAGGAGAATCGTAAAGGATGAAGGGAACAGGGGTTTATCTGGACAACCACAGAGGACACACCAGGAAAGGATGCAGTATCAGAAGGGCGCAGAAATCTTAGAGAAGAATGAACCTCAAATACATGTGCCAAGTGAAAAGGGCCAGACACAAAAGACCACATATGGGATGACTCCGTTTATAGTAAATGTTTGCAAAAGCAAATCTATAGAGCTAGAAAGTAGATTAAAGGTTGCCTCTGGCTGGGGTTGGGAATGGGATTAACTGTAAATGAATATGAGGGATCTCATTGGGGTGATGGAAGTACTGTAAAACTAGATATGGTGAAGGTTGCACAACTCACTAGATTTCCTAGCAATCATTGAATGATACATCTGAAATGGGTGAATTTGATATATAACTTTTTCCACAATAAAGTTGTTGTGTGTGTTTTGTTTGTTTGTTTGTTTAAGCTTAGGAGAAACCGGAGAGAATATAAGCCTTGTGTCTGCATTCATGGGTTATAAAGCAGAGGACCTGTGTTTTAGGAACAAAGGCCAGAAAGAGTCAGAAGGATGACAGGATTTAGTTATGGAGTGGGACAGTGACAGTGACATGCAAGATGCTAACAGGATGCATGGCGGCAGGTCCTCAAAGGTCACTGGAGGTGAAGGGATCAAAGCACTCGAAGCCCAGGGTGGTCCGTAGTGATGTCAGAAACATCAAGATTGATGGCAACAGTAATACTGGAGACGGAGGGCTTGAGCAGATCCACCAATGTAAATGGTTGCCAGGAAATGACCTAGAGGTCATAAGACGGAAGGGGCAAGGATGGGGACACAGCAAATTGGCCTCACGCCATGAATCTAAATGATGACCCAGGTTCTACAGGAAGGAGGAAGATTAATGATTTGAAATTAATCTGAGGAGCTGGGGAATGCCGTATCACTTATACATAGCAATGCAGACACACCCACACACTCATTCACCGACACACATGCATGTGGACACACACGATATGCATGCCCACTTGTGGGCCTTGAAGAAGAGAATAAGCATTCACCAGTCCCCCCAACCACCCCTCGGGAGAATTGGGTTCCTATTGCAGCCCAAACGTGGGAGTGGATTTCATGAAGTGTGGATTACAGAACAGGCACAGTGGACACGTTTCAAAGGAATGAGAGCAATGGGCACAGAAGGAAAACACAAAGTGCCAGCGAATTAGAAAATAAAAGAGCAAAAATGGGTATAGCAGGGAGGAGGCGGGGTGGAGGAAAAGAGATCCTTAGTGTGTGGAGAGTGGTAACTGTGGTCTGTCTAGCTGGTCCCAAGGTTCCAGCTTCATAATGGGCCCAATTTAGACGTCACCCCAGAGGCAGACTGGGGTACCCCTCCCCATGGACCTGCTTTGGGGACCTACCTTGCTGATGAGCTCCCCGATCATCCCGTTCCAGGAGGTGTTATGGAGCTGGTGACCGTACCTGCCATCGGGGGCCTGGTAAATCTCATATTTGAAGCCCAGAGCCTTGGCCAGTGCATCCAGGACATCGATGGAGAACCCTTTGTAGCGCTTGGGCTGTCCAAGGATGTTCTCAGCCACCATCACAAAAGGCTCTTCCTGAGGACAACAAAATGAATGTTCTTCAACTAAATCACAGGTTCATTAACACACATCTTTCCAGGGTATTATTAGAGAGACCAATCCGATGAACCATAATTTCAGAACGTTTGTGGACATGTGCATTGTATTTACCCAATTTAGGCCTGGAGCCTGAACCTCTCTGCCTTTTTCTAAAGCAGTTTGTGGACACTCAGGATACAGGGCACAGGAAAATCCCTCCAACCAGCATATTGATGGAGGAACAGATTTATTTGTCCTGTGTCATCCCAGACTCGGCCCAGAGCCCCATCTCCCAGAATAGCATGGCTTGTTTTCATTCCTTCATTTGTGACATTGAGGCCTCTGTCCTTTGGAAATGCCATAATTCAGGACCCACATAAGAAATGTGGATACCTCTCATCCAGGATATTAAATGAAAACAGAGCTCTGTGATACTGGATTGAGGGAAGACAGTAATACATCTATCAGATTGTACTAGAAAATGGATGTTGAGTCACAGGACAAGGCCCTACTGCACGTCAAGGACAGGATAGTATTAAACCCCACGGTCCGAAAGTCCAAAGCCAGGCCATGTGCACATTCATACATTTTGTGCTGTATCACATGTGCTCTTGTAGGGCACACGATCATCTGGAAAACATCTCAGGCTTCCCCACCACCACCCTGTGAAACTGAACAAGAAGGAGGTTTTTGGCAACAGCCCCAGAGACTACATCTCATTAATTTAATTTTGGGGGGAAATAAGGTATAATGTTTATTCCTGGTGGGCATATGGGGAATGCGGAAACGCGGCTGCCAAAGGCTTCTAGAACCAAGAGACGCCAGTGCTGCTGGGACAGAGGGGAATGTTTGGACCATGTCTGACCAGCTAATAAGAGATAAATCTAAAATGTCTCCTACGGTTCTAAAGAGGTGAAGAAAGAAATGGAAAGGAAGATGCTTCTAAGGTATCTTAAATATGTAAAAGTCTCTGATTCCAGGACAACCATGCAGAGAAATTGCAACAAATGGTCTTCATTATGAACTCTGTGTCACATGGGCCCATCAGTGGTATTGGGTTCTGGAAGGATGTCCTCTCAACATCCTTCTGGGGACTCTAGCTACCAGCAAAGCTCTCCTAAGGACCACCAGTAGGTCAAGATCGTTTACATCCAAGAACAAGTAGAGTTGTTATTCCCACTCTGGAGCTCAGCACTGGATCCGGATTAGTGGTCCTTTTCTAGAGCAGTCCAGTGACCTCCCATGGAAGGTCTCAGAGGCCCTGGGGCAGAATCTCCAATCTCACTCTCCCTTCAGTATTCATAAAATTGTTTGAGTGAAAGGCCTTATGAAAGCTCAAGGCACTACTTAAGATCCCCTTCTCTCTAAACCCAGCATCAAGCCAAACAGAGAGAAGCCTCTGACTCAAAGCCTGAATGGCAGACCTCCCCCATATGCCCATGATCCTACCAAGACAGTCACCACTTTGAGAGTCAGTCCTTGGAGGCGACTGCCCATGGGCCTCTCCTGCAGGCTGCCATTCAGGCCCTTCTCCGAGTCCCACGTCGCCAGCTGTGAAGGAAAAAGGGAGTGTGAGGGACAGAACGGGCACCTGTGCAAACCTTAGGAATCGACTCCTAAACTGGGCTCCTGAATCAGGCAGATAGGTGGACAACAGCCCTAGGAGTTTCCCAGAGAGCAAGAGCCATCTTACAACCTTAGAAAAAAGAATAAAGGTGTGACAGATAGAGCTCCACTTCCTCCAGCAGCTCATCTGGATCTTGAGGACTTGCCTCATCCTTGAAATGAAACCAATTGGTAGGAACTTGTTTCTGGAATGAACATTTATGTCCAATTTTATTGTCCACCTACTGAGGCCATGTCACTGTGTCTCGCACAAAGTGCCCTCTTTCTTTAATACTCCTTTGACTTGCCCAGGCCAGAAGGTCCTTGAGATCAGCTGCTTCCATCACCAGAGCAGGATGAGACTCAAAAGTGAAGCAGGTAACAAAGACCCAAGTTTACAGCTTGTCTTACACCCTGATGCCAAATGCAAACAGGACCGAGAGCTCACTGTCTTCACTGTAGTGCAAACTTCATAATTTTCCCTGATAGGCAGGTAGAGGCCAAGAATACATGTGCTCTGGGTCTGCCATATCCTCCTGAGCCTGCAGGATCTGTCCAATAGATGCATTTAAGACTATCTAAGACCATCTAAGATGGTCAAGGAGACCCTATCCTGGCTCAGAAACAACTGGAGACACAGATGCTCTTGGGACTGCTTCCCTTCCCTGCCTCCCTGCAGGGCCTGAGCAACAACGATGAACCCTTTGTCTGATCAGTGATTCTCAATCATTAATTGGTGAGATGTAAAAAGATACAGATATTGGCCCCATCTAAAGCCAACATAATTAGGGTCTCAGCACTTGGACATGAGGAATGTTAATGCTTCTCCAGAGATCCTCGTTGAAAACCTCTGCTCTTCTAGGTCACTGGGCCTCTGACGTAGCTGCATATTAGAATCTCTTAAGAGGGTTTTTAAAACGAACTAAAGCCTGCCCCCCTGCCCGAGAGTCTGATTTAACTGGTCAGTAGTGGACTGGATACGGATCGTTTAGCTCCCCAGGTGATTCTAATGCACAGCCAGGATTGTGAACCACTGCTACAGATGAAAGCAGTGATCTTCAAACCTTAATATGCAGACAAATCACCCAGGGATTTTGCATGCACTTTCTGATTCTGGGACCTGAGATTATTCCTGTCTAACAAGCTCCCACGTGCTGCTGCTGCTGACCCATGGACCATCAGTTCAGTACCAAGGGGTTAAAATTCAGACTGTCACAGGTAGCACCTACCCTTCGTCAGGGAAAACCCACAAGACCCCCAGTTAGGCTGAGCAAAAGAACCACCCCTCTGTGGAAAGGTGCCACCAGGTGCCCTAAAGGAGCCACCAATAGTGCCGCTTACGGACGCTTCTACTCTCCCAGCATTTCCCATAGCCCTGACATCTGCAGCAAGGTCGGCACCCGGAGCCTTGACTATGAGGCCACAGTTCCAGAATCTGTGGGGCCGCTCTACCTGGAAGATCCTAGAACCCTGAGGCCTAAAGCAGGAACATCAGAATGAGATATGTGGTTCTATAACCAGTTTAAAGGAAGCTGGAACCTCCTGCCATCACTTCCAACATGATACAAGCTAAAACCCACTTCACCCTAGATAATAGGATGTCTGGAAGTGATGAATAAATCACTTAGTTAAGAGCACAGTCACATACTCTGAGGAACTCCCCACAGTCACCACTCATTAATTTGAGGGGCACTGCAGTGAAGAACAAAGTTAAGATCTATCCAAAGTCCTGTTCAAGGACATCAAAGATGCCACACTCTTGCAACTGGTATAGTGAGAAGGAAACTTCATGCCTATTTCCCTATGGGGTCTCAGGACATAGCCCTGGGACTTGGAATCAATTCCTGCAGCCGGATTCAAATGCTGGTCAAAGGGAAAAGACAAACTCAGACAGAGTCAAGGTGTTGACTCCCTGCATGCTTTGGACTCTTCGATATCAGACTCAGGGGACTCATGGTGTGTATTTGGGCAGCCTGCATCTCATCCCCATTAACTGTTTAACCCAGGCATTGGGGCTGCTTAACTCTATGTGTGATCTGCTGCACCCCCTGGGTTGGGTGGTGTTATGAAGGTCCCCTTTACTACCTCAGTGACTTACAGAGTCATAATGGAAGCAAAGATGACATGTCAGCTCCAGGGACTGGATATTCTGCTCTGTACCAGGACTTGAATTCATAACACCTGCTGCCCAACCTCCTTGGCACTGGTGAAGGGGCATCTTGACTTTGTGCTGCCCTGGTTTGGATGAGCACCTGGAATGAGGCTCTGCTTGGCATTGATCAACCGGCTTTACCTGTCTTTCTATTGGGATTGTAATCAGTCATGGGAATGGAAGCAGGAAAAACAGTTGGGATAAAGCCCTGTCCTTCTAGGGTTTTAGCTCAGCTGTGAGAAATGCTCTGCCTCTCCATCCCTGTCCTCGCCATCCTCTGCTTCTAGTCCACTGCCTGGCTCAAGGCAGCAGCACCTCTGCCCCGAAGTACTGCAACAGCCTCCCCCCTGTTACCCCAACCTCTCTCTCTTAACAGCCCTCCTCCATTGTGCTGATATTCACCATAAACTCAAATACAAACTATGTTAATTAAAACTTTCTAATTACTTCCTATTTCTTAAAGAATAAAGGCTAACACTTTTAAACTTGGCCTAAATGAAAAGGCCTTCCTGATCGAGACCCAACCTTGACTGTCAGCTTCAGTTCACTCCAACCCCACCAAATTCCTCACCTTTCTCAAGCGCATGGTGTTCCCTCCTGACTCTTTACATCCAGTTTCTTCCCCCTGGAATGCCATTTCTCTCTGGCTGGGTCTGGTAAACTCTTACTCAATTTCTCAAAAAAATAGTAGTTTAGATAGTAGTAGTTTTAGATTCACAGAGAAGTCGCAGAGGTTATGCAGAGACCGTCCATATACCCCACACCCAGTTGCCCCTGTTGTTAAGATGTTACATTGGTATGATTAGTATGATACATTCCTCCCAACTAATGAAATGTTTAGTTCAATCTCCGCCATTGATACAAAGCTGCAGTAGAAATGATCTTCAGTGTCTTCCATTCTAGACCTAAGTCTGTGATTCCGCTGTGCTATTTGGGTTTCTTACCCTGTTCCCCGGGATCCAAACCCTGTCTTCATAAACTGTCTAGAGTCTTGGGCACTTGGATTGGACCTTGCCTTGCTTATTCCCATCTCAGAGTTTCTAACCTTGCCCTGAATGCCATTTCTCCTCTAGACGATCAGCTCCCTATTACTGGTATAGTTTGGGAACTTGGAGGTATTAAATTAGCATATGTTTATGAGCCAATATAACTATGTTCTAGGTGTGTTTCCACCACTTACCTGAGTGACCTCAGCACATTTTACAGCACAGTACTTAAATCACAAGAGGCAACAAATATTTTTGAATAAATCAAACTTCACTGAGATTCCATTTTCCTATCTATAAAATGGAATAAAAATACCTTCCCTGCCTACCATGTTGAGGGGCTGTTCAAAGGAGAAAATAGTTTTGAAATAATATGTAATAAAATAACTTAAATAATAATCACAAAGTAAAGAATCAAGATATTAAAAGGTGTGTACAATGCGACCTTAATTATGTCTTTTTTTAAAGGCAGTGGTTAAAACGCAAGGAAATGTGTTTAAATGTAATATTTGGATTTATCTTGGTGGTAGAATTATGAATAACCATGATCACTTTTTTTTACAGTTTCCTATGTTTTTAACAGGTTTGTCATTACTTTCACAAAAAGGAAAATACGCTTTTGATAAAAATAGCTAACACAGGTGACAAAGCAAAATCCTGTCACATGCACTTGTATGACTGAGGGCTGAATGGAAGGAAGCAATCAGAGTCAAATTATCTATCGGTAGGTCAAGGCCAGTCTAAGGGTCAGAACTTAATATGGAATACATCAGTTCTCTGGCTGCAAGGAGCTATGGCCGAGGTGCCCATCTCCTAGAAGAGGCACATTGCAAGGTCTTTCAGGACAGCATCTCACATTCTAAGACACCTCCAAGATTGTGTAGGGCCCCATGAGCCTGTTTGGGTTTGGAGACAGGGCAGTGGCCCCTCCTGGGGCCCAGCTCCATGAAGACAGGCAGTCTTCCTCCACTAAGGAAGAGGGGCGGGCGGCATCAAATCCTATTAGTTACTATTCAGACCATCCTAAGGCAAAGTCATTTAAATCAAAGTGCAACTTCATGAGAGAAAGAAAAAAAAAATTCCTCCAACCTGTTATTATTATTCCTATTTCTTTCGTCTGAAAGTACTTAGGGCTTAAAGGTTTTTTAGTTTATTGGTTTTCAGTACTCACTTCTCTCTCCCTGGCCTTCAGGCATCCTGTACTCTAACAAAGAAAGAAAAAATACTTCAAAGAGAAACCAAAATTCTGCCTTCAAACACATCAAAGTAACCATGTTCCAGGATCTGGGAGCCTTCGAGTTGGGCAGGAAAGTGTATTATTCCCTCACATCAGCCTGAAGCCGAGTGCCCTAGGCTGAGTGAATCTCCCTATTTCCACAAAGCCTTGGCTCTTGTCCAGATCTTAAGACCAGAGTGGTAAACCTTCATTTGAGTGAGGCCATCCCTCTGAGCACGCAATATGTAAGACCAGAGCAGAGAAAGTCACAACCCTTTTCAAACAAAATCTTTTGTTTAAAAGACTGAAGTGGAAATTTTTAAAAATAAAATAAAGCCTTTAAATGGATTCCCAAACTTGCAGCCCATCAAGATTAGGAGAGACTGTGTTCTGCCTCCCTCCTGAGGACAGCTGGGGCTCCCGGATCAGAATGCTGGAGAAAAAAATTCAGATAATAAAAGCCAAATGAGGCTGATAGCCTTGATAAATGGGAAGCCAGAAAAACCTTTCACCCAAAGAAGTCCTGACACTTAGTCATACAGCTGCAGACCATTTCATTTGTACATAAGTGCATCTACTCTGACTTCCTCTTGTATTTTGCAGACAGCATTTTGTTTATGGGATCAATGAATTTATGGCCACAGAAACCCACTTTTGACAGCTGACCTGTCAAGAACAGTGCCTGAAAAACTAATTTCCAGCACTGTTTAACAAAACGAGAACTGCCGCTATTTGATAAGACAGCTATGGTTTTCATTCATTGCCAAGATCTGCTCTACCCAGACCAGAAGCGTGGATGGAGCCAGAGGTTACAGCACAATCATCACTTGAAAGGGGATAAGTGGTTTCAAAATCTGATGATGACAAACAACCGTTCAAGAGATCAGCCAACTGGAGAATAAATTTCATAAACCATTGGTCTCAGGAAAATATATTTCCTGAGTCAATCAGGGTGTTCTTCATGTTTGCGTTTGAGTTGTGAGATGTAGGGGTTTGGGACTTTGTGGCCTGTCCTTATTAAATGCAGGACTATTAACCCTAAATGGGACAGACCTCCTTTGGAAGATCGGGCTTTGTGGTCTGTCGTCTAGTTATAGAGGTGTCGTAAAGTGCCGGTCCTCTTTTCATGGCGGGGGCTGAGAGGGGAAGGAGAGAAGAGGCAATCCAACTGCTGTGCAGCCCAGAATATGACCAGCTTCATACATTGAGCCTTGCCAATTCCTTGGGAGGGGAGAGGAAGGGAAGAAGGAAGGTAGGTTTGCTTATCCCCAAATCTTATACTTAGCTATATCCAACAAGACAATAGATCAATAACCTCTATCGTCACATTTCGCAACTGAGTGAGCAATACTTTGGTGGTAAGCTTGTCTCAAGAGAGCACTGGAGGCTGGAAGTGAAGTTTTTATGACCATGCCAGTCAGGTCTCACAGCCATAGTTGGAGCTCCATCTGAGCTGTATCCTCATTGACCAGTGAGTGATTGCCATCAGCCGAGTGCAGACATCTTCGGCTGGCATACAGGATTCAGTGTGATGGCACATGGGTTTATCATCATGTCAGTACATGGGCTTTTCTGAAATAATAAGCCCTCTATTAGCTTTTATTCCTTGGTCCATTTTTATTGGAAAACAAAACTGTCTGGTGTATGTTTCAAAGAATCAGAGCCTTGGGTGGGGGTGGGGTGAAGGGGGAACCCACATCTTGAATCAGCGTGCACCGGGGGATTCAGCCAGCACTGATTTCAGTCAGGAAATTGCACATTTTAAACTTTGACTAAATGCAAGGACAACATGCTTAGACACAAACAGGGCATCTTGGAAGCAGAGTGCAAGCATCTGAGGATAGGATATTAATATTTGTAGCCAGGGTTCCTGAAGGAAGGCCTACTTTGAGAATTCATTTTGGGAATTCCAGTACATCAGGATTACTAAGGGCAGGCCTTGTAGAGTATGAACCATAGGAGATGACCATCAGATTAGATATATCTACGGAGAAAGGGGCCAGGACCACTCTTGAGGCTCCAGATGTGCTCTATAGGAGAGGGGAGGGGACTCACTCTGAGACATGGGATAACTGAAAATCTCAGCCCAGGAGCATTTGCACAGGGAATTAAGCATTTGGTGAAAGTTGTACTTTCTGAAAACAAGCCCCAGCAGAACTTAGGCTACATGTCCAAAGGGAAGAGCCCTTAGGAAGTGAAAGAAAAGTGAAATGGCTGGAGAGATATCACATATGGGGGCTTCATGAAAAACCTTTAGCAAGGATGAGAGAAAGATACTCCCCCAGTGGTATTACAGAGGAGGACGAGGAAAACTAGAAGTGCCCTTGACCCTGGCAACCAGGTCATTCATGATGCAGGCCACACACAGGCCCAAACTCTAGCCTCTCCTCTCTGAAAGTGTGGGCCCAGGGAGCCCTCTGGGAGCACAGAGGGCTCCCTGGGCCCACACTGACTGACTCTAGTGGTGCCAGCAATGAAATTCTTCCGTCACGTTCACAGGGAGGATGGAGGCAGTTCCACTTCTGCTTAAGATACAGAAAGCAAGATGATGTTGCTCTCGTTGTAACAAACAAACAAACCAACAAAAAGTCAGAGCATCAACAAAACTATATTTTAAAAATTATCCTCTGAGAAACCTGTGGTCCTAAGACCCTCTGGTGAACTGAATGTCAAAGGATGAGAAACCCCTCCAAGGAGAGACAGCACATAAGAAATATTTCATCTTTGGCAGAAAATGGGACAAAAGAGGTGGTAGTTATATGAGTGGATAAGAAGAAAAAAAACCGAAATTTTACCAAATTCTTAAAGGCCATGTGTAGGCCAGCATGACAGTGAGGCTGCCTGGGAGCCCAGACTCAAGGGAGGCCCCAAGGGGGGCCACACCCACTCATCAGCTCTTTCCACCAAGCCTCCACTGGGTGGAGTACAAGAAAGAAGAACAACAGAGCATCCAAAAGTTATGGGACAATATCAGATACATGTATATCCGACATAGGACTTGTGTCTGATATATGTGAAGAAAACTTACAACTCAATTACAGGAAGGCAAACAACTCAATTTTTAAAAATAGAGAAAGAACTTATTTTTCCAAGAAAATATATATGAATGGATAATATGCATATGAAAACTCAACATCATGAGTCATCATGGTAATGCAAAACAAGACCACATGGACATCCACTATACCTCACTAGAATGACTAGAATCAAAGGCTGATGTTACTGAGTGCTGACGAGGATCTGGAATGCAAAAGGTGCAGCCACCTGGAAGACAGCTTGGCAATTTCCTAGAAAGTTAAACATACACTGAGCATACCTTCCAACAATTCCACTTCTAGTTATTTATGTAAGGAAAATATAAAATATGTCCAACACAAAGGTCAGGACGTGGCTGTTCGTAGAAGCTTTATTCATAACAGTCCCAAAGTGGAAACACTCACATGTCAACCATGGGTGACTGGTGAATGGATAAACAAAGTGGGGTATACTTATACAACGGAATACTACTCAGCAATAAAAAGCAACAAGCTACAGACACAGGCAACAGCACGGATAAAGCTCAAAAGCATTACACCGAGGGAATGAAGCCAGACACAAAAGACCACAGACTTTATGATTCCATTTATATGACTTCCTTGAAAAGGCATTATTCTAGGTCCTGAAGATAGAGCAGTGGTGGCCTGCAGCCAGGAGTGGGAGGAGGGTATCAAATGCAAAGTAAAAGGAAGGCTATATGGGGGTAATGGCAGTGTTCTATATTTTGAGTGTTCTTGTGATTATACTACCATTTACATTTGCCAGAGCTGATCACCTAAACCAGTGAATTTATTGAAGATAATTGCATCTAAATAATCCTGACTTGTTTTATACACACATACACAAGTGCACATCTTGATAATGATTTGAAAGAGGATGGAGCCATGTGCTAGAGAGGTGGGCTAGTGGCACTAACCTGTCATGTGACCCAACTATGACCTTTTGGCAAGGATGGTAAGAGGGGAGGATTCCCAAAATAACATGATGAGCAGTGTTAGGACACTCGCGTAATTGTGCCTGAACTAGTTAGAGCTAGATGGATATCAAGTGGCCAAGAAATCATTTATCTATCTGGAAGAATTGAATTCATCTTTATAAAGGTTTAGGAAGAACATAAGGGCAGTTTTACCTTCAAATGGTTCCTTGGTTTGTGGGTTTGTGTGGGAGAAAAAATAGATTACATAACATTTTATATAGTATGATCCAATTTTTTCACGCTTATTTCATTTTGTGAGACGGTGCATGTGCATACCTAAGACACAAAAGGGTAGTTATAAGTGGCTATTTCTGGAATTAGGTAGAGTGATGAGATTGCGGGGAATGTTCATCTCTTGTCCAATACAATCCTGTAATGTTTGAATTATTTTACTGAGAGGAAACATTGTTTCTGTAATCAGAAGAAAAACAATAAGCTATTTTCATTTTGAAGCTGCATCGCAATATGGCTTATAACTGTAATGTTGATTTCATATCTCTAATTGTTTTAGGCTTATTGGTTTTGTCTCTCTAAATAAGCTGCAAGTTCTCCCAGAGGCAGTATCCATAGTGAAACAAGCCAGGATGGAATTTGTTTCTCCCACCTGTGCGCCGGAGGACCTCTGGCAAGTTACTTGAATTGGTCATATTCTTTTTCTGGGCTCAAGTGTGCACAACTGTTATTGGTTATTAATAGGCATTAGTTAGTGTTATTGACAATACTTTTTTCTCAGGTCTTTACTATGCTCAGGTCCATGCTAGCAGCTTAAGAAATTTTTGCTAGTGTGAATTGACTAGAATTAATGGCACTATACATTTTATACATCAGTCTGAAGTCTGACAAGATACCTTCTGACAGCCAGTACTATGAGTCTTTGCACTGAAAAAGGAGCAGGTGTCTCTCATTATACTCTCTCTAAATTCCGGGCTATCTCCTTTCCCTAGAACACTCTCTTTGTCCTTTGTTTTCTGACTCTGAGTCATCCTTTGAAGATCATTCTAGAGATCCTTCCTTGCACCTTTCACCAAGAGTACGTCTCCCGTTGGCGATCCCAATCCATAGCACTCCAGCCTTGATCCTGTGGAAATGCTTTTCACAATATATTAAAATTGCATGTCTATTATTCACAAATATACTCTATCTCTCTAAAAGCAGGGACTCTCTTTTCTTCATTTTGATTCCCTCAATAAAATTTTATTAGAAAAATTAATAAAATTTATCATCCCCTGGGCACTTTCTCATTAACTGGGCTGAAATTTCATGCTTTTCTCAAACTCTAACTCCCAGGATACGTCCCATATCTGAAGCTCTGTAAACGGTTTTCTCACTCACTTCTGATTTATTTATAATGGTTGAGAGTTCCTGGGCTGGATTTTCTCTTTTGCATGATTTTGTTTTGTATATTTACTTTTAAGACTTCTAGTGATGGGAAAGTGTTGGTAAAATGAATGATTCAAAAGGCATTTTAAAAAAACCCACTTTTTATGTCTTTACCTCTAGACTCTCATTGCACAAAGTGTGGTCTGTGGACCAGGACATCACATTTCCTGGAAATTTGTTTAAATCAAAGAATCTTGGCTCTATCCCATGTCTCTTGAGTCATTATCCACATTTTAACAAGATTCCCAGGTCACGTGTGGGCACAGAAAAATTTGAGAAGCATATTTCTCGATCATGCCACCATTATTTCTGGCCTAGAATCTTTATGAGTTGCTTTACCTGTCTCTCAATGTCTCTTATCCACCTGCTATCTAATCCCCACTCAGCAGCCAGAATTGTCTTTCCTTTCCTTTTTTTTTTTTTAATATTATTTATTTATTTGGTTGCATTGGGTCTTAGCTGCGGCAGGCGGGCTCCTTAGTTGTGGCATGCAAACTCTTAGTTGCAGCATGCATGTGGGATCTAGTTCCCTGACCAGGGATCGAACCCGGCCCCCTGCAATGGGAACGCGGAGTCTTATCCACTGTGCCACCAGGGAAGTCGCTTTCCTTTCCTTTCCTTTTTTAATAAAAATTGTTTTATTTCACTCTCTTAAAATTCTCAAGTGATTTTCTGTTAAACTTGGATTTAAAGGCATACATCCTTTTCATGGCTTATAAGACTTTCCAAGACCTGCCCCAGGCCTGCCCTTCTACCTCAGCCCCTGCCATGCTTTCCATCTTGCTTACTAAGTTCCACCAAAATGCATCACCTTTCAATTACTCTCTCAAGCCAAGATATTTGCTGCCTTGGGAACTTTGTGTACACTCTTCACTTACCTGATAATTCTTATCTCTGTCCTTCACATCTCATGTTTGGCTCTTTCTCATCTGGCAGGTCTTACCTTTATCCTCTTGATAAAGTCAAGCTCACTCTTCCTAAGTACTCAATATTCTTAAGTTCAGAACTTTGTTATTTTCTTTATAGCTCTCAAATATTGTAATTGTTAAAACCACCCTCCATGACAGAAATTTTTTTTTGTTTCTATCTGTTCCACTGTTTTTCTGTTTAGCTCACCATCCGATACCCGACCTCTGATACATTTCTAGCATACAGCAGGCACTTAATAAGTATTTGTTGAATAAGCAAATAAATCAATGAACTAGTCCAAGGGGTCAGCAAAGTTTTCCATAAAGGACCAGGCAGTACATATTTTAGGCTCCTTGGGTCATATGGTCTCTGGGGTCAGCTACTCATTGAGTGCGTGTGGCTTGATTCCAATAAATTTAACTTACAAAATAAATGACAAGCTAGATTTGATCCAAAACCCATAGTTTGCAGATCCTTAATACTTAATAGCTTTTTAAAAAAATTTTTTAATAGATCTTTATTGGAGTACAATTGCTTCACCTTACTGTGTTAGTTTCTGTTGCACAACAAAAAGAATCAGCCGTATGCATACACATGTCCCCATATCCCCTCCCTCTTGAGCCTCCCTCCCATCCTCCCCATCCCACCCCTCTAGGTCATCGCAAAGCACCGAGCCGATCTCCCTGTGCTATGCTGCTGCTTCCCACCAGCCAACTATTTTACATTCGGTAGTGTATATATGTCAATGTTACTCTCACTTCGCCTCAGCTTCGCCCCCCCCACCCCATGTCCTCAAGTCCATTATCTATGTCTACATCTTTATTTCTGCCCTGGAACTAGGTTCATCAGTACCAATTTTTTTTTTTAGATTCCATATATATGGGTTAGCATACGTTATTTGCTTTTCTCTTTCTGACTTACTTCACTCTGTATGACAGACTCTAGGTCCATCCACCTCACTACAAATAACTCAATTTCATTTTTTTTATGGCTGAGTAATAGTCCATAGTATATGTGTGCCACATCTTATTTATCCATTCATCTGTTGATGGACACTTAGGTTGCTTCCATGTCCTGGTTATTGTAAATAGTGCTGCAATGAACATTGTGGTACATGTCTCTTTTTGAATTATGGTTTTCCCAGGGTATATGTCCAGTAGTGGGATTGCTGGGTCATATGGTAGTTCTATTTTTAGTTTTTTTAAGGAACCTCCATACTGTTTTCCATAGTGGTTGTATCAATCTACATTCCCACCAACAATGCAGGAGGGCTCCCTTTTCACCACACCCTTTCCAGCATTTATTGTTTCTAGATTTTTTGATAATGGCCATTCTAACTGGCATGAGGTGATACCTCACTGTAGTTTTGATTTGCATTTCTCTAATAATTAGTGATGTTAAGCATCTTTTCTTGTGCCTCTTGGCCATCTGTATGTCTGCCTTGGTGAAATGTCTACTTAGGTCTTCCGCCCATTTTTTAACTGGATTGTTTGTTGTTTTGATATTGAGCTCCATGAGCTATTTGTATATTTTGGAGATTAATCCTTTGCCTGTTTTATTTGCAAATATTTTCTCCCATTCTGAGGGCTTTTTTGTCTTGTTTATGGTTTCCTTTGCTGTGAAAAAGCTTTTAAGTTTAATTAACTCCCATTTGTTTATTTTTGTTTTTATTTCCGTTACTCTAGGAGATGGGTCAAAAAAGATCTTGCTGTTTATGTCAAAGAGTGCTTTTTCCTATGTTTTCCTCTAAGAGTTTTATAGTGTCTGGTCTTACATTTAATTCTTTAATCCATTTGCAGTTTATTTTTGTGTATGGTGTTAGATAGTGTTCTAATTTCATTCTTTTACATGTAGCTGTCCAGTTTTCCCAGCAACACTTATTGAAGAGGCTGTCTTTTCTCCATTGTATGTTCTTGCCTTTGTCGTAAATCAGGTGCCCATATGTGCATGGGTTTATCTCTGGGCATTCTATCTTGTACCATTGATCTATATTTCTGTTTTTGTGCTAGTACCATAATGTCTTGATTACTGTAGCTTTGTGGTATAGTCTGAAGTCAGGGAGTCTGATTCCTCCAACTCCATTTTTCTTTCTATTGTTCTTTCCATCTAAAATGTTTGCCTCTCCAACTGAACTTTTCAAAACACTACACTTCTTTCAAGGTTTAATTTGTCATTTAAAAAGATTGTTTAACTGTCATGTTTTCCAGAAATCCCACTTTATCCCTCCAACCAGAAGTGGCAGATACTCCTGCATCCTTAAAGCATTCTGCTTGCCCCTTTTTCATGGCATGGATCACATTCAGATTTCCCTGACAGTTCCTGCAGCAGGCTGTATTTTCTAAAGATGGATGTGACAATGTTTCCCATCCCACATTCTCTTCTATAATATGACTTCACCACCCCCTATCAAGAAGTGACGTTTAATTCCCTTCTCTCTTAAAATCTGGTCTGAATCTGATGCTGCATGTCTTTGAGTCTAGGTCAGAAACTTCTGCTTGACTCTTAGGATGATGCTCACTCTAGGAAAGGGATTTTCAACGTCGACAACATTGACATTTGAGGCCAGATAGTTCTTTGTTGCGGGGGGTGGGGTGTCTGTCCTGTGCACTGTAGGATGTTTAGCAGCATCCCTGACCTCTATCAACTAGATGCCAGTAGCATCCCCTCCCCCAGATGACCACCAGAAATACCTCCAGACATTGCCAAATATTCCCCTGGGGGACAGAATCGCCTCCCATTTAGAACCTCTTATCTAGGAGAAGCCTGCTGCCGTGCAAAAAGTTCAGCAGCCCTGAGACTACCATGCTGGAATAATCACATGCAGGTATTCTAGTCAACAGTCCCAGATGAATCTGGTCTTCCAGCCACCTCTGCCAAAACACTAGACATGTGAGTGAGGCTATCTTAGGCCCTTAAGAGCAGCCCATCAGGCAGCTGAGTACCAGCAAGCGATCTCAGTTAATGTCAAAAGAATCACCAAACCAAGCCCTGATCACATTTCTGACGTGCAGAATACATGAGATATAATAATATTATTGTCTAAAATAGCAAATTTGGGGACATTTGTTATGCAGCAGTAATATCTCAAATAGCATTTGGTACCTGGAAGTATGGTGGCATTACTATAAGGAAAATATAAAATATGTGGAATTGGCTTTGGGACTGTGTAGCAGGAGGAATCTACAAGGACCTTAAGGAGACTTTTAGTGGAAGCAAAATGAGCCTTGAGGAGACTGGTTGTGAGAGTTTAAAGGAAGGTGAGGAAAAATACTGGGTTGGCCAAAAAGTTCGTTTGGGTTTTTCCATAAGATGTTATGAAAAACCTGAACGAACTTTTTGGCCAACCCAGTATTACTGGGAGCTAGAAGGAAGAGTACCCTTGTTATATAATGGCAGAAAATTAAGCAAAACTGTCACCTGCAGTAATATGGAAAATAGAAATCTACTTAATAAACAGATGGATTTGGCTAAGAGAGTGTCAGGCAGAATTTGAAGTGTCTTTTCTCTTAGCTGTATATCATAATGTAAACACAGACACATAGATAGTTCATAGATGGACTAAAGAAGGGATTTTGTTTTCAAGCAAAATTTAGAGAAAATATATAGAAGCCATGATTTGTTGGATTCAAAAATAAAAACTATTTCTCAACCCGTGTCTTTTCTAGCAGAAAATCCCAAAATAAAAGAAGTCCTTGATGCAAAGAAATCTCATAGGTTACCTGGAAAATATGGACCCATGAGGTCAAGGGTGCAATGGTAAAACCCTTCCTTAAGATCTCAGAAATGCTTAAGGTAGTATCTTGTAGACCTTTCAGAGAAGCAAATGGCATTTTCTGCAATCTGAAAGGCGTGTATCACAGGCCCTCTGTGGTAAACAATAAAGTTTCTAAAACTCCATGGCAAACTGTTAGGGAAGTCGAGGTAGAAAAGAACCTGTCTCAAATAAATTTGTAGGCATGGTTTTCATCTAATATAGTGAAACAACCAATAAACTTTATAAAACACCCACACAATTTTTTAAAGAATTGCAATGGCAGAAGCACAGCCAGGGGACATAGAAGCACAGACTAAATGGGACATAGAAGATGCAAAATGGAAAGAGCCTTTTAGACCTCTAAACTTCTATGGGCAGGAAGCAGCTGAGACAACTATTAAGCTTAAAACAGAGTATATATTTTTATGGAACAGTAAGGATGAATCAGAAGGCAGAATTGAGAACTCAGAGGACTGATAAGACAGAATCATTCCCAGGAAGCAGTAACAGGTCCTAATCAAGATGCTACTAATGTGAGCCCAGGTGGATATCAAAATTACTATGGACCAGCAATCACTATGTGCCTCCAGAGAGGAGATACTGCCCTCCCTTAGGGATGGAAGTCTTTCTTGCAGTTATCCTATCACCTTCTTACCTTTATATATTGAGTGTGGGGAGGCCAGAAAACTTATCTCTTTAGATTGAGGTCTTCAGATTGGGAAGACCTATACTTGGAAAGCTGTATGCAAGAATTTGTACCCAAAGAGCCTTATCCTCAGCCTGACCTGATTTCAATGAAAGACCCTGGACTTTGAGCCAATGCCATAATGTGCTGAGACTCTGGGGTCCTTGAGGGAAGGAATGAGAGTATTTCTCATTTGGGAGGGGTGAGGATCGCTGTGTCCAGAGGAAAGATCACAGAAGATTTTATCTTCCAAGGGTAGGAACAAAGTCATCTATCTCATATGCTCTTCTAGGATGTGCCTTGCCACTTCCCCATCAATATGTGGAGCCTAATTCCTCCTCTTCCCCTTGAGTTTTGACTAGTTTCTCTTGGAATTTATAAGTTGTGGTAGAAGTGACACTGATTTCTGAGGCTACATTCTAAGTGATCATGCAACATCCACTTGGTTCTCTTGTGACACTTGCTCTGGGGGAAGTCAGTCACCCTGTAAGAAATCCAACAGTCCTGAGACTACCATGCTGCATGTAGGTTCCCTAGAAGATAGTCTTAGATGAGCTCAGCCTTCCCTCTCCACTACTAAGGTTCCTGACATACCAGTGTAGTCCTCTTGGACTCTCCAAACCAGTCCATCTGCCAGCTGAGTACAATTAAGAAATCTTAGTTGTTTCCACAAGGAGCAAAAAAATTCCCAGCCAAGCCCTGCTCCACATCCTGACCTGCAGGATCTGTGAGATATAATAAAATGATTGCTGTTTGAAACCACTAAATTTTGGGGTAGTTTGTTATGCATCAATAGTAACAGTTTCCCCTGCATTTGTCCTTGTGCTCATCTTTTTTTTTTTTTTTTTTTTTTTCGCCACACCATGAGGCTTGCGGGATCTTACTTCCCCAACCAGGGATTGAATCCGTGGCCACGGCAGCGAAAGCGTGGAGTCCTAACCACTGGACCGCCAGGGAGTTCCCTCCTTGTGCTCATCTTAAAGGCATGGGCTGATTCATTTCTCTCTGTATTCTTAACGTGTCTAAAGTAATGCCTCCCAAACATTAAACGGACTTTTTTTACTCTACAAAGCATCATCCCACAATACATCTCATTTGAGTACCACCAAGACTTTGTCAGTTAAGCAGAACAGGAATTAGCATTCTCAACTTTGCCAGTGGAGAAATTGCCACCCAGAGAATTAACATGACTTGTTGTGTGTCTACTAAATATCAATAGTTTAGGGAGGCTGTAAACTCAAGACTTCTGAATCCCAGACCACTGGACTTTTCTTGTAAAATGTTCCCTCTGCACAGAGTAGGGCCTTCATAAGCATCTGCTTATTTCATAAAGGAAGAAGGAAAGGACACATGTCTCCAAGGCTGCTAACTTCCATGGTGATGGAATCTCCTCTGACTCCAGGGCTACGGATGAGGGGCAGAACCAGACACGTTCCTGAGGTCAGCCTTCTCCCGTTCTCCCAACATTTTATTGACATTCTGGGAGCCAGATCATTATTCTGGTGCAATCTGGAAACTTCACAGCCTCAGACCTCCTTTCTCCCATCCTTTCCTCTTAGCCTCACAATTTAGAGGTCTCTCCAACTGCATAGAAGGCAAATGGGCTCTAATTGCCCTCAGCACCAGAGTCAAAGAATTACCCAGAAACTACACATAAGGGTGACAATAAGAGGGCTAAAACCTACCCCTGAAAGTGATTGCTTTATGCAGTAGGAAATCAAGAGATAGAGATTTTGAAAGCATTTTATGTTATGGGGGATAGAAGAAGACTTGAGCTGGCTACAGGGACAGTTTAGGAGAAGAAAGATGGTTCTTCCCATTTCTCATTTTCCCTTTCATAGTCCACAACCAGAAGGGAAATGATATTTGCTTCCAGCCCCAGGGATTCTTCTTTAGATTATACATGTCACTCGGATCTGAAGGTAACCAAATAAAGCATCTTTATTTCTAAAACAGTAAAACCAGAAATGATCGGTACACTACTTTGTAAGAGGACTCTGGCTCTGATGAGCTTTAAGGCTACGAGCAGGGAAATGAGTCACAGGAATAAAGGGTACCTAGCCATCTTGACTGTGTGCATCAGAAGGTCAGCATCTGAAGGTATTTACCTCTTTGTGGCCTCCAAAGCCCTGGGCTCAAATACTCAGGGGAGATATTTGTAACTGAACTGAAATAAATGGAATGGAGTAAAATGTTTACATGACTCCTTATTGATGGAGAGGCAGTACAGTGCAGTACAATGTAGTAGGGTTGAAAAACTTACAAATCAAGAGTAAGATTGCCTGAAATATATCATATGACCTTAGCCAATTAATTTGAATATTCTATGTCCCATACTCATCACCTGGAAATTGGGGGTAAGAATTTTTTATATTGACTCTCTCCCCTAGTGAAAGCATGCATGAAAAAAGAGGGCTGAGAGCTACAAAATGGAACAAAAACTTGATGTTGCATTAATAATACTAAAGCAATTATTATCTTTGGCAGAATGAGTTTGGACAGACTTGAATTTGAACCCTATCTCAGTCATGCTAATTATGACCTTGATCAAGCTACTTAACCCTCTTCAGCCTCAAGTCTTCTTTAAAATAGAGAATATAATAACACTGATGGTAGGTTCTTCTGAGTTTTAAAATCCACCAATGATCTGATCACTTTCAAATTTTTCTTCCTAGATCAGGTTTCTTCCCTGGGCTCCAGATTCCAATGTTGGGGTTCCAACTTAACATCTCCGTATGAATACTTAAGAGACAACTCAGAGTCAAACATCTCCAAAACATAACTTTTGATCCCCAAACTCCTAAAATATGCATCATACACTAGTCTTTTATTTTCCTCCCCTCAGTTACAAGCACCATCATCCACTTAGTTGCTTAAGCCAAAGACAACAGAGTCAGCTTTGATTTCACCTCCCACATAAAAGCTATCTGCTTCTGAAATATGTCCTGAAACTGAACCATCTCTGTTGCTGCCTCCCAAGTCCCAGCCAACAGTATCATTTAGATCACTGAAACTGCTTTGTAACTGGTATCCTTAATAATACTATTTCCATGCCAGCCTCATGCGATTACAGGCAATTACTGTTCATCAGATATCAGTTATGTTCCCTTAAATTTCTCAGTCTTATTTCAGGGAGGTTGGGGCTGCCTCTAGGGAATATCTTCTCCATGCAGTGATTCAGGGATCCAGGCAACACCTATCCTGTGATAATCTCTATCAACATGTGACCTCCATGACACAAAGAAGAGATGAAAAGGAAAGCATACAAACTCTTATGTGCTCTGGACCAAAAGTAAGAATCCCTTTTGCAAACATTCCCATTTGTTAGAACTCAGGAACATGGCCTTATGACTAGCATATGGCTTTTATGCAGGAGGGGAAATCAAAGATGACTCCGAAGTCTTTGCTTAAGCATCTCACTATGTGTGAACAAAAAATAAACTTGTATTAAACCTCTGACAACAGCACAGTCTAGCTTATCCTGACCGTAGTCCATCCTTCACATAGCAGGCAGAGTGACATTTCAGAAACATCAATGATTTCATATCACTCCTTCATCTGAAATGCTCCCTTAGCTCCCAATTAAAATAAGATCCAAAATCCTAAGCACGACCTATGCCATTCTCCACGATCTGACCCCTATTACTTCTCTAATAACATCCTATCACTTCCTCCTAGTTACCTGAAACAGCCACACTGGTCTTCTTTCTCCTCAAACATTCTACAACTATTCCTAGTTTAGAGCCTTTGTACATGTTCCTCTTCTAGAAACATTTTTACTGTAGATCTATTCTGAGTTGGCTTCTTTGCATCATTTTCAGTTGGTCCTCATTTTCTCTAAAGAGATTCCTTGTCGATCTCAGCAGATTCCCCTGCTGAGTCCCTCTCTATCTATTTTCCTGTTTCATTTCTGAATAGTATATGTGACCATATAAAATTATCCAACTTATTTTATTATGTAATTGCTAAAAATTTTTATAAAGGTATAGTCTATCTTCCCTCACTGCAATAGAAGCTACCTGAGGACAGAATACTTTTGACACATTTTCAGCAGTGCCCTCAGCACTTATTAAAATGCCTGGCACAGAGCAGGCGCTCAGTAAAAGCTAATGATTAATACTATCATCATATCCAATAATGCAGATATGCATGCTATTTTTATAGTTAGTTGAATTCCAACAGAAACATCTATCCCAGTGCAGACAAATGACTAGAGTGTGGATCTGGAAGAATCCTAATATAAGATCATATGGTACGTTCCCTCACCCCAAATTCAGGGAAGACTCAGCTATGCTCAGAAGCACAAGACTCTTCTGACTCATTATCAGGTAAGAATTTAAGCATCTGATCACCTGTCATGATTGGTTGAAAGGTGTGATACTCTAGTGTCAAAAACAGGGCTTCTGCCCCAGCCTCACTGACAGAAAGCCTTGCATCACAAAACACTTGTAAAAACTGAAAAGAAAGAAAACCAGTAATCATACGGAAAAAATAAAAACAAATACTTCCACAGTATTACCTAACAAGCATGGAAATACGTTTCATCTAGTAACATAAAAAGACAAAGTTGTAGTGATATACTATTTCTTGCTTATAAAAATATTTTTAAAAAGTAAAATACCTAGTTGATGATACAGTGAAATGAGCACCATCATAATACAGGGTAAATTGGTACTCTGTGGAAGGTACTTGACAGTCTGCCTCAAGAGCTTAACAAATATACCTCTTGACTAGTCATTTCAATTCTAGGGGACTTTCATAGGGAAGGAACTCTATGCATTAATGACAAAAAAAAAATCATTCACATAGATGATCATCAGATAATTAAATACAATGGTGAAAACAAACAAAAAAGGACACTTTAAAATCCAATTACATGAGAATTGTTAAGTCGTTATGGTCCACCCCCAGATATAATATAATGCAGTGCTAAAAACGATTGTTAGAGATGGTAATAACATTAGAAAATATCATGACCCTAAATGTTGGGTAGTGATAATCAGAAGGGGACTCTTGTAACCGTTGAAGAACTGTTTAGTCAGTAGAAACAGAATGTATTGTGCCCGTGGGTTGAGGGGAGGCCCTGGAGAAAAGGGCACGAGATGAAGGCAGATTCTGGGTGTTTACACTCTTACAATCTCAAGAGAGAAGGGAGTCAAGAGTGGATCAGAATCCAACTAAATGGAGCAGAAAGTCTGTTTAAGTCTGAATTGCAAAAGCACCTCTTCTGGTTGCCCTGGTTACAGGCCTCCTTCTCTTGGTAATGGTATTATAAATGGGCCAAGTCACATGCAAATGAAGTAAGCAGTATTAGGGAACAGTAGGGTTGACTCTAAGATGCTCTGCTTTGGGGTAGGTCTGGGGAAGAATTTGGGAAGATTATGTGCAGGAAACAAAAGGTGACATTAAGAAGAGACAATGTCACAGTCAAAATAACAATGAACTGCTGCCAAAGCTTGAAAACACCAGATCTTCTGTCACTCCCACCAAGGTGGTCCCATCACAGCAGGGAGTCCACAGGCCTTTACTTGTTCAGTTTGTGGTTTTGGGGGTCAGTACAGGTCAAAGGCAGGGAATCAAGATTACCTGATTTTATAAGGAAACAAGAAAGATATATGATAAATATATTCTTATTGTTATATATGTGTATATATGAAAATATACACCATGTATATGGTATATAGTATGGGGATCTATAGTACCTGATAGATAGATAGGTACAAAACTTAATAATGATTCCTTTTAAGTAATGAAATTATTTTCTTTAGAATTCAGTGCATTTAAAAAACTTTCTATAATGAGCTTGCCTTCCTTTTATAATGAGAAAAATAAACTGTAATTTGAAATTAAGCCGTGCTTTTACACAAGAAGGCTCAGTGTTCCCTGGCAGAGAAGCCCAGGGGTATTTCCATGCCAGTGACCAGCTGAAAGCCATCATCCCCCTATTTATGCTAATCAGCCTATTTTGGCCAGGACAGAGCCACATCGGCCTTCCCCAAATGGCCTTTCTTTAATCCACATTCTTTAATGAAGCTTGGAATAGACAAACTGTAGAAAGAGTCAATGTGCCCCTTGAGCGTATCTTCATGATCCTTGTAATTGGTACAAGACCAAAGCACACACAATCCCAGCCCTCAGGCCCTTTATGAGTTAGAATTGTTGGGAAACACATCCCGGGACCAGCCCTGAGCTCATGTTCTTGGAGACACACTCCAGCTGGAGAAAGACCAGAAATCTTGACCCACACTTGGAGGGTAAAATGTGGAGACACATCTGGCCACCTTCTCCAAGGCTGGGAAGGCCTTGGAGGTGATCTCGCGCCATCATCTCCACATTTCCTGGGCATTACTCCTTCAGTGAAAGAATGTTAAGCCCCAAGACAATATGTGTATGCTTATTTATGAAAAATATACATATATACTAACATACTGCATATATTATAAAAAATAGGTAAAGTAGAATTTTACAAGTGGAGATACAGATGCAACCAATTATCGTTAAATGTCCTGCCAGACTTGGTAGATCATATTTTCATTAGGGAATATTTCAAGATCCAATATACACTTAAGGAAAGGTTCATTATTAACCACTATAAATTTAATTTGATATCTTTTTTTTTTTTTAATTTGATATCTTAAATAATTCTACTGATAACTTGGAATTTTTTTAACCAGTTTCCTACAACATCAGTACATGATGTCATTGTTTTTATCTTATAATATGGCTGACAAGGAGCTGACACGAAAATCTGGAGAAATGTCCACTTTGCTGTTTTCATGTTGTTTACCTTATTTGTATTACCTTCAATCTGAAAATTATTAATAGGTAACTTTTTAAGCCATTTTCCCCCATTCTCTAAGAATCATTTTACTTAAAACTCAATATTATCTATAAACCCCTTAACAAGCAGATATGAATTATAATATATTATAATTTATTGAAATCAAATTAAAACTTGGGCATTCTGGGCAACCATCTGTGTTCTAAAATCCCTACTTTTCCCTTGGGGTACCCCACATTCCACACATCAGTACTGCTTAGAGTGTGATCCGTGGACCAATGCCAGCCCTCAAACTATTTCTAGTCCTCAATGAGATAAGCAGAGAAATCAAAAGTAAGTGTATAAACACATCTAGCAATTTGACAGATCACCCTGTGTAGTCTAATTTAAGACAAAGAGGGAGAGACTTATGTTTGTAGGTCTTTTATTTCATTTTATCTTTTTAGAAACCCATTTTATGGTACTTCATGAAAATATTGGTTAGTGGCAGATTGAAAATAAAAATACGTGGTCCTTCCTTGCAGACAGCTGAGAAGCTCTGCCATAGGTGACACGTAGACAGAGTGAGGGCGCTGTCAGGCACACAGGTAAGGCCAGGACCAAAGCCTGAACGATTCGGATGGTAAAGCTACAACAAGCCACTTTTAGATTCAGACAGTTTATTACTTACATAGACAGAGAAAGGAAAAGTGGCCAAATGTACTAGCTTCCTGGGTCCTTTTACCACACACCAAAAATGACAGCACTGAAACAAAAGGGTCTAGACGACTGTAACACAAATGGTGGGATACCTCGTTGCTATGGAGCCAATTCGAGACTCAGCTAAGCAGTTTTCTAGCCCACAGCTATACTCTGTATTCAGAAAGCCTCCCAACTCATCAGAGCCCGAGCAGCAATGAGAAGCTGTCTCAGGACAGCCCCCCAGGAGAAATAGGGAGGGGATGGGAGATGACAATAGCGAACTCCTGACAGGCCTCCTCTCCTCTCAGGTTCCAGGAGGATCACAAGGTGTTCCACCAAGACTCACAGTAGCTGCAGTTCAAGTCTTTGCCTACGTGGCCCTTCTGGATACACGCAAGGCTGTCAGAGCATCATGGCAGAATCACTCCCCTACAAGCACCATTGTCAATCTATGTCATAAATACTGTAAAGCTTCATTTCCTTCTTAAGTTTTAGGAAATAAAAACCTATAAAAAACATTCTAATTTTATCCTCTGTCACCCGATGGTCCATTTCACTCATGAGACCACTCATCTAGTGAAATCCCCATATGATGTCAGAATCCACATAACAGCAGCCTAAATGACTACTTAGGCACTCAACCGATGGAGGGGAAGGGGCTCACTTCTATCCCAGGTGTCATTTTCGAAATATGGGCAATTCACTGAGTTATTTCTTCTATTGACTCATCAATATATCCATTAACTAAATAAACATTTATTGAAGCCTGTCACATGCCAGAACCTGACAGGCAGGGGTCACAAAGATGGGTGAGGTATAGCCCCATCTCATCCGTCTTAGAGAAATTTATGATCTAGAAGGGAGAAAGGAACAATGACAGAAAGTAATTAAAATCATGGGTTACATATGAGAGGGTTTGTAGAATGCACTGTGGAAAGACAGAGGGAAGAATGGCCCTCTGAGCCTGGAAGCCTAGGGAAACCTATGACAAAGAGAGTGAAATATGATATTAAAGGGTGAATAGGATTCCTTCAAACAAAGAACAGAAGGGTCATTGCTGGTTAAAGGAAGAGCATATGCAACATAGTAGAGGTGAAAGAGAGCATGCCATGCCCAGAGATTGCCCCTTCCCCCAAAAAATGTTCCCTTTCCTCGAGTTCCATCCAGTAGGCCACGAAAGAGACAGCAAGGCATACTGGAGAGAGGTCCGTCTTGGGAGTCGAACTTAGGCTCAAATTCTAGTGTCTCCCCTTTAGACACTGCGATCTTGGGCAAGTAACTTAACCTCTTTGATTCTGTTTCTCCACTTGCAAAATAATGAATTCTTACCTTCAAGAGTTATTTACAGGATTAGGGTAGGCTGCATGTAAAATGACTGGCTTATTGGAAGTTCTTATTTTTTATCATTGTTACGATTCTTCTTAACGCACTTGGGATGTTTCTGGATCAGTCTCATCTCTAGCACAGGACAGCCCTCCTGGTATTTGAAGCAGCCTAATGGGCCGCCTGGGGGGTTTTTAGTCTTTCTTCTCAACAGCTCCTCTCCTACCGTTCCTGATGAAGCATGCTTCTGAGTCACCCTTTTCCAAACACAATCCAGTTTTACTTCATCTGTGGGTAGAGAGGCAGCTAGAAAGGGGCCCAGGGCTCCAAGCCTGGTCTGACCTTGGCAGGTGTTTCAATGATCTGTTGTACCAAAACACACTATCCCAAAACCAAGTGGCCGGAAACAGCTACAATGAGCATCCAAGCGTGCGAAGTAAAAGCTGAGCGGCTTCCTGAGGTTCTGGAACTTCTGCAACATCACTTCTGCCATATTCTATTGGTCAAAACATGACACTGGCCAGCCCAGATTGCCAGGGTAGAGCAAGAGACTCTCTGTCTGGAAGGAGAAGCAACAGAGGCAAGTGCCAAGGAGCACACATGCAGAACGCAGGGATCTGCCACCGTGAGAGAACCTAACGGAGCAGAGGACTGTGCCGTTCTCACTTCTCAGCTCTGACGTGGCACGTCTGCTCAGGGACACCTGTGCAGGCAGCCCAGAAGGCAAAACAGACCTGAAAACACACATGACGGGGGCCCCGACACCCGGGCCCCTCCCAGGACCCAGTACCTGGTGATATGGACAGGAAAGGTCCGATACAAACTTACACAGGTTTCTCCCCTGGTCCTGGGCATCAGTCATCTCATCTTAAAATGAGGGGTAGCATCCTGACCTCTCAGAGCCCTTCCACCACCACAAGGACTTATTGAGACCCTGCCATGCACTGGACACTAGTGGAAGAAGCTCTGAAACAACCCTCACCATGGTGATCTCTCTCCCACTCTCTCCATCCCTCTCTCTCTCATCCCCTACCTACATGTATATATGGGCATCCAGCCATGTGTCCATCTGTCCTGTACACTGAGGTAGCCATTGTTTCTTTATTGATTAAATCAACAACTATATAGGTTATGCCAGGCACTGCTCTGAGCACTGTACAAATATGAGCTCCTCCAGTCCTCATGACGATCTAATGAGGTAGGCACCATTACCAACCCCAAGTACAACGGGAAAGAGAGGCAGGGAGTCGTCTTCAAGCTTTAAGGGCAGGTGGCTGCACTTTTTGATCAAATATGCTCATAGTCTGCTGGCTACTTGTACACAGGGATCTAGCTGTTAGAATGTGCCCTGAGCTATGTGCAAGACCTAAGATGTGAAAAACATACTGACCCCACAGAGGAGAGCCCGGGGGCTCAGGGCTCACCTATTCAGCAGATGCTTCTACCTCCCCATCAAGGCTCTGCTGCCCCCGCTCCCTGGGAAGCGCCAGCCCTCACGTAGGAATGCCTCCCTGCTCATTCTCTGTGGGTGAGAAGGAGACACTTGCCCATGGCCCAGCCAGAACCCGATCCCAAAAGAGCCACAAGAAAGCAAGCTGGCTATGGTACTGCTGTGCTGAGGACAGTGTCCAGGATGCAGAGAGGAGCCGATGCCCACTGTGAACAAAGGAAATCCTCCCATCTGTCTTCTGGGGGAGCTGGTGTGCCCAGAAAAACAAACATAATGGTCTCTGATCAGGGGAGTGAGGAGGGGCCACCAAGCCTGGGTTGTCTTACAAACTTTCAAAGCATCTCCGGGGTAGTGGCTGACCTTGATGTTGAAGGAGGGAGCGGGGGAGGCAGCTGAATTTAGACACAGTTCAGCAACAGCTTGAAGGTGTGGCAGCGCCTGCTGGGGACACTGACTAGTGGGTGCAAGAGGTGGAGCTGGACCAGGGGCCGCGTACGGAGGTGGAGCTGGACCAGGGGCCACGTACGCAGGTGGAGCTGGGCCAGGGGCCGCGTACGCAGGTGGAGCTGGGCCAGGGGCCGCGTACGGAGGTGGAGCTGGGCCAGGGGCCGCGTACGGAGGTGGAGCTGGGCCAGGGGCCGCGTACGGAGGTGGAGCTGGGCCAGGGGCCGCGTACGGAGGTGGAGCTGGGCCAGGGGCCGCGTACGCAGGTGGAGCTGGGCCAGGGGCCGCGTACGCAGGTGGAGCTGGACCAGGCTGAAATTCTAGCTGCACTCCAAACACACTGTGTTAACCTGAGCAAATTAGATCTCCAAGCCTCAGTTTTCCTATCTGCAAGCTGGGGACCATCATCTTAACTGTGGTAAGACTGCATGATAAGGCTGCTAAAAAGTGTCTAGTACGTTTCTGGAGTTCAGTAAAGTCTGTAGCATACCCCTAGGCTGGGAGGTATTCTAAAGGTGGAATGGAAGCTCCAACCAGACCAAGAAGGCCCAGTAGGCGGGGGCTCACTTATAACACCATTCCCTTTAGTACATCCTTGAACATGTACCAACAGAGGGAGCAGAGAATAGCACAGAGGGAGCAGGGAATAGAGTGCATCTCTGCACTCACACTCCTTGATTAATTTTGCATCTGCTACTTCCTAGCTGTATCATTTTGGGCATGTTCTACAGCTTCTTTGTACCTCACATTTTTTATCAGTGAAGTGAGTAGGTGTTTCAATCATGTTTTGCTGCATTATCAAACAACTGCAAAACTTAGTAGCTTAAGATAAAAAGCATTTTCAATCATTTTATTTCTTTGCTCACACCTTTGCAATTTGGATAGAGTTCAGCATTAGCTCGTCTCTGCTCCACGTGGCATCAGTCAGGGAAGCTCACAGGGGCAGCAGGGTCTACTTCCAGGATGGCTTTGCTCATCTGGCTGGCAAGGTGCTGGGGCTATCAGCTGGGATCTCAGCAGGGGCTACTGGCTGGGGCCTCAGTTTCCCTCCACATAGCTTCTTCTCATTGCTGAGGATGGTGGCTTCAGGGAAATCGGATGTCTTACATGGCAGCTGGCTTCCCCCAGAGCATAAAATAAAGGCCAACAGGTGTCATAAGATTGAGACCCAGAATGGTCCCAGTGTCAGCTCTGCCACATCCTGTTGATTAAAGCAAGTCATAGGCCAGCCCAGGTTCAAAGGGAGGAGATTACAAAAGGGTGTGAATACCTGGAGGTGTGATTCATTGAGGACCACCAGACTCACAGCTCACCACAGTGCCCTCTCCCTCATAAGGCTATTGAGAGGATTAAGCGCATGTGTGAATCTATGGCACTGGCTGAGTCATGAGTGACCTGCTCGTACTGAGGTGGGAGAATGGAGTTGTCAAAGCGAAGGAATACAGCCAAACTGCTGGAGTACCCCCGTCACTGGCAATGTGACCCAGGACAAGCTACTTCACCCTTATGCACCTCAACGTCCTCCTCTGTAAAATATAGATAATAACAGCACTTGCATCTAGAATTGTTGCAAGGATTAGACAAGTGGGTGTTTGTAAAGTATTAAAGACACCCTTTAACAACACTGAGCAACACTGAAGTTAAACACTAGTGTTGAACAACACGAAACTGCCTGGCACACAGTGCATATGGTAGAGGGCTTGCTGCTTTTATAATACTAATCCAAGCCCACTCCAATCTCTGAGCCTTTCCCCGGATCAAGTCAGTAGCATCAGCACTTCCCAGTGTGCAAAGTGACTTCTACAGAGTCACTGTCTTCTGCCTCATCCCTGAATGGTAGTCAAGGTCACCGAGTGCTATTCATGCTTCTGCCACCCTGCTGCTCTCTGCCAGGCAGCCCACTCTGATGGGATTTGCTGCCGGTTCCTGGACCAGCCCTTAGCCTGCTGTGTCCTTACATCCCCAGGACCTGGTCAAACAGCTGAAGGCATCTGCTCTTGGCGAAAGACCTGGAGCCCCAGACAAGCCAGTCCCCATCACTCTGTCTTCCTGAAAAGGAGAGCACTTGTGTTTCTTCGTCTTCATGAACAACCAACTCCCTCTTGGAATACGTCTCCCTAACTTTTTCTTGATTAATCACTGCATAGAAACGACCCTCCATAACCAGAGAGAACTGTCCTCCTGGGTGGTAAAAGGCGATTTGCACAGTGATAGAAAAATAATATTTTTTATCCAACCCATAATTAGGTCTTGGAGAAACAAATTAAATGAAGGCAAAATTATGTTACTTTAAAGCATGAATACTGATCTGCATAATGGTGTACATTTAATGGTTTTAATTTCCAAGGGAAACTATTTTTAAATGAGTTTGGAAAATATATTTTTCCCTTCAATTCTATGTCTATAAAGCTAAGTCCCCAGCCCTGGTGCTGCATCACCCCAGCCTGCAATCCTAGCTAAGTAGTGATGACATTTTAAACTTAATACAGCAAAAGCACCTTCCACCTCTGAGGGCACCCTGCCATGCAGGTAAAGAGCACGAGAAAGAAATGGTCCCCAAACATGGGGAGGGGGGAGGGTAAGCTGGGACGAAGTGAGAGAGTGGCATGGACATATATACACTACCAAATGTAAAACAGATAAGCTAGTAGGAAGCAGCCGCATAGCACAGGGAGATCAGCTCGGTGCTTTGTGACCACCTAGAGGGGTGGGATAGGGAGGGTGGGAGGGAGATGCAAGAGGGAGGCGATATGGGGATATATGTATACATATAGCTGATTCACTTTGTTATACAGCAGAAACTAACACACCATTGTAGAGCATTTATACTCCAATAAAGATGTTTAAAAAAAAAAAAAAAGAAATGGTCCCCAAAGCAAGGTGCATGGGAACTTGCTCGCTTGCCTCACAACACGCCTACCTCCTCTGATTCCTAGGCCTAAGCCATCTCGGTGGGACCCTTGATAGTAACAACTGTTGTTGCTATGAATATATAACATGGCTTTCTGACATACGTTTTGGCAGGAGCCCTGTAGCTTACCTCCTTAGGAGGTAGTGTCACAATAGGAAACCTGGAGTCACACGGCCTGTCTGACTTAAGTTAGTTCAGTCACAAATAAGATACACGGAAAGTGTTGACTTTCCATTGTTTTTTACCTACACAGATGGCAATTTTACATGGTTCAGCTTTATGAAATGCCTATATATGGCAAGTGCTCAATAGATTTCAGGTATTGTTATTATTATCGTTGTTGTTATTAATTGTATGAGTTGGGCAACTCATCTGTAAATGGGGAGTTGGGAAAAGCAGATGGAATTATATGAGATAAGGTACTTAGCACCCTGCCCAGCATACCAGCCAATTTCAAAACAATTTTGTTCACTCCCTTTGCCAGTTTTCGGTTTGCCCCATTCATTTGCTGCCAGGAAAACAGAATTAACTCAACAAGCCATAGGCACCTTGCATGCCTTTATCTTTAAGCCTGCCCACATCTTGGAAGAGCAGTTGAGGCTGGTCACACTCATCGTATCAGCTAGGGAGACAGAAGTCAACAGTAAGTTTGTATTTGCAATATTCTCTATGGTTTCTCAAGCACAACCTCCCCAATTTTCCCATTTTCTCTCTCCTAAGAGCTCCATGAAGTTATGCCTGGATTTCCCGTGTGGTAGCCATTCTGCTTGGCAGTAGCAATTTGAGGGTTATTGATCTTCCCGGGCAGGGAAAGCTGCATCTTATGGATACCAAGCCCCAGGAAGGCCATCAAACTCCACCTGTGGCAGCGATGTTCTCAGCTGAAAGCACAGGCAGAAGGTCTTTCTTCAACATGGGCAGATTTGCCCACTGACCACTGACACCCATGAGCTGTGGCTTTGGGCCCACAGCATCGAAAATACAACAATAACGCCTCTAACCTGTAGTTAAAGCTCCTGCCTTTTGGATCCTTAATGAAATCTTGGCCAAATCTTCCATAGATAAAGAGACTCTGAGGTCAGATGAATGAATGGAAAGTAACTTTTTATGCATATCCTAGAAGGACAGAGGGCTTGCCAACCTCCAGGCACCTACTATACACTCTTTCAGTTTGTCCTCTCAAAGATGCCCGAGACCAGCTTTATAATCCCCGTTGACCCGCAAGAAGCCAATCTGTTAGCTCCTGGTCCTGCATCAAGTGGAAGGTCCATGTTTCAAACACTAATGGTTTTATCTCTAGAGTGTTATAGATCACACCCCCAAACCAAGCGTCTTTGAGGACAGCTTGTTTAGGCTTCAGCACAGTTAGGGATGTGTGGAGATGAAGGACTGACTCCTGTTCTTTGCAGTTTTTGATCATACATTCAAACAAACATTTACTGAGCCCTTTCTTTGCAGGTGCTGTGCTGGGGACGGGGGAGCCAAGGCTGAACAAAGGATGTGGTCCCTGCTCTCACAGTGGGCGCCCACAGTGTACAGGGTAACAGGCACACAAATTAGCATATATGTTGATGTCGTTGTCCCGCGCAAGTAAGTGTGTGGCACCCAACCCAACCCAGGGTCATCAGGGGAGCCTCCTTTTTTTAAAATTGAAGTATAGTTGATTAACAATATTGTGATAGTTTCAGGTGCACAGCAAAGTGATTCAGTTATATATATGTCCTTTTTTCAATTCTTTTCCATTATACGTTATTACAAGATACTGAATATAGTTCCTTGTGCTAAACAGTACATCCTTGTTGTTCATCTGTTTTATATGTAGTAGTTTGTATCTGTTAAATCCATACTCCTAATTTATCCCTCCCCTGCTTCCCCTCTGGTAACCATAAGTTTGTTCTCTATGTCTGTGAGTCTGTTTCTATTTTGTAAATAAATTCATTTATATAATTTTTTAGATTCCACATATAAGTGATATCATATGATATCTGTCTTTAGGGGAGCCCTGTTAAAGCGAGGCGGTGGCAATACGTTCTAAAGGGTAGGTGTTAGCCAGCCAAAGGGAGGAAGGTAGGATGGGGGCCAGGAGACAGATAATCCTGATGTGGGTCCCCAACAGGTCAGCCTCTAATATCACAAACTCTGAAATCCTTGGGATCCACATTGCCCTGGTCCATCTGTCCACCAGACACTCTTCGTGCCACCCCCATATACTCCCCCAAACACACACACCCTTTCAAAGTCCCCTTCAGCAGCTCACTTGGATGTTTCAAGCTGAATTCTGCGATTCAGAAGAGGTGAGGCTACCACAAGAACAGAGAACAAAAGAAATGCTTAAAGACGGGGAAACATTTTTATCAGCCTACTTGAAATGTAGTTTGCTCCTCTCCAATATGTTGAAAACATTGAAAAGCCTTTCCAAATATCTCAAACATCTGCTGAGCGGGCCAAACGCCCCCTCCCTTTCGCTCCACCCACCATCTCTGTATCCATCAAGCCTCATATTAAGCGACACTCAATTACAACATGTATAATTCTGCACCACGTTCCTCAATCAAGAGCCCGTGCTGCGGCAGTCTTTTCCCCACTGTCCTCTGGGTGTGCATGGTGATGTCACAAAATGCACGTGCGTGATAATTAAATTTGGCATAATTACTTTTCCAAATGATCACTGACACTCCATTGTTCCAAAAGTATTAATCCTCAGCGCCTTCCTTATGCCGTCTGTTTCCTGGATCTAAATGAGATTTCAAAGAAAGTAATGTATAATAACCACAATCCCTAATGCACACTTTAATATATCCTTTCTTTGTTGCAGTCATTTACTGGTAAAATCCTGCCAAATTAGAATTCTCCTAGGATGATGAGCTACCTGTCCGCGGATGCTGGCTGCACTGTCACAGACACTCCACTGCAAGTCCCTCCCGGATCTGCCCTGATGCAGGGACTGTGCCTCAATCGGCTTCCTCTCTCTAGCTAAGCCCTGGACTACTCCACGGGCCAGGGAGAGGGAACAGACCACTTGCTCCCTTCCTGCTGACCCAAAAAGGTGACTGGGGCTTTGCCAGGACAGAGAGAGGGTAGTGGGGAGGAAAAGGGAACCCCCAGTCCTGATGTTGTAAAAATGCATGGCAAAAAAAAAAAAAAAAAAATGCATGGCAGTCAGGTTGGAGCCAGTGGGAGGACTGAGTGCCTGCTATGAACCAGGTGATGTGCCAGGTGCCTGATAAAATCTTAGCTCGCTGATTAAGCAGAATGATCCCAGGAGACGGCTTCTCTACCCCGCTCTGACACATGAGGCTCCTGAGCAGCCTCAGCGCTTAAACCTACACTAAAGTCACACAGCTAGCATGGCATAGGGCTAGATTTGCAATTACCATGTATCTATGGGGCTAGAAATCTCATGCTCTTTCTGGAAACTTGGAAACCACAGCAGAACACAGAGTACCTGGGGAGAGGGGGTGGGTGGACAGCAAACTGGCAAAGACCTTCTGTGGCCCGAGCAAGAGGTGCTGCCCTTCTTCAAAAATCAAGACGACTTTCGGGATGACAGGAGGGGGACGCTAGAATCTTGGTCTCTGTCATCAGTGACCCCACGCCAGCTGTCCCCTCCCCAGCCCACCCCCTGCTGCAGCTGTTAAGCCCCTCTCCTCTGTGTGCCTACCCCATCCTGTTGTCTGTTCCACTCCTTGTAAAAAAGGATGCTATGGCCACCTGGTCAAGGATGCCCACTGAGATGACAGTTCCTGGCTACATTTTCTCTTATGAAGAAGACAAGCAGCCACGATAAACCTTTGCAAGACTGTGTGAGGGGAAGACCTGGGGATGCCCACTTGCCTTCCCTCTCACTGACGGCCCCCTGGTGGACTAATGTCTGACACTCCATTTTCCCATTATGCCCTGACAACGCACCCCTACCCCATCACCTTCTGATTTACATAGTGCAACTCATCTCATAAAACGTTTCCCAAATGCTAGGTTGATTTCTCATAATAGTACCGATTTATCTGGTTAAGTAAACACCACCCACAGATATCACGAACATGGGTCTCATTTATAACACACATTTTTACCTTACTTACTGGAAACGGATAGCAAAAATGGCAATCACAAGGAGATTTGGGTATTCCTGCAATTTTAAACAGCATCCTCTGCATTAGTTAGAGTCTTCAGTATTTAGACAGATTTGAATATGTATAACATTTATTAACTATAACATTAGCTCTGACATTTCAATTTAATCTGTGTTACTGCAGACAAGTAAAGTAATTCTCTCATACTCATACATAAACAGTATTATCTTTTCATTTCCAAAAGGTAGCATTTCGCGATCTAAGACGCTCGGGGAATAATTTCATCTCTGTGTGGGGAGGCAGATGAGGAAAATCCAGCAAAGTCTCTGTGAGACTGCATTTGAAGATTAAATCACACATAAATTACAGAGGAGGCCACAGAGAAGACCTCTGGAGACGGCTGGCTGCTTCCACGTTAGTTCACAATAGAAGTTAAATAAATATGTTTTCTGCCCACAGAAATCCAGTTTGTTCAGGACTAGGACAGTGAATGAGCCTCTGAAATGGTGAGCCCTTCCATGAAGGGTGAGGGGTGGTGATCCTTAAATGCTCAAGAAATCCTTCCTGGATCAAGGGGCGGCGTGTTTAATAATCAGAGAGATGCACTGTCTTTCTACACTGCTGGGCACTGCCCTGCAAAGTGATGGTTCTAAAAGGGCATCACAGAGTGCCCCAATGAGAGCCGTTTTTAGTAGGGGGATATCTGGCAAATCCACCCACCACACAGCCTCAGAAATAAATGCAGGCCTTTTGCCTGGCCCTACATGGCAATTTTTGGCAGGATCACAAGCCCTCCGCTAGACCCTATAGAGACAGAGAGAGCAGGCAGAGGTAGAGAAGGGTTCCCTGGTCCCCTTAAGAGTCAGCCTTCCGGGTGTGGAGAAAGTCAGCCACCTGACTTTCTCCACACCCGGAGAAATCCTTAGGATTTACGTAGGATTTATGTAGGTAATCCGTAGACACCATATGGTCCAGAGCAAGCTACAGCCCAGGACGTGATGGGTAGACAGAGGAAGATGAATGTCCAACATGTGCTATGGGGGAACACTGGAAAACACACTTAGACTTTATTCCCGCATCTACTCCAACTAGGTTCTGAATCTGCTCCAACTAGGTTCTGAATCTGCTCCAACTAGGTTAACAAACCTGTGTCCTCGAGTGAGTCCTCCCACACCTATGCTAGGTCAGCACCCTCGCCCCACTCACAAAAAGCAGCTAGAGTTTGCTCATTGTAGCTTACACCTCTGGTTAATGTTGAACCCAAGCACAACTCAAGGAGAAGAGAAGAGGAAAATTGAAAACAAAAATCAGAATCACTAAATTCAAAATACTACTTGTCTGAAGGTGAGACTTTTATAATTCTAAAATACGAAGGGTCATTGGACCGTATAGTACAAATACGGCAAGGATTTGGTCCCAAAGAGGACAAAGCAAGTGGTTAGGTGGTCTTTTTGAGGATGTGCAGTGTACCTTTATACCTGGTATTTATTTAGAGCTTATGATGTTCCAGGTGCTGTACAAAGCAATTGAAATATATCTCACTTAAAACAATCTCATACGTTCGTAGTATTATTATGATGATCTCAATTCTCAACCTGATGAAACTGAGGCTCAGAGACGTTAAACAACTAGCGCTTGGTCACACCGCAATAAAGTGGGACCTGGTGTCTGCCTCCAAATCCCATAAGTGAAACCCTCCAGGAGGCATGAGAAATGATCATGGTTACCCCGTGGTGTTCTGCATGCAGAAGGAGATTTAACTAAAGGGGATCATTTAGGCCTCAGACACCTTCTGTTGCTCTAGCAAATTGGTCAGATTGCTAAGGAGGGGCCCTAGCTATGTGCTCCTATGCCCCTTTGTAAAATTTGTAAAAGTACAATACTTAACTGAAATCAATTAAGACCACTGTTTCACTCCAATTCCCTTTAGCCACACTTTCTCTTATGTCTACTACTGCTGGAGCAGCTGGTAGAAACTTGGGGAAGCTAAATTTTAGTATGTTTGGTTTGAGTTTAGTGGGACACATTTTCGCGGTCTAAGGGCACTTCCGTGCATAGTTAACCTATTGCCAGCTCTCCCAGGGGGCAATCCAGGATTTCTTTAAGCCACCCTGTGTGTCAACTCACCTGGCCTCATGCCACCAAGGTGCGCAGGTGAGGTCGTGTCATGGCAATATACATCCTGCAGCCCCTGGCACCAGAAGTATTGTGGCAGTGGAGGAGAAACAGGGTTTGAAATAAACCAAGTCAGAAGCTAGCCACGGAAAAATCTTCCAAATCTTACAACTCACATGTGGAAACCCAAATTTGACAATAATCTTAAATTTACAAGACCTTAACAATGATGGGAATCTGCATAAAACTTTTCTAACTGTTAATTAAAAAACCATTCAATCAACCATACTAAAGATTTAATTATCTTTCTATTCTCGCCATAGAAAATTAAATTTAAAGAGATGGTCATATGAAGAGAGGGTCAAACAGTAGTCAAAAAAAGATAGGGGAAATGTTTATAGACCATGTACCAGGCAGTTTATGTGTATGTGTGTATGTGTGTGTATGTGTGTGTGTGTGTGTGTGTGTGTGTGTGTGATTTGTTGTATTTGTCATCTTTTTCATGTTTTTTTAATGATTTGTGTTATGATTTATATTCTCAGTAAATATATATTCACTTTCATGTCTGATTTTATATTCACAATTTCATATTCTTTTCCTTAAAAAATGTTCTGAAATTGCATACACTTCCTGTCTCACAAAACCTGGATCCAACCTGCCTGCAAAGCTAACCAGAAGTGAAGGATCTTCTCCTTCACAGCATAAAGATCCATCTATGCCCCTGTTTCCTCTGTAATCAAATTCACATACATGATTGTCAATCCCAGAGAGCATTTGGATCTTTTGGAGAACAAGGGCCCAGGACTTGGTATCAGAAGTTGGACTTCTCATGGGCAGCTCTTTATCTTACTGTAAAGATTGTAACTAATATTCCCCTTTTTTGCTTTGCCTGCTAGGAAATATTGAGCCAAATAATGTGTGCAATGTAGCAACTGTACCAACTCATATAAGTCACACTTCTATGAGCCCATCTTCCTTTCTCACCATCATCCCTAACACCCTAGCTTTATGGCTTTCTTGCCCTTCATTATCAAATTCCACCAGTTATTTTTTCTTATCTTTTTTGGTTTGTTTAGCTGCTTCAAATTCTTTATTGAATCAGATTCATTAAAAATTCAAATAAGTTAAAAAGCATATCTATAACCAATGAACAGGCTTATTTTTATATGGGGAAATCAACTTTATATAGAAATGCATACAGAGACAAACAGGACCCAGAAGTCCTGAGTCAGTTACATTTTGCTGGAGTTTTCAGCTTGTGGTTAATCATCCCATTGGCAAGAATTGTTGAGTGAGGGAGATGGAAAGGGATCAAGGTGGAATTCAGGGGAAGGGCTTAAGCATTTCTTTAGTTATCTCTTCATACGCTTGACAGCTGATATTTTCTTCCACCCTTATGTTTTTACTTCCCAAATGTAGCCCCTATTCCACCTGTCAATATTTCTTTTGGCTGGCGGCACCCAATCTGTGCAGAGGCAGAATCATTTGGGAGAAATTAGCAAGCCATGAGGTACTTGTTGAGAACTCTCTGCTTGCAGATGGCTATGGCTGGTGCTGTAGTTGTAACCACCATGAAAGCACATCAGACACATTGGGCCTTGAGTTGCCTTTTGTAGGAAAAGAATCCTTTTGTTAAGGCTTGGAAAGCAGGTGACAAGAGTTAAGAAGTACACAGTAATCCCAAACAGAACAGGAAATACACACACTAGGGACCTTGACAAAGAGATTTATCACCTTCTTAGGAAATCCTAGGCTAAAATCCATTAAAGCCAATGAGAGTTGAGAATGTTTTGCCCTTAACCAAACCCTGAGAAAGTACAGAAAATGTGAATTATTCAATAAGTGGTGTTGGAACAACTAGGCGACGATCTGAAAAACTATTAAGTGGGATCCATTCTTCACACAAGGCACACAATATACGAAGATGAATTCCAAAAGGATCATAGCTTCAAAGCCATCAAATTGAAACTATAAAAAATACTAGAAGAAAACATGGAAAAATTATTTAAAAATCTAGGGTCCATAAAAGGAAAAAAAATGGTAAATGGACTACATAAACACATTCCATGTGGTAGAAAATAATAATGATGACAATAATAATGATAATAAGTAAAGTAAAAAAATAACAATATTCTAGAGGAAATATTGGCAGTGCACAGCACAAAGGGTAATAATCTCCCTGATGTATAAAAACACCTACAAATCAACAAGAAAGAGACACATCAACAACCCAATTTTTAACATGGAGAAGTTATATGAATAGTAGCTAACAAGGAAGGAAAAACAAGTGGATCTAAAACATTTGGAAAGATACACAGCCTCATGCAGCATAATATAAATGTAAATTCCAATTATTCTGTGTTACAATTTTTTACCTATCATATTGGCAGGTATATCAAAGATTGGTAAGACACAGTCCTAACAAGGCTATAGGAAATTGGTACCTCCACACATTGTTGGTGGTTGTAGAAATTGACACGACCCCTATGGAGGGCAACTTGGCAATATTTAGCAATATTACACACATACACATCCTTTTAATCAGAAGTTCTATTTCTAGATATTTATCTTAAAAGTTATTCTCACACACTTGTGAATTAATATACGTTCAGTGTTATTCATTCAATGATGTTTTCAATAGCAAAAGATTAGAAATAGCTTAAATGTCCCTCAACTGGGTACTAGTAAAATAAATCATGCTCCATTCACTCACAGGAAAGTATTGCAGTTGTAAACAGACAAATAAAAAACCTGTAGTCATGCACCCATAAAAAATGAATCATGAAGTACTTTCTGAATTATTAACTAAAAGAATATCAGTAAATAAAGGAAGGGCTTAAGGTCTATATATTCTTATTTGTTTGTATGTGGTTTAAAAAATGATAGGCAAGAAACTAACAACATTAGGTATCTATTCAGGCAGGAAGGAAATGAGAAGTAAACACACAGAAGCCACGCTACTTGTCAAAGAGGGGGAATGGAGGGTGGAGAGGAGAATTTTCACTCTATACTCTTTTAATACTTAAAAAGTTTTTTTGAATCATGTGAATTATTACATAATTAATTTATAAATTAAAAAAATTCTTACATGATGAACTTTAAAAATGATATTGCCTGAGTTGTATACCATCAGAAGAACAGCCAAATACTTTCTGTTGGTGGTATCATTAGCGAGGTGGCCAGTTAGAAGCTGTGAGCTGAGAGCCTTGGGTGTGCATCCTGACCTTGGCACTGACCCCCTCCACGATCCTGCCAAATCACTCAATACCCCTGGGTCTCGCATGTTGGAGGAGATGGTGGGTAAGGCCTCTGTTGCTCTGAGAGAAGCTATAGAAAGTTAGCAAGCAGACCTGGATGCCTTAGGCCCAAGAATGAGCACTTAACATGAGTGTATGACATACAATAAATCCTCAAAGCTATCCTGTTTTACAAATAAGAAAAGTGAGGCTTAGATCAGTTTCATGATTTCCTCAATGAAGGTCATGGAACAGAGAATTGATAGAAGATAAAATACGAAAGGTTAATAAATAAATAAATAAATAAGAAAGGCCGCCCCCTCCCCCCCTTCACTTATGAGGAAAATAGAAACACACCTTTACAAGACAATGCTGTGGTCCTGGCTGGGGCAGAGCTAAGGTCACCTATGCAGAGCATGGGCATGACTTAGAGCACCAAGTGGCTGAAAGGAAGTGACAGGAGGTGAGACGACTCCCGGAGGCCAGACCGCCAGATGGAGGTCTTCTACCAAGCATGATGGCCAGAACCTCAACTCAGGCTGTCACACTTGGATCCTCCCACACAAACAAGCAAGCACTACCGGTTACCAGAGAGCACAGGGAGCACCAGCCCTGGCAGAAGGGGTCCCGGGGGTGCTGGAGAAGCCGAGATTCCAGGCTCGTGGGATGAGCCCACATCCAACACACCTTTCCATCCTGTGAGGCGGGAGGGAAACCCAGTGAGGCTTACGGACAGGGAGCAGGGCATGGAGGGACGCGGTGATGAACAGGTGTTTCAGGGACGAAAGATGCAGGCACCAAGGGGAGCCAAGGCGACAGGGCAGAGGATGACAGCCGGCAACACTATTCCAGGGCCAGCTTGTCAAGAACCGTAAATACAGAAAAAAATGTATTGTGCTTCTCTTCTTCGCTAGTCACTATAGGCCCTTGGGATACTGCCATGAACACAAAAGATGCAATTCCTGACCTCAGGAAGCTCACTTTCTAGTGGATGGGAAGGTCTATAAGAGATCATTTCAGGGCATGGGGACAAGCATGTCACGTGTGCCAGACTGACGTTTTGGATTTTAACTGCCAGTAAGAAACCAAACATTCCCAGCAGAAAGAAGGACCTCAGCAATGAACTGTAGAAGGACTCCTGAGCTGGAGATGAAGAAAATGAAAGTTCCTCAAAGCTGGGCCGTGACAGATAGTAACTGGGGAGAGTGTGCACCAGTACAATATCCCCAGGAAATAACAGTATTTAAAGGGATGCAAAGGAGAAAAAAGCGCCTGAGAAGTCTGAGAGGGAGCTGCCTATTTAAACATAAACATTCTTATGTTGTCATTTTTCAAAATATTTTCAGGGAAGTACAATACCGCTCTTTCTTCCTGTTGTTCATGTGACCAAGCTGCTGGTCACATGGGGGGAAAGTTGGGTGGCAAAGCTGGCATGCCTTTCATGTGAGGGAAATGTGCACCTAGAAAGGCCCTGGCCCGGGGACGCCTCGTCTCATTTGTTGGTGTTTCTCGCTCTATGAAGGCCTCCAGGCAAGCACGGAAAACACATCAAATGGAAACAAGACTCGGTTTTTGTCTCCCTGCCTTACTCTGTCAGAAAAATCTAAAACCTGCCTTGGGGACGTGAAATCTCTCTTCCCCAGTAAGAGCCTCTTCAGTTCTCCTGCCAGAGTTTCATCACTGCCCCTCAGCTCAGGCACGGCTTACTAAGCCCCTACTCTGTGCCAAGCCCCGTGCTCCCAGCAGACACCACTCCCAGATGTTTCAGAAGGATGGAGCCCGACAGGATGATAAACTGCTTGGCAAATCCAAAAAACAAAAACAAAAAAAAAACACAGGCTCAACTGCTCCTCTCCCTGTGCAGCCCCTGCTTTTCTATTTTAATTAAAACATGTTGAATACCAGAAAAGATCGGACAGCGTTTGACAGCGTTATCCACTCTACAAGCAGAAATGTGACGAGGTTAATTACATCGTCTAAAGAGGTCCTAACTGCCCCTTCCAGGCATGTTCTGCTCTCAGTTTGCCCCTGAGAGAGCAGTCAATAATAGCAGCTAATCTCATACAACAGACACTGGCAAGGCAGCCGCTGAGATGAGGATGGAAAGAGAAACAGGAAAGTGAAATGCAGAAATGGTGGGTGGCTTCTGTGATGCCACCGCATCCAGGTCCTTTGCTTCGGGACCTGGTTGGCTAGAGCCTGTGGGTGATGGAAAGACGCCTGCGGGGACCAGGAAGGGAGAGCTGACTGGAGCCAGGGGCAGCCTTGGACAAATTCTCATTTTATCTACTTTCCACAGGCATGAGCCCAGATGGCGTGCTCTGTTACAACTCAGGTGGTGCCAGGTCAGGACTGGATGGAACGAAAGGAGTAAAGCAGCTCTACTTTGTGTCACTGCACAGAGCTGGGAGGACCGTGCAGGCCCCTCACCTATACCCAGCCCGAGGGTTTCAGAGCAAATCTTCTGTATAAGAAAGGAGGGTCTGCTAGACCCCTGTCCACTCACTGCTTTGCTCCCTTGGGCGCTGCAGCCCAAATGGACTGAAAGCCAAGGCCCCCAGCAGCTGGGATTCTGGAACATGTTGACCTTCAACGGCCAACAGATCCCCACAGACCCACAAACCAAGGTGTGCTTGGAGGAGGTCGTGGCGGAGGGCTTGAGGGGGGAGAACTGGTGAGCACTGCGGTTACAGAGAGGACGCGAGCCTGCTTCTCACCCTACAGCATCGGGCCAAGGTCCTGTCTCTCCCAGCTACTATTCATGGGACCTTGAGCACATTACTCAACCTCCATCAACCTCAGTTCCCCCACTGGTAAAACATGGACCATAACCCCTCCTAGAGGGTAGCTGCCAGGACAGAGAGGTGATATGCGCAAGGTGTCTGGCACGCGGCAAGCCTGATGTGAAATTAGCTATATCAATGACACACATGAGCCGACTTCCCCAACACCCAGTCTGCAGGCAGACCCTCTGGGTCAGGCCCTATTTTCACCCCTTCTAAGCTGCGATTCTGGCCGAGTTATACCTCCTTGCGCCTCTCTTTTATAAACTGGAGGCCAGCATCAGTTCCTAAGTCACAGAGGTATTATGAGGATTATATTAGTTATCAGATATAAAGTGCTTCCAATAATTTCTGGCATGTAGTTAAGTGCTTAATAAAGATTGGTTGCTGTGATGATTTCCAGAGTATGTGGTCTTGTCAAGAGACATGGAAGCCCTGCTTGGCCCAGCAGGTGGTTCCACAGGTGTGCTTAGAAACCCAGGCGCGAAGGGAAGGGAATGATTCTCTGTATCGCAGGAGGTGCCTCCCCCAATCCCTGTAGAGCAGCAGGAGACTCTTTCCGGCTCCCCAACCAGAAGGCAGATGAAAACATGGTGTGCTCCGAGGATTAAGAGCCGGCATGTGAATCTCTGCGCTCAGATTAAGTGTGAAGGCAGCAGAACCCAAATGAAAAAGAATCAATATCGAATCGAGGATGATTTTTCCTCTGCTAGAAAGAAACTAAAGTTAATTCCCCTCGACTCCCGAGCCATAATATCATTTGGGAAAGAACGTTTCCCTTCAAATATTGAGACACCTCTTTATGCTTCCACCGTGCCACGTAAGCACTTCTGGCACCACCAGAAGTTAATTCTTCGTCCTCTGAAATCCATACCGTTATGTTTTCACAGTGTATCTCTGACAAATGAAGAATCTTTGCTTTTGTAAAATGTGGCATAAATTTTGTAAAATTGATGACATAAGCTATAAGAGAGTGGTGTTCGACCAGTATAAACATGTAGTTCAGATGTGAAAATGGTGTGACATAGTTAATAGGCAGGTTACTAAGCTTCACTTTCTAGCCAGAGGGTTTGGCTCAGGGAATGCTAATTCAGTCCTTTAAGCCTCTTGAGTAAAACCTGTATTTAATGAACATCTACTACATGCCTGGCCTTGTGGTAGGCATTATGCACAAAGGATTTATTTAATAAGTCTGTGAAGTAAATACCATTGTCTCCATTTTCCAGCAAAGAAATAGAGATTTATTGTTCATTAAAAACTAGTTCAGGGCTTCCCTGCTGGCGCAGTGGTTGAGAATCTGCCTGCCAATGCAGGACACACGGGTTCGAGCCCTGGTCTGGGAAGATCCCACATGCCGCGGAGCAACTGGGCCCGTGAGCCACAATTACTGAGCCTGCGCGTCTGGAGCCTGTGCTCCACAACAGGAGAGGCCGCGACGGTGAGAGGCCCGCGCACCGTGATGAAGAGTGGCCCCCACTTGCCGCAACTAGAGAAAGCCCTCGCAGAGAAACGAAGACCCAACACAGCCATAAATAAATAAATAAATAAATAAATAAAAATTTAAAAAATACGTTAAAAAAAAAAAGTGAAGTGGCGCACATCACTTCTAAAAAAAAAAAAAAAAAAAAACTAGTTCAAAGTAGTTTTCACACAGTCAGTAACTGATTGGGCCTGGATTTGAACTCTAAAATATCTGGTCTCAGAAGCCATGATCTTAATTAATCACTAAGCCCTGACAAGGTCTTCTAGACCTTGCTGGTTATTAAGGAGGCCAGGAATTCTCAATAGTTTAGCATTGGTTTGACCTCTTTTGTTAGTCCTTTGTCTCAAAATTAATCTTCCTCAAGGCACAAATAAAAGTTTAATTATAATGAATCCAAATTAATATTCTTTTAAGAATTTCATGACATTCCTAAGTTGAAAAGCCAGCCAGGTCTGGGAGCCACAACAGTTAGCACAAAATGATAATGACAGAAACAATATTAATTCCGACACTTAACAATTAATCTTCAGACCAGAACCACAAATACACACACGCACACGCATACACACACAGCATTCTGAATCTATATCATAAGATATCATGTCAAGGAAGTGCTTGAATTATTGACAATCAATGTCTTTCACAAGGAGTCTGTGGGACGGACAGTATTATTGTCTATTGACAGCTTGAAGACAGAATTTCGTCATTCATTCGACAAATGTTGATTGAGCACGCCAGGCCCTGTGCTAAACCTTGGGGACCTAGCAGTAAACAAAACAAGCACAAATCACAGCTTTCCTATATGCTATGGTCTAGTGGAGAGAGACAGACAAAAAGCAAAACAAGTCAAAATAAAGAATGTGCTATATAATGTGACGGTTAATTTTGTGTGTCAACTTGACTGGGCAACAGGGTGGCTGGATATTTGGTCAATTATTCTGGGGGTTTCTGTGGAGGTGTTTTAGATGAGGTTCACATTTAAGTCTAGAGACTGAGTGAAGCAGATTGTCCTCCCCAATGTGGGTGGGCCTCATCAACTGAAGGCTTGACTTGAATAAAAAGGCTGACCTGACCCTCCCCAAGTAGGAGAGAAGTCCTCCTGCTAACTGCCTTCAGACTGGGAGGTCAGCTTTTTCCTGCTTTCGAGATCAAAATAAAACATTGGCTCTTCTTGGGTCTTCACCTGCCAGCCTTTGGACTGGAACCACACTAATCAGCTCTCCTGGGTCTCCAGCTGGCCACTCACCCTGCAGATCTTGGGACTTTGTCAGCCTCCATAATCATGTGAGCCAATTCATATATATATATATATTCATGGAGAGCCCTAGTGGACTAATACAAATGTTTATATGGGAAGAGGGATAGGGAGGCTTAAAATTTTAAGTAAAGGGGACCCAAAAAAGCCTCATTAAAAAGGAGATATTTGAGTGAACATCTGAAAGATTTGAAGAAATAAGCCAAGTGAATATCAGGGAGAAGAGCATTCCAGGCTGAGAGAAGAGCAAGTGCAAAGGCCCTGGGGTAGGTGCATGCCTGGTAGGCATAGAGAGCAGCAAGGAGGCCACGATAGCTGCAGTGGAGTTAGGGAAGTCAAGGATGATGGACTGCATTGGCCTCGGGACCTACTCTAGAAATGATTCATGTAAACGTCAGTGTGTTTGTGTGTGCATGTCTAATCCTCCTTCCATAAGGGATTTTGGGCACCTTAAAAACTTCATTGCAATAAAATAGTGTACATTGACATACGATCAAAAGAAGGAAGGAAATAAACAAGGATGGAAATAAACTGGAGCCAGACCTAACTAGAAATCAAAGATGTTCTCCGTATCTCCAACTGGTGACCCTCTCTTTTGCTGTCAGCCTCCTAGGAGCCAGCAGGAGGACAGAAACGCTGTTAGTCACCAAATTCCTCACCTCCAAAAGATACTTGCAAACAAAGCTCTCTCTGGGATTACAAAGGTTCTTGGCAATATGATCAGAAAAGACTATCTTCTGGGGGATCATAAACCCAGGCTGTGTACAACAAAGTGACTGACAACATCATTAGCAGTATCCTTACAATGAATGCAGCTAGAAGTTTCCCAGACCCTGTTTCTTAGGTAGCAAAGTGCAAGGTACTCAAAGCAGTTCTGCAGAGGATGCTGGGAGGGCTGGGTGTTTCAGCGTGTCACCTTTAGACATGCAGACTGACTTTACAATGTATTCTATCAAGAGGAGAGGTGAGGCCTCTTGTTCTTCATGTAATCCTCGCTGAATGGGGTTTCTTGAAGCTGAATTATAGACAGAAAGAGCTATGGTGAGCTTGGGACTGTCCGGAACTACCCAGCAAACTCCAGGGATGCAGCTCTCTGTTTGCCAGTTGAGCAGGGACCTCTGAGACTTAGTAGGAAACAGAGCCAGGGAGAGGGGACATCTTTCTGTAGAATCTACGGATCCTGATAGGAATGCATCCCACCTGTGTCATGAGGTGAGCTGAGAATTACTCCCGGCAGGGTCAAGAATCACCTCGGAAGACTGCTGTGAATCTGCTTCGAAACATGGACAAATGGGCAGTCAGGGACTGATCCAATGTTTCCTTTCATCTAGCATGGCCAGAATCATTTTACTCTGAAAAAACATAAAGCCATTGCCACCAGACACTTGTTTGAGCCAGAATAAAACCTCCCAAGAGCACGCAGAGAACAGCAGGCTTTGAGAAAGGATAGCCACACCAGGATGCACCTAGGAAACCACATTGTGTGTGTGTGTGTGTGTGTGAGAGAGAGTGTGTGTGAGTGTGTGTGTGTGTGTGTGGAAGGGGCTAGTTGAGGTCAGGGACACCCCAGCATTGGGGGGCCAAGGGCCTTTTAAGAACATGCACATGCGATGTTCAATTTCTGTGCGGCTTCCTGTGTGGGGCTGGGATACGACTGCCTTCCATCCTGTCAAAACTTCAGTAAAATCTGCTACAGATGAAAAAAGATCTGGGGGACATTTAGCAAAGATAATAACATAAATTTTAGGAAGGCTGAAGAAATGTGGACCTTCTCTTGGAGTAATTATTTTGGAGGGTTTACTGTCTGACCAGGAATCTTCCAGTTCAAGATGATAGAAGCATGTCAGCTGTGTGCGATATAATTTTTGATTCTCATCTCAATAGTTGGATTCATGCTTATCTATTACTATATGTATAAACATATATCAAACAAGAGCTTTGACTATATAAGCCAATCCTCAAGCCCATAAACCTATATACACACTCCACAGCACCCACCTCAGATGTGGCCACAAAGGCTGATGGGTAAAGAGCAACCTCTAGAGAGGGAATCAGAAGCCACAGAGGACATGGGTCAAGGAAGTTTCCCCCAGAGAGAAGAACTGGCCTCTGCTCAGGGAACTTTGTCCACTGCCAGGGAAGAAGAGCTCACGAGGGCTTTCTAGGAATTCAGCATCACTTTGAATGACTGCTGCGTTTCTCCCTTTCTTCTTTCTCCTGAGTGGGAGTGTTTACTGTACTTATCCTGTCCCGATTCCAGGACCGTGTATGATATGGTTTTGGGAGAGCGAAGCAGACAAGCAGAGGTATTGCTTTGCTTGTTTTAGCTCCTAAGCGGCAGAACCACAGAGAACCTCATCATAAGCTGACAGAATCCAGAACCCATGGCCTTTGGACCAGATCCAGAGGCTGGACCAGATTTGGGGGTTGTCTCCTTTGAGGATGAGGTGTATGTTCCACGTGAGGGGAGAAAGATGGAACACTGCATGGGCTAACTGTGGCAGTGCACTGTGGATGGTAACCGGACTCTCCTTCTTCTCTCTCTCAGCCCACAGTAGGACTGTATTTCCAGCCTCCCTTCCATTTCAGCCCGGCCATGTGATGGAGTTCTGCTCAATGAGATGTGACAGGGGACGGACACTTCTAAGCCTGGCAATGATCCTCCAAGGAGGCCCCCCGTGCTCTCCCCTGCAGATGGGATCATTTCACCTAGCATTGCTTTGGAATCAGTCACTCAGTCTGGGGCACAGCACACGATTGGGAGGAGCAGACCCCCTCACACACACACATACACACACACATACACACACTCCTCGTGGATTTTATATGAATGAGAAATAAACTTGAGTGCAGTTCAGAGGCTTTTAAACTCAGGGGCTAAATATTCAGGTAAGGAATGCCTTATGCTGGTCTCTGAACACCCCTAATCCTTCACTGAAACTCTACTACTGCAACAGCCCCGGGTTGGGGTCACTTTTGTAAATCAAAGGAAAAGAGTCTGGATCCACAGTGGTTCAGAGCAACACCAAGGAAAGAGACTCACAGGCGGAGATAAAATGATGAGGAGATGAATTCCTTGGAGGCGGGAGAGCGACGAGAAAGACGGTGACTGGGAGGAAGCGAGCTCCTCTGAGATGTCCAGAGCAGGGGGGCTGGGGTTACCACCATAACGTGGATGAACACTCAGCCATTTGTACATGTTGACAGAAGCATGACTTCCAGAGTCTGAGGCTTGTGGGCTGAGATGAACTAAGCTATCGCCACTGGTCCCCAGGGACACGGATGGTGACTTCCTTTTTCTGTGTTCCTGGTGTCTGGTGCTTCAGCAAATGAACCTCATTGGACGTTATGACAAAGCCCCCAGTAATAAATGGTTTGTACCCAGCTTTCTACCACAACGACCACCACCATCCCCAAGACTTCCAAACCCTGGAATCAAATCAGGAAATGTGTCTGGCTCAGGGTAAGGCTGAAGACAGATTAGCTCCCCTTCAATAGAAGGAAAAGGAAAAATGGTCACAAAGTACATCAAACAGGGTGCACATACACATGCAACACATCATCATATCACATGCACACACTCACAACCTCTAGCCCAACTACATACATCATGCTATGCAAAATGAAATGCTTTTTTTCATAAATTATTCCCCCAAGCAATCATCTTTCCCAGATTACAGAGGCAGTGAGTCCCGACTCCCAGATAGAAAGCTGCCTAGATCAACGGCCAGCCTAAATGACACAATATTTGTTTTTAATGCTGCTTTTTACATCATTTGCCGAACACTCGTTCGGCACCTACCATGTGCCAGACATCCCATTAGGCACTTGAGAAACTGCGTGTAGGGGCTGTCATCCTCATCCTTAAAGGATTCTGCAACCAGAATGCAGCGGCCACCTCCCGGGCACTGTAGCCGGTGGTGACTCTAGCTCTCAGGTCCAAGACGACACCCTCCCTGCAGGGTCAGTCCACCTGAGGTTGACGTGACCATCCCGCCTCTTTCCCAACGGCTGAATGGCCCACCCACCAGCAGACATGCTGGACTCCAGGGGAAGGTGGGGACGTCCCGGGGCGGCCCGGGGGCAGTAACCCGCAAAGGCGGTGGCCACGGTGTGAGGCGGCACTCTCCCCCAAAGCCCTCCCCAGCCTGCCGCCTCACCCAGGGGCTTATTTCTATTGGCGATCTCAGCAGTGCACCTCCGCATTTAGATAAGTGGCACTAAAATAAAATGGACTGTAATTATTGTTATAGATTACAGTAATTACAGAGGGGGAACGGGCTGATTAGATAAGCATGCCCACCCTCCCCCACCAGGACCCGGCTGACATGAGGGAGATTTGTGCAGAGGGCGATGAACCCACTGTGAGTGTTGGATGTCACTTAGGCCTCCCGGGGCCCAGGCTGCAAAGGGCAGGGCAGCTGAGGAGGGGCGGTGGAAGGGAGAAGGTTTCAACCTTGGAAATAAACCAGCCATTAGAGAACAAAGCCTCTTACCAGCTTGCCTGCGGGGGTCACAACCAGCCAACCCCACTGCCCGTATGAGGGGCAGAGTCGTATGGCTGGGCTTCCCACTGTGGCCCGGGACTCGGGGACTGAATCCTCCTGCTATGGAAAGACTTTCCCCTCTGCCTCCCAGCTCTGGTCGGCCTTCTGCCATCAGGGCCACACAGGCCTGCCTGCAGCACAGCATCTACCAAGCATGGCCGGGATACTAGCAAGTGACTTAGATTCTCTTGGAGCCTCGCTGTCCTCCTCGGGGGATGAAGAGACCACTCCCATTCATATAACGCTGTAGTAAGATCACAGACATAGAGCGTCCAGGACAGACTCTGCCTGGCAAGGAGGAGGGCCTGGTCTAGGTGACTGCTCCTTCCCCTGCCCTGGCCACTTCCGGCCCCCACTGGACCTGCTGGGGCTCCTATCCTCATGCCCAGCCTGGTCCCTACAACTGAACAATGCTGACCTTGGTAGAAGGACTTAGCCTACAACTGCCTTGGCCATGAAATGTGCATTGCCCTCTGAGTCACGGCTCTGCCGTCTACCTGGACCCCATTCATAAAAGGTCCCATGGGTAAGGTTACCACCAGAGCAGCTCTTGGCTTGTCCATGGACTGGGTACCCACATCAGTGCTAGCCTCCAGTGTCTAGGCCCCCCTCCCTCTCACTCATCTCTCTTACTATTATTATGGCCCTATTTTGAATCCTGGGGTGGGATAACTGGGAGCTGAAGTCAGGAACATCTCTTGCCCAAACAACCCTATTTCCCTTCCCAGAGCCTTCCCAGCTTCAGTGACACCTACCACTACCCGGACACCCAGGGCCACACATTTGTCTGAACCACGGATGGAGCCAGGCACATGCCCAGCCAAGGGCGCTGCCCCACCAGCTGGACCGCCACCATCTCCCAGACCAGACCATCCCCCAGCCAGTCTCAATAGGTGTGTTACTGCCACGGCCCCGCTCTTCTCTGACGCTCTGTCCAGTTGATGCCCGTCCGCCGGGGGCCCATGCGGCCAGGCAGTCCCCACTAAAGTTTCTTCCTATGCAGACACTTCCGCTCCTGGGTCTGAGAGGGTCCCTGCGGCTCACAGAATCCAGTCCAAAATCATTCCCCAGGGTTGGCTCCTCGTTACGCTCTCTGCTTTCATCTCCTATTTCCCTGCAAAATGCTTGTCACATCTTAAGTATCTGCTTACTCATCGGTCACCCTCAGGAGGCTATAAACTTCATGAAAAAAAAAAAGTTATTTTGCCTTTTAATTACCCCTTAGCAGAGTGTCTGACACACGGTAGACACCAATTAAGAGCTGATGAATGAGTGAAAAAAATAAGAAAGTATTGATGCCTAGAAGCTTGCCAGCCTCTTTTTACTTTCTTGATTTACTCCTTCTCTGTGGGGGGAAACTTTCCTTATGGAATATGGTCAGGGGTAGGGGGTGCCGTGAATCTGGCCAGAAGAGGCAGGTGCTCAGTGCACTGCTAGACAGGGACATGGGCCCAGCAAGTCAGGAAGGAGGCCTGGAAGCACTGGAAAACCTTACCTGTGGGCTGGCTTATTATCCCCCCTGGAGATACAGTCTCGGTCAATGTTAAGTAAGCTAGCGGATTCATGATTCCAAATGGTCTCCTCTTACCTTGCAGCCACTCCTGCAAGAGCTGAAACCCCAAGGCTTGACAGGAGGGCTTGTACAGCTTGGCTTCAGCTGCTAGATTATTATCTCTGCTCCTTACATTCACCAAGAAAAACTGAATCTAAATGAAATGCTTTTCTGAAAATCTGCAAGTTGCTACCAGGCCAGATTTTGTTTCCAGGCTCCACAGTTTGCCTGTTGGCCCCTGCCCTCTGGATAGAAAACCAAAGTGCAGATGTATCCATAAACCAAGAGCATCGGCAATTCGGCTACATCACCCCAACTATCAAGCTCTCACTCCCATTTCCCACTATCACAATCTGACCCAGAAGCATCTGTAGTGATATAGAACCTCAGAAGGATAACCACTCAGTGGAAAATCTTGGGACTCTGCTTCCCATGGAGGCAGGTCCCACCCAAGGTGGCCTCTCTATATACCCTCCACATCCTCCCAACATCCCTAGTGTTCTCTCTTAAAGCCAATATCTGATCAGATGAAAGTAGGGTAAGTCTGATCTGGGTCCTTCTGTACCATGTAATGCTCATGATCAGATTTCACTGGTGGCGGGAGCCAGGCAAGGTCACTTTCCTTCAGGTCCTAAATATACTGCCGAGTTTGCCCCCATACCCCCTCCTCTGTCTTGAGGACCAGGTGTTCCCCAGTAATGGGTAAGCTGAGGCAATGACTAGAGGGTCCCTGCATGCCTTTTCTTACCATGCAATCCTCAGAGAGATCATGCGTTGAAAACTACAAGCCATGGGCACTTCTGGGAGGAGCCACCTGATCCCTGGAGAATGAGGGCACCTCTTAGAGGATGCCTGGTTTCCTGCCCTGGGTCCTGTATCACAATCCTTATCACCACATCCTCAAAGTCCCCCTCAGCCATGCAGGCTCCTACACCAGCTCCTCCCCGCTCTCAGCAGATAAAGTCAATCCTGACCACAGAAGATGAAGTCCCCCACTGAAACCTAGCTGCCCTAACCCAGTGTCCACCCAGGCCTGATAAGCTCCCTTTACTTTAAGGAGGCCAAACCGTTGAAACCTCCAGAGCCGCTCCTGCCTCCAAGAAAGCCCAGACTCTCACCTGGAGCATTGTCAGAGTCAGGCTCTCAGGCTGAGGCCCTGGGAGCCCTAGAGTAGAGACACGAACTGCGAAGTCAAAGATCTTCGAAGCGGCACTAACGCCCCTCAATCCCTAGAATTCTCTAAGGTTTGTCTCACCTTGGCGTCTTTGCCCTTTCCTCTCCTCTCCCTGGCTCTTTGGGTGGCTTTCTCCCTCTCAACCTTCAGGTTTCAATTTGTGTATTACACCTCCTCAGAAAGAGCTCTACAGAGCACAGCCCTACCAACAGCGCCGCCTATTTCCCCATCAGAATCCCTCCCGTCCCCTTCTTAGAACTCACCAGGACCTTCAATTACTATGTGTTCTTTCTATGGTGTGTCTCCCTGATGTCCCCTCTCAAGCACCGAGCACAGCGGCTGGCCCAGAGTAAGGTCAGTAAGGACTTGTTGACTGATCACGTGAATTTATTCCCTGTTGAAAGGCAAACACCATTTGTATCTAAATATAAATCACCTACTGGAAGATTTCTTCAGTTCTGAGTATCTGGGAAGCCTCATCTTCTCCTGGGGTACCTGATTTGTCTTTGCCTTAGGGCAGTCTGGCACTTTGACCAGGACTTGTTTCCTTCTTCACTGTGACCAGTAGGAGGCTCCCAGGCACATAAGGAGCATCTGGAGCTGACCTCTAGCAATGGATCACATTCTCAGCAAATGAGTCACTGAGCACCAACCACAGGAGCCTGGAGGACTTTGGCTGCTTTAGAGGCCTCAGCCCAAGTCAGGACTCCCCTGGGAAACAGAACTGGGCTAGAGAATGCAGTGGGGGGAGGTAGAGTGGGTACATGCAATTCATAAACTCATCTTTCCACTGTCTTCAGCTTACACCCCTGCCCTCATTTTCCTCTTTGGCCTGATTTCCCCTATTTCTTGATTAGGGGGGAAAAAAAAAAACAAAAAGAAAAAGAACAAGAAAAACTTCACTTGTACATTAAGTATTTCTGTAAACTGCAACTAATCCTTTTTTGGAATGAGGCAGGATATAAATAAATAAATATAAATAAATAAATAAGTTCCATCTTCCCCCAGGGTGCCCCACTCCACTTGGATTTAGGTCATCCACGTGTCTGTTTGTGATCTATTTTCGAATTGCTGAATTCTGACTGTGTAAGCAGAAATCACAGGGCTGGCTCTGGGATGGAGACACCTGCCTGAGCTGCCAATCCATGGAGCCCCGCAGCCCAAGTGCAGGCTGAGAGCAGCTCAGAGGCCTGGGGAAGATGCTGGACCTTCCACGGAGGGACTGTCAGCACGCCGGACCTGGGCAGTCCCTCGAATCCAGAGGAACAATCAATAGTCACATCTCTTCCTGGGCCTCAGCTTGAACTTATGGGAAATGGGGGTTTTGGACAAAGAGCATCTCTGAGGGTGGAAAGGGGATTTTGCAGAGCTCCTGGTGCAGGGTCTGGGATAACGTATGGTCCCTGGTATCTACAGACCTTTCTCTTGCACGGGTGGTCTTCAGATGCTGTGTTCTAGGCTCGGCCTTACCTGCTCTTTGCCACAATTAAAGCAGCAGACACTCTCAAGGTTCAGAACAGAGCAGAGAGACGGAGCTGACTTCAGACCTGCCCATAAAGTGGACGATCCCCAAGCCACCCACACAATTCTGGGGCCTCGTGGTCAGGGTGAAAGAGGTACAGAGCAGAGGTGTACCGATGCCCCAGGCTCCAGCCTCAGCCGGTCCTAAACATCCCCACACCGTGGCAGAATGATCTCACAAAATGCAAACCTTCCCAGTACCCTCAGAATACAGTCTGAACACACAAGTGCAGGATGAGGGTCCGAGTGATTTGGCCCCTGCTCTCTCCCGCTTCACCCACCCTGAAGAGCCCCCAGTTCTTTGACAGCAGCACCCACCTTTCTCATGCCTCAGGGCACTCACATCTGCTCCTCCATCTGCAGGGAGCCCTCTCCCTTTTCCACTCCTTAACCTGACCCTGCTTCAGGCCTCAGCTTAGATGTTACTTTGTCTGGAAGCTTTTCTTGCTGCTGCCCCCGACCCCCTAGCCGGGCTGGGACCACCGCTGCGTGTTCTCCTGTAACACCCTGTCCTCCCCCAGTCACGGCACTCAGAGCATCACTGAAAATGTCTGCTGGGTGGGGTAAGGGCCGGCCACCACACTGGAGACAGGGCAAGGCTATGCCTCCTTTTGTCCCCTGTCATTTCCCTGGCACCAAAGCCCATAACTGGCAGATACCAGGAACTCAATAAATATAGATTGAGAAGAAGATGATTAAATGAGATGACACTCAGTCCGCCAAGCACCAGCAGTTTGTCACCAGGCAATTGTCCTCAGGGGACCTGGCTCTATACCCAGGGGCCATTCCGGGCCTTGAAAAAGGGAAATTGGCAAGAAACAAACAAGGTCTACATCTGCGAGGACATGGTGGGACAGAGAAGTCACGGTGGGGATTCAGAGCTGGGCAGAAAGGAAGCTCTGTCATAGGGAATGGGCTAGGTGGGCAGAGGTGGGGCAACAGATGGGATGATGTGGGGAGGGTTCAAGTCCCATCAGGACAGGGGACTAGGACACACTGGGGTCACTGGCTTTGCACCTGACCCTATCCTGGGTCAGATCAGGAGGTACCTGGCAGGGGGTGGCCCTTGGTCCAATCGGCTTTCTGGCTTGGTCAGGCACACCTGGGGATGGGTACCATCCTGCTCGGTAAGTAGCCATGCAGAGGTAGAGGACAGAGGTGGCTGCCGATAGACACCAGGCTTTAAAAGAGTCAGGTAGGGCTGCCCTGGTGGCGCAGTGGTTAAGAATCTGCCTGCCAATGCAAGGGACACAGGTTCGAGCCCTGGCCCAGGAAGATCCCACATGCCGCAGAGCAACTAAGCGTGTGTGCCACAACTACTGAGCCTGAGCTCTAGAGCCTGTGAGCCACAACTACTGAGCCCGCGTGCCACAACTACTGAAGCCTGCACGCCTAGAGCCCGTGATCTGCCACAAGAGAAGCCACCGCAATGAGAAGCCCGCACACCGCAACGAAGAGTAGCCCCCGCTCGTCTTAACTAGAGAAAGCCCGCACTCAGCAATGAAGACCCAACACAGCCAAAAATAAATATTGATTAATTAAAAAATAAAAATAAAAATAAAAGAGTCAGGTACCTTGTTGTTGTAGGGACATCCAACTTGTAATTCCTCCTCCTCAACCCCGTAATTTCTACCCTCACCCACTGCCCAGAAGAAGCCCTCATCAGGGGCTGCACAGAGTCCTCTGTGTCCCAGCTCCTGCTCTCCTGTTTGGGAAGCTTTCCAGGATGCCAGCCACATCCTGACACTGTGGGAAGCAGAGATGAGAAACTCACTGGCTCCTGGTCTTCCTGAGGGCCTGGGGGTGACACACTCTACTGTCCCCCTTAATCAGCTCCCCTTCTAATCCTGACTTTCTCAGAGACAACAAGGGACCTTCACCCCCAGAGACTCCAAACCACAGTGGTCAGAGCACACCTGTTTGGGAGTGATACCTGAGTGGGGAGACAGATGCTAATGAGCAGAACACAAGTGTCCCCAGACGAGTGTGGCAGGGAGCCTGTGGAAGAAGTGAGTGATGTCGCAGAACAGACCAGGTCAGCCCCCAAACACAGCAGGGGACCGAACAAGAGAAAGGCCATGCGGCGGTTTCCAGCCAGACCCCAGCCAGGAGAGATGCCCCAAGAAGAGGTGGAGTGAAGGAGCTGAGGGCAGAACCCCCCACCAAGTCATAACGAGGATAATGTGGACCTTAAGGGGATTTTCAGAAAGCCCCTTCACATTTTGAATCCTGAGAATTACAGAGACACACACACCCAGGACAAAGTGAGAACTCTCTCACGGAGAGAGTTCCCAGGACGTCATGAGAACATCACTGAATTGGATGGAGGTCCAGGATTGCCCCCACCCCCTCTGCACCCCCAGCCCCAATTCTTCCCCAAGCGTATTTTAACAGGGAGCTAGTGGTCCTGAAAGATGGGTGACAACAAGAAAGGAAACAAATAATGAATGTATGAGCAGAATTTCCCCCAAAATGGATTAAGAGAGGGAGAAGCAGGCATGGGGAAGAAAGGCTCATCAGAAAGAGCAGATAAAGAAAATGTAAAATCCATTACAAGGAATTATCTCTCAGGGAGAGAAAAAAAAAGAAAGATGAAGAGTTCAGACAAACATTCTCCCCAGTCTCAAAGAAATTACAGATAACATGGTCTCTCTAAGGAAAAAGAAAGCTAGGATGAGAGACGAGAGTTCAAAGAGGAGATTATAAAACAACAAACGGAGATAAAAAACAAGCAGTGGAGCTGAGGAAAGAGAAGCCAGGAGACCCTGTCTGGGGGCTCGGCGGGAGGGCTAGAGGGGAGGGTCCAGCTGTTCAGTTACGGGGAGGGCGGCAGCACTAGGTGGAGGGGAGCAGCTGAGGCCCTGAAGCCTGGGCAGCAAAGCTGCTGCCGGGCAGAAGAGCAGCTCAGAGAGAAGCGCATTTACAGGCTAGGGCGTAACTAAAGTTCTCTGTCCACCCCCTGCCAAATCGTGGAGCAGGGCTTTCCCCAAATCCTCCTTCCACCGGCCTGGGACTTCAGCCGCCCTGGAACCACTGCCCACCCCACTGGACCATCATGTCCCCACTATCAGTGCCACCAGAGAGCCATCTTGCTCTGTGAAGTCCCTGAGGACGGCAGCGGCAGCAGCAGGAGGAACAAGCTGTAGCTGTCACTTCTGAAATGCACACAGCATTGTCCCTGTTTCTGGATGATGCCACAGGACTCAGGTCCTCAAATGAATCTTGCATTGATATTTCCACCAGCGGAGGGAGCCCTGGTGAGGTGCCTTTCAATATTTTTAAAATGATTTTTCCTCTTGGCTGTACTTCATAATCAGTCATCAGACACTGGAAGCCAGAATTCTCTTTCTTGCTGAAATGATTTGTTCTCTGGCAGGATGCAAGGTTTATGACTCTGGAATCCAGCTCACGATCCAAGCTGAGCGTCGCGGAAGGCCTCGGGCCCCTGGTCTCCCTCTGCCATTCTCACAGCACGGACTGAATAAAGCGACAGCTGCAGCTCTGTCTGAGCACCCAGATTCACAGGGCAAGTTCAAAGGCAGGGACATTCCAGGCCTTCTCAAAGGAGGTTGTCTTCTTCCCCTTAAGTTGAAGCCCTCCTTGATACCCCAGTGGAACAATGGAAATAACACCCTGGAGTTCTACAGGGTGAGCCACAGGGATCCTGGGTCTGATTCCCCTTCCAACAAAACTATACCAGAGCGCACGGCTCGTGAGACAGCGGAGCGGCAAAGCAGAGGGCGATGGAGGCCCTCACCTTATCAGAAAGACAGCAGTGAGGATGATGCAAAATGTCTGATTTAGTCAGATGCCTGCTTCAGGGCTCTGGCACACCTGTCCCACCCCAGGCAAGCACCGGGCAAGGAAGAGAACTAGCCATGGACAATGGTGGGTCAAGTTGTCCAGGTCTCTGGAGGCCCAGCCACAGAGAAGTCCCACAATCTCCAGCACTGTCAACGTGGTTCTTTCTTTTTATCACCTTCAAACAAAACATTTGTTAATGGATAATATGTCTCATACGCTGCGTCTACAATGGAGGAAATCTGTATCCATATCTCTAGGGAGATGCAGACAGGAAGCTCAACATACCCAGTTTTGGTCCTCAACATGCACTGAGACTGGGGTCCCAAAAATGCAGTACGTGCATCCCATCCTGGGTTCCAAGGCCATCAAGCCACCAAGCACCCGCAGGACCTGATACAGTCTGGATCCAAATACGCACTGATCACGACAGAAAAGAAAGCACTGTGCTTCGTGTCATTTGTGTGATGTGGTCTTAAATCTGTCCCCATCTTTAGGACTACGGTTTCAGGAACTACTGAATACCTCAAAATCTGGAAGAGGCTCAGAAACCTAGAATGGGAAGGAACCTCGGAGGTCAGCTAGTCAAAAATCCCACTGACAACAGAAACCCCCTCTATAGTATCTGGAGTCTGGACTCTGCATGAATACCCCCAGGGATGGGGCACTCACTACCTCACAAAGCAGCCCATGATGTCTTCTGACAGCTCTGTTAGAAACTTACTTTTATTGCAAGCTGTCTCCCTATAATCTCTCCCTTCCGGAATGATACAGAGCACACCCTCATACCTTTATATGACATACTGTCCTAGGACCACTTCAAGGGTCATATGTGCTTTTAGAAGGCAAGGCCTCAATTATCAATGGTACCTAGTCCACCTAAGCAGCCCTCAAATCCCATCTCTTTCCTACAATTCTTTCGAGTCCTTCAATCCTTTCCAAGCCTCCCTGCCAGAGCCTTGGTCCATACTCTCAACATCTCTCTCCTAAACTATTTCAATGGCCTCCTCACCATCCTTCATGCCTCCAATCTCTCTTCCTCCCAGCCCCTCACCACATGGAATTATCCTTCTAAAAAGAAACCTAACTATGCCATCACCCCTTTTAATATCCTTCGATGGTTCCCCATTGCCTTTGGACAAACCCCACAATTCTCAGTAGGGATGTTTATAATGGATAGCTAGCTATTCTAGAACGTGTAACCTATATGGAACTCAGAGGATGTGCCAGGCAAAGCCTACGGTATCTCATTTAAGCCTTTAAGCTCCACTTCTAGCCCCATTTAACAAGTGAAGAAAAAAAGGCCTTTGTCAAGTCTCTAAGTAGCTTTCTCAAGAATAAATGTCTGGCAAGTGCCAGATGTTAGATCCCAGTGTTTCTTGCATAGGTACCCACTCGCTGTAGTTCAGCACCTGAGGATGGGCCTTGGCAATCTCTCCAGCACCATCTTCCATCTTCCTCTCCCCAGAGGTTCTATGATCTGGCTACACTACACTCACTGCCTCAAGCAGAAGCAACTATTGGCAGTTCCTTACACAAATTTTTGGGCCACACACTGTGGAGATGTGGCCTGGCTTCCCTGCTGGAAATCCTTAGCCTGCCACCCACCTGGCAGCCCCTGTCCATCCAGCAGCTCAGGTGACTGCTCCTCAATCATGAACCAAGACTAAGCAATTCCTCTTCTGGAGTCTCTTACCCCAGCTGCTGTCATATGCTGGGCCCCGTGTGTTCACTTGTCTGTCACCACTCCGGATGTTAAGCCCTTGGAGACAATGTCTATATCTTATTCGTAACTTTATTCACAGAACCTAGCACAGGCCTGGAAGAAGGTCAGTCAAGATGTGAATGAAGGAGTCAGGTCCTGCTCTTGGACCACCAGCTGTCACATGAGGTCCTCCAACCTCTATGATGCAAGGCCCCACCTTTCAGCATGCTTGGTATGCTTCTTTTTATTAAATGTATACACTGTATAAAGTGTCTGGACACCCCATAAATAGTAGCTATTGCTACTATTGTAAAGAAAGAGTTCCAGGAAAATAATGAAGAGTATATGAAAAGATAAAAGCGCTATGATAGTGGGGGACAGCCAATAGTATGAGGAAAAATGCACTGGCCTTTTAGGTTAAATGACTTAACCCAGCATTTTCTAAAGTGAATTCTATCGAGAACTCCTTAAATAGTACGAGGTCCTGTGAGGACTAACATCAACAATAACAACACGCAAAGTCCTCTGGTCAATGAACATTGGAAGAAAAAATGGCAACATCAAAAATTAAACACTTCTTTACTACAAACTTTTACTATGCTAATATGTGTTGTGAATGATCATAAGATATATTTGACATACAGCGTTTCCCATACTTAGTATTCCTCAGGGCTCTTCCTCTGGGAAGCATCTCCTGGAAACATGGTTGCTCACAACACACTTTTGGAAAAGCGAAATTAATCTCGCCATCAGGGCAGGTGTTTCAACTGATTGTTTTTACCCAAAGAAGGCTGTAGATTTTCCCCTGATGAGGTTATTTTGTTAGGCTTTACCAGCCTGCCATAATGATTTTTTTTATATGAATATATATCAATCCCAATCTCCCAACTCATCTCACCACCACCACGCTCCCCAACTTTACCCTGTTGGTGTCCATACGTTTGTTCCCTACATCTGTGTCTCTCTTTCTGCCTTGCAAACCAGTTTATCTGTACCATTTTTCTAGATTCCACATATATGCATTAATATACGATATTTGTTTTTCTCTTTCTGATTTACTTCACTCTGTATGACAGTCTCTAGATCCAGCCACGTCTATACAAATGACCCAATTTCATTCCTTTTTATGGCTGAGAAATATGCCATTGTATATATGTACCACATCTTCTTTATCCATTCGCCTGTCGATGGGCATTTAGGTTGTTTCCATGACCTGGCTATTGTAAATAGTGCTGCAATGAACATTATGGTGCATGTGGCTTTTTGAATTGTGGTTTTCTCTGGGTATATGCCCAGGAGTGGGATTGCTCGGTTATATGGTAATTCTATTTTTAGTTTTATAAGGAACCTCCATACTGTTCTCCATAGCGGCTGTATAAATTTACATTCCCACCAATAGTGCAGGAGGGTTCCCTTTTCTCCACACCCTCTCCAGCACTTGTTGTTTGTAGATTTTCTGATGATGCCCATTCTAACTGGTGTGAGGTGATACCTCATTGTAGTTTTGATGTGCATTTCTCTAATAATTAGTGATGTTGAGCAGCTTTTCATGTGCCTCTTGGCCATCTGTATGTCTTCTTTGGAGAAATGTCTATTTAGGTCTTCTGCCCATTTTTGGATTGGGTTGTTTGTTTTTTTTAATATTGAGCTGCATGAGCTATTTATATATTTTGGAGATTAATCCTTTGTCCATTGATTCATTTGCAAATATTTTCTCCCATTCTGAGGGTTGTCTTTTCGTCTTGTTTATAGTTTCCTTTGCTGTGAAAAAGCTTTTAAGTTTCATTAGGTCCCCTTTGTTAATTTTTGTTTTTATTTCCATTACTCTAGGAGGTGGATCAAAAAAGATCTTGCTGTGATTTATGTCAAAGAGTGTTCTTCCTATGTTTTCCTCTAAGAGATTTATAGTGTCCGGTCTTAGATTTAGGTCTTTAATCCATTTTGAGTTTATTTTTGTGTATGGTGTTAGGGAGTGTTCTGATTTCATTCTTTTACAAGTAGCCATCCAGTTTTCCCAGCACCACTTATTGAAGAGACTGCCTTTTCTCCATTGTATATCCTTGCCTTCTTTGTCATAGATTAGTTGACCATGGGTGCGTGGGTTTATCTTTGGACTTTCTATCCTGTTCCATTGATCTATATTTCTGTTTCTGTGCCAGTACCATATTGTCTTGATTACTATAGCTTTGTAGTATAGTCTAAAGTCAGGGAGTCTGATGCCTCCAGCTCCGTTTTTTTCCATCAAGATTGCTCTGGCTATTCAGGGTCTTTTGTGTCTCCATACAAATTTTAAGATTTTTTTGTTCTAGTTATGTAAAAAATGCCATTGGTAATTTGATAGGGATTGCACTGAATCTGTAGATTGCTTTGGGTAGTATAGTCATTCTCACAATACTGATTCTTCCAGTCCAAGAACATGGTATATCTCTCCAACTGTTTGTGTCATATTTGATTTCTTTCATCAGTGTCTTATAGTTTTCTGAGTACAGGTCTTTTACCTCCTTAGGTATGTTTATTCCTAGGTATTTTATTCTTTTTGTTGCAATGGTGAATGGGATTTTTTCCTTAATTTCTCTTTCTGATCTTTTGTGGTTAGTGTATGGGAATGCGAGAGATTTCTGTGTATTAATTTTGTATCCTGAAACTGTACTGAATTCACTGACTAGCTCTAGTAGTTTTCTGGTGGCATCTTTAGGATTATCTATGTATAGTATCATGTCATCTGCAAACAGTGACAGCTTTACTTCTTCTTCTCCAATTTGTATTCCTTTTATTTCTTTTTCTTCTCTGATTGCCATGGTTAGGACTTCCAAAACTATGTTGAATAATAGTGGCGAGAGTGGACTTCCTTGTCGTGTTCCTGATCTTAGAGGAAATGCTTTCAGTTTTTCACCATTGAGAATGATGTTTGCTGTGTGTCTGTCATCTATGGCCTTTATTATGTTGAGGTAGGTTCCCTATATGTCCACTTTCTGGAGAGGTTTTATCATAAATGGGTGTTGAATTTTGTCAAAAGCTTTTTCTGCATCTATTGAGATGATCATATGGATTTTCTTCTTCAATTTGTTCATATGGTGTATCACATTGATTGAATTGCATATATAGAAGAATCCTTGCATCCCTGGGATAAATCCCACTTGATCATGGTGTATGATCCTTTTAATCTGCTGTTGGATTCTGTTTGCTAGTATTTTGTTGAGGATTTTTGCATCTATATTCATCAGTGATATTGGTCTGTAATTTCCTTTTTTTGTAGTATCTTTGTCTGGTTTTGGTATCAGGGTGATGGTGGCCTTGTAGAACGAGTTTGGGAGTGTTCCTTCCTCTGCAATTTTTGGAAGAGTTTGAAAAGGATGGGTGTTAGCTCTTCTCTAAATGTTTGATAGAATTCACCTGTGAAGTCATCTGGTCCTGGACTTTTGTTTGTTGGAAGATTTTTAATCATCATTTTAATTTCATTACTTGTGATTAATCTCCTCATACTTTCTTTTTCTTTTTCTTTTTTTTTAATTTATTTATTTATTTATTTATGGGTGTGTTGGGTCTTCGTTTCTGTGCAAGGGCTTTCTCTAGTTGCGGCGAGTGGGGGCCACTCTTCATCGCGGCGCGCAGGCCTCTCACTATCGTGGCCTCTCTTGTTGTGGAGCACAGGCTCCAGATGCGCAGGCTCAGTAATTGTGGCTCACAGGCCCAGTTGCTCCGCGTCATGTGGGATCTTCCCAGACCAGGGCTCGAACCCGTGTCCCCTGCATTGGCAGGCAGATTCTCAACCACTGCGCCACCAGGGAAGCCCTCCTCATACTTTCTATTTCTTCTTGGTTCTGTCTTGGAAGGTTATACCTTTCTAAGAATTTGTCCATTTCTTCCAGGTTGTCCATTTTATTGGCATAGAGTTGCTTGTAGTAGTCTCTTAGGATGCTTTGTATTTCTGCAGTGTCCGTTGTAACTTCTCCTTTTTCATTTCTAATTTTATTGATTTGAGTCTTCTCCCTCTTTTTCTTGATGAGTCTGGCTAAAGGTTTATCAATTTTGTTTATCTTCTCAAAGAACCAGCTTTTAGTTTTATTGATCTTTGCTATTGTTTTCTTTGTTTCTATTTCATTTATTTCCGCTCTGATCTTTATGATTTCTTTCCTTCTACTAACTTTGGGTTTTGTTTGTTCTTCTTTCTCTAGTTCCTTTAGGTGTAAGGTTAAATTGTTTATTTGAGATTTTTGTTTTTTGAGGTAGGACTGTATTGCTATAAACTTCCCTCTTAAAAACACTTTTGCTGCATCCCATAGGTTTTGGATCCTCGTGTTTTCATTGTCATTTGTCTCTAGGTATTTTTTGATTTCCTCTTTGATTTCTTCAGTGATCTCTTGGTTATTTAATAACATATTGTTTAGCCTCCATGTGTTTGTGTTTTTTACATTTTTCTCCCTGTAATTCATTTCTAATCTCATAGTGTTGTGGTCAGAAAAGATGCTTGATATGATTTCAATTTTCTTAAATTTACTGAGGCTTGATTTGTGACCCAAGATGTGATCTATCCTGGAGAATGTTCCATGTGCATTTGAGAAGAAAGTGTAATCTGCTGTTTTCAGATGGAATGTCCTATAAATATCAATTAAATCTAACTGTTCTACTGTGTCATTTAAAGCTTGTGTTTCCTTATTAATTTTCTGTCTGGATGATCTGTCCATTGGTGTAAGTGAGGTGTTAAAGTACCCCACTATTATTGTGTCATTGTCGATATCCTCTTTTATAGCTGTTAGCATTTGCCTTATGTATTGAGGTGCTCCTATGTTAGGTGCATATATATTTATAATTGTTATGTCTTCTTTTTGGATTGATCCCTTGATCATTATGTAGTGTCCTTCCTTGTCTCTTGTAACATTCTTTATTTTAAAGTCTATTTTATCTGATATAAGTATTGCTACTACAGCTTTCTTTTGATTTCCATTTGCATGGAATATCTTTTTCCATCCCTACACTTTCAGTCTGTATGTGTCCCTAGGTCTGAAGTGGGTCTCATGTAGACAGCATATAGATGGGTCTTGTTTTTGTATGCATTCAGCAAGCCTGTGTCTTTTGGTTGGAGCATTTAATCCATCCACATTTAAGGTGATTATCGATATATATGTTCCTATTACCATTTTCTTAATTGTTTTGGGTTTGTTTTTGTAGGTCCTTTTCTCCAGTTGTGTTTCCCACTTAGAGGAGTTCCTTTAGCATTTGTTGTAGAGCTGGTTTGGTGGTGCTGAATTCTCTTAGCTTTTGCTTGTCTGTAAAGCTTTTTATTTCTCCGTTGAATCTGAATGAGATTCTTGCTGGGTAGAGTAATCTTGGTTGTAGGTTCTTCCCTTTCATCACTTTAAATATATCATGCCACTTCCTTCTGGCCTGTACAGTTTCTGCTGAGAAATCAGCTGTTAACCTTATGGGAGTTCCCTTGTATGTTATTCGTTGTTTTTCCCTTGCTGCTTTTAATAATTTTTCTTTGCCTTTAATTTTTGTCAATTTGATTACTATGTGTCTCGGTGTGCTTCTCCTTGGGTTTATCCTGCCTAGACTCTCTGAGCTTCCTGGACTTGGGTGCTATTTTCTTTCCCACGTTAGGGAAGTTTTCGACTATAATCTCTTCAAATATTTTCTCTGGTCCTTTCTCTCTCTCTTCTCCTTCTGGGACCCCTATAATGTGAATGTTGGTGCATTTAATGTTGTCCCAGAGGTCTCTTAGGCTGTCTTCATTTCTTTTCATTCTTTTTTCTTTATTCTGTTCCATGGCAGTGAATTCCACCATTCTGTCTTCCAGGTCACTTATCTGTTCTTCTGCCTCAGTTATTCTGCTATTGATTCCTTCTAGTGTATTTTTCATTTCAGTTATTGTATTGTTCATCTCTGTTTGTTCTTTAATTCTTCTTGGTGTTTGTTCTTTAATTCTTCTAGGTCTTTGTTAAACATTTCTTGCATCTTCTCGATCTTTGCCTCCATTCTTTTTCCGAGGTCCTGGATCATCTTCACTCTCATTATTCTGAATTCTTTTTCTGGAAGGTTGCCTATCTCCACTTCATTTAGTTGTTTTTTGGGGGTTTCATCTTGTTCCTTCATCTGGTACACAGTCCTCTGACTGTTCATTTTGTCTGTCTTTCTGTGAATATGGTTTTCGTTCCACAGGCTGCAGGACTGTAGTTCTTCTAGCTTCTGCTATCTGCCCTCTGGTGGATGAGGCTATCTAAGAGGCTTGCGCAAGCTTCCTGATGGGAGGAACTGGGGTTGGGTAGAGCTGGATGTTACTCTGGTGGGCAGAGCTCAGCAAAACTTTAATCTGCTTGTCTGCTAATGGGTGGGACTGGGTTCCCTCCCTATTGGTTGTTTGGCTGGAGGCAACCCAGTGCTGGAGCCTACCTGGCTCTTTGGTGTGGCTAATGGTGGACTCCAGGAGGGCTCACGCTAAGAAGTACTTTCTAGAACCTCTGCTGCCAGTGTCCTTGTCCCCGCGGTGAGCCGCAGCCACCCCCCAACTGTGCAGGAGACCCTCCAACACTAGCAGATAGGTCTGGTTCAGTCTCCTATGGGCCATTGCTCCTTCCCCTGGTTCCTGATGCACAAACTACTTTGTGTGTGCCCTCCAAGACTGGAGTCTCTGCTTCCCCCAGTCCTGTCAAATTCCTGAAATCAAATTCCACTAGGCTTCAAAGTTTGATTCTCTGGGAATTCCTCCTCTTGTTGCCAGACCCCCAGGTTGAGAAGTCTGAGGTGGGGCTCAGAACCTTCACTCCAGTGGGTAGACTTCTGTAGTATAACTGTTGTCCAGTTTGTGAGCCACCCACCCAGTGGTTATGAGGTTTGATTTTACTGTGATTCCATCCCTCCTACCGTCTCACTGCGGCTTCTCCTTTGTCTTTGGATGTGGGGTATCTTTTTCAGTGAGTTCCAGTGTCTTCTTGTCAATGATTGTTCAGCAGTTAGTTGTGATTCCGGTGCTCTCACAAGAGGGAGTGAGAGCACATCCTTCTACTCCACCATCTTGAACCAATCTCTCCCATGATTTAAATATCAACTCTGTCACCCATCATTTTAGCTACTTAATATGATCAGTAACCTAATCATTTACATGATTTATAATATCATAGGACAAGAACAAGCATGCTTTTTCTATCGCTGAGACTGAATCTCTGTGCATCAGTGCTTATAGAGAAAACGTTTCAGGCAGCAAATGTTTTCAAGATCAGGCTCATAATAAAGTTAATAATGAGTTTCATAAGTGTATTTCTAACCATGTCTCTCCATGACAGCCAATGACATCACACCAAAAATATTGGCTGAAATGGGTCTCCATGGAGGAAAGCAATTCTCAATAGAGGAAGTTTGTCTGATGCCAGCATTATCGGATTATAAACCTTAGAGTGTCCAAAGGATTGACGGATTGAATAGCTTTCAGGTAATCTACTAAAAGTATTGTTTCTCTCAAGCTACATTTGATGGGGATTAAGCAGTGGCAAGTTCAAAGTTTTACTTCTAAACAAGTGCCTGGGGTACAGCCAGTACTCACCACTGGGTGCCAATAGAGCCATGTGCTAGGAAAGGCAGCTGAGCCAGAGGTAAGACCTTGCATTTGCCTGCTGTCATCATGGGACAACATAGCCATGCCCTTGAGGTCAAAGGCTCATGGAGAAGTGTAAAGGTGGCTTGCTTCCAAATGATTGCTTTCCCTGCCCCTAAGGAGACAGCAAATTCAATGTGGATTATTCACCAACCTCTTGCACTACTTACCTAAGTCTCTGGTTTAAAATGGCAGATGGCACATTTCCCCCCAAATTCTAACTAAAATATTTATGAATACAGAGAAATGATTTTTTTTAAATCAAAGAAAAAAAGATGAAGACAATTTGGCAATCATCCTATTATAAATATTGGGGGAATTTCCATTGAATATAAGGTTGATGGATATGGATTGAGAAATATAACTACCTAAGTTTTCTGGCAAAAGACAGGACAGCCTGGCCCTTCTAAAATGGCATAGGCAGATATTCTAACATCACCCTTCCCTTCCTTGCTTGCTCTTGAGATTGGTACCCAGGGTCTAAGCTAACCTGAAGAGTGCACAGTAATTCCATGCGCATGTGGTTCCTGCTCTTAGGCAGCTAGACAAATTTCCCATCTTCCCAAACATATGACAGCAAAGGCTCTTGAAGGGTGATCTGCAGAACATTAGTCTTATAAAATGTATCACAAAGAGCCTCATCTAGCCCCATCACAAGGAGCTACAGAGCCATCAAAGCCTCAGAGAGGCCATTCAGTAAAGAATCCTTTATGGTTTTGTCTCACTATTTCTTAAATGCATTTGAATAATTTTATTTTTCACTTAATGTCTAATACACATTTGGAAGAACTACTGTTCCTTGAAACATATTTTCAGAAAATGTTCTAAATCCATTCAGGAAAAACAGTTTCCAGAGAACTAGAGCAAGAAGTGGAGAAGTATGGGGACAGGCAAGGACACACTGAATTCTGGGAAATGTAGTCCCCCCCAGCAAAGCACACTGGGCTGAGACAGATTTAGAAAGAAGCTTAGTCCTACAGCAGGGATTAGTCCTCACCGGGTAATATATTTAGAGTGCCAGAGAAAGTGACCATGGATAAAACAACGTACAATGTGGTAAACAACACAACCTGCAAAATAATTCAGAGGACATTTCTTTTTTTTTTTTTTTTAATGAAACTTACAAAGAACTAAAAGAAAACAGACTAAGATGGAAGTCACAGGAAGAGACAGAAAAATAATAAGCTGAGCTTAAGAGGCAGTTGGTGAGTTAAGGAAAGAAGGGTTGCCAATAGAACCAAACTTTTCTAATCCCAATATTCAAGTCTACATTGGAATGGACAAAGAGAAGACTGAATTGGTGAGATGACGCCTCCTTTCCCTGGCTATGTGAGGGCAATGACAGAAATGGCAATGGCAAGGGGTGAAACATACGGAGAAGACCAAGGATGGGGAGCAAGGCCAGAATTACAGAAGATTCTTAGAAAATACAAATCTGCAAATACACAAAAACTTTAACAGAACCAAATGAAGATACAAATGAAGGTATATTTTTTGAATTTTAGAAGAATCAATTGTAAATCAAAAGAAACTACAGTACTTGAAACAAAATTATTTCAAATAAATCTAAACATTTTCTGGTAAAATAGATATTTTAATTGAACAAACAGTACATATTACAACAAATTCCTACAGAAAAAATGTGATGTTGACTAAAATCAGATTATTTTGGATTTTTCCTTTCTTACACTAAAAACAGAGAAAAAGGAGTAAATGTCTCCAGCTTATGTAATAACACAAGAAAAGTGGATTACAGGTTAAGGATGGCATTGCTGGATATAAAGGTCCAGAAATTAATAAAAAGTGACATACTTGGAATAACTGCATAAATATATAACCCAGCAGATTGGAAAAATAGCATGAATATAAAATCCAGCCACCTGAAAGAAATAACAGAGTTCAGAAACCAAGATAGTCAAATCATGCTACAAAGGCAATGATGCTGAACACTGAAATAATTTAAGCACATAGTTTATATGTGTTAACTCTGATTTTTGGATTTCTGATAATTAAATGCCAACCTGTCACTTTCCTCTCAAAAGTAGATAGAATATCAAGAAGCAATACTAAGTTCCCTTGTTTGGAACACAAGAATGCAAGGTATTGGATAGTAGGAGAAACATCTCTGGACCACACTGGGTACCATAGAAAAGCAGAGGAGGATTATGAAGGAAGAAAGAGACAAAAAGCAGTCTGTGGGTGAGGCATGGCAGAGGAGAAAATAAATGAGGTAACTCTATAGATAAATTTTCCAAGACTTCAAGCAGTTATAACCTCCAGGAACACATGAAGAACTCTTATTAACCAATGAGAAAGAGAGAAATTATTCAATAATCAATGATAAAGAGAGCAAAAAATGAGCAAAAGAAGCAAACATTATCAGGAAAAATGTATGCTAAATTAACATGTGAAGAAAACTCAATCTTCATAGTGATCAAGGTATGCAAATCAAGATCATTTTCTTGACTGGCAAAGATAAGAAGTCCAAAATATAGTAAGGGGTAAAGAAGACATGGATCAGTGGAATATCACACACATCACTGGGGGCATGAGTTAATATAACCACTCTGGAAAACAAAATGATACTATATGTTGATTTTTAAGTTGATTATTCACAACCCAGCAATTCCATCTCTGTACATAGTCAAGAGAAACTCTTGTACATGAGCACATGTATAAGTCAAATAGTGTTAATGACAGTAATGTTTATAATAATAATAATAAAAACCTATAAATAAATCGTGTCCAAGTCCAGGGAAATAGATAAATCATATACTCAGAAAATATTATACACCCATGAAAATTAACCAACTTTGTTACACAGAACAAACGTTATTAACATAATGTTGAATTTAAAATTTATTCCCAGGAGAATATTTACAACATGGTATCCTTATTTAAAGTTCAAAACCATTTAAACTAAACAGTGCTTCGAACAGGAAGAGTGTGGCATGTAAATAAATATGTGATAGAATCATAAAAATAAGGGAACCTACCATGATAAATAACTATAAGACCTATTAAAATGTATAGAATAACTGTTTTCAGGCCTTTATATATCAACCATGTAGTACATGACTACATTTGAGATAATGAAAAAAACATGAGAAGAACCCAATAGTCACACTAGATCTTCTTACCTAAAGACATTTTTCAATCCATTTTGCATATACATCCAACAAAAGCACGGATTAGCAATCTCAGTAGGTGGGGGGAACAGTTTGTGGTAGCAAGGTGAGACAAATTTGTGAAGCATGTTGAGAGAGGAATAGCTGCAGTGAAAAAGTACAAAATATCTCTGCAAGAATTGCATGCATCTTCTTGAATGTCTCCTAGGATATGTATCCAGCTCGCAAAGAATCTACGAGGATGTGATTGACCTGCTAGGAGGATGGAGAAATAGGCAGGTACTTCAGAGTCTCAGGATGCTGGAGCTATGTTAAACTTTAGGCTCAGCAAACTGTAAACATCTTGATGAATATCAATCACTTTCAATTGAGATCCCAGGAAGCTGTGTCCTAAGAGTAAGAATTCTATTTTAAGAGTGAGGGAAAGATTACAATCATCAGAGGAAGAAAATACAAGCCAGACCCTTCAACATTTCTCACACAATGTAAGTGGAGAGATTCCTTAAAAATCACAACTTAACAAAACTGACTCAAGAAATAATATAAAATCTAAATACACTCATTGCATGTGTATGTGTGGTCAACATGAGTTTGCTTCACTAGTGGAATCTCCCAAACATTTAAGAATGAAGTTACACCCATGTCACAAGTTCTTCCAGAGACAGAAACAAGGCAAACACTTTCTACCTCATTTTAAGAACCTCAGCCCTTGATAATCTTGATACTAAAACCTAACAAGGACATTATCACACAGGATAATTACAAACTCTCCATGAACTTAAAGAAATTATCAACAAAATATTAGCAGATTAAATGTAGTGATATACAAAAAGGATAAGGAATTATGACCTAGCAGGGCTTATCTGAGCAATGAAAAATTGTTTAACTTTCAAAAATCAATCAAAGTGAAAGTTTCTGAACAAGATGGTGCAGACTCATTTCTCCCTCCTCCTCCCTGTTAAGTACAACTATACACCCTGGAAATAATGCAAGAGGCAACCAAAGGAGAACCTTGAAAGATAGAAAGGGGGCAAACTGGTCAAAGAACCCAGGACTAGAGGAACAGCAGAGTGATAGAGTGCCCTATGGTCCCCAACCAACAGAAGAAAGCAAAGCCTTGAATTGGGAACTACAATCTAGCAACAGAAGGTGGCCCATGTAGGCTCATTCTTTGCCCAGCCAGCCCGGCCCAAGAACACTGGAAAGGGAGATCCATCAAGAGCCTGTCTGGCAACAAATGGCCCGGTCTAGAAACTACTCTCCTTTTGCACCAGCCTGAGCACCAGCCTGATCCAACAAAAGACACCAGGCAGCTGGGCAGCACTAGGAAGGGGGTCTCACCACGTGCTTATAGTCCAGGCATTCCTTTTGTTGCTGTGGGCACAAGACTCTGTTCCCCTACCAAGAGACACTGAGGTAGCTTGGCAGGACCAACAAGGGAGATTCCACCACAGCTAGTGCTCAGTACACGAAGCCTCTTTTTCCCCATAGGCCTGAGAATGCCCTCCATCACCAAGAGCCACCAGCTGGCCTTAGCAAGGTGCATCCTGCCACAACCTGGACTCAGCCAGGGAAGTGCTCTCCATTCCCCACAGGCAGGGTGGTCTGGCCTCAGGTGCCCAGCCTGGGAAGTGCTCCTCATCTTCACAGGCCAGAGATTCTCTTCCTTCAACCAGAGGTACCAGGTGGGGTCCATCCTGGAGAAACCCCTTCACCTTCTTCAGGAAGCATGAAGAGGGAGCTATAGGAGCCCAATGGCACCAGGTAAACCAAGCAGACCAAATCAGCAGCACAAAATAGCACCAGCTCTTAAAATTAAGTAGTCATTGTAAGCACAGCAGACAAAAATAGGCCAGACATGTATGCTTAAGCTAAACAGGATAAATCCCTACTAAAACAAAAGACTTAAATAAAACACAGTTTCCTAAGATAATCACCATGATGTTCAGTATATAATAAAAATTACTCGGGCTTCCCTGGCGGCACAGTGGTTGAGAATCTGCCTGCCAATGCAGGGGACATGGGTTCAAGCCCTGGTCCAGGAAGATCCCACATGCCGCGGAGCAACTAAGCCTGTGTGCCACAACTACTGAGCCTGCGCTCTAAAGCCTGCAAGCCACAACTACTGAGCCCACGTGCTGCAACTACTGAAGCCCATGCACCCTAGAGCCCGTGCTCCGCAACAACAGAAGCCACTGCAACGATACGGCCGCGCACTGCAACGAAGAGTGGCCCCCGCTCTCCCCAGCTAGAGAAAGCCTGAGCACAGCAACGAAGACCCAACACAGCCAAAAACAAATAAATAAAATTAAAAAAAAAATTTTTTGGGGGGGTGAAGTAGAAAAGAATAGCTTTATTGCTTTGCCAGGCAAAGGGGGCCACAGCAGGCCCAGGCCCTCAAAACTGTGTGTCACAACCTGGAGGGGGTAGTGAGGAGTTTTATAGTAATGGTTCAAAGAGAAGGGCATGATCAGCTGGTGGACATTCTTCTGACTGGTTGGTGGGGAAGTAAGCAGGAGTCAGCATCATCAGCCTTCTGGTTCCAACCGGCCTGGGGGCTACGTGCTTGTGGGCAGCATACAATTAACTTCTCCCACCTGGTGGGGGTTTCAGTATGATTTTAGACGCTATCCGTTCCAAGGTAGTCTCCCAACCAGGTGTTAGTGCCCAAAAAGTTCTCACAAAGAAACAGCACAGAAGATGTCCCCAGTGGTGTTGATGATGAGCGGGAGTTGGTCTAGCTGTAAGTTGGGAATAAAGGGTCAGCACCTGGCTTCAGGACTTAAGCTCAGCTTCTTGATGTCTCATTGCAGAAAGAATTCAGTGAGAGACAAAGTGATAGGTAACAAGTGGGTTTATTTATAGAGAAGCACACTCCACAGACAGAGTGTGGGCCATCTCAGAAGGTGAGAAAGGCCAAAATAAATAAATTTATTAAAAAAAAATTACTCATCATATCAAGAACCAGGAAAATCACAACTCAGATTAAAAAAAAAAAAGACAATCAACTGATGCAAAGACCAAGACAATCAGATGTTAGAATTATCTGATGAGGATTTTAAATTTCATTATAAAAATGCTTCAACAAGCAATTACAAATTCTCTTGAAACAAATGAAAAAATAGAAAATCTCAGCATAGAGAAAGTATAAAATAGAACTAAATGGAAATGATGGAATTGCAAATTAACAAAAATAAAAAACTCACTGGATGGGATTATTTTAGAGTTTAAAGGACAGAGTATAGAATCAGTAAACTGGCAAACAGAACAATAAAATTTACACAACATGAGACTGAAAAAAAAATGAATAGGGCCTCAGGGCCCTGTGGAATAATAATAAAATATCTAACATTAATTTCATTGGAATACCAGAAAGAGAGGAGAAAGAGTGTGGGGATGAAAGAGTATTCAGATAAATAATGGCCGGCAATTTATCAAATTCAGTGAAAGACTTAAACTTTGAGATGCAAGAATCTAGGAACCCCAAACAGGGTAAATTCAAAGAAATACATAACACAATACATCATAATACAACTTCTGAAAAACAAACACAGGAAAAAAAAATTTTTGAAAGCACACAGAGAGAAACTAGCCAAAATAAAACCAAACTAAATGACAGCAGATTCCTAATCTGAAACCATGGAGGGCAGTAGAAATGGCACAACACGTTTCCAGTGCTGAAAGAAAAGAATTCTCAACCACAAATTCTGTATCTGGCAAAACTATCTTTCAGGAATGAAAAAGAAATAAATGCATTACCAGATGAAGGAAAATGAAAAGAATTTGTGGCTAACAGACTGATCCTTAAATATTGGCTAAAGGAAGTTTATTAAACAGAAAAGAAATGGTAAAAGGATTCTTGGAGCATCAGAAATAATAAAGAACCACAGAAAGAGTAGAAATATGAGAATATACAATAGATTGACCTCCTCATGAGTTTTTTATATTTCATATTTGATGATTGAAACAGAAATTATAACACTGATACTCAAGACAATGAAATTTAGAAGTGAAGAAAGAGACCCAAATGGAAGTAAGATTTCCATATGTCACTCAAAGTGGTAAAATGTTGACTGATAGACTGATAAGTCGCATATGTATATTGTAATACCCAGAGCAACCACACACAAACACACACACACGACACCACACACACACACACAAATGAAACTGAGGAAATCTGAAAGTGAGGCAGATTCATGCACTGGATCAATGTCTACCATTGGAAGAAACAATAAAGGGTATACTGGATCTCGGGATCTCTCTGTATTATTTATTACAACTGAATGTGAATCTACATTAATTTCAAAATAAAAGTTTAACTTAAAAAAGAATATTACGAAAAGGAAGAGAAATTAGGAGGTACCAACCTTTCCAAATACTGGAGCATATTGTAAAATAATAATATTCAAAACAGCAAGGTATAGTATTAATGTAAAAAAGAGAATTAATAAGCTAGCATCAAAAAGGAAAAAAATAAATCAATGCAATTTACTGCATTGAGAGTAAAAAGTGAAAATATAAGTTATATAATTATCTCAATAGATGTAAAAGAGTCTTTGACTAAATGTAAAAATGCCTTTGACTAATACCCCTTTTGACAAAGCTGTTACCAAACTAGAAATTCAAGGGAATTTTCTCAATCTGAAAAAAGAACACTTACCAAGCACATTGGGACTTCCCTGGTAGTCCAGTGGTTAAGAATCTGCCTTCCCGTGACTTCCCTGGTGGCACAGTGGTTAAGAATCCACCTGCCAATGCAGGGGACATGGGTTCGTGCCCTGTTCCAGGAAGATCTCACATACTGCGAAACAGCTAAGCCTGTGCACCACAACTACTGTGCCTGCGCTCTAGAGCCCGCGAGCCACAACTATTGAGCCCACATGCCACAACTACTGAAGCCCCTGCGCCTAGAACCCATGCTCCGCAACAAGAGAAGCCACTGCAATGAGAAGCCCACACACCACAATGAAGAGTAGCCCCTGCTCGCCACAACTAAAGAAAGCCCACGTGCAGCAACGAAGACCCAACACAGCCAAAAATAATAATTAATTAATTAATTAATTAAAAAGAATCCACCTTCCAATGCAGGAGACGCAGGTTCAATCCCTGGTTGGGGAACTAAGATACCACATGCAGCGGGGCTACTAAGCCCAAGTGCTCTGGAGCCCACACACCACAACTAGAGAGAAGCCGCAACAAAGAACACGTGTGCAGCAACTAAGACCCGACGCAGCCAAATAAATAAATAAAATAAATATCTTTTTAAAAAATGGTGCATTATAAAAAGTTATCCTCTGAGATTAAGAACAAGATAAGGATACCCACTATCATTACATCTATTCAACTTAAATTAATGATCCTAAGTAGTGTAATAAGTAAAGAGAAAGGAATAAAGGGCATAAAAATTTAAGAAGAAAAAAAACTCTCATTTTTCATAGATGATATGATTGTGTGTATAGAAAAATCTTAAAGAATCTTCAGGCAAACTATTAGAATAAATCAATAACTAGAGTTCACTAGAAACAAGTTTCATATACAAACCAACTATGTTTCTATATACACACAATGAACAAGTAGAAAAATAAATTTAATATATACTATATATATTATCATAAATGTCAATATCTGGAGGCAAAAATCAAACAAAGATTATTCATAATCTCTACAGTGAAAGCTACAAAGCTTTCTTGAGAGAAATTAAAGACCTAAATAAATTCAGGGGATACTATGTTCATGAGTTGGATTACTGAATATTAGTAAGATGTTAATTCTCCCTAAGTTGATCTAGAGTCCATGCAATTTCAGTCGAAATCCTAAATTTATAAGAAAATGCAAAGGGCCAAAAATAGCCAAGTCTATCTTTTCTGCCCATTCCTTCCTACACAAACCACAATAAAGGCTCTTGTTCACATTTTACCCTGCTGCTTCTGCCTCCTGACTAAGCCTGGTGTGTCCCCATGTGGCCCTGTATGGTGTGGTGTGCCCCCTTCTCTTAGGAATTGTAACAAACTATCTTTTCAATAGCAGGGATCTCCTGACCTGTTGGCCTCACCATACCTGAATAATAAAACCTATATTTTAAAACACAATAAAATGAATGAACTAAAACTATATACGATGAAAATAATAGTAAATCTCACAAACGTGATATTAAGCAAAAGAAGGCCGTTACAAAAGAGGTCAGAATAAGTGCGTTAAACGTCAGTAGTGTTTCCGCTCATGAGTGTAATGACCAGAAGGGGGCATGAGGGAGCCCTCTGGGGACACTGGTGATGTTCTGTTTCTTGTTGTAGGTGTTGATTGCATGGGTGTGTTCAGAAAATTCACTGTGATTTACTCATGATTTAGGCACTTTTCTATATGAGTGTTACACTTCAGTTTTCGTTAGAAAAACCACTAGGATTCAGCCACAACTATATTCAGAATAAAATAAGAACATTCCAAAACTGGAAAGAATAAAACTAAATTATCTAACACTTCATATGATAAGTTTAAAAATTAACGATGAAATAAATACTAGCAGCAGGGAGACAAGAAGGAAAAACAAATTAATTAGAGTAACATAAAATGCAACAAAATTGATTAAATAAATCAGAACTAGTTCTTTGAAGAAATCAATTTAGAAAACTTCAGTCAAGTCTAATCAAGAAATAAAGGAAGACAATACAAAAACACAATAGTATCAATGAAGAGAAAGATATTTCAACAGGTAGATATTTTTAAATTATTTGCAAATACTATATCAAGCTTTAATGAAACATTTGAAAATGCCAGTGTTTTCTAAGATTTTCTGTACAGCAGGTTACTAAAAATGACTCGAGGAAATGTAGCAACCAGAAAAGAAATTTTTCAAGATATCGAAGTAATAGCTCCAAGACCAACATCTAGCCCAGATAATTTTACAGTTGAATTTTTTTCCAACTTTCAAGAGCTCTGTCCATACAAGGGCAAAAGAATGAGCAATTCCTCATCCACATCATGAAGGGAGTAAACCCTAATACAAGTTGAACACAAGCATCTGAGAGAGAAACTATTGGTCACGGTCACATATGCATCTAGGTGGAAAACTTCAACTGCAATAACAAAAAAGCAAAACAACCGTTATATGAAAACAGAAAGCCAGGGTCAACTCCTGGGAAAGTTCTCCCCACCTATAAAAAGGAAACACAGAAAAGAATACCCTCTTTCTTCCCTGTGCTGCTGTCCTTCTGGGTATGGCAGTTGGAACTGCCACAGCCATCCTAAAACTATGAGGAGAGCTCAGACTCCGCCCTGTGGAGAGCCAAGAAGAAAGATGAAAAAGACCAGAGCCCTTGATCTGGGCACTGATCGTCTGAAGTGGCCAACCCTGGAGCCACCCTAGCTCCAGGCCTCTTTTCATGTGACATAATAAGTCTTCCTTATTCCTTAAGCCACTCAAAGTGAGCATTGTTACTTGCAGACAAGTACATTCTAATAATATACAAAGATGAATTACACTTAAGCAGAGGAAGAAAAGAAAGAAAAGAGTCTAAGAATTTTTTAAAAATCACTGAGGAAATACAAAAAATTTAGTAGAACATATGATAAATATGACATTCAAGTCCATGGGGGAAAGGAAGGATTACTGGATAAATGACAGAAGGAGCCAGTACTGAAAAATGTAAAAGATAGGCCATAACCTCACAATTTACCCCAAATCTAATCCCAAGTAGATGGCAGATTTCATTGAAATATAATCAAACCATAAAAATACTAGAAGAAAGTATGGATGAAGAGTATCTACTTTGCAAACTGGGAATGGCTTTCCAAAAAAATATAAACACATACATTTTTAAATGTCCCTATGTGAAAATATTTTCTTAATTCAAAAGCAAAGGATAAGGGACTTCCCTGGTGGCGCAGTGGTTAAGAATCCGCCTGCCAATGCAGGGGACGCGGGTTCAATCCCTGGTCCGGGAAGATCCCACATGCCGCAGAGCAACAAAGCCTGTGCACCACAACTACTGAGCCTACGCTGTAGAGCCCATGAGCCACAACTACTGAGGCCCGCGCACCTAGAGCCCGTGCTCTGCTACAAGAGAAGCCACTGCAATGAGAAGCCCGCACACCGCAACAAAGAGTTGCGCACCCTCGCTCGCTGCAACTAGAGAAAGCCCGTGTGCAGCAACAAAGACGCGACGCAGCCATAAATAAATAAATAAATAAGCAAGCAAGCAAAGGATATATGGGAACAACATATTTGACACAAATAACTATCAATTCCCTTCCGAAAGACAGGTTATATGAGTTGACAAGAAAAATTTCATTCCTGATATAAAAAAGCAAAGGACCTGAGGTATAATTTACAAAATGTGAAATATATATGACCAATGATCACATTTTTAAATGTACGATCTCCTAAAAAATGCAAATTTAGTAGCATTTTTTCATACTGTTACCAAATTAGCAAAAATGTTTAATATATCACTCAATTTTTGAGTATAGGCTATAACAGAGACTTCCATATATTACTGATGGATGTGTAAATTATTAAATCTTTCTATAATCAATTTGAAAATATGTATGTATCAAGTACATCAAGAACCTAAAATTATTATCCGTGGCTTGGTAATGCCACTTACTAAAAAAAGTTAAAGAAATATAGATGTAATAAAAGTATACATATTTTGCATATCTGTCACAATACTATTTTATAATAACACGGTGAAAATGCCTAAAGATACATCATATGGAAAGATAAAATTAACGATGGCTCCCTGTTAGTTGAGTAATGTGTTTCCATTAAAAATAGTTGTAAAGAATAGTTAAAGAAGTGAGAAAATACTCCCTAGACAGAATTAAGTGGAGAAGTCAGGATGTAAAATTTATGTACAATAAATAGCAATTTGATAAGTACACATATTACTATCTCTATCTCTATGTGCAGGGTGATGGAAAAAAGAAAAAAATAACTATAAGGAAAATGCACCAGAAATGCTAACAGTATTTATTTCTTGGTTCAGAGATTATAGCTGACTTTTATATTCTTCTTTTCATTTATCTGTATTTTCTAAACATTTTACCCTAAATGAGCATGTATCGACGCTATCTTCAAAACGAAGAGATGTCACTTAAAATGAAATATTTAATCGTATCTTTTCCTCATCCCTTTACTCAGATGAAGCAGCAGTGTTTGTTTTGGGTCTCAGCTCTATCCAAAGTGGTTCCGCACAAGGGTTTGGAAGGGCTGACATTTTACTTGGGAAATACGCTGCAGGAATGCTAATCCACGAAGAGACTGAAGTTTATTTCTCTTCTGTGACTCCCTGTGCATGGCCGGAGTCTCTATCAGAGCAGCTTAATAGAGACACTGCACAATTCTCAGGCTGGCTCCTCCCAGCCCCACCACCGCTCACTGCCCACCGCCCCTTCCCCATTACTGAACCCACTGCGAGGCTCCTGGCACTGCGGCGGGAGCCACCAGGTAAAGGATCCCACCTGGGCTCTAAGAGGCAGCTCCTGCTTCATTACCAGAGCTCTCTTGTCCGCTGGCTGATACCCTTTCCTCCTGGCCCCACTGCTTAGAGCTCCTGGACCCTGAGACTGTGGGACAATTTGTAACACAGTGCAGCAGACCTGGGTTAGAATGTTAATGATGTACTTCCAAGCCCAGGGAGGGCTGGGGTCCTATAGCATGACAATCACTCCATGATGAGCAATTATTACTCTGTGAATTATTTTCACAGCAGCCACAAGGCCCTGCCAGGGACATGACATCAAGAGAGGCATTTGATTCCTGTCCAAAGCCAGCTTTTACGAAGAATCAAAATTGACAGAGAAGACAGAAGAAACGTCTTAAACTAGTAAAGGAGAAGGAAGGCCTCCCATCTCCCTGGGTAACTGCTGGAACAGGGAGGCTGAGCCAAGGGCACTGGTGGAACTTCATGTCAGCAGGCTCTAGAGCAATGGGAAGGAACTATGGGGCCCTAATGCTGGCCGGGGGAGTGGGGTGGGCGGCAGCGGAAAACAGGCTGAGGGGAGTGAGGGAGTCACAGAACTGCATCATCCTAAATTCAGAAACGATGTTCCAGGCCCTTTGCCACACATCCCCCCACCCCCACCCCAGGAAACCTGGCTTCCAGCCCCAGCGCAGCCACCTGCTTGTTGGTACCACCTAACTGAGTCTCTCCAGGCTCTGGGCCTCAGTTTCCCAACTGGAGCTGCATAGAACACCATGGAGAGGCTGGGGACCAGGGAGACCGTGGGGACCAGGGAGACTGTTCAGGTGAAGCTCGAGACCCCCTGTCCCAATTCCCCACCATCGTAACCACTGCATGTCTGCTTCCACGACGGTTTAATATATTTGGGTTGCAGTAAGGTACTGCTGCAACAGATTTTCTAGGACTAGAGAAAAGCTGGAAAACCACTGGGCTAAATCCTTTCTCAGTCTCTTGGTCCTAACTCAATTCTACTCTATGGAAAGGAGCATAAAACAGTCCCTTTCTCTCTCTCATCACACCAGGGTGTCCTTTGTCCTGGAATGTCAACGCATAAAGCAGCTTCACAGTCTTTCCAGATGCTTCCCGCCCACTTCCCCACCCTCCTGCCCAAGGAGACAGGCTAACCTCCACTGAGCTAGTGAATTAGGTGGATGGTGCCCATGGGAAATGAGGTTCAAAGGGCCTTCAGGCATCTGGCAATTTTCCCAGAGTTTCACTGTATCAGGGAACCTCGTTAGTGGAAAGGAATGATTCCCCCACAATGGAATCTTTAGGACAGAGAAGGGCAGACATCCTCAGCAATCATGTCATGGAAGAATGTTTCTGCTGGCCTGTGGCTCACGTTACACTCCAGGCAAGTCATGCTTGTGGACAAGACGATAAAAATGTTTTCCTTCTTCCATTCATCATATCAAAACAGTCCTAAAAACAAAATCTCATCAGAGGTGAAGCCCCCAGCTCCCTCTCAGCCCTTGGTCTTTATAAGGAGTGGAATCTGCCCCCAGGCATGGAAGCGGGGATGGGCACTGCCCACCATGCAGAGCCCTGCTCCTGTCTCTGGCCTCAGGCTTTGGCACACAGGTGTGGAGAGGAGCTTCCTATCCAGGGCACCTGCAGGCAGAAAGCCGTGCTCTAAGCCTCCCTGTGCCTCTCTGCTCTTGTGGGATCTGGGGTAGAATACTCAGAGAAGGTGTACAGCTCCAGCCGCCCGAAGCTGATGGCCCAGGCCACACGGGAGAGCTCTCACTGCCAAGTGCTGCATCAGGGTCATTACTCTGGCTGACCAGGAGGTTCCTATTGTTTGCACCTTCCATCTGAGAACGTGAAAATTCAAAAAAAGGAAGTGGCTGCAAAAGCTCAGGAGCGCAGAGCCAGGAGCATCACAGAGGCCCCCAAGTCAGGGAGACAACGTACTGCGATGCATCTTTGCCCACAGTAGGTGCTCAGTGGTCCCTCCTTGGCTCCCTCTTGTCCTGTGCTTTAAACAACTTCCCCTGCCCCCACCTTTGGAAACTTTCCTACAGGTGGTCTCCACCAATCCCATCCCAGCTCATGTCATGAGCTGAGGATATGTGCAAGGACGAACCCATGGGACCCTCCTCTGGAGACTTCCGTCCGAACAAAGAGAAAGCCAAAGAGAAAAGTGTAGGGCTCCAATAGGAACAAGCATGGGTCCCCAGGACAAATATTAAGCCAAGTCCTGTGGGAGCTGGACAAGACTTTCCAGCAAAGCCTGCCCCTGGCGGGGTTGCTTGGTAATCACCCATGCCAGACAGCGCCAAGCGGAACACAAAACGCCAAGCGGAACACAAAGATGATTAATATTTTGCCTGGAGTTACACAGCAAGCAGGTGACATAGACCTTTGATTTTGCCATCCCACACTCCCTCAACAAGAACGCGCTTCCTGGATGAGATAATTTAATTAGTATTTGTCCAGCACCCTGCAGTGAAAGGCGATCACCCACTCCTTCCATCCTCTGGAGGGGCTGAGTAATCTACAGCCTCTTGATGCCACTTAATCTAAAACGTCTGGGTGACTCACCCTCCCCGAGAGTTCCCTCCAGGGTATTCACTTAAAGAAAACATCCATTTGCTCCTTAATTTAAACAATTCCTCTGGATTTAAATCTTAAAGAAACTACTTGGTTTTTGTTTTTGTGTCTGTGTTTGTTTACTGTTGTTGTCGTTCAATATAGATAGATAGATAGATAGATAGACAATATATTCATATATTGATACATATCATCTTCTCAGGGAACCCCTGACACTGCTCCACCATGAGAGCATTCTGCCATCAGTCCAGTTGGCTCCTCTATCCACAGAGATGCAGTTGAGGGGGCCTCCTCAGAGCTGCCCTTGCCTCCTAAGGATGACTGATCTTTGCACTGCCTTTTGTGTGTCTCTGAACCCTAACCCTACCATCACATCTGCTGCCCACCCTGAACTTTACTTTTAGGTTGCCCCAATTTCCCAGCCCTACCCCTCCCAGCCCCATCTTCCACCAGGAACCACAGCTCAGCTCTGCCTTTAAATGCTCTCCTAGACCCCTGCCACTCTGTCCCAATGCGCTCTCCTTGCTTCATCCTGAACCCCCCAAGGCCTTGCTTTAAGGCACCCTGGGCCTGAATAGCAAACATTTGCTATGGTAAATCCCATTCCCTGCTTTCCAGATAACTTCTCCTTAACAGAGATAAGCTGCCAGGCAGACAGATAACAACTGGGATATGCAGTTATTAAGGGCAAATTTTAAAATGACAAAAGATTACATTTAAAAATAAAGCCCACTTGAAAATCAGCTTCCCTTCCAACTCAATCACATTCAAACCTCCTGCTCAGCAGCTCCTTATACCGAGAGATTCCAGCTCCCATTGGCTTCAGGGTATTGGAGGAGCGTTGCCATGGCAACACGGAAGGCCCAGACACCTGAAACGGGAAGTGGAGGACACAGTACCTCCCGTCTCTCAGGCACCTGGAGTAGCCAGCATGACCCCAGTCAGCTGCCTAAGACGAGGCAGGGAGCCCTACAGCCAACATTCCCACCCAATGGGGGAACCTTGGGGTTAGAGCTGAGCTAAGAGAAAGTGGAGGGGGTAGCAAAGGAGCCAGCAGGCAGGGCCTGATTTTCTAGGACCTCAGAGGAAGACTTGGGGATGAAGGCAAGTACTGTGGCAAATATGAATGGTCACTGAGGCAGGCAGCTTCTTTCATACCAGAGTGACTGAAAGGGCTCCCTGGTCCTGGTTCCCCCTTGCCAGGTGGAAGTCCCAACACAAGCCAGTTTCTATAGTGGCCATGAATGACCCAGACCAACGCTGACCACCCATCCCCAGGCTCCCACCCACCAAACCTCACAGCTTTGGGCATCCCTAACAGACATCACAGGTCATCTCTGACACCCTTGACATTGCAGGCCACACCCTGGCTTCCCAAGGTTTCACACCATAGTCACTAACCCCCTTTCTGATGCCACAATCCTCCGAGCCCCCAAATGTCATCAAAGCTTGGGTGTCACCGTTGCCTCACAACCAATTATTGAACTTCTTATTATTTGACCAAGTCATGACTATACTTTCTGTCACAGAATGGGCTGAAAGTCCACCATCCCCACGTCACAAATGGACCCCCCCCAGCCAACCCAGCCTCTCCCTAGCAAGCCAGGTCTCCCTCCTCCCCACGTTCTAACTGATGAATGCTCCCCCCGTGCTTTCCAGCTCTCACACCCTCCACGACTTCACACATGCATCCTTCCATCTGGTCCTCAAGGGGCACAGCCAGAGAATGCCTTCATCCAGATTCTCAGTACCCCAACATCATGTAACCCCTTCCTGCCCCTCTGCCGCCCCCAGCCAATGCCAGAGGACAGGCTAGAGGGCTCTCTATTAGAGGTTTATCCCACCTGCTGAGAACTCACCATGCCCTTCAACTCCAGGGCACTATCATTAGTAGAGATGTCTCCCCCTCAAATGTATAGAAATTGTGTGTGTGTGTGTGTGTGTGTGTGTGTGTGTGTGTGTGTGTGTGTGTGTGTGTGTGTGTGTGTGTGTGTGTGTGTGTGTGTGTGTGTGTGTGTGTGTGTGTGACTGCAGGAGCCTCTGCCTGAGTCTATGCCAACCAGCTCATGCTTTAGTGCTTTCCTGATTAGACGGAGCCCTGTGACCCCTTTACATCATGGATGCTCCCATCTCTGGCTCCAACAAGCACGTGGTCTTCCTGTGCAGGCCACTTGTGGGAGAGCATCCCTGGAGAGCCAGCAACTGCCCTTACCTGCACCCCCGCTATTGGTTCCACACCGGCTCATAAGCACCGTATCTGAGGTCCCTTGCTGGATAACTGTTCCATCCCCTTGCTTGCCACACTGATCTCTTGGTCCTAACACCTTATTCGACTCTTGACTTCACAGGCCACCCCTTCAATTTGGGGAGTTCCAACTCTGGGTAAAGGCCACCTCGCCAGACCTCAGTTCTGAAAATCCCCGCCATGGGGTGGGGGAGTAAGAGACAAAGTATCACTGAAAAGAGTCCCCAGGCCTGCCACTTGCATCAGCACCAAATAAAAGCAAGTCAAAGCCTACCCTGAACTCTGCGGCTCACCTGTCTCTCACTTGTGTCTCCAGTGGGCGCCTGCACTGCCTACTTCTCACGCTCCGCGGAGCTCATTTTCTGGCCTTGGCTTTGCCTCACTCTTGATCGGGGACACTCTGGCCGTAACCTCTGCCTCCTGCCTCAGTAACAGTCACACCTGTCCCTGACGTTGGGCTGATTTCAGCGACTCACATCGCCCCTTCCGGCCTCGTCCAGGACCACAAGGCTGGTCCTCCAGGCCCAAGCAGCAGGACCCACTGGCACCAGACGCCCCTGCTGCACTCAGAGCTGAATTAGTGGCACTTTCTGTCCGAAACCCCTTGCAGCCCCCTCCCCACCATGCCCCACGAACACCAGCATCAACAGCAGCATCTGCAGAGAAAGACTGGAGAGGGGACTTTCGTGCCGGTTAACATCTGCTTGGAACACAGGCCCAACGCGTGGCAGTGGGAAAAGCAGGAGGTGCGCGCCCCGAGGCTTACCTTCCGCATATCTTTGCCAAAGGTCTCGCTGTAGGTCGTGCCCAAGATTTCAAACTGCACGTAGGGGTTCGATCTGTCTTCCCGAAACTCCATCACCCCTGTGAGACCAGTGATGTGGCCCTGCGAGAGAGAAGGAAAAACCATGAGAGGGTAGGGCAAACGTGGACGGGCAGGGGATGGAATCCCAAAGGCAAGGAAGAAAAAGGAAGTGTCACCAAGGTCTGGGAAACAATGGACGCACTGCAATAAGGCCAGAGGTGCTGGCAGTCCTGGGGCCTCGGAGCAGGATCAACACTTCCTAGGCCCTTGCTCACAAGGGAAGTTCCTAGGCTTGTCCCTGTCATTCATGCCGTTGATGTGATTAGAGCATCTGCTTTATTCCACACACCGTGCCAGCCCTGAGATTAGAGAGGGGCAGCTTTTGTCCCCACCCTCCTGGAGCTTACAGTCTTTCACTGCAACCTGCTCTAGGGGCTCACCTTAGCCTGAGCCAAGAGGGAAGGCCAAGGTCAGCGAGAGCCATCTCACACAGGTGGCGGAAAGTGGCAGGGCAGCGAGCGTGAGCATTGGAGGCTAAAACCCAGCTCAAGTCCTGGCTTTGCCACCTTGGGCAAGTCATCTCCCGTCTCCCAGCTTCGGCCTGGAGTTAATTAGACCCACATCACAGAGCCTGCAAGGGCCGAAGGAGAAAATGTGTACAAAGCGTGGTGTCTGGCACACACCGGATGTAGGGGCGTGCCAGTCCTGTGCCTCTCTCTGGTCGCTCTGTGGGCTCTGGAGTAGCAGGCGGCAGAGGGGCTGAGTGAGCCTGTGCTGAGCCCTTTTCTTTCTTCAAGCCTGGGGTTGGGGGTCACATCCAGCCTTGATCTCCCACAGACTGTAAGCGGGGAGAGTCCCAGAGAATGAGTTGGCCCCAAAGAGGCCCCCGCTCGGGCTTGGGCTGCAGCAGATTCAAACCAACATCAGACTCCATTCACTGCTATAGAAACCATGCAGAATTTACTGTGACTAAGACTCCTGGCACTATAGATTTCCCTAAATGTCTTTTTGAAGCCTCTCAAAGCCAATTCACTCTAACACGTCTTCTGCGGATTACCCAGTTCACTTCAGATCCAGTCTTTTGATGGATTTACTGTCACACCTAAGCATATAGGACACATGATGTCCTACATGCTGAGGTGTGACAAGAAATCCACAAAGTCATAGGTATGCCGAGGTATGCACAGGGATGCACACACACACACAAGGTGAGGTCCTGCTGAGTAGCACGTGCACTGCCAACTGAGACAAACTCTCCTGGGGACAGTGGCAGCCTGCAGAGTGGGGTATCTGGCAGGCATGAGCAAGCTGGTTGCCTCCATTTTTTACTTACTTGTGATCTTGGGCAAGTTACATAACCTCTCCGATACTAATCTCCTTATATAAAATGAAGATAATAATAACACGCATCCATGAACCCCAGCTCACCAGCCCTCAAATGCCGGGACAGGAAGAGTGGCAAGGGGAGAGGCCTGGGAGGGGCCTGGCTGGGTGACCACAGAAAGAGCTGGAGCGGGAAGAGAGCAGGGGTGCGAGAAGGGGCTTGTCTTTGGCCTTGGCCTGGAGGGTGCCCCTTGCACACACCTTTTTGATCGTGTCCAGCATGGACCTCCCTCCATTCCACGGCTTGGTGGACTTGCGGATGCAGTTGAGGCTTGCCATGCTGTGCCACTTCCGGTCCTCCAGCTTCCTATGGAAGGCGTTGGCCAACATCAGGACACTGTCGTACAGGTAGAGGTTAGAGATCTGCAAAGACAAAGATGGTGAAACCCTTTCCACTGGTGCATTTCCAGGGACAGGGAGAAACCAGTAGAGGACTAGAGTGACCCACGATGCTAACACTGAGAAGTGGGGCCCAATACCCAGGCCATGATCTTGCGGCTTCCAGGTGGTCATCCAAGCACCCAGCCAGGTGCTGGCGTCCTGAGTGGAATCAGACCTGGCCCTGCTTCAGGAACTAGAGTGGGAGGTGGATCTGTACATCAACAGAACCAGTGCGATCAGAGCCATGACTGAGGCTTGGACACAGCTCTGTGTAAGACTTGGAGGGGGCATCACACTCAGGTAACAAAGGATGGAGGGAAGGATGGGCAGAAAGCTCAGTCTAGAAGGATTAGGATAAAGGGTGGGCAGCATTGTAGGGAGGGCGCCACATTTGAAGAGGCATGAGGTGCAAAGAAGCTGGGCCAGGTAGAGCAGGTTCCACCAGCATTTTCGGCAAAGGACGAGACAGTAAAGATTTTAGACTTTGTGGGCCTTATCAGTCTCTTTTGCAACTGCTCAACCATGCTGTTCTAGCAGGAAAGCTGTTCCAAATGGTACAGACACAGAGGATATGCCAAGAAAAGTTTATTTAGAAAATAGACAGTGGGCCACAGCTGGCTGACCCCTGGGTTAGAGGGACTGAAAACAGTTCAAGATGTCTGCATCAAGGGGACAGTACGGAGGCAGGGATCATGACCTTGTGGGCCATGCTAAAGAGGAACAACATAGGTGGCTTCAGGATCTGTGCCTGAAATCAGATCTGTGCCTTAAAAAGACCACTCTGGTCCCTGGACAGGCCTAGGGTAGATGGTGGCCTGAGTGACACTGGCAGCTTGTGTGAGATTCTGGAGGCCACGGAGCCTGCGCTACAGTGACATCACTGCTGGCTAGGGGATGCATTTGGAATTTGCAACCATGAGCCTCTGAGAATTACTCCTTTGCTTGGCTGTCCACAGTAGAGCTGGATCTTAGAGGTGACATAGTCCCTCTCAGAAGTCTCGAGAGCACGGTAGTAAGGGAAAGTTTGTAGTAACAGTGAGAAGAACGGCACCACAGTGGTGAGATGCAGGGGTGGGACAGGTCTGGGCCACCCTCATGACCATGATTAAGACCCGGATGGGCATGAGCCTGGACTCCAGCGGTCACAAGAGCCCTTGGTGGGGAGGAGGGCAGCCCTGCTTTCCAAGGTTACCACCACCCCACCCCACCCTGCTCCTCCAAGGGGTTGTCACGGAGCATGAAGTGGTGGGGGGATGTAACACCCATCCTCGGTCAGGTTTGTGACCCCTCAGGGGTAACTGTTGCACAAACAACCATTAGCCAAAGTGGGTCAAGGGGATGATTCTCTGCACACCTCAGCAGCAAGGTGTCTGCTAAAAATATTTCAGAAAAACAAAATCGCCAGATATAAATAGGAGAATATGTTGGCCTCACAGGACTCCTGGGAAGATCAAATAGGATCCTTGGGCTGTGGAAAGAATTCCAGCCACCTCCCACTGCTCCCCAGTATGCCCCTCACACTCTCAACACCTCCATATCTTGTTCTCAGCCTGCAATTCCCTTCCTCACAAGTCTTAGATGGGATACCCCCAAAGCAGAGGCCCAGACAGGAACTTGGGTGTTAGGAACTGTCCCCTGCAACTGAAATCAGAGGTGGCCCAAAGGAGCTGGTCCAGGGCATCACACACATCTGCTCCATCGTGCCCTTTCCCCAACTCATGCTAACCTCCGGGGGTCATCTCTGCCGTGACAGGTCTGAGCAGAGCTGACCTCTTCCTCCATAGATGTCCCTGTGCTTGACCATTCCTGCACAGCCCTGTCCTATCCACCCTCAACTGGTGTCCTTGCAGTGGGCACAGGGATGTATGTCACTAAGGCCTGCATGTCTGACGCCTCTCCATTCGGTAGGTGGAAGATGGACAGGAGATGTCTCAGAGGTGGCAGGAGCAAGCCTGGCGTGACCGACCACTGCTGATTTAAACAAGGTCCTCAGGCCATAGGGAAGCAGGCATGTCAGTGCCTAGTGACCTTTTTCAGGGTCCTGCACTACACAGGTGCTTACCTGACAGCAGAGAGAAATCACTCCCACCACCGGGAATCCACCCCCTGTCCTGCAGGGAACAGACAGGACAGAACATTGTCTCCCACTCCTTGAAACCTGGGGGATGATTGCCTCGATGAGAGAGACAAACCCACTCCCTGCTCTTGTCAGCCCCCAGCTCTCAGGAGCCTCTACCATTGCAAAATTATTTCTGACATGTGTACCTCCCCTCTGAAATACAAACCAATAATGGAGGTGTTCTAAGAGGATATAAGCCACTTTGAGTTGGCTTGGTCTTATTTTTTATTTTATTTCTTCCAAAAGGATAACTCAAAGCTGAGAGTCCTTGACGATGTGAAGATTTCTCTTCTCAAGACGTTTGTGGATCTCCCGGCCACCCACTCACAGCCAATGCTATTCAACCAGCTGGGACCCTTTGACCCACATCCCCGCCTATATGTGCATTCACACACACACACGGGGCAACACCTCCCCTGCAGTGGCCCAGACTAGCGCCCAGTGGAATTTCCTTTTTTCCCTCCAGCACTTCTAGTCACAATAAATTAAAGTACTTAATTACATAAGTGATTCATACGATACAAATGTATGAATGCAGAAAGGCCTGACGTGAAGAGGAAAAAACAGGATGTGACTCAGAAAGGCCAAAGGAAGAACAGGCTTGAGCAATGCTCTTTTCCAGCTCTATATATTTTCACTATCTCTAGAACTCAGCACCAACCAAGACACACGGTTGGTGCTTAATGCATGTTTGATGGATGGATGCATGGTGGATGGGTGGATGGGTGGATGAGTCTGGATGGATGGGTATGTGGGGGTGAGTGGGGAAGATGGGTGGATGGACGGATGGATGGATGGATGGATCTCTGCTAAGAATGTACACATTGATCTTGGTTCACAAAAAGAGAAAACATACAAAATAGCACGAAAAAGAGATTTTCTGCCTCCAACTTTGACTTGAGAGGGGACCTCCTTTGTTCAAACAAAAATCTGGTTCTCATTTATAGGTTGCTCAGAATGTCTTCTTGAGCCTTCTTGAGTCAACTTGGAGTTGTTTCCATCTCTCCACTCACTCCTGCGCCTTCTCTTGTAAGGTGCTGTCTCAGTACTTCTCCCTGCCTTGGCAGAAGCTAACACTCCAGTACCGGCCTGTGGCTCCACAGTCTGCTCACCAACCTCAGCACCCTCACGTAGGTGACTTGCCAGGTCCACTGGTGGGTATACACAGGCAGGGATGCTACCCTCACAGTCTGGTTGTCCAGAGAAGGGACTTTTAGGGGAAAAGATCAAGAACATATAGTAAAAAGGCAGCCTCTGCTTGGGGCTCCCTCCAGGTCCTGACAAACATAAGAAAAGCCTTTCCTCACGGTGGGTGGGTGAAGACCAGTGTCCCAGTGTCCCGGCTTGGTCAAGCCAGGTCCCTGAGCCAAGAGGAGAAGTGTAGAAGGACAGAGGCTCTCAGCTGCATGGACCCTCGCTCACTGCTGGTCTCGAGGGGCAAACAGCCCGAGCTGGAGCTACAGGTCACAGGGTCAGAGAAGGGGCCCTGGCCTGAAAGAGTCCTTGCCTCTCTCCCTCACATCTCAGATGAGGTCCACCACAGAGTTCACTAGCAAAAGACAGACAAGCAGAGCAGACACTGTCACCTCACCCCTCTGCTGGCAGGAGCCCTGGGCTCTGGCTGGCCTAGGAACACTGCAGCACTAAAGCGACAAAAGACTAAAAGCATTTCAGGTAAGAGCAGACTTGAGAAGCTAAAGAGAGGCCAAGTGTCGAGGCCAAGGGCATGGCAGAGGAAAGACCCAGATGCACGGCAAAAGACCTGGGACCAGGTCAGAGATGCCAGATGGAGTAAAGTCAGAGGCAGACAAGAGCCAGAGCTGGGAGAGGCTTTCCTGGGAGCCTGTGGCCTCCATTCTAAGTGGATACGCAGCTGCAAGGGGCCCAGCTGGTTCAGTGAGCCACCCTAGAGATGCATGCTGGGGTCCCCTTTTGCTGTCATACAGTACAACTCTTACTCTACCATGTGGGGAGCTTAGCTGGGGCCCTGGGAGGATGAGCAAGAGCTTTGGATTCATCACAACCTGGGCCACCTCCACTCACTGCTGAACCCCCAGAGTGGACAGCAGCACATGGATATAGCACATGCTTGATAAATGCTCACTGTATGGGTGAATTGAATCTCCTCTGGAACTTACCTGCGAGGTGATGTTGAACAAGTCATTTAAAGCTCTAGCCTCATCTTGATGACAATAAAATACAGTGTGATCAGTGGCCCTAGAGAGGTGCAGTGGGGCAGCCCTGATTTACCCGCCCTGTGAAATGCAGATGGTGATAACCCTGGGTGCCTAGTACCATCCTGAGCTCTTTGCATGCATTTCTGTTTTGGGGGGTAACAGGGACAGAAAGGAATGGAAGGGGAAATGAAGGACCCCAGCAGGCTCCTGACTTCAATGTGGATGAGCTGAGAGCTTGTCCAGGGATATCGCTGGCGGCTGGGGCCCAGCGTGGGTCTTGCATACAGAAGCATGGGGGCTATCGTGAAAAGCAGTCTCTATCTTCCACCACCACTCACCCTCTCCTTCAATGCCCCTTGGTCCGAAAGCTTTTCAAGGGCAAGCAGGGGTCATATCTGGCTTCTGTAGCTTCTGGGTCAAAAGACTGAGCAAGGATCAGCCCTGAGTCTCACATCCCCAGCGTTGCCTGAAATCTGCTCACCTGGGTGCACGTCCCTGGCTTCCTCCTGGCTCGGCAGCAAGGTCATGACTGCCACAGCCTCCCAGGCCTGATCCGGGCCTTTCAGGTCTGCATGTTCTGAAGGGTTGCAGAGTTGCCCTTTGAGAAAAAGGCCACTTCTCTGCTCCCGGGGTGTTCTATAAAAGCTGCCAATACAGGAAGGCCCAGAGTGAGGGCCTCTACAATACCCTGACCCAGGTTCCTGAAAGGGAAGTGGCTTAGCCCACTTCAAAGGCCTGACATTTGCACTGCAGGGCTGGCTCAGCCACGGGAGCCTGGGGCACAGCCAGTCCTGCAGCAAGACCATCCAGGTGTGCAGGGGAGAGGAGAAGGCAGGCAGGATGTGACTAGGGACAGCTGCAGCCCAGTACCTGTGGGAGGTGCCATGCCCTGCACACTGTCACCGGCTGCCCGTCCCCTGCCCAGGCTTAGGGGTTTCACCCCTGGGGAAGCTTCCTAACATCCTCTCTACATGGTCACTTCCCACGGCCACTGCATAGTTCAGGTGCCCTCATTTCTCCCTGGGGAGATGGTAACCCCTGGTTACCTCGTCCCCCAGCCCAGGCCCTCCAATTCCACCCTGCACCGAGTTGTCGTTCTCAGATGCACATCCTGCCCTGTCACATCTCCAAGGGCTGCACCCCAAGCCTCGGTGCCCTGCAGCTGACCTCCTCGATGATTGATTTCCAAACACTTCTTGCCTCTCACCCCTTGCCTCAGACACTGAATTCAGCCCCTGCTCTCCTTGGCTTCTTGGCCTTTGCATATGCCATTCTCCATAACTGGAACGTGCTACTAAACGGAGATTAAAATTCTCAATTTATTTGGAGTTTGTGAGAATTCGGAGAGACAACATTTGTGAAATGTTTAACATAGGAACTGGCCCATAATAAGTGCTTAAGGGGTGTTTGTGGAATTAATGGATGTTGAATGAATAGTTTTAAATCTGCTCTTAGGAAGAAACACCGATGTAAACAGATGTCAAAGTGTTTGGAAAGAGGATGCCTCTTAGAATAGGAGTGATGGAGGACAGAAGCCACCCTGGGAAAGGAAACAGGACCTCCACATGGGTATATTCCATGTGGAACTGCCCATCTGTAGTCAGAATCTGGGTTATGTGCTCCCACGAGATGGGGGCATCCTGGCAAGGCTTGCATTTCCAAAGTCAATACCTACATAAGAGGCAGGTCCTCACATCTGCGGGAAACAGAAGAGAGAATTCAGCCATGAGCTCTTGACTGGGGCTTCAGCTCTTGAGAAACCCAGGCAGACATTCCTGGCTGCTGGATAATTAAAGACCAATCACATGAAGCCAGAGGACCAAGGATGGAAAGATATAATTTTTTTGAACAGTTAACACCCAGAATCCCCACTACATCAGTAACTATATTTTATTTAGGAAAATACCTGTGTCAGCAGGAGCAAAGGCTACCAGTAAAATTGTTAAATTGATCTTCATGAGAAAATGAGGCGAATTTACTTTGGAGTCAAGACCCAGAGGGAGAAAAGAGAGGGTGGATAGGCAAAGGGAAGCCAGCAAGATGTGGAGAAAGGATGAGGCCCTGGGTGGAGGGGGTGGGGCTGTGGAGAAGCACACACGCCTTCTCCGGGAAGACTTCGAACCTTAGAGGCTGTTTGTGCAGCTGCAATGCGAAAGTCCCACCTCAACCTCCACTGTATGTGACACCATCTCCGAGACTTGGATTTGTTGTCTTGTTGAAACCAGGAAAGGCATTGATTTCCCATCTGGATCGGTACTGGGTGGGGTAGAGGCAGCCCCATCAGAAGCTCAGATGATTTGTTTACTTCCTTACTGAGTCCCTAGCGGCAGGATTAGGGCCAGGAGTAATGAAAATAGAAGCCCCCTGTGAAATGTGCTGAGCTCTTCAGGAGACCTGTCCGCGTCCAGTCCTATCTGGACCTCAGCGGCCTGAGACCTATGCCCACCCCCATCAGGCTGGAAGGGAGAGGCCCCGGAGGATGACGGCCCTGCTAGGTAGGTCACTGGCTGTCTGCCTTCCCAGTGCTCTGTGCACGTTTCTCCACAGTAAATCTGAGAATTGAGGCAAGTCATATTAGGGTGCTCCAGCCTTGCCTCCCTTGCACTCCAGGGGCCCAGGGAACTGTTGTGCATCCACATGATCAAGGTACAAATCATCCTGGAAGGCAAAGGAAGATGAATGGCAGGCCAGGGTCACAGCCACACGGACCAGCTGCATCTCGCCACCAGACCACTACCCACCCAACACCAAAGCTAAAAATGTGGGAAATGTGCTCATTAAGAAAGGCTGCATTTCCTCCAGGCTTCTAAAGAGCCCAGTTTCCTCTTGCCTCCGTCATTAATCAAGCAAAGTAATTAATCAATCAAAGTGCAGGGAGACCTCACAGAGGCAAACAGCAGGAACTGACCTCTGACCAGATCCTTTGACAGGCTCTAGCCGTCCAGCGAAGTCAGACAAGCAGCCGGCAGAGGGTCCAGCTGGGAGGACAAGCTGACGCCCAGATATCACAGCTTGAGAAATCCATCTCCAGGCGAGAGCTCTCTGTCAACCTGCTGCCAGCCCACCCGTCCTGAGAGAGGGCGCCACAGACAGGCCTGAGGAGGGAGCCGATGGTGGCAGAGGGCCAAGAGGATGGGGATCTCTGCTCATGTTGAATCCGAGGAGGGGGGATGGGGGAGAGTTGTGGAGGAGCATTTGCTATACCCGAGGCTCTCTGGCCTCCAGTTGTACACATGGCCACCGGCGGCCAGAACTGCAATGAGCTGCACCCAAGCAGACCACCTGTTCAACTGGCCCTGACAAAGGCATCGATGATCACGCTTCCCCAGTCTGGTCCCTACATGTTCCATCTGGGTCTTCAGGGTGAAGAAAACCAGAGAAAGTGACATGAAGTCCAAGGTAGCTCTGAGGTGAGCAGGCTCAGTGTTGCTCCAGAGGAAAGAATTCTACAGGCAGGTTGACAAAAAACTTGTAAGCTGGGGAAAGAGTCCAGAAAGCCTTAAAGAAACAGGGATGTAAGGGGCAGGGTGAAATGCTTTAATAGATTGAGCGAGGAAGGAGTGATTCCATCTATCAAGCCATTCCGCAATTTAAAAATGCACAAAGCAGAGAAATTCCAACCTGAGGGAGCATTTTATAATAACACCACATTAGCCCCTGCAGCCTAGTTCAAGCATCAGGCTTCACAGTGACCAGACAACACAGCTTCTCTCATTCGCCTGACCCGCCTTGGAAACACATTTGAATAGAAATGGGGTAACAATGTGACAATGTGTCTGTTAGGTCAATTATAGCCCTGAAGTCACCAGGCAATGCAGTTCTGGAGACCAAGGATGCTAAAGATGCTTCTCTGACCAAGGCTACCCATGAAATCTGAGCAAAGTCTCAGGGGTCCTTAAGGTCTGGTTGTCACTTTTATTACTGGCTGAGTAAGACAGGCCCTAAACTAACTTGTCGAGAAAACAAGAATCAGAAACACCCAAATAAGACAGTGCTTCGTAGGGAAAAATAAACAACAGCACTGCACACTGGCAAAGGCAATACTCTTGGAGCCACTAGAAGCCACTTACTTAAGTACTTTTCTTCCAAAAGACGTTCTCTTTACTAAATAGGAACTAAAATCATTTGCTATAACAGTGCCTGGTTGGCTCTGGAGCACAGAAAGCCCTGACCACAGGCCTAATAGAAGAAGATGGAGCTTCTGGGGCCAGCTCAGTACAGAAGCGGAGAGATGAATGATCCTGTAAAAATTCCCTGTTTTTGATGGTCCGCTTGAAAACTTCTAATCCAGAATTATCATCCCAAGAACAGCCATCTGGGGGAGGAACTAAAGATGGACTTGAGGGTTCCATTTCCAAAAGGATTTTCATTAATTTCATCAAGACAAAGTTAATAATCCACGACATCAATGTTGTTTTTTTTTTTTCCAGTTGTGCTAAACATGTTAGAATCTTCTCCATAAATCTCACAGCTAGAGGCTAGTAGAAATCAGTTTGCCTTCTACACTGTCATTAAGAAGGAAAGAAGTGGTAATAGCTACTGAGGAAACTTGAAGGGAATGGCTTGTAAATGAGATGAATCTGCCCAAATGGTTGTTGGGTAGGATGAGTAAATAAATCCACGTTTGCCTCTCGTCAAAGCCCGCACAAGGAAGGAGATGCAATGAATGGAGATAGATTGCTTTAATAACGTATTTTATTTATGGATCTATAAAGAGGCTTCTAGAGACAGTTTAACTTATGTTAAGACCTGCATTCTTAACAGATCCACCCCATCAGTCCTTATCGAGAGTCTCCAAGGAGCAGGGTCTTGTCTGAAGAGCTAAGCGGGTCGCAAAGACAAGGCCTCTCCTCTCCCACACAAGGCAGCGATGATTGAGTTCCTGTGTGACTGATGCAGACAGAAAGTGGTGCTGGATGCTGGTGATCAGGGGCTGGACAGGTGGGAAGTGCTCTCCCACCCACTGTGAGGCTTTCCAAGAGCATGCTCAAGAACAGAGCGGACTACATCATACACAAAATAACGAGGCCGTGTTCAGCCTTGCCGTGGAAACCCTGAACACACCTGGCTCCCTCCTCCAGAGCGGTACTGTTAAGAGCTCAGCCTTGTTCGAATTGCTTTCGAACAGTTGTTCTCCCCTTTAATTTTCATTATGACTCTGAAGGGTAGGTAGTGTTCTAATCCCCAGTTTACACAGAAGGAAACTGAGGCACAGAATGACAAATAAATAATAATAAACATTTAGTAACTAGAGTTACTGAAATTTGAACCCAAGCAAGCTGGCTCCTGTGCTGTTGCTGCTGTTGCTACTACTTCTATTATTGCCACTGCTGCTTCTGCTACTACTGCTACTGCTACTATTACTACTACTGCTACCGCTACTGTTACTACTACTGCCGCTATCACTACTACTGCTACCACTACTATTACTAACACTACTACAGGTGCTACGGTTGCTACTGTGACTACTACTACTATTACTGTTACTGCTGCTACCGCTACTATTACTACTACTGCCGCTATCACTACTACTGCTACCACTACTATTACTAACACTACTACAGGTCCTACGGTTGCTACTGTGACTACTGCTACTATTACTGTTACTACTGCTACTGCTACTATTACTACTACTACTACCGCTACCGCTACTATTACTACTACTGCCGCCATCACTACTACCGTTAACACTACTATTACTAACACTACTATAGGTACTACTGTTGCTACTGTGACTACTGCTACTATTACTGCTACTGCTGCTGCTACTATTACTACTACTACTACCACTACCGCTACTATTACTATTACTGCTGCTATCACTACTACTGCTACCACTACTATTACTAACACTACTACAGGTACTACTGTTGCTACTGTGACTACTGCTACTATTACTGCTACTGCTGCTACTGATACTATTACTACTACTACTACCGCTACTATTACTACTACTGCTGCTATCACTACTACTGCTACCACTACTATTACTAATACTACTATAGGTACTACTGTTGCTACTGTGACTACTGCTACTATTACTTCTATTACTGCTGCTACTACTGCTACTACTTCTGCTGCTATTACTGCTGCTACTATTACTACTACTGCTGCTACCACTACTATTACTAACACTATTATAGCCACTGCTGCTGCTACTGTGACTACTGCTACTATTACTGCTAGTGCTGCTACTGTTACTATTACTGCTACTGCCGCTACTGTTACTATTACTGCTGCTACTACTGCTACTACTCCTTCTGCTGCTATTACTGCTGCTACTATTACTGCCGCTATCACTACTACTGCTACCGCTACTATTACTAACACTATTATAGCCACTGCTGCTGCTACTGTGACTACTGCTACTATTACTGCTACTGCTGCTACTGTTACTACTGCTGCTGCTACTGCTACAAGATCTCTATGATGTCACTCTTAAATGTTGCACTTTATGTAGTGCCTGGGTCTCAGAAGGAACAAAGAGAGGTAGGGTGGCCAGGATTCTAGGTTCGATATTGCACTGACCTCACTTGATGATGACTAGCTACCCACCTCAGAGCCATGGCTTTGTTCATCCTCCTAATGGGTGTGTGCCATTTCAGAAAGCCCTCTACTGCATTCCTCGCTGCTACCATCAGTCTCCTTTTCTCTCTTGCCCTCCAGGACAGATTCTTTGTATCCAATGTGTTTGATGTGCAACCAAAGAGCTCACCTAAGCCTTTTGCCCAGGGCAAAATGAGTAATCAAGACCTAGACAAGAAGCACTTTCTCCTCTCCCTCCACCCCATCAGGGCAGCACGTGTTGGTGTAACGGGAAGCAGCCCTCCTTTCTCCTGGAGTAGAAGGAGTGCAGTATGGTAAGCAAGAACTGAGAAAAATGGATGGGGGGTATGGGGCAGGGCGCAGCAGGGCTGGTGTACGTTTGGAGGAGGACAAAGCCCTTTGAGGAGAGAGAACTTGGGGAGACCTTCCTAGGAGTGAGACCCTCCCGGGGTCTGGCCCCACAGAGAGTGGCCGGCACCTCCCTGTCCTGCCCCGGGTGGGGATGAGCACACACTGCCTGGGCCACATGGTCGCACTGCACTTCCATCCACACGGAGAGTGGGGTGGTAAATACAGAGGCACCATGAGAGCCCCTCACCTCTTCTTCCAAACTCCAGAAGAGAGGAAAGCAGCACAGGTCATGGCAGGATCCAAAAACACAAATCCTTGCATTAAGCACCTTCCACGTCTGGCCCATATGCCCAGGGCTCTCAAGTCCATGGCCCTGTGGAGGCCTTTGGTCCACTCTCTCGGTCAACCCTTCACCACCTTAGAAAGACCCCAGATCTTGTGATGGCTCCCTGGAGCCGTGGCCTTTGGGGAAGAGGAAGTTACTCTAGCTAAAATCCCAGTGTCGTCTGTGTTTCCCTATCAACCAAGAACATATTTCTAGCGTTTGCTGTCTGTTGGAGCGTGTTTCCTCCCCCCGCCCTGCCCATATAAGGTGATAGACTGGATTTGGTACCATGGCAAATCACACATGTACCCAGCCTACCCTAGAGATTCTAATAACCCCCCTCCGCAAAACATGTGCCCCCTGATTAGATGATACCAAGATGTTCTGGGGTGGCACTGATACTCAGGTGGCAGATACAGCCCATTTCTGCCCTACAGTCCTTACGCCTGGTTAAGTAAAGAAGGTGTAACTAGTTTCAAATGCTGAGTGGCAAGCATATCCCATGCACAAACTTCTGAGCACTTTCCACAAATCCAACTGGGAGAAATTTCCAAGCGTCAAATGGAAGTTTTCTTGGGTGCTCTATTCCTAGTGGAGATGCAGATGCCGGGCTACCAACAGACAGTCTCCACAGTGCTTCACTGTTACCCCCAAACATCCAGGGAGAAAACCACCTCTTACAACAGGTGCACAGCTCCACATCCTCCTCCCTGGCCCGAGGAGCTAACCCTGACTGCACCTCTGTCACGAGAGTGGCAGAGTAACTAACCATACACACTGTACTTCTCATCTTGGAAGGAACGGAACAGGTGGGCAAGTGATGCTCCTACCCTTTTGCCCCTCCCTGCTCAGCTGGGAATCCAGCATGTTCTGGTTGACCTAAGCCTCAGCATTCAGAAGATGAACTGGGACAGTTCCCAGTTGTTTCCATATTATTGACTTTCTACACGGAAGAACTTAAAACAGGTTCAAAATGATGACTCCCTGCAGGAAGGCTCTACCCCCAGTCCTGCCAGATGAAATCATGCCCCACAAAACAGTCATCACAGAAGCCTAAGAGACAGGACTCTCCTTACTCCCTAAGCATGCAACTTTTAAATATCAGAGGCACCCAATGAGCTCGTATGTCCTCTCTGCTGACAATGGCCACAACTGCCTGCTAATGTGCTTAGACGCACTGCCCAGTTGACTGGTTTCCGTTTCAGCAAATGACAGAGTTCTAGTTATTAAAGTTGGTGAGCAAGGGCACTCAGCCAGAGCTGAGGCATATCGCTGACCATGACAGGCCAAGTGTACGGGTGAGACTCCCTCCTGGAGGGAGCTTGGGAGGCAAGCACTGACCTGCAGCATTTGGAGGTAGCCTTCCTGGGGGTCGCAGAGCAGGGAAGAGATGCGGTGGTTGTTCCTCATGCATTTCTGGTTGTCCTTTGCAGATGGGAAGATCTGCCGGACTACGGTCATCCTGCCAAGGGCGCTGTGGACCAGATCCAGAATCTCTGGGTCACTGATTTCCTGGGAAGATAGCCAGAAATGTTTACCATTGACTCATGAACTCATGATCTCTGCAAAAGACTTACCAGTAGTTGTCTAGGTCTACAGCCTAAATAGCTGATGCCAAAGGGGTTATGAGTTTGGGCCCAAGGTCAAAGAATTCATTTGTTGCTTATTTACAAATAATACTTGCTTACCCTAAAATGCAAACAGGATTATTCAACACCTTCCCTGAAGGACAGGAAAAGATATCTGCAGCTAAACCACCAATGCACTGGCTTCCACGGAGTCAAACTCTAAAAGAACCAGTGCTGTCAAATGTCACAACAGGCATTAGCTGGAATTAAAGGCTAAATTTCCTGTTGGGAGTCATCTACCTGATTTAGACAAGGAAAACTGGTTTTCTCTGGCATAGATGACGAAAATGCAACGAGTTTCCCCTAATTCTTTAATAATTATATTTTTTTTAAAAAAAAGATTTGCATACAAATTTTAAAAATATGTCCACTCATTCATTGCACAAAATCTACCCAATAGCTCCTCTGTGATTTGTTCTGTGTTGAGCACTGGGCATATAGCAGTGAGTGAGTCAGGCTTAATCCCATCTGATGAAACTCAAGGTTTCATCATAGGATGAAATATGCTGAGTGATGTCATATGGAAATCTAGGGGCAAAGGAAACCCATCGTGCTTCCGCATGAGACCACTTGCTAAGCTCTTTACACACATTTTCTCAGTTGGTACTCACAACAACCCTAGGAATTCTATGAGGAAGATCCTATTATTATCCTATTTTAAATGAGCACTCTCACGCATAGAAATAGCAAAGGGAGCAGGCTAAGGGGAGCTCTTTCCAGGATGAGGCTTGTGTGAGGAATTAGCGCTGAAGCTGAACCTGAAGGATGACCTTGTTAGGCAAAGTGCTTGCAGGTGGTGGGGGGGGAGGGGGAGGGGCAGTGCAGAGCTGAGTTGTTGGCCGTGCTCCTGAAGATGTGGGCAACAGGTGGCACCCTGTGTTACCCTCTTCTGGTACAGGTAGCGGGGTGCCCCTCCAACCTAGGGAGGGGCAGGGCCACTGGCAGGGGGGAGGGATGGTCAAAGGCAGCGTGGGATCTGTGTCCTGGGCCAGATATGGGTGTGGGGTTCAGTAAATCCCGCTAAATCATCCACACTAGAGACAATGAGAAGCCCTTGAAAGATTTTATGCACCAACTAGCCACAGTCAGATTTACATTTAAAAAAAATCTCTGGCTGCTGTATGGAGCGAGGATTAGAGAGGAACAAAACAGCTCCATGTCTGAGATCAACACAGGAACTACAAGAAATGGACATTCACCGAGGGTTTTGACGGTGGGAGAGAGTCAGGTTAAGAAAGCCCTGGTTCGCTGGTTCTAAGAAGTGACTCCATCAGTGTTGGTTGCAAGTCAAGATTTTAACTGTGAATAACTGTGTTTTAAAATTGGTCTTAAGTCTTCCTCCTTGCAGATGACACAGTCTAGAGTTGAGACAACGAGATGGTATAAATGGACCTAATGAGGTTAGAAATGAGTGATCAGGAGTTTCAAAATCACTTAAACAAGAACATAACATGTTTAAGGGTATAAGGGTAAACAAAGTATTTCAGGAATGTCCTAGGAACTCAATATGAGTGTGTAGACTGGTCAGTTGTAGCCATATGCTAGATCTGGGAGAAAGGAAGAAATTAAGAATTGCATCCTTTTAGAATGATCAGTAGTTCCCAAGTATGCAGAACTGCAGGCATTTCAAAAGAATTAAAGTGCTGTTACCTATTGAATCTGGGTTTAAACCACTTAAACTTTGTATTTCAGACAAAAGTCTGTTTAAGGGACAGTGATCTTGTTGGGTTGGGACCAACTGACAATCAATGGTGAGGAAATTGCAGAATGTTCATATAAGACCACCAAGTGAGACGGGCCCAGGACCCAGTTGGGCTTCAGGAAATGAAGCAGAGAATGTAGCTGAGCCTGGACATTTGTGCTCTGCTCTTAGCTGTCCTGCTAATGGATGCCTTGCCCCAAGCATAGGATGGTAGGATGAGAGAAATCATATTCTGACCTAATAGTAAGTAGAACTATAAGAAAGAGCAATGAGCAGAGTGGTCAGCTTTACTTGGAGAAGGAATATAGAGGCCTTTGCAGTGGGAGAGAGGGGGATTTTTTTTTTTTTTTTTTTTACCTAGAAAAATCATGAAGTCATGAAGAATGTAATTTGAATTATGCATAAGGGGGTTCATCAAAGCCAGCACACCTTGGAAAGGAAATGGATATGTTACAAACCTTTTGTTTTTCTCGCTTACTCTTCATAGCAGAGGTCACCATAGAAGTTCTTTTATTAAACCTCTCCTGCACCCTCAACTTCCTGATGAGAGAGTCAGTGGCATTGAACCCTCCCTACTGCACCCCAAGAAGAACCCTGGAAATTGTAGGGGACCTGGCTGATGGGGGAACACAGTTCCTTTCTAATAGGTGTAACCCTCACCTTCCCTGGCCACATGCAGCAGCACCTGGCGTGAGCGGCTAAAGAAGCCAGGACAGCCAGGACCTAATCAAGGGGGCTGGGTCCCTGTCCCAAGTAGCCCTGATCTCCAGACTATTCCTTTTCAATTCTGCCTACCCAGGGCAGAGATGAGAACTTGGTACAGCTTCCTCCAACCCATTAGCTGCTTTAAGCCTTCCTCAGAGTAAGGATCAGCTGGATTTCTGCAGACCTCCCATCTCCTGTGGCCCAGTTCTCACCCACTCACTCGGGGTTGAAGCACATAGTCTTGTCTGCCAAAGCACTCCTACACACCTCCCCACACTTCTGGGCCTATCCTTAGTATCTAGTACAGAGATAGCTGCAATCACATTCTAAGAATCCATGGAAGCAACTCCCCCGGATCGCTTGGAGGCAAGAAAAAGGGTCACTTCTCCTAGGAATGTATCCTTCCCTTGGAGACTTCCAAGCCTGCATCATCAATCAGTTCCGGCAGCTTCATGCCAGGCCCTCTTCTGTCCTGTTGGCCCCACCATGTCCCTTCAGTACCACTGGGCTGCACACAGGTATCTGCTCGCTGCTGTCAGGCAGGCACTGCCTCCAGGCTGCACACCAGGTCAGCCTCTGGACCACTGTGAACGGGACCAAACTCCGGGCCTTCCTAAGGGTGCAGAGGGCAATGCAAGCAGCCTATTGACACAACCCACATGGAGAACAAACTTCCCCTCTGTCCCAGTTGGACATTCCTTCCAGACAGTGCTGCTGATGAGCAGAAGAAACAAGACAATGTGTATATACTGTGTGATCTCCACTGACCTCACCAAAGTCATCAAGGCAGCAATGAAACAGTAACACATCATACCCAGAAGCTCACTGAAGTGCTGAAGGGCACAGGCTCAAAATAAATCTTGCTTATTTTATTACTTTTTAAGTTTGCCTTGTGAAATATATCTTAATGCACAAACATTACATAAAGTATGAATAATAAAATGATTTCAGTGTACCTTCCATCAAAAAATAACCTGGGGCTTCCCTGGTGGCGCAGTGGTTGAGAGTCCGCCTGCCAATGCAGGGGACACGGGTTCGAGCCCTGCTCTGGGAAGATCCCACATGCCGCGGAGCAGCTAGGCCCGTGAGCCACAACTACTGAGCCTGCGCGTCTGGAGCCTGTGCTCCGTAACAAGAGAGGCCGTGACAGTGAGAGGCCCGCGCACCGCAATGAAGAGTGGCCCCCGCTTGCCGCAACTAGAGGAAGCCCCCGCACAGAAACGAAGACCCAACACAGCCAGAAATTAAATAAATAAATAAATAAATAATTTTAAAAAAAATTAAAAAAAAAAAAAAAAAAATAACCTGCATCTTGGTTGGATGCCTCCTCCCCAAATGCTTACCATTTCCTCCTCACCAGGAGCTGCATTTGTCTTGCTATAACTTATGTACATAACCTAAATAATATATATCTTAGTCTTGTACGTCTTGTTCACCTTTGTGTAAGCTAAACAGTCTGCACGCCTCTTACAACTGTGTTTTAACACAGTGGTTCTCAAACTTTGTTGTGTATCAGGATCACCTGGGGAACTGGCAAAATTACAGAGGTACAGTCCAGTCCCATTTCCACAAGCAAGGCTTCTGTGTCTCCACTGGCTCTCCAGACAATTCCAGTACTCACCAATGTCTAAAACCCACTGGGTTTAACATTAAGTTTTTGTGATCTATTCATGGTGATGGATGCAGCTCTGGTTTATTCGTTTCCACAGCTGTACTATTATGCTGTGTGATTCTGCCACAATATATTCACCCTATTGTGATTACCATTTGAATGTTTTTGCTTCTTTGCTATTAGGAACAAAGCTTCTATGTACATTTTTCCTGCCTGTGTGTCTTGGTACATACTTTTAAGAATTTCTCTATATACCTAGAATTAGAATTCTTCCATGGGAGAATATGTACATGTTCAAGTTTACTAGGTAATACCAAATTTCCAAAGTGATTTGTATCCACTTATAATTGTGTGTGGTGACGAGAGTTCCTGTTGTTCTGCATCGTTCCCTGCTCCTAATATCCTATGACTTCCTAATATTTGCCAATCTGGTGAGAATGAACTGGTACATCACTGGACTTTAATTTCCACTTCCCTAATTCTTAATAGAGTTAAATATCTTTCATACATTCATGAATCATTTGTGTTTCCTTTCTTGTGTCTGTGTTTTTGTCCAATTTCCTGGGTTGGATATCTTGCATATTGATTTGTGGGACTTTTTTTTTAGTTCTGGATATTAAGTTTTTGTCACATGCTGCAAATATCTTTTTCAGCTTCCAGAATGTTAGGTAGAACTAGCCTATAAATTCATCTAAACTGGTGTTTTCTTTGTAGAAAGATTTTTATTACTAATTAAATTTCCTTATTTTTATAGGAATTTTGCTTGTTTTGTCTTCCTTGCCCTGTCACTTTTTTCTAAAAATTCAGCCATGTTGTCCAAATTTTCCAATTAATGTCATAAGCTGTTCACAATGTCACTCTACTTCTTCTATTCTCTCCAGTGCATCTAAAGTTGTGTGCCATCATCCATTTCTAATAATCTGTGTTTGTGTCTTCTTACTTTGATCCTAGAAGTTTGTGTATTTTATAAATTCTCTTTAAAAAGTAAGTTTTGGCTTAACTGATACTCTCTTACGTGTTGGTTTTCTATTTCATTAATGTCTACTCATCTTTATCATTTTTATTTTCCTATTTTCTTTGGATTTATTAAGTGGTTATTTTTCAAACATTTTTTCATATGAAGCTTAGGAAAGCTTTTGTCTTTCCTAATGAAGTATTTAAGACTATATATCTACACCCAAACATTGCTTTGGTTGTGTCCCACAAGTTATCATATATATTAATTGTATCATTATTTCTAAAATTCCTTTTTGATTTATTTTTGACCCATGAATGTTTACTAGAGATTTTTTTTCCAAAATTTTCCAAACATGAGGTTATTATTATTTTTTTTAGTAATCTTCATATTGATTTAACTTTAAATGCATTGTAACCCAAGAATGTGGACCGTGTGATACAAATCCTTTAAAATTTATTGAGCCTCACTTTGTGACAGTTTGCATGAATGTTTCATGAATGTTCACTGTCCAATTGTTGTTGATTTCAATGGTCTGTTTTTAGGTCCATTAGATGAGGAATTTTTCTATTTCTCTTTGTATTCAGTCTATATTTTCAAAAACCATATTGTCTTTTATTAATTACATGTAAGTTTAGAATCACAACCTCTTGCTCAACTGAACCTTTTATCATTATTTAGATATCCTCTTTATTTCTAGTAATGCACCTTGCCTTATAGTCTACTGTTATTAACATATCTACACCAGTTTTATTTTGGTTAGAATCTGCCTGCTTTTTTCTCATTACTTTGCTGTCAGTCTTCCTCCATCTCACATTTTAGGTGGGACTCCTGTAAGCAAAATATACTCGATTTTTTATATCCGTCCTAGACATTTGAGTAGAAATCTTAATCCATTTATATTGGATTATGATTACATACATATATGGTTTAATTTTATCATATTATTTACATATTTTACCATTTCTTTTTTCTTCCTTCTTTTTACCTTCCTCTTGGAATGATTTTTTCCTGTTTTCATTTTCTTACCCTCTTTTAGAAGTTATATTATCCATTATTCTCTCATTGGATATCATAGGTATTTTAATATGCATAAAAGTGTAAAATTAATCATTATTTTTTACTCTCTTCTTCGATCTTTATCTCTAATCACCATCGTTTCAACTAATGTGATAATGATATCTAGTATTTTAATTCTATCTTTGTGCCCTCTTATCACACATAATTTCCATTGTTTTATACAGTTAATATTTATCTACTTAACCAATATTTATCAATATATTTGTTAAACATTCTTCTGTGGACCTCAAACCTTACATCTGAGATCATTTTTCTCCCCCTGAAGTATATCATTTAGGATTTCCTTTAATGTGGGTTTGCTGGTGATAAACTTAGTTTCTGTTTATTCGAAAATATCTTTTGCTTAGCTCATTCTTGAAATAGAAAATTCTAAGTTGAACACTATTTTTCATAGCACAGTGAAGATAATATTACACTGTATTCTTGCTTCTATTTTTGTCCAGTGTATTAGTTTCCTATGGTTGCAATAACAAATTAACACAAACTTAGTGGCTTGGAACAACAGCATTTTATTCTGCCACAGTTCCACAGGCCAGAAGTCCAAAAATCAGTCTCACTGGGCTGATATGAGAATGTTGGCAAGGATATACTCCTTCCAGAGGCTCTAGGGGAGAATCTGTTCCTTGCCTCTTACAGTTTCTCGTGGTTGCCAGCACTTCTTTGCTTGTAGCCACATCACTCCAATCTCTTCCTCCCTGGTCACATTGCCTTCTCCTCTTCTGTATAGTTAAATATCCCTTTGCCTTCCTCTTAAAAGGACACCTGGGGTTCTATTTAGGGTACACTTGGATAACCCAAGGTAATCTCCCCATTTCAAGACTGTTAACTTAATCATGTTACAAAATCTCTTCTGCCATATAAGGTGACACTCACAGTTTCCAGGGACTAGGCCCTGGATATCTTTGTGGACCATTATTCAGGCCACAACCTCCAGTTATTAGGAATCAGTTTAACTGTCATTCCTTTGAAGATGACCCGTGTTTTCTCTCTGGATGCTCTTCAGACTTTTTATAGTCTCTGGTGTTCTGCAGTCACACTATGAGGTGTGGATTTCTCATTTTTATTCTGCTCCTGATCCTTGGGCTTCCTAGATCTGGGGTTTAGTTTCTTTCAATAATTCTAGAGAAGTCTAAACCATAATATCCTTTAATGTTACTTTTCCCTGTTATCTCCTATTTCCTTCTGGAAATCCAATCAACAGTATGTTAGATCTTATTCTATCTTTTATGTTTATTAACCTCTCTTTCATATTTTCCACCTCTTTGTTTCTCTGGGCTACATCCCAAATAATCTCTTCATATTTTCCACTTCACTAATTCTTTCTCTATATGTGTCCACTTTGATTTTTTTTTTAGCTTCAATTATTAGGTTTTTAATTTCCTGAAGCTCTGTTTCTTTCTTAATTCTGCTTCTTTTTAAAATGTGTTTTTATTCCTTGCTCATATTTTCCAGCATCTCTTTACTTTTGAAACATATCTAAGCATACTTATTTCATATTCTATGTCAGATAATTCTAATATCTAAAGTCACTTCAGATCTGATGAATCTGTCCCCCTTTTTTTTTTTCCTGGGATTTCACTCATGATGGCTTTTCTTTCTCTCTCATCCTCCCTCCTTCCCTTTTTCCTTCCTTCCTTCCTTTCTTCCTTCCTTCTTTCCTTCCTTCCTTCCTTCCTCCCTCCCTCCCTTCCTTCCACCCTCCTTCCCTCCCTCCTTCTCTTTCTTTCTCACATGCAATCTTATTCTCCTAGAACTTCCTTAGGAATTCTTTGAAGTTTGACGCAATTGCCATTACTTCAGAAAATATTTATGCTTGCTTCTACCATCTAGCTAGGATCACTCCCAATCTATAACCACATAATTTAACATGAGATTTTCCTTTGTGCTTTGTTAGGCACCATAGGTGGTGTGACTTGGATCACAAGCCTGCATGAGAGTTATCACTTCTCAAGAAAATATCCCTCCTCTAGACAACTCCAAGTCAAGGCAGGAAATTTCCCTTCCTATTCCCTTCTGCACAGTGGGTTTGTTTCTCATCAACCCTTATACTGAGGATGTAAGTTTCCAGCTTTATGTGGAAATCTCTCATTTGCTTGGTCCTTACACTGAACCTCATGTGTTCTATGTCCCACACAGCCAGAAGAACAAAAGCTCAAGGTCTCCACAGTGTGACCAATAGATTTAAGGCAAAACCTAATTTGAAGCTCAACTATTTCCCAGAGTTTCCATTTTCACTTTATATTTGGCTCTTGTGGACATTACTCTTGACTGTTCAGTGACCTATTTTAAACTATTTTTAAAATACATTATTTCCACCTTTTTTAGTTCTTTTCCTTTTGGGAGTGTCATTCAAGCTAATTATTCTTCTGTAAAGACATACTACTCAACCTTGTATATAGAATTTTAATTCTTTAAGGCATGGCTCTGCCTTTTTCTTGGGATACCTATCCATCTCCCAAATCCCTCTCCATGTGTCTTGGCTGTGTGATTGACTAAACCTCAGTTCTTATGCTACAATTTACATTTGCTTCATTTGCCTGCCTTCTCCAAAGTTCACTGTCATTAATATTAAAAGGAGGCCTAGTTCTGAGGGGCCCAAGAGAAGCATGTGTAACCTTTTCCATTTGGTTAAATCCCAATTGTATCCTTGAATCATCTCACTATTATAGGTGGAAGAAGGTAAATATTTGGCAGGTTCCACCTTATTTATTTTCTGTTGCTCCAGAAATATCCCCCCTGAATTTCTGTTACCTTCCTCTCCTGCAATCTAGAAGGCTCCACTATAAATCCTCTCTCAATACTGCTCACTCAAGAGATCATCTTTGTGAGAGATGACGCTGTCTTGGACTAAAGTGGTTCCAAATGGATCATCTTTAAAGATGGTAAAATGTAGGAAATGGAGCACATATTGACGTGGAATTAAAACAGAGAGATAGCAAACTACTGCTGGAACTAGCTTCTTTTTCAATGGAAGAATTATATGCAGTTTGGTAACAAAAATATTGTAACAACTAAAACAAGTAGAGAAGAAAACAGGGGTGACGCTCCCAGTAACAATACATCCTTCTTGCCAGTCATCAGGGGGAAAAAAAGACTCTTTTGTGTCTTGTAGCACACCTAAAGAAAGATTTCTATGAAAACAATAAAATGTGAGACTTGCATCATGCACTGAATAATAAAAATATTTACTGTATCTAAATTTGTACTGAGAATACACACTGAAGCGTAGGCGATCTTTATTTTGGCTCAATTAAATTATTAGGAAACCTCTACAAATCTCCACTTACAAAGAGTTAAAACTGAAGAAAAATTAGAAAAATTCGAAAGAAAATCCAATCCTCACAACCTCCCAGACAGGACATACTTAATTCACTGATCGAAACCAAAATTGTCCTTCTTAAAGAGCACAGAAAGGAACAGAATGGGATCTGATAGTCACCATTCAGAGGTAACGTGTGTCTTCAGCCAGTGTCTCTGGCTGGCTTCAGGGGGGCCCACCTTTCCCCCCAAATGTAAAGTATACAAGTACGTGTGCATTTTCCTGTGGAGAAAAGACCACAGGTTTCCAAAGAAGCCTTTGACTCCAAAAAGGTGATGAACCACTGATATGGAAGCTAGTAAGGGTTTTTAAAGTCTTCCTTGCTGCCAACTGTGAGAATATGAACGATGATGACAACATTGACAGAATAATTTGGAGACAAAGGAGTTTCAGTATCTGTCAGACTTAGCTGTTTCTTCCTCACTTCCATTCAGACCTCTGATGTAAAATCAACAACGAAGACAACAAAAATAGAATCCAAGAAGCAATGGAATTTGTATGGTGAACTACTATGCAGGAATAAAAGAGACTGAATAAATCTACAGTACTACGTTATTACCTGTACAGCTGTAGATAACAGAGCTAAGGAAAACAGAAAAAGAAAGGAAGACAATGAAGAGCAAGTTACAGAATGATATATCAAACAGTAGAAATGTATGTAATGAGACAATACAAACATGACTGTGAAGGACACCCACCGACCTCAGGAGAGGGTTGCCACTGGGGAACAAACAGATCTGCTGCCTTCCTGACCGTCTCGCCCCTCTTCTTCTGTGCTGGCACAGCCCTCATGTGAACAGGTGCCCTGCCCTCCACCATGGGATTCCAAGTCGGAGTGACCCCCTGTGCCCAGAACCAGAGGTACATCCTGCTTGGTCTGAGCCAACCTGCGTGGTCCTACTACTTTCAGCAGTTTTAGGGAGGGTACATGACTCCATTTCTGATTGCTGAGATGTGGGGGTGTTCTCTTTGAGGGATTCTGAGGTTTGCTCAGTATTAAGAAGACCTAGAAGAGACAGCAACTTTCTGCCTCTGGAGGTTTGAATCACAGGGAGATTCCATGTGAGGGCAGGCCCAGCACACTGAGGACCACAGACCAAACAGGGGTCCTGAGGGTACGACTCAGCCTCTGAATCACTCTGCCCTGTAACCATATGGCATATCTCTGAGCCTTCTCTAAGGAGAGATAATAAAATTTCGGTCCACTTAAGGAAATCAGATTCAGATTTTTCTGTAATTTATAGTCAACATCAATCTGTCTGGTACAGAATTTAATGGGATCGGTAAGTGGGTACAGAACAGACTCCAAGGTAAGTGGGTATAGAAAAGACTCCAAATCTATCTGAAATGGTCAATTTCTTAAAAATTAAGATCTCAAATAATGCAAAATTTGAATGGTGGACATATAGGTGTTTGTTATATCGTGCTGTGTATCTTTTAAACTTCTTAAAAATATTTTACTTAAAACAGAGGGAGAATCACTGCAGAAGTCTCACTTCAAGTATGAATAGCAAAGAGGATAAATTTTTATAATGAGGAGAAATCTTCGAAATAGCAATCAAAATGATAAGGCTCTCTTTTTTCTAAATACACATTTTGGCAAAGGAGATGCGAACCTCATACACAAGTAAGTTTTTGTCTGATCTTTAAGACTTCAGTAAAATTTCTGAACCTTCTGATATCAGGGGAAACTATTATTAAATATTTATTTAGAGTTCTAAACTTACATAGGGCTGTGCAATCACATTATTAGTCATTTCCTTTTATTCCTTAGAAAGACCTAGATCTATCAAACATCTGTGTGATACCAGCATTATTCCATCTCTGGAAAAATAATAAAATTTATTTTCCTCATAAAAAAGATGGTGTCAGTAATTTAAAGTTGATGATCGTAGAGAAACTTCACAGACAAGGCTGGCTTGAGAGAAGTTGAGAAGACGGAAGGAGGATTCAATAAAGCTGTGATGAAAGAATTACTCCCAGCAAAGTCAACAGGCTTTTCAGAATGCCTGCTGTATTCGGGTCCCTATGGAGCGCTTAAGGCAAGGCAAGCTAAGGCTCCAAGGAGACAAAGACATCCTGGTGAGGAAGAGAGGGCAGGAAGAAGCTGCCAAAGCTTGTGCTGGTTCCATTTCCAGGACAGAAGGCAGAGAAGAAGGGCACCTTCTGAGAGGTTGTTTTGACCAGAGACATACCATGTCTCATTATTCATCCCCTAAGAACACATGGGGCCTGCATGAGTCTCCCTATTTTGCATAGTATATAGAAAATAGCCATAGAGGATCCCCTTTGCTCCTCCAAATGTGGCCCAGGGACCAAAAGAATCAGCATCACTGCCAGCTTGTTAGAAATGCAGACTCTCAGACTCCTCCCAGACCTATCTAACCAGAATCTGCATTTTGACACCAGCCCCAGGTGATTCATAGGCATGTTATGTTTGAGAAGCTCTGGTCTAAGATATTATACAGTGAAGTGAAGAGGCTGTAGGATCTGGAATCAGATGGGTTTGGGTTCTGTCCATGGCTTCTCCTCTTCCTGGCTCTGTAACTTGGACAAGGCACTTAATTCCTTTGAGTGTCATCAAGTACATGGGATAACAGTACTTCCAGGGTTTTTGACTTAATTCAGTGACTTTAATTCAATGGGATCCAACACTTCTAGCACAAAGTTTTGCAGCAAGTACCGCTTATCCTTCTAACTCAAAAACTAAAGCTCTTTCTACAACCTTAGAAGGCCAACAGAAGACCCGCGCCAGCCTGGCCTCCAAGCGAGCCAGAGCAGCCCTTTTCCTGCCCTTCCTGTCACCCCATTGCTCCTGCAGCCTCTTCCTCACCCCTAAAGGAGCCCATAGCTGACCACCCCAATTTGCTTTGAGTTCTTTCCTGCTCCTCATCTCCAAGAGACCCCAGCATATACTTGACTCCCTGGATTCAACCACTCCATCATTTTCTTTAAAATGGCCCACTGATTGAAAATTTGTATGGCTTCTTTTATTTTTATAAATGGCACAAACAGTTTCTGATCACAAGCCCACACTCTTCCTGCCCCTTTATACTCGGGTTGCCGAGGGGTACAGGTGGCAGGGCTCTCCCCCACCCCACCTCCTCCATCACAGCCCATTCCCATGAATGGTCCAGTCAGACCAGCCAGCAATAAGCAGCTGAACTTGTTCCCTAAAGACCTGCAGCTGCCTGTGGCCAGAGGGCTGGACGGATGTCCCCTCAGGCTCTCTGTGAAGTTCTGGGAAACCCTCCCCAGGCCTGTTCGTTTACCAGGAGAATCTTCCGTCTTGCCTGAGAAGGTTAAATTTGCCCAGAGCTTTGCATTTTTAGTGGCTCTTTTATTCTATTTCATTTAATTGAGTTTTTATTTCATCACATTTTATTCTATTTTATTTGGCCATGAGCACATGGCCATGGATATCTGCCCTCCAATGAGCCAGGGGACACACACACGTCCCCAGCATTTACTGGGGACAGTCCCTAAAGCTCCTCTGATAGGCTGGTTATTTACGGATGACAGCTTGAGTGGGCTATCGGTGAGAGTCATCCACCCTTTCTCTCCCCTCCTTTCCTTCCTGTCTCTAATTTTCACTTTCTCCTCTATTTCCACTGTCTCCTGTCTCTCCCTCTTCATCCTGCCCCCCCTCTTTTCCCTCCATCTTCTTCAGCCTTCCTGCTTCCTCCAACCTTGCAAGTCCTGAATTCTTACAACCCCATGTCACCCACCTCTACTCATACAGTTTCCCTTAATTCCAGTGAACTTAGAACATCTAAGGTAAGTCAAAACAATTCCCAGAAGTGGTTCAGCGTTTGCTAATCTTACCCTCTCTTTTTCAGATGTGATATTCCTGAAATATGCTCTAAGTTGGACCTGAAATGTGTATTTCTGTAGGTCTGGACCTGGGCATTAAAAGCACTAAAATAACTGTAGGGACAGGCTAAAAATAGTTTGGTCTGCCATTTGGAGAGCAGGACAAATCAAAGTCTGCCCAGTTCAATAACTCGGGGCAGAGTCTGAGTAGAAATTTTCCATGTAACAGGACTCTGCAGTCACAGGCAGAGAAGTGGCCCTTCATGCAATCCTATGCCTCCAGCAGAGTAGCAAAGAATTCACCCCGGAAAGGGGGTCTCAAGAGCCACATAAAGAAACTCCATTTATTCAGATCCTCTGGTCCTTTGTTGTGTACCCACAACTCAGATCCAGATCTGGGGCACTATGAATTCTCAGTGTTCCCTGCACTGGAGGAAACTGCAGGTGTTTGTCTAGCACTGCATCTTTGCTGGAGCTGGAACCAGAACTTGCTCCTCCAGGACAGGGCATAGATCGCTCATATTCTGCTGCCTTCCTAGCGCTGAGCACCAAGCCTAGCAAATACTTATGAAGGAAGGAAGGAAGGGAATGAGGGAGGAAGAAGAGAGAAGAAAAGAGGGAGGGAAGAAGAGAGAGAAAGGGAGGGATGGAAGGAAGGAGTTCTTCAGAATTCCACACACACAAAAAATGAGGACCTCAAAAATTTAAACTTTTAAAGCTCTGACCTAAGTAACTATCTCTATAACACAAAGCCAATGCTTTCATTCTGCTGTTAAACTTTTAAAAGCTGGTTGAGGCTTCAATTTGCAGCTTACTCCCCAGGCAGATATTCAAAAAGAAAAAAAATAAATATAATAGCGGCTGATCTTTCACAGCATTCATTTGCTAGCTTGCTACAAACCACTTAATTATTCTGTTTGCAATGCCTATTTGTTCACCTCAGAAGAATATTTAAATCCACTTTTATTGGTGTACAACTATCCCTACCACTAGGAAATGAGACCTTATGTTTCACATTAACACCTTGTGTTATTTTTAACCCCAAGGAGCTGACAGAAAATTATAATTTTTAACTGCATTTATAATTTAAAATCCAGAAATATTACCAAAAACAAATTATAAAGATGTTTTTAAAATAAAATTGCATGGCACAGAGCTCTGGAATGGATGGCTCTGAAGTTTATAGGCCTGTATTTAACATATCAAAGCGCTTACATCTAAACTGGATCCAATTGTGTAGACCCAAGTGTAAAAATCTGAGAATATAAATTCAGAAGACTAGAGATATACAGCATGGTAGTTAAGTGTGTAGATGCTGACCTTGATGGACTAATACAGGTTGAACTTACTTCTCACCTTAAATAACTAAAAAACAAATGAAACATATGAAACAATAGTTCTCAGATGTGGGACAACAGGCATAGCTGAACAGTGATACCCAAGAAAAAAGAAAAAAATGAAATAATCCTGAGTTTATTGCTCCAACAGACTTTCCAGGTTGCTGCAGAGGAAGGGGAAACCTAGGCAGAACCTGATGGTCTCCATGAGTGGAAGACAGAGTTTGGGGTTTGAGAAGGCCAAGGAAGCAGAATTCCAGAGAAGAGAGAGTTACACAGAAAAAGTCCTCTAGAAATGTGTAGAAAGTTCCCTTTGAGTCTTGAGCTGAGTATGGATTAGCATATGTGCATGAGGAAACTACGAGGGAAAGGACCACCTGAAAGGATGGGGTTTAACAATCCTCAAAAATGGGTCAAATGGCAACAGACTAAGGACTGGTTTTGTCCTGCTTAACAAAACTTCAAAGCAAGTCTTGAAAAATCAAAATGTTCCAAAGTAACTTAACTGAGTCCCAGGGGGGAAAAGAAGTATTTAAAGGAATAAAAAGGATTCAAGCAACAAACTATGTAAAATTTACAAAGTCTAGTATCTACTCAAAAATTACTAGGCATGAAAAGAAACAGGAAAATACAACCCATAATGAGGAGACAAATCAGTCAATAGAAACAGGCCCAGAAATAATACAGATGGTAGAATTAGTAGAACAGGACATTAAAACAGAAATTGTAAATATTATAAATACACACCATATGTTCCAGAAGACAGAGGAAAATTTGTGCATGATAGGGAGAAAAATAAAAGACAAAAACTGAATTTCTACAAATAAAAATGCAGTGTCTGAGATGAAAAGTACTCTAGATGAAATCAACAGGAAATTAGACACTGTAGAAGAAAAATAAATGAACTTGAAAGTGTGGAAACAAGAAGTCTCCAAAATGAATCATAGGAAGAAAAAAAAAAAAAGACTGAAAAGAATCAACAGAGCACTAATAATGAGCAGTGGAACAACTTCAAGTAACTTAATATACATGTCATTTAAGTCCATGAAGAAGAGAGAAATGGGGGGACAGAAAAAAATATAAGAAATAATTCAAAATATGTTTTGAATTAAAATATGTTTAAAGAAGATATGATATCAATTCTACAAAACCCTTTCAAAAAAATTGAAGATAAGTAAACACATCCCATCCAGGAGGCTGGTGGTACCCTGATAACAAAACCAGACAAAAGATTTACAAGACAAGAAAACTACAGACTAACATCCCTTGTGAACATAGATACAAAACTTCTTTAAAATATCTTAGCTAATACTTTAGCTAAAATACTTTAGCTAACTTTAAATCCAACAATTCAAAAAATACCCAAAAGCATCAAGATCAAGTGAGGTTTATTCCAGTCCTGTGAGGTTGGTTTCACATTTGAAAAGGAATCTCCTTAGTTCTCTGTATTCACAGAATTTTAAAAAAGAAAAAGAAAAAAGAATGTGATTATCTCAATAGATGCACAAAAAGCATTTGACAAAATCCAACTTCCAATTATTTTTAAAACCCTCAGGAATAAAAGTAAAACTTCTTTAACTTAATCAAGGGTATCTATGATCAACATGCATCTAACATCATAATTAATGGTGAAAAGCTGAATATTTTCCCCTAAGGTCAGGAAAAAGACAAAGATATCCACTCTTATTACGTCTATTCAGCATTGTACTGGAGGTTCTAGCCAGTACAACAGAGCAAGAAAAAGAAATAAAGGAGACCCAGATTGGAAAGGAAGAAGTATAAACTGTCTTTATTCACAGATGGCATGATTGTCTACATAGAAAATCCCAGGAACTCTACAAATGAACGCCACTAGAACTAAGTGAGTTTAGCAAGGTTGTGGGATACAAGGATAGTATTCAGAAATCAATTGTATTTTCTGCATGATAGCAACAAACAATTGAAAATTTAAATTGAAAAAGCAACATCATCTACAACTGTATCAAAATATTAGATTAGATATGTAAGGATGAATTTAACAACAAGATTTTGTACACTTAACACTTCAAAACATTGCTAAAAATAATTCAGAAGGATACAATAAATTTTAAAAAATATACCTTGTTCATGGATCAGAAGACTTAATATTGTGAGGACCTTAACTGTCCCTCAAAGTATCTCTAGATTCAACACAATTGAAATTAATATTCTGTAAGTCTTTTTCTAGAAACTGGCAAGTTAATTCTAAAATGTATGTGGACAATCTCTAGGTCCATCCATGTTGCTGCAAATGGCATTATTTCATTCTTTTCTATGTCTGAGTAATACTGTCATACTAAGTAAAGTAAGTCAGACAGAGAAAGACAAATATATGATATCACTTACATGTGGAATCTAAAAAAAGGGTACAAATGAACTTAGTCACAAAGCAGAAATAAAGTTACAGATGTAGAAAACTTATGGTTACCAGGTAAAGAGGAGGGAGGGATAAATTGGGAGATCGGGATTGACATATATACACTACTATATATAAAACAGATAACTAATAAGGACCTACTGTATAGCACAGGGAACTCTACCCAATCCTCTGTAATGGCCTATATGGGAAAAAGAAACTAAAAAAGAGTGGATATATGTATATGTATAACTGATTCACTTTGCTGTACACCTGAAACTAACACAACATTGGAAATCAACTATACTCCAATAAAAATTTTTTGAAAATAAAATGTGTGTGGAAATGCAGACCAGAACTAGGGTGAGATATATGCACACACTTGAGAGTGAGTTCCTCCTTGAATTTTGTGCCTCATTTGCCTCACCCTAGTCCCAGTCCTGTGAAAATGTGGAGGACCTAAAAGGGTGGAAGCACATTTTTCAAAAAGAAAAAGGTGGAGAACTTATTCCACTTGATTTCAGGATTAACTATAAAGCTGCAGTATGAAGACAGGGTGGCACTGGTGTGAAGATAAACATAAAGGCTAATGGAACAGAATAAAGAGTCCAGGAAAAGACCCAAATACTGAAGGCCAATTGATTTTCAGCAAAGGATTCAAAGGGGAAAGGATACTATTTCCAACAAATGGTGCAGAAGCAATTAAATAACCATGTGTAAAAATAAAATAAAATAAAATCATTGAACTCAACCCTTGCCTCACACCATATACTAACATTAACCATCAATATACACAACAGTATAAATGAATCTCAAAATCACTGTGCCACGTGAAATAAGCTGGAAAAAAAAGAATAATCTGTACTTTATTAATCCATTGATATAAAACTCTGGAAAATGCAAAGTAATCTATAGTGACAAAACAGATTAGAGGTTGCCTGAGATCAGGTGGAGAGAGAAATGTATTACAGAGGGGCATGAAGAAACTCTCATGGGTAATATAAATGTGTATTATCATGACTGTGGTGATAGTTTTACAAGTAAATACGTCAAAACTCCAAATTGTAACATCAAATTACGCAGTATTTTTAATGTCAATTATACTTCAAAAAGTTTGCAAAATAATGAGAGTATAAGCAAGTGAGCTAGAATGCCTGGGTTCAAAGCCAGAGCACCCTACATAAACTACCACTCACCTCGCTCACACCCTAAAATATCCATCTCCCTTTCCCGGCTTTAAATGCTTGCCAGGAGTTTGCCCTTGGGCTAGTCATTTGCCCTCTTCGTACATCAATTTGGTCAGCAACATCTGTCAGCCCCACCTTCAAAATCTGAGCACGTCTCACCTCCTATGCTCATATCACCCCAGACCAAGCCACCATCATCTCTAATTAAAGGCCTTAATTTTTAAACTTTTTTTCACCCCAACCCCCGCCACACACACAGTGTATTTTCAACACAGAAGTCAGGGTGGGCCTTCTAAAGCATAATTCAGATCACATGACTCCTCAGCTCAAAATGTCCCAGTGGCTCCTCAGCTCACTCAGAGTAAAACCCAAAGTCCTTGTAGCAAGAGATGCAGCCGAATCTCTTCACACCCTCCCTCACATATTGCCACCTTCTACTCCAAGTCATTGGAGTAGATGACTGTCCATAATTTCATGCCCCATTGTCACCACACTTTCCGGTCCTAGTTGCTGTGACTGCTTCTCACCTGGGGTATGCACCCCTCCCAGGGCTGTGTCATGCAAGCTGAGATACAAAAATCTAATGGATGATAGAGCCCTTCTTCATGAAGCCAATATTTGGGGGAGGAAATGGCATTTTATATTAAACTGACCCATTATGCTAAACTGGAATTTCCCTTGGAGGCACCAAGCTTTAATGATATGAAATTCCATAGTGAAGTGCCTGGTGCATATGCAGATGGGCCAAGGGAAATGACTGAGAATCAATTCCTGGACTCCAAAAATTTTCACCCACAAGGAAGATATAAAAAGTCCAGAAGAGTCAAAATTGAAGGAAAGAAGATTTAGTGAGGAACACTTCTTTGAGGGGAAAAGAGAATTTGGATATGCTTCCACTCTGTGGAAGAGGAAGGAGGGTGCCCACCCTTTCCCTGAAAGTCTTCCTGAAGGGGTTTCACATGGGGGTCATCAAAGACACCCATAGAATAGAGCCAGAGCCTTGAACAAGCAGGATTCTTTCGGTTTAATCATAAAAGCTACTTAATGTTGTTTTTCCATTGGCCTTTTGACCCTGCTCATTCCCTTCTATTGGATGAAAATTAGGCAAAGTTTCATGACTTTTCTGTTCACTAACCAAGGTTAATAGAAAATTCTATTTAAGTTGCAAAACCAAGTTTTGACGCAGATATTTAAATGATCTAATCCAACAGAATAACTGGAATATTTACTTGCTTTGGTGTAGAAATTTTGACCCTTAAAAGACATAAATCAATAATGTATTTCCCATTAAGGTAGGGCTGGGCTGGTTCAAAAGCAGTACTACGTGGAAATAACACAGGCTTTGAAATGAGATCAACTTAAGCTCAAAATTCCAGCTTGTCTTCATACCTTAGACCTTTTCAGAGCCTCGATTTTATTATCTGTACTCTGGTCTTAACAATGTATCTCTTAGAGGGTTGTTGTAAAGATCCAGTCATATAACAAAAGACATACATTTGCACAAAGGACAGAAGCAACCAAGTCACAAAATTAGAAATAGACATGATCAACCAATAAATGTTCAAAGTATTTGACTTGACTAATAAGCAAGGAAATGCAAATTAAATCAAGGCAGTGTGAGCTTTTTTCATCTAAAATATTGGTAAAAATGAAAAACCAATATATATTTGTTTATGTAGATTATATTCATGTTCACAAGACATAATAAGGGTGGGATGAGACAGGCACTCTGAAAAAAGGAGCTCAGCTCTTTGCGAGCTCCCATACCCTGAAACAATATTTTTACTATCATAAGAAATCAGAGAGACATCAGCAGATCTAGGTATAACGATGTTGATCGCAGTATTATTTGCAATAGCATTAACTAACCTACATTTCCAAAAATGGTGAAGATTTACATAAATTATGATTCCTCCAAGTGACAGACTACTGCAAGGCTATTAAATATTACCCCAAATGCTATTTACTGAGCTGATAAAATGTTAATGATATATTATTAATTGAAAACAGTAGGACATAATACTGAACCAAACAGGAAAACCTCAATTTGGCAAAACATGCTACATATATAAGGCTGTTAGAAAAGATAATTTTATTGATTTTTTATATTGATTTTTTTTTGTATTTTGTTTTACTATTGTAGAAGAATCAGAAAGAATTAGAACAATTTTTCTGCACTTTCCTTCTATCTCTGTACCCCCCCTCCGCCATGCCCCTGCCCACACACACCCACACAGAGGTCAGCAATACCTTATGCTCTAGGAAGTTTGTGCTGTTCTTCCTCCCAAGATATTTTCTTTCAGTACAGGTGAACTGACAATGATGGCTGGCTGGAAAGCCCTCTGTGGCTTGGAGAGTGGAGGTGGTCAAAGTGGCCTGAGACAGGAAGCTTCCAGTAGATATAGAAGTGACAGAAGAAAGGCTTGTGGTCTACCCATCCCTGATCCACATTAGGCCCAGGGTGAGATATCAGAGAAAAATGGCTGGTGGCCATTTAGGAAGGCTGGGCCCCAAGCATGGGGTGTCTCAGGCTCAGAAAAAAAATCACCATCCCTAAGCAAGTGAACTGGAAGTTCCGAGTTCTCCGAGTGTCCACGGAGATCTTTCTATGATTGACCTTGACAGTGTAAAACCCAGGGACCTTTACACAACTTCCTGAGGACAAGGAGGAAGCTATCCTTTTATAATGGCTTCAAATTTCTTGCCATCTCTTTTTTTTTTTTTAAAGGAATTCCTTTATTTTTATTTTATTTATTTATTTATTTATTTTTGGCTGTGTTGGGTCTTCGTTTCTGTGCAAGGGCTTTCTCTAGTTGCGGCAAGCGGGGGCCACTCTTCATCGCGGTGCGCGGGCCTCTCACTATCGCGGCCTCTCTTGTTGCGGAGCACAGGCTCCAGAGGCGCAGGCTCAGTAGTTGTGGCTCACGGGCCTAGTTGCTCCGCGGCATGTGGGATCTTCCCAGACCATGGCTCGAACCTGTGTCCCCTGCATTGGCAGGCAGATTCTCAACCACTGCGCCACCAGGGAAGCCCTTGCAATCTCTTTAAGTGGGATTTCATGGGCAGATGTCATTTGTTTTGTCTATAAGGCATCCAAAGCAGGGCCTGTCACACAGTAGGTACTCAACAATGTGAGTCTCCTTGCTTCTGAGGACAAACCACGTGGCTCACTGTTTTTGCAATGCCCCACAGCAAACAAGCAGAGATCTGAGGGTACGGAGGAGGTTGTTTAGAACCCCCTGGCCTCACAAGGTGGGCTCTTCAGCAATTCTTGACCAGGAGCCCAACTCTACACCTGGCCAGGAGTAGTGCCAGACACGATGGAGGCAGCATCTGGTCCTCAGTCTCTCATTGCCATGGTAACTGACAAGCCAGTCTCCAAGGCTGTAGGAAACTATGTCACAGTTCTGATCACTGACAATTAAAGGGTTCCCTCCCCTTTCTGAAACTGCACAATACTCACTTTGGATTCTTCAACCAGCTCTAAGACACAGGCTGCCTCAGTGCACATATCCTCTGTTTGAGACAGCGGTAAAAAGAACCAAAGCTGAGTCTACTGTCTCTAGGAGCCCTCACACATGATTTAAGACACCTCACAAGAAGCTCTGGTGGCTTGAATTTTCTCCTGCCTCCATTTCTGCTTTCATGTTCCAGTTTTGAAAGGACTCTCCCTGAGAGCTCCTACAGGAGCTGCACATGAAAGCAGCAGCCTGTCTTTGCATATGTGTGTGTGTATGTGTATGTGTGTGTGTGGTGTGTGGTGTGTGTGTGTGTGTGTGTACACAAACCCTTGCTTCTCACTTCTCTGTGTGGTGCCTGATGATTATCCAGCCTGGCAAAGGAGGTGTAATAACAGGGTAGAAGGCACAGATAATAGGGTCTTTCTGGCACAAGCAACGAGTTCATCTGAATCCACCAGAATCCATTTGTGGGAAGAGAGATGGATAGGAATGCAGAAAGGTAGAGACGCTAACCTTTAGTTTTCAGATATATTTGCTGCAAGTGGTAATTAAACCTATTTTTATAACTCCCTAAGTGTCAGCACTCCCTTTCCCAAGCATTCTTCTGTCAAAACTCTGCAAAATAACAATAAACTTGCTGGAAACAATTGACTCACGTCTAAAACATGGAGTCTGATTCCACAGCAATGGGGTCTGGCTGAGCCGTTCTGTTTGCAGGGAGTTAACTTGCTCGCAAATTGCAGAGAATCTGAAGTGGCTCCTAGAATCACTGCCTAGCTGTAGTTTAGTAATCCAGGCACACATTTCCTACCCATGATAATATAAGCTGAGGGTGAGGAGCATATCTCTCTAATTCTCATAAGCACCCCCAGTGCCTCATAGGTGTTTGGTACATGGATGCTAAATGAATGATAGATGGTCAAGAGTTACAGATCCAGGTAGGGAAATAGGACATAGAGGAAGAAGCTAAGGACCACTGAAGAATCACAGCCTGAGTTCTCTGGGGTATTGGAAGAAGGAAAGTTTACAGAAGAAATCAATAGGTATTGCAAAGTAGGGAGAGGGTAATTTGATCTGAGTCTCAAAGGATGCATAGGAGTTTGAAAGACAGAGATAGGGAGAACTAGGGTCCCAGCAAGCTAAAACACAGTTATAAATGCTGCAATTCAAGTTCATCCAGGCGATGAACCAAGCTATGTCCCCAACCCCCTGACCTCCTCATAAAGACACGCACTGACCTGTTATCAAGTCCTTAAATCTGGATGCTTCTTTGATTAAGTTCCAAAAACAAACTTGCCCACAGAACATTAGCTGATTGTTAATAAGAAGAGCTACCTTTTAAGAGTTCCTGCTCTATGCCAGACCCTGTGAAGGGTCATTTCTGGTGAGTTATCTCATTTAGTCTTCATAAATTTCCCATGAGTTGTTTATCACAAACCCTACTGAGTGGATGAGGAGAATAAAGTTCAAGGAAGGAAGTAAAACAATTTACCCAAAGTCAAAGAAGTGGTCGGCACTGGAGTCAAATCCTATCCATGGCGTGTTCCCAAAGGTTGATCTAAAACACAATGGTACCTTGCTGCTTTCTCAATACTGCTCCCCAAAGGCACTATCAGTGTAGCTCCAAGTTCCCCCACATGGGGCTTTCAAAAGGGCTGAAGAATGATATTACACAACAAAAATTTCTTCATCTATCTGTAACCATAAGTGTTAACTCTCATAGATTCCTTTTGGGCTGAGAAAGGAAAACAGATATATTCTGATTAACAAACGGAAGTACATTTCCAGTAAATATGGTTTGTTCCTTTCAGATACTACTCATGTGACATGCATTAGCTTATTTGTGTGGGCTTTTCCAGGATTCTTTCACCTTTTCCATAGGAAATTTTATTCTTGAAATTTATTTTAATTTTTAAAAAAAATTTTTGGCTGCATTGGGTCTTCGTTGCTGTGCCCAGGCTTTCTCTAGTTGCGGTGAGAGGGGGCTACTCTTCATTGTGGTGCGCGGGCTTCCCACTGCGGTGGCTTCTCTTGTTGCGGAGCATGGGTTCTAGGCGCGCAGGTTTCAGTAGTCATGGCACGTGTGCTCAGTAGTTGTGGCTCACAGGCTCTACAGCGCAGGCTCAGTAGTTGTGGTGCCCAGGCTCATGTGCTCCGCGGCATGTGGGATCTTCCTGGACCAGGGCTCGAACCCACGTCCCCCGCATTGGCAGGTGGATTCTTAACCACTGCACCACCAGGGAAGTCCCATAGGAAATTTTAAAAATAAGGTGCTGATATGGAAAATAACATAAAGGGAAGAAATTTAATAATAAATAATAAAAATTTTATAATAAGACTTTCCACACAAGATTATATTACTACTTCCACATTATTTTTAAAAAGTCAAATATTGCTGGAATTCAGTCATGTATTTAGCATTTAATTAGTGCTGAGTGTGAAGGGGAAAGGTGAGAGAGGGGCAGTGTGGCATTGGGAATGTATTTCTTTTCTTTATATAAATTTGTCTATTTATCTTCTTAATTTTGGCTGCTTTGGGTCTTCGTTGCTGCTCACGGGCTTTCTCTAGTTACGGTGAGGGGGAGCTACTCTTTGTTGTGGTGGCTTCTCTTGTTGCGGAGCACAGGCTCTAGGCACATGGGCTTCAGTAGTTGTGGCACACGGGCTCAGTAATTGTGGCTCGTGGGCTCTGGAGCGCAGGCTCAGTAGTTGTGGCACATGGGCTTAGTTGCTCTGTGGCATGTGGTATCTTCCCAGACCAGGGCTTGAACCTGTGTCCCCTGCATTGGCAGGTGGATTCTCTTTATTTATTGTTTTTTTTTTAATTTTTGAATTTTACTTATTTTTTTATACACCAGGTTCTTATTAGTCATCAATTTTATACACATCAGTGTATACATGTCAATCCCAATTGCCCAATTCATCACACCACCATCCCCACCCCCCACAGCTTTCCCCACTTGGTGTCCATACGTTTGTTCTCTACATCTGTGTCTCAACTTCTGCCCTGCAAACCGGTTCATCTGTACCATTTTTATAGGTTCCACATACATGTGTTAATACACAATATTAGTTTTTCTCTTTCTGACTTACTTCACTCTGTATGACAGTCTCTAGATCCATCCATGTCTCAACAAATGACCCAATTTCGTTCCTTTTTATGTCTGAGTAATATTCCATTGTATATATGTACCACATCTTCTTTATCCATTCGCCTGTCGATGGGCATTTAGGTTGCTTCCATGACCTGGCTATTGTAAATAGTGCTGCAATGAACATTATGGTGCACGTGGCTTTTTGAATTATGGTTTTCTCAAGGTGTATGCCCAGTAGTGGGATTGCTGGATCATATGGTAATTCTATTTTTAGTTTTTTAAGGAACCTCCATACTGTTCTCCATAGTTGCTGTATCAATTTACATTCCCACCAACAGTGCAAGAGGGTTCCCTTTTCTCCACACCCTCTCCAGTATTTATGGTTTGTAGATTTTCTGATGATGCCCATTCTAACTGGTGTGAGGTGATACCTCATTGTAGTTTTGATTTGCATTTCTCTAATAGTTAGTGAGGTTGAGCAGCTTTTCATATGCCTCTTGGCCATCTGTATGCCTTCTTTGGAGAAATGTCTATTTAGGTCTTCTGCCCATTTTTGGATTGGGTTGTTTGTTTTTTTAATATTGAGCTGCATGAGCTGTTTATATATTTTGGAGATTAATCCTTTGTCCGTTGATTCGTTTGCAAATATTTTCTCCCATTCTGAGTGTTGTCTTTTCGTCTTGTTTATGGTTTCCTTTGCTGTGCAAAAGCTTTTAAGTTTCATTAGGTCCCCTTTGTTAATTTTTGTTTTTATTTCCATTACTCTAGGAGGTGGATCAAAAAAGATCTTGCTGTGATTTATGTCAAAGAGTGTTCTTCCTATGTTTTCCTCTAAGAGTTTTATAGTGTCTGGTCTTACATTTAGGTCTCTAATCCATTTTGAGTTTATTTTTGTGTATGGTGTTAGGGAGTGTCCTAATTTCATTCTTTTACATGTAGCTGTCCAGTTTTCCCAGCACCACTTATTGAAGAGACTGTCTTTTCTCCATTGTACATCCTTGCCTCCTTTGTCATAGATTAGTTGACCATAGGTGCGAGGGTTTGTCTCTGGGCTTTCTATCTTGTTCCATTGATCTATGTTTCTGTTTTTGTGCCAGTACCATATTGTCTTCATTACTGCAGCTTTGTAGTATAGTCTGAAGTCAGGGAGTCTGATTCCTCCAGCTCCGCTTTTTTCCCACAAGACTGCTTTGGCTATTCAGGGTCTTTTGTGCCTCCATAAAATTTTAAGATTTTTTGTTCTAGTTCCATAAAAAATGCCATTGGTAATTTGATAGGGATTGCATTGAATCTGTAGATTGCTTTGGGTAGTATAGTCATTTTCACAATGTAGATTCTTCCAATCCAAGAACATGGTATATCTCTCCATCGGTTGGTATCATCTTTAATTTCTTTCATCAGTGTCTTATAGTTTTCTGCATACAGGTATTTTGTCTCCCTAGGTAGGTTTATTCCTAGGTATTTTATTCTTTTTGTTGCAATGGTAAATGGGAGTGTTTCCTTAATTTCTCTTTCAGATTTTTCATCATTAGTGTGTAGGAATGCAAGAGAATTCTGTGCATTAATTTTGTATCCTGCAACTTTATCAAATTCATTGATTAGCTCTAGTAGTTTTCTGGGGGCGTCTTTAGGATTCTCTATGTATAGTATCATGTCATCTGCAAACAGTGACAGTTTTACTTCTTCTTTTCCAATTTGTATTACTTTTATTTCCTTTTCTTCTCTGATTGCCATGGCTAGGACTTCCAAAACTATGTTGAATAATAGTGGCGAGAGTGGACACCCTGTCCTGTCCCTGATCTTAGAGGAAATACTTTCAGTTTTTCACCATTGAGAATGATGTTTGCTGTGGGTTTGTCATATATGGCCTTTATTATGTTGAGGTAGGTTCCAGCTATGCCCACTTTCTGGAGAGTTTTTATCATAAATGGGTGTTGAATTCATCAAAAGCTTTTTCTGCATCTATTGAGATGATCATATGATTTTTATTCTTCAATTTGTTAATATGGTGTATCACATTGATTGATTTGCACATACTGAAGAATCCTTGCATCCCTGGGATAAATCCCACTTGATCATGGTGTGTGATCCTTTTAATGTGTTGTTGGATTCTGTTTGCTAATATTTTGTTGAGGATTTTTGCATCTATATTCATCAGTGATATTGATCTGTAATTTTCTTTTTTTGTAGTATCTTTGTCTGCTTTTGGTATCAGGGTGATGGTGGCCTCATAGAATGTGTTTGGGAGTGTTCCTTCCTCTGCAATTTTTTGGAAGAGTTTGAGAAGGATGGGTGTTAGCTCTTCTCTAAATGTTTGATAGAATTCACCTGTGAAGCCATCTGGTCCTGAACTTTTGTTTGCTGGAAGATTTTTAATCACAGTTTCAATTCATTACTTGTGATTGGTCTGTTCATATTTTCTGTTTCTTCCTGGTTCAGTCTTGGAAGGTTATACCTTTCTAAGAATTTGTCCATTTCTTCCAGGTTGTCCATTTTATTGGCATAGAGTTGCCTGTAGTAGTCTCTTAGGATGCTTTGTATTTCTGCGATGTCTGTTGTAACTTCTCCTTTTTCATTTCTAATTTTATTGATTTGAGTCTTCTCCCTCTTTTTCTTGATGAGTCTGGCTAAGGGTTTATCAATTTTGTTTACCTTCTCAAAGAACCAGCTTTTAGTTTTATTGATCTTTGCTATTGTTTTCTTTGTTTCTATTTCATTTATTTCTGCTCTGATCTTTATGATTTCTTTCTGCTAACTTTGGGTTTTGTTTGTTCTTCTTTCTCTAGTTCCTTTAGGTGTAAGGTTAGATTGTTTATTTGAGATTTTTCTTGTTTCTTGAGGTAGGCTTGTATTGCTATAAACTTCCCTCTTAGAGCTGCTTTTGCTGCATCCCATAGGTTTTGGATTGTCGTGTTTTCATTGTTATTTGTCTCTAGGTATTTTTTTTATTTCCTCTTTGATTTCTTCAGTGATCTATTGGTTATTTAGTAATGTATTGTTTAGCCTCCATGTGTTTGTGTTTTTTTACGTTTTTTTTCCCTGTAATTCATTTCTAATCTCATAGCGTTGTGTTCAGAAAAGATGCTTGATATAATTTCAATTTTCTTAAATTTACTTAGGCTTGATTTGTGACCCAAGATGTGATCTATCCTGGAGAATGTTCCATGAGCACTGGAGAAGAAAGTGTAATCTGCTGTTTTCAGATGGAATGTCCTATAAATATCAATTAAATCTATCTGGTCTATTATGTCATTTAAAGCTTGTGTTTCCTTATTTATTTTCATTTTGGATGATCTGTCCATTGGTGTAAGTGAGGTGTTAAAGTCCCCCACTATTATTGTGTTACTGTCGATTTCCTCTTTTATAGCTGTTAGCAGTTGCCTTATGTTTTGAGGTGCTCCTATGTTGGGTGCATATATATTTATAATTGTTCTATCTTACTCTTGGACTGATCCCTTGATCATTATGTAGTGTCCTTCCTTGTCTCTTGTAACATTCTTTATTTTAAAGTCTATTTTATCTGATATAAGTATTGCTACTCCAGCTTTCTTTTGATTTCCATTTGCATGGAATATCTTTTTCCAACCCCTCACTTTCAGTCTGTATGTGTCCCTAGGTCTGAAGTGGGTCTCTTGTAGACAGCATATAGATGGGTCTTGTTCTTGTATCCATTCAGCAAGTCTGTGTCTTTTGGTTGGAGCATTTAATCCATTCACATTTAGGGTAATTATCGATATGTATGTTCCTATGACCATTTTCTTAATTGTTTTGGGTTTGTTTTTGTAGGTCCTTTTCTTCTCTTGTGTTTCCCACTTAGAGAAGTTCCTTTAGCATTTGTTGTAGAGCTGGTTTGGTGGTGCTGAATTCTTAGCTTTTGCTTGTCTGTAAAGCTTTTAATTTCTCCATCGAATCTGAATGAGATCCTTGCTGGGTAGAGTAATCTTGGTTGTAGGTTCTTCCCTTTCATCACTTTAAGTATATCATGCCACTCCCTTCTGGCTTGTAGAGTTTCTGCTGAGAAATCAGCTGTTAACCTTATGGGACTTCCCTTGTATGTTATTTGTTGCTTTTCCCTTGCTGCTTTTAATAATTTTTCTTTGTCTTTAATTTTTGCCAGTTTAATTACTATGTGTCTCGGAGTGTTTCTCCTTGGGTTTTTCCTGTATGGGACTCGCTGTGCTTCCTGGACTTGGGTGGCTATTTCCTTTCCCATGTTAGGGAAGTTTTCAACTATAATCTCTTCAAATATTTTCTTGGGTCCTTTCTCTCTCTCTTCTCCTTCTGGGACCCCTATAATGCGAATGTTGTTGCGTTTAATGTTGTCCCAGAGGTCTCTTAGGCTGTCTACATTTCTTTTCATTCTTTCTTCTTTATTCTGTTCCATAGCAGTGAATTCCCCGATTCTCTCTTCCAGGTCACTTATCCGTTCTTCTGCCTCAGTTATTCTGCTATTGATTCCTTCTAGTGTAGTTTTCATTTCAGTTATTGTATTGGTCATCTCTGTTTGTTTGTTCTTTAATTCTTCTAGGTCTTTGTTAAACATTTCTTGCATCTTCTCGATCTTTGCCTCCATTCTTTTTCCGAGGTCCTGGATCATCTTCACTATCATTATTCTGAATTCTTTTTCTGGAAGGTTGCCTATCTCCACTTCATTTAGTTGTTTTTCTGGGGTTTTATCTTGTTCCTTTATCTGGTACATAGCCTTCTGCCTTTTCATCTTGTCTATCTTTCTGTGAATGTGGTTTTTGTGCCACAGGCTGCAGGATTGTAGTTCTTCTTGCTTTTGCTGTCTTCCCTCTGGTGGATGAAGCTATCTAAGAGGCTTGTGCAAGGTTTCTAATGGGAGGGACTGGTGGTGGGTAGAGCTGACTGTTGCTCTGGTGGGCAGACCTTAGTAAAACTTTAATCTGCTTGACTGCTGATGGGTGGGGCTGGATTCCCTCCCTGTTGGTTGTTTGGCCTGAGGCGACCCAACACTGGAGCCTACCTGGGCTCTTTGGTGGGGCTAATGGCAGACTCTTGGAGGGCTAACACCAAGGAGTACTTCCCAGAACTTCCACCAGTGTCCTTGTCCCCATAGTGAGCCACAGCCACCCCCCGGGCAGGTGGATTCTTAGCCAATGCGCCACCAGGGAAGTCCCAGGAATATATTTCTGAAATGTGTAGTCACTCACACTTAAGTTCAAATCCTGATTCTGCCACTTACTAAGTGATATTGAAAAGTCAATCCATTTCTCTAAGCCTCTGTTTCCTTATCTGTAAAATGGAATGATATAAGTTGAAGTACCTGGAAACTTATCCTCTAACCCTTTCCCAACATTCACCCCCAAGGTCACCACATCCTCAAGTCGGCAGCATCTGACACCAATGAGCTCTCCCTCCTCTTTGAAATAATTTCTTAATTTGGCTTCCAGGACTCCACCCTCTCCTAACCATATCAATACTCATATTGAATTATCAAAGCACTTTAATTAAAACGCAGTGTCAAGAGATATGGGGACATATTTATATGTATAACTGATTCACTTTGTTATAAAGCAGAAACTAACACACCATTGTAAAGCAATTATACTCCAATAAAGATGTTAAAAAATTAAAAACAAAAAACAAACAAACAAAAGAAACACAGTGTCCTAATGAATAAAATAGCAAGATCCAAGTAGGAATGGCCTTCAAGAAACATACTTTAAAGAAACAAATAAGTTAAAAGGAAAAGAATGGAGAAAACTATATTAGGCTAACACTAGTCAAAATAAATCTCCAATAGCTTCAGTAATATCAGATAAAGTATATTTCAGAGCAGAGGACATTTCAGAGCAGAGGGACAAAGAAGGTCATTCCGTAATGATAATAGATCAATTAATCGACAGGACATAAAAATCCTAAACATTTATGCCTCTTGTAACAAAGCTTCAAAATATATTAAGCAACAACTGATAAAACTGCAAGAAGTAGGCAAACTCAAAATTAAAGTTGAATATTTTGATACCCTGTTCTTAATAATTGATAGAACAAATAGACAAAATATAATCAACGATACAGAAGACATAAACAGCACTATCAACAAAATTGACCCAATTGACATTTATAGAACATTCCTCACAACAGATTACACATCCTTTTCAAGTGCACAAAAAAATTTATCAGCAAAGACAATATATTGGACTATCAAATAAGTCTCAATAAATTTAAAAGGATTCACGTAATATTCAAGAATTCAAGTAATTCAGCTATGGTCTCTGACCACAATGGAGCTAAATTAAAAATCAATAAGAGAAAGATCCCTGAAAAATCTTCAAATATTTAGAGACTATTATAACACACATCTAAACAACGCATGGGTCAAAGAAGAAATCAAAAGGTAATATAGAAAGTATTCTGAACTGAATAACAATGAAAATACAGCATATCAAAATTTGGGAGATGCCATTAAATCACTTAAAGGAAGTTTAAAGCAGTAAAGAAAAATAAAGTTCTCAAATCAATGACTTCAGCTTCCCCCCCAAGGAAGCTATAGATATAGATGGCAAATAAACACCTGAAAAGATGCTCAGTATCGTTAGTCGTTAGGGAAATGAAAACTACAACCATAATGAGGTGCCATTACACACCACTACAGTGGCTAATATCAAAAACCCTGATCAAACCAGGTACTGAAGAAGATGTGGAACAACTGGAATGCTCATATAACCTGGAAGTTTCTTAAAGAATTCAATGTACATCTGCCATACAACATTGCAATTCCACTTGGAAATGTGTACCCAAGGAAAATGAAAGCCTTTGTCCATACAAAGACTTGTATATGAAGGCTCATAGCACCCTTATTTGTAATCACCAAAATTCTCGAACAACCCAAATGCCCATCAAGGGGTAAATGTATGTTCAAATTGTGGTGTAGCCATACAATTGAACATGCCTCATCAATAAAAAGAACTATTGTTGTATATTGCAATATGGGTAAATCTCAAAAAAATAATTATCTGGAGGGAAATAGCCATAGCAAAATAGAAGAAAAGAAGAGTATGTACTCTATGATTCCACTTACATAAAAACTCTAGAAAATACAAATAATCTGTAGAGCGAGAAACAGACTACCTAGGGAGTGGGGAAGGTAGGACAGGGGTGGGGATTACAAAGGGGCATGAAGACACTGTCGGGGTGACATATATGTTCACCATCTTCATTGTGGTTACAGTTTCACAGGTGTATACATATGGCAAAGAAAAACTGTACATTTAAATATGTGTGTTTATTGTATGCGAATTAAACCTCAATAAAGCGGTTAATTTTTAAGTAAAAAATAGATTTGAAAAGTGATGCTCAGAAACAGTGCCTGGCTCCATCTAATGTCTGATAAACAGCGGCTCCTATTCTTCATTCTGGGCTCTCAGTGGGCTACAGAGCTGGCTAAGATGTGGCCCCTGTCCTCAAGGACTCCTCAGTGGGGCTGGGGAGAGAAACAAGTGAATCGATTACAATAAACATAATTGTTCTGGAGTGTTGGTAAATGAAATTTGCAGACGGTAAATGGTACAGGGACTTAACATCCGAACAGAATTGGAAGCTTCAGAATGAAAGGAAGAAAAAAAATTAAATCTTTACCCTCCCTCTCTTCCTCTGTGCCACAAATAGAGACTTCTTAAAGCTATTTGATTCAGCATGCATATCATGGTCTATTTATTCTTGTTTTCTTCAATTAGTATATTAGCATTTCTCTCCCTTACATTATGCATGTGTAGCCTAATCTCATTTTCATTTGCTTTAACTCAGTGTGTGTTTGGGGGTAGGGATGGTTTGAAAGTCTACAGTGATGTTCTCTGGACTGTTGACGGGAGTCTCCTCTGGGTCAGGCCAAGGTCTGTACCCAGAGGGTCCTTATGGAATGTTTGTTGGTGGCAAACCAGTGAAGGTGATAAGGTGGAGGCCAGGGCCTGAGGGGCAACAACAGGAGAACACTCTGGGCAGAGGGGGCTATGAAGAGGTCCAGACACTGGGATGACCCTGCACTTGGGGTGGCAGAGATGTCTTATGATACAGGCACAGCAGCTCTAGATGACAAGCAATCTCTGGAACTGAGACCAGAGAGGGCTCTGAAGTCAGCTCATCAACAGTCTCATAGACCACATGGAGGAATATGAACTCTATGTTATGGACCCTGGCAGCCCACCACCTGCCAAAGACCTATTCCAGCATACAGGTGAGCAGATGTCGAGAGAAAAAGCACATGAGTGTGTTTGAAACACAAATGCATGTGGCAGCCAGAGTGCACCACTTCATCCTTGGAAAGCACAGTATGCATTAGAGATGGAAGATGCCTGCAGGAGACAACTCTTTCTTGCTGTTTAACTTATCCACCCTCTTTGATCACAGAATCCTTTTTCCACAAAGCATCTACGAATTAGCAGAACATGTGTTCCCCCGAGCCCAGTGTGGAGACTGCTGCAGGAAGCCTGGCCACTGCTTCCCTTGCCCTCCTCCCTGGCTGCTCCACCACCTGCCAATGGCCTGTCCAGGGCACAGGGGAGCCTGTGTGCCCGAGAGGAAGAGCTTGTACCCCACAGGACTTGAAATGCAGGCACAGGAAAAGGAGATGCAATGGAACATGAGGTGTTGACAGCGGTAGCTCATGAAGCAGGATCACAGCTTTCTGAGTTCCTGAAGGATTGGGAGGTTATAAATGCCTCTTCCTCTACATGTAGGCAATTAAACAAGCAGAGTCAAGGTGAGGAAGCAGGAGGCAGATGCAGAGCAGGAGGTTTAACCCAGCACCTCCTCTGTGTGTGAGCCCCTCATGCTGGCGGCTCTAGGGAGCTCGAAAGAAAGGAGGTCCAGCCCTCACTTATAGGCTGTTCGGGAAGCCAGGCATGTGCATCAAGGCCCCAACACAGCATAACTGGGGTGAGGAGTACAGGACACCAGGAGAAGGAATAACCCTACCGGGAAATCCAGGAAGAGCTTTTGGCAGAGGCAATGTTTAGCAAACTCTTGCAGGAAAGGTAAGTCCTTGATAGTCAGAGACAGGCATTCCAGGAATAAAGGAAAATCCTAGCAAAGGTCCAGAGCCAGGAGAGGAAATAAATAGAGGAAACAACAAGTCACCCACTGCTTGCATGGATGAGCCATGGGAGAGTGGGCAGAGGGTAAGAAGTACAAAAGCATGGAAAGGTGTGATGGGGTCATCCTGGAGCAGGTTCTGAGGCAGGGAGCAGGATGTGGGCTTTTCTCCATTGGCTAGGGAGCCAACAAATAGGATGGAGACACCGGTCCCTGGGATTGGAGCACTGGGTGAGAACCAGGTTAGGGGGAGGATGATGAGTTCAGAGAGAGATGCACTGAGCTGGAGGTGGTCATGAGGCTTCCAAGTGGCTGAGTCCAGAAGGCATCTGGATCCGTGGGTCTGGAGCTCAGAGAACAAAGATATGGGATGTGGGGGTCATGGACATTGGCTGGCAAGGAGGCAGGGTGTGAGGGCCTGCCGGATGTGACTCCTCCCTCCTAGAGCCCACCTCCCCCTGGGCCCCTGCTGAACCACAGAACACAGCTCAGAACATCACTTGCTGACAAAACCTAAGTGCAAGGGTTATGCATGTGCTTCTGCATTTCTTGAACCACTTCCATCAAAGCTTGCTTTTGTTTCTATGCCTGGAGGAGCTAGTCTAACCATGAGAGCTGTCCAGTAACAAATGGAGTGCTTCAAGTCCCCTTCACAGATGGTTCTGGAAGAGGCTGGAGAGATAGATATATTCCATAAAAGAATTTCCTCCAAAAAGTTCCCAAGAGGCCAGGCTATGAGGCAGATGTGTCCTGCCTGGACACAGAGCCTCTCAGGAAGGGCATTCTCCACTGCGTCCCGACTCCACCCAGTACTGAGGACACCTGGTGCATCACTGGGCCAGAGCCACGTGGACAGAAAGCTCTCCAGACCAGCTGATAAAGAGGTTCTGGGAGCCAAAGTCAAGTCTGACTGGTCCTGAACTGGTAGCTTCCGATGAATGACCCAGAGCTGTCTCCTCCATCCCTGAGCCTCCCATCTTAATTGTTGCCTTTGCCTTTTCTCAGAGGCTGGCTGGGAAGTACTATTCAAAGCAACTTGTTCTGCCCTATCCTAAGTACATCGACTTGCCTTCAACCAAACCTTTTTAAGAATCTACTCTTGGGCTTCCCTGGTGGCGCAGTGGTTGAGAATCTGCCTGCCAATGCAAGGGACACGGGTTCGAGCCCTGGTCTGGGAAGATCCCACATGCCGCGGAGCAACTAGGCCCGTGAGCCACAACTACTGAGCCTGCGCGTTTGGAGCCGGTGCTCCGCAACAAGAGAGGCCGCGATAATGAGAGGCCTGCGCACCGCGATGAAGAGTGGCCCCCACTTGCTGAAACTAGAGAAAGCCCTTGCACAGAAACGAAGACCCAACACAGCCATAAATAAATAAATAAAATAAATTAAAAAAAAAAAAAGAATCTACTCTTTGCATGGGGTATTGGGGATTCAGTGGTGAGCTGGATTCTGATCACGTCCTCAAGGGACTCATGGCCTAGTGGCCACCTTGACTAATGTTCAAATTTGCTTTCCACACGTTCTTTTGAATCCCCCATCCTCCTCCAAATTAACGTGTAATTTAATCAATCAATAAAAATAGAGTTTACACCCCAAAGCACACCTGCTCGCCAGTGTCCCCACAGTGGAGCCCAGAGACCTGCAGAAATTGTCAGTGAGGCTCACATACTCACAAACCTTTCTCTGTATCCAATTACCCCTTCTCCAAATAAAACAGGCTTGTAACATGCAACACCAATATTCACTGGTGAAGGGGTAGATATATTAAGAAAACCACTGCATGAAGAAAGCAAACAAAAATATGTGCCCTTGAATGTTTATCTTGAATCCAGGAAAATATATTAAGAAACTCAAATACAGAGAGAGAAACTGGAGGACAGAGCCTGTAAGGAATGAGGGAAGCAGGGGGTGGAGCCGGAGGACAGCCCTGGAGAAAAACGTGGTAGGAAGAGGCACAGACCTGAGCTCATCTGATGGACTGAACTTCCTCCAGAGAAGTGGGGAGCAGCTCAGGAAGAGGGAAGATGGGGCCCCGGTGTAGATGCTGGATTCTGGAGACCATGTTGGAGCTACCAAATGCCTGTTCCTCTTCTTTTCCTATTTTAGTTTTTCCTAGCCATCACATATGATAAATGGAAAAGCAACTGGGAAAATATTTGTCTGTGGCTCTTTGAATAAAGCCTGGAAATCTAACTGTCATAAGAATAACAGGACTTGTTCCCAATGGGGCCATGCTGTAATAGGAAACAGCAGTTTTGAATATGGCTAGCTCCAAAGAATAAGTCAATTTAGAGAACATCTTAGCCATTAACCAGAGGCCACACTGGGGTCTAAGGGTCAAAGCTTTACAAAAGGACCCACCTTTAGATCGCAGGCTTCAGGAATGTCCATGAGCGGACACCAAGGCCAGCCCAAGAGTGTCCCTGTCAGTATGCATACCTGAGCCCTACTGACTGACCTTATTGAATTAGACCCTGACCATAGGTTAAGGATCGTTGTCAGGGCCACATGCATGATGGTGTCCTTTGGTGGAAAGGGCTCTGGAGACAGTCATCACACAGAATCCCAAATGCACCATTCAATAGCTGTATGACCTTGAGCAAGTGATGTAACCTCTCGAGCCTCCCTTTTCCCATCTGCAAAATGAGGATGGTAATAACTGACATACAGGGTTGTTGATGAGGATAAGGATATTAACAAACACAAAACGCCCTGACAAGTGCTTGGCCTCCCCATAGAAAAGGAAACCAAGAAAGAGGGAGGTCACTTCTGGAGGAGGACACACTTATCCCAGGGACAGTCACATGATTGGAGTGCCAGCTCACGGTGCGGTGCACTGACGACTGGGGTGGAACACAGCCATCCTCTTGGGTGCGGCTGTTCCAGTGTGGCTCCGACAGGTGCCTGATGCCTCCCAGTGGCACTAAGTAAGTCCTGGGTTCCAGCCGCCCCGGCAATGCCCTGGGGGCACTTCACATTGGCTAGTGTTAACCCCAGCCCTCGAAAGGGAATAAGAGGGACAGACAAGAGGGCCCTGGGAGTGGGTCGGGATGCAGGGGAGGAAAAAGGAAATAAGTTAGAAATGTAAAAATAGAGCACTTTTTGAAGACTGGCAATAGAGAAACACTGGCTATCCAATTTGGAGGCGCCCCCCCTAAAATAAAGCCAGCACTAGATATTTGCCTTAAGTGGTACATAGAATGCATCCTTCCCCCAAAATAAAAGAAACCTATAAAGACGTGGCAAAGCCCAGAGGATCAAACTTCCCAGGGACCACGGGGGACTCTGTCAGGCTCTGAAGAAAGGGGAGGTGGCTGTCATGTCCCTTCTCCTAATCAACAGCACAACCATCCGCAACCCGAGGGAAATGGGCAGTTACCTCGCATGCCTCCCACTGGCCCGTGTAAACGTGGCGCTAATAAGATATAAATTTATGGACAAACCATGAAAAGTGGGCCTTGCGAGCAGTTACTATCTGATACTACCTGCAAAATTATAAAATCAGCCACCCCAAGCTCTTTCAGCCATAGTAGCACCGAGCCGATGAAGATACACACATCATAAAAGCATAAATTACCTGCACAATAAACCTTGCATCTTCTAGTATGTGGCCATTAGAAATCGATCAGTTAATTTAGGAGCAACGGAAGGCCACAGGGCTGATGAAAGCCCGTGCCAGGAAGCACTTTCTAGAGTCAGCTGTGTTAACAGCTGGCTAGGGTCACCAGGCTGCCCTGGTGGGTGCTTCCTGAATGGATGTGCGGGCAGAGGGCACGGCATCACAGGCCACTCCCGTGTAATGTTTGCAGCGTGGAGGTGGCCAGGACAAGTTACGGTGTCATTGATGGAGAGCAGACCAGGCTGCAGTGAAACCTTGGTGTGCCCATTCCTCCCAGGACCCAAACCAGTGGAATGGCCAGTCATGGGAGAGATTTCCCATTTACCCCCTTTAAGTGGTTACACTGAACCGTGCCCTGACCAGCTGCATGGGGGGGGGGGGGTATGCACACACATACACATCCACACACACCTATACACACACACATATACTCATACACATACTGACATGCACACACACACTTATGCACACACATCCACACTCTCACAAATATATACAGTTACACACTCACACCTATGCACTCTTATACACACACCCTCACGCAGAATCACATAACACACATATCTTCAACCTCCTGCAGGAAATGCAGCCTCCATCCCCTCTGCATTCCTTTGCCCACCCCCTCTGCACCCCATTTTCTAACCCGCCCTCATCTCTCCGGTCTCTGACCCCTGACTGGCGACCTCCCCTCACCCTGCACATCTAATGCCTGACACCACTTCTCATTGACTCTTGACTTCCTCCTGGACTCAGATCTCCACTCTTCCCCTGGTTTCCACCTGCTCCAGGTGAGTAGCTTGGCAAGCTCTGTCTACCTCTCTCACCTCTTGTCTTGCACAGTGGAGCCCTGGAATCTATTCCAGCACCCCAAGTCAGAGTTGAGCCTGAAAGGATCACTCTGCACTTTCCCAAGGGGTGGGGGCTCAGTGCAGGCCACGCCCCTCACCATTCTGGGGCTCTTACCTCATTCACAAAGACCCAGTGGCTGTCCTTGGAAGCCAGGTTGGTCTCCACGGCCTGCAGAGAGAGAGAGAGAAAAAAAAAAAACATGACCAGAAGCAAGCCAGAAGCTGGCAGATGCACAGGATGACTGCCGAGATGGAGTTTGATAAACATTGTTTCTGGAAAATTTTTTCTGCACAAAACACGCCATCCCCCTGGGGCCAGCTCTGGCTGCCTTAGCTACAAGACGCATCATTTGAACACGGACATCTGATTTCCTGCTGTTCTTCGGAGCTCTCACGCGCCAGTGCAGTTCCAGGAGGCGTCACGGGGCCATGGGCGGGGACATCCCTCCCCTCTCTCCTCTTGGAGAATGCCTGCAAACACCTTTCTGGAGGGGCGCTCAGGGGGGAATGTCTCATCACTGCCTGAGGCTAGAGAATCAGGAATCTGGAACAAGGGATTTACAGCAGCTTGTCCAGCCTAGCTAAACAACACCCAGGAAGATGGCAGCTCACAGCTGGGGCTCTGAGCTGCCTTCAGCTCTAAAGAAGCCATCAAGGACCCTAGAACTGGCTCTTTTTTGCTCCGGGGCAGTGATCCCCATCCCCATCATTCTCTCTTAGAGCATTTTGTTCTATTTCTTTATGGCACTTGCCATGTCTGTACTTGAATAATTATCAGCTTATTTATTTTTTATTGTCTATCTCCTTCACCAAGTTGGGGGTCTCCATGAGGTCAGGGGCCACATCTGTGGCTGTCACATTTGTGTCTCAAAACCTTACACTATAACCAGCACATAGTAGGTGTTCAATATATAAATGAATACTGTTGTTGAAGATGTGAATGAAGTATAGGAGGGCGAAGCAGATAGGACCCAGTTACTTATTTTGTTTCTCATATGTTTTCATGAGTGCGCTTTCCCTTTTTTAATTGGTAATCCAACAGATTGAAAAGAGGAGGAACTGAGAGTTTTCAAGACTGTCCTGTAAGAATACTCACAGTTAGCACGAGCCAAATACTGCTGAGTGCCAGGCACTGTTCCAGGCCATCTACGAACCTGGGAGAGAGCTCAGATTGTAGTCCTCTTTTATTTTTACTTTTTTTGGTATTTTTTTAATGTAATTTTTGTCACTTTTTTATTTGGAAAAATACAGAAAAATTAAAATGTTCAAAATTATCCCATAAACCTGCCCCATTTTTTTAATGCACTACAGTAGTGAAAACACCCTACGTATCCCTCCAAATTCATCCCCCAGAGTGTTCCAAATGGCCCCTTCCAGAAGTTTTCAGTCACTTCTGCATGTATGTATCTACATACACATGTCAGACAGATGTTTTTATTAAAATGGGATCATGAAATACACATCAGGTTACAATTGTCATTTTTGACTTAGTGTATCAAAAATATCTTTCCTCTTCAGTACACAGAGATCTGATTCGTTCTTCCTAACAGATGAGTCACAAAGTGGTAAGGAGCCTCCCTGCTCCAGTAACCCAGGGGGCTGGGGGTCTGTGCTACCCCTTGGGGGGTTGACTACTGGGCCACCCTGCATGATAGGGGGCACTCCAGACTGGAAGCGGTCACAGAATGGGACAGTGAAAACTGATGGCCAGTTACAGTCACCAGGGACAGTGCAGGTGTGCAAGAGAGGCTGGAATTGCTCTTTGCAGCCTCTGAGAGTTGATTTAGGACCAAAGGCTCCTGTACTCAGGGGAGCAGATATCAACTCAATATAGAAGAGAAGTTCCTGACTTTCCAAGGAGTTCAAGATGGAATGGGTTGCCGCAGGAGCAACAAGATCTCATTGTGGAAATGCCTGCATGGAAGGCAGATAGCAGGAACATATATGGTATGCAAATATCAACACGGAGGTTGACCACAGGTGCGGGGTAACACGCCATCATGCACTGGCATTCTGCAGCTGTGAGTCTCAAGTCTGGCTGCATGTAACAACCTCCTAGGGAGCTTTTAAGAATGCCGATCCTGGGCCGCACTCCTTGGATTCCTAACTCACTGGGAATAGTCATGTGCCTGACATGCTGTGTTGTTTCAGAGCTCTGAACCCTGACTCTTAGCCTCTGGAGCTGAGAGCTCTACTCCAGAATGTACAGTTCTGTGAATCTGAAGGTATAGGTGCACCTGTACAGGTGAGAGGTCCTCCAGTGTCCCTGCAGGAGCCAGCAGTGCAGAGGACCTGACTCAGTTGCCAGGACATCCCAGGAAGCAGGTGGGAGCCCTGGCTACATTAAGGCATCTTCCCGCCTGGTCTCATCCTCATGCGTGGAAGATAGTGATGGAAAGAATTGATCAGAAAACCCCACAGGACAACTGGCCAACTTTCCTGTCCTACTTTCCCTCACCAATTAGCTAATTTGTTAAGCCTCTTTTCCCCACACGGAGATAAATAGCACTTGGCTACAGCCTTTTCCAGAGGGTGCAACTCCCACAGAAGCTGAGATAGATGGTGAGGAGAAGTGACTGCAGATTTAGCAAGAACACCCCTCCCCCCGATGGCTGGAGAGCTGCCAGCTCCGTGGGCAGAGCCCTAAATGTTCCCAGCCCAGTGGACGTGTCCCCTTCTAAGTGCCATCCTTTCCTTGTTCCTCCCCAGCCATGTCTGAGGCAGGTGGAGGCCCCCAAGACCTCCCTTTCACCTCAGAGCCAGCAAGGTAAGGAGGGGGCAGGCAAGCACAGGACGGTCGAATCCCAGGTCTGCCTCTGCTTAGCTGAGTGCTTCTGGGGGAGCTACTCCACCTCTCTGAGCGGCAGTCCCATGCATACAGGGTGTTCGGAGGCCAGCAGTACTATTGACACTCTGCCCTGGTCCCCCTCAAATTCCATTAGGAATTCGGAGCCCAGTGGCTCCCCGTATGCGTTCACTGCCAATGGCAGGCACTGCGGCCAGCTGTCAGAACCTTCCTTGGCACTCGGGAAAATGTACACCCTCACCAAGGACTGAGGGTGCCACGTATCCAAACCGCAGCTGCCCCGTTCCCTGACGGGGACTGCCCAGAGTGTGAGCTCAGCTGTTTCTGGATTCCTTCTGCGGGGCCAGCCCACACGACCTCGCTCATGCACCCTCGCTGGCTGCTTTCACTTCCCTGTTCCACTTTCCCACTCCCCAGCCAGGTTTGTTTTTTTTTTAATTCCCCTGGGAACACTTCTTACTAAATCACTGTCACACACACTCTTGCCCCAAAGTCTGCTTCGGGGGACCCAACCTGAGACAAACACCTCCTATCTTAAAGTTACTGTGAGAATTAAATGAAATTACGGGTGAAGCTTCCAGCCCAGAAAGAAGCTCACTATGGACGATCAGTGAACACGAAGGCCCTCCCTACTCCTTCCACTCACATCTCCTGGCTGGCTGTCCTTCGATGGTCTCTTTTGAATGTGTAGAAGTGGGTAATCTCTCATGTGTTCCTTCTTTCAGTCAACAGACGGCACCAGACACACACAGCAGCTGCCCTAACTCTCCTGCATACGGGTGTGAGCCAGGAGTCCCGTCCATGCCGCTGTGGAGCCAACAGACCAGTAACAAACACGCAGGTATGGTCGGCACTGCCTCCTCTACGAGTCCACAGACCCTTCAGGGCAGCACAGTGGGGCCTCCCCTCATCCCAGCCACGCTGCGGGTTTACCACTGCAAAACACTGCTGGCGTCTGCAGAGGAGTGCTGGACCAACTAGACCAATAAGGGCAGGCCCTTCATTCCACGGGTAGGCAGAGAGTGGAGCTGGCGTTCTGCTCCGGCTGGGCTCCTGGTCACTTGCCCACCGCAGGTAGGGAGGCTGGTTTCCTGCAACCGGGCTTCTCTCCTGGAACGGGGCACCACGGCTGTGAAACTCCCCACTAAATAATGCAGTGGCAGGTGGTAGAGTCCTGAGCAACTTCAGGAGCTCCGCACAGACCCTGGAAACTAGGTCTCAGTGAACCCAAGGGATGCCCGCCGTGGCGCAATGCCTCGGCACAGCACAGGCAGCCCTGCTTAGGTCATTGCTGTGAGTCCCTGAAAGGCTAGGCCAGACCATCAGAACCCAAAGGCCTGACTCCTGAGGCCCCTCAATAGAGTGGCAAGTGGAGAACTTTAGAAGAAGAACTGAGGAGGTGTGAACTTCTAAAGAGTCATGCTGACTCCTGTTTTAGCCCCTTTTGAATAGAAGAGGAGACCCAAAATGCTTCAGGTGGCATGTAGTCCAGGCTAAGAGCTGGGATGGTGGACACAGACAGCCAATGGGAAGGGACATCACTTGCAGAGGTAGAACTGGACATCTGCCCTTGTTCTGACACCCACATACCACCCTTTCGAGAGATAAGTGCACTGTCATAGGTAGACCCCTGTTAAAGCAAGCGGAAGGCAGCTGTTCTTCCCACACCCACACCTGGAGGAGGGAATGTGTCCCCTCGTCCGTAAGCAGCAGCCCCTGTCCGAACCTCAGGGTGCCTTTTCCTACGGCCAGTTGCATCTATGGAGCCAGAGTATAAGTGATGCAGGACACACCATCCCTGCAGGCTTGCCAGGCGCCAGGGGACATTTAGATGCTGTCCTGAACACCCAGCCACCTTGATCCCACAGTTTCCATAGGGAAGTAGAGGCAGACCAAACCCCAGCTCCTGGCTCCCAAAATGACAGCAACCCCTAGCACTGCCAGGAATGGGATGTGGGGGGCAGCTCGCCTGGAAGGGCCTGGGACCACGTGGAAGTGAGGATCAGTGCTAATATGCAAACATCTGGACGGAAGCAGAGAAGACAGGAGTTCTGAGGGATCAGAGAAAGCATCTCCAGCCTGTTCCCTTTCCTCTGTGTTCACAGTCTTTCATGCAGAACCAAGTTGCAGCCATTTCCAAGGGCGACGAGAGCCTGCTTTTATCAAGCACCAGCCAGATACTTCAATACAACCCGTCCACTTGACAAGCCACAGGTTTCGCTTGGTTCACAACACCCTAAGGAGCCAGGTAGGTTCTCATCCCCATTTCACAGCCGAGGAACTAAGATCTAGATCTAGACTTGGATCTTGCACAAGCCCCTCTGTTAGTAGAGACTGGATTTGAACTCAGGTCCATCTGTCCCCAAAGCCTATGTTCTTTTCCCTTGATAATGCAGCTCCCTAAAAGGCCTGGACAACCGTCAGAGCAAATGTACGAGCCTTTGAGCCTGGCCCTCTGACTATGGGAACAAAATGATCTTTTTTTTCATATCTAAGAAAATGGCCTTACTAGCCGCGGTGCCTTCCTTCCCAGGTTAACTTATCCTCCTAAGTATGAGACCACTGTACCACTTGCCGTTGTCAAGTCTGAGGCTGTTTCACTCTATCTTGGCCTCAAGGAATAGTAAATGGAGTGGAAAAAACCTCCACACGAAAGTCTTCCAGCAACATCGCTGAGGATTTATTTTACAAAGTGCAAATGCCACTGACTATTCATGTACATGTTAATTGTTGGCCACTTATCCAGCATCCCCCACCCCCCAACACTGGGAGCCTGAGATAATGAAAGCTTGTCAACGACTAGCATCTCTTTAAAACCACAACTCTAACATTTCAGAACATTCTCCCCATGGAGCCCGGGGCCTGGCATTTTCCCAAGGACAGATATTGAGCTAACTTTAAAGACCCACTGCTGCCTTTGCAACAACATGCTATTTAGGAACAATTCTCTCTGTGCAATGTCACCCCTCTGAAGCACGAGGGAGTGCGATGCCCCCCATTTGCAAGGAAGGGGAGTAGCTGATGGCGAGACTACGGACAATTTCAGGAGCCCATTTATAAGGAAATCAGCAAAGCAGCCACCATGAGGCCCGAGTTTCAAAAGATACGCCCAGAACCACCACGAGGAACCCCATAAAGGACAGTTATCACTACGTCAGGCCACACCATGGTTCCCAGGGGCTGCCTTCTTGGGAAAAGGGCCTGAACTTCTGGCTCAGATACTTTCTGGCCCTCTGTACTCCAGTCTTTTCTCTAGAACCTCTTGGAGCCTTCTTTTCACCAGAAAACTGCCTTAAGGATCTCCCCCAGTCTCCCACGGCTCCTACTTCTGGCTCCATCCTTACTCCTAGAGCTGAGTGGGGAATCTTGGGCCCTATGTGGGTCTCTTTTCCAGTTTCCTCTCCCAGACCCTTCCCAATAGATGGCACCTCCTGACTGAGTGTGAGGTTTCTGTTCCCACCTCACCCATCGTTCTGCTACAGCTTCCTTGAAGCCCAGGGCCCTCACCCTTGGTGGGAGCAGGAAATTCAGCCACCTGAGCACATGTGTGTATGTCGGGGGACGGAAGGGGAGTTTGCTGGAGGATGGTGGAGACAAGGAAATCACCCCAGCTACACAAGGCCATCTGGGGAAGGTGTGGCAGAATTAATCTTGCACAGCTTCCAAACATAACTCTGGGACAGTAAGAGGGTGTTTTTGCTGAGGGAGAGCTGAGCCTGTGGCCTGGGAGTTCAGGGAACGCTCTGGCTGGGAGAGGCTGGATGGAGATGAGAGTTGCTTGCAGGCTGGGTTCAATCACTGACACTCACTGAACAACTCTGCCACCCGACCTGGAGCTAAGCCCTCTGCACATGAAACCTCCCTGAGTCTCACAACAGCCCACTGACAGAGGTTCTGAGCCTACAGATGGGGAAACTTGCCCCAAGTCTCCCAGCAAGTCAGTGCAACCGAGGCAGCATAATCAAGCCTTTCAGATGCCAGATCCCACGCACTTTTGAGTGTATCATGCCGACTCAGGGACCAAACAAAGACAAACTCATTCTTGGCACTTTTTGTAGATGTTTCATGAAAAACCAAGAGTTGAGCGTGAAGACGATGCAGACAGTGGTGAGGCTTGGCGTGTGGAGCCACAGGGACTTCTGTAAAGTCAGGTCCTGGATTCTGGAGTTTCCTGCCACCACCCCTCCCCAGAACCCCTGGGTCAGGTGGTCCTCTGGTTGCCAAAGGGTTTCTGTATATGGAGAGCAGCTTACAGTCCGTCACCAAGAGGTGAGCTCCTCGAGGGCTGAGGTCTGGTGCAGTTACCATGCAACCCTGGCAGACAGTGAACTTCAGAAGATGTCTACGGAAGAAATGAATGGTGGGTTCACACGCCTGCACATTTCCCTGGTGCTCAGTATGAGGAAGGTCAGGGGCATAAATAGGAAGCCCAGCACAGTGCAAAGGGATATTGACATACAGGCAGCCATCACTCTGCACAGTAGGTACTGAACTAATGGAAACCCACGCATGAGGGGCCTGTGTCCTCGCTTCCCACGGCATCGATACGCACTTAATTTCCAGTTAACACTGTGTTGTGCGAAGTAAGTCCTGCCTGTATTTGAAAGTAGCATTCTTTTTCAACACATCTGTGAGAACCTGAGAATGAAGTGAAGTGAATGTGAAAGGTGGATAAATGCAAGATATCATGACCTTTAGATGCTGATGCCAACATGATCAAATTTTAGAGCTTTTTTGTGGGAATGTAATCGTTTCTTCATTTGTGCTGAGTTCTTTTTTTTTGGCTGTGTGGGTCTTCATTGCTGCTCACAGGCTTTCTATAGTTGTGGCGAGCGGGGGCTACTCTTCGTTGCGGTGCGCGGGCCCCTCACTGCGGTGTCTTCTCTTGTTGCGGAGCACGGGCTCTAGGTGTGCAGGCTTCAGTACTTGTGGCACGCGGGCTCAGTAGTTGTGGCTTGTAGGCTCTAGAGTGCAGGCTCAGTAGTTGTGGCACATGGGCTTAGTTGCTCCGTGACATGTGGGATCTTCCCGGACCAGGGCTCAAACCTGTGTCCCCTGCATTGGCAGGCGGATTCTTAACCACTGCGCCACCAGGGAAGCCCTGTGCTGAGTTCTGAACCTCCTGATGAAAGTCCCCATCTCTCCTGCTTAGCGACACAATAAGTTCTGGACTAGTTTGGTCCATCGATGGCATTTAAAAAGATACTACCATCACACCTGAGAGAGAGTGTTGTTCATGAGATTTGTTTCTTACACTTGCTTTGATCTCAGAAAAACTATTATGTTGCTATTGGGGAAAAAAAAAAAAAGAAAGCATAATTGACTAAGTACATGTAAAAATCTGATGGATCTAAACAATTTCTAGTCAATCATGAGACCTCCCTGCCCTCAGTCCCCACTGTTTACCAAGTTTGAGATAAACAGCTCTTCCAAACCACCTTCCCACTTCGTACAGAGGGCAGAAGGGCCAGCTCACGGCCTCTGGGGGATGAAGGTTCATTACAGATCACTTGTGGATCCTTCAGATGAAACAGAGACAGGTTCCAGGGCTGTACAGGCAGTGCAATTGACTGTAATAAAAAGTGAGAATACGCTACATGTGGACAATTTATGACGAAGTGTTAATATCAGCAGAAAAATGAAATGGAGTCCGCTCGCAGGCACGATCTGTTTAATAAGATCAACTTGGAGAAGTGAAGCCAGGCAGTGCCGATGAGTAGAAACTGATGGATACTTGGATTTTAATCAATGGTCCATAATTTCCCTGCCACCTGGAAGGCAGAGAAGCCAAATAAGGCCCTCTGTGTTCTCACTCTCACAGACACCCAAGCTGTTCTGATGGGAGGGAATGGGAGCCAGCTTTTCTGTCAATCTTATCTGATGGAAGAGAAAGGTATACCCGGCCCTTGGCCACACGGAGGCTACCACACAATCATTTGGGGAGACTGGGGTGTACAACAGAACAAATGGCTTCTGAACTTATTTACATCCGCTCTGGTTCGGTGAGAGCAGCAGCCAGTCTCTGCAGTGGGCTGTGAACAGTGTCACCACGTGGTCCCCGAGGGGGCAGGGTACGCTGCTCTTGGGTGGCAGGTGGCTGCGTTGAACCATTTCTCATACACTCTGCTGTCCAGCTCCAGCTTCAAGCGATTTTCAGATATAAGCAAAGAAAAGTCTAAAACTGATTAAAAATGTTTTTTTTCTCCCTCCCACGGGTATTTGCACGTTCATACTGGAGCTTGAGCCGGTGCTGTGAGCATCCAAAGACTGGCTCTGGGGACCCACAGCATCAGATGCTGCTGAAGGAGGGGATGGGGACCGTTTGGGGCAGAAAAGTCCCTCCTAGTGCCACTGGGTCACATAATGCCGCAGAGGCCTGCCCCCCACGTGTGGCTGTCAGCCCCAGAGACCAAGACCCACAGCGGGACGTCCAGTGGGAGAACAACGACACTGTCTCTGCTGCTCAATTAAAGCATCATCGTTCAAGGTTAATACCGCGACCCCTTCCAATTGTGCCAAGCAAGCCATTTCTGCACACGCATCTAATTCCTTTTCCCAACCTAAATTGTTTTTAAAAGATGGAAGCGTTTGAATTCTTTTTAAGGCAATAACGTTGAAAGCAGCAATTCTTTACCAAGCTGATAAGAGCTGCTGGGTGTAATTTGTATTCTTTTTTATGAGCCTGACTTTTGGGAGAATGAAATAGGAAGAAAAATCTCTTTTCAGTTCTGGAGACAAGAACCGCTTCTTTCTCTGGGTGCTGGGGAGGAGTTCCCTGGCTCAGGAGTTGTCAGGAAACAAGTCGCTGATTTGTGACACAGGAAAGCCAGGGAGACACCCTGTGCTGGGGTGGGGACAGGGGACTGGGGAGCTGGGGTATAAATAGCTGCTCATCTTGGGGCTCACTTGGACTCTGGATCCCCTGAAAATGATTCAGAGTCCATGGGTGGGGCTCCGAGGTCTTGGGGAGTAAGGAAGAGAGGATGTGGCAAACTCAGTGAAAAGAAAAGAGGGAGGAGGAATCCACAATATAAATTCTCACCAAATACAAAGCCTCTGTACAGTTGGGGCCCAGACCTGGGCATGGCCAGGAGCTTAGTTTTTAAGCAAAGTCCTCTGAGCCCAACAGTAAAGCCATGTCACTCTGCGTTGTGCTGCAGAGTAGATGTAGAAGCCAAATACTCGTGTGCTTCATCCTCGGGGGTGTGGCCCACCTGCCCCACCCTCCACCTCTACTGCCTGCACAAAGGACCTGGAAAGGCCCTACCCACGGGGTGGCATCATTTGGAGAAAAAAAACTCTCTGAACACAAGGCTTCCAAGCTCAGTACCTGGAGTGGAAAAAACAATGAATTTACCACCAATCTCGTCCTGCAACCTGCCTTGATCTGAGGCACCCCACTGGTTTCATCTACTGATCTTGGTATTAGGCATGACCTTGACCCCCAGGGCAATATTAAACTTTAAACTCTCCAAACATTCCTATTCCTGTGGGTGTGTGCATACACAAATATATACACATACACACATAAATAATTGTACTTCATTCACTTTGTGGGGGAAAATGGGGCACAAATAAAAAGAATATTAATGAATCAACAAACAAAAATGCCCAGCACAGGCATTATTGTAGCTCTCAAAAATTCTTGCCTCAAATCCACACTCGTCTTTCCATGATTTTTCATATGGCCTCCAAGGTGCTTATTCTAAAATGTAAACCTCAATCTACATTGCCGCTAATTCTTGCAACAATCATGGAAGGTGATCATTTATGATCTCCTATTAATAGAAAAAGAAAGTGAAGCTTACAAACTAGTATATAACTACATGGTCAGCTCTTTGGAGTCACCGACAGGAATAGCATCATCTGTGCCCAGGTGGGAGAGCCCAAGGGTACAGCTCAAACCATGATGGCACGAGACAGCCTGTCCCCATGTCTGGACTAGCCATCTGTCCCACCAGACTCCAAGGACAGGGAAGCTCATGAGGGGCTCAGCCCCTCCCCTGGTGGTCATTCAGTGTGGTTGTGATGCATCTTGACTCTGTCCTCCCTGGCACCAGTTGGCCATGGCCCAGGGAAGGGCCAAGTGCTGGCTAGTGTCCGGCTGGCAGTACAGGGCCCAGGGGAAGGGCCATCGGCACAAAGCAAGAGGCTTCAGGCTAGAAAGGGACCCACCCCATAGGCCTCCTGAGGAAAGAGCAAGACATGATGGAGGCCCCAGGGAGGATAGCAGGAGTCTCTGACTTGTCCACTTCATGGATTAATGAGATGGAAAAGTCAAAGAAGCAGGCGTCACCCTCAGGAAAATCCATGAGCAGGTGGGAGGGAGACAACAGCAGAACGCACCCACCCATTTAGCAAGCATGTCCTGGGCTCCTACTAGGTGCTGGGTGCTATGAAGGATGCTTAACATGGAGATGAGGCAGTCTTGGGCCCCATCCTTGAATAAAGCCAGCTGACTGGGAGAGACAAAGCCACAGAGAGAGAGAATTCCACTAGACCAAGGGAGAAAGAGCAGTGATAGAGAGGCTTTCAGTGAATCAGGAACCAGACACCAACTCTTGCCTGGCAAGTAGAAGCCCCCTGCTGGGGGTGGGTAGTGGTAGGATGGGAGGGTCTTCCAGTCTAAGGAGACAGCATGTATAAGCCTGGAGGTGAAAAGGGCATTCAGTTGGTTAAGAATGGTGGTTGAGTCACATCTTCACATCTTATGAATAAGGATTTGGTTCTCAGGTTATTAGATGAGGCAAAAATCAATTATAATCAAAATTAGCCATGGAGATTTCTTAGCTCATAGATACAGTACAGAAAATATAATTTGTGTAAAGAACCCTGTAGCCAATCCTCTAACCTTTATTAATCAATGTTTTTCCATGGTGGTCCTCAATTAAGGCTTCATTTTTTTCCCTGAGTGTACTGACTAACTCATCACCCACCTGCCCAGCCCTGGAATGCCATGCACCCTATGCTGCCCTGTCACGCCACTGCGCTATCCAAATGGCCAGACCAGAACCTCTTCCTGCCTTGTAAGTTAGGATGGTATATGTATGGTCAGATCTGCATTCCAGAGAGGTCAGACTGGCCATGTGGAGAAGCCCTTGAGACCACACACCCATTCTTTCCAGCAGGTTCTTCCTCACTATGTCAAGCTTCACTGTGCCCAGGGCCTGTTGGTGAGGCAGTCATGGCATTGTCTGGTCCAAGTACCTATCAGCTGGAGTTAAATGTGCGTGTGAACCATCCTCACTGTTGGTCATGCTGTGGCTTAAAATCAGGGGTGTAAGGGTCAGTAGCATGAAGCATGAGTTATGGACTGAAATACTGCCAGGTCCCAATCAGCAGGGTCTTACGCTATGCAGTGGAGCCTGGCTTTTACCTTGTGAATTGGGAGCTTCCAGATTGTGTTCTATGGAATAGAAAAGGCTTAGGAGGTGCTAAAAGTTCTCCTGTAAAAAAAAAGGTCTATGCTGAGAAAGTTTGAGATATACTGTATTTATATCCCTACCTTGAAGAATCACAAAAGGACACTAACAGAAATGTCCTCGGAATGTTATGGGCTGAATTGTGGCCCTCCATATTCATATGTGGAAGCCCCAATCCCCAGGACTTCAGAATGTAATTGTATTTAGAGGCAAGGTCTTTAAAGAGTTAAGTTAAAATGAGGCCATTAAGATGGGCCTAATCCAATTTGACTGGTGTCCTTTTAACAAGAATAAGAAACATGAGGGATGCAAGCTCACAGAGAAAAGGCCATGTGAGGACAAAGAAAGAAGGCAACCATCTACAATCCAGGAAGGGAGGCCTCAGGAGAAACCAACCCTGCTGACACCTTAATCTTGGGACTTCAAGCCTCCAGAACTGTGAGACAATATTACAAAAACACTGTTCCCTACTAAGCCAAGTAGTAGACTGTGATTATAGTATTTTCTTGGTTACACAACTTCTGCTTTTCTTGCATTAGCAATTACTTTTATTTGTATTTATACAAGTTCTATAATATATTTGTCCAAATGCTCAGCCATACAAAAGCAGCTCTCAGTTCCCTTTCACCCCAGAGACAGCCTCTCAGAGCCCTCTCTCCCCTGCTCCTGTATGGACCCCTGCTCTCCAGCTGGATGACCAGAGACTGCCCTGAGACTTTCCTATCTGTTCTGCTGGCTGGATTCTCTATACTTGTTATTACTTACTTCTATCTTTTTGGTTTTTATTTTCTTTTTCTGAAGCTCATCCCACAGCCTCTTCCTAAGAAAAGGTGCATGGGCTGTAAATTTTTGAGTCTATGCATGTACAGAAATTTCTTTAAAAAATATTTCTATCACATTGATTGTTTCACTTAGACATAATAGGGTAGTACTAACTCATCCACAAAAATAGTGTTTCTCCAGTATCTTCGTGCATCCATTGTTACTCCTAAGCATCCCGATGTCATTCTGATTCCTGTTCCCTTTATGTCACCTGCCCATCTTCCTCCTTCCCTCCTCCTCCTTCTTTTCTTCTTTCTCCCTCTCACTCTCTCTCTCTCTCTCTGCATCCCTTCTTCTCTCTCCCTGGTGCTCTGAAACTTGCCATTGAAGTACCCTGATGTGGGTGTTCTTTTCCTTTATTTTGGCTAAGAGAGAAATGGTTGATAGGACTTTTTAGTCTGAAGACACATTCCTTTTGTTCCAAAATATTTTCTTGTTTATTTCTTTGATATCTGCCTTGTTTCCATTTTTATCTGTTCTTTCTCTAGGATTTCTGTTAGAAGAATATTGAACTTTCTAGACTAAATCATTCATTTTTGTCAAGTTTACTCTCCAATTTTATACCTCTTTACTTTTGATCTTACTTTCCTCAACTCTAATACTTCTATTGGACTTTTAAAAGTTCAGTTAATTTATTTTTTTGCCTTCAGTTGCTATTTTGTGCTCTCTGTTCTTCTACATAGTATCCTGTTCATGTCTTAAGCAAAAAATATTTTTAATCCCTTTAAATCAGTGATATGGTTTTTGATGTTTTCTTCTGTTCCCTAAACTAAGTTTGGCCCTGGATTCCTTTTTCATATTTGTTTTGTACTCTCTCTTTCATATAAGAGACATTCCTCAAATGCATAATAATCCCTGGTTGTTCTTTCATGTTTAAAGTGGGGCATTTGCAGCATCATGGATGCAACTAAAGATTATCATACTGAATGAAGTAAGTAAGAAAGAGAAAAACAAATACCATATGATATCACTTACATGTGGAATCTAAAATATGACACAAATGAACCTATCTATGAAACAGAAACAGAACCACGGGCATAGAGAACAGACAGGTGGTTGCCAAGGGGGAGGGGGTTGGGGGAGGGATGGAGTGGGAGATTGGGGTTAGCAGATGTAAGCTTTTATATAAAGAATGGATAAACAACAAGGTTCTACTGTATAGCACAGAGAACTATATTCAATATCTTTGATAAACCATAATGGAAAAGAATATTAAAAAAGAATGTATATATATGTATAACTGAATTACTATGCTGTACAGCAGAAATTAACACAACATTGTAAATCAACTATACTTCAATAAAAAAAATAAAGTGGGGCATTCAAAAGCTCACTAAAGGGCATGAATGTGGCTTGTGGATGGATGGATTGGTGGGCTTCCCTGCTTTTGCACTGGAAGACACCTCTCTCCTCCACAATTTCAGCTCCTGGAGGTCTTTTCTCCAGTTCAGGTTCTCCAGAAAAGATTCTTCCAATAACCTGCCTGAAGGGTATCTTCCAGGTGCTGGCATTTTGAAAGCAGGAAAAGGAAGTAAAGGTCCTACTACTCTCCATGCAAATCTCTGCTTAATTTCTGCTGGTTTCTGCCACCTGCCTCATCCTACTTTCTGGGGTCTCTGGGTTCTAAGGCTCTCAAGCAGGTAGAACCAACTCACTTCCCATGAGCATCTTTATCATCAGGCACTGAGGTTGTAACATCCTTACCTCAGCTGAATCAGTCACCCTTCCTCCACCTACTCTCTACTTTCCAAAAACTAGCCCCAAGATCTCACCAACTGTTGTCTCCTCCCATGTAGTCTTTGACCTTGCGGGTTTTTAACATTTAACTTTACTGTCATTTTAAAATAGTTTGAGGGAAAGAGGGATTAAACATGGGCAACAAATCAGAATTGTCTCATCAATCAGAAATCAATAAAACTGAAGTCAGTCAGAGGTTAGTAGGTTCATTTTATGCTCAAGATAACTAGAGTAGGTTTTTGTTGTTGGCAACTGAGCACACTGACCGATCCAAGAAGGTTGTAGGAGGGCACAGTAGGGATGAGCATGGCCTGTGCCAGGGCTGATGAAAAACGGCAAGTTGGAGGCAAAACTAGAATGAAAAGGAACATCTTTTTTCTGCAGTTAGCCTGGAAAGCTAGCTGAGAACCCAAACTCCAAAACTTCTCATGAAGAACTTATTTTCATAAGCTTTGGGAGGGTAAGACTGCCTACCCAGACTTTGGGATGAGAGAGGGACAGCTCTCTTCTCTGCTCTTATCTACAGCCCCTGGAGGCTGTTTGGGGCAGTGTGTTCTCTGGGCAATCATGCAACTGAAAAGGTACAATTTCACAGAGAATTCTTGATCAAACCCACAAGCACATTTTGGGCTCATGCTCTGTTTATCACTCCTAGAGGGGAAGGATGTCAGATTCTTACCCAACAACTTCATTCCACAGCCCATTTAAATAACCATACATCAGGCAACCCAAGGTAAGGAGACCATCAACAACCTCAGGAATGATATGATATCAATCGGATGTGTGTGAGATTTGGGGATTTATAATAGCCTGTTCAAAGGAATCGTTCAAACATACTGGCTCACTTTTATCAACACATCTCTCTAGAAGAATGAAAGATTTAAGAATCTGTAGAATTCAGGAATCTGGACTCCTTCAACATAAACCCAGGATGAGGGTTTCCTAGGCATGTCCTTGACGCTGAAGGCAACAAGGGAAGCCATGGACGATGTCTCTACCCCAATCAGACCGGTTCTGTTGGGAAGACAGGTATGAAGAACAGATGTGCATGCAGCCTGTGGATGGATGAGCTGCCTCGAGGGGCCTCCGACAGGGAGACGTGAGAGCAGACGTGGGAAAGGCTCCTTGGAGGGACTGGGCTGGAAGGGTGAGAAGGTTTGGATAGACTCAAAGCAAGAAAGAAGCCGTAGGTAGGAAGAGTGAAGATGAGCAAAACGGTGAAGGCAACAGAGTGCAAAACATGCCCCTGTCCTCAAAAATAACAATAAGGATACAGACAAATGGCTCTGAGTCAAAAGTGCCCACAGTATGCCCCAAAATAGCGGCTTGAAGTACCTCTACTGACAGAGACAGAAAACATAAGAAAACCACAGCAGAGATAATCGCTCACCTGGAGCATGTTCAACCAAAAGGATGTACCACCAGGCCAGGGATGGGTCCAAGCTAGAGTCTGGGCAATACCTCAGAGTCTAGATTCACATGTGTGGCCCCTGTACCATGCATATTTCAGGGTGTGCGTATGTTTCCCTCTGGGGCTAAGATTTCTGCAAAGCCTAAACTCAGGGCTTCTTTTCTGTCTCTAGTACACAGTACGCTGTATTTACATTAACAAAATCATATGTTCTTCTCAGAAAAAACCACTTTACACATCACTTTCTGCACAAGTATGATGAAAAGTATTTCTTTTTTTTTTCCTGAATCCTTTTCTAGTAAAATATTTGTGTGTCTTTTAGAGCAGAAAATGCAGTTAGTGTGAACAGGGCACTGAGAAGCCCATCCTGGCCTGGATATACACAGGCAGATGGGAGGCCAGTGAGGCTGGCTGCAGTCACTGGCCAGGCCTGGGCCCGAGTGCTAGGCAGCCTACCTGTTGCAGGAGGGCCCAGGGGGAAGGGGTTGTACAGAGGCTCCTGTAACTCCAGGATCTGGTTGGCGAACACTGGTCTCCACCCACAACTAAGTCCTGGGGACCTTGGTTCAGATAAAGCCACCTTGGAACTTTAAGGCTTCCCGAGTCTTTCTGGCTATTTTCACAAAGATGAATTCTAAAGTGAGTTCATGTCATGGAGAAAAAGGTTGGGTGTAGACATCAGAGAAGTGAGTTTCCCAAAGCCTAGAGGAACTGCATCCAACACTGAGTGTGTGGCAATCACATGCTGGGTCCTGGCCAAGCGCTGTACATAGATGACCTCACTGGATCCTTACAACAGCCGTCCCTCCCAGTGGTACCATCATCCTTATTATTAAAGGTGAGACAGTTGATGTCACGTGACCCACCCTAGTTCACACAGGAAACAAGAGACTGAGCCAGGAGAGGATCCCAAGTCTGTTGGCGGCCAAAGACCCCTCAGTCGCTTCCCAAAGGAAACCGAGGCAGGGTGAGAAGCCCCGGAAGAAGGCTGGAGAGCCTCAGAGATGGAGTTCTGACCTTGGAATCACAAATATCCTTCCACAAACCTGCCCCACTGTGGGAGCACAGGGAGCTCTGAGAAGGATGCATGGGGTTTCCCAACCTCTAGACAGACGCAGCCAGGAGAGCCAATGAGCGCAGAGTGTCAGCCTGGTTCCCCACGTGCCCAAGAGCTGCTTTAGAGTGACCAAAAAGTGGCCGTCTGCCAGGCCCAGTATGGACGGACCACAACTCAGCACATCTGCCTACTAACACTGGCCAAGAGCTGCTGGGACACCAGACACAATTCATCATGGCCAATTACACACAAAGCAATATCGATGCACCACCATGTATCGATTCCCTTAATTCCCTCAGCAATCCTACAACATAGGTACTATTATTAGCCCCATATTATAGATGAGGAAACTGAAGCACAGAGTGCTTCTTTAACTTGTCCAAGGTAGCAGAGCTAGACAGTAGCAGAGGCCCAAATCTGAACCCAGCAATCTGGTGCCAAAGCCCAGACTTTAACCATTCTGTACACTACATCTCCTATACCAAGAACGGCTCTGAGTTTTGGCATGCCTGATAAATACCCACAAAGGCCTGTTAGGTGCCAAAGCCACTGTGTGAGCTGGGAATATGAACATAACTGAGGTCATGCCTACCTTTCAGGATCCCACCATCTTCAACACAGACACATAACCAGGTATAATGAGGTAGGGGCTCTATGGAGGGGAAGGATGCACAGGGCATTAGGGGAGCATATTGAAGGGAGCCTAACTCAACCTCAAGGAGTCAGGGAAAGTTTCTCGGAACAGATGATGCTGGAGCTACATCTTAAAAAGGAAGCAGAAGCGAGCCAGCAAGACAACCTAAGAAACACCACTTTTTAATTCTTCTAAAGCTTTTAAGTTCTTCCTTGTGCCAAGTCAAATCCCTAGGAAGCTCTGAGTCTGGGTGATATCATTTTGGCTTTTCACAGAAAAATCTGCACTGAACTGGAATATCACATTGTTTATGCCTTTCAGCCTTATGCCTTATTGTTTATGCCTTTCAGCCAAGGCTGATATAAGAGGCAGCCATATGAATCACATTTGCATTGTTTGTAGAACTGCGAGCAAAGTCACTATCCATTATGTTGTTCTATGTCCCCTTATCTAGAGACTCATGTGATAAATGTCTCCCAAAGAACTAAACCGAAAAAATAAGAAATAGAAGTCTCTCTCCCAATGGATTGGTGTTGTTCTTTGTCGTCAGCACTGAAGGCTATGCATTCTGTCAGGTTCTGTTGTTGCTTCGCCTACCACGAACCTCAGAACGGAGGTCCATATTAAAAGCTTCCCTTAGCCTAAGTTTTCTGGCCTAAAGGTCCCATTGCCCTTGGTTATTTGGCTCTTAACATTGTAACTTTGTTTTAATGGATTGAGGGTTTTATCTTGTTTTGTAACTAGACTTTTAGTTATCAATACTACTGTGACACAGTGCAGCATACGGAAAACAGCTGAGTAGGCTTGCTTGACACTCAGAGCCACCCTACTCCCCAACGCATTGATACCTACGATTTCCCATTATTTTCTTCAAACCCTGAGTGTCCCTTTATACCCCGAAGGGATGAGTACAGATCTGCAGTCAAATATGAAAGGGTCAAAACAGCCCCCATCTGCCACTTGGGGGATGGGTCCTCTCAGAAGAGAAGAAAGAGTTGTGCCTCACACTTCTCCAGGCATGACCCCCTCCAGGACTTCAAGAAAGCTCTGAAGACATGTTCTTTGGGAACTCCAAGCATCAGGGCCAGAGGCCGAGAGGCATTTGCGCTAACTCTGGTGAAAGGAGGTGCACTGCCATCTTTCACAATATGTATGTGTCGGCGTGTGTGTCTGTGTCTCTGTGCATGCCCGAATCCACCCTCTCATGCTCTGTCTTGGCATGACCGATGCTTTTTTATCCCCACCCACAAAGTGAGGTTGCTATGAAGCATTACGTACATACAAGCATTGCTATGATGCATCTGACATACAGCAGGCAATTTACAAAGGTTATCTCATCGTCATTTGCTCTCTCCATGCTAGACTACGGTCTCTGTGAGGGTGAAGACTGTGACTATCTTACTGTCTCAGTCTCAGTGCCTAAGGCATATCCTGGCCCTAGGAGCTACCAGACAGATGCTCAGTCTTAGAATACAACACTCACTGGATAAATATTGCTTAAATGAATCAGTGACAACAAACAACAGATCTGAACAACTGACATGATATAAAGCCGAGTTGCGATTTCACTCCTTTTACTCAGTTGTGCAAAGATAACATAGCCTTTTTCCAGAACATTCTTCACAAGTCTCCATCCCCACCCTTGCGCACAGGAAAACAGACCTGTGCATACACTGTGTCTCAGTCACTTTAGGTTTAGTTGGTCTCCTTGGTGGATGCTCTGTCTTCCGGATAGCCTCCCCCTTGCTCCTGCTCCTTTTTCCCACGGAGAGGTTTCATGACCTCGTGGTATGGGGCACTCTCCTCTGACCCAGCTGTTCTGGTCTGGTCTGGTCTGGTCTGGTCCTTCACTCCATGTGCTGGTCTTGCTGGCGGGGTTGGTGGGTGGTTTCCTGACTAGGTGAGGTCCTGGTGGTCCCACCTGGCTGATTTGGCTCCCATGATACTTGGACCCTGGTCAAGCTTCTTCCATGTCCTCCCTTTGACCACAGCTTGTATGGTCCTCATGCAACCCTTATAGGAAGAACATTCCATCCTTCTCCATGGCAGTGCTAAACCCAGCTGTCTTCTATTTTCTCCATTCAGAAACGTTCAGATCCCTTACCTATTCAACATACTTCCCGGCCTGGCACTCGGTAGATGGATGGGTGACCAGACCAAACTCATAGTGTATGTACCTTGCGTCTTATGTGTACGTTTCTTAGAGACTGTTCCTCACTCATCTGCTTCCCACCTGCTAGGATTGTCCTGGACAAATAAGAGGTACCACAAAGGTCAGTTAAACTGAAGTGAGCTGCACTGAACTAAATACAACTGAGATGATTTGAATTGGATACTGATCACTCCTTATTTCTGAGTTTATGTTAAGGAAAACTAAATCTTTTGAAAACTAGCTTGTAGAATCCATTCAAGAGAAGAACTTGACTCTAGTTTGAGAGAAAAAGCTGACATTCAATATTTTTATTGAGCTATTTTGATGTTCAATTTAAAGTATTTATTTAAAAGACAGTGCGCTTTAAAATGACATCCATAAAATCTCTTCCGGTACTAGTTTTAAAGATTGGTTTAATAAGTTAATTTTAATTCACATTTGTTTTTCCAATTAATGGAGTTTAATCTTATAAATTAAAACAAAGATTTGGTTTTCCAGAAGTGGCCATTCCCCAACTTTACTGATGTGAACCAGCCCAGCCCTGGAGAGTGGGTTTCATTTCGAGAGACGCAGCAAGCCCACATCCTGCTCTGCTTTGCGCAAACCCTCCTTCAGTCTCGTCTCTCTACTTGAGACCAATGGTTCTCAACCTGATGAGAAGCTTAAAAAAATTCTGTGTCTAGGCTCCATCCTTCACAATTCTGACTTAATTATTCTGGAAGGGGCCTGAGCAAGCCTTAGCACTTTGAGAGAAGAATAAGAATGCTAGAGACAGACTACGAATGATAAGAAGTGAAAACTGCCCAACAGACACACAAAGTCAAAATGTAGAGTGTGGTAAGGGGTCATTTGCTGTAGGGTCAAAGAGTAGTACCCTCTGATTGGCCCCTGTGGCATCAGGAAACCAAAACTGATATTCAAATTACTCACCTGTATTCACAAGAAAAGTCTCCTTGGTCTTGGGGTGGGAAGGGATAAATTAGGAGTTTGGGATTTACAGATACACACCACTATATATAAAATAGATAAACAACAAGTACCTACTGTATAGCACAGGGAACAATATTCAATATCTTATAATAACCTATAATGGAAAAGAATCTGAAAAAGAATATGTGTGTGTGTGTGCGTGTGTGTTTATGTATAATTGAATCACTTTGCTGTACACCTGAAACTAACACAACATTGTAAATCAACTATACTTCAATTAAAAAAAAAATTTTTTTCCTACATCATCCAGATAAGGACATCATGATCTATAAACATCTAGAATCCTCACAGCAGATTTGTTAGCTATCTGCCCTCAATTTGACAAGCTTTTAAATTTAATATATTAACCAGCAGAGTTCTTTCAGGAGGTCTGAGTGCCTCCATTCCAATGACAATCCCAAAGCTCTTGACAGAAGAGATGTAGATGGGAAAGACTGGCTCCCTAGGACCAGTTCTCCAGGAAAGTCCACATAAATTAAGGAGGAAGATATCTGGACACATGTATCTATAATTAGGGTTGAATACTGAAGGGGAGCTTCCAGCCACACCCATGACCCCCCTATTGGATCACCAGCATCTAAATGCTCCAGTGGGATTAAACTCCATCCTCTACACTTGCCTTGACCCTCAATACAGCATTCTCCAATTGTTCATATTATCATTCAAGTTTATAATAACAATGAGATAAACCATTATTTTTATTTGAGCACTTACTATGCACTACGTGATGTGCTCAGAATTTTATATGGCTTAACTCCTGGAATGCTCACAGCAACTCTGTGGGTAGTTTCTATCATTATGTCTATTATACAGATGAGAAAAATGAGACTCAAACATATGATAATACACCACGATACGACATAGCCAGGATTTCACCTCAGGGATAGTGAGTAAACAAACTGAAAATGTACAAAAGCCTCTCTAATTCTAATCAGCAGAACTCAGAAAGCCAAGCAACTGTCAACAACCCAGTCCTCTATGGGACAGCACCTATAACAACAGAGCAACAGATAGGAAATAGGCCAGAAACCAGTTCTGTTAGCCCCTAGCTGGACCACTGAAGATAGTCACTTAACCTTGGACGCAAAAAGCTTTAAAAAATTAAAGCATGCTAGTGCCAGCAATAAAATAATCTCTCATATTGGACCCAAAGAAATCACACAGAAATACATTATGTAAAATCCCTTTTTAAAATTAATTTCCTCCAAAAAAAAAATTAATCAAACATATTTGAGCACACTTATTCAAATCTGCCAAGGGCTGGTTATTTGAAGAATAGACAGTGACAGTTGTGGCCCCCTGGAAAGCTGGGCCTTACCAATGGCTGTGCCCTCCAGCCAACCCTCTACAGATGGTCATTGCTCAGCCCCAGTTCCACCTGGCACCTGGTCTGTAGAATCACCTCTCAGTCAACTCCCCTGAACTGCCTCGGGGAACCATAATCCTCACCTGAGTCAGCAACTAAGTCAAGTCTATGCCTTCCCACCTCACCCTACCCAAGGAGGTCTTGTTGGGCCCCATGATGCAGACTGAGATTTCCCTCTTATTGGTTCACAGAAAAGATACCGCTTGTGTTACTTCTCTATGGATGCTGCAACAAATTACCCCAAATTTAGCAGCTCAAACAACACAAATGTATCATCGTGGAGTTCTATAGATTAGAAGTCTAATATGGGTCTCACTGGTCTAAAATCAAGGTGTCAGCAGGGCTGTATTCCCTTCTGGAGACTCCAGTATAGAACCCATTCCCTTGCCCTTTCCAACTTCCAGAAGCTGCTTTCATTCCTTGGCTTGTGGTACCCTACCTCCATCTTCAAAATCAGCAACATTGCATCTTCCTGTGCCTTTCTTCAGTAATCACATCTTCCTCTGACTCTTCTGTCTCCCTGTCCAGTTTTAAGGACCATTGTGATTACATCAACCCACCTGGGTAATCCAGGATAATCTCCCTATTGTAAAGTCAGCTGATTAGCAACCTTAATTCCATCTACAACCTTAATTCTCCTTTGCCATGTAACTTAATATATTCACAGGTTCCAGGGGTTAGGATATGGACTTGGGGGGAGGTGGGGAGGCATTATTCTGCCTACCATACCACCTCTCCGATAGGGTAGCAAACTGTCAGAGGACTTTGGCCCACATGATAATTTCTTAATTGAATTTGAAAGCCTTTCTATGTGACACACCCTTTCCAGTTTGCCCAGTCCCTACCACTCTTGATTGTCTTTCTCCACCCTCTGCCCTCATTTACATTATCTGCCTGAATCAAGGAGGAATTTGGGTTTTCCAACCCAAGTCTAATAAATCGTCAAGAGAGGGCCAGTCTTGCTTAGCTTAGGCTCTTCTCTTAGGAGTGATCTTAGGAATGAACCCCAAGAAGTCCTTGGCACCATGCCATCTGCAGTGCTCTCAAAAGCTATTGGAATGAATAAGAAATGCAGATTCTTGGGTACACACACACTGATGTGATTTCCAAAAAAAGAAATTGGAGAAGCATTCATTTCTAGTGATGTCTGGGTGATATCTATATATCTATATATCTATATCTATATCTACCTACCTACCTATCTATCTATCTATCTATCTATCTATCTATCTATATCTCTCTATCTATCTCCGGAATGATTTATCTGAATTTTATAGACCCTAGACTTTACCCAGCTGAAACCCAGTTACTGCTTCCACAATAACTAATTGGATTGATCGCTTTAAATTTAAAGGGGCACTGGGAGAACTTTGGCTGCCTGAACTGTTTAGATCTTGTCCTCTGTGAAGGGTTCTGTTATACTTCTGGATGACCTGGACACAAAGCACGTCAGGTCCATGGTAAAAACATGGCGCTAGTGGAGGAGACAGAGCCAGAGCCGGGCTGGAGGGTTGGAGAAGGGCGCCAGCCAGAACCAAGGACAGCAGATCAAGGCAGAGGCTCAGGTACCAAAGGGAAGAGCTTCGGAAATAGCAGCTCTAGCAATGAGAGCTTCTGTGGAAGGGTGGTTATAAACTAAGACTGACAGAGGCAGGAACCCTGGTAGGGAATAAGAATTGCCCTGCCTGAGGAAGGCAAGGCAGGGCAGGTGGAGAAAAAATTTATTAAGGACCCACACACATCAGGTACGTTACATCAACCTATGGCATTTATTCATGTATTCTTCTAACCTTGGGAGGACTGTTGGGTCTTAATAATCAGAAAGGTATAGGTTCAAATCCCAACTGTACCATATGCTATCTGGGTGTCCTTGGGTAAGTTAATTAACCTTTCTGACCCTCAGCTTCTCATTTGTATTTAGAAATTATAAATATGCATACATATATAATTTGTATTTAGAAATTATTATATATGTATATATAAATTATAGTATACCTCGCAGAGCATGCACCTTTTAAAGTGTGTTTTCAAAGAGTATTTAATAGCATGGGGAAATGTTCATTAACAACATTAAAAGGAAAAAAAGTAGATGACAAATACCGATACAATTCTGACTTTGTAAAAAGAATATATATACTTTAAATCTACCTACAAATATACATATGAAAGAAAATATATAAAAATATTAATGATGGTTACTTTCATGGTGGGAATTCAGATGATTTAATTTTTAAATATAATTTTCATATTTTCCAAATTGCCCACAACGAACATGACATACTTTGAAATATTTTTCTGGATTTGCATTTTTATTGCAAAAGTGATCCATATTCAGTGTAGGAAATTAAACTTTGTTACCACTGGGAATAGCTTGTTATGAGTCCTTCCAGATATTTTTTTATGCATATCTAAATACATAAGTACAGGGCACGCATTTCACAGGCCACAAATTTAGGTGTGCAAAAGAGGGCAGCTTTAGTTTTCTGTCACTGAATTTTGTTTCGAGTCCCCATTCCACCTAGTGGCAGAAACTCCATTTTAAGCAATGGAGAGTAAGCTCGGGCAAATAAGAGTTCTCTCTGTGGATTTCACTTACCTACCTGTTCTCCTCCCTGGACTTGCACCTTCATCCTGGGGGGCTGACAAGGTATCCAGGTGTGTGGGAGTGTCTGGTGCTCACTTATCATCCAATCTTGTTAGTGTAACTAGTCGTGATAGACTTTTTGCCTGGCCTTGGTCTGCAGGATGTACCCCAGCTGACAGACCCTAAGACGTCAAGTTTCCCAAATCTACTTACCAACCGTGCCAAACACTCGGGGCACCCCTTTCTCAACTGCGAGCCCTCTTCTGGTCTAACAGCTCTGTGCTCTCCATTTCTCAAAACCCCTCTCAAGGGGCCGCATGGAAAACTTCTGGATGCTCTTCCACTCATCCCTGGGAGGGGCTTTCTCAGGCTCTCTCTCAGGCTCTGAGAGAAATTTCTAGTCTTCTAATGCTGCAGCGACCTGGCTCCGGGGACATTTTGAGGGCCACCACCCCCATTGAGCTCTGGCGTGGTCTCAGATCACCAACCTGCTTCACCCAGGGAGAGCCCCGAAGACACTGAGTCCCTCTCAGACGTCCCTCACCGCCCCCCCCATGCTCCGAGATCAACCTCTGCTCAGGTTCTCTCCTCTCCGGGGCTAGTGCGATCTGTGACCTTTAACCCCTCTGTGTGAGTTGGACAGTGTGCTTGGGTATCTGAGGGGTATGACATAAATCTGATGTTGGGAATCCTTTGCCTCAGCCTGGAGACTACACAAGTCTTGGCTTCTAAACAGTATCTCTATCATGGAGTCTAAAAGTCTATTTTAAAATCCCAAAGCTGGAAACTAACTTCGGTTCTGTGGCCTCATTTTCGCACTAGCATGACTATTCCTTTCCTACAGCAGGAGCAAGAAAGGACCTAATTGCTGCCTGAAGTTGGAGGGGTCAGTGGGCTTGGCATAGAAAGAACAGAAAAACACATCTGTGAATGTCTCAAAATATTAACTTACTGTATTTGTGTCTTTGGGTGTGTGAGATACATAGTGTAATAACAGTATCACAGTGGGATCAGACAACACATACTTCCACGGTGTTCTTTTATTCACTGAGCAATAGGTCTTGGAGTTATCGAGCTAATACATTCTTTGTAACAGTTGAGTGACAGTCTATTGTCCTATTTGGTTATCTAATCCTCTGTTTCAAAAAGAGAGTACTACCCAATTTTTCACTATTATAATGCTGCAATGCGCATGCTTGTTCATATCTTTTGTTCAATTGATCAACTATTTCTGGAGGATAAACTCCTAGAGGCCATTTTTTTTATGTCAAAGGATATTGCTAAATAACCTCCCACCAGCAAAATATATATGGGAATATTATAGGTTAAAAATTCAATTCCATGTAAAAATGATACTTTATTTAATAAATAAGTGTAATAAAAAATACTTGAATAAATCAGGATAAGTTAAAGATATCTAAGACATATACCGTATACAAAACGATACACTAGACAGACTAAAGCTCTAAATAGGAAAGAAAAAAAAAAAGGCTAAACCAAGTAGTACGAAATACCAGAAACATGAGTATTACCTCACCTTAGAATGAGGAAGAACTTCTTAAGAAAGATAGTTTTTAATACAGTAAAAGATACCACAAACAAAGCCAAGAGATCAACAAAAGATTAGAAAATATATTTATAAGCATATGACAAGAAACTGGTTAATGTCAAAAAACAAGGATCTCCCTTAGAATTGATAAGAAAAAAAAGAGGGCAAAGATTGCAAAAAGCAACGCAGAGAAGAAACTGGAAGGGTAGATTGCAAACAATGGCCACACAACTTCCCCTTCACATTGGGAGGTGGAGCCTAATTCTCCACCCCCCACACCAGTCTGGATTGGCCATGTGCCTTGCTTTGGCCAATGGAAAATTAACAAATATAATGCAAGCAAAGAAAAGTGCTTGATATTCGGGCTTGCCCTGTCTTGCTGCTCTGAGGAACCTTGTGACAACCACCCTGTGAACAGGTCCAGGCTAGCCTGGTAAATGATGAGAGACACATGGCCCACTCACCTCCCTCACCCTAGCCAACAGCCAGCCAACTACCATGCACCAGAGCCACTTAACTGACCAGTAGTTAACCACAGACCCATGAGGGAGCTGAAGCAAGACCAGTAGCAGAACTTCCCAGCTGAACCCAGTCCAAATTGCTGACCCCCAGAATCATAAGCTAGATAAATAGCTGTTGCTTTAGACCAGGGGTCCCCAACCCCCGGGCCGTGTACCTGTTAGGAACTGGGCCTCGCAGCAGGAGGTGAGCGGCGGGCAAGCGTGCGAAGCTGCATCTGCCGCTCCCCATGGCTCCCCATCACTTGTGTTACCGCCTGAACCGTCCCCCCACACCCCAGTCCACGGAAAAACTGTCCTCCACGAAACTGGTCCCTGGTGCCAAAAAGGTTGGGGACCGCTGCTTTAGACCATTAAGTTTTGGGTTGGTTTGTTATGCAACAAAAGCTAACAGAAACAGCTAATAAATAAAAACATGTTCAAACTCACAAGCAGCAAATTTAAACAAAACATCATTTTTTACCCATCAAATTGACAAAAATGAAGAAAAATGATAACCGGTTCAGGCAAGGATGTGAAGACATAAATACTTTCATTCACTGATGACAAGAGTGTAAATTGCTGCAAACTTATTTGAACAGTAATGTGAAAATACCTATTAAAAATGAAAATACATATACCTTTGACCATTTTGGGGGGTTTTATCTTACAGAAATTAAAAAATGTAAAAAGATATTTATTGGAGCATTGTCTGGATTGGTGGGGATGGAGGAGAAATCACCAAAGAAATAAGAAAAGAAGAAAGGAAGGAAAGGGCAAAGGAGAAAGAGATAGAAGGACAGAAACAAGAAAAGAAAAGAAACCCTGAGAAAACGTGTATACCTCTCAAAAGGAAAATGCTTAATAATACGTAGTCCATGCATATTATGGATTATCATATAAATATTAAAGGAATGAATTAGAGATATATCTACTAATATGGAGGGATTAATTTGATTTACTGTTGAATTTTTAAAGTAACTTATAATGTATATAATATAATCCTATTTTTCTAAAATAAAAGATGTATGAGCATGTGTTTTAGCAGAATAATACTGACATGTTTTCATATCACTAATTCCATTTATCCAGTGGCCCTCCTAAAGAACAGAAATACACATGCCATAGCAGATTACAGAAACACCAGTTAATTCATGGCTTTGAGTCTCAAATTCTGAGGTCTTTGTCTAAACCATAACTCCTAAACGTCCTGTGTACACCTATCAGTAAAACCTTTGAAGCAGGTACCCCATTATATATGTACTTAGCTACTTGAAATTTATGTACATGAATTACTATAGAGTATAAAACATATAAAATATATAACTATAAAGGGGAGAGCCAAAAGAGGATATAAACTATTTGTAATCAGTGATATTATTATATACAATTCATTGAGCACAAAATCTTTTTGCTATGATTAAAAATATATATCCTCAATCATAAATAATTTTTAGTGACAGCAGAGTAACTGGAAATGCTTTTTTTAAAACAATCTTGGTTTAACCTTGCATGATACAGTAATTCAAAGACCTGGTTCCAGTTTCCATTTATTTCAATGCTTGATTTTAATGGTAACTGTAGCTGAAAGAGGTGAATTTCAGAATTTCATGGGTCCAAATTAAAGAAGTTCATCTCTGGTGGCTTTGGTTTCTCAATCAAAGAATATGTCAAAAGTTCACTGGAACATTTTCATCCACCCAAAGATGTTAATCAGTGCTTCCTGCAAAGGCTTCAGAACGTAATGTAATTCCATGTTTTTAGGGGGTTAATTACTATTTGTGGGTGACATATGCTCTTTGCAGCAACAACAGCAAAATAATAGAAATATTTCCAAACATTCACTTTCAAAATGCCTTCCAAGAGCAAGCGTTCCTTTCAAAAAGCAATTGCTTTCTCATGAATTGTTAAACACTATCTTCCACTGAAGGAACAAATTAAATATGTTTAATTTCTCAAAAATACCTGCCAAGTAGCATTTGACTAATATTGTCATCTCAAACAAAGGTCGGTAAACTTGAATGTCTGTCTTTCTATGAAAGAAAAGGTATCTTAACATCTATTTCAACGAGTCTTTTAAGCACTTTGCCATGAAATCATCAGTGAAGCTCTGGGTGGTAAAAAAGATTTCAAAATGTCTCCCCATTTCATTACAAAGTACTGTAAAGAATCTACCGTTTAAAAGTCTTGTTTTTATCAAAGCAATCAGCTAACGGTACCCGTGGCACGTTACACGGGATGTGCTGTGATACCCTGAAGACAGACAGACAGGAGTGGTCCCCACCCCAGACACTCCTCACTGTCCAAGTGCCAACTCATATCACATATTAGGAAAGCTTAGTTCCTTTCCTTTTTGATTAAAAAAAAAAAGGGAGAGAAACAGATGTTTTAATATTTTCCTCTCATAACCCAGGGGATCAATTGTGCAACCCACTCTGGAGATGACTGCCCTAAATAAGCCATTTGGAAAAACACCTTCTATGCCACAAGGAGATAAAAACACATTGCTAGGGCAATTAGTGAGAGCATGAGGCACTTGAGAATAGAGTCAATAGGGTCTCTGAAAGCTGTGGTGTCTCCGCTCCCTGGGCCCTGGCCCCCAGCCCAAGGCCAGGTCTCGGGAGTGGGTGTTGAGGGAACCCCCAGACAGTCTTGGGTGGTTCTGAATGAAGAGGAGCTGGTCTTCCATTTTGCTGGGAGGCTATGATGCCAGGAAGCCTAGTGTTCCCAGGCACCTAGGAAGAAGGATGTGGGGCCCCTGACGGAACCCTGGTCACACTCCCCAGTGTGATGCTTAGAGCTGCCTGGTGACCTGAGAGTCTTGGACGAGGGCAATCATAGGTGCCGATGAGAAAGACACAGTACAAGTGCCAAAAACTAAAGACGTGGAAATGCGAATAGAGCAGGAGAGATGACAGCCAGTAAATTCAAGAAGGAATAGTCTATAGCTCAGAAGAAGGGAGGCAGATGATGACCCTGGACCAGAGCAGTCCCCACCATCCATCACCACCATTTCCACCACCAATCAGAGAGATTCCTCCAGGAGGAGGGAAGAGAGGAAATTCATCATGGCTATGACTGCTTTCTCCGGCCCCAGACAGAAAGGGAAGTTCAAGGTAAACATTAAGTTCACCCATAGACATCAACAGTTACATTGTTTTCACTTCTGAATTTGTGGTTTGAGATAAGTACCCACTATGTATGTTGTACATTATACAGAGATGTGCAAGGATACACTCCAGGATGTGAACAGGGGTTAGTTCAGCAGGCTGGGACCGGAGGGTGGCATAGGGTGGAGGAGGAATCACTAATTTATGCTTCTTTACATCGTTTCACTTGATCTGATGGCCATTTGTAACTTACGTAATTCAGATAAAATATAATTTAAAATATATATGTAGAGCGATTACCAGCTCGCTGGCTGGTTTTGTGAGTAAAGCTGTGGTCACAGACTCCTGTAGAAGACCCAGCCCCTGTCCTGGGGGGTTGTGGTTTGCCCCCAGGCTGCCACAGAGCAGTCCTGCATGGAAAGCCTTGTGACATTTCTACGGGATGCTGTGCCACAGGAAAGGACACAAAAAGCAGGACCAGTCAGCTTCACAGAATTTTCTCAAGAATGCTTAGCACGGAAGAGGCCCACCATGTCTCCAAAGGAGAGAGGGAAACTTGAAGACATGACAAAAGTATACAAGCCTTGTTATGGAAGCCTTATTTCCCTCTGAAGGGAAAGAAAAGAGGTTCAAGAACCCCAATGCACCAAATAGCCTCCTTCGACCTGTTCTTGTTTGTTCTGCCTATCGCCCAGACATCAAGGGAGAGCATCTTGGAAATGCTGCAAAAGAATTGGGAGAATGTTAAATAATGCTAAGGATGATGAGCACCTGTATTAGAAGTCAGCTAAGCCGGAAAAAAACTGAAAATGACATTGCTTTACTGGGTTAAAGGAGAGTCTGGCATAGGAAGAAAGGAAGTTGTCCTAATTACAGTGTGGTACCCTGGATGGAATCCTGGAGCAGGAAAGGGACATCAGTGGAAAAATTGGTGAAATCCAAATAAAGTCCGGGGTTTCATTAATGGTAATGCACCAAGGTTAGTTTCTTAGTTTTGACAAATGTACTATAATAAAGTAAGATTTGATTAAAGGAGATTGTTAACATTAGGGGAAACTGGGTGAGGGGACACATGAAAACTCTCTGTACTATGTTTAACAATCAAAAATTATTCCAAAATAGAGTTTATTTTTTAAAAAAGAGAAGTTGTCAAGGATAAAAAGAGAAAGACCCAGAAGAGAAAGATGAGGAGGAGGTAGCTGAAGATAAGTTAATGCATTAGTTGGTTCTAGTGAAGGTTTTCCTCGAAAGGAATAAACTACCCAATATACATCTCACTTGTTTAAAAAAAAAATGACTATTGAAATCACAAGGATACATAAGATCATTTTTTGTACAGTAAAGCTACTATTAAGATAACCCTGTATGTCAGTGAGATTTGCAATAGCCATTAACCTTGAATGGTACAGTATGGGGCTGTAAATTGGCATGGAAGTTTAAAGCAGGTCATGTATAATACAAATTATATATGGGTTGGTAGTTTTGCTTTTGATATACAGCTTATATTAAATCATTGTTCTGTGAACTGAATAAATTATTTTTTATAATTTTTAAAAATTTTCAACTGTCTTGTCGACATTCTGAATGCTTGGAAGTATATACATTTTTTTAAATTAAATAAAAATGTATTTTAAGGACAAAAAGAAATGTAAACATAATAACCCTCCCCCAAAATACCCTGACCATTCTGAAAGATAGTATGGTATTTTATTGTTGTCTTAATTTACATTTTTTGTTATTGTTTTTATAATAAGGAAAAGGTATACAGAAAGAAACTTTAAGCCCATACAGAAATACACAAACTGGAAAGGAGTGAAACCATGTGGACACCATAGCTAAATCTGGGCATAAAGGACAAAGGAAAAGCCTTCACTGTGAGAACAGAAGAGATGCTTGGGAGGGAGAGAGAGAGATACCAGTCTTTCCTTGGTATCAGGGTGTGGTAGTTTTAAACAGGCTTTGAAATATTTATGATGAAAATAACTATTATTAAAATAATAATATTTATAAAAATTTCAAAAAAGTTTTCATTGAAAATTCCTCTCTATCCCCCAATCTCATTTCCCAGAAGTAACTGCTGATAGCTGCATACTTTTGGGCAGCTTTCCAGACTTTCTACGCATATATAAAAACAGAGAGATGATGCTAATGGAAATAGGATAATATTATATATACTACTGTATAATTTGCTTCTTTTTTTCATGAAGCAATAGATCATGGACATTTTTCTACCCTTTGTGTATACAGGTCTAATTCATTCTTTTGAAAAGCTACATCATATTCCATTTTATGGATGAACCTTAAATTACTTATCCAGTCTCTTATTGATTTTCACTTACAGTGTTTTCAGTTTCTTGCTATTATAGATAGGGTTGCCACATTGTTTGTGCTCTGATGAGCATAATCTTTACAACAAGCCCTCTGAACTACTATCCTGGCACCTCCAAAGACAAACTCTGTGTTTTGGGATGGATTATTTCACCTCCCTGAAACGCAGTGCCCTCGTTTTAATTGGAGATAATACCTGCTTTATAGGGAGGTGTATGGATTAAATCAGTGTACATTAATGAGTAAAATTTTATGAACAAAAATGTCTAGTAGTTTCCCTGATATGTGTGTGTGTCTATAGATGGATGTGGGGAGGGAGAGAAACAGAGAGAGCGAGATGGATGTATATAAAGATGGAAGGACAGATGGACTGATGGAAGGACTGATGGATGGATGGATGGACCGATAGACAAGCAAGTGGATAGATACCTGGTAGGTAAGGACGCCTAGCAGGAGTTGCTCCTCACTAACAGGGCATAAGGGAAATTTTATAAGTTAGTGATCAATAAACTTAATACCCTTCCTTGTCTACTCACAGAAATAGGGAGCAGACAAAACACAGAAGCAATGGGAGAGTTAGATCCTCTAAGGTAACTGCTTGAGCAGTGTACCTGGAAGTGACAGTAGCCTGACTCAGAGTGAAGAGGAAGCAATGGAGGAGATGGCATTACGCCAGACCTAAGGAGAAGTGGCTCAGGTAATAGGAGTGGCAAGAACATTGAGAAAATGTGGCCCTGTCATTTTAATAGCAGGGTAGCCAGGGAGGGTCAAGCTCTATAGAATCGCAAATGAAATGTATCCCAGCCTTTGGCCAGAGACATTGTAAAATACCCAGAGAAAAGCAAGACTAAGATTCTTAAAAATGATACAGCTACAGATGTGGGAGGTTCTCAGAATCCAAAGTTGACCAGACTATAATAAGTAATCCTGGCAAGGAGCAGAAAGAGAGAATATCTCAAAGGCCTAGGAGACAACAAAATATTTAAAATCAGAAGCATAGCTTTGTAGTTACCTTTGATTCATCCTCTAATTCAATCTGTTCCCAAATCCCATAAACCTTATGTCCAATACAAACCTCCCACTAGAGTGATCATCTTAAACCTGTTTTTGATCAAGTCAGGCCTTCCAGTCCTCTGTGGTTTACAGAAGAAAGTCTAAAGTCCAGAGTCCTCCCAAATCTGGTCCCAGCCTGACTTGCACCACTCCCCTCTACATACCCTACACTCTGATCGCACCACCACTCAGGAGTCCCCTCCCGTGGTAGCGACGGCCTGACCCGTACCCTGGGCCCGGAGTATACACAGTGGACACTTGGAGTTTGGGTACCTGTTGGCACCCCCATTCTATTTGGAAATGGTCCCGATATGATGGCGTCTGGTTCCGGTTGGATACCACTCACAAGACCCCACTTCATACCTGGCCGTGGCAGGTTTACATCCTCCTGTTCACAGTGACTAGCCCAGAGGATAGGAACACAACCCAGGCCAGGCCAAACCCAGCCTTTCTAAGAGAGGTGACAGATGAACGTGGGGACAGACTCAGCCTCTATTTGCCTTGGGATCAGAAGCCATTGAAATGTGGGCTGAGGCTGCCAGCCCGCCTCCCGCCCACGATGGAGGAAAACTGGCCTCTGAGCTCCATAAGGGCAGGGGTTCCCCTCTGGCACATAGTGCCTGCATATTTGTTGAATGAATAAATGAATGTGACGGGATCAATTCAGATCAGCAGGCATATAATAGGACAGGCAGAGCCACTGTGCAGAGAGAGTTCTGAACGTGTGCCCTTTAGACCTCCTAATTAAGTCCACTCACATGCTCCATGTCTGCCTTTCTGCTTACACTAACTTGAGCTGGGCTTCTGTCACATACAACCAAAAGACCGTTCCCTATACATGCTCAAAAGTTCCAATCTCTCCAGATTTGTTTCACATACTAGTTCTGTGACGCAGTCTTCCCAGGTGCTCCCAGGTCAAGGTACCCTCTATACCTTCCAACTCCAATTGCATGTTATATAAACCTTCTAGTAACATTTACTATTTGTCTATCTTGATTTAAGACTGTTTACACAGCTGCAGCAGACACCATTGGTGCCTCACCTAGAAGCACCCCAGGATCCCTTTTAGTGGCCCAGCAGCTATGACCCTGCCCCAGAGGTTACAGGTGCTGGGCTAACGCTCTCACAATGTCCCTAGAGCTACTGAAGCCCAGGCGTGCCTGGGAGTTACCCACAGGGCCACATCCCCATCCCATAGCCAATGTGCTGAAGAACAAAAGATGGCCCTCTCACCTCAGGGCAACAACACTCTGAAGCACCATTCACGCTCGAGAGTCAGGCTGAAGCTAGATTTCTCCTGAAACCGCATTCTTGAGTAGCGCCACACTTTCCTCTCCCCCAAGTCCCTCACTCCTTTCCGCGCGTCTCCCTTCTTCAATAAATAAAGTGCTCACGAGTCTCCCTGCCAGGCTCTGCTTCTAAGAAATCCAATCTGACGTAACATTCCAACAAATCTCTTAAAAGCCAGATGTAGGTCAATTCTCCCTTCTATCTCCTGTAGTGCAGTGCCTTCCCGGCACTCTAAAAACAAACAGAAGGGGGTTGTATGAATGAAGGAATGAGGGAGCGACTGCATGGAGTTAATAATTTTTACTAAACAAGGAGGAGTAAATGTTATGACACAAACCTGTGAACACAGCATAAGGAAGCAAACTTCTAGAACAGGCCAAAACTATTCAGAGAACAACAAAAATGGCATATTTTTTTTAGCTCAATCCAGAGGAAAATCTAGACACAGAAATTTGAAAATCTTTTTATTTTTTTAATGATCCTCTTCAATGTTTCTTAAATCCCCCCACTCAAGTAAACTGCCAACTCATCTAAATTCCCCAATTCATCTTTGATGAAATGGGCACTTAGAAATCAATCCCAATATTCCTACAATGCCTTCAGTATCTATACAAAACCTGTTTTTTAAGATTTGTTTTCCTCCAAGCTCACCTTCCTCTCCAAAAAAAAGAAAAAAAAAAAAAAAAAAAGTCTTCTACCACCAACAAAACAAAACAAACAAAACCCAGGGAACAGGGCCTCGCAAATTGACTCAGTTCTGTGGGCTCCCTGGTATGCATTTTTTTCCTCCACTGATCTGGACTATCACCTTGGGAGAATTGTACAGTTTCTAGGATATTTCATGAGAGGAAACTTCCCGACTAATATAACTAAAAAGGCTTCCTCAGTGTGCAGAATCCATGGGCTCTGGGATACTCTGGGCTTCCCAACATTAAGCTCTATCAAGTACCCCTCCTCCTCTGCTTCAGCCCCTGACGGGTTAAGCGTTTAACCACTTCACAGTCTCTCTTTCAGGTCCACCGGCAGTATGCTTGAAGGCACAGGCGTAACCAGCACATGCACACTCACAGAAACCTTCACACAGAGACATCACACTTTCTGGTTTTAATATTCATCGGCTTCATCTCCGCCCAGAGTTCCTAATTCTCACTGTGGAACAATGTTTTCCTATTAAACAATTTCCCCTAAGCCTCATTACCTCTCTGTGGTAGAAAATCACTGTGGTGCTTTGGCTGTCTTTGCGGGGAAGAAGGTTAATTTACAAAAGAGGGCAAAATAATTTCCAAATAACAAATCCTTCTGAACCTTGGAATCTGGCACTTCGCAACCAAGTCAGATAGAAGAAGAGGCTATGGCTGCTCCACAAACTACAGGGAGTAGCTGAAACTGACCTGAAATTAACAAGTGCACAGAATGGAGGAAAGAAGGGGAGCCAGTGGGAAACCCCGGCCCCAGAAAGCCATGCCATGAAATGCCATTAAAGAAGACCATAATCGGATGGCACTCTCAGAATAGGTGGGTGACAACAAGAGAGGGTGAGACGTTCAATTAAATATAAACTCTAACAGAAAGAACTGCACTTCCACTGCAAATCAATGGCAGCCAATTATTGCATCAAACAAGTATAAACATCATCTCTCCTTATCTATTTAATGCCTTACCTATTTAATGAACTGAGAGTGACTTACAGTAATGGGAAATCTTCCGAAATTAAATCTACATGAAAATTTAAGTCATAAATATAGGAAATAAAAATGACCCTTTGAGCAGCACTCTAGGCATGCAAAAAATCTTTATACCTTTTATTTTAAAAGGAATTAATTCATGAAATACAGATAATTGACCTTTGATATATTTGAAAAAGCTTTCCCCCAATTGACAACAGTACTGTACATGTGGTTCCTCTGATAAACTGTGTGCTCTAGTATAAGCAGAAAATAACAAAATTGGGTGTTATGTGTCCCTACACCAGCTTCCCAGGTCCTCACAAGCTTGCTGAACTGTGTTAAACCCCCTAAATGCAGATCAAGATAGTAAATTACATTAACAAGTGTTGAAGTCGTGTGAACGCAAACACTTACTAATCATGTGATCTAGAATAAATCGCTTAATCTCTCTGAGCCACAGTTCCCCACCGTGTTGTTGTGAAACTTAATGAGGTCATGGATGTAAAGTGTCAAACCCATTGCAGGTGCTTGTCAAACATTAGTTTTTCTCCTTTCTAGTACCTGCTCTGAAATAGGTGTAAAGGATTGGAGTCCACAGGTCCAAGAATACTAAATACTCTGGCACATGCATGTCAGCTTGGCCCCATTCCCTGGGGAGAGCATGCATGTGATGGAGTGAAGAGGACCACTGATGCCCGCTCAGTGACTCACAGCTTCAGATGATGAGCTGCTGGGACTTGAAGGAGAAACTCCATCTCCCTGTCCCTTGGATGGTGCTCACTCAGCGGGAACTGGGGCAACAGTAGCTTTTCTGACCTTGCCCCAGAGTCCCAGCCCCCAGGGACCAGAGGTCAGCACCAAGGTGGCAAACCTCTAGCCACAGGAGTAAGTACCAAGAACCTTCATGCAAGGGCCTCTTTTAGGAGTAAAACTGGTGAAATCTGTGGAGGAGGGTCTGACAGGCTCCCTACCTGGCCCCCTGCCTAGGAGAGTCTCTGCAGTCAAAGCAGGAACAGCAGGGCCTGGGAACAGGAACTCATTAAGGGTACTGTTCTACTGCAAGACACAGGGCAGAGTGAAAGACAGAAAAATGTTTCCAGGCCTCCAGTCTTGTCTGGGATAAGAAAAAAAGAAAGCTCTAGCCAGCTATGTAAAGGGTCCAGTGGGTCAGACAGGTTTCTATCAACAGACAAGTGGAGGCTTCAGGACACCATGATTCATTCATTCACTCAGTCTGTCTCTACTGAGCATCTTATGTGCCAAACACTTTGCCCCTGTCTGCCAAAGGCACGGTGGACAGTGCAGCCGGCCTGTCCCTGAGTGCTGCAGTGGGCACCTCTCCTTCTCACTCCCCAGCACCCATATGCTGCCAGACCCCCACAGAAGCTCCTCCAGCTCAGCTTCCACAAGAGGGCCTGCTGGCCTGATACCAGCCATTGTGGGCTCCCCGGCCCTGTCTAATTCAGAGTATAGTAACAGAATTGGGATCTGACATGAGCGACAGTTTCTTGTGAATGTGACTGGCTTGAGTCACCTCCAGGCACCCTGGCAGAGTCTCAATTCTGTCCCTCGAAGTGGAAGAATAGAGTCCAGATATGGTTACTCAGGACCCATGATGTTCAAGCTACTAAGCAGCCTCACTAGTCAGCAAGAGATCTTGTACTTTCTCCCTTCAACATCCGATATGCCCATGTTCCATTATCCACATATTTTTTCTTATTTTCATTTTAACCAAAATAGTTTCCCAAATCAGATCATATGCTACCGCCTCAAATGGTCTGTGCCTACCTGGCAAATCCTGGGCTCCAAGAGGCCCAGACGAAGGGCCTTACAACTGGGTACCACTGACCACCTGAGCCTTTAGTTGGCTATGCCAACTCCTTTCCAGAACAATTCCTACTCCAGCAAGCTCCTGCTAGCCCAAACTTCCCCAACACTCTTCTCTGGATACCCTTGAGCTGCCGATGGCTATTCCTTTGAAAGTTCAGGAAGATGTTTGCAAGTTCAGTACATTACATAATGTCATATATTAAGAAAGTATAAAATACATGTTCAGGATTTCTCTTTTCAAATGGGAGCAGGTGGGGATTAAATGCAGTTTTGACCCCTAGGGACCATCTTAGCTTGATTTGTGCTCATGTGTGTGGTCTGATTACCATAAGCTTCCCAAACATTCAGTAGTAGCACGAGAACAGCCCCTTCCGAGCCCAGCATTCTACAAACTCTAATTAAAAGAGGCCAACTGAGCTGAATTGAAAATGCCCTTCCTCATATTGATGAGATCAGTGCAGGAATGAGGTAGAGATGAAAAGCATCAATTTGAAGTGGGTCCAGGAAGCTGCCACCACCACTGGGTTTCTTTAGTGCAAGCAACAGAAATTAATTCTAATTAAAGTTAAGGAATTATTGTAAGGAGTCTGGGAGTTGACAGAATCACTGCCAAAAGCTGGAAAATGAAGCTGGGATATAAGACAGCTCCAGGGGGTTGGAGAATAAATTACGGAAACAACCTTAGAGCAGGAACGTTGTAACCAGACTGTCCCTTAGTCCCATGCCCCCAGATGAATGAACTCTAGCTGGGCCTTTGGTCCTCAAATTTCCAAAGCTCCACAAGAAAGTATGTCACTAGCCACATTAGATCTTGGTGTTCCCTCTGCTTGTACTAGGGAGGGAGAGGAAATATTAGGCCTCTTTGGCATCCTGTTTAGTGGGAAAATCTCCCCAGACTATAAACAGAGGCAAGAGTCATCTCTCCAAAAGGAAATCAGAGAGCTGTGGGAAGGAGGAAAGTGTGAATATATCCCCAGTGAAAATGAAGATAAGGATGTCCCTTTAAAATCATGTGGCAACTCTGGAAATCATATTTACGCCCACTCCAGGGTTTGCTGTTCTTGCTGTTTGTTTTTGTTGCCTTTTGTTTTTTTAGTGGGTTTCCCGAATTAATTCTGTAAGTCTGTATTGTTTTTCACTGTGGTCACTGCAGTTTTGCTTGATTAGATTAGTGGTCAGCTGATGTCTGTACAGAAATTCCTTTTTTTTTTTTTAATTTTATTTATTTTTTATATATCAGGTTCTTATTAGTTATCCATTTTTTTTGTTTGTTTGTATAGAAATTCCTTAAATACCTGGAGCCAATAAGTTTCCCAGGCTTTATTGAGAGGCTCCACGTATTGGGGCATGCCTTTTAATGTTCAGGCAGGCAGTTTACAACTCTGCCTTAGCCTTTACTTCCTGCTTGCACAGAGCCTCAAGGTTAGCAAGAGGTGAGAGTTTAGGCTTTCTCAAGTCTTCCCTGGGTATCACACAGCCCTGGACATGTTCACAGCCTTGGGCATGCATGTAGCCCAGAGATTCTCAAGAATATGTTAGAGCTTTGCAAAGCATCCTATGGACATATTATTTTCCACATCTTCATTAAAAATTTTTCTGGTGAAAAAAAAAAATAAGATAAGGATGTCCTAACACCCAGAGCCCTCATGGCAGGATGACACCCTGCTTTGGACATCCTGGCTCCCAGCCAGGGTTGGCCTGGCAAGACCCCAAGTCTTCTGTGCAGACTCTCTCCCTGCATTCATCCTAAAGGTGAGCCATGCTTCCCAAGTTAACCTTTCCCCAGAGCTTGGGAGACAAGGGGTTAATGGAAAGGCAGCAAGACTTGGGATGTCTTGTCTGGCTCATCAAGTGAACCTGCCAGTCAGAGGCGCTTCTGCAAACCTAGCTGTCATCTGCCACAGTGAGACCAGCTGGAAGCAGGGACCTTTCCCCAAATTGAGCTACTTTTAGTTAAAATGAGAATGAAATGTGTGAAAGTACTCCTAAGGGAGATCAGGAAATGTGCTAGCTAGTTAGGCTGGTGATGGCAGAATCCAGAAAGTAGACAACAAAGGTAAACCTCACAGACCTGGGGCCATCGTCTTCTGGAAACCCCACCTGATACCCAGCTGAGTCAGGTCACCCAGGGCTGCTCCAGGATCCCACACAGCTCCTTCATGGACATTGTTGCAGTCTGCATTTTACTTCCTTGGGCAACTACTTACTGGGAAAGGTCTCTCTCAAAGGAGCACAATCTTCGAAAGCACTGGGACCAAGTCTGGTCTTACGCATGCTCCCACAAATGTCACCAGCATTTAGCATCTGGTACTTAGAAGCGGGAACTCATTAAATCTGTGTTGTGTTAGGCACTGAATGAATAAATGAATGAATACACTAAGCCTGACTCTCTTGTTTTCCACAGCCCAATTATTCATGTAATATCACTCCTACCTCATGGTGGCTAAGGTTCTGTAGAAGATACTGGCTTTATTCAGTAGTGCAGCAGTGATTCTAAACATGGATTGAGGAGTGGTGGCATGGAAAGCATGTGTGCCCAGAAGAACAAATCAGATTCTGGTACACTGAGCCTGTGTGCATACACTAAGTAATACCACATCTGTCTACTGCTCCAAGGCCCCTTGGTGACCCCTGTGATGTTAATTTTATGTGTCAACTTGACTGGGCCATGGGGTGCCTAGACATTTGGTCAAACATTATTCTAGGTGTGTTTGTGAGGGTGTTTCTGGATGAGATTAACATTTGAATCAATAGACTGAGTAAAGCAGATTGCCCTCCATACTGTGGGTGGGCCTCATCCAATCAGTTGAAGACCTGGATAGAACAACACGACTGAATAAGAGGGAACTCCTCCTGCCCAACCATTGAGCTAGGACATCAACTGCTTTCAGACTCCAATGGAAACATCAGCTTTCCTTGGGTTTCCAGCCTGTTGGCTCTCAGACTAGAACTTACACATCAGTTCCTCCTGGGTCTCAGGCCTTTGGACTCAGACTGGAATTTCACCACTGGCTCTCCTGGGTCTCCAGCTGATTGACTGCAGATCTTGGGACATCTCAGTTTCCATAATTGTGTGATTGTGTAAGCCAATTCCTCATAATATATCTCTTTATATATATATTATAGGTATATGTAATACATATATATATCTTATTGGTCTGTGTCTCTGGAGCATTTTAATACAATACCCCTCTAACACCTCTTCACTGTCCTGGCCACACTACACCCTCCCCTGGGAAGCTCTAGGCCTCCCCATGATCTGGCAGATGAAAGGGGTAAGACATGACACAGCAGGAAGTCGGCCTCCGATGCTCTAACAGCATCTGCTTTGAGGTATGTAGGTCAATGAGTTGACGAGTGCATCCACCACTATAATCATGATGTAGCACACATTCATCACCCTGGAAAGTTCCCTCTGCCCTGCCTAGCCAATCTCCCACCCCACTTCATCCCAGGAAACCACTGACCTGCTTCATATCACCACGGATCAGATTAGTCTTTTCTAGGGATTCATATACATGCCATCATACACATGGTACTCTTTTTAAATTCTGATATCTGTTGCTCAGTATAATGTTTTTGAGATTCACCTTTGTCTCTGCAGTTTTCAATAGGCTGCTTTCTTTTATTACTGCTCAGTTTTCTATTACCTGAATACATCATAATTTCTTTATCTATTCACCTGCTGATGGGAACTTGGATTATTTCCAGTTTTTTTCTATTAAGATTAAAGCTCTTCTAAACATTCACATCCAAGTCTTTGTGTGGGAATGTATCTTCTTTTCTTCCAGGTAAATATTTAGGCACCAAGTAGTAGGCTCGTAAGGTAAATTTACGCATAACTTTATAAGAAAGGGACAGACTATCTTCTGAAGTGGCTGCAGCACCTTCCATTCCCAGAGCAAAGTCTGAGTATCACTCTGCCCCCACAGACAGGTGAAGAGGTGTTCACGTGGGACTTGCAGGCTCTGCGGGCTGGAAGAGGTGACGGTATCACAGTGGGACAGGAATTCCCAGCCAGGTCTGGAGGGCCCTCCGTGCTGAAGCCTTCTCTAGCCCTCAAGTCTGAACTCCTCTCTGTCCCTCCAGTGTGCACAGTGACACGTGTCCACACAGCACTGGCCACACTGAGGTAGAGAGAGCACCATATGCTCTACCAGCCAAGGGCTCAAGGGCAGAGCTCCATTTTATCTACCTGGGTGTCTCTCCTCCTGACCCCCACCCCTGAGAAGCTTTCCTCACGCCTGGCATTACCATTTGCTGGTACATGTGTGATGAACAATTGCATGAATGAATAAATGAATGGAGCCTGGGTTAATCACATGCCTGCCTCACTCAATTGGAACACTGATTTCTCCACTTGGATGCACAATTTTGAGCACTGACCTCTCTCAGGGAAAACATTTCCTTCAATCTTTTGAGAAGAACACTAAGCCTGAAGGCTTGGGGAGGGAGAAGGGGCTTCTGCAGAGTTCCCTACCAGCCCTTGCCTTCTCCCTGAGGACTGACAGAGGGAGGTCCCCCTGGTGGGGTCTTTCATCTTGCACACACAGGCTGGCACACAGCTCTCCTATGTGGTTGTCCTGGTCCTGGGAGTGAGGGCTCCAGAGCTGGGTCTCATGCATCTCAGGAGTGGTCCCCGCCTTGGTTGAGTGGCAGGGTTATTCTAAGCCCAGATTTTCTCCTCTGAAAAAAGCAGTGGTAATAATACACTCACAGCATTGCTCTGAGGGTAGAATGAGATAATGTATATGAAAGTGCTTTCAAAACACTAAATAGCTCCCCAAACATAAGTCCCTATTGTCATGTGGCATTTGGCTCGCCTCACCCTGCCTGCATGCCCCCCCACCCGGTACCACCAGACTCATCAGCTGTGCTGAGCAAGTACTCATGTATCTGTCAGTCTCAAAAACCTATGAACAGACCCACCATCAGCACCCACAGTGACCTTGTATGATGAGCACAGTGAGAGCCAGACCAGGTAAGGGGGCATTCATCACTGGGGCTCTGAGGTAACAGGAAGCAGGGTTGCAGAGCCTCAGGACCTATGGGTTACACTTTCCTTCCTTCCTTCCATCTTTCCTCCCTCCCATCTTCCCTCCCTTCCTTCCTTCCCCCGTGTTCCTTACGTCTTTGGCTACAAAGCTACTTAGGATCTTGGAGGCTGGGCATGGATCCTCCTCCCTACCGCTTTCTCTCCAAGTTTCCACTTTGCTTCTCCACTTAGGAGACAACCTGAAACTGCCTGTCTCTAAAATCGGAAAAAAGCCCCAGCTTAGCAAAGTGGCACTGCTGAACGCAAGGCAAAACTCCATGATTATTCAAAAGCTCCACTCAAAGTTGATGCCCAGGGAAGTTGTATTGCCCTGAGCCAAATCAGCTCCCCAAATGGGGAGAAAGGGAAGAATATACCATTGCAATGTTGCTCCCAGTACAGTCTGGACCTCCAGGCACACAGGGAGCTCTGAGCAGGGATCCCGGAAGGCAAGATGGCGGCTCTGGAGAAACCATTGTGCATCAGGGGTCACCCTGACTCTAGGGAGGCTGGGTGTCTCAAACACTGAGGAGGGCTATGTCAACCTCATGCCTAGTTAGTATGAAAGGGCCCAGTCGCAGAGGGTGGCCACAGTTCTGCTAAGCACATGGTAACAAGCATGTGAGCCCAAGATCAGTAAACCCATCCCCCTCCCAGGTCAGCACGGGGACCTCACAAGTGCCTGGGAGAAAAGAGTCAATAGAAGCTGGGAGAGGGGCCAAAGTCTCACTTGACTTCAGCAACTAAACAGAACAAGGATTGGCAGATGCAAGTTGAGGAATGGCCAAGTCAGAATTGGCCATCCTGAATTGGGAGGCTGAAGTTCCTTGCCCAATATGTATTTATGATGCTGCTTTATCTGGACACACTGATCACTGGGCACCAGCACCACAGTCTATGAACTCTAAGCTCTTTGTGGTGAGGACAGAGGACACTGAACACACTGCTCAGGCTTGGGAGGTCCTGAACTTAGAGAGGGATTTAGGAATTGATGGAACCACTCAGTAATAACCTGCCAGATGCCCTTTTCCTCCCAACCCCCTACACCCAAATTCAGTTCAATGCACAAATTGTGAAGCCCCTACTCTGGGACAAGCTAGCAATATAATGATGAGTACGAACTTGGTTCCTAATCTTGAGATATTCATAGTTTATAAGAAAAATAGGCACATACGCAGATAATTTTAAAATACTGTGCTAAGTACTCTACTGGGGATAAAAAATAGGTTCTGTGTCAGCCTTCCAACCCAGCCAGGAGAGTCTGGAAAAATGGTCTGTGCTGCTGATGCCTGAGCTTACCTGAGCTAGGAATTGCTTCTCCTCTATTCATTTCTCCTGCTGCAAATGTATCATGGATTCTGGAACATGTTCCTAAAGGCAGTTGAAGCCTAGAGTCCATGGCATTCTTCATGTGGAATGAGCTACATCTTCCAGACACAGAATGATTCTTCTGACTTTTTCCTCCACATGCAACTAGGTCCTAAGCCCCATGGATACCACTGCTGAATTTTCTCCCCACTCCACCCCTTCCTTCTCTTGTACACTGCCACTGCTTTAGTCCATGTACTGGCCATCACTTCTCTGCACAATTTATATGGCAATAATAGTACAAAGGAGGAGGAGGAAACAGCTATACTGGAGTAAAGTTTTGTTAATATTAAAATTAAGCTACTATTAATCTGAACTAGATTGTTTTAAGTTAGGATATTAATTGTAATCCCCAGGGCAACCACTAAGAAAATAACTCAAAAATATAATAAAAGATACAAACAAAAGAATAAAGAGGTTACACTAGAAAATATCTATCAATGCACATTAAGTCACTAGGAAGAATAGAGGGATAAATACATAAGGCATATAGAAAACAAATGGCAAAATGAAACATGAAAATTATACTTTATCAGTAATTATATTAAATGTAAATAGCTTAAACAATTCCAATCAAAGGTAGAGATCAGCATATACAAATCTTTGAAAAGATCCAACCAGATGCAGTCTACAAGAAACAAACTTTAGATTCAAAGATAGAGGTGTGGCCAAGGTGGCAGACTAGGAAGTCCCTGCACCCACTTCCTCCCCACAGGCACACCAAAATTACAACTATTTACACAGCAACTATTTATGAGAAGGACCTGAAGATTAGCAGAGATTTTCCACATCTAAAGATACTAAGAAGGAACCACAGGGAGACAGGTAGGAGGGGTGAAGATGTGGTACAGTCAAGACCCACAACCCCAGGTGGTGACCCACAAGTGAGAGGATAATCACTGTGGAAGAGGTTCTCCCCAAAGAGCAAGAGTCCAAGGCCCACATCAGGCTCCCCAGTGTGGAGCAGCAGGAAGATGAACCCCAAGACTGTCTGGCTTTAAGGCCACTGGGATTGACATATAGGAGAGATAAAGAGCTGTAGGAAACAGAGACTCCACTCTTAAAAGATGCAAACAAAATCTCACACACTCCAAGTCTCAGTGCAGAGGCAGTAATTTGAAAGGCGACTGGGTTAGACCCGCTTGATGATCCTGGAGAGCCTCTGGAGAGACACCTGGAACTCCCCCTGGGGAAAGAGATGCTGGTAGCAGCCATTTCTTGGAAATCCTTCTACCATGAGGATACTAGTGCTGGCAAATGCCATTTTGGAGTCTTCCCTCTAGCCTGTTAGTGCTGGGGGCTTACCTGCCCACTAGTGAACTGAGCAGCTGGCCACATGGCGACTTGGGCCCACCCACCATCAGGCTGGTACCAGCCCTGGGACCCCCCAGGCTGCACAGCCAGCCACACTGAGACCCAGCCTCATCCATCAGCAGGCCAGTAGCCACTGCACAAGGCAGGGCCTAGGAGCCAAACTGGACAGGGGCCAGTCCCACCTACCAGTGACCCACTGTTGTTGACTCTGCCATAAAAGAAGGGCCCACACAGCCCGCATAGGGGGCATTCCTAGAGCATATAGCTCTGGTGACCAGATGGGGGTGAGCTGCTGGGCACCATAGGAAATCTCCTACATAAGGCCACTTCTCCAAGATCAGAAAATGTAACTGACCTACCTAATACATAAAAATCAACACTGAGAATTAGGCAAAATGAGGAGACAGAGGAATATATTCCAAATGAAGGAACAAGACAAATCCCCAGAAGAAGAACTAAGCAAAGTGGAGATAAGCAATCTACCTGATAAAGAGTTCAAGGTAATGATTATAAAGATGCTCAATGAACTTGGGAGAAGAATGAATGAACATAGTGACAAGTTTAACAAAGAGTTAGAAAATATGAAGAAGAACCAAACAGAGATGAAGAAAAAATACACTAGAAGGAGTCAAAAGTAAATTAGATGATACAGAGGAACATATCAGTGAACTGGAAGACAGAGTAGTGGAAATCACCCAAGCTGAAGAGAAAAAATAAGACAATTTTTTAATGAGGAAAGTTTAAAAAACTTCTGGGACAACATCAAGTGTACTAACATTTTCATTACAGGGGTCCCAAAAGGAAAGGAGAGAGAGAAAGAGGCAAAAAAAATATCTGAAAAAATACGTAATAGATGAAAACTTCCCTAAACTGGGAAAGGAAACAGACACCCAGGTCCAGGAAGCACAGAGAGTCCCAAATAAGATGAATCAAAAGAGGTCCACACCAAGACACATTATAATTAAAATGGCAAAAATTAAAGAGAGACTCGTAAAAGCAGGAAGGGAAAAGCAGCTAGTTGTGTGCAAGGGAATTCCCATAAGATTAAGCTAACTTTTCAGCAGAAACTTTGCAGGCCAGAAGGGAATGGCACAATGTATTCAAAGTGATAAAAGGAAAAAACCTACAACAAAAAGTCTCTACCCAGCAAGGCTATCATTCAGATTTGAAGGAGGAATAGAGTTTTATAGACAAGCAAAGGCTAAAAATGTTTAGCACCATTAAACTGGCTTAACATAAAATGTTTAAGCAACTCCCCTAAGTGAAAAAGAAAAGACCACAACTAGAAATACAAAAATTATGAAAAAAAATCTCATTGGTAAAGGCAAACATTCAGTAAAGTTAGTTATCAGCCACTTATGTATTCAACAATACATTCATCAAAGGATCATACCATGATCAAGTGGGATTTATCCCAGGGATGCAAGGATGATTCAATATCCACAAATCAATCAATGTGATATACCACATTAACAAACTGAAGAGTAAAAGTCATATTATCACCTCAACAGATGCAGGAAAACCTTTTGACAAATTCCATATCCATTTATGACAAAAACTCTCAATAAAGTGGCTATAGATGGAAAATCCCTCAACATTTTATTATGTTGAGGCCATATATGACAAACTTACAGCCAACATCATACTCAATGGTTAAAAGACGAAAGCATATCCTCTAAGATCAAGAACGAGACAAGAATACCCACTCTCCTTGCTTTTAGTCAGCGTAGTATTGGAAGTCCTAGCCATAGCAAGTCAGACACACACACACAAAAGAAATAAAAGGAATCCAAATTGGAAAGGAAGAAGTAAAACTGTCACTGTTTCCAAATGGCATGAAACTACATACACACACACACACACACACACACACACATACACACATATATATAATAGGTCTAAATATAATATGTATATATATATAGACACCAGAAAAGACTACTAGAATTAATAAATAAATGCATTAAAGATGCAAAATTAATATACAGAATTCTGTTGCATTTCTATACACTAACAATGAACTATCAGAAAGTGAAATTAAGAAAACAATCCCATGTACAATTACATCAAAAAGAATAAAATACTTGGGAATAAATCTAAGGCAGTAAAAGATCTGTACTCAGAAAACTATAAGATACTGATGAAAGAAATAGAAGATGACACAAACAAATGGAACAATATACTGTGCTCATGGATTGGAAGAATTAATATTGTTAAAATGACCATACTACCCAAGACAATATACAGAATCAATGCAATCCCTGTCAAAATACCCACACTTACATGAGAAATTAATCTATGACAAAGGAGGCAAGAATATACAAGGGGGAAAAGACAGCTTTTTCAGTAAATGGTGCTTGGAAACTGGATAGTTACACGTGGACTACTTTCTCTGGACTACTTTCTCACACCGTATAAAAAAATAAACTCAAAATGGATTAAAGATTTACATAGAAGACCTGACACCAAAGAGCTCCAAGAATAAAACACTCTTTGACACCAGTCTTAGCAATATTTTTTTAAATATGTCTCCTTGAGGAAACAAAATCAAAAATAAACAAATGGACTACTCAAACTGAAAACTTTCACACAGCGAAGGAAACTATCAACAAATGAAAAGGCAGCTTAAAGGGAGGAGATATTTGCAAATAATATATCTAATAATATCCAAAATATAACCAAAAAAGGACTCATATTCAGAATACATATTTTAAATAATTCTACAAATCAAAAAGAAAAAGACCAACAACCCATTGGAAAAGTACAGTGGGCAAAAGAGCTGATCAGGTCCTTTACAAAAGAGGATATCTAAATGTGATATCTAAATGTATATCTAAATCAGTAAGAATGTGAAAAGATGCTCAACATATTTAGTCATTGGGGAAATAAAAATTAAAACCACAGTGACACACCACTGCATTCCCTTCAGTAGACCTAAAATTAAAAAGACTAAGAGTTGGTGAGAATGCAAATATCTGAAACTTTCATACCTTGCTGGTGGGAGTGAAAAATGCTACAATCACTTTAAGAAAATGTTTGGTCGTATCTTCTAAAGCTAAATATGGACATACTTCATAATCCTGCAATTCCATTCCTATATATATGTATGAGAGAAATGGACATCAATGGACACCACCAAAAGCATGGACAGGAACATTAACGGTGGATGCATTCATACTACCACAAAATTAGAAATAATACGTATGTCCATCAACTGGGGAACGGACAAATAAATTGTGATACATGCATACAATGGAACACTACACAGCACCAAACCCATGGAAGACATAACAACATGGGAAAATCTCTAAGACATTATGTTGCATGACAGAAACCAGACATAACAAGAGTATTCCCTGTATGATTCCACTTATATGAAGTTCAGAGAAAACTAACTGATGGTGATAAAAATCAGTGGTAACCTCCCAGTGAGAAACAGATGAGAACTGACTGAGACTAGGGCACCATGGAACCTTCTGGAATACCATTATGTTCTATATCTTGATCTGGGTGGTAGTTACATAAGAGTGTACATATGTACAATTAAACCAAGTTCTACCATTAAAATTAACATTTTTATGCACTTTACCAAACCATGATTTAAAGAAATTTTAATCACATCATCAAAGATAAAATTAAAATAGATTGAATAATAGCAAAATAAAATAAAAATTATATTAAAAAAAACTGCACCCAGAACTCCAGCCTGAGTCTGCCCCAGCACACATCACGTCTATGTCCCCATGTCCTGTAGGTCTCATGCTGTTGTCTCAATAAAAGCAGCCAAGGATTTCCTGAGCATTTTTTACTGACCTAAAATATTAATGGCTCATAGTGAATTTTCAGTCAACTAAAATTCCTGACTCTCTTTTTTCCCATGCACAGCTAGGACCTATTGTCCTCATTCTGTCCTTATGCATGTTTAAAATTTTTTTAGTGTTATTATTATCACTTGTTACTGCAAATTGTAACAACCCTAATGAAAATCAAATGCAGTTGGGAAGAGGAAATTTTCCCATAGGCTTGCCATCCCACGAATCATCAAGTTCTAGGGCCCTCCGTTCCTGTCCACTTACATATTTAATTTTTATGCACTTATAGTCACCTCATTAGATACAATTTTGCTATTCTTTTAATAAATATACTGTTATATCATAAATATTTCCCATCGTCTTTATCATCTTTATTGGCTGCAGAATAGTCTATTGTGTGGCTACACCCATAATTTACTTAGCTAGTCTCTGCACTGAACTTTTAGGTTGTTTCCAATTTTTCAGTGTGATAAATAACACTGCAATAAAATCCTTATATATTTGTCTGTCTCATTTAAATTATACTTTTAGGCAAAATTCTTAGAAGTGAGATCATTGGGTCAAATGTATGATTCTAGGTATGTTTTGCAAAATGGTTCCTAATGGACATGGTCACTAAAAATGTATAAAGGTAACAGTTTTATCACTATCTTGGCAGGAGTATTATAACTTTTAATCAAATACAGTTGATATTAGATGATTTCATGGATTTTGTCTCATTTTGCAATTATATGAGTACTCCAGTAGTTGTCCGTTTTTGCCATGTTAGTTTTTGAAATTCTGGTATTTAGCACAGGGTCAGGCTTGGTGAAGGAGCTCAATAAACATCTTTTGAGTGAACTGAACTTTATCTCTTCTGATGTTAGTGTTCACGCATGCCTTTTGTACATTTTTAAATCAGGATTCTACTTTTTGTCTCATTAATTTGAATGAGACAAGGTAAATATTTCCATCTTGTCATATTTGTAACAAAAGCTATTCCTTCCATCATTTCTTTCTTTTTTGTCTTTAATTGCTATAGAGTTATATCTATTTACTTTTTTTAATTGAAGTATAGTTGATTTACAATATTGTATTCGTTTCAGGTGTACCATTTAAAATTTAGAAAATTATCTGAAAAATCTTGTGGTCTATTTTTTGCTAGTTTTCCATGATTTAAAAAATATTTAATTCCTTAATAGGACTATTATTTATTTTTGGCTCATTATGAGGTGTGTGGCTATTTTTTCCCTAATAACTAATAAATTCTGTCAACATCTTTTATTAAACAATCCTTCCTTTCTCCATGGTGTTTGATTTCTCCTTTATTGGTTACATAAATTACTTCATATAATAGAATCTTTTTCAGCTGTAAATCTGTGTTCCAATGGTATCTCTCTGATTTAATTGTTATTGGTTTATATGTCCTAAAATCTGTTAATACTGGTCCTCTTCATTATTTCCTGTTCCCTGAGTATTTTTTGTTAACCATCTTTCTCCTTCCAGAGTAATTTTCTAATGATTTTGTAAAAGTCCAATAAGAAAATTGATTGGGATTTTGATAGAGATTGAACTACAATTATAAATTGAGAATAGGCTTTTTTATATTTAGCCAAACACTCCATCCAGGAATACAGTAAGTCTCCTTGATTATTCTTCCCTATTTCTTTCAATTAAATATGGTGAAATACCAAAGCACATGGGCTCTGGAGTCATATTATCTAGGTTTGAATCCCAGCTTGGCTACAAACAGATATAGATATAGATATAGATATAGATATAGATATAGATATAGATATAGATATAGATATAGATATAGATATAATCAGTCAGTGCTGCTAAGTGACAACCATAAAATCTAGCTCAGCAGCACACAACACTGAGGACATATTTCTCACACTGGCAGGTTTCTAGGTCAGCTGGATGGCCCTGCTCTGTGTGTCTCATTCTTGGATCCAGGCAGGAGGGCAGTTAGCACCTGGGGCATGTTCTCATCTGCATGTGGTCAGAAGCAGAGGGACAGGTGGAAACATGCCTTGCCACTGAAGGCCTAGGCTCATAACGTGCACACTCACATTTGCCCGTATGTCATTGGCCAAAGCAAATCTGTGGCCAGGTCCAGCATCAATGGTACATGGAACTAAACGTATCAATGAATATTTAGGAAAGAGAATGAATATTTGTTGTACAATAATCTAGTCCACCACACCATATGACCTAGGGAAGTTCGCTTAAAGCCCCAGTCTCAGTTTCCTTCTTTTGTAAAACCTTATGATTGTTTTTAATTCTAGAGCAGGTACTAAAGTTGATCTTTTGAACCCAGGTGGAGACGTTCCATTTTTCCATATCAGATTTCATCCTGTTATCTCTGACACATTGTTCCAGTCATTGGAGATATTTGGAATCATCATCTATCATGTAAATAAATTCTGAGAGCGCTACACTAAGTAGGTTCCCATATATTACCTGGCTGGCTTGTGCGGTGCTGATGAAATAGCTTTCCCTGTTGACTTGCTATAATTTGCATGTTCAATCACTGTGCCACTGCTCTTCACAGGTGGTGGATGAGTCTAGGGAGACAGGACAATCCTGAAGCCCTCTTTCAATTGACAGAAATCAGTGAATCAATAACCTCTGGGTACCTGTGTTTAAAGTTAACATATCCACCTAACTGTCCTGCTTAAAATTCTGTGTTTCTCCATTTTCTTTACAAGGGCTGATCAAGAGCCTTGTATAAATCTGAATATGCTGCCTTAAGTATCTCCACTCCCATTCTGTGTCCTTGTCCTAAGTATGAATTTGTCCAAAATCTCTGGATATGGCTTTGTTGATCTATCCTAATCTTCCCTATCTCCTCTAGGGACTTTCACAATTATTTGTCCACGTTCAATTCAATCTCTGTAGCCCGAAGAGCCATCTTCCTTTGTTTAGACAAAAACACTGGGATTTCTTTGGGCGTTTTGAAATCTCCCTTACCAAGGTGAAGGGTGAGCATGTGCTTGCCCAGCCTTCCCTTCCTGGCTTCAAAACCTAAAGGGCCGGGGCCTTCCCTGGTGGCGCAGTGGTTGAGGATCTGCCTGCCAATGCAGGGGACACGGGTTCGAGCCCTGGTCTGGGAAGATCCCACATGCCACGGAGCAACTGGGCCCGTGAGCCACAACTACTGAGCCTGCGCGTCTGGAGCCTGTGCTCTGCAACAAGAGAGGCTGCGATAGCGAGAGGCCCGTGCACCGCGATGAAGAGTGGTCCCTGCTTGCCGCAACTAGAGAAAGCCCTCACACAGAAACAAAGACCCAACAAAGCCAAAAAAAAAAAATTTTTAATTAATTAATTAATTAATTAAAACAAAACAAAACAAAACAAAAAAAACTAAAGGGTCATCTGGGCAGCTTGTCACAAGTTTCTTTTCTCTTCTACTTTACCAAAAAGTTCCTCTATATCATCCACATGTAGGGGCAAGGTAGCAATTGTCTTCATTGGATTCTCTGTCCTATGGGAACTAAAGTTGTCAAAAAGCTATATGATGCTCAGTGAGACCTAGCAGATGCTAGTGGGTGACTGGGATCAGCTTAGGGGTCAGCCTAGAATTTTCAAACAGAGGATGCCAACTGGTTTCACTGTGAATGATGGGCTGGGCCAGTCGGTAGTAGGCTAAAGCGGGAACTCGACATTGCAGGGACTGACTTTTCTTGGTCCGGATTTGTGGTCAGTGGGTCTCCAGGTAGCCCTCCTTCAACCAAGCTCCCCCAAGGCAGGAGAACACCCAACAGGTGATCAAGAAAATCAGTGCACATGGCCAAGCTCTCTCATAGACCATCTTTTCCAGTAACTAGGTGAATTTGTGCTCCCCAAAAAAGACAATAGCGATTTTTTTCCCCTATAAAATATATTTCACCTACATGAAAAGTTAACATATTTATATGTCTTTTCTTTACTATTCTTCCAAAATCTATCTATCCAAAATGGTGTGCCATATGTGCCAGGAAGCCTTGAGAGAGCTCACCTAAGGCTCAGGAGCCCTCTTTGCCTCTGTTTACTTGTCAGCTAACTGCTGAGTTAAGCAAATGCCGTCTAATAGCCGCTAATGCCTCTGTGTTGTGTGTCTTCTCTTTCTTAGAATCCTAACATATTTGTGTTATTCTCTTCCTTTTTTTTCTCATTAATGTAAAAGCATTTATTTCTCTAATTTGATTATCGGGTTTTTGTTCTATTGTCAACTGAAAATAAAATGACCAGAGATCAAACTGTGGTCATTTCCTGCAGCAATTAATCTGTCTTTAAGGCCGTGTTCTGCTGAGCACTTTGATCCCCGTTAATCATGACTCGGGACCGTGTTCCATCAATACAGCACGACTGCCAGAGTGGCTCACAGTCAACTGTTTAGAATCACTGCCCCAGGAGCGGGGATGCCTCCAGACTGGGTGAAGGCAGTCTGTGCTATTGCTCACGTGACTCGTGCCTGGTTCTCTGCAGAGAAGGCAGGCCCCTTAGCAGCTCCTACTGACCTTGAAGGAAGGTTCCAGATTCTGGCTCCTCCCAGAACTCACCAGTGGGACAAACTACTGCTTCCTTGTCTTATAAAACCTGACCCACCCAGCTAGCCCCTTGCTGCCTCAGACACTCCCATGTGTGTGCAACCAACAGGTGGAGCGCTCACATCCCAGGTGACACCCAGGAAACGCAGCCCTCCTGTCCCTACAGCAGCCTGAGGAGAAACAGCAGCTTCTCTCTCAGCCAGAGCCCGTATCTCCTCATCTCTGGGTACATTTTTTGCAAATGTCTACCTTCAGGCCTGACGGTCTTCAAAAGCCCCAGAGGACAGGCAAAAACAGAAACACAGAGTTACTGAGGACCCAGGAAAATATAACACATTGCCACAGATTTGCTCCAGCCATAACGGGACTGATCCGTATGCTCTGCAAGCATAAATGATCTGAAATCATCAAAGGAACCATCCTCCCTCCCCTGGTCCATATGGAAGGCACTGAGGGAGGACATATTTCTAAAGGAGGCACTGGCCCATGGATTCCAAAGTAGTCTTTTCCCTCTGACAAAGCCCAGCTCCCAGGGGAGACGTGAAACCCACGAAGCCTGTGTAGCAAACAGCGATGCGGAAATCCTGCAAAATACTCTGCTTACATATCTGATGTGGGGTCCCAGCCCCCTCCACTGAAAATGCAGTTAGCGTCTACACGGTAGGTGTGATGTAATTTGAAGAAGACTAGAGTATTTTTTAATGCTTAGAATTGTGACTGGTACGTGGTAGAGATTCAGTAAATATTTTTCTTCCATCCTACAGCCTATTGTGGTCAAACTGCAGATGCTGGAGGAGCACAGACTCTGTCCCAGGTGGGTCATACAGGGAGGAGGGAGAGGAACAGGCAGGGAGGAGCCCACGACCCCGAGGGCTGACCCCAAGGATGTACACCCCACCTAAAGGCACCCCAATGCGTACTGCAAAAACCACTATGCCAGCCACCCAAACACATTTCTGAGCTGCCCAGAGGCAGTAAGTTTTCAACTCTGAGGAGAGAAACATCTGGAAAACAAGGGAATAAATATAGCTGTAGAACATTTCTAGCAACATAAAGGGAGCAGATCATGCACACCTGCTGAGCCTAGAAACTCACCCTCTTGCATGTACACACTCAAGGCTGCCCCCTCAGGACCCAATGCCATCAAGGGGTCTCCTTCACTTCCCTGGATTAGATCACAAGTCCCAGTTCCCATGCAGAAATGCCGGGCCAACATACATGTGGCAAATACCCACAATTCAATAAAGACCCTCCACCGAAAGTGAAATCCCAACCCATATTTATATACAGAGTGTCAAGGCTTGGACCCCAGTATGCCATCATGGACCATGCCCAGGAGCCTGGGAAGACACCTGGCCCATCCAATCAATGCACTGGAGGGTGAGCAGGTAAGACAGCAGTCAGCCATTTCAGGGCCCACATGAGGGTACCCATGTCAGGTTGGACCAGAAGGCCCAAAGGGCCAGGGAACTCATTCAGCTCTCTGAAAGCATTTTGCTAACCTTCCAGGACTCCCCAGGTAGCTGAGGTTATCCTTGTAGTTCTTGCTCTCCATATAAAGTAAAGCCACTAACAAGTGATGCAGGGATGGGCATTTTCCCAGGCCATGCAGCATCTATCCCACTCACTCCGTGATCAAAGAAATATCCCTGAAGACACATCCTTGGGCTTCAGGCTCAACACCATGCAGCTGCCAGGGCTGCTCCATTCGCCTCTGACCGTCTGCCAGACTAAAGGACCCAGAACGGTCACAAGATGTGCTGGCCAAAGTCTAAAAACGTGTTGCATCTACTTATGAACATTTTCTCGAAAGGAACTGGGATGGCTTACCATAAAGAATGTATTTAATCAACTGGTACAACATAAATAAAGCATAATAAATTAGAACGAGGGAAAGGGAGAATACAATCGTGCAAGCATAAGAATTAATAGTCTTGACCCTCTTGGCAGTGAGAGCAAAAAAAGGAAATAGATTCAGTTACATGGATCATGATGTCAGGGAGGAGGAAGCAAATGCTCACTGAATTCTGAAAAATATCCCTCCAAATGGTGTAATGGGCAATTCTTCAAGGGAAAAAGCAAATGCTCATTGGACATCGACTACATGCTGGGAATGCGATGAGACCCTTGACGTACGGGGTCACCCCAGCTCGTAGGGGCCAAGAAAAACATGATCCAGCGTGGAAGGGGTGGTGAGCAACGTGCTGACCAGGTCCAGCTCTGATTCACCCCCTGGCCACCGTGTGCAGGACACAACCTGCCCAGCTGCATGTGGCGGCCTTGTTTATGCACATCTTCTCTGCATCTTCACCATGACTCTGCAAGGACATGGTTCTACCTCACAGATAAAGAAACTGGGACTCAGAATCTTTAAGTGTCTTGGCCAAGTTCAAGTCAGTGAGTGACACTTGCATTCTCTGACTCCCATATCCAGCTTCTTTCTACTATACACCAATAACAGTGTCAGCCACAGACACTGTGGCAAATTCCATACTGCTTTGTTGCCTGTAAGACCCTTGACAAAAGCTGCCACTTTTGCATAGGGAACTCTAAGTCTGGGGACATAATGAAGGCCTAGTGCAGAGCTTTGTGGTGGTCCGGCTTCCCCCAAGGACAGAACTGAGGACCAAAGGTGAAAATGCACAGAGGGAGACCTGTGTGAGACTTAGGCTCTGCATCCGTCTCTCCCCACATCCCAGAATGCTCATCAGCATCACCTGGAGAGCCCTCTCCACCACCACACATCTGTGTCACCAAGAGTGGGACCCAGGTGTGCTGATGTTCCAAAGGGCCCAAAATTTCTATATGAAGACACAAGGGTGTATTAGCCTGTTAGAGCTGTGTAACAACCTACCATAGACTGGGTGGCTTAAACAACAGACATTTATTCTCTCACAGTTCTGGAGGCCAGAAGTCCAAGATAAAGGTGTCAGCAGGGTTACCTTCATTCTGAGAGCCGTGAGGGAAAAATCTGTTCCAGGACTCGCTCCTTGGCTTACAGATGGATGTCTTCTCCCTGTATCTTCACATAATCTTCCCTCTGTCTGCCTCTGTGTCCAAATTTGTCCTTTTCATAAGGACACCAGTCATATGGGATCAGGGCCCACCCTAATGACCCTGTCTTAACTTCATCATCTATAAATACCCTATTTCCAAATAAGCTCACATGCTGACGTACTGGGGTTAAGACTCCAACAGATCTTTTTTGGTGGGGGTGGGGATTCAATCCATAACAGAAGGCTATAGCCCAGACAGGTATGGTCTGTGACAAGGGCTGGTCCACAGGGATCAGGAAGGGTCAGAAGGCCAAGCAGAGAACTGGCCCCCTGCCAGGTTCCAGGTCTATCCACTGCTGCTCCAAGCCACCTTCATCCATTGCCAAAACAACATCAAGATCTTCCTGGCTGGTCTTCACTCAACCACAACTGTTGCCCCCATCCGGGCTCCACACAGCAGCCAGAATGAACTTTTCAATCAAACACAAATCTGATAACAGAAGTCACTGTTTAAGAGCCTTCAGAAAGCTGCCCATTAGTTTCAGAAGAGAGACCAAAGCCACTCCATCCTTATTACTTTCCAAATACCACCCTGGGTCCTGAAACACACTCCCCTTCTGACCTTCCCCACCTGGGACTCACACTTAAGTTCCTCTCAACCGCCAGATCCCAGCTCAGAAATTTTCCCTCCAGGGTCTCCTGTATCAGACCACAGCCCCCAGCACAACAACATCAAGTCTGTTCTGCTCCCACTGAAACCCCCTCAACACACCCCCCAGCACGTAGAACATTGCCCGTCACATGGTGGTGGTTCCATATTTGTTAAGTGAAGACGAAGTGTGACAGTGATTCATTTAAATGTATTATCCTGGATTACTTTCTCTCTTTTTGTGAATGCTTGTTAAATCCTTTCTAGGCTTAAGGCACTGCACTAGAAGCCTTAGATACAAAGAAAACTTTTATTTCCATATAATAGATGAGGAAGCTGAATTTCTGAGACCGGAAATGACCACCCAAGGTCACACAGCGAACGCAATCTGACTCCTGATTCTGAGTTCTCAACCACAAAGCTCCACTGGCTCCCCGGACTGGGCATTATCCAAGGCAGTCCTGATTTCTTCCTTCTGCATCTCACCTCTGGCTGTTTCCTGGCCAGCAGAGGGAACTCCCTGCTCCCTCTCCACAGAAATACCCTCATGTTCCCACCCAGAAGTTATGGGGCTAAAGGCTGATAAGAGAGCAATAATGAAAACAAGCAAGAGAGCTGGCCGTGCCCCAAGCACGGTCAGAAGAGGGATCTGCCTTCCGAACACGCTGTAATGAATTGAACCTTGGATCTGGAGTTCCCAAATGAGGCATCCGATCCTGCTTCTGCTACTTATGGGGGCAGGAACTTGGGAGAGTCACATGGCTTCTCTGGACCCTTTCCTTCTCTGTAAAATGTGAGGGAATACTGAAGCCCATTTCATAGCGAAGACTCTGGAAATCACAGATGCCTTGCTGGATGCCGGCCACTGCAGGCACCCAGGCAATGACAGCTGTCTCTCCCTTCCACCAGGGTGACTTGTAGCTTGGGGAGCCCCAGTGTAAAAGGGGCCACTGGCTCCCACTAAGGCTGTGGGACAAAGAGCTGTCTGAGGATAAATCTCAGTTCAACCACAGCCAATGAGCACAGAGTACTGAGAACTGACCAATAGGCTGCAGGTTCCAGTCCAACCCCTGGAAGAAACGACCACCAGTAGCCAAACGAGATGAATGTGGCCACTCCACACCCTCATCTCTGCAAGCACCACCTTCGGTCAGACGCACAGCTGAAAAGGCAAGACCTGTTTGATTTTGCTCTATTGTACGTGTGGAAATGTGCAGGCAATGGCCATGGATTGCAGTCACTCCAGGGAAGAGCCCTTGAGGATTATTAGCCTTTGTAGAAGGGAACCTGGCAGCACCTGGCTGCCAACGACGCTAATTGCACCAGGGCTTCATTGCCCGTCCAGCCTTAAATGGGAGCACGGCAGCCATGAGGAACCTTGACAAAGGACTTCACGTCGGACTCCTTCAAATGGTGCCAAAGGTCCTTTAAGCTCTGCCTCCTTGCCTGGGGTCCCTGGCAGGCTGGTGGCCTTGTGCCCAGATGTGCACATTTGGAAGTGTTGTCTAAAAGACCTGGCCTTCTCTTCCTTTACTGTCACTTTTTGTGTTTCCCCACCCCACCACCCCTTTGATCCTGGTGTTTGTTCAAGGAGTGCTTCATTCACCAAACACACAGAGTCCCGACTGTGTGACAGCTGCCACCGCAGGCATGGAGGAGGGTATGACAGGGGCAAGACAGACATAGACCCTTTTGTCGCAGCCTGGTAGGAGAGAGACAATCAACGGAGCACCAAACTAGCATATGATATAAGGTCAGGTCATGACAAATACTATGGAGTGAAGCAGGGGAAGGGCCAGAGGGGAGCGGGGAGGATGCTGTTTTAGACATAGTGGTCAGAGGCAGCCTCTCTGATGAGGCAGCATCGTGCAGAGGGACCAGCAAGATTAAGGAGGTGAACCTGAGGCTATCTGGGGGAAAAAGGGATCCAGTTAGAGGCAGTAGCCAGTGCCAAGGCCCTGAGAGGGGAGCCTGCTTGACATGTTTGAGGACCAAAAAGGAGGTACCAGGTGACACAGGGGATAGACGCTGGATATGAGGCCAGAGGGAGCAACAGCCGTTTCATGAGGGCCTTTGAGGTGATGAACAGGACTTTGGATCTTATTCTAAGTGAGAACAAAAACCACTGAAAGCATTTTGAGCAAAAATAATCTGAGTTATATTTACGAGGGTCATTCCGGGTACTCTATGGAAATTTGTCTCTAGAGGTCAAAGGTGAGGAGTCCTGCAGCTGTGGTTAATTAGGTAGGAAGGAGGGTGGCACAGGTAGTGTTCCTGGCAGGGGAGGAGACTCCTGGTGAGCCCAGCCCTTGACAGATGTCTGATTTGAGACAAGCTGGGGAGGCTTCTCCAAGCCTCAGCGTCTGCCTCTGGACAACACCAGGATCACGTGGGTTCCGAGTAAGAACGTAATGAGATAACATACGTAAAGGGCTTTGCACAGTGCCTGCCTCTTATCAGGACTTTCGTTCTTCCTCCACTATCATCTCTATTCTGGGGGGAGAACATCTCCCCACAGTAGCTGTTACAGCTGGAAAAGGTACTCCCTCAGAGGAGGCCCAAGTTTCTCAGCAAGAGCAATCCATGGGCAAAACACAGGAAAACTCAAAAAATCTCTTAAATCAGGACCTAAAAAACCATTATAAAAAAGACAACCTGCCAGTTTTACGGCTCCCTAAAAACACTTTAGAAACACACATGGCGTTCTCTCGAGGACCTCTGCTGTTGATCCAATTAGCCAGTTTGGGCCCTGGAAACAATACGGAACTCCAGAGACTGGTGGCCCCCAGAGAGGCGGGCAGCTACCCAGGTGGAAGCAGATGCTGGCCCTGACCTGGATGTAGGCCTCCAGGGGAGCAGGTGGGCAGCCCCTCTTGTGCCCCCACCACCTTGTCTGCAATGAGTGTGACTGGACAACCTCTGTTGAGTTGATAAGTGAGGAAATGGGGTCTCTCCCCAACGTGCCGGTTGACCCTGGGCCTGGGGTAGGACCCAGTTCAAACCAGAAAGGCTGGGGGAGCCACGTGCAGGAGGCAGGGACGGGAGGATGGGAGCAGGGTGTGTGTGAAAGTTCACTGGGTGAGACTGTGCCCTGCAGTGACTCCTGAGTTCACAGTACTGCACAGCTTCAGAGAGGAGCCCAGCTAATTTTCACAGCTGCCCTGTGAGATGGACAGGGCAGAAATGATTATTCCGTTTTAGAGAAGAGAGAATCTATTCCCCTCTGTGCTGACAGACAGGATATGAAGCCTTGAATGGAACCTGCTTCCAAAATGACCAAGGAGAGGGGACCTTCGAGATGGCAGAGGAGTAAGACATAGAGATCACCTTTCTCCTCACAAATATATCAAAAATGCATCTACATGTGGAACAACTCCTAAAGAACACCTACTGAGTGCTGGCAGAAGACCTCAGACTTCCCAAAAGATGCCAGAGGGCGACCTACATGCAGAGGCAGAACCAAATCCAAAGCAGAACCCCAGGAGCTGTGCGAACAAAGAAGAGAAAGGGAAATTTCTCCCAGCAGCCTCAGGAGCAGTGGATTAAATCTCCACAATCAATTTGATGTACCCTGCATCTGTGGAATACCTGAATAGACAACAAATCACCCCAAAATTGAGGTGGAAGATTTGGGGAGCAACTGTAGACTTGGGGTTTGCTTTCTATATCTAATTTGTTTCTGGTTTTATGTTTATCTTAGTTTAGTATTTAGAGCTTATTATCATTGGTAGATTTGTTTGCTGATTTGGTTGCATTGTTCCTTTTTATATATATATATATATTTTTCCTTTTTCTCTTTTTGTGAGTGTGTACGTGTATGCGTCTTTGTGTGATTTTGTCTGTAAAGGTTTGTTTTTACCATTTGTCCTAGGGTTCTATCTGTCTGTTTTCTTTTTTCTTTTTTTGTTTTTAGTATAGTTTTTTGGGGGTTTTTTTGTTTTATAAATTTATTTATTTATTTTTGGCTGAGTTGGGTCTTTGTTGCTGGGAGCGGGCTTTCTCTAGTTGCGGTGAGTGGGGGCTACTCTTTGTTGTGGTGGGCGGGCTTCTCACTGCCGTGGCTTCTCTTGTTGCAGACCATGGGCTCTAGGCACGCAGGCTTCAATAGTTGTGGCACATGGGCTCAGTAGTTGTGGCTCGTGGGCTCTAGAGGGCAAGCTCAGTATTTGTGGCACACAGGCTTAGTTCCTCCACGGCACATAGGATCTTCCCAGACCAGGGCTCGAACCCGTGTCCCCTGCATTGGCAGGCAGATTCTTAACCACTGCGCCACCAGGGACGCCCTTTAGTATACTTTTTAATGCTTGATATCATTGGTGGATTTGTTTATTGGTTTGGTTGCTCTCTTCTTTCTTTTTTATTACTTTTTATTTTAATGATTTTTTAAAATTTTTTATTTTAATGACTTCATTTTTTTTCTTTCTTTCTTTTTTTTTTCTCCCTTTTCTTCTGAGCCCTGTGGCTGACAGGGTCTTGGTGCTCCGGCCAGGTGTCAGGCCTGAGCCTCTGAGGTGGGAGATCCAAGTTCAGGACATTGGTCCACCAGAGACCTCCCGGACTCATGTAATATCAATCAGTGAGGACTCTCTGAGAGATCTCCGTCTCAGTGCTAAGACCCAGCTCCACTCAATGACAAGCAAGCTCCAGTGCTGGACACCCTATGTCAAACAACTGGCAAGACAGGAACACAACCCCACCCATTAGCAGAGAGGATGCCTGAAATCATAATAAGCTCACAGACACCCCAAAACACACCACCGGACATGGTCCTGCCCACCAGAAAGACAAGATCCAGCCTCATCCACCAGAACACAGGTGCCAGTCCCCTCCACCAGGAAGCCTACACAACCCACTGAAACAACCTTACCCACTGGGGGCAGACACCAAAAACAACGGGAACTACGAACCTGCAGCCTGTGAAAAGGAGACCCCAAACACAGTAAATTAAGCAAAATGAGAAAACAGAGAGATACACAGCAGATGAAGGAGTAAGGTAAAAACCCACCAGACTAAACAAATGAACAGGAAATGGGCAGTCTACCTGAAAAAGAATTCAGAGTAATGATAGTAAAGATGATCCAAATCTTAGAAATAGAATGGAGAAAATACAAGAAAAGTTTAACAAGGACCTAGAAGAACTAAAGAGCAAACAAACAATGATGAACAACACAATAAATGCAATTAAAAATTCTCTAGAAGGAATCAATAGATTCCTTCTTATCTGTTCTTCTGCCTCAGAATAACTGAGGCAGAAGAACGGATAAGTAACCAGGAAGATAAAATAGTGGAAATAACTACCGCAGAGCAGAATAAAGAAAAAAGAATGAAAGGAATTGAGGACAGTCTCAGAGACTTCTGGGACAACATTAAACACACCAACATTCGAATTATAGGAGTCCCAGAAGAAGAGAAAAAGACAGGGACTGAGAAAATATTTGAAGAGACTATAGTTGAAAACTTCCCTAATATGGGAAAGGAAATAGTCAATCAAGTCCAGGAAGCGCAGAGAGTACCATTCAAGACAAATCCAAGGAGAAACATGCCAAGACACATATTAACCAAACTATCAAAAATTAAATACAAAGAAAAAATATTAAAAGCAGCAAGGGAAAAGCAACAAATAACATACAAGGGAATCCCATAAGGTTGACAGCTCATTTTCCAGCAGAAACTCTGCAAGCCAGAAGGGTGTGGCAGGACATATTTAAAGTGATGAAAGGCAAAAACCTACAAAAAAGATTACTCTACCCAGCAAGGATCTCATTCAGATTCGATGGAGAAATTAAAACCCTTACAGACAAGCAAAAGGTACGAGAATTTAGCACCACCAAACCAGCTTTACAACAAGTGCTAAAGAAACTTCCCCAGGCAGGAAACACAAGAGAAGGAAAAGACCTACAACAACAAACCGAATACAATTAAGAAAATGGTAACAGGAACATACATATTGATAATTACCTTAAATGTAAATGGATTAAATGCTCTAACCAAAAGACACAGACTGGCTGAATGGATACAAAAACAAGACCGTGTATATACTGTCTACAAGAGAAACACTTCAGACCCAGGAACACATACAGACTGAAAATGAGGGGATGGAAAAACATATTCCATGCAAATGGAAATCAAGAGAAAACTGGAGTAGCAATGCTCATATCAGACAAAATAGACTTTAAAATAAAGACTATTACAAGAGACAAAGAAGGACACTACATAATGATCAAGGGATCAATCCAAGAAGACGATATAACAGTTGTAAATATTTATGCAACCAACATAGGAGTACCTCAATACATAAGGCAAATGTTAAAAGTCATAAAAGGGGAAATAGAGAGTAAGACAATAATAGTAGGGGACTTTAACACCCCACTTTCACCAAAGGACAGATCATCCAAAATGAAAATAAATAAGGAAACACAAGCTTTAAATGATACATTAAACAAGATGGACGTAATTGATATTTATAGGACATTCCATCCAAAAACAACAGAATACACTTTCTTCTCAAGTGTTCATGGAACATTCTCCAGGACAGATCATATCTTGGGTCACAAATCAAGCCTTGGTAAATTTAAGAAAATTGAAATTGTATCAAGTATCTTTTCCGACCACAACGCTATGAGACTAGATATCAATTACAGGAAAAAACCTGTAAAAAATACAAACACATGGAGGCTAAACAATACACTAGTAAATAACCAAGAGATCCCTGAAGAAATCAAAGAGGAAATCAAAAAATACCTAGAAACAAATGACAATGAAAACACGATGACCCAAAACCTGTAGGATGAAGCAAAAGCAGTTCTAAGACGGAAATTTATAGCAATACAATCCTACCTCAAGAAACAAGAAAAATCTCAAATAAACAACCTAATCTTACACCTAAAGCAATTAGAGAAAGAACAACAAAAAAACCCCAAAGTTAGCAGAAGGAAAGAAATCATAAAGATCAGATCAGAAATAAAAGAAAAAGAAATGAAGGAAATGATAGCAAAGATCAATAAAACTAAAAGCTGGTTCTTTGAGAAGATAAACAAAATTGATAAACCATTAGCCAGACTCATCAAGAAAAAAAAGGGATAAGACTCAAATCAATAGAATTAGAAACGAAAAAGGAGAAGTAACAACTGACACTGCAGAAATACAAAGGATCATGAGAGATTACGCAAGCAACTATATGCCAATAAAATGGACACCCTGGAAGAAATGGACAAATTCTTAGAAAAACACAACCTTCCGAGACTGAACCAGGAAGAAATAGAAAATATAAACAGACCAATCACAAGCACTGAAATTGAGACGGTGATTAAAAATCTTCCAACAAATAAAAGCCCAGGACCAGATGCCTTTACAGGCAAATTCTATCAAACATTTAGAGAAGAGCTACCACCTATCCTTCTCAAACTCTTCCAAAATATAGCAGACGGAGGAACACTCCCAAACTCATTCTATGAGGCCACCATCACCCTGATACCAAAACCAGACAAAGATGTCACAAAATAAGAAAACTACAGGCCAATATCACTGATGAACATAGATGCAAAAATTCTCAACAAAATACTAGTAAACGGAATCCAACAGCACATTAAAAGGATCATACACCATGTTCAAGTGGGGTTTATCCCAGGAATGCAAGGATTCTTCAATATACACAATCAATCAATGTGTAAACCATATTAACAAATTAAAGTATAAAAACCATATGATCATCTCAATAGACGCAGAAAAAGCTTTCAACAAAATTCAACACCCATTTATGATAAAATCCCTCCAGAAAGTAGGAATAGAGGGAACCTACATCAACAAAAACCCATAGCCAACATCTTTCTCAATGGTTAAAAACCGAAACCGTTTCCACTAACATCAGAGACAAGACAAGGTTGCCCACTCTCATCACTATGGTTCAACATAGTTTTGGAAGTTTTAGCCACAGCAATCAGAGAAGAAAAAGAAATAAAAGGAATGCCAATTGGAAAAGATGAAGTAAAACTGTCACTGTTTGCAGATGACATGATACTATACATAGAGAATCCTAAACATGCTACCAGAAAACTACTAGGACTAATCAATGAATATGGTAAAGTAGCAGGATACAAAATTAATGCACAGAAATCTCTTGCATTCCTATAGAGACTAATGATGAAAAATCTGAAAGAGAAATTAAGGAAACACTCTTATTTACCAGTGCAACAAAAAGAATAAAATACCTAGGAATAAACCTACATAGGGAGACAAAAGACCTGTATGCAGAAAACTATAAAACACTGATGAAAGAAATTAAAGATGATACAAACAGATGGAGAGATATACCATGTTCTTGGATTGGAAGAATCAACATTGTGAAAATGAATATACTACCCAAAGCAATCTACAGATCCAATGCAATCCCTATCAAACTACCAATGGCATTTTTCACAGAACTAGAACCAAAAATTTCACAATTTGTATGGAAACACAAAAAACCCCGAACAGCCAAAGCAATCTTGAGAAAGAAAAACAGAGCTGGAGGGATCAGGCTCCCTGATTTCAGACTATACTACAAAGCTACAGTAACCAAGACAGTCTGGTACTGGCACAAAAACAGAAATATAGATCAATGCAACAGGATAGAAAGCCCAGAGATAAACCCACACACATATGGTCACCTTATCTTTGATAAAGGAGGCAAGGACATACAATGGAAAAAAGATAGCCTCTTCAATAAGTGGTGCTGGGAAAACTGGACAGCTACATGTAAAAGAATGAAATTAGAACACTCTCTAACACCATATACCAAAATAAACTCAAAATGGATTCAAGACCTAAATGTAAGGCCAGGCACTATAAAACTCTTAGAGGAAAACATAGGCAGAACACTCTATGACATAAATCACAGCAAGATCCTTTTTGATCCACCTCCTAGAGAAAGGGAAATAAAAACAAAAATAAACACATGGGACTTAATGAAACTTAAAAGCTTTTGCACAGCAAAGGAAATCATAAGCAAGACGAAAAGACAACACTCAGAATGGGAGAAAATTGTTGCAAACGAAGCAACTGACAAAGGATTAATCTCCAAAATATACAAGCAGCTCATGCAGCTCAATATCAGAAAAACAAACAACCCAATCAAAAAATGGGCAGAAGACCTAAATAGACATTTCTCCAAAGAAGATATACAGATTGCCAACAAACACATGAAAGGATGCTCAACATCACTAATCATTAGAGAAATGCAAATCAAAACTACAGTGAGGTACCACCTCACACCGGTCAGAATGGCCATCGTCAAAAAATCTACAAACCATAAATTCTGGAGAGGGTTTGGAGAAAAGGGAACACTCTTGCACTGTTGGTGGGAATGTAAATTGATACAGCCACTATGGAGAACAGTATGGAGGTTCCTTAAAAAACTAAACATAGAACTATCATACGACCCAGCAATCCCACTACTGGGCATATACCCTGAGAAAACCATAATTCAAAAAGAGTCATGTACCACAATGTTCACTGCAGCTCTATTTACAACAGCCAGGACATGGAAGCAACCTAAGTGTCCATCGACAGATGAATGGATAAAGAAGATGTGGCACATATATACAATGGAATATTACTCAGCCATAAAAAGAAACAAAATTGAGTTATTTGTAGTGAGGTGGATGGACGTAGAGACTGTCATACAGAATGAAGTATGTCAGAAAGAGAAAAACAAGTACCATATGCAGACACATACATATGGAATCTAAAAAAAAAAATGGTTCTGAAGAACCCAGGGCCAGGACAGGAGTAAAGACGCAGATGTAGAGAATGGACTTGAGGACACGGGGAGGGGGAAGGGCAAGCTGGGACAATGTGAGAGAGTGGCATGGACATATATACACTACCAAATGTAAAATAGATAGCTAGTGGGAAGCAGCTGCGTAGCACAGGGAGATCAGCTTGGTGCTTTGTGACCACCTAGAGGGGTGGGATAGGGAGGGTGGGAGGGAGATGCAAGAGGGAAGGGATACGGGGATATATGTATACGTATAGCTGATTCACTTTGTTATATAGCAGAAACTAACACACCATTGTAAAGCAATTATACTCCAATAAAGATGTTAAAAAAAGAAAAATGACCAAGGAGTCCCAGTTGCCCAACTTCTCCTGGGCCAGTGGGTCACATCCTGGGCTGTCAGACTGGAACGGGCCTCTCGACCCTGTGGATTGTCATCAGGAACTGGCTGGGCCAAGAAAGGCCCAACGGAGTCTCCACAGCAGTGCTCAGCTCCTCCTCAAGGCCATGCTCCATTGCTTTCCCGGCCGAGTTCCCATCAAGGGGGGTGGTGGGGGAGGACCAAGACTCGTCATTGAGGCCACGGCCTTGGGAACTGCTGAGAGAAGAGAGCTCCGTCTCTCCATCCTGCACTGCACAACACTGTTCTCTCCCGCAGCCCCAGGACTCGTAACCCTCAGCACGCCCAAACTGAGCTTCTCCCCACACCTGTCACTTCTCTTCCCCTCCCTTCTCCTCTTGACACCTGGGGTCAGGCCCTCTCCTCCATAGCCGACCGCCCCCATCTGGCCATGGGATTTCAGGAAAGTTGCCCGAATCCAGCCCTCCTCATCACCTGCCTCCATGACATTTCAGCATCCTCATCACCTCTCCCTGACCACAGACGGAGGCCCTAGCACATCCTCTGGCCTCCTCCTGCCCCGCTAATCTCGCTATGTGTTTGCTGCCAGCAACTCTGCCACAAGGCTCCTAACAGATACCCTTTGTTCCTGGCTCCCCGGCCCGGTGGCCACAGAAAGACCTGGGACGAGTCAACGTGGAACAAGGAAGAGACACAAGGGTTCTCTTCCTTCCTGTGGACTCACCACACCCAGCCCAGCCTGAGGAGCTCCTTGAAGCCCAAACCTGCAGGGGTCTAGTATCTATCTACCACCTGGCTGCCCGGGGCCAAGGCATGAACTCCTTACACCAAGAACAAAGCCCCATGCTGAGGGGTCCTGGGGAAAAGCATGCTCCCCCAACTGCTGTGCTTCATCTCCAGCAGCTGCAGGCAGCGGGGATGAACTGGGTCCAGGACCCACAGCTGGGGACCAGGGGTGTGTGGCAGGACCCCTGTGAAAAGCTCACAAAAGCCCTGGTCCGGGCCAGAGCCCAGGAAGAACATCAGAGCCAGATGGCCCTCAGAAGGCCTCAGACCTATGACGTTACAGGCAGTGAAAGTGACAGCCAGAAAGGGGAAGGGAAGTGTCCTCAGTCAGCAACAGGCTCAGGACCCGTCACGCTCCCTGACAAAGAATACCCCCCACTATAGCACCCCTGCCCGGGGTCCCAGAGGCCAGACACGGAGCATCCAGGTGCCTGACAGGAGTCCCAGCAAAGAGGTCTCCTGCTCTTAACACCCTGAATTCAGTTCACCTTAATTCACACCCTCCTGGGTGCTAAGCACTAGGTGAAGCTTCATCCTTCACACCAGGGTTTCTCAACCTCGGCTCTACTGACATTCTGGGCGGGATCATGCTTCGTGGTGGGGGGTTGGCCTCTGCAGTGTAAAACACTGAGCAGCATCCCGGGGCTCTACCCACTAGATGCCACAGCCCTCCATCCCCCTCGCTGAGACAACCAAAAACGTCTGCAGACATTGCCAAATGCCCCCTGGAGGACACAATCATCTTGAGTTGAGAACCACTGGTACACACCATTTAATCCTTACGCTAGCAACAGATATTTCTATCCCAAGCTGCAAGTGAGAAAGCTGAGACTCAGAGAGGTTTCGTGGACTTGCCCAAGGTCACCAAGCAAGTGGCAGAGCTCATGTGTGAATCCAGGGCTTTCTGATTTCAAGTGCAGGGCACTTTCCGCTACGTAACTCCATCTCCTGATGCAAAGAGGAACAGTAAATCCCTGCCTACTTCAGTCTCCCCTCCTGTAACCAAGAGGAAAATGTCTGAATTCCATCAATAAAATATAAGTAACCTCCGTGTATGTACCTAGACTATGGCGTTCAGAGGTCAGAGGTAGGGCTCACTGCATGGTACAGGGAGCTCATGGGGTGGCCCCCTCCTGGTAGGAGCCATTCTCAGCACAGAATGAACATTCCCAGGGTCCCGGGATGGCTGCTCAGTGCCTGTGGAGCCCCTGAAATGCTACCTCCACAGTCCCCACCTGGTTGAGCAGGTGTTTGTGCCTGTCCCCACCGTGCTCCTCCATTCCATCCATCTTTCTATCTGCAGGACCTAAACCCGTGCCTGGAGGAGGTCCCATCTCCAGACATAGCCCCACCTGACCTCCCAGACCTGGCTGCCTGGCCCACGGGGAGAGGCAAAAGTAGGACAAGTCAGCTGCCGTCTGCCTGTCTCACCCACTGTCAGGTTCACCAGGGGAAAAGGTCAAGGTCTGGTCTCTTGGTACAAATCCTGACAAATTCTGAACAAATGGTTTCATCTCTCAAAGCCTTCATTTACTCCCCCAGAGAACAAAAATAATAATACCCACCTCACAGGGACAGAATGGAAATAGAACCATACGTTGGAGGCTAAATGCCCAGCACAGTGTCTGCTGCATTCAAGGTGCTCAATAAATTCATTTAATGAAATTATGAAACACTAAGCACAACCAGAAGAAAAGCTTTGCATGCCTCCCAGGTGTTTTTGAGCTCACAGATAGATTGGTTGGATACCCAAATGAATGCTAAGAAGTCCATGATAAGTCAGGCTCCCGTATTTGAGGCAGCCCCAATTTAATAGAGAACAACCTTAAAGGTAATGAAGTTGTCTCAGACTGCCGTGGTCTTAAAAGGCAATTGCCTGCAGATAGCAAGCCCAGAATATTTCCAAATGAGATGGGGAGGGCCCTTGGTGGGCGCCGAAGCAGTCAGTCTGAGAGAAAAATAATAATAATAAAGGTTGCTGTCCAAGGCATTTACCTGTGCATTCTGCTGGGAAAACAGCATTAGCTGCAGAGACAGGCATGACAGGGGGTTCAGCTGGGGGGAGATACAGCATGTGGAAAAGCTTGGTATCACTGCCAAAGCCCACCTGCAATATCAACACACTCCACCTGCCAGCCACACTGGGGGAAGGGACGGGTGTGAGCAAGCAGAAGGAAGCATGTCAGCACCAGGCCCATGGAGGTGAGGGAGTGGGCAGGGATGCTGGGGCTTTCTGAAACTTGCCCTGGCCCCTGGTCAACTCAGCCTGCATCTGCACCTAAGTCTAACATATGTGGAATATCATATATTCAACAAGTGTTTGCTGAGCACGAAGACCAAAGAATCACTCTAGGTACTGAAGATACAGCAAAGGACAACACAGGTAAAGCTTTCTTCTCTCTCAGCTCTCATGTGAGTGGGAAAGCGAACAACAGTCCCTTTTGCTCAGTTTCAATGGAGCCAGGATTCTGCCCACTCCCCTGCTCAGTACCCTGGCCCAGAGCAGCTCCATCCCAGCACGGCGGCATCTCCCAGCCACGGGTGCTTATTCCTAGGTGAGGACTGCCAGCCTGAGCCCCAGAGTGGGCCAGAACTTCTCTCCCTGCCCCACCCTAACTGTTTCTCCCATCCAGGTCTGTCTTGGGAGAGCAGGGGTGCACTCCAGCAGAGGACATGGCAGCCACTCAATGCTCAGACCTCAGAATTGTCCCCAGCCTGCCAGCTCCCGAGACCAGCAGCCAGAGTGGTCTTTCTAATTAAAGCCCACCCCGGATGGAGCCACTGTCCCCACCTTTTAAAGTCCCGCTCCTGAGGATCAGGTGCTCCCTCTCAGCCTTACCTTACCCACAGGAGGCTTTACCCGCCTCCCTCTCCACCTCGCCTCCCTCCCTCCCAGCCTCAACCCTGTCAAATGTTACAGAGAGGGTCGGGAAATGGCAACAAGCTCTGGACTGGAAATATGAAAACTGTCGGCCATGACAAAGGTAGTTTCAGGGCAGGGAGAGTGTCACACTGCGGTGGGTTGAAAGTGGACAAACAGAGAGAAAATGGAGATGAGAGAAACAGGAAAGTCACTAAAAGGGAGTGTGGAAAATTTCGTGGGTTTTTTTTCTCAGAAGATTCTAAAACAAGTTTCTAGGGAGGGCAGCGATGAATGCCTGGAGAGACAGCGATTGATAATGCTGGAGAGAGATGTGCAGAGGGGAAATGCAAAATCCTAGTGAGGGGAAAGGGGGTGGATCCAGAGCTCAGGGGAGGAAGTGGCTTTTTCAAGGTGAAGGGACACTTACTTCCTCTAGAGTGACAGGGTGGGGTCATGAGCCAAAGGGTGCAGATGCAGGTGGGTCTATAAATTTGGAGATAGGAAATGAGGGGCCTCCCAACCAATGGCTGAGAAGTAGGAAAGGAGGAGGATGGGGGTTTGAGAACAGAAGACAAAGTATGAAATATGGGTTTGGGGAGGAAGAGCAAAAACTGTGATTTGTGATGAATACTGCAAAGCGAAACCAGCTGCCTAGTTCTGTGACTCTCTACAGCAACGCTCAGTTTTTCTGTGCCAGATGCCGAGGTGGTGGCCAGGCTCAGCTCCTGTTGGAGTTTTGCCTGAAGAATATCCCAAAGGAAAGGGATCAAAGAAATTGGGCAGGCAAGGGAGGGATGATTCTAGAACAAAATTCTGAAGCTTAACTCAGAAGATATGAAGACAAGGGCTTTGTTAAAAAAAAAAAAATGTGGGGCTGGAGGTCTCACTAAGGTCGAAGAATATTTCAGTGGAAGAACTTGTTGGAGAACAGTATGTTGAGGCTGTGATTTCAGATACAGTGTGGTTATCACTAATGGGCGTGTCTAGAGTGGTATATCCACGAAAGCAGAAGGCTCGGGTAAGGGGAGAAGATGGAGATGAAGAGATTAAGGAAATACAAGGCCAAGATGTGAAGGTCATTAGGAATGAGCCAGATTTGGGATGGAGAGAGAGCCAGAGCGTTCAGTGAATGGTAGGAAAGGGGAGTGAGTTGAACATGAGGATAGGGAGAGGGGGGTGGAGGCAATGGCATGAGTTAGAAAGAGCAGGGTGTTGGCAGAAGAAAGAAAAGAAATGGTTTGCAGGTGGTGATGTGAAATAAGGAAGATACCTCCTAGGAAGCATGGAATGTAAGGGGAATAAGACCTTCAACTCGACAGGTTGTCCCAAGAGGACAACCAGGTATGAACCAAGGTAAGTAAGAAAAGAGAAGAAAAGGAGGTCAGAGGGTTTGCTGGCCCCAGGGCAGCAGTTACAGATGGAGAGAGGAAGTGATAGCAGGCGGAGGTTGTGCAGGTTCTGGGGCAGCTTTGACTGAGGTAAGCAGGGTTGATGGTAGTTGACAGATGCGTAGTGGGGAAGGGACTCAGTTCTGGAGCTGAGGTGTCTAATCCTCTAGTAGATGGTGTAGTTAATCCCAGGACACTACCTCACTTGGCTATTCTCTGCACACAAGTCTTTCTTTATATATTAGAAAACGTTTCCAAAGCATAGACATGTATATTAATCAAGAAGTAATGGGGAAGCAATTAATACTGGAAACCCACTGGTCCCAGAAGAAGTTATTTGTGTCCCATTAATCCTCCCACAATCTGCAGAGAAAATACTACTGCTCCCAATTTACACCTGAGGGAAAGGTTCAGAGAAATTAGGTACCACACCCAGGGCGTACAACTTGTAAGTAATAGAAGAAGAGCATCATTTAGATTTACTGCAGCAGACTTGTGGCTAATTGCTTTTCCATTCATTGTCTTATTTAATCCTCATGATAAAATTATAAAGCAAATTACATTATGTACTCATTTGATACATGATGGAATTGTGACTTGGAGAGTAATGAGTCTTGCCCAAAGTCAAAGGCAGGCACCCCCTTCTGTTGTTGCAGATGATGTGTCCTTGCATGGCAGCCTGCCCATAGGAGTCCTGCTCCAAGCTCTGTCAGGCATCTGCCCCATCAGGAGACCAGCTTATATACACAGCAGGTGCCCCTGCCACAGTGATGGACACCACATCTTTTAACCACGTCGGACTCTGGCCCTGCTGAGCCATCCCCCGTGATAAATCAGCTAATCAGACGTGTGCTGGGGCAGGGGCTGAAAGCTGTTTCAATTTTTCAAACACAACAAACAACAGGAAAGAAAAATGAGCAAACTACACCCAGAAAGGGGCTCGACCCAATGCCCCCAAATAGCTCCACCAGTCAAGAAACAGACCCTCCATCTGGGCTTACAGATGCTATGCAGTGACCCACAGCATGGCAGCCTGGTCTGCTGGGGCAGGCGTGAGGATTGCAGTGACAGCGTCTGTGAGCAGGCAGAGGTAAGGCAGGGTGGTTTCCAGTGGCGGAAGTTGACTAGGATTGAAATGGCCTGAAGTCCAGCCAATAACTGTCAATAACTGCAATCTCTGCACCAGACATCCCTGCCCTTGAATCACACACCTAGAATCAGAGACTGAGGACCACACAGAGCCCCAGCTGCCCACTTCTGTGTAACTATAAAACCGACTAAATCCAAGAGATAATGGGAGACTCTGGGATAGAGAAATAGAAGCCTGTCCTGGCCAGAGCACCAGGCATGCTCTTCATTTATTGGTGAACCACTGGATGCTCTGCACACTTGTGTGCAGTTGTGACAGTGGGCCGAATGCTGAGGTCACCCTGATGGTCACCCTACAGTCTAGGAACCATGGCTGGAACCTTATCTTCAGCTGCCCAGGCAGGATTAGGAAAGGCAGACTTTGGTTTTAAAGAGAGAGCCTTCTACAGACAAGAATCCCCTACTATTTAATGCAGTTTAAAGGTTCTTGGAGCAATAAAAAGCACTTCATGTGTGAGGTTTATTAAGAAGAGAAAACGGTATCTTCAGTCCAAATGCCACTGGGCTTACATTTTTAAACATTTCTGCTAGCCCAACCCAGGACTGGCTGAAACAGATGCAAATGTACAATTAACCTTTACAGACCCTGTCTGGTTTCACAAACTTACCATAAATGTTTTCAAAGGCACATATTTGTGTTTTATATTCTTTTCATTTATTTCATGTTAAACTTGGGGGTTTTAATGTTACAAAGTGATTTTCCAGAAGTAGAATCCTGCACCCATAGAAAATAACACTGTGTCCATGGGAAACTGAAGCTTCACTTACAACAACTCAAAGGAGGGGCATCATCTAGGAATAAAGTATTTCTATGGTATCAAGAGCCAACTCCTTGATTTGCCATCTATCGGCTATCCTGTATTCTGTTTCTAGATAGAGCAAGTGTCCTAAGAGCATCCATCTAGCAGAGCAGTCCCCAACTAGCGAGCAGCTGGATTATCTCACCCCATCTGTTGGCTCCGTCTCAGTTTCCAGGGACTTTCCCACCATGGCTACACTGTTTAAGGGTCTCCAGCCTTAGGTGTGAGGGAAGGTTGTAAACCCTACTTAAAGGGCTCCATAAAAACTACAGAAGGGAAAGAACATTCTCCAGCTGAGTTAGAAGCACACACCTGGTGAAGAAGCACACACCTGGTGAAGAAGCACATGATGGAGCAATCACACCCCACCATGATTCTCCCCTTGAATGTAGCCATAAAACCTGGCCAGATGCATGGACCAGCTATTGCAGGAATCTGAAGAGTAAGTAATCGTAGGCAGATAAGGGAAGAGGACAAGAATTTGAAACACCACGAAACTGGCTTTAAATTTACCAAGTTTTTAATCCTCTGTTCCTCCTACCACTTGACCCTAGAGGTAGGTACAGCAATGAAAGTATGCAGCAAGTCAAGATCACAAAGGTCACGTCTATCTGGCTGAAAGACCTTTTCAAAGGGGAACTCGCAGGAACAGGAAAATACTGGTGATGTCACAGAGAGGGAGCAGTCCAGGAAAACAGCCCTATCAAGTTGTTTATGAACTCCTGGGCTCACTCCTGAGCTGTTCATGCATGGATAGGATCCTAATCAGGATATAAAAAACTCTGAGAACAGAATTTAAAGGCAGATTACCATCTAAGTTCCAGACTGGCCACTGCAGGGGAGCACACATGGTGCAAAGCTTTGAAAACTGAACTGACATTGGAAACAGTCTACAGGGAAGACACTAGAACTTGTGGCTTTAACCAAATCTGCTAAAACAAAACATCAACATCCTCCATAGGATGTAAATGAGACCAAGAGTCTTATAACATAATATTCAAAATATCCAAGATAAAACCCAAAAATACCCGCAATAAAAAGAACGAGCAAAATCTCAACTCACAAGGGAAAAGATAATCAACAGACATCTACCCCAAGATAAGAGATGTTGGAATTTTCTTACAAAAGCTATTTTTAAAAACTGTTCTTAAAAATGTTCCAACAAGCAATCATGAATACCCTGAAAATAAATGGGAAAATTAAAAGTCTCAGTAAAGAAACAGAAGAGATAAAGAAAGACAAACCAAATAGAAATGTTAAGCTGAAATATACAATAACTTAAAAAAAAAATCATTGGATCAGTTGAATAAGAGAATGAAGATACAGAAGAAAGAGTTAATGAACTTGAAGACATATCAATAGAAATTATACAATGAGAACAAGAGAAAGAAATAAGAATTTTTAAAAATAAACAAATCCTTAGGGATCTATGAAACAAAAACATATTTTGAATATTTATGAAAGAGTCTCAAAATGAGAGGAGAAAGAAAAAATAACATTTGAAGAAATAATCGCTGAAAACTTGCCAAATTTGTTGAAAGACAAAAACCTATAGATTCAAGAAGTTCAACTAATCCAAAACAGGATAAACCTAAAGAAATGTATGTTAAGACACATCATAATCAAACTGCTAAAAACTAGAGATAAAATAAAAATCTTGAAGGCAGGACTTCCCTGGTGGTGCAGTGGTTAAGAATCCGCCTGCCAATGCAGGGGACACGGGTTCGAGCCCTTGTCCAGGAAGATCCCACATGCCGCGGAGCACCTAAGCCCATGCACCACAACTACTGAGGCTTGCTCTAGAGGCTGCAAGCCACAACTACTGAGCCCACATGCTGCAACTACTGAAGCCTGCATGCCTAGAGCCCGTGCTCTGCAGCAAGAGAAGCCACGGCAACAAAGAGCAGCCCCCACTCGCCACAACTAAAGAAAGCCTGCACATGCAGCAACAAAGACCCAAAGCAGCCAAAAATAAATAAATAAATAAAATCAATTAATTAAAAAAAAAATCTTGAAGGCAGTTAAACCCATGTAAACAAGAGACTATTCTCCTCTTGAGTTCTCTAAAATATGTTTGATGGCTAAAAGGAAAAATCAAAACATAGTCCAGTGGGGGTTTTGATGTATGTAGATATAATATATAAGACAAATAAAACATAAATTGAGGAGAGAAAAAGGAACTAAATTGTGGTAAGATTTATATATTCACTTGAAGTGGTAAAATACTGATTCAAAGTACACTGTGAAAAACTAAGGATACATATATTGTCTCCAAGGAAATTATTACAAAAGATAATCAAAGGAATATAATCAAAATCACAATATATATACCCAAAAGAAATGCTAAAAAAATGTTCAAATAACCCAAAAGAAGGCAAAAAATAAGAAACAGAGGAATAAGAAACAGAGGAATGAAACAGAAAACAAATAAGAAAACAGAAGACCTAAATCTAAACATATCAACAAATGCACTAAATGTAAATACCCTAAACATACCAATTAAAAGACAGATGGTCAGAATGATATTTTAAAAACACACAAAGTAATTATGTGCTACCTACAAAACACTCACTTCAAATATAATGTCATAGGTAGATTAAAGATAAAAGGGTGGAAAACATATCATGCAAGCATTAATCAAAAGAAACTTGGAGCAGCTATATTAATATCAAAGGAGACATAAGAGCAAAGAAAATTACTATGGATAATAACAAAAGGGTCAGTTTCCCAAGAAAATATAACAATCTTAAATTGTTATATAAAAAATTATATATTCAAATATACATAACAAATATATAGAACAGAAATTTAAATACACAGAAGAAAACCTGGAAGAATTAAAATGAGATATAAATTCATAATTATAGAGACTCCAACACAACTTTCTCAGTAATTGATATGACTAGTAGACAGAAAATCAGCAAAGATATAGAAGAACTAGACAACACCATCAGCCTACTAGATCTTGTTGACATTTACAGACCACTTCACACAACTACATCAGAATACACTTTATTATCAAGTACACATGGAACATTCCCAACAAAAGACTATACACTGCATCGTAAAACAAATCTTTCAAAGTTTTAAATAATTGAATCATAAAAAGTAGGCTTTCTGGTCATAATGGAATTAAACTAGAATTCAGTTACAGAAAAATTACAAGAAAATCTCCAAACACTTGAAAACACACTTATAAATAATCCATGGGTCAAAGAGAAAATCTAAAGAAAATCAGAAAATATTTTCAAGAAAACAAAACTTGAAAGTACAGCATTTTACAATTTGTGAGATGCAAGCAAAGCAGTACTTAGAGGAAAGTATTGTAGTATTGAAATACTTATAAAAGAAGAAAGAACTCAAAGCAATAATCTAAGTTTTCATCAAAAGAGACTTGAAAAAGAAGAGCATATCAAGCCCAAAGCAAGCATAAGAAAAGAAATAAGAAGATGGGAAATCAAATAAATTGAAAGTATAAAAACAATAGATAAAATAAATGGAACCAAAACTGGTTCTTTGAAAAGATAACAAAACTGACAAACCTTTAGAAAGACTAACAAAGAAAAAAGAGAGAATACATAAATTACCAATGTCAGGAACTTAAGAGGAGCCATCACTACAGACTCCACAGCTATTTAAAGGAAAATAAAGGAATATGATAAATAACTCTACACACATAAATTCAGCAGTTTAGATGGCACAGACCAACTCACTGAAAAACAGAAATACCACAATTCATGCAAAATGCAATCAATAACCTGAACAGTACTATAAGTACTAAATAAATTTAACGAATAGTTAAAAGCCTTCAAAAAAGAAAACTGCAGTCCTACATGATCTTACTGGACAATTCTACTGAACATTTAATGAAAAAATAAAACCACTTCTGCACCATCTTTTCCAGAAGACAGAAGAGAAAGTTATATTCCCTACTCTTTTATATAATGTCAGCACTTACCAAAGCCAAAAACAGTGCAGAAATTAAAAAAAAAATAAACCTGCAGATCAATATTTCTCATGAACATAGACACAAAAATCTTCAAGAAACTATTAAATATTATCAAATTGAATCTAGCAATATATATAAAAAGAATAATAAATGTGACCATGTGAGAGCTATCTCAGAAATGCAAGCCTAATTCAGTATTTAAAAGTAAATTATTCTTCATATTGAAAGACTGAAACTTTCCCCCTAAAATCAAGAAAAGGCAAAGATGACCACTTTCAGCATTCCTATTATACATTGTATTAGAAGTCAAAGCCAGTACAATAAAGTAAGGAAAATAAATTAAAGCACATGGATTGGAAAGGAAGAAATAAAACTGACCTATTCACAACCAACAAGATTGTTTATGTATAGGAACTCCTAATTAATCTATGGAACAATTTCTAGAATCAAAAATTAAGTTTATCAAGGTTGCAGAATACAAGGTCCACCCACAAAAATCAACTGTATTTCAATATAGTAGCCATGTAGAGTTGAAAACAAAATTTTAAAACAGTTCTATTTACAATAGCTCCAAAATAAGAAATTAGTTATAAAGCTAACATAAATTGTGAAGCACCTGTACAAAACGTGGAGAGAGGAAATCAGAGACCTAACTAAATGGAAGAACAAACCATGTTCACAGATTGGAAGACTCAACATAGCAATAATATCAGTTCTCCCCCAAATTGGTCTATAGATTTAAGGTAATTCTGATCAAAATCCCAGGAGGATTTTTAAAATATAAAGAAATGGTTTCTAAAATGTAAATTGAATGGCAAAGGAATTAGAATAGCTAAAACAATTTTCAAAAAGAAGTTGAAAGAACCACTCTATCCAATTTTAAGAACTATAGTGATCAAGACAACATATTGGTGAAAGGGCAGACAAATAGATCAGTGGAATAAAGAGTCCTGAAATAGACCCAAATAAATATGGCAAATTGATTTTAATGGTGCAAAAGCAATTCAATGCTTAAAGGATAGTCTTTTCAACAAATGTTGTTGCAACAACTAGACATTCATATACCAAAAAAACAAACAAACAAACAAAAAAACCTTGTACTAAGCCTCACAACTATACAAACGTTAACTCAAAATGGATCAGCCATTCTGGAAAAGTTTGGCAGTTTTAATAAGTTAAATATGTACTAACCAGATGCCCCAGCAAACTCACTCCTGGGTGTTTACCCTAGAGTAAATAAAATCTTCACACAAAAGCATGTACACAAATGTTTTTAACAGCACTATTCATAATCACCTAAAACTGGAAAAAAAAAATGTCCTCCAGCAGATGAATGGATAAACACACCATGGTATATCCAATAAAATCCTACTCTGCAATAAAATGAGCAAACTATTTGTGCACACATGGATGAATCCCAAAGGCATTATTCTGAGTGAAAGAAGCCAGTCTCAAAAGGTTACATTACCATCTCATTCCACTTAAAGAACAGTCTTAAAATTATAAAATGATCATGATGGAGAACAGATCGGGTGTTCAGGGTGGAGAAATGGTGGGACTATAAAGGAGTAGCATGAAGGAGTTTTTGATGGAATTGTTGTGTATCTTGATTAGGGTGGTGACGTCACAAATCTCTACATGTTAATATTCAGAGAACTGTAAACAAAAACAAAACAAACAAAAACACAATGACACAAACTAGATGGGACTCCGTGGCAGCCCCCAATCAGTCTCCAAGGTCTTGGGTGAAAGCTTCTTAAGTTAAAAACTTAAAACAAAACAAAAAACGCATTGGAAACCAGAAGACACAGAAGGATAATAAAAGCATTAAAGGAGCAGATGTGGGCCCCCTCCTGAGCCTGGAGAACTGTTCAGCCACTTTCCCCTGAATTTGGTGAGCTCTTATAGCACTGGTCCTCAAACTTGCCTGTACACAGTGTCCAAAGAGGTTTCCTAAAGAAATTTGGCCTTGCAATGGAAGGGCATGTGTTAACAAATGCAGAAATTCAGCTTCAGTGATGTCTGTGATTCTTCCATACAGTTTAGCATCCAACCATCTAGAAAGTTCCCTTATGTGGGATATACATCTGACAATTGGCTTGATTGTTGAAACTGTAGCTACCTCAAATATATTAGTTTGCTAGGGCTGCTGTAACAGTAAGCACAAACTGACTGGTTTAAAATAAATATATTCTCTCACAGTTCTGGAGGCTAGAAGTCCAAAATCAAGGTGTTGACAGGGCCATGCTCTCTCCAAAGCCTCCAAGGAAGGATCCTGCCTTGCCTCTTCCAGTTTCTGGTAGCCCCATGCATTCTTTGGCTTGTGGCCACATCACTCTACTCTTTGCCTCCATCTTCACATGGCCGTCTTCTTTCTGTGTGTCATCATATGACATTTTCCTCTCTGTGTGTGTCTGTGTCTGAATCTCCCCCTTCTTATGAATAATCCAGTCATATTGGATTAGGGCCCACCCTAATTAGACTTTATTTTAATTTGATCACATTTGGAAAGACCCTATTTCCAAATAAGGTCACATTGACAGGTATGGGGAATTAGGACTTCAACATACCTTTTGGCAGGATACAATTTAACCTATAATATCAAGATTTCATAGAATATAGGAAATGAAAGGTACAGTAATAGCACTGGCATTAGTTTGTTTGATGTACTAATAGCAGTTGATTCTAAAGAAGTTCACTGGCATTAAGTCTCTGTTCTCCTTATCTTGAATCGCCTTCTTGAGTTCCTGGGAAAAAGAGAGCCACCCCTTGAGCTGTATGTTTTTATATAATGCAGGCTACACCACTATTTAAAGTTTTCAAACCAGCTCTCACAGATGTAAAATTTAATGATTTTTTTTTTTTTTTTTTTTTTTGCACTTGCATTTCTCCTGTGTTTCAATTTCCCAATTCTCAGCAAAATACTTGTTTAACCGTCTGGCCTTTTCACAAAATTATCATGGTAGTTACTGGGACTGGGAGGGGTATAAACAAATCTCACTCCCCTCATAACCTCCCAGACTCAGCTACACGTTTTAGGAGGAAGGAGCCATATTTATTGCTGTGTTCTTTTGTTTAAAGGGACTATGTTGAATTATGCATATGCTAAAAGATTGTGAAATTTAACACTTTTAGTATACAGAAACAGAAGTGGCATTTCAAAACCATGGTTGGCAAGGATCATTGTATCTTCCTCCATTGGTTCATTTATTCACTCAGTAAATATTCACTGAGCACATACTATCTTCCACACCCCACGTATTGTGCTGGGGTACAAAGACAAATAGGGCAGAGCCATAAAACTGATAAAAATTCAGTTTTAAGTGTTCTCATGGGGTTAGCACAAGGTTCCTTGGGATCTAGGGGCTGCCTCTAATTCTTCCTGGAGAGTGAGGGGTGACTGTCCTCCAACTAGTTTAATTCATTTCACCATGTCCGTGGCAAACCCATACGGACAAAGATGTCTTCTCCTCCTTCTATCTCCTCTGCGTAATGCAGCCCAGAACCTCCAGGACAACCAGAGACACCTTACACACTCATTTAGCAAATGCAAGTGCACAACTACAATATGCCAATGCTGTGTCAGGCAATGGAGTTAAGTGACGGTAGAGAGCCACAGGGCACCTGTCCTCCCTGAGCCTTCATCTACTCGAGACTTGCTCCTAGGAAGCCAGGGAGGTGGGAGAATGGGGAGCCCTTGGCATATCAGCTGGCTGGGAGAGCCCATGAGGCAGCCGACAGATGCTCATCCCGATATAGCCCTGATGTCCTGAGAACCTGTCAGCTTCTTACTCAAAAACAAGAAGTATTTTTAATTCTCTGGCACTTGTGCCCCACTTAGAATATTACTTCAGTCACTAATCATGGGAGCCCAACTGCTCTGGACTCCTAAGAGCTCAGGTGGCTTCTCAAAGCTACCAGTGCCACCAGCAGCCAACAGGACACAGAGCAGGTGGCTCATGGAGCCCCAGGTGGGCCTGGCCACCTTCCCAATCTTCATCATGCCCAGGTACATGAGGGAAGCTGCCCTCGCAGACACCAAATGTGAAGGTGGCTTTCTTTTGAAACCAATAGCCACTGAGTATCTGAAAACATATTCAAACATCGGCAAACAGGGAGCTGTACGTGATAACAAGACACCACTTAAAGCCATCTGACAGAAAACTATAACACACTGATGAAAGAAATTAAAGATGATACAAACAGATGGAGAGATATACCATGTTCTTGGATTGGAAGAATCAACATTGTGAAAATGAATATACTACCCAAAGCAATCTACAGATACAATGCAATCCCTATCAAACTACCAATGGCATTTTTCACAGAACTAGAACCAAAAATTTCACAATGTGTATGGAAACACAAAAGACCCCGAACAGCCAAAGCAATCTCGAGAAAGAAAAACAGAGCTGGAGGGATCAGGCTCCCTGATTTCAGACTATACTACAAAGCTACAGTAACCAAGACAGTCTGGTACTGGCACAAAAACAGAAATATAGATCAATGGAACAGGATAGAAAGCCCAGAGATAAACCCACACACATATGGTCACCTTATCTTTGTTAAAGGAGGCAAGAATATACAATAGAGAAAAGACAGCCTCTTCAATAAGTGGTACTGGGAAAACTGGACAGCTACATGTAAAAGAATGAAACTGAACACTCCCTAACACCATACACAAAAATAAACTCAAAATGGATTCAAGACCTAAATGTAAGGCCAGGCACTATCAAACTCTTAGAGGAAAACATAGGCAGAACACTCTATGACATAAATCACAGCAAGATCCTTTTTGACCCACCTCCTAGAGAAAGGGAAATAAAAACAAAAATAAACACATGGGACTTAATGAAACTTAAAAGCTTTTGCACAGCAAAGGAAACCATAAGCAAGACGAAAAGACAACACTCAGAATGGGAGAAAATAGTTGCAAATGAAGCAACTGACAAAGGATTAATCTCCAAAATATACAAGCAGCTCAATATCAGAAAAACAAACAACCCAATCAAAAAATGGGCAGAAGACCTAAACAGACATTTCTCCAAAGAAGATATACAGATTGCCAACAAACACATGAAAGAATGCTCAACATCACTAATCATTAGAGAAACGCAAATCAAAACTACAATGAGGTATCACCTCACACCGGTCAGAATGGCCATCATCAAAAAATCTACAAACAGTAAATGCTGGAGAGGGTGTGGAGAAAAGGAAATCCTCTTGCACTGTTGGTGGGAATGTAAATTGATACAGCCACTATGGAGAACAGTATGGAGGTTCCTTAAAAAACTAAAAATAGAACTACCCTATGACCCAGCAATCCCACTACTGGGCATATACCCTGAGAGAACCATAATTCAAAAAGAGTCATGGACCACAATGTTCACTGCAGCTCTATTTACAACAGCCAGGACATGGAAGCAACCTAAGTGTCCATCGACAGATGAATGGATAAAGAAGATGTGGCACATATATACAATGGAATATTACTCAGCTATAAAAAGAAATGAAATTGAGTTATTTGTAGTGAGGTGGATGGACCTAGAGTCTGTCATACAGAGTGAAATAAGTCAGAAAGAGAAAAACAAATACCGTATGCTAACACATATATATGGAATCTAAAAAAAAAAAAAAGGATATGAAGAACCTAGGGGCAGGACAGGAATAAAGACGCAGACGTACAGAATGGACCTGAGGACATGGGGAGGGGGAAGGGTAAGCTGGGACAAAGTGAGAGAGTGGCATGGACTTATATATACTACCAAATGTATAATAGATAGCTAGTGGGAAGCAACCGCATAGCACAGGGAGATCAGCTCAGTGCTTTGTGACCACCTAGAGGGGTGGGATAAGGAGGGTGGGAGGGAGACGCAAGAGGGAGGAGATATAGGGATATATGTATATGTATAGCTGATTCACTATGTTATAAAGCAGAAACTAACACACCATTGTAAAGCAATTTTACTCCAATAAACATGTTAAAAAAATTTTTTTTAATATAAAAAAAGATAAAGCCATTTGACAGGCAAAGACTTTTAAGCCTGACAATATCAACCAAGCATTAGCCAGCATTTGTCAGTACCCAGGGAACCTCCAACATGCCTGCCCTACCCTGCAGCCTATCACAAGGGCACAAAGAGAGCCATAGGCTGTGTCCATCACAGCACTGCTTGTGACATCAAAACATTAGAAACTCCCCAACATCCAGCAGTACGGGCACAAGAAGGTAAGCTATTCATACAAGGAATCTAATCATCATTAAAATGAGACAATTCTTTATATATTCAGAATTGTTAGATCCCAACGACATGCTGCTGAGTAAAAATAAGGCAAGTTACAGAATATTATGTACTCTATGATACCATATTCCATCATTTGAAACACAGAAAGCACTGCTATCTCTTGTTAATGGGTATGTAGTTAAAATGTAGAAAAAAAAATAACTGCCAAATCAAATGCTACACTTAGGACAATGCTGCCTTCAATGAAGAAGAAAGGGAAAAGAACTTGCAAAGAGAAACAAAGGAGGTTTTAACTATATATATTATTTTTCATTTAACTATTTGGCATAAACATATCATATCATAATGTTTAAATGTATTAACTCTAAAGGTGAATGATAAAAACGGCCAGGTGTCAGGCACTGATCTATGCTTTGCATACATTACATCATTTAACCCTCACTACAACTCTGTGAGGTAAATGTACTATTTACCCCCATTTCCCAATGGGGAAACTGATGCACTGAGAGGATGCCTCAGGTTACCCACCCAGGATCCAAACCCAGGACATGTGGACCCCTATCTGTGCTCCTAACCACTCTAGAATCCTATCTCTGTGGAATGGACGTGGAGGCACATTGCAAATCTTCCTGATGTTTACATACGTTCAAACAATGTAATTACAGAAGAAGAGGGAGAAGTGCTACAAGAAAGAGATTTCCAAAGCCCCTGTGTGATGGTTCATTTTGTTTCAACCTGGCTGGGTCACAGTGGCCAGATATTTGATCAGACATTCTCCTGGATGTTCCTGTGAGGATGTTCTACATTTAAATCAATGGATGAGATTTACATTTAAATCAGTGGACTCTGAGTAAGGCAGAGTGTCCTCCATAAGGTGGATGGGCCTCATCCAATCAGCTGAAGGCCTGGACAGAACGAAAGGCTGACCTACCTCAGCAAGAGTGAATTCTGCCAGCGGGCTGCCTTTGGACATCATCTGCAACCTCAGCTCATCCCTGGGTCTCCAGCCTGCCAGCCCACCCTGCAGATTTTAGACTTGCCAGCCCCCATAATTGTGTGAACCAATTCCTCCTTAAAATCTTCCCCTCTCTCTCCCCCACATATATATATAGATGATAGACAGATATAGATAAATATATCTCTCTCCCATTGGTGCTGTTTCCCTGACTAATACACCTTCCCTCCAGCTCTTTCCCTACGGCGACTGCTGATGGACAGATGGAACAAGGCCTGTCTGGGCTGCTCCTATTCCCTCCTGTTTGGAGTCTTGAGAGAAAGAACCACAAGAAGCCACTAATTATCAGAACATCATACTCCAAGGTAGCTATTGTTAGTCCCATTTTATGGGAAGAAAACTGAGGCTCAGAAAAGCTAAAGAACTTCCCAACAGCTCCAGTCAGGCAAGGGACAAAGTGCTTCTATGCTCAAATCTCACATCTTTCCCTAAAGCATATGGCAAGGGCCAAGATAGTGGGTGCACCTTGGCTCTGCCAGCAATCAAACACAAATGGGGTAAATGCCAGGGAACCTAAGAGTAACTGAGCAATTGAGCAGACATTGAATTAAGACAATATACAGGAATGTATAGTTATGGGGCATAGCTCATGTTATGCTATGGAGAAATAGATGATGAGGGCTTCCACGACAGCAAGCAAGAGAAATATTGGAATACAAGGTCCTATCTGATCTAAGAAAACCCTAAATAAATGAAGACCCATACCATCCTTATGGGGAGGAATATATAGTATTATGCAGATGTAAAATCTTTTCCAATTTATCTGCATATTTAATGCAATTCTACTCAAGAGTCCAACAGGATTTTTATGGACCCCAACAGGCTGATTCTAAAATTTACATGAAAGAATAAAGAATAGCCCATACACTTGTGAGAAAGAAGACTGATGAGGAGAGGCTCGTTTTACCAGATATCAAGAATTATTACGAAGCTATAGCAATTACGACATTGTGGTACTACTGCAGTAGTAGATAAATTAACCAGAAGAGAATACAAAGCCCTGAAACAGATATTATAAGTATATGGAAATGTTCTAGGTGACACACGTGGCAGGTCAGGTCCCTCAGGACACATGAGGGACTATTCAACAGATGGAGTTAGAAAATATGGTATTCGCTTGGGAAAATAAGTGAATTTCAATCCCTAACTCAATTCAAACATAAAAATTAACTGTAGTTGGATTAAGAACTTAATGACAACAGCCAACTTTAATACTTTTATATATGTAAATATCTTTCTGATCTAGGGATAGAAAAGGATTTCTTAAACCCCCTCAAAACAAAACTATAGAAAATAAATGGGTGATAAATTTTGGCTATATCCAAATTTAGAACTCTTGTTTATCAATGGAAACTTTCAAGAAGATAAAAAAGCCAAATAAGAAAATAATATTTGTAATGATTATAACAGACAATGGACTAATATATCAATAACATATAAAGAACTACAAATCAGTAAGAATCTTCAAAACCAATAGAAAAATGAGCAAAAGACATAAATGAGCAGTTCACAGAAAAGGAAACTCCTGCGAACAATAAAGCTGTAAGATTCTTACTCTCCTTTGTGATCAGGAAATGCAAATGAAGACCATAATAAAATCCCGTTTTACACACATTCTGTCAACACAGATTAAGAAGCCTCTGCCTGTTGCAGAGTATGTGGATCAAGAGCATCTCCTATATGTTGCTGGTAGGAGGATAAATTGATACAGTCAATTAGAAAATAATTTGTAATTTTCTTGTAAAATTGAACATTCAGTCCCCGACAATTCAACAATGCCACTCCAGGAGAAACTTGTACATGTATAGCAGGTAACATGCATAAGAATGTTCACAGCAGCACAGCTCATAATAGCAAAATCTTGGCATCCTGCCTAATGCCCATCAACAGGAGAATGGATTAAAAAGGAGACACCGTTCACAACAGCATCCCATTGTAATATTATATAGTACTCAAAATGCTAATACATAACTAACTCTGGCTACACGTAGTAATAATGAGAATATGTCATAAACCAGGGATTACAATTAATCCAATTCCGTGGTCTAAAATATAAATGAAAAAAAGTGGGAAAAAAATCTTTGAAAGGACACCTATCTTCCCTGGTCAGACAAATGCTGTGATCTCATCCTTGCAAAGGGCGTAAGTGTTTATGGCAGAAGAATCATTTTAACAACAAGTCCTTCCTGACATTCCTCAAGCCAACGCCATAAATGAAATATCTACACCAGCATCCCAGAGTGAGATAAATTGGGATTTAAGTGGCAGAGGATGGGGGCTTAGCTACAGCCATTTTTATTTATGCATGCATCCAGGCAGAGCAAAAAGAGAATTCTATAGTCCTGATGATAAAAGTTAACAGGAACATCAAGCTACAGAATTTGGGAAGGAAATGGCTTCTACATCAGTCTGTCTGCTGGAACCAATTACCTGAGATAAAGCCAGGCCACGCTGCTAAAGGTGGATAATCAGAAGTTTATTGGACAAATGAACCAGCAATGATAAAAGAGGTAACCTCGTTGCCAAGAAGGTAGGTAAATATAGCTGGAACAATGGAAAAGGCTGTTGTTAGATTCCAGTTTCCCAAACATTGCTTATGCTCCTCCCCTGCAAAGGCTTTCTCACATTCCTAAAGAATTTTGAAGAACCAGGGACATGGACACATCATCCAGAAGTTTCCTAACCCAACCTAAGCCGTGGTCTGTAAGCTGCCTTAATTATCTGTTTCAAACACCAGAAGCAACAAAAAGGGGATAACCCCCAAAAGCTGGGTCATAATTATTAGCGGATTAATGAACAGGGAGGTTACAAGGCCGAAAACCTGTGTCTCAGTGGTGTCTGCAGACCAAGACAAAAATGCTACTACCTCTTTCCACTTCCTTGACTCCAGATAGTGAATTAAAACCAACAATTACCTCATTCAGGTTTGCATATCAGGCAGAGTAAGATCCAAAACAAAAAGACCCAGGCTACTGTCAAACACCCACTTAGAAACAAACTCAGTTCATTTCATGGCTTAAACTTTCCTGTAGGAAGCCATCCCTGATTGCCCTTGGAAGCCTTGAAGGGCCTATTACCCAAGTGACAATAGTATTACTACCATCCCTATTGTGGCACTTAGAGACTGAGTAGTCATTAGAATGGGTAACAGGATGCTGTTCATTCATTAGACGAATATCACTGAATACTGCTACGTGCCAGACAGCATGCTGCACACTAGGAATGTGGCAGTAAACAAACACAAACATGGCATCTGCTTTCTTTGGGCCCACTTGTTGTCAAGGGAGAGACCCTTCATCAGATAGTCATAAAACTGTAAGCTTGATTACAATCTGAACCAAGGGCTATGGAGGGCAGGCAAGGTGCTGAGGGACCAGATCATGTTGGCAGGGGTGGGAGTGAGGTTAGGAAGTGAAGTTTAACTTGATGTATGCAAAATGAAAAGGAAGTACCCGTGTGTGTGTGTGTGTGTGTGTGTGTGTGTGTGTGTGTGTGTGTGTGTGTATGCACGTGTACGTGTTTGAGTGGAGGAGCCAACAGGCAGAGGAAATGCGTGCAAAATTAGGTGGTAGATGGACCATGAAGGTCACGTTTAAGACTCTGGTCCTAACCTTAAATTTGATGGAAATCTTAAAAGGAATCTGGGGTAAGAAAGAGTAGGTGCAGGAGACTACCTCTGCATTTTGTTTTTTGAAAAATAATCACTCTGGATGAAGATTAGAGGTGTTCAAAGTGAATATTTGAAGACAAGTCAATAGTCTATTGCAATAAGAAACAATGAGCGATATCTGGGACTGATATTCCGGCCCCATTGTGAGCTAAAGTAATGAAAATCTTGTTGGGATTCAGGGATGAGAAGCTGAAGCCAATACTTTGCAACGATGAAATAATTCATCAGTTTATCACATATGATCATCTGAAATAAAATGTCTGCTAGACTGGGAACTCCGTGAGGTCAGGGATTTTTCTCAGTTTTTTTTTTTTTTCCTCCACTATATCCTAACACCTAGAATAATACCTAGTAAATAACAGATGCTTACTAAATGTTTGTTGGATGGATAGATGGATAGATAGAAGGCAAGCCTTTGGGGAACTAAGGCTAAAATCCCAAAAAGCAGTATGAAAGGCATAAAGGGATGAATAACAATGGAGTGAGGCAGAGGGGCAGTTACTAACTGTACCGTATAAATGAAAGAAAGAGAAAGAAAAACTCAGATCTCTGAACTTTAGGCCCTATAGGTGCTGAATTATATTAGTTGCATTTAAAATCTCACCAAGGGGGGGCTTCCCTGGTGGTGCAGTGGTTAAGAGTCCGCCTGCCAATGCAGGGGACACGGGTTCGAGCCCTGGTCCAGGAAGATCCCACATGCTGCAGAGCAGCCAAGCCCGTGCGCCACAACTACTGAGCCTGAGCTCTACAGCCTGTGAGCCACAACTACTGAAGCCCGCATACTGCAACTACTGAAGCCCACAAGCCTAGAGCCCACACTCGGCAACAAGAGAAGCCACCACAATGAGAAACCCACGCACCTCAACGAAGAGTAGCCCCCACTAGCCGCAACTAGAGAAAGCCCACGCGCAGCAACAAAAACCCAAGGCAGGCAAAAATAAACAAATTAATTAATTAATTAAAAAAATAAAATCTCACCAAGGGGCTTCCCTGGTGGCGCAGTGGTTAAGAATCCGCCTACCAATGCAGGGGACACGGGTTCGAGCCCTGGTCCGGGAAGATCCCACAGGACGCGGAGCAACTAAGCCCGTGCACCACAACTACTGAAGCCCATGCGCCTAGAGCCCGTATTCCGCAACAAGAGAAGCCACCGCAAGGAGAAGCCCGCACACTGCAACGAAGAGTAGCCCCCGCTCGCCGCAACTAGAGAAAGCCTGCAGGCAGCAATGAAGACCCAACGCAGCCAAAAATAAATAAATAAAATTTATTTTTAAAAATCTTACCAAGTGTCTTACGAAGTGGGGGCATTGACTGGGAACAAACAGGGAGCTGATAATTGAAATGAATATTAATGGGAGACTTTAACTCAATGTGCCCTTACTCCCAACCCACTCAGCCTCCCGTATTGGCTGAAACAGCTTCTCCTCCCTTCCCTGTTAGCACAACCCTCCTTTATTTGAAGACCCAAAACTCCTTTGATTTCAGCTTCTACTTTGAAACAAGGAGCTCATTTTCATCATGTTCTAACAACTCCAAAACACAACACATATGCACGTGTGCGTGCGCGCACACACACACACACACACACATATCACTGTCTCTATATCTATAACTAGAGTATTATCCCAGCATCTCTTGCAGGACAATTACAAAGTCAAGCGTGGGAGGAGAAGCCTTGATCACACACAAATATAGCAGGACTTAGGTAATTTACAGCAGGAATGGATGTATAGGTATGGATCTCAAGAGGGTTAGACCAAGGAGAGAGAAACATAATCTCAAGCCAGACTGAGTTCATTGATATGAAGGGACTCACCAGACTTCTTAAGTTCAGTGTCCTAGCTCAAGCAGCTGGGAGTGGTTCTAATTGTTTGCTCAGCTATTTTTTTTTAATATAAATTTATTTATTTTTGGCTGCGTTGGGTCTTCATTGCTGTGTGTGGGCTTTCTCTAGTTGCAGCAAGCAGGGGCTACCCTTCGTTGCAATGCACGGGCTTCTCATCACGGTGGCTTCCCTTGTTGCGGAGCACGGGCTGTAGGCACGCGGGCTTCAGTAGTTGTGGCATGTGGGCTCAGTAGTTGTGGCTCCCAGGCTCTAGAGCACAGGCTCAGTAGTTGTGGCACATGGGCTTAGTTGCTCCGCGGCATGTGGGATCTTCCCGGACCGGGGCTTGAATCCGTGTCCCCTGCACTGGCAGGCGGATTCTTAACCACTGCGCCACCAGGGAAGCCCTGTTTGCTCAGCTATTTAACAGGAATCTAAACTCAACAATGATCTATTCTAAATGAAGTTGAGATGCCAGAACTTCTTTGGCATAATGTAGATGAAGTAGCCCAAAGACCAGAGAATACCGACATCCCTTTATGTTATCTCCCTCTGCTTACCCTTAAGCACACTCCCACAAGCCATGCCACGCCCTTCACCAAGTGCTGATAAATACGAAGGTGAGGAGAGCACCAGCATTGTGTCTAAACATTTCAGTGCCTGATGCCTATAAGCTATAAAGTTCTGGTTCAAATGCAGTCTTGAAATTGGATGCCTGATTTTAACAGAGAGGAGCAGAGGCCAAGGGTCAGCATCCAAACACCAGAGGGAAGGTGAGCCTGGTGACTGAAAGAAGCAGCAGGACCAGATTATCTCTGGAATGTTCTTACCCACAGGCAGAGCTGACTGTGATTGACTCTGAGGTCCCCAAAACAAAAGGAGACAGGTGATCCACCAAGATCTTACTTAATTTGTATAACTGGGGGGAAAAAGAGGCCTTATTTAAGCCATAAAAATGGAAACACAGACTGTTTTCATCCAATGTCCAAACCCTGAGCCCCTTGAATGACCCTGTACTCTTTTTGTTCCCACCATGGGACTAGTAAACCGTTTATTATATTATAGTTTTTAGCAATGAATAGTGCATATGTCTTGTGTGTGTGTGTGTGTGTGTGTGTGTGTGTTTAGTTGTTTTTTTTTTTAACATCTTTATTGGAGTATAATTGCTTTACTATGTTGTGTTAGTTACTCCTGTATAACAAAGTGAATCAGCTATATGTATACATATATCCCCATGTCTCCTCCCTCTTGCGTCTCCCTCCTACCCTCCCTATCCCACCTCTCTAGGTGGTCACAAAGCACCGAGCTGATTTCCCTGTGCTATTTGGCTGCTTCCCACTAGCTATCTATTTTACATTTGGTAGTGTATATACGTCCATGCCACTCTCTCACTTCGTCCCAGCTTACCCTTCCCCCTCCCCCTGTCCTCAAGTTGTGGCACATATATGCAATGGAATATTACTCAGCCATAAAAAGAAATGAAATTTAGTCATCTGTAGTGAGGTGGATGGACCTAGAGTCTATCATACAGAGTGACGTCAGAAAGAGAAAATCAAATACTATATGCTAACACATATATATGGAATCTTAAAAAAAAAAAAAATGGTTCTGAAGAACGTAGGGGTAGGACAGGAATAAAGATGCAGACGTGGAGAATGGACCCTGTACTCTTTAAATGAGAGGAGGACCTGAACTCTTCCTGGAGCATCACAATTAAGTATTGTGAATATTCTTCTTGGCTTTTCTTAAAGAGACCTGAAACTATTTATCAAGATAACTTTGCACTGGAGGAAAGGAAATTCCATGACCTACTGGGTATTATCGAATGCTGAATCTTGGCTATTCCTAATTCCTAGAAACCTGGAACACTGCTGGGGCCTATCAGTCAGAGTGGGGGCTAATGGAAGTCAAACAAAAAATCGGGTTTTGACCCAAGTCAGCCTTATAGAATGTCCGAGGAACCCCAGACCATTTCCTGAGTGAATGTTTGGAATAGATAACTTCAGCAATACGATAAACTTCCTAACTGTCTGAAAATCGACTAAGGGTTAACAAGGCAGAAAGAGCAAAGTGGAAACCATTTCCCTCTCCCTGCTGAAATAAGAAAACAAAAACACTGCTACATCCCCAGGGAAATCAGAGAAATTAGCATCATCATTAAATATTTGAAAGGTGCAAAGCAGAAGATTCCAATCACATCCCATGCAACTTTCTAGGTTGACAGATGCAGAAGATAATGAGTCATAAGGAGTGACAGTGGATTATCATCAACTTAATCAAGTGGTGACTCCAATTGTGTCTGCTGCTCCTGATATGGTCTCTTTATTGGATCAAATCAATACAGACCCTAGCAACTGGTCCACAGTTATTGATCTGCCAGTATTTTTCCCTCTATCCCAACAAACAAAAAACCACTAGAAACAATTAGCTTTCTCCAGTAGGTGCAGCAATAAACCTTCACTGTCCTACCCGAGGGCCATATCAACTTCCTGTCTCTGAGTTACACAGTCTATGAGAATTTGACTATCTGACCATCTAATAGAACATCATGCTAGTCTAATACATTGATGACTTCATGCTGATAAGACGTGGAGAGCATAAATCAGCAGGTACCAAGTGCCTTAGTAAGACACACATATACATGGTAGAAAATAACTTCTAAAATAGTATAGGAACTTGCCAAACTTGGTCAAGTTTTTTGGAGTTCCAATGTTCTGGGTTCTTTAAGAATGTGCTCTAGAAAATAAAGAACAAGATGCTGCTCCTTGTATACCATGTCATTAATAAAGAGGCACAACACAAGGTGGACATCTTCGGATTTTAGAGGCAATAGATACCGTGTTTTATTTATTTATTTATGTATTTATTTATTTTTGGCCACACCTCACGGCTTGTGGGATCTTAGTTCCCCAACCAGGGATCAAACCCGGGCCCTCGGCAGTGAAGGCGCAGAGTCCTAACCACTAGACCACCAGGGAATTCCCAACAGATACCATATTTAGGTGTGCTGCTCCCATCCACTCACCGGATGGCCATCCCCCTCAGCCATGGGGACACACACTTCTCATGAGCTCCTTTACGCCACGAGGCATAACCAAACCCTGGCATCAGAAACCTCTGCCTGAAACACACCAAAGGTGACCCAGCTTGGTCAGAGTTCTGTGAGCACCCGTGGTGGATGCGAGCGAGGCAGCGACTCACTCTCTGGCTTCCCACAACTCTGTGCGAAGAGATAAGACAGGCCTGTGAGAAGCAGCCAGCACTACAAAACAGACGGCCTCCCGTGCCAAAACGTCTGGGGGAGCCGCATCCAGTTACACATGCAGCATTCTCAGCACAGCATGACAACCCGTCTCTCACTCCAGCAAGTCTAGGTTCTTTATTACAGCTCCGAGGCCAAGCGCAAACAGCTGGCTTTGGCACACGGCATGTGACTGCAGGTGCCCACGCCTCCATCTGGGCCGAGCCTCCATCCTCCGGAGCTGCTGGGTGACAAAAGCTATACCTCCCGAGCCCGTGGAGCCCACCAGTGGACGGCCAGCCAGAATGCTGGGGCCACAGACACACCCCCAAGACTGGCCTGTCACTGAGAGGAGCAGCCCCGTCTCCCAGCCCCGTCAAAGGCTAGTACGTGCTCCGCTGTTTCCACCAGCCACAGACCCAGGGTTCCGACACCATCCACACAGCGCTGTCCTCGCCTTCCTCAGGAGGCAACCAGATAGTTTCTGCCCTTGGGAAACCCCAAGAGAGCATGCACACCCAGCCCCCAATGGCCCTCTTCCAAAAGATACTCCGGATGCAGAGTGAGGAGTTTGCAAACCCCAAATCAGGATGCACGATCACGAGACCTAATACTGGATGCCAGACCATACGGACGATGAAGGACATGATGGCTGTTTTCAGACAGGAAGGTGTCTGTGATGAAGGTGGAGCCTTCTCACTCCTGTGAGGGTGCAGAGGGAGGGACACAGGCAGCTTGAGCCAAAGGCCTGGATGCGCCCCCGAAGCCCACCTGGGACACATCCAGACCCGACTTGGCTTCTGTCCTGCAGAGGTGTCTGGGCACCCCGGCACACCTCCACCCCAGTGCTGACCATGGCAAGCCCTGCCTCGCCCCTGCACCCCGGCTGCCCTCTGCACAGACACCGTGTCCCCTTGATGTGACAGTGCTTCCACAGGCACCACAACAGCAAGCCCCCCGAGGCCTCAGCCCCCTAACCCGAACCCCAGGAAGCCCGCCATCCCTGTCATGGAGAAGGCAGCAACTTCGGGCTCCTAGAGGACTTCGGAGCACAAGATGCTTCCCCTTTCCTTTCCCAGGACCCGAACCCCACTCCAATCCGCTTACTCCATCCCGGCGTCTCTTACCGTCCATATGGATGGAACACCCTGGCCAGGCCCTTGTCAGATCGTTCACTTGCTCCTCCCAGAAACCTCCGGGCGCACGCAGGTACGTGACTAGCACGAGCCACACCCTCTTGTGGTAGCTGATAAGTAGATCCGGGTTCAAATAGAGATCTGTCTGACTGCAAGCCAGGGCCAAAAGAAGGCAGAGGCACATCTATCTGGTCAGGGCCACAGGCCATGCTGGGCAGGGATGCCGAGGGTCAGCGGCCCGAGCACAGCACCCTAGTGGCGGTGACCCACTCACTGACAAGCCCCCACTCCCCAGCACTGCCGGCTCCGTCCTAGTGATTACAGAGGGAAACAGTGATCCCAAACCCACCAGAGGCTTGGAAATGCCCAACTCCAAATAAATTAGCTCTCCTCTAGCTGTCCTACCACAGGGGAAAACGTGACAGACATCATACATCACCTGAAACCAAATTCAATTTGTACCCATTTATAACACAAACATGTCTCAGGGGTAACATCAAGGGAGCTCATTTTGTATTCTGCCCACTCACCTCCGAGGGCTGGCAATGCACTGGCAGAGGCGAGACAGCACAGATCCACTTATGAGCAAACTTGTTCCAATGTGGGAGAAAAATTGGTTGACTTTAGATGGCAGGAGGCAGGGAAACCCCTCGCTCATTTGTAAAGTGCCAGACAGGAGGAAGGACGGAGCCCGCACAGGAGAGGAACAAAAGCTGAGCTGGCCACTCCGAGCCCCTGTGACTGACAAGATGGCTCCCGGCCACTGACAGGCTGACAGACAAGCCCAGCTCGAGATAAGCAGCCCACCCACCACTCAGCTCCAGCCCGCAGGGGGCCCTGGGTGGTCCTGGGTGCAGCCTGTGGGACCCAGGGGAATTGAGCTGAACTGAATTCAAATCTCTGCCCAGTGACCCTGTTGAAGTGTCTTGACTTTTCTAAGCCTCTGTTTCCAGCCTATTAAAATGGAATCAAGTCTGTGAAGGTGACTGTGGGTCAGAGGAAGTAACAGATGCAGGAAAAAGAGTAGGAAGTGCTTTGTCATCCATCATCAACTCCATCCCCCCCATTTGTGCAATCCTAAAGCATCATGTCACTTCAGCCAGCACTACAGGCCCCCAGCGTGCAAAGCCAGCAAGGCAGCCAGGCCTCCATGGGGAGGCCACTCTGCTCCACTCTGGGAGCCGCACCCTGCTGGCTTCTCATGGGTTTGGTGGCAGGGACAGCTAACTCTGGGGCCTTTTGTTAAAGAAATTATGTTTACTGAAGTATAAATGGGCAAACAGAAAGTGCAAAAATCCTAAAGACTGGCAAATTTTCATAGATGAACACACAGAGATGGGAAAACTGAATATTAGCAGCCCCACTAGAACTCCCAGGAACCACTTTGCAAGGTGTTTTCACCTTCTGATTCTCAAACATGCTTAACTTAACCCTGGACCAGCCTGCCTGGGAGGAGGATCAAAGTGTCTGAAAGCTGCTCTACAATTCGAAGAACATGTCTATGATCAAAGCTTGGATGGGATCCACCTGTAATCGCAGGGTTTGATTTGAGGCCTTGATGTCCAAAACAGAGGCCGGCCAAATTAAGAAAAGGTATTTTCTTTCTTTCTGGGCCTCTCTGGGTTTCCTAGTGAGAATTTCAGGAGAGACTTCTTGATGGGCAGGCGGCTTCTGCCTGCAGCTCTGCCTTGTGCTGTGTGATGGGCAGCCTCAAGGATGCTCTGATGAGATGCTTTGATGCACAGGTGCCTTTCCTGATAAGGAGGGATTCACTGAGCAAATTTCTTTCCCCAAAAAACACTGATGGCACTCTGAGATGTCTTGTTGTGTTCTTCTGTTTGTTGTTTGTTTTCCTTACTCTTCTGCCTAAATTTTTCAATAGACTTTATTTGTTAGAGAAGTTTTAGGTTCACAGCAAAATTGAGCAGAAAGTAGAGTTCCCACTGACCGCCTGCCCCTACGCATGCATGGCCTCCCCCATTATCAACATCCCCTACCCTAGTGGTCCACCTGCTACAACGGATGAGCCTGCACTGACACATCATTAGCACCCAAAGTCCATAGTTTAAATTATAGTTGATGTCTGTTCCAAACCTGCAAAACTTTCCCATTCACCCCCGTGGCATATTCTCTAAGTGAAGCCCAGAGCCATGGGCTTCTCAGACCAGAGGATAAGACTGGTCTCCTCGATTTTCTAGTTTTCTAGCAGCCGTCTTAAAAAGAAGCAGGTGAAATTAATTTTAATAGCAGATTTTACTTAGCCCAATATATCCAAAATATTATCATTTCAACATGTAATCAATATAAAAATTATCAATAGGATATTTTACAGTCATACTAAGTCTTCGACTGGTAAAAGTATGACTTTTACATTTACAGCACATCTCAGTGTTAAATTTTCATCAGAAATACTTGATCCAAATTTAGATTTCATAAAATGTACCTTTAGAAAAGTAGATTCACGTAATCAAGTTGTGCCCAACACACTTAAAATTTTTCTAATGCTTGAATTGGTGTCGGTGTTTAAAATTTAAGTTAATTAAAATTAAGTATTATTAAAAATCCAGGTCCTCAGTCACACTGCCACGTGTCACGTGCTGAACGGCCACATGGGGCTGGCGGCTCCTGTGTTGGCCAGGGCAGGACCATAGCGCAAGGCGGGGGAGTCCCACAGTTCATCTGGTGCTGGCTTTGGCCCACGATGGCCATTATCCCCCATGATGCCAAAGTCAATTAAAGGTGGAAAAGCAAGGGCAGCTCTGAAGTTCTTTTCTTCCCAAAGTCTCCCTGAATGGTTAGTTCAAGGCCACTAGTCTACTGGGGAATGAGCGGTCTGGCTAACGCCTTTTCCAAGACCTGCAAGATGGTTACGAGATGAGGACCCAAAGCAGGGTCACGTGGTGAGGAGGCCCATAGATTTTAACCACTGCCCCCCGGGCAGACCGACTGCAGCCCTCCCGACCTCCCATCCAGCCCTGGGCTGGTCGCCTTATCCCCTTGCACTGCCACCTCCTACTGTGTTTCAGGGTCTCCCCTGCCCTGAGGGACGTGGTCAAGAGTCCCAGCTCCCCACCCACTAACACCTGACCAAGGGTGAAAAGTGTGCCCGAAGGACGGCTGGAGAAACCAATCGAAGCAGAACAATAGCTACACCGAAACCCACAGCAGCCATGCCAATGGCTGCCTGGCCTGCCAATTCAGTGTCCGGCGCTCTGCGGTAAACACTCCAGCCTGCGTCACCTCATTGAACTCTCACAACCCCGCAAGCTAAGTGCTATGATGATCTTGTTTTTGCAAGGGTGCCCCTGACCTCTCACTGCCTCCGCCCAGCCCATCTATTCTGGCTCTGCCCCTGAGTCCGCTTTCCTCCTAGACTATCTCTCTAAACGATCTGCTCCATGCCTGCTGCTGCTGCTACCACCACCTAGAGACCCAGGCCTCCCAGCCAGGGCCCCCTCTTGAACACCATTTCTTTAGTACCATCTGCTTACTGAAAACCCCTGCAGGCCAGTATCGCACCAACCCTGCACACCCCAAATGCCCAAGGCTGGGCTTACCATCTCCCCCTGGCCAAACACGTTCTTCCGTCTGCCTTCTTAGTCTCCGTGAGTCATGTACAACTTACACAGCCACACAAGAAGCACCGAGGCCTCACCCCAGCCTCTGTCTTATGACTCATCTGTCTCCTATCTCCCTACGTTCAATTACATTAACCCTACACATGAACCAAGTTAGACCCCTCCCACCCCTGTGCTGCACATGACAAGGACCTCACCAGCTTTTAGTTACGCTACAGCAAAAGACACACAAGTTCACAGACAAAAAAGTAATAATCACAACCACATCTGAATGCCTAGCACATAACAAGCGTGTACGTATTAACTGTGCTGAATTAATGCCTTCCTCTTTTTCCACTTCATTCTATCCTCCATGACCTCTATGAACTGAGGCCAGCCATTTATGTCTCCAGAGGGTGCAGATGGTATAAAAGCTGACAGATTTCCCTATCGAGGGCCCCCACCCTCCAACAGAGGATGGTGAGAAGGAGGTGGGTGTCCACACTCTGACAGCCCACAAGCCATGGGAGGCAAAGCAACCGCTAGACTGGGTAACCTGGGATGAGACCACCCAGCTCCCAGATTGGTGGGCAGAGACTAGACCTGGTTAGCATCCTGCAGAATCACCTTCCTGCTCCCTCTTTGCCACCCCTTTTCCACGATCACCCAGTTGTCTGGTGGGAACGACCCATTTACACACCTCCGAAGTGACGAAGAGAAGCAGGATAATGAGGTAGCCAGCCCTGGGCCCCCAGGCAGTGAGATCACTGTGTGCAGGATGGGGTGCACGAGCCTCTCCGTCGCTCTCGTGTGTCACACATCAAGTGAGAGAAGATCTATTTTTCCCCCAGGCAGCATGCCTACAACTTCAACGGGCCCAAAATACGCTTGGCTAAATTTACCTGCGTGATGCTCTAAGTGGTACACTGTGTTCTATAAGAAGGCGTTGCAAGAAACCTCAGCACGAGGTGGCAGGGACCAGGAATCCGCAAGGTGAGCACATCTGAGCCAGGTGCAGGGCTCCTCCCAGTAAATGATGTCCCCCGTTCTGAGCCCCGTTTCTCTGGCTGGCTGCAGCCCAGATGTCCTTGTGGCCGCCATGCTGCTTCCCAGTGGCCTCACAGTGCCCTGCTGAGCCAGAGCGCATCTCCCTCCTGCCCCTGGTGGCTTCCTCTCCGAGTACCCAGCCCTGCCTCATCACTCACTGCTAGTACCAGCATGCAGGGGGCTATCGGTTCCCCAGCACAGGGAGCCAATGGAAGGAGAAAGATCCTCAGCCCCATCTGCCAAGACGTAAACAAGGAAAGCACCCAAAGAGTACATGAGCCCAGGCATCCTAAGATATCACCTGATACCCAGGGGTCTTTATGCCAGGATAAGTCCAGGAAAGCAGGCCTGGGGAGTCTGCAACATCGATTCCAATGAGCAGAAACCTGAAACAGCACCAGTGGCTTGAAATTGCCTTAAACACAGAGCGTGTGATGCGAAGGGCTCAAGATGCAGAAATGCGTCCCCCACATGGCCAGCACTATTTGGAGAGAGGCTGCCCTGATGGAAGGAGATGGCCACAGAGCAGTGTACTCTGGACCTGGACAGGGCTGGACTCAGATCCTGGCTCCCTCTGATCAGCCCTGTGACCTGGGCACACAGTTCCACTTGCTGAGCTGCAGCTCCCTCAGCTATAGGCTGGGAAGAGTAATGGGACCACCTCTCCATTCGGGAGGGAATAGGTCATAAAATGCGTATAAAGCATTTAGTGCCTGGCACAGAGTAGGTCCTCAAAAATAGGGATTACAGCAGTTCCCCTGTGTCTGGGCCGTGTGATTGTGGAGCCAGCCCTAAAGGGGAGATAGTTGGATCCCAACGCATTGCTCACTGACGGTGCCACTGGGTCACTGGCTCTGATAAGGAGACCCAGCGATCTTCTCATTAGATTCAGCTTCCCCCTTGTAGCTTCCCTGCCATCAGAGTCACAGTCATGGGACCCACCAACCGGGCACTAATTATACGTGCCAAGTTCTTTCCAAGTGGTATTCATTGGTCCCCACCACAACCCTGAGAGAGGATCCGATCTCTCCTCATTTTACAGAGGAAACAGACCCTTAGAGAGGGTAAGCTTCTCCCCCAGGGGTCCCACACACAGCCCGGAAGTGGCAGGGTTGGATTTTGAATGCAGAGCAGAATTCGATGCCTGTGCTCTGTACCGTGTCAGCAAGGGTAACCCATGCTACTCAGCCAAGGTGAATCTCCTAGCCAGCCGACACTGGGTTCCTAACTACGAATAGTCCAGTCTCCCCACTTCAGTTAAACTGGAACCATGCCTCTGGCCCATTCACTCCCCAGGGCCCCAATATAACTGAATTTCAGGTTTGCCAAACTGAAAGCCAGGCCCCTGGCCTGGGGAACATGCATCTAAGCCTTCTGCCTCAAGGTCTAGCCCTCTGCTCCCCGAGGCAGGCAGCCAGCACCCCTCCCCAGGCCACACCGCTACCCAGCTCTCCCGACACTCCCAGGCTTGCGAATGTGCTGCTGACACACCCATCACAAACCCATCTAAGCCCAGAGTACTGACAACAATCAGCTCAAACTAACATATGCGCCACATCTATATTGCTGCGTAATTTATATACATTTCACACTGTTTGTGGGGGATATATGCACTACACCACAAGCTATTTGCATATAGATGGCGGGTTGTAGACAGATGCTTGTATTCAATGGGTAATAGCTGATATACACACATACACACATTGCTCTTACAAAAGCTGAAACGCTCGCTTTGCCACCACTTGAAGTGCACTGATCCTTCAACAGTTTGTTAATCTGTAAACTTTACAATATTGAATTGTCCATTTCTGAACACAGAAATGATTTTCAACTGCTTGATGCGCTGTGGCTGCCAAGTCTCAGGGAAAAGGAGGATAAGGGTGTCGAGAAGCTTTACTTCGGAGAAGTTAGGAGTCAGGCTTGCTTTTGTTGAAATCACTCATATTAATGGTTGTCAAAGAGGACATCATCCTCCCAATCCAGTCTGCAGTCTACCACCAAGTCACCAGCCTCTAGGACAAAAACCTGACATTTATTTATCAGATACACACTCAAGTTTCTACCCTCTGCCAGAGATCACACGCTGTGCTAAGTACAGGGGACCCGGAAGCCTAACCCAGATGGTGAGAAAGCAGCCCAGACCTAGCATGGAGCCCGGCACACAGTCGGTGCTTAATAAATGGCAATGACTATGATGGTTGACAAGAGGTTCGTGCTCGTGGTGGCAAGTCCAGCCCTAATGTGGAGATGGACACAGCCAGCGTCTGAATGACAGGTCAGCACAGGCTGGTTCTATGATTTGAGAAAATGAATGACACTTTCCCAACCCCACACTCCTGGTCCATAAGCAGGAAGACTAATGCCTCCACCCTCATGGAGCTGCTATGAAGATCATGTCTAATGTGTTCTGGGCTGTGTCTGGCCCACAGAGGGGCAGTGGGAGACAGGAAAAAAAGAGCTCCAGGGCTTCCCTGGTGGCGCAGTGGTTGAGAATCTGCCTGCCAATGCAGGGGACACGGGTTCGAGCCCTGGTCTGGGAAGATCCCACATGCCACGGAGCAACTGGGCCCGTGAGCCACAATTACTGAGCCTGCGCGTCTGGAGCCTGTGCTCCGCAACAAGAGAGGCCACGGTGGTGAGAGGCCCGCGCACCGCGATGAAGAGTGGTCCCCACTTGCCACAACTGGAGAAAGCCCTCGCACAGAAACGAAGACTCAACACAGTCATAAATAAATAAATAAAAGAACGTGAATTTCTAAAAAAAAAAAAAAAAAAAAAAAAAAGAGCTCCACACAGCGGTAGCAGCCTGCCTTGAGAGCCTTTAGGGTAAAATCCCAGCTTCCCTTATCTGATTATTTTTTTACTGAGGTAAAATACACATAACATAAAATTAGCCATTTGGCCACATTAAAGTACGCAAGTAAATGACATTCAGTGCATTCACAATGTCTGGCAACTATCACTTCTATCCAGTTTCAGAATATTTTTATCCCCACAAGAGGAAATCCTGTACCTATTAGCAATCACTCTCCATGTCTCCCTTCCCCCAGCCCTGGCAACCACTAAACTGCTTTCTGTCTCCACGAATTTGCCTATTCTGGACACCGCATATAAATGGAGTCATACAACAAATCATATTTGTCATTTTACGTCTGGTTTCTTTCACTCAGCATGTTTTCCAGTTTCATCCAAGTTGTAGCATCTATCAGTACTTCATTCCTTTTTATGGCTGAATAATATCCCATTGTGTGGACAAATCACATTCTATTTATGCATTCAACAGCTGACCGACATTCTGGGTGTTTCCACTTTTTGCCTATTATGAATAGTGCGGCTATAAACCCTTATCTGATTTTAAAGGATGGGGACAACAGTGCTTCAATTTCAGGGTGCTGTGTTCATTAACTCAGATCATCATAACATCCTTAAGGGGTCTGGACCTGCTCCTCCCAATGTCCCTCGAAGACCAAGATTTCTTCTGGTAAAGCCAGCATCTGATGGCTTTTCCATTCATACACACCTTCTTTGTTTTGCCTACGTATCAGGCACCACCTTGTGTTTTCTCAGCTCAGGTTTCCTAATTGATTTATTGATGGAAAAAATCCACCCTCAAGTTATTACAATAGTCATTACAGAAACTGTTCATCATTAACTATTATCAGCATGAATTTCTTGTTGGCTGCATATAGATGAGGAAAGAGAATAAACATTGGGTGAGTGCTAAGTTCATACAAGGCTCTGTGCTGGCTCCTTTACCTACTTTATCTGACTTGATCCTCACAACCACTCTTTGAGGTAGGAGTTAACATCCCCTGTCACATGGATGAGAAAATTAAAGCTCAAAGAGATGCAGTGACTTGTCTCAAATTACACAGCTAATGAGAGGCTGAGTGACGATCATTCAGCCCCCAGGTGCGTTTGGCTCCAAAGCTGCCCCCTGTGTGATAAGGCAATGCTTTCTTTTTTTTTTTTTAAACATCTTTATTGAAGTATAATTGCTTTACAATGGTGTGTTAGTTTCTGCTTTATAACAAAGTGAATCAGGTATACATATACATACGTTCCCATATCTCTTCCCTCCTGCATCTCCCTCCCTCCCACCCATCCCTATCCCACCCCTCTAGGTGGTCACAAAGCACCGAGCTGATCTCCCTGTGCTATGCGGCTGCTTCCCACTAGCTATCTATTTTACGTTTGGTAGTGTATATATGTCCATGCCACTCTCTCACTTTGTCACATCTCACCCCTCCCCCTCCCCATATCCTCAAGTCCATTCTCTAGTAGATCTGTGTCTTTATTCCCGTCTTGCCACTAGGTTCTTCATGACCTTTTTTTTTTTTCCTTAGATTCCATATATATGTGTTAGCATACGGTATTTGTTTTTCTCTTTCTGACTTACTTCACTCTGTATGACAGACTCTAACTCCATCCACCTCATTACAAATACCTCCATTTCATTTCTTTTTATGGCTGAGTAATATTCCACTGCTTTCTTGATAGTATAATTATTAACACTGGGCCACCTTAGCGTGCTCCCGCTTGTCTCTGATGGCATCCGTTTGCTTCCTGCCCCATCAAACTAAGTACCACTGCCTTTCTAGGAATAAACAAAGCTCCCATCCTTGTATGCTGGGTTCGGGGGCAACTCTACCCCCATCATTCTGGGAAGGTAATGAAATTTTATACACTCAGCAAGGTTATGGAATTGGGATCCTGCACCAAGGGACTCAAAGCCCAGGTGTCTGGTGTGTCCTAAGTTACTGTCTGACTGAAGGTGAGCCAGTCTGCTGAACTGGCCTTCACATCTCTGCCAGCAAAAATGGACAGCTGTTGTCTGTCCTAGGAACTGTGAGAATTGTCTTTAGATACTGTTATCTTTAGCTATTCGTTTACATATTCACATGGAAGAGCTGGGCTTGAATCCAGGGAAAGGGAGCGAGTGATACTTAGTACTTACCAGAGAGAAGGCAATCAGAAAAGCCAGGGCTCCCCTTGGCACCAGCCCTCAGCCAGTGCCCAGGGTCCTGGGGCATCCCTTGTCTGGTAGAAGGAATTCAGGGGCTATGGAAAGGGGGTGTTATCCACTCACATGACAGCTCTTTAACTAAATAATGTTTGCCTCATCATAAGCAAAACATCCACACTTTTTAGAAAGTGTCCCAGGTCTTTGAGTAGAAGACTTCCAAACTGGAAGAGTCAAAGGTCCAAAAATCATGTGAATTCTCGGCGGTGAGAAGCAGGAAAGCGGCTGCTTTAGGCTCCCACCTTCAGTCCTTACAAACAGTCCTCCTGGGACCAGTCCTCAGACCTCTTCTCTTCTCAACCTTCACTCCCTCCCTCACCTGTGGGTCTCATCTGGTGTCCTGGTTTTTTGAGTCTGTGTGATGGTGTCAAGGCTGTACTTGCAGCCCTGACCTCCCTCCAACCCCAGTGTGGCAGACCTGACTGCCTCCTCGAAACCGCCGAATGGATGTCCAAGGTGCACCTCAAATTTAGCATGTCCAAAACCAAACTCCTGGTTTTCACATCCCCCCACATCCACTCTTCTGCAGTCCTCCACACCCCAGGAGACGGCCACTCCATTCCTGTTGCTCAAACCAAAATCAATGGCCCCATCCTTGATTCCTATTCCTCTCCACACCCACATCCACACTATCGGCAAATGCTGACAATCTGCCTTCAAAATACACCCCAGAATCAGACCACTTTCCAAGTTTCCCACTTCTGCCCCCTCGTCAAAGCCCCTTACACCTCTTGCCTGGACTGTTTCAGGCATGTCCTACAAGCCTTCCCTAACTCCTCTGTCCCGCTATGGTCTGTTCTTCACATTGGATCTGCTCAAAACCCTCCAACGGCTTCCATCGTGGAGTAAAATCCAATTTCCTTACCAAGCTCACAAGGCCCTACCTGACCTGTTCCCATGCTGCTTCTCTGACCACAGCTCCACACTCAACTGCGTCCAGTTCTTGAGCATGCCAAAGACCCGTGCTCAGTCTTTGCACTTAACAGTTCTCTCTGCTTGAAGGCTCTTCCCCCAACATCCCAGAGCCTCACTCTCCCACCTCCTTTGGACCTCTGCTCAAATGACCCCACACCTGATAGGCCTCCCTTCCCCTCCACTCTGTAGTAGAACCCTCACCCTTCTCTTTCCTCCTTATGCATCTTTATTTTCCTTCATCCTATGTATCCTTACCAGATGTATTTTATATTTATGTGGTTATCTGATTATTACCTGTCTTACTTAACTAGAATGTAAGCTTCATGATAAAGGGGGCTTGGTCTGGTTCACCACCATATCTCACTGGCTGGCATGTAGTAGGTGCTTATTAAATATTTATAGGAGGGAGGGAATGAGGGATGGAGGGAGGGAGGGAATTTTAAACCCTCAACAAAGTTATGGGAATCAGAATTGTCTTTAGATATTGGCATCTTTACCAATAATGGAAATTCAAGGCCAGAAATTCAAGCTGGGCTAAATTCATCCAGCTGGAAAGTGAAAAAGCCAGAATGTGTGCCCAGGCTGTGAGGCTCTAAAACCTTTGCTCTTTGTTCAACAATGAATTGCCTCTCTGGGCCACATTCTTTGTAGAAATTGAAATCGCTGTCCTGAGTCAAGCAGAGCTGAAGACAGATACCATTTCTAAGAAAAATGTGAAAAATAAATGTTATGGTAACAAATTGCCCATGATCTAATTATCATCATCAAACATTTATTGAGGGTCCGTGAGCACATGGTGCCCTGCTTGGCAGGCTCCTCAGAAGGACAGAGAAAACTAGAACAGCAGACAATGGGAGGCCCATTAATATGAATGATGCTTCAGCCTCTGTACTGTCCATGGGTGGGGAAGAAAGCAGAGAGCCAAGGCAGGCTAGAAATTAGGTGTAGATGAGATGGGAATTGGACTTCACTTTAAAAGACCCAATCTAGGCCTCTGTGGAAATCTCCTGAAGCCTTTGTAAAAGGACCACAGCCTTACCCTACGGAAGTGTGGACCCTAAGACAGTCTGGAGCAGCACCCAGACAGGCAGACGTTACTGCTTCCTTCCCACGGCTCCAGGTTGATGGGTTCCTCACGCCCCCACTGAGCTCTCTCTATCAGGGCCCAGGTCTCCAGGCTGGACTAGCCACCGGACAAGCAAGAATGTTAGCTCTGCCCCATCGCTTGCTGGAGGTACCGCGAGATGGAAATGGTAATCATCTCCTTTCAGAGCAAAACGTTCCAAATTCCCATCATCTTGGCTCCGGTTAAAATGTGCTAACAGCATTCCTGCTGACTTTGATATCACCCTGTAACACCTCACCCCCATTTAGCCTGGTGTCTCTCCTATAGAAAATATGGATTTTATGTCTACATTTGGATTCATGGGAAGAAAGTTTTCAGGGAACAGTGCTATTCAAATTTACAACTTCAGAATTATAAATTTGTTTATATTAAGTAAGCTTACCCTTCAGAGTAATCAAATAGAAAGCCCAAGGCTCCTGCTATGTGTGTTAATATTTGATTTTTTTTAACGAGGTACTTAAAACGTGTGCTAACACAGCTAATGGCATCAAGGTGGCAGATGTCCTTTTGAGTCGCCCAGGAAAAGGAAACACTTTAATGCTGAACTGAGAGTTTTAAATTCCATGGATGTGTGTGAGTGTGTATGTGTAAAATATAGGATATATAAATATCTTTAAACAGAATCTGTATTTTATAATGAATTAAGGGAGGCTTTGCACAGGACAGAGAGGAGGACACTAAAATTTACTGCCCAGCTACTAATGGCAGGCATTCTGAGCGCTCCACAGACCCCATCTCGCTGACTCCTCACAGAATTATGCTGGGATATCACCGTCTTCATTTTAAAGGTGAGGAAAATAAAGGCTCCGAGAGGCTTGATAACTTACCCACAGTCGCTCAAATTGTAAGTGGCAGAGCCAGGATTAAAATCCATTTCTGCCAAGTTCCAGCGCAAACATTCTTCGCACAATAACACACTGCTTCCCAGGAAATGGCTGAAGTTTCACTTCCTGGTAAGGAGTTCTCCCCTGGGCTCCCAGAGCATCTGCAAGGTCCCCGGTAATCCCACTCATTAAGCAATTTTGCGATTGTCAGTATTCTCTTTGGCCTCCCTTACTGAACGTGAGTTTCTGAGTCAAGGATCTTGTCTATCTTTTCACCTTCGTATCCCCATATTGTGCCTGGATGTAAGGATAGATGCGCAAGTGGGAGGATGGATGGATGCACGGATGGAATCAGAGAGGACTTTATTGAGTCTAGGTTCTAGCCTTCAGGAATATGGTTATTTGTGCAAGAGCTTTTGGGGGCTGGGCTGTCTTGGGCCAGGGCCTCTCTCCCTGGCCAATCAAAGGGCAGCAGCTATACCCACCCTCTCACCAGCCCCTTTTATTTTATCTACTTTCTTCTAATAGGCCTGCTATCCCTCCGTCACAGCTGGTGGTAAGATTTTACCGAACAGCCCTGGGATGGATTTCTGTGGAAAGGGAAGCTCCCTGTTAACAGATGCTATTCTTATTCATAGAGGTTTCTAATCCCCTCCCTAGTCATGCTGAATTATTTGCTTCAATGATGTCCTGCAGGATTGAGTTCCGAAGGTTGATTCATTGTATGCTGCCCAAAAAAGGGTCCCTGCGTGTCTATTTTAAATTTGCAGCCTTTAAGTTTCATCAAGTACCCTCCTGACTACGAAAGCACTGAGGGTGGGAGTGTGCTGTGCAGGACCCAGCCCCATGTGAATGCCCTCGGGTCCCAGGCAAGTGTCCCGAGTGGGGTGTCCAGAGTCCAGTAGGTCGATGAGGTGTCCCGGGGGTCCCCTCTCAGGGCTGAACTTTCTGTGCGTAAAACAACTATTTTATTGAGCACGCACTAGGTGCTAGGCCTTGGGCTAGGCACCAGGTGTGCCCTAATGAACAAAACAGATACAGGCTGGGAGGGAGACAATGAGCATAAATTAATAAATAAATAAATTTACAATGTAACATAAATATATAAATATTAATAAGTAGATATTTATAAGCTGAGATACACACTCCAATGAAAATAGCAGTGGTTTTGATAGAATAACATGGGCTGGCAAAATATGAGGAAATATCAGAAAACTGGTATCATCAGACACATGGGGTGGAAGCCTCAGGCTGAAGCTTTGGGGAGCCTCCCACAGTCCACCCCAAGTGGCCCTGGGTGTGACCCCAAAGGGCGAGGCTGTGGGGACACCTCGCCAAATATATTATAATTAGTTTGGGTAAAAGAAAGAGGGGGAACTTCCCTGGTGGTCCAGTGGTTAGGACTCCAGGCTCTCACTGCCGAGGGCCCGGGTTCAATCCCTGGTCGGGGAACTATAATCCCACAAGCCGTGTGGTGACCAAAAAAAAAAAAAAAGATTAAAGAAAAAGTTTCTTTTAAAAAAAAAAAAAAGAAAAGAAAAGAAAGAGGAGGTGATCAGCCTGGAACCCAGGGAGGGAAGAGCCAACAGGCGGATGTTGAGGGCACCCATGCAAGTGCTATCAGGGAAAGGGTGCCCAGGGCCCCCGACTTGAGCCCGCCAGGCCTGGGGCAGGTGGATCCTGGGTGAGGGCCCAGACCCGCGATGCCCCCACTGTGCGACTGCCCTCCCTGGGCAGGCAGGAGGTGTGCGTTCCCAGGCAGTCTGGCCTGGGGTCACACAGGGCTTTCCTTAGCTGGAAGTTTCCTTGGTGTGAGCTTGTCCTGGGAAGGGAGTCCCTCTAAACATGCTGACAAAATCAAGCTTCTAAGGATTCAACCCAAAGACCCAATCCTGCACTTTGGTGATGAATCTCCCAAGGAACTCTGGCCCCGGAAGTCTTGGAAAAGGGGCTACTGGCACTCTGACCGCATCCCTGTCACCTCCAGCCCCAAGAAAGCCTAGCCAGAGGTCCAGAGCCAGTTCCCCTGACACTCCCGTGGCCAGCAGAGGGCCATGGAAAGTGATCTTGTCTGGCCTGCCAGTCCCAGGGGTCTTGGGAACCAAGGGCTTTGGTCCAACCTCGTGAGCCCTTCTTTTTTTTAAGTTTTTGGCCATGCGGCACAGCTTGCGGGGATCTTAGTTCCCCGACCAGGGATCGAACTCACGCCCTCAGCAGTGAAAGCATGGAGTCCTAACCACTGGACCACCAGGGAATTCCCCCTGTGAGCCCTTCTTAAAATACCACAACCAGGTGGGAGTATCCAGCAGCTGACCAGCAGGGGGCCCCCTGCTGTCCGCTTGGTGGGAGAGGAACGGCCTGGAGGAGCTTGGAGTCCAGGAGGACCTCTGGCCTTACAGGGGCAGTGAGGATGGCTGGAACCCACACTCATGATGTAGGTAACCCAGACGCCAGGCCCAGGGCTCCTGTAGCCTGGAGGGAACCCTCTGCTCCCCCATGCTCTGCCACTTCCTGTTTAGTGGTTCAAACAATGTAGGCTACATTACAAATCAAAATAAGCAACACTACATTTTATAATTAGCTACAACTTGACAAATTAATTAGTACAGCAGCACAGTGTGTTCCCTGAAGCATCGCTGACTATATTTTGCTTATAAAATCTATGTCACAAATTATAGATGTATTATTAAAAGTACTTATGCAATCAGAATGAATTCTAACAGTGTCCTTTTGACACCACTTTCTGGGATGGAACAAGGGGCTCAAGGCGTTTAGAAATATCATCCAATCCACCATCTAAGCTCTGAACCACAAAAGTGTTTGCAAAGATTTACTTCTTTCCCTGGAGGGGGAACAAAGGCTGTCAACAGCCAAGATCTGGCCTCTGGAAAAGAGTTATTAACAATTAATTACTTGAGGTGGTGTGAAGGGAGAGATGCTGGGCCTCAGGAGCGTAATGATCAAGGGCATCAGACTGAGGGGCTGGAATCCTGACTTGGCCATCTATTAGCGGTACCATGGCGTTAGGCAGGTTTCTCATCCAGAAATTGATACAGTTATAATAATACTACCTATCTTGCAAGGTTACTTTGAGGGCTGATATGTGACTTCATGCCAAATGCTTGGACCAGGGCCTGGTCCGTAGGAAGAGGCCAATAAAAGTTGTCACTATTATTGCAAGATGCACTTCCACTGGAAGGTTCAAGAGGGTACTGTCTTAGGAAGCCTTTCAGGCTGGTGGCCTAGATGCCTCACCCATTCCTCCAGGGATAGTCCAGGGCGTGTTCTCAGCCTTATTTGTTCAGAAACTCAGAAACTGTTTCTCTTTGAGGAATCACCAAGCTCACTGAAATGGATTTACACACCAAAAGGCCAATGAATGAATGGCAGTGAGAGCTCTAACCAGTGGCGTGCTGGTAAGTGTTTAACAACCAGCTCTCAGGTGGTGGGAGGGGAGAGGGGGGAAGCCCTGAGTTGGAGGATTTACCATGCTATAAATACTCCCACCATGACCAATTTCAAGCTATCAACATGATGTCACTGAACACAGCAGAGCTGGGAAGAATGTACGCGATCAGCTCTCACGAGCAGGTACAAGCTGGTCCAGCACAACACCAGCGAAACTGAGCCTGGGATTGAAATCTTGCATCCATGAGACAAGGTGCATTCTTTTTGTGGAGGCAAATCTCCTGGGCTGCTGAAATCAGAAGCAGCAGGTAACTAATGGGACAAGTGGAGTTAGCCAAATGCACCATTATCTGCAGAGCTGACCGTCTGGCCGATAAGCCCGCAAGTCCATTAGCTTTCAGGTGCTGTGCTCACACTGGTGATGACACTGCCAGTGAAACCACGCCTCTTGCAGGTACAGGGGTCCCCCCACCCCACTTGAGCTGTGGTTAGATGGGCATGGCCAACTCCCCTTTGCCTTTGCTTCCGGGGGGACCAACCTCCACTTCTCAGCGCTTCTGAATATCCCGTTCTGTCCTGACACAGAAGCCATTCCTCTCTCTTTAAGGGAGCCACTCCATGCTTTCTGTGCACGTCTGTGCAGATCTATCTGTGTTGGCTAAAGTGATAACTCTCAGAGGATGGTCTTATTGCTATTATTTCCTAGTTCTTGGAATAGAGAGTCACCTCACAACAGCCCTTACTCTTCTCTTCAACAGGCTAAATTTGTAACCCCCGATCCCACTCTAAGCCAAAGTTATCCTTGTGATGACAAACCAAGCAATCAGCAAATCCCATACATTTTGTTTTCTAAACAAAAATTCTGAAACCCACCCCTACTGCCTGTCTACCACCACCTCCTTCCCTTAGGTCCTCATCATCTTCTGCCAAGACTATTCCATTGTCTCCTAGCTAAGTGTCCCACTTTTCTTCAATCTTACACCTTCCATTCCTTCCCTCCTTTACACAACTAGAAAGGGAATTCACAATGCAAAACTGACCTTGTCATTCCCCCCTCCCAACCTCCCTCTGGTCATCTTCCCCTGTTCCCCTAAACCCTACCCTCAACCCTGGCAGTTCTAGATGATACGATAGACCCTATGCTGTCTTTAAACATGCAGTTCCTTCCATTCAAAATTCTCTTCCCCACCCCAGTTGGACTACCTTGGACAGCTCCTCTTAACCCTTCAAAACCCTTTTCTGAGTTTTTCCACTCAATGTTAATAGATCATTATGAGGAACAGCTTACTCTCCTTCCCCATGTTTTATCCCAGATGCTAATGAAGAAATGCCATCCTTTCAATGCAGAAGAAAACGCTACCGCTCTTCCTTTCACCTTTCACAGGCTCCTCCCTTTAGGAAGGTGAAGGTGTTACCTGCTTGAGGAGAGGGCAAGAGTTTGACACCCACTGGCTCACATATCTCTAGTGGCCGGCAAGAGTGAGTAGAAGGGTGAAGACCAAAGCCCAGGACAGGTGCCTGAATGGTCAGATCTGTAGACTGTCTCCATGCGTAAGGCTCAACAGATGCATTTGAGGAGAAATAGCAGAAAACCCATTTTGACTTCAGCTCCAAAACAGGTCTTAATCCAGCAGTAAAACAGATATTTTAATCCCTATCTGACTCTTATGTATGTCTCTCCATGGTCCAGAACTCACAGAAGAGTCAAGTATGAATAATTAGCCCCTGGAAGCCGGAACGTGTGTCAGAAAGAGACTTGTACTCAGAGTGGTAATTATCTGCTAACTTGTTGGTCTCCGCCAGTGGACTGTGAGCCCCTGAAGGGCAGAGGCTGAGGCTTTTCTCCACTGAATGCAAATGCATTCCAGAAGCACTGAGTATCCATCCTACTTCGGTGGGGTGTCAACTGTTGTTGGACCTGAACGCTTTGAAAGAGCAGGTCCAAGATGGTCTCTGGGCTGCAGGACCCAAGCCTTCTGCAGTGTATAGTGGGGATGCACCCACCATGGAGGGATCCAGATGCTACACACAGCCCACTCCCTCTGTGGCTCTGCCTCGCTCTGCCACTTCCTCTCTTACCTGGTTCCTCTTACCCTTGCTCCTTCTCACTCTGCCTCTTTCTTGCTCCCTGCCTGTGTGATCTGTGATGTGACTGCTCGTCGGTGCCGGGGTGCCAACCACCCCTGGACCCCAGAGGAAGGGGCATCACTTCGTCTGCACGGAGACCTCCTAGAACACTTCAGACCAGCGGTGTTTAGGGCAGAGCCACTGCAATCTACTCCTACAAACAAACTAACCTGGGGTGTCAGTGGTGGGGCAAGGCCTCGAGCCCCTGTGGGGGTCTCCTGCATGGCCTGAAGTCTTAAAACACCACAGCCACAGAGCAGAACCCTCATCTGCCTTCACCATTACCACCACCAGGGGCTCAGAGAGAAACACACGGGCCTTTGAGGTGCAAGGCTACAAGCCACACCCTGTCCCGTGACCTGTGGGAAAGAGGCTGACCTTGTTTAGAAACCTCCCTGGCCAGTGCTATTTATGGGGTGGCATCCTGAAATAGGGTGGGAGAGGGGGAACTGATAGTTTGCTTTCTTCCCTGATGAGGCCAGCCACGGGACCCACCTGAAGCAGCCTGGTTTTCCCAAAGAGTCACACAAGCTTTGTTGTCTTCAGGAAGCTTGAGGGCGGAGCTGCCTGCTGGAGCCCCGGTGAACCCCTAATTCGGTTTCCACCACTTTTCACTGGAAGTGCTAACACGCCGTCCCTCACCACAGATACCTGGCCTCCCGCTGCCTGCCACAGGGGGACCGACCTGTCAGGCCCTCCCACCTGGGTAGCTGAACCCTCCCCTCTGATTCCAGCCACATCCTGGGGACCTATCCAAGGGGACCAAGCAAAGCCAACCATCTTGTCCAGTGGCGCCCCTCTGAGCAGTCTCGGCCAGGAAACAGGACCAGATCCACCAGCTCCTCAAACAGCCCAGCCATACGATGGGGAGACCGTGAGGATACCAGGGGGGCTCGTGAGGGCTCCAGACCATCTTATAAAGGGCTACGTCAGCACAGCGGCTGGCCTAGTCCTAATCCCTTCCTTCCAGATGACTGTTTTCAAACCCTCAGGACAGAGAGAAGGCTTGTTCGTGTGCCTGGAGTCTTTCCTCCCCTAGAGGAGGTCAGCCTGGCCTGGCAGTCAGGCCTCTGGGCTCCCAGACACCACATTCATAACCCACACAGCTTCCAGAAGAGTGGGAGCCTCCCTAAGAAACAGAGTTCCCTCTGCAGACTGGGGCCAGCAGTGCCTGAAGGAAGTTAGAGAGGGAAGAGGGAACTTGACCTGGAGAGATAAAGCCCCGGCTGCCCTGGCCCCCAGGACCAACAGGTGAGCAGAGGCCCCTGCGCAGCTGGAAGGTCTGGTCAGTGGTCCAAGAAGCTTCTAGGAGCCTGGAGGTTTGAAAGTACCTCCAGGAGGTACTTTCAAAGCTGGAGATGCTGCCAACACTGGAGTAGCAGGCTAATGGCAAACTCAAGTTCCACAGGGCTGCTTCCAAAGAACTCCATGGAAATCTGCCAGGAGCAGGAGGTGGTCCTGCCATTCCTGCACCATCCAAGCTGCACTCTGAGCATCTCCCTCTTCCTCTTCATCTCTGAGCAGCTCAGAAAGCCCAAGATGCCAGAGAAAAGACTTCTCGAGAGGCCATCAAAACGTCTATTCTACCAGCGGGAGCAGCTACACACCCTCCTCCCACACACAAACATACCTGAAACTCCCAACCAGGAAGGGCCCTCCCTCAGCCCTGAGCCCTCCACCCC